>NC_074687.1:42949756-44264802 GCF_029448725.1 Salvelinus fontinalis | reverse complement strand
GTAAGTCGCTCAGGGCAAGAGCTACTGCTAAATAACTAAAACATAAAAAATATATAATTATATCACATTATATTTTAGATTGTGACATTTTCTAATACATTTACACTCTGTTAAACTGATCTATTAGAGTGAAACTGAATTCTGATAAATGTTCATGTTCGCCTCAACCTGCAGCTGTAGCAGCCTGTTATACCACACTGACTGCTGAGACATGAACCGATGCCTGCTGAGTTTCCCTGGTCCCCGTCCTAACCCCCTCAATTTAATTCTGGCAGTTACTTCACAGGCAAAAGCCTGGCTACAGAAATGTCTGAAACAGTCATGCCAGCTAGGACTAATAACTGGTCTTACATCGATTGACCCAGATCCATAGATACGTACGTATGGCTCTGGAGTGACTCAATAGAAAAGTCCAAAGTTTTTCCTCTTGCAGTAGCAGTAATAAGCATTGTGAAGACAATGATAGAAGAACCTAGCAGTGGCAGATAAGCCAGGCAGGCATGTATCGTATTAACGCCGGTAGCTGTGTGCATGGTTGATGCGCCACTGGCTCACCGTACATTCTGAGGCCTTATCGTAAAGGTGCAGCTTGTGTCTTCTGTAATAAAACGGGTGGCTATGACAACTATGGCAGGAGGGTGAAACCAACCTGCACAACAGGATGGGGAGAACAGAGATGAGCCATGGAGTGTTACTTTCAAAACTATCCAAAATGGCTTTGGGTGTTCCATGGACCTTTCACTTTCAGCCCATTCAGAATTGACATAGTATGTTATCTTTTTGCCTATGGCTCTTCTTTAACTGTATCTGTTTGGACAATGTCTTCATGCCCTCACAATAGCTTCTTTCCCATCCCTTCTTGCATGTGTCAGAGGATGCAGATTTGGAGAACATACATTTCTAAAGAAAACTGTTCCCCTCGTGATTTGTCGGTCAATTTGCAGACTTTGCAAACAGTGGTAATTTCCTGGCTTCAAGGAGAAATGTTTGCGAAACGCCATTATTTGAACACGGGTCCTTTGGGAGAATATTGCATACAGTACAGTGTATCTGAGATACAGTCGGGACTAATGGATTTTTAGACACACAGTAATTTGATGTTGAAGTGCTCGGTTATTTGTCTACTGCAGTCCCTCAATCATAGTCCCTGCAATTAAAAGGTTCCACAGTCACACAGCTTGGCTCTGTCAGTGACTCTGACCTACGCAGTGTGCACACAGGCTGTCAACATTATACAAGACCGCGTTAGCCCACAGAGCTAACTCTAGGACCTAACACCAAACCACCTCACCTACAGCTACCAACATTGTCCTCTGTTACATGTATGTATAAACAAGTGCCCTAAACACCAATGATTTATAAAGAGACATCAGCCCAAAATAGAAATCTGTCTCCCTGTAATATTGGGTGTTTAGCTAGTTCAGAATAATGTACAATGCTAACTACTAAATCAATCTGTTAACCCTCACATAATCTGTCAAGTCAACTACAAAAATAAACATTGATTCCATTAGAGTTTGACACACGCATCCATCTCCAGGAGCTGCATTTCAGACAATTTGTCAGAACACAAGAGAGAGAGAAAAAAACGGACTCATACAGGGGTAGCCTAATTAATTCAAATGGAGTTACAAAAAAAAGTATTTTCACGGCCAGAAAAAGTTCACTGAACTCATTTGGGGAGGCAAATGGAGAAAAACTTAGTTCAAGAACGAAGCAGCCATGCTATCGGCCTATTCATCTCCAGGGCAACACAGCGTTAATTAAGAGCGAGTGAAAAGAGAATAACAGGTTGCCTGTCTGTCTGTCTGTTGAAGACTGACACAGAAACAGAATGCTATTGCACTCTAGTGGAGCATAATTGGGGTGTTACTTATAACATAGTGCCAAGTATGCTTCTTAATTCAGTTAATTCATATCTTGAAATTCGTAGATTTTTTTTTGTAGAGCTACTGGATTTCTTGGCATCACACAACAAATATTTACCTCTGTTTTTCTTTACTCTACTAGACATTGGTTAATGGACAAGTAAATGATTACGTGGTTAACATGAAAACTTATTTCATGTCCATTAGCTGTGCACAATTGAAGTTTGGATTATATTATATTACATATTATATATTGTTCATGGCTGCTTATTATTTTTACTTTGAAGCTCTTGATGAAAATAATAGAAAATGTATGTAGATAAAGTATGTAAATAAAAAGAAAGTAACAGTACTGCAATGTGACATGTATAAATATGGGTACATTTCTATTGTTCTCCGAACACCAACAAAGGCTGGTGCCGAAACACGTCTGTTTGTTCTGACCTCTGCTGCTAAAAAATACATTCAAACTCAAAGAATATTTCTGCTTTTTCCTTTGTTCAAGTATATGCCTTTTGAGCTCGGCACCAAAATATTTTTCGTTACTACAAACATTCGACCTGAGCAAGCCAATTTCTCTTTCTATAATTTGCAAAATACCACATATTGATTCTTATGGGTGTAACGTACCAAACCTCCTCGCTATTTTGTAATGGTTGTGAATTACTGCCTTAAGATCCATTCCTACATGAGTCTTCATTTATGCAGTCTTTGAGAATATAAGTGTATATGTTATCTGTTAGAGAGTGCTTTATGCAGCCCTATTATCCTTACCAGGCCTCACACTTTTCCACAGTCGATAGTGAAACTCTATACACCCAAGTGTGGGTACATACAAGTGTCTTATATCGGTTAAAAGCTTAAATTCTTGTTAATCTAACTGCATTGTCCGATTTACAATAGGCTTTACAGCGAAAGCATGCCATGCGATTGTTTGAGGACGGCGCCCCACATTTGTAACGCTCGTCTGATGATGAAGGAATGGACCAAAGCGCAGCGTGGTACGTGTTCATGCTTCTTTATTAAAAAACCCGAACACCAAACAAAACAACAAAAGAACAACGAACGTAACGTCTTGAAGGCTCACCAGAGTTAACAAAAACAACATCCCACAACCTAAAGTGGCAAAACAGGCTGCCTAAGTATGATTCCCAACCAGAGACAACGATAGACAGCTGTCCCTGATTGAGAACCATATCCGGCAAAAAAACATAGAATCACAAATCATAGAAATAATGAACATAGAATGCCCACCCCAAATCACACCCTGACCAAATCTAATAGAGACATGAAAAGGCTCTCTAAGGTCAGGGCGTGACAGAACCCCCCCCCCCCCCCCCCCTCCCATAAGGTGCAGAATCCTGCCGCATAACCTGAACCTATAGGGGAGGGTCTGGGTGGGCATCTATCCGCGGTGGCGGCTCTGGTGCGGGACGTAGACCCCACTCCACCTCTAGCTCACCCCACTTTGGTGGTGCCTCTGGTGCGGAGACCCTCGTCGCCGACCCCAGACCGGGGGCCCTCGCTGCGGGCCCCGGACTGGAGACCCTCGCTGTGGGCCCCGGACTGGAGACCCTCTTTGCGGGCCCCGGACTGGGGACCCTCGCTGCGGGCCCCAGACTGGGGACCCTCGCTGCGGGCCCCGGACTGGGGACCGTCGCTGGAGGCTCCGGACGGGAGATCGTCGCTGGAGACTCCGGGCTGGAGACCGTCGCTGGAGGCTCCGGACTGGGGACTGTCGCTGGAGGTTCCGGACTGGAAACCGTCGCTGGAGACTCCGTGCCATGACTCATCACTGGAGGCTTCGTGCCATGGACAATCACTGGAGGTTTCGTGCCATGGATCTTCACTGGAGGTTTCGTGCCATGGATCATCACCAGAGGCTTCGTGCCATGGATCATCACTGGAGGCTTCGTGCCATGGATCATCACTGGAGGCTTCGTGCCATGGATCATCACTGGGCCGTGGAGACGCACTGGAGGTCTGGAGAGCAGAGCTGGCATAAGCCGTCCTGGCTGGATGCTCACCCTAGCCCAGCAACTGCGGGGCGTTGGCACAGGACGCACTGGGCTGTGAGAGCGTACCGGAGATACTGTGCGTAGAGCCGGCGCAGGATATGCTGGGCCGAGGAGGCACACAGGAGGTCTGGAACGTAGAACTGGCACCACCCTTCCTGGCTGGATGCTCACCCTAGCCCGGCAACTGCGAGGTGCTGGCACAGGACGTACGGGCTGTGGACACGCACCGGAGAAACAGTGCGCAGAGCCGGCTCAGGATATCCTGGACCGAAGAGACGCACTGGAGGCCAGATGCGCTGATCCGGCACCATCCGTCCTGGCTGGATGCCCACTCTAGCCCGGCCGATGCGGGGAGCTGAAATATAGTGCACCGGGCTATGAGTGCGCACTGGTAACACACTGCGCAGAGCCGCATAACATGGGACCTGACTAGTCACACTCTCCCCACGGTAAGCACGAGGAGTTGGCTCAGGTCTCCAACCTAACTCAGCCAATCTCCTCGTGTCCCCCCCCCCCCCCCCATTTTGGGGGGGAGTGGCTTCTCGGGCTTCCGTGCTAGCCGTGTCCCCTCGTAACACTTGGCCCCCTTTCTAGCTGCCTCCGCCTTCCTAGCTGCTTCCACCTGTTCCCATGGAAGGCGATCCTTCCCCGCCAGGATCTCCTCCCACGTCCAGGATCCTTTGCCGTCCAGGATGTCCTCCCATGTCCAGTCCTCCTTACCACGCTGCTTGGTCCATTTGTGGTGGGATGTTCTGTAACGCTTTTGTCTGATGAAGAAGGAGTGGACCAAAGTGCAGCGTCGTACAAGTTCATGCTTCTTTATTAAAAAACCCGAACACCAAACAAAACAACAAAAGAACAACGAACGTAACGTCTTGAAGGCTCACCAGAGCAAACATAAACAACATCCCACAACCTAAAGTGGCAAAACAGGCTGCCTAAGTATGATTCCCAATCAGAGACAACGATAGACAGCTGTCCCTAATTGAGAACCAAACCCGGCCAAAACATAGATTCACAAATCAATCAGAACATAGAATGCCCACACCAAATCACACCCTGACCAAACCAAATAGAGACATAAAATGGCTCTCTAAGGTCAGGGCGTGACAACATTAACATAAAATCATAAATAGCGATTAAATAATCACTTAATTTTTGAAAATCTTCCTCTGATTTGCTATCCAAAGGGTCCCAGCTACAACATGCATGGTCGTTTTGTTAGATAAAATCCTTCTTTATATCCCAAAAAGTCAGTTTAGTTGGCATCATCGAATTGAGTTCAACATGCAGACAAAATCATCCAAAAAGCTACCACTAAACGTTGTTAAAACAAGTCAAACTATGTTTCTATTTAATCCTGAAGTATCCCAAAATGTAATTCAACTGTAATATTTCATACGGAAAGAAGTGTGTTATATAGAAAAGTAAAGTTAGCAAGTGCGCGTCCTCTTCGCGCGCCCACAGACTGATTTCCAAATGTGACTTCAAGTACCAAAACTCAAAATTCTTCCTTTTTTGGAAGAAAAAAGCCTGAAACCTTGAACAAAGACGGGTGACATCTAGTGGAAGCCATAGGAATTGCAATCTGGGAGCTGGAATCGCATGTGACCCATAGCTTTCCATTGAAAGAGCATGGGTTCTCAAAAAACTAAATATTCTGGTTGTTTTTTCTTTGGATTTTCTCCTACCATTTCAATTGTGTTAAAGTCTCATACATTATTTAAACATCTCTACCATCTTCAAAGTGTTTTCTATCCAATGGTTTCTATCCAATTATATGCATATCCTGGCTTCTTGGCCTGAGTAACATTCAGTTTACTTTGGGCATGTCAGTCAGGTGGAAATTCTGAAAAAAGGACCCTAGCCCTAATTAATTGTGTTTGTCAAAATTAGCTGTCAGCCCGTTATCAGCCTCAAAACGTCATCCTGTCACGTTTCTCACAAAGTTGAAGCTTATGTCAATATATGTCAGTCAATGGGAAAAGATGCAAACTAACTGCATCGCCCTCGATCTTTTGGCGCTACAGACAGTGGTGCGGACCGCCTAGTACAGCACTGAGGCCGAGCTCCCTGCCATCCAGGGCCTCTATATCAGGCTGTGTGAAAGGATGGCTTGGAAAAGTGTTAAAGACTCCAGCCACCCAAGCCGTAGACTGTTCTCTCTGCTTCCACACGGCAAACTGTACTAGACCATCAAGTCTGACACGAACAGGCTCCTAAACAGCTTCTATCCCCAATTACAGACTGGGACAAGGAGAAGTTGAAAATGACCTTGAATATGCCTGCCAGCTGGTCTGCACATTCTCTGAGAACGCACCCTGGAATACCGTACGGCCCCGTGGATTAAAAACCTTGGAGAGCGAGATCACCCAGTCCCCTCATGCACGGCTCGGTGCTGTTTTTGTCTATGTGTGCATAAAATACTTTGAGTTCATCTGGTAGAGAGGCATCGTTGGGCAGACCATGGCTGGGCCCCTGCCACATGCATCGGACATCGGAGCCTGTGTAATAGTATTCCACCTTGTTCCTATTGCTTGTTTGATGGCTCTGTGGAGGTCGTAGCGGGACTTGTTGTACTTGTTTGTGTCCTCAGCCATAGCCTCTAGTTTGGCTGTGTGCAGTAGCCCTGTCCTTTAGTTTAGTGCCAATCTCAGTGTTAATCCAGGGATTTGATTGGGGAAGCAGTGAACCTTCACTGTGGGGACAACGGCGGAGATGCATTTCCTAATGAAGCCTGAGACAGAGGTGGTTAGCTCGTCGATGCTATCGGCGGAGTCCCAGAACATATTCCAGTCAGCGCTAGCAAGGCAGTCTTGTAGAATAGTTTCCGATTCAGGGGACCATTCCTCAACAGAGTGCATCACAGGTACTTTGTGTCTGAGCTTCTGCTTGTAGACAGGAAGCAGAAGTATAGAGTCATGATCTGATTTGATGAAGGGGAGACAGAGGAGGGCCTTGTGTGCTTGTGGGTAGACTAACAGTGGTCTAGGACTTTATCGCCCCTAGTGGCAAATTAGATGCATTGATAGAAGTATCCTAGTGGTTAAGCACATTGGGCCAGTAACCTGAATGTTTGCTGGTTTGAATCTCTGAGGAACTAGATAAAAAATCTGTCGATGTGCCCTAGAGCAAGGCACTTAACCTTAATTTATCCTTCAAGTCGCTCTGGATAAGAGCAACTACTAAATTATTCAAACGTGGAATTTAAATCAAAGGAATTTAAATCAAGGAAAGTAGCCTCCGGGTGCATGGTTCCCTGCTTGTTTATAGCCTTGTACAGTTTGTTAAGTGCCAGCTTGTTATTTTTATGTCTGCTCCTTATTGTGACCTGACAGACATTGTGAGTCATGGCTAGCCGATGCTGTGCTCCATTGAATTTAACTTGAGAGCCGCATCTGAGGACATTGTTATCCGCCCCTCCGCTGTCCCGATCATTTAGCCTGTCACAGAGACAGCCATGTGGCTCAATGCAGATTAATTATGATCCACCTGGCGACAGGGTGGCTGAAGTAATGAGATGAGCCACATGGCGAGGCGATACATCAACCCCCCCACCCCATCACGTCCCCACTATCACTTCCTGAAGGTCCACCCTCAATCGCCACTATTCACAACAGCAGATGGTGAGGAGAAAAATGGATGTACTAAAAAGGGGTGGGGACACTAATAATGTGAGGTGTGGAATGGTAGCGGTACACTAATACAACGTTCTGGGTATGGTAGAGTGGCGGATGGCCCCGGGAGTGTTTGTCCTCTGTTGAAAGACAGGAAGACAGATCTCTTTACTTACCATAGACTCCCCTCTGTATTTATTTGGATAGTGAAGCTAAAACTTTTAATTTGGTTCTAAACTCCAGCATTTGGATTTGAGATCAAATGTTTCATATGAGGTGACAGTACAGAATGTCACCTTTTATTTGAGGGTATTTTCACATGGTCATTTCCATGTAAAAAGACCCATGAGGACCAATGTGAAGTGTATAGAAATATAAAATGTGGTGTCAAATGAAAGCTAAGTCTGCATTTTGGGATATTAAGGCCTAGATTCGTTTTTCAACCATTTTCCAGCCTAACATTTCTAAATAAGCAAAGACTTTGATTTCTGGTCACATAGATGGAAAAGGTGTCACAAAAAGTATTAGAAACACAATAATGTAAACAATGGGAGTATTATGACTCAGTATATTCAACTATCTCTCTTTAAGCCTTCTCAAAATACAGTGCATAGTGAAAGTCTACACATGCCTTGCACAGTCTTCACATTTTGCTGCCTTAAAATTAAATCTAAAAAAGGTATTACATTTCATTTTTCCCCCCTACAGATCTACAAAACGTAGTCCATAGTTGTGAAAGTGAAACATATTGTGGGTATGCTTGTCACTGACATGGACTGGGGAGTTTGTCAGGATCAAAATAAATATGAAAGGAGAAAATTCTAGGTAACAAGTTAGAGGAAAACTCACCTCAGTCTTCTGAAAACCTAACCCTACAATTGCACAAATGTTAATGCCAAACACACCAGAATGGCTTTCCAAGAGGTGTTGTGCTTTCCTGAATCGTCCATTCGCAGTTCTGACTTAAATCTGCTCAACATCAGAGACAAGGTTTGAATATTGCTGTCCATCAATGATTCCCAAACACATTTACAAGCTTTAGCAATTTTGACAAAAACAATGGATTTATGTTGCCGTAAGAGTTGGTAGAGTCTTATTCAAAATGATTCACAGCTCAAAAGCAGGGAAAGGGAACTTAAAGGGACCACATTCAGTCTCAATGACCAATTTCCAAGGGAGATAAACGAACGTCGTAAGAGACTGTATCCGGTACAAAGACAACAAAGGGAGAATGGTAAGCGTGCCTTTATCATTGTGGACAAACTCTTTATAGATGGACAGCTATTCCAAGACAGCTCCATAACACAGTGGCTGTTCTAAATTCTACAGGGACTTCAGGTTACGAAAAAAAAGAAGGTATGGGAACTGTAAAAAATATCTTAACATTATGAAGTTGATATGAACACACACGTACTCAATTACATGCTTGCTTACACATAAGGACTTATACATACATACACACACACACCTGATCTCGCTCTCTTCTCTCACTCACTCTTTCTCTATTTTCTCTTCTCTCCCTCTCTCTCCTATTGTCGAGAACTGTTTAAAAATTGAATGTGTTTATTGTTTGTCTATCTTTTTTATATATTTGTCTACAAGTTTATATTTGTTTACAACAAGCAAGGGGAAGATATCAGAATAGGGGCATTGGGGAATAATAACATATTGTACAGAATACATTTATACTGTAGTGAAGCCGTCTCATGTCTCTTTCATGATGTGAAACGTCAATTGCTATGGAAATGCTGGGATGTGTTTTTCAATTATGTTAAAGGTAATGATGATGCAACTATGATGGTGATACAATATGGATTACAATTATCATCATGAATATTAAGGCTATACGCACTACATGTTACACACATAGACACTCAACCATGCAAATTGGCAGAGGTATTATTTATTTGGACATCACACATTATAGTCTTACTCTTATTCAGACATCGTACACACTCACTATGACATCCAATATCACACATATCAAACTTCTCAGATTTGCTACACACATAATATCTTGTCTCAATTTTGTAACATCTGTGGCATTGGCTCACATGCAAACAAGCAAGGGAATAAAACAAATATTGATAGAACTTATTTCTTGAATTCTAAATATCAGACATTTGAAAGCTCTAGTTTTGACCTTCATCATACCTCTAATGGCAGTAACTTTACAAGCACTAATTAAGGTCAATTTAAACTGAGAATAGTATCTAGTTATGGTAAGGGGTGAAATAAGTATAGCCAGTTATAATTGTAATGGTTTAGCAGATTATAAAAAAAGAAGATGAGTAAAGACTCATTCTTTGGGCATATAACTGGCTATACTTATTTCACATGGCTAAAAGAAAAGGAATATAACCTATACTGTTTACAGGAAACTCACTCTAAATCCTTAGATGATGTTGCGTGGAAAAAGGAATGGTGTGGTGAAATAATTTTCTGTCATGGACAAAGGAACTCAAAGTGTGTGATGATAATAATTAACAAAATGTTTTATCTGAATGTGCAAATAGTCAGGAATGATTCGCAAGGAAGGTGGATCCTTTTGAATATGAAAGTGGACGAAAAAGAGATTTGTCTCATTAATCTATATGGTCCAAATCAGGATGATCCACACTTCTTTGAAAACATTTACACCAATTGATTGAATTTACAGGCAACAAATGATCTAATCATTATGGTAGGAGACTATAACACAGTGTTAAGTAGCTCAATGGACCGTAAAGGTAATCACTCTACAAACTATCATCACCGTGGGACAGGGGGGCAGCATTTCCATTTTGAACAAATTGAACAAATTGCGTGCCCAAACAGAATTTACTCCTACTCTGTCCCAGAAGGTAATACATGCATATTCATATTACCATTGTATGGAAAACACTCTGAAGTTTCTAAAACTGTTTGAATTAAGTCTGTAAGTAGAACAGAACTTATTTGGCAGACAAAAACCTGAGAAGACTTCCAAACAGGAAGTGAGAACTCAATTTTCAAAACAGTGCCAAATGATACCCATTATAGTTATGGATAAGCAAACACTTCCTAGGGCTTCCACTAGATGTCACCGTCTTTAGATTTTGGTTATATGATTCTACTATAAAGGAGGGGCTCATAGGAGCTATTTTACCGAGTGGTCTTCAGAAATTCTCAGTCTCATTTTGCGCGCGAGCGAGAGAGAGTGCTCTCGTTCCAATGCTCTTTCTTCAGACATTGAAATTCTCCGGTTGGATCCTTATTGATGATTAATGTTAACTTCTTTGGGCTGCAAGCCCGAAGCCGGGCACAATATGACAACAGCCACTTCAAGTGCAGGGCGCGAAATTCAAAATATATTTTTTTGAAATATTTAACTTTCACACATTAACAAGTCCAATACAGCATACGAAAGATAAACATCTTGTGAATCCAGCCAACATGTCCAATTTTTAAAATGTTTTACAGCGAAAACACCACATATATTTATGTTAGCTCACCACCAAATACAAAAAAAGGACAAACATTTTTCACAGCACAGGTAGCATGCACAAAGCCAACCTAACTAACCAAGAACCAACCAAACTAACCAAGAAACAACTTCATCAGATGACAGTCTTATAACATGTTATACAATAAATCTATGTTTTGTTCAAAAAATGTGCATATTTGAGGTATAAATCAGTTTTACATTGCAGCTACAATCAGAAATTGCACCGAAAGCAGACAGAAAAATTACAGACACCAACGCCAAATAACTAAATACTCATCATAAAACATTCTGAAAAATACATAGTGTACAGCAATTGAAAGACAGGCATCTTGTGATTCCAGACAATATTTCCGATTTATCAAGTGTTTTACAGCGAAAACACAATATAGCGTTATATTAGCTTACCACCATAGCCAGAAACACAAGCCATTTCCCAGTAGCAAAAGTAAGCGATCGTAACAAACAAGCAAAAGATATATAATTTTGGACTAACCTCGATTTTCTTCCTCAGGTGACAGTCCTATAACATCAGGTTATACATACACTTATGTTTTGTTCAAAAATGTGCATATTTAGAGCTGAAATCAATGGTTACGCCGTGTGCTAACTTAGCTACCTTTTCCCACTACGTCCGGATTTTTCCTGACACTTTTTCTGACACACATATTCTGACCAAATAGCTATTCATAAACATAACTAAAAAATACATGTTGTGTAGGAAATGATAGATCCATTAGTTCTTAATGAAATCGCAGTGTTAGAATTCTAAAAAAGAACTTCATTACGATATGCAGCTTCGGTATAGCTAGAGTACCCAAACGTTGGCCGCCCACAACTCGTACAACATGTTCGACAGATATATGAAATAGCATCATAAAATGTTTCTTACTTTTGCTGATCTTTCATCAGAATGTTGGACAAGGTGTCCTTTGTCCAGAACAGTCGTTGTGTGGAATTAGAACGGACACTTTCCCTCTTCATTTAGCACGCGCGCTAGCCAAGTGGCACGGATCTCTCCATTGTCAACAAAGTCAGAGAACGGAAAACGGCAAAACTCCCGAAAAAAATTCAATATTCTGATTAAACTATATTGAAAAAACATACTTTACGATGATATGGTCACATGTATCAGATAAAATCAAAGCCGGAGATAGTAGTCGTCCATAACGGCATGGTCACCTAATAATCCCCAGTTTACAATTGGCTCATTCATCCCCCTCCTCTCCCCTGTAACTATTCCCCAGGTCGTTGCTGCAAATGAGAACGTGTTCTCAGTCAACTTACCTGGTAAAATAACGGTAAAAAAAATAATAAAAAAAAAAACAGAAGGCAATCCCACTGTCCACCGCGCGCTCCTCAGAGTACCGGAAATGAGGGACACGTCATACAAAGAGCTTGTATTCCAATTCAGACCAAGATAAACACAAAATTTCTTCTCTCACAGCCTCTTGACATCCAGGGGAAGGTCTATGAAGTGCACGTATACTCTTACGTATCATGCCCATGTATAGGCAGGAAGTAGAACAGAACATCGATTTCAGACTTTCCACTTCCTGGTCAGGAAGTTTGTGCCAAATGAGTTCTGTTTGACTCACAGATATAATTCAAACGGTTTTAGAAACTAGAGAGTGTTTTCTATCCAACAGTAATAATAATATGCATATTATATGAGCAAGAATTGAGTACGAGGCCGTTTGAAATGGGCAAATTTTATCTGGCTACTGCCCCTTGCAGCCCAAACAGGTTAAGAGTGTTTTACCAGGTATTGTTCATCCTGATCAGACAGTTTTTTTACATGGAGGATACATTGGAGATAATATATGACAACTACTAGAAATAATAGAACTTCATGAAACATATAAGAAGCCAGGAATGGTATTTATAGCGGATTTTGAAAAGGCATTTGATAAAGTAAGACTGGATTCAATTTATATATGCCTGGATTTTTTCCATTTCGGTAATTCTCTTATAAAATGGGTAAAAAATTATGTATAGCAACCCCAGGTGTAAAATAGTAGATAACGGCTACTTCTCAGAGAGTTTTGAATTGTCAAGAGGATTTTAACAAAGGTGTCCGCTGTCACCATATCTATTCGTTATGGCCATCGAAATGCTAGCTATAAAAATCAGATCCAATAACAACATTAGAAGATTAGAAACCCAAGGCTTAAAAACAAAAGGTGTCCATGTATGCCGATGACTCAAGTTTTATATTAAGTCCGCAAGCTAGATCCCTGCAATGTAGATCCCTGCAGCTAGATCCCTGCAACTAAAAGTGTACAATATTCCGTATAAGATCCTTAAAAAATAAAACTTTTGCATTACCCTGCAGTTTACCTATAAAATGGGCTGATGGTGAAGTAGACATACTCTGTATTTATATCACAAAATATATAAATACAATTCTCCACAATGAATTTCAATAGAAAACTTGTAAAAATAGACAAGATCCTGCAACCATGGAGAGGTAAATACCAGTCTATTTATGGAAAATTTCCCTGATTATCTCCTTAGTCATATCTCAGTTTACTCACTTATGGCGCTGCCTACTCCTGATGATTTGTTTTTCAAATTAAATGAGCAAAACATATTTTGCTTTATCTGGGACGCTAAACCAGACAAAATATAACATGGCTATCTATATAATCAATATGAATTGGGTGGGTTGAGATTGTTAAATATAAAAGCACTAAACCTCCCTCTAAAAGCTTCACTCGTTCAAAAGTTTTATTTGAACCCTTAATGGTTCGCAAGTAGATTATTAAGAAAAGCTCATCCATTGCTTAAAAATTGACTTTTTGCCTTTGTGCAGATTGCCATGTCTCATTTTCGATTAATTGAAAATTATACTTTTTTCAAAGTATTTCTTTTTCAAACAAGCATTGCAGAGCTGGCTATAATTTCAATTTCATCCCCCTGAAAAGATATTACAAATATTACAACAAATATTATGGCTGAACTCAAATGTGCTGGTTGATAAAATACCTGTATTTATGGGAAAGATGTTTGGAAATTGTATTTTGTTCTTAAATTATATTGTTAATTGGAATGGTAGAGTTATTGTCACGTTCCTGACCTGGTTTCTGTTAGTTTTGTATGTGTTAGTTGGTCAGGACGTGAGTGTGGGTGGGCAGTCTATGTTTTCTGTTTCTATGTTGGTTTTGGGTGACCTGATATGGCTCTCAATTAGAGGCAGGTGTTTTTCATTTCCTCTGATTGAGAGTCATATTAAGGTAGGTGTGTTCACACTGTTTGTTTGTGGGTGATTGTCTCCTGTGTCAGTGTTTGTCGCACCATACGGGACTGTTCGGTTTGTTTGTTCATCGTCATTTATGTGTAGGCTATTTTCCCTGTTCGTGCGTTCTTCGTGTTTTATTGTAAGTTCGTATGTCCAGGTCTGTCTACTCCGTTTGTTATTTTGTTTATTAGTCAAGTGTATTTCGTTTTCGTGTTTTCCGTCTTTACTTTAATAAATATCATGTCTTCACAATCCGCTGCATTTTGGTTCAATCCCTGCTCCTCCTCTTCGGATGAAGAGGAGGAGGACAACCGTTACAGTTATGTCCTTCATGGAGTTATCAGAATTGTACGGGAAGGTCTGCTCAATCCAAGAGTACAACCAATTGATTACAACATTACCCCAAAAATGGAGGAGGCAGGTGGCAGTGGGAGGAGGTAGGGAACTGGTCTGTCTGCCCAATATAAAGGATCAAAACTGGCGGAGGAATAAAAATAGCATAAATAGGAAAGTATACCAGTTTCATTTGAGGACCAGGATGTTGACAACTGTGCCAAACAGATTGCAAAATAGTTGGGAAGAGATTGTTTGATGTACCAATTCCATGGTACAAGGTGTATGAGTTGATATATAAAACAACGCAAGATTCAAGACTTCATGCTTTTCAGATAAAATTATTATATAGAATTCTTGCCACCAACAAAATGTTGAATATTTGGAGCATAAAATCATCGAAGCTCTGCAGATTTTGTTGTGAGGATACAGAATCAATAGACCATTTATTTTGGTATTGCCCTCAGGTAGCCTGTTTCTGGTCTCAGGTTCAGGAATGGCTGAAAATGCATAGCATTGATCTAAAATGGACCCTAGAAATCGTACTGTTAGGAGATCTGGAGAGACCGGGTCAGTCAATTATTAATATACTAATACTCTTAGTAAAAGTATTTATCTTCAACTCGCAATCTGTGGATTCTATTCGATTAGATAGATGGAAATTGTACGTTAAACATCACAACATAGTTGAAATTTATGTGTTGCGTAGAAACCCCATGTGGGTGGCCAGCATAGATAGATGGGATAGGCTGAGGGAAGCTGAGGGTTGGTATGATGAATTGGAGTCAAGTGGGAGTGAGTTGTTGTGTGAGAGATAGAATGATGGTAAAAGATGTAAAAAAATTTTTTAAAGAAAACATAATAAAAAGTAAATTTGAATGACACTAAGAGGCAGTGTTTTTACAACTAATGCCGGTTTGCCGGAGGCTGATGCCGTGCAGGTGTTTGTATACATGCATATACACACACTCTCATTCATATAAACACATACAAGAACACACACATACATGTAACAGTGCCAGACATGCACACAAACATATACAGTTGACATTGCTGTTATAATTTTAGTTGTCCTTGGATGTCCTTTGTTTTAAATGTATTATTTAAAAAAAAATTGCATTGTTGTTTGCTGTTTTCTTCTGTGTTTTCCTTTTTTCTCTTTAGTTTATTCTCGGTTGTTGGTGCATTGGGGGGTTCTTGAGGGTGGGGAATGGAATTAATTGTATTCTTCCTGGGGGGGACTGTGGGAGGGGTCTCGAATGGTTGAGGGACAGCTATTGGGGAACTGTGGGGGGGATCTTGGAGGGTTCGGGTTCACGGTTTTTGGCCTTTTGGTAGATCGGTCAACGTGCCCTTGAGCAGGGCATTGACCCTGGATGCTTCTGTGTGTCGCTCTGAATGGGAATCTGTTGGATGACTGGTATGATGTAGTTGTTGAGCGGCTTCACTGCAAGTATATTGTATGTTTCAAATATTCAATACATTTAAAAAATGAATTTAAAAATGATTCACAGCTGTAATGGCTGCCAAATATGCATCCCCCAAGTATTAGCTCTGGGGTGTAAAGACATACTGTCACGTTCCTGACCTATTTATGTTAGTTTTTGTGTGTTAGTTGGTCAGGACGTGAGGTTGGGTGGGCATTCTATGTTATCTGTTTCTATGTTGGTTTCGGTTTGCCTGGTATGGCTCTTGATTAGAGGCAGGTGGTTTGCGTTTGCCTCTAATTAAGAGTCATATTTAGGTAGGGCATTCTCACTGTTTGTTTGTGGGTGATTGTCTCCTATGTCTGTATGTACGTTCGTACCACATGGGACTGTAGCGTTTGTTTGTTTCGTTTCGTTTCGATGGCGTCCGTTTCCTGCACGTAAGTTTATGTTTAGTTATGTAAGTTTATGTTCAGGTTTCGTTCAACGTCGTTTTGTTATTTTGTAGTTTTGAAAGTGTTTGTTTAGTTTCGTGTTGCCATCTTTATCGTTGTGTTAATAAAGATGGCTTATTTCCCTGAGCCTGCGTTTTGGTCTGAAGATCCTTCTCTCCTCACCTCGTCCGAGGATGAGGAGAGCGTCACCCGTTACAGAATCACCCACCTACACGCTAAGACCAAGCGGCAAGGGAAAACGAAACGGAGTAAGGGACAGGAGAGAAAGGAGCAATGGACATGGGACGATGTTTTGGATGGAAAGGGTTGCTACACTTGGGAGGAGATCCTGGCTGGGAGGGATCGCCTCCCATGGGAACAGGTGGAGGCATTGAGGAGAGCAGAGGCTACCTGGGAGAGGAACCGGAGCTATGAGGGAACGCGTCTGGCACGGAAGCCGAAAAAGCCCGTAAGTAATTCCCAAAAATTTCTTGGGGGGGGGGCTAGGAGATAGTGGGCCAAGGGCAGGTAGGAGACCTGCGCCCACTTCCCAGGCTTACCGTGGAGAGCGGGAGTACGGGCAGGCGCCGTGTTACGCAGTAGAGCGCACGGTGTCTCCTGTACGAGTGCATAGCCCAGTGCGGGTTATTCCACCTCCCCGCACTGGGAGGGCTAGATTGGGTATTGAGCCAGGTGTCATGAGGCCGGCTCAACGCGTCTGGTCTCCAGTGCGTCTCCTCGGGCCGGCATACATGGCACCTGTCTTACGCATGGTTTCCCCGGTTCGCCTACATAGGCCGGTGCGGGTTATTCCACCTCCCCGCACTGGTCGGGCAACCGGGAGCATTCAACCAGGTAAGGTTGGGCAAGCTCAATGCTCAAGAGTGCCAGTACGCCTCCACAGTCCGGTATTTCCGGCACCACCTCCCCGCCCCAGCCTAGTACCTACAGTGTATACACTACGCACTAGGCTACCAGTGCGTATCCTGAGCCCTGTTCCTCCTCCACGCACTCTCCCTGTAGTGCGTGTATCTAGCCCGGTGCCTCCAGTTCCGGCCCCACGCACTAAGCTACCAGTGCGTCTCCAGAGCCCTGTACAAACTGTATCTTCTCCCCCTACTAATCCTGATGTGTTTGTCCTCAGCCCGGCGTCACCAGTGCCGGTACCACGCATCAGGGATAGAGTAGGCTTTGAGAATACAGTGTGCCCTGTCCCTGCTCCCCGCACTAGTAGGAAGGTGCTTGTCATTAGCACGGTGCCTCCAGTTCCGGCACCACGCACCAGGTCTACAGTGTACCGTATCCGGCCAGAGCCATCCGTCTCCCCAGCGCCATCTGAGCCATCCGTCTCCCCAGCGCCATCTGTGCCATCCGTCTCCCCAGCGCCATCTGTGCCATCCGTCTCCCCAGCGCCATCTGAGCCATCCGTCTGCCAGGAGCCTGCAAAGCCGCCCGTCTGCCATGAGCCTGCAAAGCCGCCCGTCTGCCATGAGCCTACAGAGCCGTCAGCCAGACAGGAGCCGCTAGAGCCGTCAGCCAGACAGGAGCCGCTAGAGCCGTCAGCCAGACAGGATCTGCCAGAGCCGCCAACCAGACAGGATCTGCCAGAGCCGCCAACCAGACAGGATCTGCCAGAGCCGCCAACCAGACAGGATCTGCCAGAGCCGCCAACCAGACAGGATCTGCCAGAGCCGCCAGCGAGCCATGAGCAGCCAGAGCCGTCAGAGCGCCATGAGCAGCCAGAGCCGTCAGAGCGCCATGAGCAGCCAGAGCCGTCAGAGCGCCATGAGCGTCGAGAGCCGTCAGAGCGCCATGAGCGTCGAGAGCCGTCAGAGCGCCATGAGCGTCGAGAGCCGTCAGCCTGCCATGAGCGTCGAGAGCCGTCAGCCTGCCATGAGCGTCGAGAGCCGTCAGCCTGCCATGAGCGTCGAGAGTCGTCAGTCAGCCATGAGCTGCCCTTCAGCCTGAAAAGGCTAGATACCCAGAACTGCCCATCAGTCCAGAGCTGTCTCTCTGTCTGGAGCTGCCTTTCAGTCCGGAGTTGCCCCTCTATCCTGATCTCCCTCTCTATCTTTTTCTACCTCTATATTCTTATCTATCCCTCTGTCTTGGTTTATCTCTCTGTCCCGGTGTTGTCATTCTTTGATATGTTATTAAGAGGATTTTGTGGGGGAAGAAAGAGGGTGGACATTCTTGGAGGGAGGAGGCTAGGATGGATTATGGTGGGGTGGGAACCGCGCCCGGAGCCTGAGCCACCACCGTGGTTAGATGCCCACCCAGACCCTCCCCTAGACTTTGTGCTGGTGCGTCCGGAGTTCGCACCTTGTGGGGGGGGGTACTGTCACGTTCCTGACCTATTTATGTTAGTTTTTGTGTGTTAGTTGGTCAGGACGTGAGGTTGGGTGGGCATTCTATGTTATCTGTTTCTATGTTGGTTTCGGTTTGCCTGGTATGGCTCTTGATTAGAGGCAGGTGGTTTGCGTTTGCCTCTAATTAAGAGTCATATTTAGGTAGGGCATTCTCACTGTTTGTTTGTGGGTGATTGTCTCCTATGTCTGTATGTACGTTCGTACCACATGGGACTGTAGCGTTTGTTTATTTCGTTTCGTATCGATGTCGTCCGTTTCCTGCACGTAAGTTTATGTTTAGTTATGTAAGTTTATGTTCAGGTTTCGTTCAACGTCGTTTTGTTATTTTGTAGTTTTGAAAGTGTTTGTTTAGTTTCGTGTTGCCATCTTTATCGTTGTGTTAATAAAGATGGCTTATTTCCCTGAGCCTGCGTTTTGGTCTGAAGATCCTTCTCTCCTCACCTCGTCCGAGGATGAGGAGAGCGTCACCCGTTACACATACACAATCAATACATCTTCATTTAATATCATTTATTAATTTGGAAAATGTTCTATAATTTTTCTTTCACTTTGAAATTGTTGAGTTTGTACAGATCGGTAGGAAAAATATACAATTTAAGGGTTTGAGGGAGAAAGAGAAAGAGAGAGAAGAGGTACGGGGAGAGGGGGGATTAGAGAATAGAAATAAAGAGAGATGTCTGCCTGTCTGTCTGTCTGTCTTTGAGTCTCATCTTTTCATCTTTTTCCATTGATTGCAATGTATTGATAAGCTTTAATTGGTTGGCACTCATCTATTGACATATGCGTCAAACCTACAAGACCTATCTTTTCACATTGACTAAGATGTAATGACATAGCTCTAAAACCTCTTGACACTCATCTTTTCCGATTGAATGCAATGTACTAACACATGCGTCAACCCTGCAAGACTTATTTTTTCCCTTCCCCTGCAATGTATTGACATAAGCATCAATTGGTTGATGCCTAACTTTTTGGGAAAACGTGACAGGATGAGGCTTTGAGGATGTTGTTAGGCTGCCAGCAAATGTGGACAAAAACAGTGAATATACACTCAGTGTACACCCCTTTTGCCCTCAGAACAGCCTCAATTCATCAGGGAATGGACTCTACAAGGTGTCGAATGCTTTCCACAGGGATGCTGGCACATGTTGGCTCCAGTGATTCCTACGGTTGGGTCAAGTTTGCTGAAGGTCTTTTGGGTGGTGGACAATTCTTGATACCAATGGGAAACTATAGTGATACCAAGTGAAAACCCCAGCAGCGTTGCAGTTCTTGACACCAACCGGTGCGCCTGGCACCTACTACCATACCCCATTCAAAGGAACTTAAATATTTTGTCTTGCGCATACACCCTCTGAATGGCACACATACACAATCCATGTCTCAATTGTCTCAATAAAAATCCTTCTTTAACCTGTCTCCTCCCCTTCAGCTACACTGACTAACACTGACTAAAGTCGATTTAAAAACTTCTTAGGGATAGGATCTAGTTTCCTGACTTTTCGCCTGACTGATATGCCCAAAGTAAACTGCCTATTACTCAGGCCCAGAAGCCAGGATATGCATATAATTGGTAGCATTGGATAGAAAACACTTCGACGTTTCTAAAACTGTTAAAAATAATGTCTGAGACTATAACAGAATTGACATTGCAGGCAAAAATCCAAAGAAAATCCATACAGAATTTTTTGGGGAGGTCCCAGGCTCTTATTATGGTAACCTATTGTTTCTATGTAAATCCGTCTCCCAGATTGCAATTCCTATGGCTTCCACTAGATGTCAACAGTCTTTAATCAAGGTCTCAGGCTTGTTTTTTGAAAAAACAGTAGTTGGAGTTTTGGTTAGGAGACCACCTGAACAATATCAGCCTTTCGGCTCGCGCGCTTACTAATCTTCCTGTCCTATTGAACATACTACTTTACATATGAAATATTATAGTTTATTTACATTTTAGAGTACCTGAGGATTAAATAGAAACGTTGTTTGACTTGTTTGGATGAAGTTTAGCAGTAGCTTTTCGGACTCCTTTGTCTGCATGTTGAACTAACAAAACGACCATTCATGTTGTAGCTGGGACCCTTGGGATTGCAAACAGAGGAATATCTTCAAAAGTAAGTGATTTATTTAATCGCTATTTGTGATTTATGAAGCCTGTGCTGGTTGAAAATATGTTGATGTGGGGCGCCGTCCTCAGACAATTGCATGGTATGCTTTCGCCTTAAAGCCTTTTTGAAATCAGGCAAAGCAGTTAGATTAACAAGAATTTATGCATTTAAATTATATAAGACACTTGTATGTTCATGAATGTTTAATATTACGATTATTTATTTGAATTGCGCGCCCTCCAATTTCACCAGATTTTGTCGGCTGGTGTCCCGCTGAATACTCAGTGTACGTTAACCTAAGAGATGTGCAAGGTTGGTAGAATCTTATTAAAAATTATTCACAGCTATAATGGCTGCCAAATGTGCATCCACCAAGTATTAACTCTGGGGTGTGAAGATATCTTAAGGTTCTATTTTTTTCTTTCACTTTGGAAATGTGGAGTATGTTGTATAGATCGGTAGGAAAAAATAAGAATGTGTCCCTTTTACATTTAAGGCAGCAAAATGGGTGTGTAGACTTTCAATGGTGACTATAGGAAAGTGTGTGAGGCCTGGTAAGGATAACAGGGCTGTAAAAAGCACCTCCTAACAGATAACATATACTCTTAAGTATTCTGAAAGACTGCATAAATGGAGAATCATATAGGAATGGGTCCTAAGGCAGTAATTCAAAACCATTACAAAATAATGGTTACATTAATTATTGTCCCAGTCTGTTGTCCCCTCATGCTTCAAGATGGCTACCATTGTTCCTGTACCCAAGAAGGAAAAGATAACTGAACTAAATGACTATCGCCCGTAGCACTTACTTCTGTTATCATGAAGTGCTTTGAGAGACTAGTCAAGCATCATAACACCTCCACCTTACCGGCCACCCTAGACCCACTTCAGTTTACATAACGCCCCAAGAGGTCCACAGATGACCAATCACCATCACCCTGCCCTATCCCATCTGGACAAAAGGAATACCTATGTAAGAATGCTGTTCATTGACTACAGCTCAGTATTCAACATCATAGTACCCTCCAAGCTCATCATCAAGCTGGAGGCCCTGGGTCCTAACCCCACTCTGTGCAATTGGGTCCTGGACTTTCTGACGGGCCGCCACCAGGTGGTGAAGGTAGGAAACAACATCTCCACTTAACTGACGCTCAACACTGGGGCCCCACAAGGGTGCGTGCTCAGCCCCTTCCTGTACTCCCTGTTCACCCATGACTGCGTGGCCATGCACGCCTCCAACTCAATCATCAAGTTTGGAGATGACACAACAGTAGTGGGCTTGATTACCAACAACGACGAGACAGCCTACAGGGAGGAGGTGAGGGCACTCGGAGTGTGGTGTCAAGAAAACAACCTCTCACTCAACATCAACAAAAGAAAGGAGATGATCGTGGACTTTAGGAAACAGCAGAAGGAGCACCCCCCTATTCACATCGAAGGGACAGCAGTGGAGAAGGTGGAAAGTTTTTAGTTCCTCTGCGTACACATCACAGACACACTGAAATGGTCCACGCACACAGACAGTGTGGTGAAGAAGGCGTAACAGCGCCTCTTCAAACTCAGAAGGCTGAAGAAATTTGGCTTATCACTCAAAACCCTGTTAAACTTTTACAGATGCACAATCAAAAGCATCCTGTGACACAGCCTGGTAAGGTAACTGCTCCGCCCTCAAAAAGCAAAGCTCTCCAGAGGGTGGTGCGGTCTTCACAACGCATCACCGGGGGCAAACTACCTGCCCTCCATGGCACCTACAGCACCCGATGTCACAGGAAGGCCAAACAGATCATCAAGGACAACCACCCGAGCCACTGCCTGTTCACACCACTACCATCCGGAAGGTTGAGGTCAGTACAGGTGCATCAAAGCTGGGACCAAGAGACTGAAAAACAGCTTCTATCTCAAGGCCATCAGACTGCTAAACCGCAATCATAAACTCAGGTAGGCTGCTGCCTACATTGAGACCCAATCATTGGCCACTTTAATAAAACGATCACTAGTCAGTTTAAACAATGCCACTTTAATAATTCCACTTTAATCTTGTTTACACATCTTCCATTACTCATATCACGTGAATACACTGTATTATATACCGTCTACAGCACCTTGCCTATGCCGCTCGGCCATCACTCATCCATATACTTATATGTACGTATTTTCATTCACCCCTTTAGATTTGTGTGTATTAGGTAGTTGTTGGGGAATTGTTAGATTACTTGTTAGATATTACTGCATTGTCAGAACTAGAAGCACACGCATTTCACGACACTCAAATTAACATCTGCTAACCATGTGTATGTGATCAATAAAATTTGATTTGATATTTTATTTGTTGTGTCGTTACAAGTGGCAGAGACTTCTTGTTCGTATAAAGGGCTTCTGGGTGACTCCTTGTTGGAGGGATATATAGTGTTTTTGGTTAATGTGTCAATACATAGGCAACTGTTTTTACTACAACTCAAACAAATGCCATCTGACTGGGGAAAAAACTGGTTGAATCAATGTTGTTTTCACATCATTTCAACAAAAACATTATATGTGATGACGCTGAATCAACGTGATATACTGATTGGATTTTCAAAATGTCATCAAGGTAAGGGGATTTAGTATTTTCTTCTCAGCCAAGTTTGAACATAAATCCAATGACATGGTGAATTCTTTTGTTGATTTCACTTTGAATTCACGTTAGTTGACAACTCAACCAAATGTAAATCAAAACTGCACTTTGAAATGACAGTGGGATACCTAATACTTAAATATACTCAAGCTGAGGGGATGGCTGAGCTGGAGCGCAATAGGTGGAGTGAAACATCAAATGAAAATGTCTGATTATCTACATTAATCTTATGCGCGCATTCAAACACTGACTTACAGTTACTGAGTTCAAATAAAGTGAAGCCAGTTCCGACAGGAAAACAGAGTGTGCATCATGCATCAGGTGATAGACTCAGCTGGTATTGCACCAACCAGATTCAGCACTCTACTGTACATTTACATGGCAGTTGACCATAAGTTGACCCTAAGTTTACCATGTCCACGCACACATCCTCTGATTTGCTGCCGCACGCAAGCTACATGCTGGATTTTCTTGCTTATATGCTGCTGCTGTAACATGAGTTATATGCTATGTTTGTCTGTTTTTGCTATTCCACCACCCCAGCCTCCAGCTGTTTGGCTCTGCTTTCGTTTCAGTCAGGGGGATTGATAGCGTATCGAGTTCACGGTCTGTAGTCATTTTATTATCTTAATGATTGCTGCTTGCTCTGGCAGTGAGTTACCCCGAAGGAGCAGAGCCTAATTCCAAGACCTAATATAGACCATTGGCATGTATTTTCTAATAAATGGTTGAACAAATGCATGTGATGTTTTCTGTTTGAACTAAATATTGGTTTTGAGACAGCCATTTGAAATACAGTAGAATTAAACAATATTGACTCATACAATGCTAAATACGTTCAATTGTTAGTCAAGAAGCTTATGAAAGACCAAAGGGTGGAAGGTTGCTCTCTCATTACAATTGTGTAAGAATTTGTAAAAATCCAGCTATACACTGATGGATTTGGCCATCTGTGGGCTGTGATTTTGATGTAGACTTGATGGCCCGTGAATGAACAATTGGCATGATTATACGATTTAACCTCCATTTTGAGAGTAAGACTAAACAACAAAAGACTAATGTGTTTGTTCATGAATTCTGCTCAATGACTGCATAGTGTGTTGGGATCCTACCCAACCATCCGGTTGCCTATTTGGACTTAATGAAGCGCTCTGAAAGGGCTTACCTCCGGTTTCTTAACTTCTTCAAAGCCTACTGCTGGTTTGGGATGTATTGATGTGTTCAATAGTGGTGTAGCGCTAAGTGCCCTTGGATTGGAATTGATTACATGATAGAGCACATACTTTTGTAGTGCACTTCACATGCAGCATATCCTGTTCACATGTCTCACATTACTGGCTGATTCAGACCCTTTGCTAAGAGACTCGAATTTGAGCTCAGGTACATCCTGTTTCCATTGATCATCCTTGAGATGTTTCTACAACTTGATTGGAGACCACCTGTGGTAAATTCAATTGATTGGACATGCTTTGGAAAGCACACACCTGTCTATATTAGGTTCCACAGTTGACAGTACATGTCATAGCAAAAACCAAACCAAGACTCTTCCTAGTGCTGGCTGCCCAGCCAACCTGAGGAATCAGGGAAGGACCTTAGTCAGAGAAGTGGCCAAGACCCTGATGGTCACTCTGACAGAGCTCCAGACTTACTCTGTGGAGATGGGAGAACCTTCCAGAAGGACAACCATCTATGCAGCACTCCACCAATTACACTCTCAGACCATGAGAAACAGGATTCTCTGGTCTGATGAAACCAAGATTCAACTCTTTGGCCTGAATGCCAAGCGTCACGTCTGGAGGAAACCTGGCGCCATCCCTATGGTGAAGCATGGTGGTGGCAGCATCATGCTGTGGGGATGTTTTTCAGCAGCATGGACTGGGAGACTAGTCATTTGTGAGGCAAAGATGAACGAAGCAAAGTACAGAGAGATCCTTGATGAAAACCTGCTCCAGAGCGCTTAGGACCTCAGACTGGGGCGAAGGTTCACCTTCCAAAAGGACAATGACCCTAAACACACAGCCAAGACAACACAGGAGTGGCTTCGGGACAAATATCTGAATGTCCTTGAGTGGCCCAGCCAGAGCCTGGTCTTGAACCCAATCAAATATCTCTGGAGAGAACTGAAAATAGCTCTGCAGCAACGCTCCCCATCCAACCCGACAGAGCTTGAGAGGATCTGGAGAGAAGATGGGAGAAACTTCCCAAATACAGGTGTGACAAGCTTGTAGTGTCATACCCATGAAGACTCAAGGCTGTAATCGCTGCCAAAGGTGCCTCAACAAAGTACTGAGTAAAGGGTCTGAATACTTATGTAAATGTGATATTTCAGTTTTTAAATTGTAATAAATTTGCTATGTCACGGCCGTCGATTGAAGTAGCCCAAAGCGCAGTGTGGTAAGCGTACATATCCCTTTTTATTAGGATGACGCAGACAAAAAAAATTACAAAACAAACGTGAAGCTTAAGGCTTTGTTCCACAAACAAAGACAACTTCCCACAAAGAAAGAAGGGAAAAGGGCTACCAAAGTATGGTTCCCAATCAGAGACAACGATAGACAGCTGTCCCTGATTGAGAACCATACCCGGCCAAAACATAGAAATACAAAATCATAGAAAAACAAAACATAGAATGCCCACCCCAAATCACACCCTGACCAAACCAAATAGAGACATAAAAAGGCTCTAAGGTCAGGGCGTGACATGCTAACAGTTCTAAAGTTTTTGCTTTGTCGTTATGGGTTATTTTGTGTAGATTGATGATGAAAAAAATATATTTAATCAATAGAAAAATAAGGCTGTAAACTAACAAAATGTGGAAAATACTTTCTGAAGGTACTGTATACTTGCATTCTCATGTTTCTTTAACTCTCATCGTAGTTCTTGTGTGGTATTTATTCTTTCAAATCTTTTTCTATTATTATCTATATTATTATCACTGCATTGTTGGAAAGAGCTTTCAAGATAAGCATTTCACTGTACTGTTTTACACCTGCTGTATCCTGTGCACGTGGTGAATACATTTTGAAACTTAAATTCCCTTTTGTCTACAAAAGAATCATTAATATGTTGGATTCATGTCTGTATCTCAACCAACCATCTACGTTAAGGAATAGGACTGAATCAAATAAAACTTTGAGTAAAATGCATTTCAAATTTGATTTAGTCCAAATTCTATAACTTTGATTTTTTGGTTGACATAGAGATGTAATTCCAACAAGTCCAGTTTGTAGACAAACTGGAATTAAAGACAGACTAGTCAATGGCACAGATTGAACTATCCAAATAAATCTCCTGTTAATTGCGTTGACAACCAAACACAATTCAATATCACTCTTGAAATACAATAAATAGCCTATTAACAAATTATATGTTGGATTCATGTCTCCAAGTCAACCAGTTGAAGATTGGGATAAAGCCATTGGCTCAGATTAATTCATATGTTGTATAAATAAACAACATAGCTGACATTGTATTCCCATTTTACGTTTGCCGTGCTTTTAAACGGTTGAAAGTGCAATGATTGACATTTGGGTGACATCTAAACAAAAAAAGTGACGTTTTTTCATTGAAATTTAGTTGTGCTTTTAAATGGTTGAAAGCATAGAGATAATACATTGGAAATTCAACTAACTTTTGTCTGTCTTTTTGAGTGGGTGAATATAGGTGGTAATTTCATTGATCAACGTCTCAACCAAATATTACCCAATGATGTGGTGTGCCCAGTGGGCTATTCCTAGGCTTAGGCTATAGACTTCAATTCTTGTTATTTTTGAAAGCCACTTTCGGACAATTCCTTCGTATTAGGAAATATTAGGAAAATTCGAAACAGTTCATAACTTAACTTGTCTCAAAGCTTTTATGGTAGGCCAGTAGGAGGAATGAGGATAGGCTTTTGGCCATTTGGTTTACAACCTCGATGAATTTTCTACCATGGATATTTTCTTTCTTAGTAAGCTTAAACTTGATTAAACTTGTCATTCGATTTTTCTAAAGGCTATTGATGTTGTTTGATCGCTCTCATTATTAGTCCTCTGGCTACCTTACATTTCTAGGCTACTCAAATAACTTTTTGAGATGGAAATCCGTTACATTCATTGTCTGATTGGGAGAAAGCCATTCATAAAACGATGAAGCCTAGCCTTTATATTCACATAGCCTATATTCCCTTCTCCATTCGATATGCTATGTTTTTGTTAAACATCTAAACACAAGATAGTTAAGTGTCTGTTATAAAAAAAAATTGATGAATAGGTTTAGGCTATAACTTAAAGCCCACATGCATCCGACAGAGAGAGAGATAAACAATATTTTCTGAATGCATATTTTCCACTGCTTCGGTTGAATTCTCTGCTCTGTCTGGCCTACAATCCTCTCTTGCATTCTGTAGGCTACATAGCATACAGTATTTATCGAAAGGGCTAGAGCAAATAGCAATAGGCAAATTACTCAGAATATCACTTGTGTGGGCTGCGAGACTCCATTCTTTACAGTGGGGCATCACTTAAGTTCAAATAAGCTAACCCCATCGTCTGTCACATTACGTCCTCGTCACCATCAACGATGGCTGTCGATCATCGTTGATAGAGGATGCAATCGTAATACCACCCAACCTTACTAGTAATCCAAGTCTTTACTAAAAGCAATTGGAACAAAAATTAGGCACAATGTAAGTACACTGGAATAGTAAAGACCATGTCTCATACTACTCATACCACATACTGAGTTTGAAGCATTTTAGTTTGGAAACTTGCAAGTGACTCCGACAGATATCCTGTTCGACAGCGAAGGGCACCTCAAAAGCTTGAGCTGTGAGTTGAGCTGTTTCAGGAGGTAACGAACGGTAAAACAAACAAACATTTCAATATGTCCAAGATAAAAAGGAAAGAAAAAGGACATTACTTGGGTTAGATATTAGGACAGAGGTTCCATCTTCGGGGCAGAACAATCCCCTGGATTTGTGCTAGGCTCTGAAAAGTCTGCTTCAGCCCAGTAGTTGAGAAATGTTTAAGAATGCATTGTTCAGATATTGCATTAGTATTTCGCAAACATATTTACCTTGTTCTCTGGGAGTTACAAGCTATGGAGGAGGAGTGTAGTATTGGTGATCTATATCTGTCAATATTAGTTACTATGCTGTTACTAAGCAGTAATGTATTACGGCAGTGTTATGTTACAACACCAAATAAGCAGCAGGACAGAACGATCGCTAGACCGGCACATTACAAGGAGCACAATAATAAAAGGTCCAGATGCACAATTAAAGGGGAATTACTCACTTAAAAATCAATATGTTCGTTTTCTTCCAGACCTGGTTTCGTTTTCTTCTTCACATGGATTTAAGCATCGACATTTTTGATGTTTCTCTATGAACAATTGTAATTTTGAGAGTGATTTAAAAAAAAATCTAAAACCAGGAAAAATAAAAAACTGAGAAACTATAATTTGGTGATACTATAATTTGGGAAAATAAAAATAATAATTTGGGGAAGAAATCACAGATTTTATAGGGCCCCATTAGAGTTGTTTATTGATCATTATTTTACCATGGTATATTGACAGAAAAAATAGTGCACTACTTTCTCTTGTACACTAAAGACCCAGGGAAGAGTTGCAGGGGAGAGGAGAAGAGAAGAATGTGCCTAAAAATGAGTAGCTCACAACATATTTTATTTTTTAAGTAGCTCGCATTCTAGAAAAGGTTGGAGACCCCTGGTCTATCCTGCCAGCTGACCTCGACTGGGCCCCACTGCTGTCAGTGGAGCACCTGTGGCGTCTGACTAATCTATCACACAAATGAACAGATGGGTGCCACAGCCAGCTCGTTAGTACCCACAATCCACAGGGGCCTCTGCACCATCACATCGTGATTGAGCTCCAGTCATGAATATTCATCGACTTTCTTCTCTCTGACAATGTGTAGACTGCTAAGGCTATGGTTCTATTCCACATATTTGATTGGAGATGGTTCCGAGGTTTTATTTTCTTCTCATGCGCCTATGGCTATCTAAAAATAAATATACTTGTGAGGTCCATTCTATGGTCAACAAAGACTTGCAATATGTCAAACACAGTTGGGAAAGCAGATCTTTGAATGTGACAGCCTTGTGTAGGTCTACACATACATGAGTATTTGCCAATGGGAGTTATGCTGTGGTGAGGTATTACTTTTATACTCAACTTATATTCTTTATGAAAATAAATTTTGCCCACAGCAGCTAAGCCCAGCTGCTTGGCTCCTGTGTGTTGTGTGAGTCATTGTTTGGAGTTTTTCCAGACCTCACCAGTTTTCGTTTTTTTTTTCAATCCAGATATCTGCTCACCATTAGAAATCGTAAAACCGTCCAACATGGTTCAATCTGGTAAGGCCCCTACATTGTTAAACTGTGTTTGATCAGGCCCCTGAGCAGTGTCTTTAAAGGGCCAACGCAGCAGTATCTCAGTATAAAATCATGTCTGTGTTGTTTTCAGATACAATGGTGAAAAAGAAACAAAAATAGCTTCTTAGCAAAGTAAAATTTCTCAAGGAAGAATTTAGCAAAGACTGTCTGGGAGTGGTCTGAGTGGGGAGGGGCAAACTGAAAATGAGCTGTTATTGGCAGACAGGTTTGGAACTCTCTTTCTTAGTGGTATATTAACTCATTTCCTGCATTGTGTTGTCACCGTGAAGGCCGTAACTCCACCCCAGCAAAACAGGCTGAAATTTCAGGCAGTCTTTTCCAACAGCTCTTGCACTGAAAGGGCATTATCATAATTTTTACGATGTCACAGTATTGTTATAACCTCATAGTGTGGACATATATATATATTTATACACACTACCAGTCAAGTTTGGACACGCCTCCTCTTTATTGTTAACGATTTTCTACATTGTAGAATAATAGGGAAGACATCGAAACTATGAAAGAACACATATGGAATCATGTAGTAACCAAAAAAAAATGTTAAACAAATCAAAATATATTTTAGATTTTTTTATCGTCTTGAAGGAGTTCCCACATATGCTGAGAGCTTGTTGGCTGCTCTTTCTTCACTCTGCGGTCCAACTCATCCCAAACCAGCTCAATTTGGTTGAGGTCAGGTGATTGTGGAGGCCTGGTCATCTGATGGGTCAATATCACAAAACAGTACCATTTGGACCATGCAAGATTTTAATTGTTCATTTCAGAATTTGTATTCCTTTTATGTCTTACTATAAAAATGAAATATTCGACGTGTAGAAAAACATGTTGGCCAAGCTCCAGCACTAAGAGTTAGATAATTATAAACACATTTTCAGTGAATCTGTCACGTTCCTGACCTGTTTTCTGTTATTTTTGTATGTGTTTAGTTGGTCAGGACGTGAGTTGGGGTGGGCATTCTATGTTTTGTGTATCTATGTTAAGTGTCAGTGTTAATTGACCTTGTATGGCTCTCAATCAGAGGCAGGTGGTTTACGTTTTCCTCTGATTGAGAACCATATATAGGTAGGTTGTTTCACATTGTTTGTTGTGGGTGGTTGTCTTCCGTGTCTGTGTATGTTGCACCATACGGGACTGTTTCGTTGTCGTTCGTGTATGTAGTCTGTTCCTGTTCGTGAGTTCTTCGTGTATTTATGTAAGTTCCATGTTCAGGTCTGTCTACGTCGTTTTGTTATTTTGTAGTTTGTTGAAGTGTTTTCGGGTTTTCGTCTTTACTTTAATAAACTTCGTTATGTCAAACTATCACGCTGCGCTTTGGTCCAATCCCTACTCCTCCTCTTCATCCGAAGAGGAGGACGACGACCGTTACAGAATCAGGCATATGATATGTCCACCCTGTTACGGAAATGCACTTATCGGTCTTTAATTACTTTCATTGGACTATTTTAATCATATTAACATTTCCATGAAGCTATTGTGTCCCCTTGTCAACCCTGTCCATTTGTTCTGATCAAATTCTAAAGATAGAACAGATTTTGTACACAATGTGTGGTTTTATACAGAACTTAATCTAATTTGCACCTTATCTTTCTAAATTGAGACAGGTATTATTTATGTGTTATCGAAGTTTATAATTGTGTGGTGTTGGTTGTGTCTTACTCTGTAACTGAATTCATTTGAAAAAGATGCCAAGATAACAGGGTGGACACCCTGAACACACATAGACATCTACATAGTAATACATGTAGTAACAACATTGGAACTGCTATTTAGTTACATGTTCATTGTGAAAAACAACACAAAAATGCATTGCCAGTACAAAATCATTGGAATTAGGATTAAAACACATTCCGGTTAAAACACATCTGTCTATCAGAGTACCAACAAATATCTTCCTTTGGGCTTGGCCTGAATCATTTGTTGATGCCATTCCGGTGCATGCAATTCACCTTAATGTTATGTTCCTCTACATCCATGATGATGCCAGGGTATCCTTCATGGTCATAATTGACCACACCACTCCCCTACATGATTAAGTTCAATGGTGCCAGGTCGCCATGTGGTGTCAGCCTCGTCATGAGATGCAGGGAGCTGGTTAGATACTGCAGTGTCACCCAGAGTTGCCTCTTAGAGCTGAAAACAAGGACAGTCCAACATGCCACTATCCTTCTTGCACAGAGTAATGTCCCTGTATTTTATCTGGCCTGGTGAGACACTGATAACCTGATGAATCTTCATCGTTCCTTTAATGGCATCTAAGGCAGGCATCTGAGGTGAGAAGAGATAGCATATTGTTACGAATCCCGCCGAGGATGGTGCCTCTTCCCGTTCGGGCGGCGCTCGGCGGTCGTCGTCTCCGGTCTACTAGCTGCTACCGATCCCCTTTTCTGTTTTCCTTTGAGTGTGTCTAATTTGTTTCACCTGTTGTGTGTTTAGGTTAGGGATTATTTAAACCCAGTTTGCCCGCTGTCTTTTGTGCGGGCTTGTTTTTCTGTTACGTGTTGGTGGTGTTCAGGAGTAGATTTATATGTACATTTTCTCTTGGACAATATTCTTTACGCGCCCTGTGTTTTGTGTGGCGTCGCCGTATTATATGTTATTTCTAGAAGGAAATAAACATCCACTTGTCAAGGATATTCCTGCTCTCTGCACCTGACTCTTTTATTCCACCACTGGAATTGTTACACATGTGATAAGATATAAAGGGTAACAAACACCTTATACATTTCAATACTCAACCAGCTACTGTACAATAAAAATGTATGTACAGTTGAAGTTGGAAGTTTACATACACTTAGGTTGGCGTCATTAAAACTCGTTTTTCAACCACTCCACAAATTTCTTGTTTAACAAACTATAGTTTTGGCAAGTGGTTAGGACATCTACTTTGTGCATGACAAGTAATTTTTCCAACAATTGTTTATAGACAGATTATTTCACTTATAATTCACTGTGTCACAATTCCAGTGGGTCAGAAGTTTACATACACTAAGTTGACTGTGCCTTTAAACACCTTGGAAAATTCCATAAAATTATGTAATGGCTTTAGAAGCTTCTGATAGGCTTATCGACATCCTTTGAGTCAATTGTAGGTGTACCTGTGGATGTATTTCAAGGCCTACCTTCAAACTCAGTGCCTCTTAAAATAAAGTGGGGATCCTAACTGACCTAAGACAGGGACTTTTTACTAGGATTAAATGTCAGGAATTGTGAAAAACTGAATTTGGCTAAGGTGTATGTAAACTTCTGACTTTAACTGTATGTGTGTATGGGGAGGAAGGAGGGTTACCTCGGCAGACTGCAGCAACGTATTAGACTTGGCCCTGGCTCTGAGTATCCTTATTGAATCTCTCCATTTCTTCCTTTCTGCATGCTGCACCCTGTCACTGAGTTCAGCTATTGTCTTATTCTTCCCTGTCTCTTTATCTTTCCTCCATTTCTCCCTCTCTTTCTCGAGATACCCTCTCCTTCTTTCTGGGTCAGCATTACGTCGTTCTCTGTATTGCCGCTGTCCTTCAGCTGCACTAAGAGGAGGTGCCATTCCTTCAGAAAGACCAGATTCAATTGATATGTATTTATTCTTAAAATACTATACATGCCATATATAACACACTGTACTGTATTTAATACAATTCATGAACAAAGACACATACTTTGTAACACATTACTGCATCATATCGATTTGTCCACCCTGTTGAGTGCATGTCCACCCTGTTACGTCTACATGGATAACAGGGTGCACAATAACAGGGTGGACATTTTGAGCTAAAATTAGCAACTATGCTCCAAGTGATCGTGATGAAGCTAGGATAATGGCTGCCACTTGAAAAATAATTTGCATTGTTCGACAAATATATTTTGAAATTATGTATTTTATATTTTTGCTTAACAGGGTGGACATGTTATGCTTTCCCACATCACATGAAAATGTAATAGTATGAAATCTAGATACTCACCAAGTTCACCACAGTTGTTTTCCCGCCAAGGAAGTGACATAATTTCCTGTTTTTGATGTCATTGTAGAAAATATATATTATTTGGGCTGCAATTTCTGAGGCTGGTAACTAATGAACCTATCCTCTGCAGAGGTAGAGGATAGGTAACTTCCTTTCCTGTGGCAGTCCACATGAGAGTCAGTTTCATCATAGCGCTTGATGGTTTTTGCGACTGCACTCGATGAAAATTTGACCTTCATGTCTTAAAGTAATGACGAACTGTCATTTCTATTTGCTTATTTGAGCTGTTCTTGCCATAATAAGGGCTATCTTCTATCTACCACCCCTACCTTGTCACAACAGAACTGATTGGCTCAAATGCATTAAGGATAGAAATTCCACAAATGAACTTTTAACAAGGCACACCTGTTAATAGAAATGCATTCCAGGTGACTACCTCATGAAGCTGGTTGAGAGAATGCCAAGCTTGTGCAAAGCTTTCATCACGGCAAAGGGTGGCTACTTTGAAGAATATCAAATATCTCACTTTTTGGTTACTATATGATCCCATATGTGTTATTTCATAGTTTTGGTGTCTTCACTATTATTCTACAATGTAGAAAATAGTAAAAATAAAGAAAAACCCTGAATGAGTAGGTGTGTCCAAACTTTTGACTGGTACTGTGTATATACACTGCTCAAAAAAATAAAGGGAACACTTAAACAACACAATATAACTCCAAGTCAATCACACTTCTGTGAAATCAAACTGTCCAATTAGGAAGCAACACTGATTGACAATACATTTCAAATGCTGTTGTGCAAATGGAATAGACAAAAGGTGGAAATTATAGGCAATTAGCAAGACACCCCCAAAAAAGGAGTGATTCTGCAGGTGGTGACCACAGACCACTTCTCAGTTCCTATGTTTCCTGGCTGATGTTTTGGTCACTTTTGAATGCTGGCGGCGCTCTCACTCTAGTGGTAGCATGAGACGGAGTCTACAACCCACACAAGTGGCTCAGGTAGTGCAGTTCATCCAGGATAGCACATCAATGCGAGCTGTGGCAAAAAGGTTTGCTGTGTCTGTCAGCGTAGTGTCCAGAGCATGGAGGCGCTACCAGGAGACAGGCCAGTACATCAGGAGACGTGGAGGAGGCCGTAGGAGGGCAATAACCCAGCAGCAGGACCGCTACCTCCGCCTTTGTGCCAGGAGGTGCACTGCCAGAGCCCTGCAAAATGACCTCCAGCAGGACACAAATGTGCATGTGTCTGCTCAAACGGTCAGAAACAGACTCCATGAGGGAGGTATGAGGGCCCGACGTCCACAGGTGGGGGTTGTGCTTACAGCCCAGCACTGTGCAGGACGTTTGGCATTTGCCAGAGAACACCAAGATTGGCAAATTCGCCACTGGCGCCCTGTGCTCTTCACAGATGAAAGCAGGTTCACACTGAGCACATGAGCACATGTGACAGACGTGACAGAGTCTGGAGACGCCGTGGAGAACGTTCTGCTGCCTGCAACATCCTCCAGCATGACCGGTTTGGCGGTGGGTCAGTCATGGTGTGGGGTGGCATTTCTTTGTGGGGCTGCACAGCCCTCCATGTGCTCGCCAGAGGTAGCCTGACTGCCATTAGGTACCGAGATGAGATCCTCAGACCCCTTGTGAGACCATATGCTGACACATGCACATTTGTGGCCTGCTGGAGGTCATTTTGCAGGGCTCTGGCAGTGCACCTCCTTGCACAAAGGCGGAGGTAGCGGTCCTGCTGCTGGGTTGTTGCCCTCCTACGGCCTCCTCCACGTCTCCTGATGTACTGGCCTGTCTCCTGGTAGCGCCTCCATGCTCTGGACACTACGCTGACAGACACAGCAAACCTTTTTGCCACAGCTCGCATTGATGTGCCATCCTGGATGAACTGCACTACCTGAGCCACTTTTGTGGGTTGTAGACTCCGTCTCATGCTACCACTAGTGTGAGAGCACCGCCAGCATTCAAAAGTGACCAAAACATCAGCCAGGAAGCATAGGAACTGAGAAGTGGTCTGTGGTCACCACCTGCAGAATCACTCATTTTTTGGGGGTGTCTTGCTAATTGCCTATAATTTCCACCTTTTGTCTATTCCATTTGCACAACAGCATGTGAAATTTATTGTCAATCAGTGTTGCTTCCTAAGTGGACAGTTTGATTTCATAGAAGTGTGATTGACTTGGAGTTACGATGTGTTGTTTAAGTGTTCCCTTTATTTTTTTGAGCAGTGTATATATATATATATATATATATATATATATATATATATATATATAAATAAACACAGAAATATCAAGTTTTGGACTGCACTGGGCATTTACATGATAGCTCAGGTGGATCATCAATGATGACCTGTCAGGTAATAGTTGGGAAGCCAATCTGCAATGAGGGTGGGACAAAGAAGTGATGGACCCCTCCATTAACAGATAGAGCCGTCCCCACAGACACAGGCTTCCACGGCAGGTCTCAACATTGTGTCAGTCTGCTGCTTCCTTATTTTATTTGCTGTCCGGAGTTTTAATCTGCCCCACTGATTGCTTCTTGCCTTCCTGGGCTGCCAAGCCTGCAGAAGCCAATCAGGCGGCAGAGCTTTATGTCACTGTAGCCCAGACACAATCAACTGTGGAGATTATGGTAATGCCGTCACATCCCGGGAGCGGTGTAAGCCTCCGCTCAGAGATAAGGCCGTAGGACCTAGTCGGAGCATACAGTGGACAATTAGTTTCTAGTTCGGGATCAACTATCATTTCCCAGACACATTTCCGAGAGCTTAAATGGATTCATAATCCACCCGTGTGCCCGAGAATTCCCTCTCCTTGAACATTGGTGTGATTTTTGGGAGGTTTAAGTCACAGGCTAACGTAAGACCACAACAACTTACTGCATGGTCAGCTGTAGCGTTTTTCAACTTTAGGTATACTTTAGCTCCGCAGGCTAAGTCTTGTGATGCACAGATGACCCAGATTTGATACACGGATGGTCATTCTTTTTATGATATAGAGATAAATAGCAGCATAATGATGATTGCTCCTGCAGTTTATTGTGCAACGTTTCGACCCAAAGATCTTCGTCAGGCTTCCATCTTCATGTCATGAGTATTTTGTTATACCCAGCAGTGGTAAGATATTGGATGTACTTACACTACATTTGAAAATGGTAATTCTTTCTATGTCATTTTCACTTGCCCTTACCTAAAACTCAACACTTATCTCTCTCCGTTTTGAAAAGCAAGTGGCCTCAGTTCATTTACAACCAACCTCTCTGTGTCAAGCACCCATTTAGTTTGAACCAGAAGAGTGATACACAAATCCAAATCAGAGGTGCATTAACCTTACAGATGGACATTATTCAACACTGCGTAGTCTTTTGACAAAAACACCAATCTACATGTATCAAATAGTTTCCAGGAAACCATAAAATGAAAGATTTCCATCTGAATTTCTGGGTAAAACTCATCTGTAGAGGCCTCTGAAGCATCATGTCCTTGATGCCATGGAAGGCTTTGAAGGCATGCTATCACATATAAAAAAGTTAACATAAGAGTAAAACAATTTTTAAATTACTATAAAAAGCAACAGAATCCATCCCTGACGTCAATGGTTTAAGGGAATGAAAGGAGCTATTCAGTAGACCTAGACAAGGATTGAAGGGCACTATAGATGGGTTCGTGGTTTAGCAACAAAACCGATGTGTGCGCAACTATGGGCAAAACAGACGGGTTGGCTTAGATTTGTTGACAAAGTGTAAACTATATTTCGGCAAAAAAAAATCTGGGTTGAATTTTTTTTGAAAACAAATACATTTGCACAATGAGCACTTGTTGTCTTTCAAATACATTGTTACAGTTTTTGGTTAGCTAGCTGCCGAATTGTAGCCCTATTACCATAGACATGACAATTATCAAAACACCTCAAAGCAAAACATGGTATCAAGAACAAGATGAATATATCTGAAACAAGCCACCTACGATATCCCACATGGCAGCTTCTTGTCATTGTTGCCAACTATCTGGCCATCTAGAATTACAACACAGACTTCTGCCCAATTGAACTGCGCCCATCGTTTTCGTGACGTTGTCAGCTTACTCATCTAAGTTGACAAAAGAGCCCACAAATATCAAGGGCAGATACACAAATAAATAATCAAGTTAATAGAATACGACAAAGACAAGCGTCTGAGAAACATTGCAGTATCTTCAAATGTCTCCATTCATGATGACTGCTGAACAGAGTTAAAACGTGGACGATGAATGATCCATGACTCAAGTGAATGGTCCTTGACTCAATTGTATATTCAAAGTTATTGTGTTGTATGTTCGTCAACATACTTAAGTGTTATTTTCCTGATTGGAATGCACACCGGTGAGTAACTTGTTTACATCAATGACTGTATATATGAATGGACAAAGCCATCAATTGTGTAACACCATTCACTCCTATGTGAAGACTCAACAGCGCATTGAAGCCAAATTAAGTCGGTTAAAATGGCGTCTCATGGCGCCAACATGCACATTTTGAGCTACTCCAGGAAATGATGTTGCAGCCGAGCTCAGTGCTGCCTCCTCTCATTGGGTAACTCAAGTTGAAGGCCGACCGTGGTGCTGTAGGCTGCCTTTAGCAACTAAATTATCCATATAACGTCTTCTGTGTGCGATTTCTAAATAATCGCTTCAAGACATACATCTGGTGTATTATAAGCAATTATTGGTACCATGATTGTCTTCTAAAAAAAATATTTACACGAAGAATGACCACGAAGTTTGCCATTTTTCCATTCACTAATGGGGGATCCTATTTTCTGCTAACAATGCCTGTAGTACTGCGGTCGGTACTGCAGGAACCTTCTGTGGCTTCAGTGAGACTGGGAAGTCGTTCTCCCCTGGTTTACACCTATAGAGGTTTGTGAGATTATACTCCAGCCCTATTGATTTACTTTACTCTTTACTTTGTTATGGATCCCCCCGGTACTGCTGCTCATTCCGTTTCTGGAGGTCTACGTCACCGGCTTTCTAGGATTCACTGAATGAGATTCATTATCATTAACCCATTTCCTCTGATTAGTATGTTATATACAGTTGAAGTCGGAAGTTTACATACACCTTAGCCAAATACATTCAAACTCAGTTTTTCACAGATCCTGACATTTAATCCTAGTAAAAATTCCCTGTCTTAGATTAGTTAAGATCACCACTTTATTTAAAAAATGTGAAATGTCAGAATAATAGTAGAGAGAATTATTTATTTCAGCTTTTAATTCTTCAATCACATTCCCAGTGGGTCAGAAGTTTACATACACTCAATTAGTATTTGGTAGCATTGCCTTTAAATTGTTTAACTTGGGTCAAATCTTTCAGGTTAGCCTTCCACAAGCTTCCCACAATAATGAATTTGGCCCATTCCTCCTGACAGAGCTGGTGTTACTGAGTCAGGATTGTAGGCCTCCTTGCTCGCACACACTTTTTCAGTTCTGCCAACACATTTTCTATAGGATTGAGGTCAGGGCTTTGTGATGGCCACTCCAATAGCTCGACTTTGTTGTCCTTAAGCCATTTTGCCAAAACTTTGGAAGTATGCGTGGGGTCATTGTCCATTTGGAAGACCAATTTGCGACCAAACTAACTTCCTGACTGATGTCTTGAGATGTTGCTTCAATATATCCACATAATTTTCCATCTATTTTGTGAAGTGCACCAGTCCCTCCTGTAGCAAAGCACCCCCACAACATGATGCTGCCACCCACGTGCTTCACGGTTGGGATGGTGTTCTTTGGCTTGCAAGCCTCCCCCTTTTTCCTCCAAATGTAACAATGGTCATTATGGCCAAACAGTTCTTTGTTTCATCAGACCAGAGGACATTTCTCCCAAAAGTACGATCTTTCTCCCCATGTGCAAACTGTAGTTTGGCTTTTTTATGGCGGTTTTGGAGCAGTGGCTTCTTCCTTGCTGAGCAGCATTTCAGGTTATGTCGATATAGTACTCGTTTTACTGTGGATATAGATACTTTTGTACCTGTTTCCTCCAGCATCTTCACAAGGTCCTTTGCTGTTGTTCTGGTATTGGTTTGCACTTCTCGCACCAACGTACGTTCATCTCTAGGAGACAGAACGCGTCTCCTACCTGAGGGGTATGACGGCTGCGTGGTCCCATGGTGTTTATACTTGCATACTATTGTTTGAACGTGGTGCCTTCAGACATTTGGAAATTACTCCCAAGGATGTACAAGACTTGTGGAGGTCTACAATTTTTTTCCTGAGGTCTTGGCTGAATTCTTTTGATTTTCCCATGATGTCAGGCAAAGAGGCACTGAGTTTGAAGGTACACCTTGAAATACATCCACAGGTACACCTACAGTTGACTCAAATTATGTCTATTAGCCTATCAGAAGCTTCTAAAGCCATGACATCATTTTCTGGAATTTTCCAAGCTGTTTGAAGGCACAGTCAGCTTAGTGTATGTAAACTTCCGACCCACTGGAATTGTGATACAGTGAATTCTAAGTTAAATAATCTGTCTGTAAACAATTGTTGAAAAAATGACTTGTGCCATGCACAAAGTAGATGTCCTAACCGACTTGCCAAAACTATAGTTTGTTAACAAGAAATTTGTGGAGTGGTTGAAAAACGAGTTTTAATGACTCCACCTAAGTGTATGTAAACTTCCTACTTCAACTGTATTACTAACCTCGATGTGGATGAGGACTTCTCCTTCAATGAGTCGGCGATGAAAGACATTGATTATCCCGGACCAGGCCAAAATCCCAGACACTCGGAGAAGGAGGAGACGGCGCTATAAACGCCGGCATGCAGGATACCTGACGAGACTACGTCGGAGAGTGGATAAGGCGCCTCTACCCTCCGTTCTATTGGTGAACGTGCAAACACTGGAGAATAAACTGGACGAGCTCTGTTTGAGACTGTCCTATCAAAGTGATCTGAATAACTGTAATATCCTATGTCTCTCAGAGTCGTGGCTGAACAAGGACATGGAAAATATCAATCAAGCTGTTTTTTCTCTACATCGGCAGGACAGGACAGCCGCCTCAGCTGGTGCGGAATCTCTAATATTAAGGAAGTCTGGAGGTCCTGCTCAGCTAATTTCGAATACCTCATGATAAGCTGTAGACCATTTGGGCTGTGATGGTAATTTGATAACCGTGTAACTGACAGTTATTGATGAAGACAATCATGAAAATAAAATATCTCAAAACTGTTTAAATAGGCCTACATTCATTTTGGTATACAGTACCAATCAAAAGTTTGGACACATCTACTCATTAAAGAGTTTCTTTATTTTTCCAACTTTCTACATTGTAGAATAATAGTGAAGACATCAAAACTATGACATAACACATGTGGAATCATTTAGTAACCAAAATAGTGTTGTTGCCAAGGTTTACTGACACCGGACATATTCAGCCGGTGTTCAGCTTTCAAAAATAAATCAGTTATTCTGAACTCTGGCACACTAAGAAATGTAGCTAGCTAGCTAGGTAAACAATGAATCCCAACGCATGACGTAAATTTAGTTAGCGAGCCAGCCAGCTAACGTTAGCTAGCTAGCTAACAGAACACTAAGTTGAAAATAAAAATACTTTGTCAAAATTAGAGTGGAGTAGCTAGCTAGCTAAACAATGTACCATAATCACAACTCATGACATTACTGCCCTGCATGAATCTGCAGGTAGCTAACTAACCAGGTTCTATGGCTATAACTAGGCAAGCAAATGTGTCTGAGATATGAAGAATAAGATCATACAGATAATGTTAGCTAACATTAGCTTGCTAACAGTACACTTGAATTGAAACCACTCTGTCAAAATTAGAAACATGTAATATCTGAAAATGTAGCTAGCTAGAGTATCTTACCAGTATACATCATGGTTGGATGCGTCTCCTGTCTGATGCCATGTATGGTTGCCCTTACTAGTTTGATAATGTAATCCAGACTGGTGTTTTCTCCATCTCCTTAGCTATCATACTCAAATTCCACTGATTTCAAAACTCGGTCCTCCAGAAAGTGGAGAGCATACACATAACGTTAGCTAGCGAGTCAGCCAACTAGCGTTAGCAAGCTAACAGTACACTTTAACTTTACATTCTGTTTATGGAGTTTTACTACGCAATGCATTTTTTTTAAAGCCACGTTTGACACGATTACCTAGATATACTGACCAGCTCCAATAGACAGACGCGTGCTATATGGCAGACCAATACAAAATTAATCTGTCGGCATGTGCAGCCCACTCATTATCTCAGCCAATCATGGCTAGCGGGAAGGTTGCTTTCTTCTTCTGTGGCTAAACCAACTGGGCTAATAATTTTATTCATATTTACAGATGGCAAAAAGTTTGATATTAACCTTTTCATGTGTGAGTTCCAATTATCTCTAACTGTCGCCCCAGCGTGAGTTTTTTTATGCAGGTGATGTTAGAACGTTCTCTCCGTTCCAGAATGTGATCGTTACGCAACAGTACATTTAATCGGCACTGCCCTCAAACCAAGGCACGCAGCCTGTTTTTATTTATAGGCTGTTTTCAACTTGTTAACTTCAAATGATTTTCTAACAATTTTTTTATTTTCTAAGAACAGTTTGAATTGAGGTGCGTTCCGCCTCATTCATTCACATAAAATGTGTCATTTTTACTTTTGCGGACCAATTGTTTTTGTTGACATTTCTGACTCGGACAAAATTCCCCAAGCACTTCCCAATTGTTTGTTCCATTCAAGTCTGCAGATATTTGCGCATCTACCATCCTGCACACACGTGTTCCACATTTTCCATTTGTTGCATTCATTGTTGTTTTCGTTACCAATAATAACTTTGGAAATGTGTGCGTTTCTATCAAAGTAAGTGCCTTACTACGTTACAATAGTTTCTGTATGTCGTGTTGTCATTTCTACTGAAGCATATTATATTTGTGTATATTCCTTATAACCACGGACACGCGAGGTAACGTTACTCATTTCATAACGTTTATGGTGTTCTATTCAATCATGCTAATGTAGCTAGCTACATTCTTCTATTAGCTCTGTAAAACAATGCTAATTGCATCAGAGAAGTATTAGCTTGTGTTGTATTTTGAAGCTACCCTGGCCTTATGACTCCCAAGTGGTGCAGCGGTGTAAGGCACAGCATCTCAGTGCTAGAGGCATCACTACAGACACCCTAGTTCAAATCCAGGCTGCGTTTCTATCAAATTAAGTGACTTATTACGTTAATAGTTTCTGCATGTGAACTGTCTGTCCATCCAATTGCAAAAACATACCTTGTTCAGTAATCATCTCACCTGTTAGTTGGCGGTGAACTATGTGGGCATTGAGGGCAGCGTCGATCAGATGGAAAAATCTTATTATACCACTTTTTTGTTTTCCGAGTGCATTCCGAGTGCATTATCCACTGCCCTTATTTTGAGGTTATAGTCAAGCACACAGTCTGGTTTGATTATTCTCTCTCTGTGGCCGACATGGTTGCTGTATGGACAGTGAAGAGGACATGGACGTCTCGTTTGTCATGCCACTTTACTGCCAGTTGTTGACCATTCTCCTTGAACTCCCTCTCCAATCTCTGCATCTTCCTGCATCCGAATGCCGGCATCCCCTTCCTGTTTGACCTGACTGTGCCACAGGCCTCTGTGCTGTTGGAGAGCAGATGCTGGAAGAGTGTGGGACTGCTGTAACAATTGTCCACATACAAAGTGTGTCCCTTGCTGAGATGAGGAGCCAGCATGGTCATCACCACAGACAAGGACACCCCAAGCCCCTCATACTCATCAATGCTATTGTGTTAGTATGCTAACCGCTAATTCTCCTCAGCCTTTTCACTATTGTTTTAGCATCCCCTTTAATCACTGTGTTACTAAATAAGCAGGGCCTTTCAGTATGCTATTGCAGTATGCTAATACACTAACACAGCCAAGTTATGCTAACTTATTAGTGCATATTAGCATCAGGGCCAGGGCAGCTCAAAATGCTTAACCCTGACCTGTTCACCAGACCTGCTGTTTTCAATTCTCTAGAGACAGCAGGAGCGGTAGAGATACTCTTAATGATCGGCTATGAAAAGCCAACTGACATTTACTCTTGAGGTGCTGACTTGTTGCACCCTCGACAACTACTGTGATTATTATTATTTGACCATGCTGGTCATTTATGAACATTTGAACATCTTGGCCATGTTCTGTTATAATCTCTACCCGGCACAGCCAGAAGAGGACTGGCCACCCATCATAGCCTGGTTCCTCTCTAGGTTTCTTCTTAGGTTTTGGCCTTTCTAGGGAGTTTTTCCTAGCCACCGTGCTTCTACACCTGCATTGCTTGCTGTTTGGGGTTTTAGGCTGGGTTTCTGTACAGCACATTGAGATATCAGCTGATATAAGAAGGGCTATATAAATAAATTATATTTGATAAATAGTTTCTGAAAAAACAGTGTGGCCAGCTCAAATGTTAATTGTTGCGTCATTCGAAACTGGCCGTTCTAAATAAGCGTTCTAAATAAGCGTTCTAATTACACGGGTGTGATCGTATGCTACAGGGACCACTGTAGAATGATCACACCCGTGTGATGGTACGTGTGAAAATTTTGGCATTTTGATAAAAAAATATTTTTTACGTTCAAACAGCTCTCCTGTGAAGTTGTGACTTGCCACATGCGCCTAGTTTCCTGAATCAGGTCACATTTATAAGTAATAACCTGAATAATAATAATGAAATGCCATGATAATAACAAAGTGCAATGGCTTGTTTCAAATAGATTTTATTAGGAAGCAGATCCATGTAAACAAGAGTACAAACAGAATTGTGAACTTTTTTATCTCCCCCCAATGGTTATATTGTTGACTGTGTACATTGGCCGCGACAATTACCTTAACCTCAAATTCTAAGACCGTCACAGCCCTATAGACCATACTATTTATCAAGGGAGTTTTCAACTATATTTTTCATAGCGGTCCATTTACCACCCAAACCTATGCTGGCACAAAGACTGCACTCAACGAGCTGTATAGGACCATAAGCAAACATGAAAATGCTCACCCACAGGTGGCGCTCCTATTTGAATGCAGGAAATCTAATTTCTACCAGCATGTCACCTATGCAACTAAAGGCGAAAAAAGTCAAGATCACCTTTACTTCACACAGAGATTCATACAAAGCTCTCCCTCGCCCTAGATTTGGCAAATCTGATCATCACTCTATCCTCCTGCTTACAAGCAAAATACATACTAGTGACACGCTCAATACTGAAGTGGTCCATTGAAGCGGATGCTAAACTACAGGACTGTCCTGCTAGCATAGACTGCAATATGTTCCGGGATTCATCCGATGGCATTGAGGCGTTTACCACATCCGTCACTGGCTTTATAAATAAGTGCATCGACAAAGACATCGTCCCCACAGTGACCGTACATATATCCCAAACAGAAGCCATGGATTACAGGCATCATCCGTACTGAGCTAAAAGGCTAGAGCTGCTGCTGTCAAGGAGCGGGACACTAATCCGGAAATGTATAAGGAACTATCAAACACGGCCCAGTAAATGTCTGGGGCTGAGATCCCTGCCATCCAGGACCTCTATACGAGGCAGTCTCAGAGGAAGGCCCTAACTGTCAAAGACCCCAGCCGCCCAAGACAGACTGTTCTCTCTGCTACCGCACGTCAAGCGGTACCGGACAGCCAAGTCTGGAACCAAAATGCTCCTGAACAGCATCTACCTTAAAGCCATAAGACTGCTGAACAGTTAATCAAATGGCTATTCTGACTATTTGCATTGATCTTTTTTTGCACTGACATTCTTGCACTGGGTCTATGCACACTCACTGGACTCTACCCACACGTGTTAAACTGACACTGCAACACACACATACATACGCACACACACACACACACACGTTTCCGTCTGTCTACCTGTTTCGCATCCTTATGCACGCGCATAAGGAGTCTCTCCCTCTCTTGCTAATGAAATATTAATAGACTCTGCCTCTCGCTGGCATGCACTACTGCTAAGCACACATCGGCTGGAGGGGGTTGAGATCCATGCCCAGGCAGAGATAACAGAGAGGGAAGGAGAGGAGAGAAAAAATGTACAGGGCTGCATTAGACCTCAGCATTAAAAGCTCCTGCAGAAAGCGTGCTCCTCTTTGAAGTGGAGATATACTATTATTTCTGTTTCTGCAACCACGTCAGCTGTGGACTAATTCAGCTGGGGCTTGAAACTACACTGTCTAATGTGGAAAGAAACATATTATTCTTATAGATTAAATTACCTTTACATGAAAGACTGCTGTATATGGTCGTAAAAGGATGGGTGTTTGTGGGTACAGTATCCTCACCAATGATTGTAGATCATATCGATCTACAATCATTGGTCATATCTGCTGAAAATGGACGCTCAATTCACATGTACCTTTTTCTTTGAGTGAAAACATACAGTACATACCGTGCATGTCTGTATGACATATTGAGTACTTCTCAGAGTCTTTTTCTCTAAAGCTCTTACCCACAAAATCATATTAAGATCGTATGTGGCTGTCAAGATCTAAAACCAAACAAAATCTAGAGCAAACAGCTGTAGCTTGTTATGGAACTTTAGAAGGTTTTAACCTAGTGTACAACCTCAACTTACATATTCTCAACTTTCTTTTGCTTATTTATTTAATTGACACATTTATCTACACATACATCATTCGAGAGTTCTTCTAAGAAACAAAAAGTAATACTCTCTTCTCAGTAGACTAGTGACTTTCCACAATTTGCCCTTGTCTTGCCTTGAAATCAAGTCTCCACTAAGAGGGCCATTGAGCAATGAGCAATAAGGATCAGTTGGTTTGAGCTCCTAAAAATTCATACTGGCACTATTTGAGTTCGAGCTCTGCTACAGTACGGGACAAACGAGGCGAAATGCAATTAAAAGTGTGGAAGAGAGAACATGGTTCGGCGCAAGCCATGAAATTGCGGGGAAACATCAAAGCCCAAGTCAGAGCAGGTGCAGCATTCTATAGAGTACAAAGCCAAAGGCCAAATAACTCTGAGCTAAATGTTTAATGAGTGGTGAGACATTGCTAACTACAGTGGATGTATGTTATACCCACTGAAGAATTAAAGACAAGTTACAGTCCATCAAAAAGGGCAAAACAGTAGGAGCCAGTTACCTACATATCCTACTTGGGTCCCACTTATAATGATGTTCAGCATTTAAAGGCTTCATAAAGCATTCATAATGCTTTAATAAGAACTACATGAATGTGTCTCTAAGCATCTATAACCGTATGCCATTTTTATTTTATTTTAACCTTTATTTAACTAGGCAAGTCAGTTAAGAACAAATTTGTATTTTCATGCTATATAAAATGGTCAGAAATGTGTCATAGGTGTGTGACATAACCACAATTGTAAAATGTGGCATAACACAGTGTCAAATATGATATAAACATGTCCTTTATAAAGGATGACATATTGTGCTGAAGGAAGGCACACGAAATATAAATCAAATGTATTTGTCGCTGAATACAACAGGTGTAGACTTAACCGTTTAAGGCTTACTTACGAGCCCTTTCCCAACAGTGCCGAGTTAAAAAGTGAGATAAATTTGCTAAGCAAAATGGAAATAGTAATGCAATAAAAATAACAATAACATATCAAACAAGGTTTATTAAAAATAGACACTTACAAGCAAATACAATAATATGTTTCAGTTTAATAAAATACGCTAAAAAATAAGATATAGATTTATCAATAATGGCTATTGTTGCCGAAAAGACTTTTGACTGTCTTGAATGGCCTTTTATATTCAAAACTTTGTAAGCTTTCAACTTTCCAGCTGACATAATTTAATCAAAATATTATTTAAAAAGGTCCTAAAGCAAAAATATACACAAATAATACATTATCTGATGACATTGCTTAAGAAAGGGGCACAAGACAGGGATGTACTCTCTTCCCCCTCCTGTTTGCGCTGGCAATTGAACCGCATGCAGAAAGAATTAGACAGGACCCCAATGTAACAGGTATCAGTATTGATAAACATGAATATAAACTAAACTTACACTATATATACAAAAGTGTGTGGACACCCCTTCAAATTAGTGGATTCGGCTATAATATAAAATCGAGCGCACAGCCATGCAATCTCGATAGAAAAACATTGGCAGTAGAATGGCCTTACTGAAGAGCTCAGTGACTGTCAACGTGCACCGGCATAGGATCCCACCATTTCAACAAGTCAGTTCATAACATTTCTCCCCTGCTAGAGCTGCCCTGGTCAACTATAAGAGTTGTTATTGTGAAGTGGAAACGTCTAGGAATAAGAACTCCTCAGCCACGAAGTGGTAGGCCACACAAGCTCACGTAATGGGGCCGCCGAGTGCCGAAGCACGTAAAAATAGTCTGTCCTTGGTTGTAACACTCACAATCGAACTGTCTCTGGTAGCAACGTCAGCACAAGAACTGTTTGAATGGAGCCTTATGAAATGGGTTTCATGGCTGAGCAGCCGCACACAAGCCTGAAATCACTATACACAATGCCAAGCGTCGGCTGGAGTGATGTCAAGCTCACCGCCATTGGACTCTGGAAACACGTTTTCTGGAGTGATGAATCACGCTTCACCGTCTGGTAGTCCGACAGATGTATCTGGGTTTGGCGGATGCCAGGAGAACACTACCTGCTCCAGTGCATAGTGCCAACTGTAAAGTTTGGTGGAGGAAGAATAATGGTCTGGGTCTAGGTCCCTTGGTTCCAGTGTTGGGAAATATTAACGCTACAGCATACAATGACATTCTAGACGATGCTGTGCTTCCAAACTTTGAGGCAACAGTTTCGGTGTGGAAGAACTTGACTGACCTGCAAAGCCCTGACCTCAACCACATCGAACACTGACTTCAAGCCAGGCCTAATCGCCCAACATCAGTGCCTGACCTCACTAATGCCCTTGTGGCTAAATAGATGCAAGTCCCCGCAGCAATGTTCCAACATCTAGTGGAAAGCCTTCCCAAAAGAGTGGAGGCTGTTATAGCGGAAAAGGGGGGACCAACTCCATATTAATGCCCATGATTTTGGAATTAGATGTTTGACAAGCAGGTGTCCACATACGTTTGGCCATGCAGTGTATTTGTAGATGATCTCCTGATTTTCCTGACCAATATTGAAAACTCAATGCCCCTTTTGCTAAAAAATATATTTTCAGAATACTAAAATCTTTGGATATATAATCAACATGGGGGTAAAAATGTAATAATTGCAAAATATATTTTTTTATAACTCATAATCTACAGCAATCCTTTAAGTCACATATGTCAGAGTCAAGGCCCGCGGGCCACATCCGGCCCGCGAGAAGGTTTTTTACGGCCCCTGGGATGATCTTGATTTATTATTAGAACCGGCCCGCAGACCGCAGCAAGCCGGCAGCCCGCAGATCTTTTACACGCACCAATACTACATTTCCCACAATGCAACGGTGACGCACCGAGCAGTAGGCTGCTTCATTTCAATATTTATTGGCACAGCAGTCGTCAGCATCACAGTAAAATTAACTTTCAGATACCCATCAAAAATGGCAAAACGGAAGGTGGACACTGAGAACCCGGGGTTTCAAACAAGGTGGGAGTCGGAGTATATGTTCACGGAGGTAGCTGGAAAACCTGTGTGTCTTCTGTGTGGAGAAAGTGTGGCGGTACTGAAAGAGTATAATCTGAGACGACATTATGAAACGAAACACGCGGACAAAAACAAGAATATGGACATGGAACAAAGGCTACAAAAGGCAGAGGAATTAAAACGAGGCCTCAAATCTCGACAGGCTCTGTTCAAAAAAGCCAAATCACAAGGCCAGGCTGCTGTCAAGGCCAGTTTTATTTTGGCAGAAGAGATCGCTAAATCAGCCCGGCCATTTACGGAGGGGGATTTCATCAAAAACTGCACGATTAAAGTTTGTGACGAAGTTTGCCCAGAAAAAAGGCAACTCTTTTTAAATGTGAGTCTGAGCAGAAACACCATTGCCGAGAGAGTAGACCAGTTGTCCATCAATCTAAAAGAGCAGCTTGTGAAAAAGGGAAAAGATTTCATTGCATATTCCTTGGCTGTGGATGAGAGCACCGACATTTCTGACATTGCCCAGTTGTCAATTTTCATCCGCGGAGTGGACTCCAGCCTAAGCGTGACAGAGGAGTTTTTGGCTTTACGTCCTATGCATGGCACAACTACGGGGCATGATTTGTATGAAGAGGTGTCAAGATGTGTAAATGAGATGGAGCTGCCTTGGGAAAAACTCGTGGGTTTGACAACCGACGGAGCACCTGCGATGTGTGGACACAGGAGCGGACTGGTGGCGAAGATACGGAAAAAGATGCAAGAGGAAAACGCGACAGGTGAGCTGACAGCTTATCATTGTATCATACACCAGGAAGCGTTGTGCGGTAAAGCCTTGAAAATGGAGCATGTAATGAGCATCATCACGCGCACAGTTAACTTTATCAGAGCCAAAGGTTTGAATCACCGCCAGTTCAAGGCATTTCTGACGGAGTTAGAAACGGAGCATGGTGATTTGCCTTATCACACAGAGGTGCGATGGCTAAGCCAGGGAAAGGTGCTTCAAAGATGTTTCGAGCTTCGTGAGGAGATTTGTCTGTTCTTGGACAGCAAAGGGAAAGACACAACACAACTCCGAGACGAAATGTTTCTGTGTGAAATGGCTTTTCTGTGTGACATTACGAGTCATCTGAATGCAATGAACTTGCAGCTGCAGGGTCGGGATCATGTCATCTCTGATATGTACAGTACAGTGAAGGCATTTAAAACCAAACTGACTCTGTGGGAGACGCAGATGCGGAAAGAAAATTTGAGCCACTTTCCCAGCTGCCAGACCATGAAAGAGAAGCTCTCTACCAGTGCGTTCCCGAGCGCACAGTTGGCTGATAAAATAGGTATGCTTGCCGCTGACTTTCGACGCCGATTTGCTGACTTTGAAGCACAAAAAAGCAGGTTGGAACTGCTCGGTAACCCATTTGCTGTTGACGTGGAAAGCTCACCACCAAACCTCCAAATGGAGTTGATTGACCTCCAATGCAATGATGCACTGAGGGCAAAATATGCGGCAGTGGGTGCTGCGGAGTTCGCCCGTTTCCTCCCCGACACAATGCCCCAGCTGCGCATCCAGGCTGCTCAAACGTTGTCTATGTTTGGCAGCACATACCTGTGTGAACAACTGTTTTCTTTGATGAACCTGAACAAAACATCACACAGAAGTCGACTTACTGCTGAACACCTCCACTCAATTCTGAGGATTTCCTCAGCTCAGAGCCTTACCCCGAACATTGATGAACTTGTGGAAAAGATGGGACACCACCAAGTATCACCCTCAACCTCAAACAAGTGAACATTACTGTGCAATCACATATTTAGAGTTTTTACTCAGTTCAAGTTTAAAAGTTCAAGTTTAATATTTGTTTTCACTGCATGTTACTTCTCCTTAAACAAAGTGTTGTTTTTGATTAATAGATTTTTGCACTTTATTTTATTGTATTTCAATCCAATTATATTTTAAAAATATTTCAGTTGAGTGGATGATAGAAAATTGCTATTATTGTTTTTTTCTTTGAAGTAAATTTAGCCCACTTTTGCTAAAATAGAAAATATAGGCTACTGATGGTGCCTTGAATACCGGTTTCTTTCATTTAATGTTCATGTTATGGGGATTTTTATATAAAGGAAATTTGTCTTTTGTGTCTGTTGAAAATTAAAGATTACTGACAGAGCCATAAGAAAATATTGCTTTATTTATCTGATCATATTGGAATATATTTGTTAGGTTTTCAGTAGGTTCAATTAGGTTCACTAGACTATATGCGTCATTTAAAATTTTTTCAATGAACATTCGAACAGTCCGGCCCTCGGCTTGTAGCTAAATTTTTTATTTGGCCCTCCGTCCATTTGACTTTGACACCCCTGCTTTAAGTGGACAACAAAACATATAAAACACCTCTTCAGAATGGCACGGCTTCCATAGTTATATTTATTATCGGTAATATCAATTACCCCACGGAAGCAATTCTTTAAAACAGTATACTCGGTCATAAGACTTTGTATGGGCAAATAAAACTCATAGAATAAAAAGGAATGCATTACATCTTCCTGAGTCTGTGCATGGTTTTAACCATCCAGACTTGGAATTGTATCAACTCGCCACCCAAGGCTTTTACTTGCAACATACAGTTAAATGCACTGAAGAGGAACAATGGGTACATATTGAAGATGTGCATGGCCATCCCCAGATTTTTTTCTCAAGTCTATAGAATAAAGCAAAGAATGTCATAGATAAGCACTAGATAACAACATGGAGGAAAAGTAAACGTATTCTACAAGAGCCAATATCACTCCCTAGAAACACAACCTTATGAAACGATCCTTGTATAGCTTTTCCAAATTCACTGATAAATTGGTCCACAACTAAAAGGCATAGAAACCTTAAATGACATGGTAATAGGAAATAGATTTATTTCCATGACAGGATTAAAACGCATTTTGGACTGACAAAATATTTTCAAATTCATGTAAGAATAGTTTCATATCACAAAATGTCGATTTGACATTTTTTGGACAGCAGAGTAATCTTGAGTCAATCCTAAATGAGTCAGAAAAATGTATTTATATGATAGGTAAGATATACAAAACCTTGCAGAGCCTATCGAACTGACAATCTCTTAGAAAAAAATATATAAACTATTGGAACCAAGACTTAAAAAGAACTGATATTTGTCACGAGTGTCGAAATGACTGGACCAACGTGCAGCGTGCTTAGGGTTCCACATTTTAGTAAAGTGAAGCAACCCCCAAAAACAATAAAGAAATGAACGACCGTGATGAACAACTGAAGTGCTCTCATGCAACAACAACAAAACAAGATCCCACAAACTAAAGGTGGAAAAACGGCTGCCTAAGTATGATCCCCAATCAGAGACAACGATAGACAGCTGCCTCTGATTGGGAACCATACCCGGCCAACAAAGACATAGAAAAACTAGAATGCCCACCCAAATCCCACCCTGACCTAGCCAAATAGAGAAATAAAAAGGCTCTAAGGTGAGGGCGTGACAATATTGGCACAACATGGTGGGAATGTTGCAAGATACAGTTGAAGTCGGAAGTTTACATACACTTAGGTTGGAGTCATTAAAACTTTTGTGGGCAGGGGGCAGCATTTTCACTTTTGGAAAAATAGCATGCAAAAATTAAACTGCCTGCTACTCATCCCCAGAATATAAGATATGCTATTAGTAGATTTGGATAGGAAACACTCTGAAGTTTCTAAAACTGTTTGAATCATATCTGTGAGAATAACAGAACTTATGTAGCAGGCAAAACCCTGAGGACAAACCATTCAGAATTTTTATTTTTTTGATGTCACTGTCTTTCAATAATATATCTTAGAAACACAAGATTTCTAATGGACTTGCTTGCAGTTCCTACCGCTTCCACTGGATGTCACCAGTCCTTGGAAATTGGTTGAGGTTATTCTTTTGTGTACTGAAGAAGTAGGGCTATCGTAAATGAGGGTCACATGAAGTACATTTTTTGAGAGAGCCACGTTACGAAAAAAGTTGCGTCAGTTTGTTTTCTTTTTGTATTGGACACAGATCATCCCATCTTCAAATTGATCGATTATTAACATTTAAAAATACCTAACGTTGTATTACAAAATTAGTTTGAAATGTTTTGGCAAAGTTTACATGTAACTTTTGATATATTTTGTAGAGAAGTGGCAATAGTTGGAAGCTGTCTTTTTCTGGATGAAACGGTCCAAATAAATTGACATTTTGGATATATATCGACGGAATTAATCGAACAAAAGGACCATTTGTGATGTTTAAGGGACATATTGGAGTGCCAACAAAATAATTTCGTCAAAGGTAAGGCATGAATTATATTTTATTTCTGCGTTTTGTGTCGTGCTTGCAGTGTTGAAATATGCTACTCTGTTTGTTTACTGTTGTGCTATCATCAGATAATAGCATCTTATGCTTTCGCCGAAAAGACTTTTTGAAATCTGACATGTTGGCTGGATTCACAACGATTGTAGCTTTAATTTGGTATCTTACATGTGTGATTAAATGAAAGTTATGTTTTTATATCATGTTATTTGAATATGGCGCGCTATATTTTCCCTGGCTATTGGCCGGTGGGACATTTGCGTCCCACGTGCCCGAGAGAGGTTAAAAGTAGTTTTTCAACCACTCGTGGAGAAGGTGTACAGTTTTAACCTGTCTAGCCCCGGGGTGCCGCTAGCGGCACCCACCCCCCACCCCCACTGAAAAGGCAGAGCCGCGAAATTCAAAAAATATATATTTTTTAAATATTTAACTTTCACACATTAAAGTCCAATACAGCTAATGAAAGACACAGATCTTGTGAATCCAGCCAACATGTCCGATTTTTAAAATGTTTTACAGGGAAGACACAATATGTAAAGATGTAAATCTATTAGCTAAACACATTAGCATAATCCACCATCTTTTCTTTGTCCACCAACACCAGTAGCTATCACCAATTCGGCTAAACTAAGATATTGATAGCCACTAACCAAGAAAAAAACTAATCAGATGACAGTCTGATAACATATTTATGGTATAGGATAGGTTTTGTTAGAAAAATGTGCATATTTCAGGTAGATGTCATAGTTTACAATTGCACCCACCGTCACAAATGGACTAGAATAAATACAATGAGCAACCTAACTACTAATCATCAAACATTTCGTAAAAATACACAGCATACACTAATCGAAAGACACAGATCCTGTGAATACAGACAATATTTCAGATTTTCTAAGTGTCTTACAGCGAAAACACAATAAATCCTTATATTAGCATAGCACATGTGCAAACATTACACCAGCATTGATTCTAGCCAAAGAGAGCGATAACGTAAACATCGCCAAAATATATTAATTTTTTCACTAACCTTCTCAGAATTCTTCAGATGACACTCCTGTAACATCCCATTACAACATACATATACAGTTTGTTCGAAAATGTGCATATTTAGCCACCAAAATCATGGTTAGACAATGAGAAAAGTAGCCCAGCTGGTCAGAAAATGTCCTGCGCCATATTAGACAGTGATCTAGTCGTATACATAAATACTCATAAACCTGACTAAAAAATATAGGGTGGACAGCGATTGATAGACAATTTAATTCTTAATACAATCGCGGATTTACATTTTTTAAATTATCCTTACTTTTCAATACAGTTTGCGCCAAGCGAAGCTACGTCAAAAAAGATGGCGTCCTAAGCCATTAACATTTTTCGACAGAAACACGATTTATCATAATAAATTGTTCCTACTTTGAGCTGTTCTTCCATCAGAATCTTGGTCAAAGAATCCTTTCTTGGGTCTAATCGTCTTTTGGTCGAAAGCTGTCCTCTTGCCATGTAGAAATGCACATTGCGTTCGGCATGAACTGGAACGGTGCCCAGAGATTCACAGTGTCTCAGAAATAAATGTCCCAAAATCGCACTAAACGGATATAAACTGCTATAAAACGCTTTAAATTAACTACCTTATGATGTTTTTAACTCCTATAACGAGTGGAAATATGACCGGAGAAATATAACTGGCTACACTAATGCTTGGAAAAACAGTAGGTCGGTGTCCTCCGCGCGCCTGACGCACCTAGAAAAGAGTTCCTACCTACAGGTTTTTTTCATTTATAGTGGCTGTGATTAGGCAATCGATACCATTCAAAGCGTCATCACGTAAAGGCATCCAGGGGAAGACGTAAGCAGTGTCCGTATACTCATAGCAATAACAGTGGCCTTAAAACTGACTCCAGAACAGGGGCCAAAATGTGTGAAATCTGACTCCATGTCAGGGAAATTGCTGTAGAATGAGTTCTGTTCCACTCAGAGACAAAATTTCAACGGCTATAGAAACTAAAGACTGTTTTTCATCCAATAATAATAATAATATGCATATTGTACGATCAAGAATTTTGTAGGAAGCCGTTTCAAAAATTACACGATTTCCATAAATAGTGACAACAGCACCCCCTAGCCTTAACAGGTTTGCTCCTCGGCGTACACATCACGGACAAACTGAAATGGTCCACTAACACAGACAGTGCGGTGAAGAAGGCGCAACAGTGCCTCTTAAACCTCAGGAAGCTATAGGCATTTGGCTTGTCACCTAAAACCCTCACAAACTTTTAGAGATGCACAATTGAGAGCATCCTGTCGGGCTGTATCCCCGCTTGGTACGGCAACTGCACCGCCCAACCGCAAGGCTCTCCAGAGGGTGGTGCGGTCTCCACAACGTATCACCGGGGGCTATCTACCTGCCCTCCAGGACACCTACAGCACCTGACAACACAGGAAGGTCAAAAAGATCATCAAGGACAACAACCACCCGAGCCACTGCCTGTTCACCCCGCTACCATCCAGAAGGCGAGGTCAGTACAGGTGCATCAAATCTGGGACCGAGAGACTGAAAAACAACTTCTATCTCAAGGCCATCAGACTTTTAACAGACATCACTAACACAGAGAGGCTGCTGCCTACATACACACTCAAAATGATTGGCCACTTTAATAAATGGATCACTAGTCATTTTAATAATGCCACTATAATAATGTTTACATATCTTGCATACTCATCTCCTGTGTATATACTGTATTTTATACAATCTATTGCATCTTGCCTATGCCGCTCGGTCATCGCTCATCCATATATTTACATGTACATATTCTTATTCCATTCCTTTAGATTTGTGTGTATTAGGTAGTTGTTGTGGAATTGTTAGATTACTTGTTAGATATTACTGCACTGGCAGAACTAGAAGCACAAGCATTTCGCTACACTTGCATTAACATCTGCTAACCATGTGTATGTAACCAATAAAATTTGATTTGATCTTTTACAGTGTATGAGGCCTATCTGATCTAAAGCAACCCTTTCCTTTCTTTAGTATCTCTCTCTATAAAGACCCATCTTCTAATAGCAGTGGCCTTAAAAGCCAAACTGCAGAGCTGCAAATGTGGGACTATGGGGACCTTGTTTGGGTTTCGTTTGCGACCTCATATGACTAATTAGAGTCATGCAGAAAGAGGAATAGAGGCAAAAAAGCCAGAGTGGTTACTGCACTTCTATAATAATTTGATAATGAATTACTTTGACTTCATATCAATAACGCATTTCTTACACATCTATAAGCATTTCATGAAAGTGTTTACAGGTCCTGACTGAATTATTAAAGGTTAATGAAATATATCCATAGCATATCTATAGCACATTCATGTCATCCTACGCATGAGCTCATATTTATGTATGTTAATAGATGCATCATTACAATGACAGGGTAGTGTCACAGGCCTATACCGGCCGGTGGGGGAAATGGGGCTAATACAGGCTACAGTACTTTCAGAATGTCTTCACACCCCTTGACTTTTCCACATTTTGTTGTGTTACAACCTGAATTAAAAACGGATTAAATAGAGAATTTGTGTCACTGGCCTACACAATACCCATAATGTCATAGTAGAACTATGTTTTTTGAAATTTTTACTAATTAATACAAAAATGAAAAGCTGAAATGTCTTGAGTCTTGATAACTATTCAACCCCTTTGTTCTGGCAAGCCTAATTAAGTTCAGAAGTAAAACATGCTGCGCCGTGACTGGGAGTCCCATAGGGTGGTGCATAATAGGCCCAGCGTCTTTAGGGTTTGGCGCCATTAGGGTTTGGCCAGGGTAGGCCGTCATTGTAAATAAGAATTTGTTCTTAACTGACTTAAATAAAAAATTAAAATAATAGTGTTTAATACTTAAGAGTCTGATGCACCCGTGCATCAATCTAAGCAACATAATAAAAAAATCCACATTCCCCATCAAAATCTATCAGTTTAAGCTAGAGATATGGGCTGGGTATCAACCCATCGCATCCGCCTATGTCGGCCTTCTGCATCTGTAGTGGAAGGTGGCTGAGCTACAGCGGTGTTTGTGAGACATCCCGAAAATCAGTCTTCAGATGAAAAAGTCTGTAGGGTTTAGCCTACAAATTTTTATGATTATGGAAAGGGGACGATGGTGTTCTCCGTTTTGCTCTATGACCCACACAAGTGTCAGGGACTTGTCTGATGGAAACCCATACAAATGAATGGAAGTATGGAGATATGGTATGGAGTTTTGTGCCAACAAAAATAAGGGGATAAATATGTGTCCAAAAAAAAGAATGTTTCCTGAGCTTTCTTATACTGTATCTACTAGATATAGGACAGACACTTGTTTTATTCAATGTGTTTCTATGGGCTATAGCAGTAAAGGACAAATTCATATATATGTTTTTTAATGTATACCTAAAGGGGTCCTAAAATTCCAAATCAAATAGCTAAACGAGCCATGGTATGCCATCTTAAAAAAATCCATATTTTAGCTTGGTACATGGTAGTAAAAAAAAAGGAAGCCTGTAAAGAATACAGATATTCCAAAACATGAATCCTGTTAACAATAAGGCACTATCAGGTTTCAGGTAAGACCCAAGTGCAGACTGTGTAGAAGTAACAATGTTTATTGTAACAGGGGCAGGCAAACGACAGGTCAAGGCAGGCAGGGGTCGATAATCCAGAGTAGTGGGGCCAAGGTACAGGACGGTAGGCAGGCCCAGGGTCAGGTCAGGCAGAGGTTGGTAATCTAGAGTAGGGGCAAAGGCACTGGATGGCAGGCACTCTCAGAGTCAGGACAGGCAAGGAGGCAAAGGGCTGTGAGACATGGGTTTAGATCTAGACACATGAAAAGTAGGAAGTATACAGAGTACGAGGGAACAGAGTGCAAACAGCAGAGGGGCTATTGATTTTGTAGCAGGAGAGAATGTTTTTTATTTTTTACCTTTATTTAACTAGGCAAGTCAGTTAAGAACAAATTCTTATGTTCAATAACTGCCTGTTCAGGGGCAGAACGACAGATTTGTACCTTGTCAGCTCAGCAATTTGAACTTGCAACCTTTCGGTTACTAGTCCAACGCTCTAACCACTAGGCTACCCTGCCGCCCCGAATGGTCTCGGCTTCCGGGGATGTAGCCACGGGAATGGCGGAGAGGTTCGGGGCAATTTCCAAGCCCCCAGGAAGACATCCTGGGGCAGGCAGTGCTGATTTCGGGCAATGGGCATGGCAGAACGGGTTCCAGCCCACGATGGCAACAGTAGACCAGTCAATCGAGGGATTGTGTCGCTAGAGCCAAGAGTCTCCTGTGGAGACTCAATTAGCAGGAATCAGAACGTCTCGCTGTGGTTCCCAGACACTCGTAGGTTGATGGGGATGGTATGGTGGGTGACCCAGCCTATAGAGTGCTCGTCCAGCGCTCTAACATCCATGTTAATGGAGAGGGGTTGAGTAGAGATGCCCAGCACGGATGTCAAGTTAACGTCCATAATACTCATATCGACCCCCGAGGATCTGGAGAGACTTGGACTGGTCGCCCCACAGCAGGGTGGCGTGGATAAGGGGGTGAGTAGGGGGAGAAGCAACATTTACCTTAATAAGACCCACCAGAGGTCTCATTCTTACCAATGAGCTAGGTCTCTTGAAGGGTCAGGTAGACACATAATGACCGGATGTACCGCAATACAGACAACTCTGGGTGTTAAGTCTGTGTACGCATTCGGCTGGAGACAGCCTAGCCCTGCCGAGCTGCATCGGCTTGGGAATGGGCAAATCGGCAGTCTTCGGAGGCTCTTGAATGAACTCAGGCAAGCTCGGATCCTCTCTGGGAGGAAGCCACCGGGGACTTCCGGAGTTAATCAGATGCAAGGTTGGATCCTTGAGTGAGCGATTGGGACCGCAATTAGACCTTTTCTCCCACCTACGTTCCCGTAGCCGACCATCGGTCCAGATGGTAAAAGCGATGACGGAGTCAAGATCTGTCGGCAGTTCCCGGGCTGCAAGCTCGTCCTTTACTTCCTCCGATAATCCGTGCAGGAACGTGTCGAACAGAGCTTTCCTGGTTCCAGGCACCCTCCGCTGCTAGCGTGCGGAAATCCACCGCATAGTCTGCCACACTGAGGTAATTCAGCCAAAGCTGGAGTAACTTCCGGACAGCCTCTCTCCAGGACACCGGAGCCTCAAACTTTTCTCACATCCGCCACGAAAACCTCCAGACTGAGGCAGAAGGCGGATTGTTGCTCCCACATCGCCGTGGCCCAGGCAAGTGCCCTCCCGGACATCAGCGTAATAATGTACGCTATCTTCGAGCGGTCCGAGGAGAACACGGAATTGCTCCCGCACAGCGTTCATCACTAGGTCGCGACGTTCGGCCATGCCCAAAAAATCCTTCCATCAGACCACGAAGCAACTCCTCGTGTCTACCAATGAGGGTTCCTTGAGAGGAGATGGCGTTGCGAAGCTTGGCCAAGGCTTTTCTGCTGGGTCAGTCATAGCCAGTTCGTACTATCAGGTTTCAGGTAAGACCCAAGTGCAGACTGTGTTGAAGTAACAATGTTTATTGCAACAACAGGGGCAGGCAAATGACAGGTCAAGGCAGGCAGGGGTCGATAATCCAAAGTAGTGGGGCCAAGGTACAGGACAGCAGGCAGGCCTAGGGTCAGGTCAGGCAGAGGTCGGTAATCTAGAGTAGGGGCAAAGGCACCGGACGACAGGCACTCTCAGAGTCAGGACAGGCAAGGGTCAAAACCAGGAGGACGAGAAAAAGGGAGACTGAGGAAAAGCAGGAGCTGAGACAAAACGCTGGTTGACTTGAACAAACAAGACAAACTAGCACAGACAGACAGAAAACACAGGTATAAATACCCAGGGGATAAGTGGGGAAGATGGGCGACACCTGGAGGGGGGTGGAGACAAGCACAAGGACAGGTGAAACAGATCAGGGCGTGATAGGCACTAAAGTACAATTGCAAAAAAATTGGCAAAGAAATTTACTTTATGTCCTGAATACAAAGCCTTGTTGAGTACCACTCTTAATATTTTCAAGCATGGTGGTGGCTGCATCATGTTATGGGTATGCTTGTCATCTGCAAGGACTAGGGATTTTTTTTTAAGATAAAAATAAATGGAACAGAGCTAGGCACAGGCAAAATCCTAGCACATCACCTGATACAGTCTGCTTTCCAACAGACACTGGGAGACAAATTCACCTTTCAGCAGGACAAAAAGCCTAAAACACAAGGCCAAATATAAACTGGAGTTGCTTACCAAGACGACATTGAATGTTCCTGAGTGGCCTAGTTACAGTTTTGACTTAAATCGGCTTGAAAATCGATGGCAATACTTGAAAATGGCTGTCAAGCAATGATCAACAACTAACTTGACAGAGCTTGAAGATTTTTAAAAAGAATAATAATTAAATATTGTACAATCCAGGTGTGCAAAGCTCTTAGACTTACCTCGAAAGACTCACAACTGTAATCGCTGCGTACAAAGTATTGACTCAGGGTATTGACTCAGGGTGGTGAATACTTATGTAAATTAGATATTCTATAAATATGTTTTTACTTTGTCATTATGTGGTATTGTGTGTAGATGGGTGAGAAAAGCATATTTCATCAATTTTGAATTCAGGCAGTAACACAACTATATGTGGAATAAGTCAAGGGGTATACATTTTAAAATATGGTTTGGCCTTTAGGCATATTCACTAACGCTGGTATGGCAGAATCACACTTGAGAACAGCCATAATGACGCATCTGTTAAGATACCTAAATGAGCTCTGACCTTTATTGTGATTAGGACCTGTTATAACGTGTTCATTAAATGCTGAGAGATGTGTAATGAATGTGCTATGGATAGTCAAAGTAAATCATTACCGATCATTTTAAATGGGAGACCTCATACAACATATAGACCTCGGGAACACAGCGACAGACAACCACAAGGACTGTAATCAATCGTCTCGTTTCACAACCTCCTATTCAGTTCAGTTAGACTGTATCTAACATTTATATTCAACTAATGCAATTTGAAGTATGCTCAGTGATTAGATAAAGCTGTCTCTTGTCTCTTACAAAATGGAAAAACCTAGCAGCTTTGCAGTTCTTAACACAAACCGGTGCGCCTGGCACCTACTACCATACCCGTTCAAAGTCACTTCAACATTTTGTCTTTCTAATTCACCCTCTGACCTAGGCACAAACACACATCCATGTCTCAATAGTCTCAAGACTTAACAATCTGTATTTAACATGTCTCCTCCCCTTCATCTACACTGATTGAAGTGGATTTAACAAGTGACATCAATAAGGGATCATAGCTTTATCCCGGATTCACCTGGTCAGTCAATGTCGTGGAAAGAGTATGTGTTAATGTTTTGTAAATAACTGTTCATATGACACTTTTTCCTGTCAAGTAAGTCTCCTACATACTGTCAAAACCAAGTCGAGAATGGATGGATGGACACTTAAGAAAACTGATATTCCAACAGTTCTTTCTCATCCAACTGTCTGAGGAATATTGAAGTTTTGGCTCTGTATGGAAGCTAACCTTCAAAAGAATTTCATCCCATTCTTCACCTCAGAGGTCTAAACCCTTCACTGAAAAGAGTTGAGAATCTCAGTTTCAAAAGGGAAAAAACACAAGAGAATTTGTCTGGTGTGGCGAATGAACTATTACCCCAACCCCTAAAAAGGGCAGCTGAGAGAACATTAATTCCGTCCTCATCTAGCAACAGAGAGATCTGCAATTCTAGCAGAGCCACTTTGTGGTCATATAATTGCCATTACCAAGCAATCATAACCAGGTAACTAGCATAATGGCTATGTGATACATAACACTGTAATGAGATCATTTTGATTATTAGTAGACTCCTCATTGTGGCAACACTTGAGGTCTCTGGCAATAATGTCCCTTCAATTACATGGTGATGTACTACATGTAGCTGCTTCAACGATCTGAACACTCAGGCAGGTATAATGAACATGACATGATGGATAAAGATGCTGGGTGGAATTGACAGTTCACTGACCTCTTGGGATGATTTTCCTACCCTCCCTGATGGGATTGAGTTAGAGGGGCCCAAGGAACAGATAACAGGTAGGCTAGGCTAGCATTAGTCTAAACTCTCCTCGGGGAGCAGTTGATGTATTTGATTTATTCCAAAACTAGCACACCTGATTCAACCTGCTAACTAATCATCAAGCTCTTGTTGAATCAGGTGCTGGTTCAGTGTTACAACCAAAGAATTGTCTGCAGGGGAAGATAGGTTTGAGAAACACTAGGCTACGCAGTCTGAGAATCTCTCTTTCAAACGATGTGGATGATTCTTTGCTCAACTCTCGTGTTTTCTCTTCTGAAATCCATGAATTGTTCCTCAACATTTTTCAGGCAATTATTACAAAAAGAACACATATTGATTTCCTGATGTTTGGGGGAAAAGAGAAACATCTGTGTAGTAGAAATCCTTGACCAAGAGACACATACATTTCCATCAGAGGAGACTAGTGGGAGGAGCTATAGGAGGATGGGCATATTGTAATGGCTGGAATGAAATAAATAAATGTTACCAAACACTTTTTTTTTAAACGCATGGAAACAACGTGTTTGACTCCGTTCTATTGATTCCAGTCATTACTGGGCGGCAGGTAGCCTAGTGGTGGGGCGGCAGGTAGCCTAGTGGTGGGGCGGCAGGTAGCCTAGTGGTGGGGCGGCAGGTAGCCTAGTGGTGGGGCGGCAGGTAGCCTAGTGGTGGGGCGGCAGGTAGCCTAGTGGTGGGGCGGCAGGTAGCCTAGTGGTGGGGCGGCAGGTAGCCTAGTGGTGGGGCGGCAGGTAGCCTAGTGGTGGGGCGGCAGGTAGCCTAGTGGTGGGGCGGCAGGTAGCCTAGTGGTGGGGCGGCAGGTAGCCTAGTGGTTAGAGCGTTGGACTAGTAACCGAAAGGTTGCAAGTTCGAATCCCCAAGCTGACAAGGTAAAAATCTGTCGTTCTGCCCCTGAACAAGGCAGTTAACCCACTGTTCCTAGGCCGTCATTGAAAAATAAGAATTTGTTCTTAACAGACTTGCCTGGTTAAATATATATATATCCAATTTGTAAGTCGCTCTGGATAAGAGCGTCTGCTAAATGACTTAAATGTAAATTACAATGGGCCTGCACTTCTATAGCTACTCCCACCAGCCTCCTCTGATTTACATAGATATGAGCAGTTCACCCAGTCCTGCCTTCGATATTTAACGCTGAGATCCACGAAAGGTGAAACAGTGCCACTCGTCAACCGAGGTGCATTGGTCATTGTCTTTTTTTCGAAAAGGAGATGAGCATCAAGCAATGTAATAAAAAACTAATAGTACATACTCTGCTGTTCTATCGCACGCGAGATGATGTGCAATGAGATCCGAGGGAATAAAACAGTGTTCATTGTTTGAAGTAATGTCTTTGTTGTTGTAATATCGCAAATGGACTTGGCAGTTCAAAAAAATTGTTCTCCATTTGATTTTGATAAGGTTATAGATGGAACAGCCAGATGGGGAATCATCCTGGGTATATAAGCCTTTGCGTACCACAGCCAAGGATTCAATTATGGTGGGCAGATGACTGCCATATGCAAGTCTAAAACAAATATGCCGGGAAGAGTACAGACGAGTTCAGAATAATACCACACCCCTCGTAGAAAGGGCAGATTAAGGTTACTGGCCTCTGTGGTTCTCCCATGGGGGAAAATAGGTCAAGTGCATACGGTGCTCAGCAAAACACTTGAGAATATCGAAAGCAGCTAGCTGTAGCTATCTGCTGTAGTGTTGCAGCATGGAGTGTCATTTGAATGGAGCATGTTGAGTTGAATCTACTCCCTTTCCATAGGAAGGTCCAAAGGACTAAAAATAAAACAGAAGGAAGGCATTGAGGGGCCTCCTGAGTGGTGCATCGCAGTGCTAGAGGCGTCACTACAGACCCGGGTTCGATCCCGGGCTGCACCACAACCGGCCAAGATCGGGAGTCCCATGCACAATTGGCCCAGCGTCATCCGGGTTGGGGAGGGTTTGGCCAGGGGGGCTATACTTGGCTCATCGAGCTCTAGCGACTCCTTGTGGCAGGCCGGGCGCCTACAGGCTGACCTCGGTCGTCAGGTGAACGGTGTTTTCTCCAACACATTGGAGCGGCTGGCTTCTGCGTAAAGGCGGTAAGAAGCGCGGTTTGGCGGGTCATGTTTCGACCTTCGCCTCCCGAGCCCGTTGGAGTTGCAGCGATGAGACAAAATCATTGGGGTGAAATGCAAAAAAATTGAAGGAAGGCATTGACAAAATGGTGTCATACAAGCAATAGTTGATGTTAAAGAGATCTCTGACAAACCACAGTAAGATTGAGCACTTTGTTCTGGATCTTTGAGAAAATTGGGAAAATTGAAGATTTGCATCAGAGTCAATGAAATATTTCCTGGAATTTGTCTTTCAGCTTAAGAAGAACCTGCTCTCCTCCACCATTACAAGGAGAAGAAAGACGGTGAACAAGCAGCACTTCAGGTATTTTGTCTTTGTTCTACTATGAGCTTATTGCTTGAACTTGGTGGTCAGTGAATGTTACTGCTCGTTTGCAAGGTTGTAATGTCTTGTCGATTTTTGTCTGCTTTCCTCTTTTTCAGCTTAAGATTTTTTCCAAAGTGGAAATAGCGCCCCCCTATTGACAGTGCTTTCACTCAGATGGAACCAGATTTCAGCTGCTATGCAAAGCTGACATCCTTCCTCCCAGAGATGTGCAAGCATCCCCTGGACTTGACACAACCCGGAAAACATATATTTTTTGAAATATCAGGACTTTTTCAAATCAAAAAGGGCATGAACATTACATGTCCTGCTCCAAAGGGCAGGATGGAAATAGGCTCCCAGGATAGATTCCTTTGTTCATAACATGACATCAACCAAAGTCACTCAAAGGATCTCATGATAGAGGCCTAGGTCTAGATAGTGTTTTTACCTTTATGTGTTTTAAGTTTTTCCTGCTTGTAGGCTAGCACTGGAAATCGTTTCATGTTTAAACACCTCACTGCTTTAGCACATGGCCACAGTCACATGGGTTCACATGTGAATTCTTAAAGATATGAGTGGGTCTAAGGCTTAAAATGGTATGAACGATACTAAATGGGCGTGTAGCTGTTCAATGTGTAAGGTTATCTTTATTATAAAACAATAGGCAATTTAATACTGTTAATGTTTTGACTAATGGGGGAACTTGGTGAGATAATGTTCAGAGAATCCATTTTCTGTAATTTGGTGAAAGTAACATTTTCCTAAATACACGTTTCCCAAGGATTGATGTAGAGCAAGTGTGTAAATCGCAGCAGCTTTTTTAAAAGACTTTTACTCTTAAATGGGATTATACAATTATCAACTTTTAAAGCAGCATTACTTGCCCCATCCTCCAACTACAGTGTTTGATATATCATTTTGAAGCTCTGTCTGTACTTTTATACAATGTAAAAAAAAGCTAATAACTTAAATTAGATTTAAGCCCCATAGAGAAATCTCATCACATAACACATTTTCAGAGCGGCCCTGCAGACCTCATTGAAGACCGATTGTGACACCCCGGGGCAAAACTACTTTGACACCACTGGCCTAGGCTACATAAAGTGAGTTTCTGAAACACGGAGTTGCTACTTGCTGATGTGAAGAAGAAACTGAATGAGAGTCCAGGGAGGAAAAACCAACAGGAAAATTGTCTGTGGCCTCATTTCGGGAACAAAGCATCCTTCAACTCAGGCTGCCAAACATACCCTCGCAAAACTGACTATTCTACCGATCCTTGACTTCAGCGATGTCATTTACAAAATAGCCTCCAACACTTTACTCCGCAAATTGGATGCAGTCTATCACAGTGCCATCCGTTTTGTCACCAAAGCCCCATGTACTACCCACCACTGCGACCTGTATGCTCTCGTTGGCTAGCCCTCGCTTCCTATTCGTCGCCAAACCCACTGGCTCCAGGTCATCTATAAGTCTTTGCTAGGTAAAGCCCTGCCTTCTCAGCTCACTCGTCACCATAGCATCACCCACCTGTAGCACGCGCTCCAGCAGGTATATTTCACTGGTCATCCCCAAAGTCAATTCCTCATTTGGCCGCCTTTCCTTCCAGTTCTCTGCTGTCAATGACTGGAACGAACTGCAAAAATCACTGAAGCTGGAGACTCATATCTCCCTCACTAAATGTATTATTATTAGTATTGGATAGAAAACACTCCGAAGTTTCTAAAACTGTTTGAATCATGTCTGTGACTATAACAGAACTTATTTGGCAGGCAAAACCCCGAGGACAAACCATTCAGATTATTTTTTTTTTTTAGGTCACTCTCTTTTCAATATGTTTTCATTGGGAATCCAGATTTCTAAGGGACCTTCTTGCAGTTCCTATCGCTTCCACTGGATGTCAACAGTCTTTAGAAATTGGTTGAGGTTTTTCCGTTGAGAAAAGAAGAAGAAGTAGCCATGTTCAAAATGAGGAGACCAGAAAGCACACTACACATTGTTTTCCTTCGGTATTGAACACAGATCATCCCGTCTTCAATTTTATCGATTATTTACGTTAAAAAATACCTAAAGTTGTATTACAAAAGTAGTTTTAAATGTTTGGACAAAGCTTACAGGTAACCTTTGAGATATTTTTTTGTCACGTTGTGCAAGTTGGAACCAGTGTTTTTCTGGATCAAACGTGCCAAATAAATGGACATTTTTGATATATATCGACGGAATTAATCGAACAAAAGGACCATTTGTGATGTTTATGGGACATATTGGAGTGCCAACAGAAGAAGCTCGTCAAAGGTAAGGCATGAATTATATCTTTATTTCTGCGTTTTGTGTCGCGCCGGGAGGGTTGAAATATGATGGTCTGTGATTGTTAGCCGGGGTGCAGATAATAGCATTGTTTGCTTTCGCCGTAAAGCATTTTTGAAATCTGACACGTTGGCTGGATTCACAACAAGTGTAGCTTTAATTTGGAATATTGAATGTGTGATTTCATGAAAGTGCATTTTTTATAGTAATTTATTTGAATTTGGCGCTCTGCATTTTCACTGGATGTTTGCCAGGTGGGACGCTACCGTCCCACATATCCCAGTTAAGCACCAGCTGTCAGAGCAGCTCACAGGTCACTGCACCTGTACATAGCCCATCTGTAAATAGCACATCCAACTACCTCATCCCCATCCTGGTGATGCTGTTCGGACTGACCAACGCTCCCGCAGTGTTCCAGGCCCTGGTCAATGATGTTGAACCGATTTGTTTTTGTCCACCTTGACATCCTCATCTATTCCCGGTCAGCTCAAGAGCATGTCCTCCATGTCCGACAGACCCTCCAGCGTCTCCTGGAGAACCAGCTGTTCATGAAGGTGGAGAAGTGTGAGTTCCATCCATTCCATCTCCTTCCTAGGATACGTCATCGCTGCAGGGAGTGTTCAGATGGACCCTGACAAGGTGAGAGTGGTGGTGGATTGGACTCAACCCACATCCAGAGCGCAGCAGCAGTGTTTCCTGGGGTTTGCCAATTTCTACCGTAGTTTCATCCGGGGTTACAGCACCCTTGCTTCCCCCCCTCTCTACACTCACTTCTCCCAAGGTGCCGTTCATATGGTCTCCAGGAACTGACCGGCGTTTTCTGACCTCAGGCAGCGATTCACTACAGCCCTCATCCTAATCCATCCGGTCCCGTCCCGTCAGTTCGTGGTGGAGGTCGACGCTTCGGACGTCGGAGTGGGGGCTGTCCTGTCCCAACGCTCTGCCCAGCACCAGAAGCTGCATCCCTGCTCCTTCCTTTCCCATCACCCTAACCCCGCCGAGAGGAACTATGACGTGGGGAATCGAGAATTACTTGTTGTCAAGATGGTGTTAGAGTGGAGGCACTGGTTAGAAGGGGCGGAACAGCCATTTTTGGTGTGGACGGACCATAAGAACCTGGAATATCATCAGAATCCTCCTGATGATCCTCAGTCCCTTGGGTGAATGGCTGAAGTCTTAGATCTACTCTGTTTCGTCTCAGCTGTGATCCATGCTCCATTTGGATCTCATAGGATTGCGGTGCAACTTCTCTCTGCATACACCCTTCCTGCATCTAGGTTCCTATAGTGATGTCTCGGAGTCGTACATGATCTCCAGGTTTCAGTTCAGGTAAGTGTCTTGCACTTTTGTCGTGTCGCTGTTTGTCCTTCGCGAGTTTGAATTTGTGAGCACCTCTGAGTGTTAGCAAGTCCTTATGGATAGGTAGGTTGGTTCTGATGCGACGTCCCATCAACATGTGCAGGCGAAAGTCCGTTCTGCTGCGCTAGATCAGATTTTTTAGGAAATCCTCCTTTCCATCGTGTGCCTTTTTCATCAGACGTTTGACTATTTTGAATGAACTCTGCTAAGCTGTTGGACCTTGGGTAGTTGGGGCTGGAGGTGTTGTGTCGGAATCCGCAGTTGTTAGCGATCGGAATTCGGAACTTGAGAACTGCGGGCCATTGTCCGAGTACAGTTCAGACGCAACCCCATGTCTTGCAAAGACTGATTTCAGGTAGGTGATTACAACTTTGCTGGAGGTAGTTGGCAGTGTTGCTACTTCAGCGTAGTTTGAGTAGTAGTTGGTAACAACAATCTGACTTGCCATTGCTGTCAAAAAGGTACATTCCAACTTTGTAGTAGGGTCTGTTGGCTGCTGGATGAGGCATTAGTGTCTCTGCTTGCTGCTTTGGCATGTAGGTCAAACATAGTTCCTATGAAGCAGTGGTCTGGCTGATTTCCTGGTTCATTCTTGGCCGGTACATTACTTCTCGTGCTCATTGTTTGCATTTTTCCTCACCCAAGTGGCCCTCGTGTATTTTCTGTAGCATTTCTTTGCATATTGTAATGGGAATGACAATCTTGTTGCCTTTGAACACTATGTCATCCACAATGGTGAGCTCTGCTCTGCACATCCTGTATTCTCCTTGGACAGATGTTTTCTATTCGGGCCATCCTATCAGTGTTGTTTCTTTCAACCCTATCATTTTTTGGTCAGCTGCGGTCTCTCTTTTGATCTGCTCCATTCTCTCAGAAGACACAGGAAGTGATGCTACGATCATCCATCATGGTCTCCACTCCTGGAATGTGCTCAACGATCATGTGGATTGTCTTGTGGTAGACATATCCTGAAATCACTGTTCTTTTTCACCACAATAACCAGTGAACTTACCCAGTCTGTAGGTTCATCCATTTTTGTGATGAGGTCCATCTTTTCCATGCATCCGAGTTCCTCCTTGAGCTTTTTCCTCAGTGCAAATGGAACTTAACTGCATGCATGCCCAACTGTAATTTTGTAATTTTGTCATCAGCACATATTGTGTTCTCCTGGTAAACAACCAAGACCCTCAAACACATCCTCATACTCAACCAGTAGTGATTCTTGGTCATTTTCAGTCTGAGATGTCACTACTTACACTCTTTTCAACAAATTGAGCTTTTCACATGCAATGATTCCTAGAATAGGCTGTACACTCTTGTCCACAATCAGCAGCTGTGCTCTGAACTGTTTTCCTTTATGCTGTAAAGTTACTATGCAGCTACCTTTGACTGGTACGTTCTCCCCAGTATAACCAGTAACCTTAATTTTCACCGGGTGTATTTTGTTCTTCACTTTCAGTGTTTTGTAGTCATCCAGCGACAACGGGTTTACCTGTACTCCAGTATCAATTTCCCCCTCTCTTTTAATTGCATACACTGACGTCTCATCCCTGCACAGATCTTTAGCTTGTGCTCTGCTCGTTTCAGCTGCTCGACACATATTCACTGCTTTATCCAAAGTTAAATCTTGCTCACGCAGCAATCTCTCCTTGAGTCCATTATCAAGTATGTCACATACTATCCTGTCTTTCACTAGTGAGTCTTTCAGATTTTCAAATTCACACGTTTTGCTCAGTGTGTTCAGCTCAGCCAAATACTGGTAAAAACTGACTCCCTGTTTCTGTTCATGAAAAAAAAAAACTTGTATCTCTCAAACGTGACGTTCTGGCTTGGTACAAAGTACTCCTCAAATTTAGCCATTAGCACAGTCAATGTCAAGTTTGCCTCGTCTTGCTGAAAGCTATTGTAAATGTCCAATGCATCCTCTCCAATAACATGCAGAAAAATGGAAGCTTTCAATTTGTCATAATCTCCCCCTGCTATGTAGACATTGAATCCCTGCTTGAAACGTTTCCAATTGTCAGCTAAATTTCCTGTTAACTGCATAGGAGTAGGAGGACTAAGCCTATCCATGACGGAGAACAGGAACAGTGTCAATTTCTCTTACTTCAGTATGTTTCTCATCAACTTGCTCATCAACACATTCCAATGCAGCCTCGCTATCGCTGCTGTCACTCTCGCTGCTGCGGCTTGTTGCCCTCGCTCTTGCAAGCTAGCATGTTCGACTACCCACGTCACTTGACTCGTGGTAGAATGTTCAATTATCGTTGCAGCTACTCCTTTCCTTTCTCTGTCTCGTCATAGCGACTACCAATCTGACACCATGTTATGTTTGTTCCTTGTATAATGACAAACCGGGGTGTAGGTTTAACTACTTTTAAGGAACATATACTTCAGCTAGAAAACTCTTTGTTTAGCCATGCAAGGCATTCTTCAACCATCTGCTTCCCCTGCATAGCCTGCTGGGTAACGTAGTCTAAATGTTATTAACACATAACAACACGGCATATACTTGGTTTTACCTGTATTAAGTACAAATTTCAGCTCAACAAAGGCTTTCTGCAGGGAAATAAAAAGACAGCTTGAAGCTCTAACAGAGCCTGGCCAGCTACGGGGGCAATAGCATACACCACAGTGTCATCTGCATATAGGTGAAAATGTTACTTTTTTTTTTACAGCTAAACCAATATTGTTCATGTAAATGGTGAAAAGAACTGGGCCAAAAATCGAGTCCTTTGGGACACCCTTTGTTATGTCCAAAAAAACTGATTTAACACCATCAATAAATACACAGTGTTTTGACCTTGAAATAATTTTCAATACAGCTACATGCAGCCTTGTCCAGGCCAATTGATGAAAGCTCTGAATAAGTAATGAGTGATCTACAGTGTCGAAGGTTTAAGATAGATAAATAAAAAGGGCGCACAGGGTTTCTTCTTATCCAAACAATTAAGAACCTAATTTAAAACCAAGTAGCAGAGATGGTGCTATGACCTGGTCTGAAATCTTACTGGTATACATTTAGAATACATTTTGTAGTTAAAAAGGATCCAAGTTGAGTATTTACCAAGGAATGTAGAATTTATGCTAGGCAAGAGAGTTTGGAAATGGGGAGATAATTATTTAGGTTACACGGGCTACCACTTTTGTGAAGGGGGAGTATATGGGCTGCCTTCCAGACCCTGGGGATGGTACCAGAAATAATTTAAAAGTAAAAAATATGTGTTAAAGGATCTGCAATCAGAGGAGCAGAAACTGCAACAAGAAAGGATCAAGCAATTAAGCAAATCAGCCCCAGTGGATTTTTTATTTTTATTTTTTTACATCAATCTTGTGCAAGGTGTAGAAAGTTGTAGAAAGTTGTTGAAATGAAAACAAAGATTCACTAGAAGTTGACGGAACTTCCATCGAGTCAAGTAGGTGCTGGGAGAAGGGAACACAGTTGACTGGCTGACCTAAAGCCTGCCGATATAAAACACTGATAAAAAGCATAACTTAGCAAATTTTTGTCAGTAATGATGCCAGAGTCTGACACAACCTGCTTTAGGCAGGGAATGAAAAGAATATCCATGCTTCAGTGGATTAACTGTTTTCTAGTCTGAGAGAAATCTTAGAAAGTAGCTAGATTTAGCTTTATTGATTGAGGAAGTGCATCTATTTCTCAATTATAGTTGGCAATCAGCTAGAGTCTGTTTTTCTAGCCTTGGCCCAGGCCTGATTTCTCACCATAACAAGGCCTGAAAGTTCTTTACAGAACCAAGGATGTTATATTTTTTACTCTAATGTGTTTAAAGGGAGCATGTTTGTCTGTCAGAGAGATAAACGTTGAACATCTGTGCTCACATACTCCCTTAAAAAGACCTCTGCTTGAAAAACGAGGTTAAAGCGGCAAAATTACTGTTTGTCCCTCTTGAGATGCTGTAGCAACAACAGCCTCAAAATAGTCTGAATTAATCTGAGATAAATCAAGAAATCTCTATTTTAATGTTCACATTTATGCAGAGGTCCTAGTAATGCAATTTGACATCTAGCTAAGAGGTTTTGGGCAGCATTTCTCAAGTGGAAAAATGTGAATGCAAACTAGTCGTCTCTACCAAACTCAAACACTTCATTAAAGAATCCCGTCCATGGTTCCCACTCCTACTAAGAGTAGTACAGTTGACCAATCACTGACGAAGGGGCATAGGCAGGCCTCTAAATAAAAGAATCATTGGTAACACTGGTGCACCCAACTTTAAAAAGGTTAGAAGCACCACATGAATTTAGGAGCACCAGATAATGATTTTTTTAAATTGAGATACAGCCGATATTGGGCCTATAAGTTTTCTAACTACTTTTGAAGCATACAGTATGTTGTGCTCTAGAAACAAATATGTAACACTGTAAAGAAGAGTTCATTATAAAAGCTAAAACATTGATGCAAATACCTGTCATTAAAATTACTAAGTAATTTGTAGAAAATTAGGTTTCTACATTGTGTAACAGCACTATATTCCTATTGAGATGACATTACATTGAACATCTGTCATTCATTCAATAGACAAAAGGTGGAGAAGTGGTCTGTGGTCACCACCTGCAGAACCACTCCTTTATTGGGGGTGTCTAGCTAATTGCCTATAATTTCCACCTTTTGTCTATTCCATTTGAACAACAGCATGTGAAATTTATTGTCAATCAGTGTTGCTTCCTAAGTGGACAGTTTGATTTCACAGAAGTGTAATTGACTTGGAGTTACATTGTGTTGTTTAAGTGTTCCCTTTATTTTTTTGAGCAGTATATATATATATATATATATATATATATATATATATATATATATATTAGATTCTTCAAAGTAGCCACCCTTTGCCTTGATGACAATTTTGCATACCCTTGGCATTCCCTCAACTAGCTTCATCTGGAATGCTTTTCCAAGAGGCTTGAAGGAGTTCCCACATATGCTGAGCACTTGTTGGCTGCTTTTCCTTCATTCTGTAGTCCAACTCATCCCAAACCATCTCAGTTGGGTTGAGGTCGGGTGATTGTGGAGACCAGGTCATCTGATGCAGCACTCCATCACTCTCCTTCTTGGTCAAATAGCCCTTACACAGCCTGGAGGTGTGTTGTGTCATTGTCCTGTTGAACCAGATGGGATGGTGTATCGCTGCAGAATGCTGTGGTAGCCATGCAGGTTAAGTGTGCCTTGAATTCTAAATAAATCACAAAGACAGTGTCACCAGCAAAGCACCATCACACCTCCTCCTCCATGCTTCACGGTGGGAACCACACATTGCGAGATCATCCGTTCACCGGTCTAATGTCCATTGCTCGTGTTTCTTGGCCCAAGCAAGTCTCGTCTTCTAATAGGTGTCCTTTTTTTGCAGCAATTCGGCCACAAAGACCTGATTCACGCAGTCTCCTCTGAACAGTTATTGTTGAGATGTGTCTGTTACTTAAACTCTGAGAAGCATTTATTTGGGATGCAATTTCTGAGGCTGGTAACTAATGAACTTATCCTCTGCATTTCATAGTTGTGATGTCTTCACTATTATTCTACAAGAAAGAAAAATCATGGAATGAGTAGGTGTGTCCAAACTTTTGACTGGTACTGTACGTACAAGAAAAATACAGTGCCTTCGGAAAGTATTCAGACCCCTTGACTTTTTCAAAATTGTTACTTTACAGCCTTATTTTAAAAAGGATTAAATAAAAATGTTCCCTCAGCAATCTACACACAATACCCAATAATGACAAAGCGAAAACAGGTTTAGAAATGTATTTTTTTTTTTATTAAGTATTTACATAAGTATTCAGACCCTTTGCTATGAGACTCGAAATTGAGCTCAGGTGCATCCTGTTTCCATTGATCATCCTCAAGGTGTTTCTACAACTTGATTGGAGTCCACCTGTGGTAAATTCAATTGATCGGGCATGATTTGGAAAGGCACACACCTATCTGTATAAGGTCCCACAGTTGACAGTGCATGTCAGAGCAAAAACCAAACCATGAGGTCGAATTAATTGTCCATAGAGATCCAAGACAGGATTGTGTCGAAGCACAGATCTGGGGAAGGGTACTAAAAAATGTTTGCAGCATTGAAGGTCCCCAAGAACACAGTGGCCCCCATCATTTTTAAACGGAAGAAGTTTAGAACCACCAAGACTCAGTAAAAGGCACACGACAGCACGCTTGGAGTTTGCCAAAAGGCTTCTAAAGACTCTCAGACCATGAGAAACAAGATTCTCTGGTCTGATGAAACAAGATTGAACTCTTGGCCTGAATGCCAATCGTCACGTCTGTTGGAAACCTGGCCCCATCCCTACGGTGAAGCATGTTGGTGTCAGCATCATGCTGTGCGGATGATTTTCAGCAGAAGGGACTAGGAGAAAAGTCATGGTCGAGGGAAAGATGAACAGAGCAATGTACAGAGAGATCCTTGATGAAAACCTGCTCCAGGACCTCAGACTGTGGCGACGGTTCACCTTCCAACAGGAAAACGGTCCACGGCCAAGACAACACGGGAGTGGCTTCGGGACAAGTCTCTGAATGTCCTTGAGTGGCTCAGCCAGAGCCCAGTTTTGAACCCAATCGAACATCCCTGGAGAGACCTGTAAATAGCTGTGCATCAATGCTCCCCATCCAACCTGACAGAGCATCTGCAGAGAGGAATGGGAGAAACTCCCCAAATACAGGTGTGCCAAACTTGTAGCATCATACCCAAATAAACGCAAGACTGTAATCGCTGCCAAAGGTGCATCAACAAAGTACTGAGTGAGGCCTTCCGGGTGGCGCGGTGGTCGAAGGCACTGCATCGCAGTGCTAGCTGTGCCACCAGAGATACTGGGTTAGAGCCCAGGCTCTGTCGCAGCTGGATGCGACCGGGAGGCCCATGGGGTGCGCACAATTGGCCCAGCGTCGTCCGGGTTAGGGAGGGTTTGGCAGGCAAGGATATCCTTGTCTCATCGCGCACTAGCGACTCCTGTGGCGGGCCGGGTGCAGTGACCAGGTCGCCAGGTGTACGGTGTTTCCTCCGACACATTGGTGCTGCTGGCTTCTGGGTTGGATGTGCATTGTGTCAAGAAGCAGTGCGCCTTGGTTGGGTTGTGTTTCGGAGAACGCATGGCTATCGACCTTCGCCTCTCCCGAGTCCGTACGAGAGTTGCAGCGATGAGACAAGACTGTAACTGCAACCAATTGGATACCACGAAATTGGGGAGAAAAAAGGGTTAAAAAATGTAATAAGTACTGAGTAAAGGGTCTGAATACTTATGTAAATATGATATTTCAGTTGTGTTTATTAATGCTTTGTCATTATGGTGTATTGTGTGTAGATTGATGAGGGGAAAAAAACAATTTTAGAAATTTTAGGAAAAAGGCTGTAACGAAAAAATACTTTCCAAATGCACTGTACATATACACAAAACATGACCACAATTATGTGGACAACTGCTCATCAAATATCTCATTCTAAAATCATGGGCATTAATATGGAGTTGGTCCCCCCTTCGCTGCTTTAAAAGTCTCCACTCTTCTGGGAAAGCATGTTGGAACATTGCTGCAGGGACTTGTTTCCACTCAGCCACAAGAGCATTAGTGAGGTTGGGCACAGATGTTGGGCGATTAGGCCTGGCTCGCAGTCAGCGAGACAGGCCTAATCGCCCAACATCTGTGCCCAACCTTCCCCAAACTGTTGCCACAAAGTTGGGAGCACAGAATCGTCTAGAATGTCATTGTATGCTGTAGCATGAAGATTTCCCTTCACTGGAACTAATGAGCCTAACCCAGTCCATGAAAAACAGCCCCAGACCATTATTCCTCTTCCACCAAACTTTACAGTTGGCACTATGTATTGGGGCAGGTGTGTTCTCCTGGCATCCGCCAAACCCAGACTCTTCCATCAGACTGCCAGATGGTGAAGCGTGATTCATCACTCCAGAGATTGCGTTTCCACTGCTCCAGAGTTCAATCACGGCAAGCTTTACACCACTCCAGCCGACGATTGGCATTGTGTATGGTGATCTTAGGCTTGTGTGCAACTGCTCGGCCATGGAAACCCCTTTCATGAAGATCCCGACAAACAGTTATTGTGCTGAATTTGCTTCCCGAGGCAGATTGGAACTCAGTAGTGAGCGTTGCAACCGGGGACAGACGGTTTTTACGCTCTACGTGCTTTAACACTCGGCTGTCCCATTCTACCAGCTTGCGTGGCATACCACTTCGCGGCTGAGCCGCTGTTGCTCCTAGACGTTTCCATTTCACAATAACAGCACTCACAGTTGACCGGGGCAGCTCTAGCAGGGCAGAAATTTGATGAACTGATTTGTTGCAAAGTTGGCACCCTCTGAAAGTGCCATGTTTGAAGTCACTGAGCTCTTCAGTAAGGCCATTTTACTGCCACTGTTTGTCTATGGAGATTGCAAGGCTGTGCGTTCGATTTTATACACCTGTCAGCAATGGGTGTGGCTGAAATAGCCGAATCAGAGCTCATATTGTAAACGCATATTCAGCAGCCCTTTCCTCTGTACTGCAGTATCCGCCTTCATCCATTAATCTCTACCTATACAAAATATATACCGTTATACTGTAATTAGTTGCCTTGTTTCATAAATCCATAACACATACTATAAAAAAAACTATGGTAGTTATTGACATGTTTGTCTGTTACGTCTCCTTATTTATCTCTCTGTCATCTGGTTTGTCTGGCCATTTGACTGGTTGTCACGGAGGTTTAATGTGTGCATGCTTTAGCTCCAACTTCAGTCTATCAGGTTATCTGACATGGTTTTCCTGCCTGTCAGATATCGATTTGTACTGTTACTGAACTAAGCTAGTAAGGTAGCTAGATTACAAAAAATACTAAATCCTAATTTAGCTCGATAGGATGGCATTTTTTGTGTTTGGTCCACTGTCCCTGTCCCTATCACTGTCCCTGATCAGCTGATGGCTTATCCATCATGTTCATTCACCACACATCCCATCCCAAGCCTATCTAGACACAAGCAAAGTGTGAAAGTCTTTGATGTAAGTCAGATAATGTCATTCTGGTTAGTCTACAGCCCTTGAGTGACTCACATGTCAGAGACTGAAGTTGGAGCATAGCTAACCACCTTTTACATGGTAGCTATATTCAGAGTGGCTTTTTCTACAATATTCACCACATAGACAATTACAATATTTATAGAATAAAAATCTAACTTAATCAATTACATGTGGAAACACAAATTTGAGTGAGCATTAGCAAGCCAGCAGCAGATGAAACAGAATGTGAATTCTCTCCTCCCCTTCCCTCTCCCTGGTTTTAGCTTGCAGCTATCACTGTCTAGCTGGCTAGGTTTAGGATATTTACTAGCCCATACCAGCGACAAACTTACTGTAGCTACGTTATCGACATATGGCAGTACACAAAGAAACTCTCGCTCACTCTTTTTGCCAGCTACAAAGAAATAGCCACAAATTCATTCAGAAACGGAGGAGGCTAGCTAGCTAAAGCAATAGTTAACGCTAATGTAGCTGCTGCCTCTTCAAGCAGCATTGCAACCACTAAATACAGACTTTTTAATCAAATAATTTACTTTTTCAAGTGACATTATTGATAAAACATTGTCATAACCAATTTAACAACTTTCTTACATCAACTGATCACCTGGTTTCCATTTAGAATCTTTCAAAATAGAGTTTGAGAAAAAACAGTTTCCGCCCACAAAGTCCTAAGCCAATTATATCTATTTGTAGCTCATGTTGTCATGTGTAAATGGCAGTTTTCAGAAATAAAATTGGTGATTGGACGGCAGTATTATGAGGGTTTAAACCATCATAACTATTGGAAAAATGTTGAAGAATCCCCATTGCTAACATACGGTTATCTTTCATTTTCACATATGTACATATATTGTAGTCCCAAAACCGTACATTTACATATTTCTTGATATATTAGATACAGTGGAGGAAAGGGAGGACCATCCTCATCAGTGAATTATTATTTTTATATATTTTTACCATTTTAAAAGTTATCCTTGTGGTGGAAAATCTACCCTTAATCAATAATGAGGGGCAAAATGAATAATCAATCAAGGTATTACTTTTATTAAGACTTGTTATAACAAAGAGGCTGGTCTCTCCATTCACGCAAGTGACATGAAGTGAGAGCCCCTGAGGGGAGTTAGCTTCTGGGTTATATACTATCTCAGGATAGGTCAGGATAGGTGCAACTTCAGATATGACGTACAATGATTCCAAACACTAACCCCACACATCCTGTGCCAAAATACAAATAACTTGTTGTTTTGTTCAGTACTAACAACTTAGGACATTTCATGTTACGTTGTTCTCTCCCCTAGTTCAAGATGGAAACTATCTCCCCCTAGGAGGAGGTGACTGACGCACAGACACTGTGGAGACAAGTGATTGGTTCCCCATTACCCACGCCATCCCTTCACATGGTTTGCAATAAAGACACACAGTTCACATATGGAAACAATGTTTCCTTCTGACCTCCTTTGCCATACTCCTTACTGATATTCTGCATAGCAACAGGGACATGTGATAGACAAGCCTGACTTCTCCCCTCTCTGGACCCAAGGTGACTGAGGCCCATTTGAGGGAGGAAGTGCAGCTGCCAACACCAGAGTCCGAAAGAAGACAATCTGATGACAAGAGTTTCAACAGTTCAATCATATAAGCATATTCTGCAGATAAGACAACTTAATTATCTATGTTACTTAGCTAATTCTGATTTCTCCACCACATCCTTTATAAATAAAACTACACTAAATATAATCACATCACTAAATAATTGATTAAAACACACCACTTTGCGAAAGTCTACAGTAGCCTCAACAGCACTCTGCAAGGTAACACCATGGTGTAGCCGGGGGACAGCTAGCTTCCGTCCTCCTCTGGGTACATTGACTTCCATACAAAACCCAGGAGGCTCATGATTCTCAGCCCCTTCCATAGACTTACACAGTAATTATGACAACATCCAGAGGACGTCCTCCAACCTATCAGAGCTATTGCATGATGTACTGACATCTTGTCCACTCAATCAAATGATCAGAGAGTCCTAGTACTGAAAGTATAAGCTACAGTAGCTAGCATTGCAGTGCATAAAATGTGGTGAGTAGTTGACTCAAAGAGAGAGAAATAATATAGTTGAATCGTTTTGAACAAATACATTTCTTCCAAAATGAAGGAGAAGCAAGAGAGATAGAGATTTCATATTTTTTTCCAGTTTCACTTACTTAGCTAGGAAATATAGTTAGCTAGTTTAGCCTACTCATACACCAAGTTGAAACAGAGGGATGCTATGTTAGCTAGCTGGCTATCAGTGGTGGAAAAAGTACCCAACTGTCAAACTTGAGTAAAAGTAAAGATACCTTAATAGAAAATGACTCAAGTCACCCAGTAAAATTTTACTTGAGTCTAAAAGTACGTGGTTTAAAATATACTTAAGTATCAAAAGTAAAAGTATAAATCATTTCAAATTTGTTATATTAAGCAAACCAGATGGCACCATTTTCTTTTATTTTTATTATTTACAGACAGGCACGGGCACACTCCAACATTCAGACATCATTTACAAATGAAGCATGAGTGTTTACTGAGTCTGCCATATCAGAGGCAGCAGGGATGACAAGGGATGTTCGGTTGATAAGTGGGTGAATTGGACTATTTTCCTGTCCTGCTAAGCATTCAAAATGTAACGAGTACTTTTGGGTGTCAAGGAAAATGTATGGAATAAAAAGTACAATATTTTATTAAGTAATGTAGTGAAGTGAAAGTAAAGGTAGTCAAACATAAATAGTAAAGTAAAGTACAGATACCCCCAAAAATGACTTAATTAGTACTTAATTAGTACTATTTTTACTTAAGTAGTTTACACTACTGCTGGCTATGACTATCCAACACTGGAACTCTTCCAAGTAAAGGTAAGCTTTTGGTTTTACTAATTTATTGCCACCGGGGCCCACCGGTGTAACTGCTTACTGACTGTACACTATAATGTTGCTTCATGATTGCAGTGGGTTTACTAATACGTTAGTTCTATTAGCTTTGTTGACCATGACGTTACTTTAGCTAATATGGAGACAACAATGTAGGCTGTGTGTAGTGGTTATGATATGGTTTGGCTTGGAAAGTTTATTTTGCCTGGACACATACAGCTGATGTGCTGTGCATTGAAGTCCACAAGCAAAGGGAAAAGGAGAGAGGAGGAGAGCGAATAGATGCGAGAAGGAATACGACGTGGCAGGTATGAAAGTGAACTGTGTTCACATGTGATCATGGGTGTGTATTCATTCCGCCGATTCTGTTGAAAAACGTTTCTTAAATGGAAACAAACGGAACAAAACAGCGATAAACATAACTTTGTCCAATAGAAACTATTGTTTGCAATTGTTGAACTTATGATTACACCCTATATCAGCTAGATGCAGGCAAGAGTGTGCAATGCAGTATTGAATGCAACACTGTCTGCCACCTCAAAATGTTGTATCAACTTGTGTGCACCTACGTTGTAAACTTTCATTCATAGGCTAGGTTTTAGCAACCTCATAATGGATATAGGGAATATTTGAGTATCATGTAGTAGCCTAAACCTAGCTTGTTATATTGTGCTGGGTGAATGGAATATGAATGACAGTCATCCAATATGCTGTAATAGAAATAAGGCCAGGTTATTGAAAAGAAAAGAACATACTCCCTCATCTCAAATGGCACCGACCACCAATGATTAAATGTAGTGACACTTCTTAAAAATACATGAAGATTTACCAACTTGCTCACTCATTTTCTCCAAAATGTTTGCTGATACTCACCATCTGGCCAAGCTGGAGAGGGGTACAATCCCATCACCTGGTGATATTTGTAGGTGTGTGGCTTAAGGCACATTCATTCACACACATCAAAAGATGGGACAGCATTGTTTTGAGAAAGACTAATTAGATCAGTATATTTCAATGTAATAATAGAACAACTCATTATGTTTTAGCGACATGAAAATCTTATTAAAATCTGTTCATATACACCCCGAGGAAGAATGACACTTTTTTTTTTCTGGTAATTTTCACGTTGTCATAAATTCCTAGAATGCTGAGAAGGACGTATAGTAAGGCATTTGTGAAAATTCTATAGCAATATAGAGTGGGAAGCAGCCGTGCGTTTGGACAATTAATAGCCACTGCAGCAAATAAAACCTAATAAAAACATCTGTCTTGTCCAGGACTGGAGTCTACACAGACCGGCGCGCCATAGCTAATCAGAGCTACATTAGGCCTATATGCAAATAAGCAATTTGCCACACGGGCCTGCCATCATTCACTTTGAGCTGGACTGTGTGTTTACAGGCAGTAGCAACAGCGTGACCTTAGATCATTAGAACACATTCGCCAAAAGCCACAAAATACACCTGAATGGATATCTACAAATATTTAAATACCACGGGACTCCTCTTACGTTTGGGAAGTTCACAGTCCTATTTATCACACAACCATGAAAAGGTAGACTCTCTATCCCTATGTTGCCTATCCACATCAACAAGATCAACAACTAATGCTATCTAGAGCAAGATAAGCTCAAATCCAACACCAGAAACATCAGATAAACCCTCTCAAACTTTTTAAGGTAGTTGGCCATAAAAATTGCATTGAAACAATGGGCAATAGTAGCCTGCTCATCCTTCTGCAGCTTGCCTGCCAATGCATGCTTGTCCCAACCTACGTTTGACAACTGAATAGGAACTTGCCTGCCTGCCCATTTGATCAATGCCAAATACATTTCATTGTCAACTAAAATATATGCTAACTGTGGATAACAGTCGTTCAAGTTTAGCATAGCTAGCTAGCTAGAAATTACATCTCTAGCTTTAGTCACCGAAAAATGATATGAGTGTAAAAAGTAGGTCACTCACCCACTCCTCCAATTACAGACACCCTCCCCGCAGCTAGCTAGCAAGCTATCATTAGGCTCTGTGTTTTTAGCTTTCTAAATAAATAGCTAGCTACATAAAAAATATTTATTAGCCTGAGGTGTCAAACTCAATCAGCGCTCCGGCCATATTGAAGCAACTGTGACTGCACCCTTTATAATGTCCACTTCATAAAGGGTGCTGTATAGCGTTTTAACATATTAAAACAAATAGATAAATTACATTTGTTCAGCATTTGCTGCTATGTTTGCATATGTGCATAATATGCTGTGACCCAAACAAAAACACAGCTAAGTTTGTTGTAACATTAAAATGTTTTTATTTTTTTTGCACTGCATAGATCTCCGCTGTGGTTTTATGCAGCATTGCTGTATGGTGCACTGAATGTTTTGTAGTTGAGTAGCCAGCCTAGGCTACTGCTCAAATGTTGCTGTAATAGGCCTACATGTGTTTCCTTTGCATGGTGTTTTGTTGCAGGTTTTGTTTTTTAGTTATTCATTGTCAAGCTTTAAAAACTGAAGCCAGACTGTAACATTTTAGTAGCCTAGCTAGGACTGTGACATGTGTCTGTACACTTTCCCTCTGCTGCACGCTGTAAACGGGACACACAAAAGCAGCACAATTGAAGTTGAATTCACTGATGCAGGTGCATCAGGCTGTAATTTCATTAAGTAGTAATAGTATAATAGTAATTTCATTAAGTAGTAAAAATTTCATTAAGTAGTAATGAGTCAACTGTTGACTCATTTATACTCACTTTTGTGTCCTATTCGGACTGCGGGCCTTGTGTTTGACCCATGTGCGCTAGCCTAATAGCCACGTTATGACTGAGTTGTCGTCATTGCCCTTGCTAGTTTGATTGTATTGACATTCCCAGCCTTATTTGCAGTCATTTGTTTCTGTTCAAAATATTGAGTCATTGAAACTGAAAAAGTGCATCCCGAATGGGTGGAGGCAGCAAACAATGGACCAGATCTATAACACACTTTTCTATGTGAATTAGATCGAGTCGCCCAAAAAGTGACTTATTGCAGCTTTAAATCCACTTCAATCAGTGTAGATGAAGGGGAGGAGACAGTTTAAAGAAGGATTTTTAAGCCTTGAGACAATAGAGACGTGCCATTCAGAGGGTGAATGGGCAAGACAAATTATTTAAGTGCCTTTGAACGGGGTATGGGAGTAGGTGCCAGCGGCACCGGTTTGAGTGTGTCAAGAACTGCAACGCTGCTGGGGTATTCACGCTCAACAGCTTCCCGTGTGTATCAAGAATGGTCCACCACCCAAAGGATATCCAGCCAACTTGACACAACTGTGGGAAGCATTGGCGTCAACATGGGTCAGCATCCCTGGGGAACGCTTTTGACACCTTGTAGTCCATGCCCCGACAAATGGAGTCTGATCAGAGCGCAAAAGGGGGTGCAACTCAATACTATTTTGGATATTTAACTGTTTTCTAAATATTTTTTGAGGGGTGGGACTGCAATTTATAACATTTCTGCAGACTCACACATAACTGCAGCACAACAAGACGTTTTCCTCTGCCACATCTACACTGGACAATACAGTATAGACTACACAGGAGGTTTGGAGGCACCTTAATTGGGGAGGACAGGCTTGTGGTAATGACTGGGGCGGAATAAGTGGAGTGGTTTCAAATACAGTACATCAAACACATCTGTTTGATGTCATTCCATTAACTAAATTCCAGTCATTATTATGAACCGTCCTCCCCTCAGCAGCCTCCTACCCTCCTGTAGGTTTTTCCGCCTCAACCCTAATATAGGGCACCTGATTCTAATAATTAGCTTGGTGATAAGCTTAATCGGTTAGTTACAACTGGGGTTGGAGCGAAAACCTACAGGAGGGTAGCTCTCCAGGAACAGGGTTGGAGAGCCCTGGACTCGAGTGTTCCTAACCATTCAGTAGTGTTCCTTCCTTTCAGTAGGGATAGATAGAACGCCTTAAAGCAGGGAGGCTGCAGAAGACAGATGGTCTCGGGAGACTCACGCTGCAGTCCGTCATGCAAGCGATAGCAGCATAGCGCACTACGGCCATGGATGGCTGACCCCGTCCTAACAGGAAATAGAAAAATAAATAGATCCGGATGGACAGGCTGAGAGTGTCAGAGCTACGTGTGGAAAGAAAAATACTGAGCCGTGACAAAGGCTAGAAAGATGTAAAGTTGCTGAGTTTAGACAGCCCATTGCTATAGTGTGCACTCTAAACAGGGGTGCACTTATTTTTAATGAGAAAGGAAGGTCCCTATTGGCCAAAGATACATTCATATTTCATGTTTGGCTAAGTGTGCTCTGACCTAAAGGACTAGGCCTAGGACGATATTGTGTATGGTTGCTAGGTACTGTAAGGACAAATTATGGATAGAACAAATTCCTTTCCAAGACATCGAAAAGTGAGTTGGACCTGAAAGTATACCGAACCAGCAAAAGTAGATGTGCTGGATGGGCTATATCCTACAAGTTTTATTTTCCAAGGAATAGCGATGAAGTCAATATGAAATATGATTGTTATATGATTATAGACTGAAAACGATAATGTTGTGCAAAGCAGAGTAATGTCTATAGCTTTAAGTAAACCTAACCCCTGGGAATAATTTAATTAAAGTTGACTTGAAATCAAATAAAATGGTATTTATCACATACTTTGTAAACAACAGGTGAAATGCTTACTTACATGCCCTTCACAAAGATGTAGAGAGAAAATTAGAAGAAAAAAAATAACAAGGACAAAATACACAATGAGTAACGATAATTTGGCTATATACCCGGAATACCAGTACAGAGTCGATGTGCAGGGGTATGAGGTAATTGAGGTAGATACAGTTGAAGTCGGAAGTTTACATACACCTTAGCCAAATACATTTAAACTCAGTTTCACAATTCATGACATTTAATCCGAGTAAAAATTCCCTGTCTTAGGTCAGTTAGGCTCACCACTTTATTTTAAGAATGTGAAATATCAGAATAATAGTAGATAGACTGATTTATTTCATTCTTTATTTCTTTCCTCACATTCCCAGTGGGTCAGAAGTTTACATACACTCAATTAGTATTTGGTAGCATTGCATTTAAATTGTTTAACTTGGGTCAAACGTTTCAGGTAGCCTTCCACAAGCTTCCGACAATAAATTGCGCACTTTATGTTGGTGTTTCTTTTGTTTTGCCAGTTACCTGTACATCTTGTACATACAACATGTTGTTATATACATGTATATAAAATAGTGTTGAAACAATTGATTTAGGACAAACTCTTATAATACTACATTTCCCAGAATGCATTAGTTTAACCTTTAAGTTGACCCTAAGGCCTTCAAAAAGAAGCCAAACAAATTACAGTTGAAGTCGGAAGTTTACATACACCTTAACCAAATACATTTAAAAACTCAGTTTTTCACAATTCCTGATATTTAATCCTAGGGAAAATTCCCTGTCTTAGGTCAGTTAGAGAATTATTTCTTTCATCTTTTTATTTCTTTCATCACATTCCCAGTGGGTCAGAAATGTACATACATTTCTAGTATTTGGTAGCATTGCCTTTAAATTGTTTAACTTGGGTCAAATGTTTTGTGTAGCTTCCCACAATAAGTTGGGTGAATTTTGGCCCATTCCTCATGACAGACCTGGTGTAACTGAGTCAGGTTTCTTGGCCTCCTTGCTCACACACGCTTTTTCAGGGCTTTGTGATGGCCACTCCAATACCTTGACTTTGTTGTCCTTAAGCCATTTTGCCACAACTTTAGAAGTATGCTTGGGGTCATTGTCCATTTGGAAGACCCATTTGCGACCAAACTAACTTCCTGACTGATGTCTTGAGATGTTGCTTCAATATATCCACATCATTTTTCATCTATTTTGTGAAGTGCACCAGTCCCTCCTGCAGCAAAGCACCCCCACAACATGATGCTGCCATCCCTGTGCTTCACGTGGTGTTCTTCGGCTAGCAAGCCTCCCCTTTTTTCCTCCAAACATAACGATGGTCATTATGGCCAAACAGTTCTATTTTTGTTTCATCAGACCAGAGGATATTTCCCCCAAAATTACGATCTTTGTCCCCATGTGTAGTTGCAAACCGTAGTCTGGGTTTTTTATGGCGGTTTTGGAGCAGTGACTTCTTCCTTGCTGAGCAGGTCTGAGGTCTTGGCTGAATTCTTTTGATTTTCCCATGATGTCAAGCAAAGAGGCACTGAGTTTGAAGGTAGGCCTTGAAATACATCCACAGGTACACCTCAAATTGACTCAAATGATGTCAATTAGCCTATCAGAAGCTTCTAAAGCCATGACATATTTTTCCGTAATTTTCCAAGCGTTTTAAAGGCACAGTCAACTTAGAGTATGTAAACTTCTGACCCACTGGAATTGTGAAACAGTGAAATAATCTGTCTGTAAACAATTGTTGGAAAAATTATTTGTGGAGTGGTTGAAAAAAAAATGTATGACTCCAACCTAAGTGTATGTAAGCTTCCGACTTCAACTGTATATACATATAGGTAGGAGTAGTGACTAGGTACCAGGATAGATAATAAACAGTAGCAGCAGAGAATGTGGAGTCAAAAGAGTTAGTGCACAAAGTGTCAATGCAGATCATCCGGGTAGCTATTTGGTTAACTATATAGCAGTCTTATGGCTTGAGGGTAGAAGCTGTTCAGGGTCCTGTTGGTTCCAGACTTGGTGCATTGGTACTGCTTGCCATGTGGTAGCAGAGAGAACAGTCTATGACTTGGGTGGCTGGAGTCTTTGACAATTTTGAAGGCCTTCCTCTGACAACGCCTAGTATAGAGGTCCTGGATGGCAGGGAGCTTGGCCCCAGTTATGTACTGGGCCATACGCACTACCCTCTGTAGCGCTTTGCGGTCAGATGCCAAGAAGTGTCCATACCAAGCTGTGATGCAGCCAGTCAAAATGCTCTCAATGGTGCAGCTGTAGAACTTTTTGAGGATCTGAGGGCCCATGCCAAATCAATATTTTCATTCTCCTGAGGGGAAAGAGGTGTTGTCGTGTGTGGACCATTAATTCCTTAGTGATGTGGGCCGAGGAACAACTTGAAGCTCTCGACCCGCTCCACCACAGCCCCGCCGTTGTGGATGGGAGCATGCTCAGCCCTGCGTTTCCTGTAGTCCACAGTCAGCTCCTTTGTCTTGCTGACGTTTAGGGAGAGGTTGTTGTCCTGGCACCACACTGTCAAGTCACTGACCTCCTGCCTATAGGCTGTCTCATCGTCAGGTCATCAGCAAACTTAATGATGGTCTGTTGGAGTCGTGCGCAGCCATGCAGTCATTGGTGAACAGGGAGTACAGGAGGGAACTAAGCACTTAACCCTGAGGGGCCCCCGTGTTGAGTGTCAGCGTAGAGGATGTGTTGTTGCCTACCCTCATAACCCTGGATTAGGAGGGTAGGCAGTTGCAGAGGGAGGTGTTCAGTCCCAAGTTCATGACCTTATTGATGAGCTTGGAGGGCACTATGGTGTTGAACGCTGAGCTGTAGTCAATGAACAGCACTCACATAGGTGTTCCTCGTGTCCAGGTGGGAGAGGGCAGTGTGGAATGCAATAGAGATTGTGTCATCTGTTGGGGAGGTATGCAAATAGGAGTGGGTCCAGGGTGTCTGGGATTTACATTAGGATGTAAAGCTAAATCATTCGCATAAATTAAATAATTAAAGCTCCATTTTCAATGTGTGCAATAATGATCCATTTTTTCCCAGTTACAAAATTAACTTCACTTTGCAAGGCAGAATATTATAAAGATTATACATCTCTACTGTATATTTCCACATTTTTCAATCACAAGCGTAAGTGTGTTCAAGTAGTACTGTCCAGGCATATTCAGCAAAACTCAGTCATGTATAGCTCAAGATAAAAACAGAGTACAACACACAGCACAGTACTCTACTGCTTGCTTTACAGAATGCAAGACTAATTTCCCCTGAGGGAGATACAATCAAGGGAAACTAAAGAACTATGGGTAAGTGTCTTTCAATTCATCCTGCTTTCCTCCCTGTGAGCTTCCTTAGCCGCCCTCCCTCTTTCCCTCCTTCCCCCCGTTCCCCCCCTCCCTATATAATGAATTGATCCACTTGTCTTCACATAGGATTCACGGTATTTGCCTGTAAAAACAATTGGGCAATGTTTCTTTCAGACAGCTCTATTTTTACCTCCTTTTTTAAGTCTTTACCTCATTTGCCTTTTATATAGCCATTGCTTTTGCCCTGTCATGTCATGTCCTGGTAACCTGACAGATGCAGGTTAGGAATTCCTCTGTTTAAATTCAGACCTACCATTGCTTTCCTTTCTTCACATTCACAATAGCAAGTTGGCAGCTTTCCTTAATCTACTTGTAAATAATTACCTTGTATTGGTGAATAAAAAGTTGGATAGTCAAAACGTCACTAATTTGTTTATGCAGGTCTTAAGAAACATTATCAGACTAATATAATTTATTTTCAAAAGAATAGAATAGCATATTTGAGTTTAATTATGTTACTGGTCTGTGCTGCCCATGGCTGTGCCATGACAATTAAATCAATAGTTGTTATTTTGTTCATTAAACAGACAAGAGACTAGGGCTGTCCCTGACTAAAAAGGGTTGTCTGTTCTTTCAACCAATGGATTGGGTAAAATATTTAAACATTTATTTTTCCATATATAGACACACCCTATGTGTTTTAATCAAATCAACTATATGCATTGAGCTTGTCTGATGCTTAAAGCTTATGGGTTGATCAAATAAGACAAAGGAGCACCAGACATCTAGATAACCAGAAGGAAAAAAAACTTAACCTGACATAACTATTCTCCTCCCGCTCCTGCTGGCTTTCGCAAATTCTGCCATTACTCTCCTGAAGTCGCAATAGGCTACACGAGGAGTCTGCAACTTTCTCATGTGGAATGCCAATTTGTCTTACCATTTCTACCAATCTGCGTGCTGGTTATGGTTTTCAGATGCACATTTTCATGAAACAGTTTCATTTAATTTATAATAACATCTTCATATCTCAAAACCATTGTGGTTAATCAAAATGTTATCCAATTCTAAAATGAAAATAATACAAACCTAAAAAGTAACATCTATTGCCATTGCCAACTATGTAAAAATAGCCAACATAAAGCCAACAAATAAAAACATTGTAAAAAAAAATATCCTGAGAAAATAAATATCCTATAAATCACATTGGCTATACGTGGCCTGTCTGCAATGAACTTGAAACATTGTATCAACTGTTAACTCTGTCCAAAGCTTGCCCTAGCGAACTTGCAACATCGTATAAAATATGCTGGGCCCTTAGAGCTTCCTGAGCCAGTGAGCTTGGGACAGACACAGCTGTAGGCTATTTGCACAAGAGATAAAAAGCAGTCCTTGACTTGGGCAGGAGCTCACCGGAGCTGAGTACCAGCACCTCACATTTTCTACTGCTTGAGCTCCTGGTCCTCTTATAGAATATTATCTTAACAGTATTGTGGAGCTCCTGCACTAATATAAACAGTACCAGCACCCAAAATGAGTACTGGAACCTATTTCAGTCCAAGTCAAGCACCGATAAGAAGAAATCTGGTAGGCCTATGTTATGAAGCTTCCATTGGGTCAGTGCATTACATTTTTCCCTTTCACACTGAGTGGTTGTCAAAAGGGAGAGAGCTGGGAAGTTTTTTGAAAAACATTGAGGAACTATTGTAATTCTCAATGGATGTAAAAACATAGTTTATTGGCTTGCTGTACGAGATGAATAAAACATTACTTTGAGAAGCTCCATTAATGGTGGTGCGTTAAGCCAATAAGAAATACTATCAGATCCCAAAATGGGCACATTTATAGGCCAGGAGCGCTCCAAACAAAAGACAATGACTAAATTGACAAAACACGTAAATGGAATGAAATAAACCAAAACTTGTTTCTCACAAGTTGAGCATAGGTTGTGCACTCTGCAAACAATGTGTCCACTCCGACAATGAGAACGGGAAGACTGGAATAATAATATTGAATGCATTAAAATAAATTACTGTAAGTAACAAACATTGTAGATTAGAAATGATATGAATTAACAGTAAATTTACTACAGGTGATATATGTCATGGGGAATTGATATACACTAACAATCAAACACAAGCAATTCACACAATGAAGTTATGAAACAATGAATGTGCACAAATTAGCGGGAAGAGAGCGCATTCTGGAGAGAGAAGTGCATTGTGTATCTGGGCACATAGTCAATCCGACATCTGCATTGGCCATGCAGCATTTACGGTGATACGGCCTCAGCAGAAATCAGGGCATTCATACTTCTTGCACTTTGTGGAGCAGTGCAGACCTGTTGTCAAGGACGTGAGTTTGTGTTTTCTACAGGATGTACCGCCCCCATCTACCATCAACCAATTATGTCAATGCGGAGCTACAGTATACAGAACCCCCCGCATTGTTACAACATTTGGGAGGTGCATGGCGATGCGGCACAGAGCTCGATTTGACCTGATGAGCTTCCAACCACATTTTCGGATCAAGCATAAATGGGCTTCTAGTCTAGGCCTCTACAATCAATTAGTTCACTGAGATGGGTGCAAGTATATATATGTATATATATACATATATATATATTTATTACTGCTCTACTAAAACAATCCTATCAACCAACAGCCTAACGACCAAACAATTGACCAGTCGACTAATTGGGGTCAGCCCTACAAGAGACACAATTAGCCTACATTCCCCTGCACTGATCACAGTCAACACACACAGGGCCTATATTTTATAGTAAGACTGAATATAACAAAATAAATGAGAAATAATATTTTTCACACACACATGTCACGGACATGTGGAACCTATTCTGAAACAGAGCCCATGTTCACATTTTTGAGCCCATGTCCAAATTTACCATTAGAATCTGCTCTTTCTGATCATGTAAATAAATACAAAATCTGACCTGGATGAACCTCTGTAGGAGGATTTCAGAAAGTAGTTTCCTTATCCATGTTGGATGTGATTACACCTATCGCACGCTTTCTCTTCTTTCAAACTCCCCCACAGTTATTTTGGCTGAAGACCGATAGCCTACTAGTGATTTGTAATTTATGTTAGAAACGTATGCATATTAACCCATCATTTATTAGCTAAATATAAGGGCCTTTAAATATTTGTCAAGAAAAAAATTATAAAATAGTAGTGTGCATTCCCCCAGGCTAAGTGCCAAAGCATTCATGTGACAATAGACAAAAACATCTACATATTTTTATATGGAGAGAATAAATGCATTAAAAGCATTTCTGTGATGCTTTGCGATTGACAAATACAAGTTTGATGCCGTACGATAATAGAAGTGTCATGATTTAATGCATTCCAAAGATGAAAGGTGACGTTTATACTGATAGGTTGGTGGCAAAAAGTTGGCGGCATGGTAAAGTTGGCGGAAAAACGTATTGGTATGAAAGGTGTTTTGGTTTGGTATTCCCATCAAATTCTGGGATTAACATGAGATGCATGGAGCCTATGTGAAGGAGCTTGAGAGAACTCTGGTCCTCTAGCGGATGGATAGATTGATAGATATGCTGTCTCCAAAATGTAGCCTCTGATTTTTCTTTGACCATCAGCTTAAGTACTTCAGTAAGTGATCTGAGAGGGGAGGGAAAGCAACCTGAACTCCGGGGTGGATGTAACATAGTAAATGAAAATCCGGGACACTCAAATTAGTATGATATGTTATGTTTGGTATGGTATGGTATGGTTTGTATTCATTTGTGGATGTCCATCATCCATTTCATATGATATGTTACGAATTACAATTTGTATGATATGTTACAAATTGCAATTCGTACAATATGTTATGAATTTCAATTTGTTGTGGCTAACGTTAGGTAAGTGGCTAGGTGGCTAATGCTAGGTAGGTAATGTTAGCTAGGCTAGGGGTTTAGGGCTAGGGCTAATGTTCATAGAAGGAAATCAGTCAATTTAAATAAATTCATTAGGCCCAGCCATGGGTGGACCTGACAGGGCATAGGCCCACACACTTGGGGGCCTAGCCGATCAGAGTTTTCCCCCACAAAAGGGCTTTATTACAGACAGAAATACTCATCTGCATCCCACCGGTGGTACAGTGGGACTTTTTGTAAAAGGGCTTTACAAATGAAAACATAGCAAGGTATCACCCTACGTGACATCAAAGAGGGACAACCAACTTTCTGGTAGAGAATGCAATGATGAGCACTAAAATTGTAACAAAGAGCAGTGCGCTATGATAAACTGCATCTAACATATGTAAAGAAGTGGCAGCTGCGTTCATATAGATGATGTCGCCATAGTCTAGGACTGATAGGAACGTCGACTGAATAATCTTCTTTAAATTATTTAGCGAGAGGCAGGACCTATTTCTATAGAAGAAGCCCAATTTGTATTATCAGCTTCTTAGCTAACTCATCTTTGTTTTAAATAATACTATAATGCCCTTGATGGAGTGATGCTGAATGTAAAACATAGCATCTAAACTCAGACTTCAGTTATGTCAGAGTGTCCCCTAGTGGTGAGTATACACAATCACTGCTCTATCCATAGAAATAGAATGACAATAACAGGAAAAAGTTCTTCCATTGACTTGAATGGGGATGTCTGTTCTATAGATTCTGGTTCTATGCATCTATTCCCCCATATCCATACAGGAGTCTCACTCATCCCAGCAGGCAGACTGACAGCATGATTCATGAGCAGGACTTACTACCAGGGTTTGGCTCAATTCAGAATTTTGGAATTTCGTGAATTGAATTGGCCACACCCCACAGGATGTACAATTTGAGTTTGAGTGACAGGAAGTAGAATTTAATTCAGTGCAATTCCAAGAAATTCCACTCAGTCATGGAACATCAGAGTTTCATTAAATCTGACAGGTCACACTACTAGATAACAAATAATACATCACTTTTCTCTGGAAACAATGTACATATACTCTTGTAGCCTTTTGCTAAGAATAGCCAATTGCTGTATATTTCCACCCACCATTTACAGTTGAAGTCGGAAGTTTACATACACTTAGGTTGGAGTCATTAAAACTCGTTTTTCAACCACTCCACAAATTTCTTGTTAACAAACTATAGTTTTGGCAAGTCGGTTAGGACATCTACTTTGTGCATGACACAAGTAATCTTCCAACAATTGTTTACAGACAGATAATTTCACTTATAATTCACTGTATCACAATTCCAGTGGGTCAGAAGTTCACATACACTAAGTTAACTATGCCTTTAAACAGCTTGGGAAATTCCAGAAAATTATGTCATGGCTTTAGAAGCTTCTGATAGGCTAATCGACATAATTTGAGTCAATTGTAGGTGTACCTGTGGATGTATTTCAAGGCCTACCTTCAGACTCTTTGCTCTTTGCTTGGCATCATGGGAAAATCTAAAGAAATCAGCCAAGACCTCAGAAAAAAAGGTACCACGTTCATCTGTACAAAAAATTGTTCGCAAGTATAAACACCATGGGACCACGCAGCCGTCATACCGCTCAGGAAGGAGACGTGTTCTGTCTCCTAGAGATGAATGTACTTTGGTCCGAAAAGTGCAAATCAATCCCAGAACAACAGCAAAGGACCTTGTGAAGATGTTGGAGGAACCAGGTACACAAGTATCTATATCCACAGTAAAACGAGTCCTATATCGACATAACCTGAAAGGCTGCTCGCAAGGAAGAATCCACTGCTCCAAATCCACCATAAAAAAGCCAGACTACGGTTTGCAAATGCACATGGGGACAAAGATTGTACTTTTTGGAGAAATGTCCTCTGGTCTGATGCAGCAAAAATAGAACTGTTTGGCCATAATGACCATCGTTATGTTTGGAGGAAAAAGGGGGACGCTGGCAAGCCGAAGAACACCATCCCAACCGTGAAACACGGGGGTGGCAGCATCATGTTGTGGGGGTGCTTTGCTGCAGGAGGGACTGGTGCACTTCACAAAATTAATGGCATCATGAAAAAGGAAAATTATGTGGATATATTGAAGCAACATCTCAAGACATCAGTCAGGAAGTTAAAGCTTGGTCGCAAATGGGTCTTCCAAATGGACAATGACCCCAAGCATACTTCCAAAGTTGTGGCAAAATGGCTTAAGGACAACAAAGTCAACGTACTGGAGTAGCCATCACAAAGCCCTGAAAAAGCGTGTGCGAGCAAGGAGGCCTAGAAACCTGACTCAGCTCTGTCAGGAGGAATGGGCCAAAATTCACCCAACTTATTGTGGGGAGCTTTTGCGAAGCTCCACAAAACATTTGACCCAAGTTAAACAATTTAAAGGCAATGCAACCAAATACTAATTGAGTGTATTTAAATTTCTGACCCACTGGGAATGTGATGAAAGAAATAAAAATATGAAATAAATAATTCTCTCTAACTGACCTAAAACAGGGACTTTTTCCTAGGATTAAATGTCAGGAATTGTGAAAAACTGAGTTTAAATGTATTTGGTTAAGGTGTATGTTAACTTCCGACTTCAACTGTAATTTGTTTGGCTTCTTTTTGAAGGCCTTAGGGTCAACTTGAGGGTTAAACTAATGCATTCTGGGAAATGTAGTATTATAAGAGTTTGTCCTAAATCAATTGTTTCAACACTATTTTATATACATGTATAAAACAACATGTTGTATGTACAAGATGTACAGGTAACTGCCAAAACAAAAGAAACACCAACATAAAGTGTCTTAATTGGGTGTTGGGCCACCACGAGCCAGAACGGCATCAATGCACCTTGGCATCGATTCAACAAGTGTTTGAAACTCTATTGGAGGGATGCTATTTTTTTGACCAGATATTCCATAATTTGGTGTTTTGTTGATGGTGGTCGAAAACACTGTCATAGGCGCTGCTCCATAATCTCTCATTAGTCTTCAATTGGGTTGAGATTTGTTGACTGAGATGGCCATGGCATATGATTTTCATGCTCATGAAACCATTCAGTGTCAGTGACCACTCGTGCCCTGTGGATTGGGGCATTGTCATTCGATGGAGGCATAGTCATGGAAGCCAAACTAATGGCCTGCCCAGCATTTTCATACATGACCCTAAGCATGACAGGATGTCAATTGCTAAATTAACTCAGAAACAACACCTGTGTGGAAGCACCTGCTTTCAATATATTTGTGTCCCTCATTTACTCAAGTGTTTCCATTATTTTGGCAGTTACCTGTGTATTTTTATAGACTACGCCTAGAGTAGAAGAGGCATTTGAATTTCGCTGAATTGAATTCTATTTCATTTCTTTCACATTCAAGTGCAATTCTGTATGCTATTTATATCACTTCAATTCAAAATCGAGAATTTAATTGAGAAGATCTCATAAATTCCAATGAAATTCTTGAATTTGAGTTGAAGTGGTAAACAGGATCCAGAATTGCAACCCTGGGACTGACGCCACTGGCACAGGCATTAATCAGTCCACTCATTTTCCCAGGGACTAAGTAACAAAGTGGCGATATATCTTGGCAAGAGTGCCTGCCTGTATTACAAACTGTTCAGATAGTCACAATCACACTTTGAGGGCACACCATGGATAGTTTATCAGCTGCCTTTGGCAGCGTTTTAGAACGCATTAATTGAGCGCATACATTTTCGAAACTCATTAATAACAACAACAACAACAACAAAAATTGGCCGATGCAGAGGAATGTGATGTGTTAGGCCCAATCACAAATGAGCATCGAGAGACAATGGTGAGGTAATTCTGATAGGACTCCATTTGCTATTGAAGGAAAAATCAAATAGATATGCATTAAGTTAGATCACAATCTTTTGGCATAATTGGTTCAATGTTAGAGTATTTTTAGTAAAGGGTTTTCTACAAAAGACTTGAGCTGCACAATACAAATGAGATCCTAGAGACACCACATGAGGGCAGTGTGTTTGTAAAGATACTATTTCAATTTCAGGAATCATATGGTACAGTACAAACTCTGTCACAAAAGTTAGCTGTGGGTTTGTTTTGAATGTCTGTTTTTGCCATATTTGTGAGTGTGTGTGGCCTACATACAGTCTTCACATGTGACTGTGTGTTTGTACTTGAGTGTTGTTTCTGGGAGTGTGCTTACAAATCGCTAATTTACTATGCCTGTATTACTTCCTGTTGTCACAATTAATGATTTACAATGTGCTGTGTTGACTACAAACATTACCAATCATCAAGGCAAGGCATGAAGCAAGCAGCTTTCTGTCTCTCTCTCTCTTTCCCTTTATCCTTCTCTTTTCATCTCTCTATCTTTCCTCTCTCTCTGCACCCTCCTCCGCTCTCTCTCTTTCTGCACCCCCCTCTCTCTCTCTCCCCCTAACTCGCTCTTTCTCTCTCCCTACATGTCCCTTTATCCCTTATCTCCCCCTCTCACTCTGCCTCTCTTTCTCCAATTAAAGCCCTGGTAAGAATCCATTCTCGCCGAAGGCTAAATCTACGTCGGACCTCTAAAGGTCCAGAGCCATCCGATTGTCATAGATCCTCCAGGTATGTAATGGGCCCTTCATCTTACGACACATGTGATTTATAAACACTCTGGATCCACCGCCTGGCCCAATATCCTAATGGTGTTTTACTGCTTATTCTATTTGAAGCAAGTATGCACACGTGTTCTACAATATGTGCCATGTTGGAAGCTTAAAGGGACCAGGGTATGGTATGGAGATTTCCTGTGACATATAGGCTAATTCCCTGGGTGCATTTAAAAGGCTGTGATCATAACGGCAGATATGGAGATACTTTGTGTGTGCTGCTTTAGAAGCTGTCTGACACTAGAGGCAATATGGCACTCTGGAAAATCATAAACATCTTTAGCTCTCCATTACGAGCAATATGAGCGCATATGCTATGAATAAAGATACAATATTTAGCTCCTCATTGTATCTTATTCTCTTCTTTGTGATTCAATTATCAAAAAAATAACATGTTGTTGTGGTAGACTGAGTTAATAGGATCCTTAAGATATTCCGTGTCTTTATTATATTCACAATGCCTAATATATGGTTTTAATGCTCAAATTATTGAACTTCACAATTTCCTAAAAAAATATAAAGAAGAATAGATGAATGAAAATGAAGTACATTATGTTATTGAGGCTGCTGCTTCTTCATACTCTGGAAGAATAACAATACTGCTGTGTGCATGCATTCGCACATACACTCAGTGGCCAGTTTATTAGGTACACCACCCCGTTCACGAAAATGGTTCGCTCCTACTGCCAGTGAGTCACGTGGCCGTGGCTTGCTATATAAAGCAGGCAGACAGTCATCGAGGAATTCAGTTACTATTCGAATTAACATTAAAATGGGCAAAACTAACGACCTAAGCGACTTTGAGCGTGGTATGGCAAATTCCAGTACCCTGTTGCGTCACGCTGATGGCAGAGTCAGGATTTGGCGTCCGCTGCATGAGTCCATGGCCCCATCCTACACGATGCCAATGGTACAGGCTGGTGGTGTAATGGTGTGGGGAATGTTTTCCTGGCATACGTTAGGTCCCTTGATACCAATTGAGCAATGTTTCCATGCCTCTGAGAATTCAGGCTGTTCTGGAGGCAAAGGGGGGTCCGACTCAGTACTAGATGGTTGTATCTATTAAACTGGCCACTGAGTATATGTGTTTGTGGGACTGTGAAAGAAGGGAATCGGACTCATTCCCAAATTGTTTCATGATCAGGAAATGACATACTAATTCATGCCTGAGCACAACACAGCTCAGATCAATTTAGTAGTCCTGCAGGCATACCCCTTCCAAATAGGGTTACATTGATTTGACTAAATTTGAGCTAAACATTCCCAGAAGGCTGACCCTACCAATTTCATTGTAATACAGTAATCCAAAGTTGAATACCGCCCGTATCATTTAACTTCAAGCTGGATTTCTCCAACATAGGGCAGAATTTAATTTGTGATATCTGGGTTTAAATTATGCAGATTTGATATAATCCAGATTAAAGTATTACTATAGAGAAGAGTGGTCACTGATAGGTCTCCATGTTGTCGGTCCTGTGTTGTGTGTGTGTGTGTGTGTGTGTGTGTGTGCGCGTGCGTGCGTGCGTGGGGAATGGGGTTATATGACATACTGTGTGAGCAGATTAGATGTTATGCAATGCCAGTTGATGAAAACACTCAACTAAATCTCCCTATTATTACTCAACCCTACAAGGCAATGTATGCATCCCAGCCAATGAATGCATTCATCAAGATTTTGTGAACAGTGGCATCATCAGTCCCCGACATAAAAGGATTTATGATGTTGAAAAGTCAATGACATGCCAGCACAGTTTTTTATCAAAGGGAAAGTAGAAAATAGTTTGTTTGAGCGTGCACCCATACTTTCACCTACTGTATCACTGATGTACCGATGAGTATGTATAGCTTGTATTCAGTGACTTTCCTTTTGGGAGTGTTTCTGGTTTAATATGGTTAGGACTTCTATCCATGAGGTCACATTTTTGAGAACGCAGGTCTTGATTTAATAGGACCCTGCTTCTTAGCACACAGTAGTACTGGGGTTACCTGAGTCCATGAGGGTTGAGACATAAGGTAAGCCTGATATCTTGGGCTGTGTCTCACTTGGGGCTATGCTGTCAACATGAGCCTGCACTTCAGATAGGATTCAAGCAGTGAAACTCCAATCTCCCTCGACAGTACCACCCTTACATTCCACTTAAACACAGCCATCCAAGCATACACACACATAGGCACACTTACACACACACTGAGTGTCTCGGTCTTGTCTCCGTGTCAGATGCACTTGTATTAGGTCTTGACTCGGTCTCGGACAGTCAGGACTCATCATTTCTTCCCGAAACCAGCCGAGACCAGCTGAGACCAAAAAAAGAGTCAAAAACTCCTAATTATCATCTTCCATTCAGTCAGCGCATAAAACAGCTCTGCCAGGCCAAATATATACACTACGTTCTTAAAACATGAATATCTTAACAGTCTTTAAATCTATTATAGACATGTTTGTGCAGTGGCGAACCTATAGGCCTTCAGTGTGTGACAGGTTTGGGACTCTGAAAGGACAGCAGCAGTAAAGCAAGTGCACTCATGTAGGAGAGTGAACTTTTTGTAAAACACAAAGGGCCAGTGGTTTAGTGGAGGGTATATGCAGGTATGCACTTTATACACACTTTGTTTTCAGTGGGCATTGCGTATACTCACTTCTTAATCCCTACTGATATCAAAGCAGTTTAGTGGCGGTATATGATTTATCAATTATGTAGTGCAATAGAGAAATGATGCACAAAGTAGCCTACACAATCGCAAAGCCCGTGAAATATATTCACATGCACGCTGCACACATAGCCTAGTTTCAGCGGAATATCATCTGCAGGCAGCAAGAGTGTGCACCTCTGAAATGGTTTTGGCATGGAGCAGCTCACAGAAGAATGACATCGGTAGCCAGCAGGGTAGGAAAGACGTTTCAACTTATGATATTTATCAGTAAATGCTAACTAAGGCTACAATGGGTATGCAAACCAGTGTTGGTTAGTAGGCTATTTGGGATGCGCAATTTTCCTCAAGCTTTTCATCATGCCCTGTTTGCATCAGGGGCGTATACAGTACATGGACTGACAGACCGACCCAATCAGATCGATTTGGTTTAAGCATTGTTGTGGACTTAGACCATCACATTTTTGCATTGGTGTAAAGCACTTAAGTGAAATATTTTAAAGTACTACTTAAGTAGATTTTTGGGGTACCTGTACTTAACTTTATTATTTATATTTTTGCCTACTTTTACTTCACTTTATTCCTAAAGAAAATAATGTACTATACTCCATACATTATCCATGACATCCAAAAGTACTTGTTACATTTTGACAGGAAAATTGTCAAATTATCAAGAGAGCATCCCTGGTCATCCCTACTACCGTTGATCTGGCGGACTCACGAACAACAAATGCTTCATTTGTAAATTATGTCTGAGTGTTGGAGTGTGCCCCTGGCTATCTGTCAATAAATTTAAAAAATCTGGTTTGCTTCATATAAGGAATTTGAAATAATTTATACCTTTACTTTGGTTACTTAAGTACATTTTAGCAATTCCATTTACTTTTACTTTTAGACTTTTACTCAAGTAGTATTTTACTGGGTGACGTTCACTTTTACTTGAGTCATTTTAAATTAAGGTACGTTTACTTTTACTCAAGTATGACGATTGGGTACTTTTCCCACCGCTGAATTTATTTATCATTTATTTTAAAAAGTGTCATTATGAAAGTGAAAATCTGAAAAATCGAAAGAAAAACTAATTTAAAAAAACATTGGATTTTTCCTTCGCTGGGCAGACCGTTTGGAAATCTTTTGACAAAATTAGACTGTACCACCTTCTCCAGGCACAACTTCACGGAATAAGGCCAATGGAAAGACAACAGTCACACACAGAATGATGTTAAAGGATAGGCAGTCCATAAACTCAACATAATAAGCCAGTAGGTCCCAATCATAAGAATACAAAAAACACTACCATAAAGCATTTCCCAATAAAAAATAAATCAGAAAAATACCTAATAATTAAAGAGCAACAATAAAATGACAGTAGCGAGGCTATATACAGGGGGTACCGGTACAGAGTCAATGTGCGGGGGTACAGGTTTGTCGAGGTAATTGAGGTAATATGTAATATGTGTATCATGGCACCGGAGAAGATGGCTGATGTTTAACGTGCTCCTAACCGAATGTGTCTTTTCTTTGTTGTTTTTTCCCGTTGTTTATAACTTATTTTTTTTACTTTAACTTATTCTGTACATAATGTTACTTATGACCGAAAATAACTTCTGGACTTCAGAACAGCGATTACACACTACGAACTGGCAGAAGCTTTTTCTTCCTTTAACGAGTCCGACGAGCCCAACGTGAAGGACATACTGCTTTCCCGGGAACAGACCCAAATCCCTGTCATTTGCGTGAAGAGAAGACGGGAGAAAAAGAGGACGGAGGTCGGGCTACCTTCTGAGAATTCGTAGAAGATCGAATAAACCCCCACTGCCTTCCGTTCTACTAGCTAACATGCAATCATTGCAAAATAAAATCGACAACCTATGAGCAAGATTAAACTACCAACGGGACATTAAAAACTGTAATATCTTATGCTTCACGGAGTCGTGGCTGAACGATGACACTATCAACATACAGCTGGCTGGTTATACGCTGTATCGGCAGGATAGAACAGCGGCATCTGGTAAGACAAGGGGGACCGGATTACGCATATTTGTAAACAACAGCTGGTGCACGATTTATATCGAAGGAAATCTTGAGGTTTTGCTCCCCTGAGGTAGAGTATCTCATGATAAGCTGTACACCACAATCTACCTATTGTCACGTTCCTGACCTGTTTTGTATGTGTTTATTGGACAGGGCGTGAGCTGGGTGGGCATTTCTATGTGTTGTGTTTCTATGTTGGGTTAAAGGGTTAATTGACCTTGTATGGCTCTCAATCAGAGACAGGTGTTTTCGTTTTCCTCTGATTGAGAGACATACATAGGGAGGTTGTTTCTCACTGTTTGTTTGTGGGTGATTGTCGCTGTGTCTAGGTCTATGTTCTATGTTGCATGTATGCACTAGTTCATTCTTAGCTTCACGTTCGTCAGTTTTGTTATTTTGTTAGTTTGTTAAAGTGGTTTCGTTTTGTGTTGGTTCTCTTCTAAATAAAATAAGATGGCTTATTTTCCACATGCTGCGCCTTGGTCCTCACTCTCTACCTTTGACATTCGTGACAGAATCACCCACCAAACTAGGATCAAGCAGCAAGGAAAAGGGCAGCGACAGCAGTGGGAGAAAACCCAGGACTCCTGGACTTGGGAGGAGATCCTGGACGGTAAAGGACCCTGGGTTCAGCCAGGGGAATATCGCCGTCCCAAGGCGTAGTTGGAAGCAGCGAAGGCAGAGAGGCGCTGGTATGAGGAGGCAGCGCGGCGACGCGGTTGGGAGCCCGTGAGTCAGACCCAAAAATTTCTTGGGGGGGGCACACGAGGAGTGTGGCAAAGCCGGGTAGGATACCTGAGCCAACTCCACGTGCTTACCGTGGAGTGAGAGGGCGTCGTACTGGTCAGACACCGTGTTATGCGGTAAAGCGCACGGTGTCCCCAGTACGCGTGCTTAGCCCAGTGCGGGCTATTCCACCTCGCCGCACTGGTAGGGCTAAGTTGGGCATCGAGCCGGATGTCATGAAGCCGGCCCAACGCATCTGGCCACCAGTGCGTCTCCTCGGGCCGGCATACATGGCACCAGCCTTACGAATGGTGTCCCCGGTTCGCCAGCATAGCCCAGTGCGGGCTATTCCACCTCGCCGCACTGGCAGGGCTACGGGCACCATTCAACCTGGTAAGGTTGGGCAGGCTCGGTGCTCAAGAGCACGTGTCCTCCTTCACGGTCCGGTATACCCGGTGCCAACTCCATGTACCAGTCCTCCGGTGGCAGCCCCCCGTACCAGGCTGTCTCTCCGGGTTCTCTCTCCAGCTGCTCCCACCTGTCCAGCGCTGTCAGAGCTTTCCTCCTCTCCAGCGCAGCCAGTGCCTATACCACGCACCAGGCTGTCTCTCCGTCTCCTCCCTACAGAGCTGCCCGTCTGTCCAGAGCCGTCCTGCCAGGACCTGCCAGAGCCGTCCTGCCAGGACCTGCCAGAGCCGTCCAGCCAGGACCTGCCAGAGCCGTCCAGCCAGGACCTGCCAGAGCCGTCCAGCCAGGACCTGCCAGAGCCGTCCAGCCAGGACCTGCCAGAGTCCCTCAGCCAGGACCTGCCAGAGTCCCTCAGCCAGGACCTGCCAGAGTCCCTCAGCCAGGACCTGCCAGAGTCCCTCAGCCAGGACCTGCCAGAGTCCCTCAGCCCGGACCTGCCAGAGTCCCTCAGCCCGGACCTGCCAGAGTCCCTCAGCCCGGACCTGCCAGAGTCCCTCAGCCCGGACCTGCCAGAGTCCCTCAGCCCGGACCTGCCAGAGTCCCTCAGCCCGGACCTGCCAGAGTCCCTCAGCCCGGACCTGCCAGAGTCCCTCAGCCCGGACCTGCCAGAGTCCCTCAGCCCGGAGCTGCCCCTTATCCCGGTGCTGGCCCTTATCCCGGTGCTGCCCCTTGATTTAGGTGGGTTTAGTTGGAGGGTGGTCATTGGGAGGGGGATACAGAAGCGGGGAGTGACTATGGTGGTGTGGGGACAGTGTCCGGAGCCTGAGCCACCACCGTGGTCAGATGCCCACCCAGACCCTCCCCTAGACTTTGTGCTGGTGCGCCCGGCGTTCGCACCTTAAGGGGGGGGTTATGTCACGTTCCTGACCTGTTTTGTATGTGTTTATTGGTCAGGGCGTGAGCTGGGTGGGCATTTCTATGTGTTGTGTTTCTATGTTGGGTTAAAGGGTTAATTGACCTTGTATGGCTCTCAATCAGAGACAGGTGTTTTCGTTTTCCTCTGATTGAGAGACATACATAGGGAGGTTGTTTCTCACTGTTTGTTTGTGGGTGATTGTCGCTGTGTCTAGGTCGATGTTCTATGTTGCATGTATGCACTAGTTCATTCTTAGCTTCACGTTCGTCAGTTTTGTTATTTTGTTAGTTTGTTAAAGTGGTTTCGTTTTGTGTTGGTTCTCTTCTAAATAAAAGAAGATGGCTTATTTTCCACATGCTGCGCCTTGGTCCTCACTCTCTACCTTTGACGTTCGTGACACCTATAGAGTTTTCATCTGTATTTTTGTAGTTGTCTAAATACCACAACAGACCTTTGTTGGCACTAAGACCACACTCAATGAGCTGTATTCCGCCATAAGCAAACAGGAAAATGCCCATCCTGAGGCGGCGTTCCTAGTGGCCGGGGACTTTAATGCAGGGAAACTTAAATCCATTTTACCAACTTTCTGTCAGCATGTTAAATGTGCAACCAGAGGGGAAAAGACTGTACCACCTTTGCTCCACACACAGAGATGCATACAAAGCTCTCCCTTGCCCTCCATTTGGTAAATCTGACCATAATTATATCCTCATGATTCCTGCTTACAAGCAAAAATTAAAGCAGGCGGTACCAGTGACGCGAAGGTAACCTACCTAAATGACTGCCTGTAAACACACAGTTCAGTTCAAAGTGAATGGCAGGCCCGTGTGGCAAATGACTTGTTTGTATAAAGGCTTATGGTAGCTCTGATTGGCTATAGCGCACCGGTCTGTGTAGACTCCGGTCATGGACGAGACAGATGTTTTTCTTTGGTTTTATATAATGCAGTGCCTAATAATTGTCCAAATGCACTGCCGCTTTCCCTCTCTATATTGCTATATAATTTTCACAAATGCCTTTGTAAACATAATTCCCAAACATTCTAAGAATTGATGAAAATGTGAAAATGACCATATCTAATTGGTCACTTGTTAGAAAAAGTGTCCTGTTCTTACTAGGGGGGTAAATGAACAGACTTTAATAAGATTTCATGTTTCTATAATGCTGTCAGTTCCACTTTAAATGCAACAATGTTTCACACACATAAGTTATTTTCAAAGAGATGGCTAACAACGACAAGCGCGCTGCAATAAAAAACACAGTTCCACTCACCAGATGGTGATCATTTGAAGCAAAACTTCTTGTTGAAAGGTATTCTTGAAAAGGGAGAAGCTAACAACTTTTAAAAAACATCCTCTTTGATAACACCTGCTGCAGCCGCTGAAACTAACAGACAACAAAAGCTAACTAGCTAGACAGTGGGAAAACTACTGCTCGCTATTGCGCAGTGACCTGTTGGCCTTCAAGGCAGAAGTTTCCATATTTTTTTTTTTATTATAAAAACGGTCCCACCTATTAATTCTGAAATCCCCATTATGGATCCGGGATTTCTGTCATTAAAAACCCTGACTAGCATAGCGTAGCCTAGCGCCAGAGGGTAATCATAAAATATAATTTCATGAAATCACAAGTGCAATATTGCAAAACACAGCTTAGCCTTTTGTTAATCCATCTGTCGTCTCAGATTTTGAAATTATGCTTTCCAGCGAAAGCAATACTTGCATTTGTGTAAATGTATCGATCGTTCGTCAAAACAATAAGAACAGCTAGCGCCAGGTAACTCGTGTAACAAAAACCAGCAAAGCAATCAAATTAATCGTTTACCTTTGTTGATCTTCGGTTGGTTTCACTCACGAGACTCCCAGTTAGACAGCAAATGTTCCTTTTGTTCCATAAAGATATGTTTTATATCCAAATACCTCCGTTTGTTTGATCACAAGTAATCACATCACAAGTAATCCACCGGAAAAAGCGTTCGCGACAACGGCGGAAGAAATTCCAAATTATATCCATAATGTCCACATAAACATGTCAAATGTTGTTTTTGATCCAACTTCATGGTGTTTTTCACATATCTATTCGATAATAAATCAACCGGGACAGTTGGCTCTTCACTAGGAGCGAGAGAGACAATGGCTACCTTTCAGATTTGTGCAAAAATCACCCGGAGAGCCCCCACCTGTCCACTTATCCAATGTGCTCTTGCAGGCTCATCCTTCAAAATAAAGGCCTGAAACTACGACTAAAGGCTGTTGACACCTTAGGGAAGACATAGAAAAAGAGGGCTTATTGATGTGACTTCACATATGCGATAGGAAGGCATTGGAACACAGAGCTCTCAAAATGAGTGCCATTTCCTGCTTGAAAATTTCTCAGGTTTTCACCTGCAATATCAGTTCTGTTTAACTCACAGACAAAATTCTTACAGTTTTGGAAACTTTAGAGTGTTTTCTATCCTAATCTGACTATTATATGCATATTCTAGTTTCGGGGGCTGAGAAATAGGCAGTTTAAAATGGGTACGCATATTTTGCCAAGTGTTAAAATTGCGCCCCCTAGTTGGAAGAAGTTTTAAGTCAAAATGTGATTGGTTGATTCCACTGTCACTCCAAAATTTTGCCCTAATACAGTTGAATGCCAAATGTCTTTATCTAGTGTAGCTTCTGATGGCCTAGCCAATAGCTGACTTAGCTAGCTAGATTTACCTCCTTAGAGACCAGCAAAGAACAATCATGTTTGGATATTTTTTATCTTCAGTGTTAACCCTCTCCAAACACAAACTCAAGAGATTAAATCAGAACATCATTGAAAATAATAATATAATTATAATTATAATAATTATTTTATAAATCCTTAGCCCTTCTCTGAATGTGTAGAAGGCCCATTGTTCCCCACTGTGTTTGGGTTAGTAATCATTTGTAGAGTGGCTCTATTTTCCCTAATTTTTTCACTACTCTGAATGTCTAAATATGTTGTTCTGAAATATGAACACAAAAATACTGGATTTTCTTAAATTATGTCTCGGACTCCTTGTCCCCCTCCCAGTCCCGGTCTTGACTCAGTCTTGCCACCCCTCCGGTCTTGACTCAGACTCGTTTTGCTTCGGTCTTGGTCTTGAATCGGTCTCGCTTTAGGTGGTCTCGAACACAACAGTGATAAGTAGCCTACTATTTCTGTGGTAGCTTGAGGTCTTGCCAACAGAAGCGGACATCCCATGACCTGTGTCTGGCCAGTCACTAAGGCCAGGGTTGCGTACTGAACGACCAGTTGAAAGTTGAAAAAAATGATAACGGTGGCCTAGAGGGCCCTTACCATATGGTGTGCTGCACAAGGTTTGCGATTTCAGAGGGTCACACGTACTGGAATTGATCAATCCACACTTTGCCACAACCACCAAACCTGAGCAAACGGTGTGCACCGTTTGGGGAAATGTGCCATTCAGTACAAACCGTCACACATCGTAGCAAACGTTAAAGTGAAGTGAATGCACATCTAATGCTAAACAGGGCTATTTAAAAGGTGAGGCTACGCACTGTAACTCAACTTAAGCAAAAAACGGAGCCACATTCACATGATTTATACAGTAGATCAGCATTGGGATGCATTGTGATGGAGCACCGCAGCTCCTTCAGAGTTGTGCTAGACAGTGAAGAGAGCACAGTGCCTTCTTCAATGATTTATAGTCGGAGTCCCATGCTTTCTCTGTCAGTTGATTCTCATTCCCATAGTACTGGGTGGCCGAGTCCCTCTGGCTGATTTGTGTGTCTAATTACGACGTCAGTGTTTGATTGATCATCTAATCGAGGATTTTTTAAGAGAGCTATCAGTCACATACCTTAACGGAGAAGTCATGTGACTGCAGTGGAATATTGGCTAATACAGCTGGCCATGAGAAATAAACGCTGAGAAATCTGGGTATCACTTGTTAAGGTCTATAGTGTGGTACAGGACCAATTACAAAGACTGTCAAGATGATTGCTGTAGATATATCAAAGGGGCATCCCACTTTGCACAATCTGGTTAAATCTACGTTGTTTCAACGTATTGTGATGTGGAAAATACATTGCATTGGAAAAAAGTCATCAACTGTTGTTTTGAGGGTGACATTTATGTCATCATGGTAACCAATTTTCAACATAGACAAACCTTGTATAAAACATGTTTATTTGTAACTTTGAAAAAACGTCAGATCTTCAACGTAATATCCACTATAACAAAAAAACAATAGGTTGGGCAGCACCTCCTACTGGAAGGTTGATCTATCTACAACTATGCCTTTGGTCTCTCATCCATGGTTTTCACAAAGACCAAGCTTGCTTAGCTGTGATATTTCTCAATGACCGTTACCAATGTGCATGTGCAATCGTGACAATTATTGTTGAGAAATCTCCACTTAGATTCACTGTTGCTATTGAAGTCATTCCAAAGGGTAAGTTTAACAGAGCAAATGAAATGTGACCACATTTTATCACTCAAATATCATAAATTATGCTATTCAGGCCAATGTTGCGTTTGGGAAGTCATCAATAGCTATTTTTTTTATTGAACACAGGATTCAACAAAAATAGACAATAAATATCTTCACTCTTAGAAAAAAAAGTGCTTACTAGAACCTTAAAAGGGTTCTTCTGCTGTCCCCATAGGAGAACCCTTTGAAGAACCCTTTTTGGTTGCAAGTAGAACCCTTTTGGTTCCATGTAGAACCCTTTAGGGTTCCATGTAGAACCCTTTTTTCTTAGAGTGTAGGGTTTCAAGCTTTGGTTGATTTCAAATGGAGTTAACATTTGTTAACAAAAACTTCGATTTTTGGTTTAAATGGAGACGTGAATCCAACATATCAGATATAAATGTGTAGACAAACTGGAATTAAAGCCAGACTCAGTGGCACAGATGGAACTAACCAAGCAGAAAATACATATCCTTCAAATGTTAATACAGTATGCAGCGTTTACCATGAATGGCGTCTCCACGACCGCATGAACGTTGCCTTTAATTATCAACTGCACTATAAGGTGGATCTTCAACACTGCGAATTGAATAGAGCCCTAAGCTATCAGTGTATTCAAATAAAAAATCTACGCAAGGCACCTCTAAGTGATGCAAGCCCAAAATAGTCCCTCACGTGTAAGCCAACCAGCCATTGCTTATTTAGATACGACACAGTTGGAGAGGTGAATGAGTTTCACAATAGGTGCCACAGATGTCACTGAAATGTGGTCTAAGTTCTCCATATTTAGAGCAACTGCTAAAGTAGCTCCCTCTGGCCAAATACTGTTTAAAATGCAAAGCTGGTTGAATGGAAGGGTTAAAAAAAAAAAACGCATGCACACTTTTACACACTCACACACACACATCCCTACGGCTTTGTTCCCTCGAGCATGCTCTGCTCTTCAAAGCGGTTTCAGAGACTGCGTATGAATCCTTCAGAGAGCGTCTTTGGAGTGTGGGAGATTATTGTAATGAGGCAGATGGCTGTGCAACATAAAAACATAAAATGGATGGTTACTACAGCTTCTCCCCCTGCTGGATTCTCACAGCTCAGATCTTTGACTTAGGGGTAGGACGACTTCCAGTGCGTCCATGGCACTCCCCATTGGTGGTCCAGTTGTCTTGGAAGATAAGAAGAAGCAAAAGGACAAGAACGAGATGAGCAGCATAAGGATTGAGATTGTCTGTACACTGTTGGGCTCTGTATAACATCTGCAACCAGGAAAAGAGCGAGGGACTAGATCAACATTGTCAGTAGAAGGGTGTGATGAAGGACCACAGAGTGTTAATGCATAGAGGAAGTATAGGGCATTGTTTTGTTGGTGAGGCGGAGACAGAGCTGTTCATGTTGTTAAATAAACTGGATCAATATTGTTTGCTGGAAGGTGAAACCAAGTGTGTGTGAAGAAGAGTGAGATAAACAGTTAGATGAGTATGGGCCAGCCCTGGCCTGTAAGAACCAGCCTGCAGTGAGTAAGCTGCGCGAGTGCCACGCCGGGAACAAACCTCTTCAGACCAGATCAAGATCACTGGCTGAACATACCGCTGATCAAAACTGATTCAGCAAAGTCCAGATTCCCAAGTAGCGGACTCAAACACCTGTCCACCCGTTTTCCCAGCAGAACATAGTGATGAACCTCCCTCTCCCCACCATGATACAGTCCCACTTTTCAGTATAAGTGCCCAAAATATAGACAAAACCAAGGAAAACTGTTTTTTTCCTTCTCTCAGCTCCCCCACCTCTTTTATTAGGAAACCCCTCCGATTATGAGTTTCTATGGAAGCTAGCGGCCCAGTTCCACAATCGCACAAAGGGCCAGGATTCTGGGAAACCGTCAATGTCAGCACAATCACTATTTACAGGTGCCTCTTGAAGGCTTATTCTAATCTATCCGTCACTGAACAAAACAGAATAATGCAAAAAGGATGGAGTTGTCTTCGGGAAATGACAAATGGCTCCTTTCTATTCTGTATCCTGCCAGTGCACGTGATGTGATTTTGAGAGAGGGAGGATTCAAACTACACAATATCTGTGCCAGCCCTGGATGGTTACGCAGTATGAAGATCGGATGCAAGAGAGGTATTCTACAGTAGAGGACACTGGGGATGTTTTAATATTTAGTTACGAGCTGCATGCCTTTAGATGTAGGGCATGAATGGGTTACTGAGAGAGACTTTGTTGTTCGCAGAAACTGCATCACCAGAGAATTATTTTGGACATTTGACCTTTGATTCTGCGTCACGAACAGTAAATATTTCACAAAACGGGAAATTCAAAGCTAAGCCGTTCAATAGCACATCCCTGTGCAAAAACCGAAGGGGTTTGAATTAAATTCTTTGTCTGTTAGCTGGCTTAAGTCCCATCTGCTTCTCCTAATGCATTCATCCTCACTTCATTTACTTAAGTAAATCTGCTGAATGGTTTATCTAAGTTCTACCATTTGTGGCATGACCGAATATTAACTTCCAAAATGTGTGGATGATTACACAGACCAATTACAATTTAGGTCCTCTGGGATATAAACTCAGCAAAAAAAGAAACATTCTCTCACTGTCAACTGCGTTTATTTTCAGGAAACTTAACTTAACTTAACTTGTAAATATTTGTATGAACATAACAAGATTCAACAACTGGGACATAAACTGAACAAGTTCCACAGACATGTGACTAACATAAATGGCATAATGTGTCCATGAACAAAGGGGGGTTCAAAAAAAAAGTAACAGTCAGTATCTGGTGTGGCCACCAGCTGCATTAAGTACTGCAGTACATCTCCTCCTCATGGACTGCACCAGATTTGCCAGTTCTACCTGCGGTTTTGTCTCACCAGGGGTGATGGTCGGATTCGCGTTAATCCAGACGTGCTTAATGGGATTGGTCCCAGACGTGCTCAATGGGCTGAGATCCGGGCTCTTCACTGGCCATAGCAGAACACTGACATTCCTGTCTTGCAGGAAATCACGCACAGAACGAGCAGTATGGCTGGTGGCATTGTCATTCTGGAGGGTCATGTCAGGATGAGCCTGCAGAAAGGGTACCACATGAGGGAGGAGGATGTCTTCCAAGTAACACACAGCGTTGAGATTGCAACAAGCTCAGTCCGATGATGCTGTGACACACCGCCCCAGACCATGACGGACCCTCCACCTTCAAATTGATCCCACTCCAGAGTACAGGCCTCGGTGTAACGCTCATTCCTTCGACGATTAACGCGAATCCGACCATCACCCCTGGTGAGACAAAACAGTGACACGTCTGTGAAGAGCACTTTTTGCCAGTCCTGTCTGGTTCAGGAATGGTGGGTTTGTGCCCATAGGCGACGTTGTTGCCGGTGATTTATGGTGAGGACCTGCCTTACAACAGGTTTACAAGCCCTCAGTCCAGCCTCTCTCAGCCTATTGCGGACAGTCTGAGCACTGATGGAGGGATTGTGCGTTCCTGGTGTCTCGGGCAGTTGTTGTTGCCATCCTGTACCTGTCCCGCATGTGTAATATTTGGATGTACCAATCCTGTGCAGGGGTTTGATACACGTGGTCTGCCACTGCGAGGGCGATCAGCTGTCCGTCCTGTCTCCCTGTAGCGCTGTCTTAGGCATCTCTCAGTACGGACATTTCAATGTATTGCCCGGCCACATCTGCAGTCCTCATGCCTCCTTGCAGCATGCCTAAGGCACGTTCGCGCAGATGAGCGGGGACCCTGGGCATCTTTCTTTTGGTGTTTTTCAGAGTCAGTAGAAAGGCCTCTTTAGTGTCCTAAATTTTCATAACTGTGACCTTAATTGCCTGTTAGTATCTTAACGACCGTTCCACGGGTGCATGTTCATTAATTGTTTATGGTTCATTAAATAAGTATGGGAAACAGTGTTTAAACCCTTTACAATGAAGATCTGTGAAGTTATTTGGATTGAGTTTAGGTTAAACACCTCACAGAAGAAATGTATGTTTGTAAAAAAAAATATATATCATTTTCATGAATTTAAATTATGCCTGCCAATTTGAAAAGGAAATAGCAAAGTGTGCTTGATATAAAATTTCCATGGTACTATCCAGTACAACACTGACATATTTAAAAATGTAATGTAAATGGTTAAATGACAAATTATTTATTCTGTTTGCCATTTCATTTCCATGTTGTGATAGCATGATCTCCATACTCTGTGTGGTTTAAGACTGTCAAAATTCAAATGATCAATAAAATTTGATAAATCAATTGCAATGCTTCATTTTGCTATAGAGTGGTGAGGAGGAGGGACTCTACAGTTTCCGGAAATGACTTCACCAATCATTTTCTGTATTCAGGGTTCACTCAAACATAGTTTTAAGCTTTGTTTTACTATTGACAGTTACAGCTGATTTCTATTGACAGTTATATTGATCCCCTTTCCTTAAATGTAAGTCATCTGATTTATTCGTTTCAGTCTCTGAATTGTTTAATTAAACTTTTCACTCCTGATATCAGGGCATAAAAATGACAATCTGTTTCCTGAATTAGCCTAGTGAGACTAGGCCCAAGCTCGTTTCCCCCGGTTTTCTCTGGCTAAACTAACTTGCTAGCTTATAGTATTGTCACGTTCCTGACCTGTTTCTGTTAGTTTTGTATGTGTTAGTTGGTCAGGACGTGAGTTTGGGTGGGCAGTCTATGTTTTCTGTTTCTATGTTTGTTTAAGGGTTGCCTGGTATGGCTCTCAATTAGAGGCAGGTGTTTGGCGTTTCCTCTAATTGAGAGTCATATTAGGGTAGGTGTTTTCACACTGTTTGTTGTGGGTGGTTGTCTCCTGTATCTGTGTATGTCGTTGCGCCACACGGGACTGTTTTCGGTTTGTTTGTATGTTCGTTCTTTTATGTAGTCAGTTTTCCCTGTTCATGCGTTCTTCGTGTTTCATGTAAGTTCGTCGTCCAGGTCTGTCTACATCGTTTATTTGTTTTGTAATTATCCAAGTGTATTTCGTTTCGTCTTCGTCTTGTAAAATAAACCATCATGTCATATCACAACGCTGCGTTTTGGTCAAATCCCTGCTCCTCCTCTTCGGATGAAGAGGAGGAGGAAAGCCGTTACAAGTATGCTAGTTTTGGTCCTCATTGCCAAACTTCATAACTTCACTACACTCTCAACTTCAAAATGTATTTGCTAGTTATACAAATATGTAACTAAGAAATTCACTGGAAAGAAACATAATTTATGGTTTTATTGAATAGTCATGACTGGTTCGATATACTGTATCTGTCGTAATATGACGGTGGCAAAGAATATCATTGCTACCTAAAAAGGATCCAAGTTCAGTTTTGAGATCCACCGGCGTCATTGGTGTAGGGTTAGCTGGACGTTTCAGACTGGTCTTGAAATTGTAAAAAAGGGTAGCCTCTCCCCGCTTGGCTCGATGGGATATGTAGGGCTTTTGCCAACCCAGCCAGATATGTACACAGTCTTGTACCATTAACCTTTTTTAAACTGACTATCATATTTTGGGATTTAATCGAACTTTATTCATATAATGAGTAATCCGGGAATGTCATGAGTTAATTGACACGAGAAAATAGCAACTCTACAATGAATGGCTAAATTACTTCTGGACAAAAAGATTCTAAGAAGTTCTTCCTCCTCACCACTCTATTCAGTTTCCTCATTGCTCCTCAATATCAATTTTTAAGTGGGTTAGACCTGTCCATCAATGTAAATGGATTCAATTGAGATTTTGTTGAGTTGCGTCGTGATTCTCCTCCCTTCTCCCAAAGTGTACACTTGCATACTTAAAATGATGAGTTTGCAAGTGCACACCATAAGAGAAGGGTGGAGAATTGGGACGTACGACCTCATGTGCTCTCTCAACCACCTATACGCCTATTCCTGTAGCTGAGGGCTACAGCGATATTACAATGAGTGGATTCGATTAAGCTGGCCTGAGTGGACAAAGATTGTACCAGGTGAAAAGTGATTGTATTAGTTTTGAAACCGGGCTGCCTCCTGGGCGTGAGCTGAGTGCCCGGTTCAAAGCCCACGGCGAAGTCGTCTCAAAGGTCGTTTCATGTCATTTCAGAAAGCCATGACACCCACCATCTCAGATTGCTCTGAAACCATTTCTGTAGTTTGAAACAGATGAGATTAGCATTCCTGCAACATTATTTTGTTGAAATATTTTTTTTTAAATCGAACAATGAGTAAGACCTGAGGAATCCAAAGAAATTGTCAAAAGCCCCCCATGGACCCCCCACGCCACACCAATCCTACCCCAACAACCAGTACAGTGTCAGTTCTCTATGTCTGACAAGTAGTATGGAGCTGCAGCTCGGAGTGTTGTTCCTTTATCCTATGTAATGTATTCTCAGTGAATTTGGTGATGTTTTTTTCCCCAAGAGACAGCAAAAATACTATTTACACACTATTTATATGTATTAATATTCTGATATACAATTAGATGTTTAGAAAGATGTTTAAAGTTAAACTTGCTTTTTGCCTGAGTAACCTCTGGTGGCAGAGCATTCCACGATGACATGGCTCTATGCATAACAGAGCGACTCACTGAATCTGTTTTTGGTTTGTGTACAGTGAAGAAACCCATAGTGGCGTGTCTGGTGGGGTATGTCTGTTTGAAGTGTATGCAAATAGATTATACAAGTAGTTAGGCATTTTCAACACACGAATGTTTCTTTAAAAAGACGAGAAGTAGTCAATTTCTTCTCAGCCCACAACCATGAAAGATTACCATGCCTGTTGATGCTAATTCTATGTGTGCAGTTCAGGGTGGGGCGTGCTGCTTTGTTTTGAGCCGGCTGCAACTTTGCTACGTCTATCTTTGCTGCACTTGACCATATTACTGGAAAGTAATCAAGATGGGACAAGACCAGAGCCTGAACAACTAGTACTGTTGATCTTTGTGTAAAAAATGCAGAACATCTCATTATAACAGACAGCTCTCCACATCTTCACTTCAACTTTGTCAATATGTGACCCGAAATATAAAAATCTGTTTTTGGCAGAAATGCCTTCTGGAACATGTTAACTTTCATGTGCCTTAATAACAAACTTGCATGCCATCTGTAAATATGAGTGCAATTGTTAAATTACGAGCCTAGTTAGTTAAGCCACGGAAAAAAACAGTAACCTTCCCGTTAGCTATGATTGGCTGAGATAATGGATTCGCTGGACTTTCCAAGAGATGAATTCGGATTGGTCTGCCATGTAGAGTGCTTCTGTCTATACGTTTGACGAGCAGGTGTCCACATCATTTAGATCATGTAGTGTATGTCATAACGGCTTACGTAACGTGTCATAACTTGTCATATTATGGTCATAACACTAATGATACATAGACCTGTTGTGACATATACTGGGTTATTTTATGGCAGGTTATGACACTTACATAAGAGTGTAAAACCCCACAGAACCTACCACAGTAGTCATTTTATGGCTGGTTATGACACCTACATAAGAGTGTCAAAACCCACAAAACCTACCACACAAGGTAACACAAGATAATCCATGACACCATAGGCTATGTGTCAACCAGTGGCGATTCTCGCTTGTATGGCTCCCAGGGCGAACTGTACGAAGTTAGAGGTGCGCTATTTGATCGATTCCCCCGCTCCCCCTACCTCGGGCTTCCAATGGGGAGACCTGAGGTCAACCCCCTCCCCATCTCATACTTCTGAGTGGGAGACCTTCCCAGGCAGTAGCCTGCCTAGCTCACAAACTAGAATTAGGGCACCCACTCCGACATGGTTAATTGACCCACAGTCCCACACGGTGACACGATATCATTGACGTGACGTGCAAATGAGCGATAGAAAACCGATCGCGCAAATGTCACCATTCGTAATATTATTATGTTCCTGGCAAGATGCCGCCCTGGGCGGCTGCCCATGTCGCCTATGCCTAAATCCGCCACTGGTGTCAACAGTATGTTTATGTTATATATATATTTTTAGAAATTGACAGTGGTGGAAAATGTACCCAATTGTCATACTTGAATAAAAGTTACGATACCTTAATAGAAAATTACTCAAGTAAAAGCGAAAGTCACCCAGTAAAAAACCTAAAATATACTTAAGTGTCATAAGTAAAAGTAATTGCTAAAATATACTTAAGTATCAAAAGTAAAAGTGGAAATAATTTCTAATTCCTTATATTAAGCAAACCAGACCGCAAAATGTGTGTTTTTTTAATTTATGGATAGCCAGGGACACACTCCAACACTCAGGCATAATTTACAAACAAAGCATTTGTGTTTAGTGAGTCCGCCAGTTCAGAGGCAGTAGGGGTGACCAGGCATGTTCTCTTGATAAGTGTGTGAATTGGACCACTTTCCTGTCCTGCTATGCATTCAAAATGTAACAAGTACTTTTGGGTGTCAGGGAAAATGTATGGAGTAAAAAGTACATTTTATTTAGTAATGTAGTGAAGTAAAAGTAAAAGTTGTCAAAAATAGAAATAGTAAAGTACAGATACTCCCAAAAACTACCTAAGTAGTACTTTAGTATTATTTTTTACTTATACTGGAAATTGACCATACTAAATTATCATTGTAATTATGCACACATTGACATCAGACATGCACCTACCCCAATGCTCTGTTGCTGATAACTGGGATGAATGCAGAAGCAGATTCCAGGAGCAGATGACTGATATAAGGGCATGTACGTGATAGGCCTATCTGGCTTATATGATTATGATGGTCATGATGCTTCTTGACAGTTTCATGAAGTGTATTTTCTTAGTCCCAAGTCAAGTTACACAGGTTGGGCCTGATGCTTCAGTTTCAAAGTTCATGACAGTTTCAAAGTGTATTTTCCAAAAGTTATTTAAAATATGATGAAAAAAAAAACATGACTGTAAAGAATTCATTCCAACAACAAAGGCTTTAAGAAACACATTTTCAACAGGAAAACGAAAGGAAACTTCTTGGCAGAGAAAAAACTCATTTGAATAAATTGGAGATTTGACATTCTTATGTATGACAAGTTGTCAGCTGTTGTGACATATTGTGACATAGTTATGACCGTGTCATAACGTGTTATGGCAGTTGGTGTCAAATAAAAAGTGTTGCCCAATATGGTAATACCTATGGCTTCATAACCAGCTCAGTGCCTTCGAGGTTAGTGTCCTCCCTGAGATTTGAAGGTTGGACAGTTCGATCACTGGCAGAGTCGTACCAAAAACTGTAAAAATGGGACAAGATGCGTCTCTACTTGGCACTCAGCATTAAGGAGATTGGGCCCAGGTAAGGCCCTGTACTTGCTGGGGGTAGGGATGTACTTATACAACAAGCTGTCTCACACAACAGAAACTGCCTCACACTAGAGAAATAGGCTCATGCTCCTATGAGCCGTTCCGGCTCGCACAAGCCAAGGCTCGTGCAAAGCTACCCTCTTACTTACTTTGGCTTGCAGCTTTAAAATCAGCAGTTGAAACAATAACAAAGCATTTTCCCTGCCCCTGTTTCGGTAAAAAGCTAAGGGATGGGGCTGGAGAAAATTCATAGACAAAGCTAGGGATGAAAGGACAGACCATCCACGCTATTATAATATAATAGTTTTAACCATGTTTTTTTATTATTTTTTATTATTTCCTTTATTTAACCAGGTGGGCTAGTTGAGAACAAGTTCTCATTTGCAACTGCGACCTGGCCAAGATAAAGCATAGCAATTCGACACAGACAACAACACAGAGTTACACATGGAATAAACAAAACATACAGTCAATAACACAATAGAACAAAAGAAAACAAAAAGTCTATACACAGTGAGTGCAAATGAGGGTATAGAGTATTTATTTACATTTACTTTGTTTGCAAACAAGCTTATATTTTGGGTTCTGATTGAATTAAGTTCATGAGGCATTTATAAATGATATTCTTCAAGATCAAAGGGTGCATATGATGAATTTATGAATCCAAAAATGGATGTACCAACTGCAGATTTCCCCTTTAACAGTATTGAGTCAAGGAACAGCTTTACTGTTCAAGAAAATGGTGTCACAGTACTTAAGGGGCAGCGAAGGCTATTGGGGTTCCAATCTCTTGTGGGGATACCGTGATAGTGCCATGACTGATATGACAACCAGTAGTTTTTGTAAATACTGTCCCTGTCACTGTCCCTGATCTGTTTCACCTGTTTTTGTGATTGTCTCCACCCACCTCCAGGTGTCACCTGTTTTCCTCATTAGTTCCTGGTCACTTATTCCTGTGTTCCCTGTTTGTCTGTTGTTAGTTTGTCTTGTCTTGTCAACCAGCATGCTTTTCTCTGTTCTTGCTAGTCCTCCTGGTTGTGATCCTTGCCTGCCTCTACTCTGAACCCGCCTGCCTGACCATACCGCCCTACTTGACCTCGAGCCTGCCTGCCACCCTGCACCTCCTGGACTCTGGCCTTGTTATGATCTTTGCCTGTCCACGACCATTCTCATGCCTGCCCCTTGGATTATAATAAATGTTGGAGACTCGAACCATCTGCCTCCCGTGTCTGCATCTGGGTCTTGCCCTGTGCCCTTATAGTCCCACCAAGGACTAACTCACAGACTAATGGCCAAAGCCGAAGGGGTCCTTCCCCCTCTCACACACACAGTCACTATGTCAATATACTGTATACAGTGCATTCTGAAAGTATTCAGACTCCTTGACTTTTACCACATTTTATTACGTTACAGCCTTATTCTAAAATTCATATTTTTTTTTGTTTTTTTCTCATCAGTCACAACACAATACCCCATAATGACAAAGAAAAAAATTGTTTTTAAATTTTGGGGCAAATTTATAAATATTAATAAATAATAAATAAAATAAAATAAAATATACAATTAAAACTGAAATATTTACATAAGTATTCAGACCCTTTACTCAGTACTTTGCTGAAGAACCTTTAACAGCGATTACAGCCTCAAGTCTTCTTAGGTATGACGCTACAAGCTTGGCACACCTGTATTTAGAGAGTTTCTCCCATTCTTCTCTGCAGATCCTCTCAAACTCTGTTAGGTTGGATGAGGAGCGTCGCTGCACAGCTACAGTGGGAAAAAAAGTATTTTTTTCTCATTTTGTCTGTCATAGTTGAAGTGTACCTATGATGAAAATTACAGGCCTCTCTCAACTTTTTAAGTGGGAAAACTTGCACAATTGGTGGCTGACTAAATACTTTTTTGCCCCACTGTATTTTCATGTCTCTCCAGAGATGTTTGATCAGGTTCAAGTCTGGGCTCTGGTCCTCCCGAGGGCGCAGAGGTCTAAGGCACTGTATCGCAGTACTTGAGGCGTCACTACAGACCCAGGTTCGATCCCAGGCTGTGTCACAGCCGGCCGTGACCGGGAAACAAATGAGGCGGCACACAATTAGCCCAGCGTCGTCTGGGTTAGGGGGGGGTTTGACCGGCCGGGATTTCCTTGTACCATTTCATGGTGTACTACATGCTGTTAGTAGTTTCATTGTATTACCATCGTTCATTTTTGTACCATGGTAGCTACTACAATGAACAAATATTGTTTTGTCACTACCATGGCAGGAAAATAAAATTGTATTTGCATCAGTACCATGGTATTTTCCTGCCATGGTAGTGACCAAAAAAACACGATAATACCATGTTATATTTATTGTACTACCATGGTATATTTTTGTAAAGGCTTTGAGTGGTGGACCATTCTTGATACACATGGGAAAATGTTGAGTGTGAGAAAAAACAGCAGCGTTGCAGTTCTTGACACAAACCGGTGCGCCTGGCACCTACTACTATACCCCGTTCAACGGTACTTAAATGTTTTGTCTTGCCGAATCACACAATATATGGCACACATAAACAATCCACGTCTCAATTGTCTCAAAGCTTAAAAATATCCTCCCTTTCATCTACACTGATTTAAGTGGATTTAACAAGTGACATCAATAAGAGATCATAGCTTTCACCTGGATTCACCTGGTCAGTCAATGTCATGGAAAGAGCAGGTGTTCTTAATGTTTTGAATACTCAGTGTATACTAGCCATCATACTAGCTGTAAGTAGCTTGCAGCAAACACCATTCCTGATCTGCCTCCCCGTGTCTCCTCCCGTGAACTCCTTGCTCACCGGCTGTTGTCGCCAGCTTGCCAGCATAGCTAAGATGATCTATACAGTATATAGAGTTATTCAGTATATAGTGCAGCTTCGCTTCTTCCTGTCTGGGCATAGCTAGCAAGCCCATGGAACCTCTTCCGCCTCACATTACTGAAACCACGCCCATATTGTTTGATTTACAGGTCTATCAAAAAAATAAAATAAGAGTTATAGCAGCTTAGCCGGCCCCGCACACTAGTTTGGGCTATGATTACTGCCTCACAGACAGAGCTTTGTTCCATTTTAATGCAGTCACCGCAAAGCGCTCCATTTCTCAACTTGACAAGCCCACTTTTTAGACTTTTTATGCCATCCCTCATTTTCAAAGAGTCCAATATCCTGTTAGTTTTTGCTACCTTTTTAAGTGTTGATAATGATCTCCACTTTCCTGCTTTCGGAGCTCTTTCGACTATCTATAGCTGGCAGATTTGTGAAGAGGATGAGGGGAAGGGGAACACAGAAGAAGAATAAAGCGATGGATTCTAAAATAACTAGAAAGTCAGTGACACGTGCATATGGTTTCAAAAGAGCTTGGATTTCCAAATGAAAGCCGTCGTATCTCAAGTCGTATTACGCCGATCTCGACTTCCCGACTTGTGCTCGAAAGTCTCGTCAAGCCTTCAGAATTGACAAGCCTCTATCCCATGCAAGCAAAATGACCACTGTTGACGTGTGACCATCCCAAGTAGTCCAACTTTCCATTCTTAATCTGGTGATTCGACTTGGTGTTTTTGACTCAGCTGGGGGTGAGTTTGCAGAAGGCCTCAACTAATGTTATTTCTCTCAATAACCCAGCCACAAAGCCACAATGGAGTAACATCAAACTTCTGTTTGACGGTCAATCTTCTATGCGTGAGTGATTGAAATTTGTAAACCTTTGGTGGAAGCTGAACGATTCACCCATTCACAACAAATAAGCCAACCCCATCTTGCACTAAAGAGCCCATGTATTCCACATCTGAGATGAAAGAAATATGAGGACATTACTGAATGCAGCTGTGAGTTAATATTGAATCCCCATAGACATTCTGAGAAAGGAGATAATACTCTGCAGTTACTTTTTAGTGATGATGTACACAGTGTACAAAACATTAGGAACACTTGCTCTTTCCATGACATAGACTCAAAAGGTTCTACAGCTGCAACATCGAGAGCATCCTGACTGGTTGCATCACTGCCTGGTACGGAAATTGCTCGGCCTCTGACCGCAAGGCACTACAGAGGGTAGTGCGTACGGCCCAGTACATCACTGGGGCTAAGCTGCCTGCCATCCAGGACCCCTACACCAGGCAGGAAGGCCTGGTGTAGAGGAAGGCCCTAAAAATTGTCAAAGACCCCAGCCACTCTAGTCATAGACTGTTCTCTCTACTACCGCATGGCAAGCGGTACCGGAGTGTCAAGTCTAGGACAAAAAGGCTTCGCAACAGTTTTTACCATCAAGCCATACGACTCCTGAACAGGTAATCAAATGGCTACCCGGACTTGATTTTAAGAAATTTGGCTTAATTCATTTGATTAATATTAATATTTGGGTGTTTCTATTCAGATAAAAACAAAAAACAAAACCCTCAGGGTTTCCGTTAGGATGGAATGGAAAATATGGCGATGTACAACATGACCGTCAGGAGTAGTTTTCACCGTGCCAGCTCCTATTAGTTCTATTGAGCACTGTGGCACCAACTCGCCTTCCAAACATTCTATTCCCAGTTTATTGTTCAACGTCACAATGCCTGCTTCGCTATTGTTGGCAATGAGACCTGCTCACGTTGTTTTATAGTTTGAATGTAAACAACAACAAAAATAATATTGGAACTGCGGTCTACCCATTGATTCCTATGGGGAAAATAGAAGCATGTCTGTCTATTTCGCCAAATATCTCGCAATGTGTATATTTAGCTTTTTTTCAAGGGACGCCATTTTAAATCATGAGAATCTCCTCTTTCCAATTATGTAAGCCTGGGCAGCTAGCTCGGTTATCATCAAATGCTAGCCACAAAATACTTTTTGCCTTTGGAATGCTGAGCTCCCCCCATTGTTTTCCTATGGAGAGGCATGCCGGTCTATTTCGCCAAATATCTCACTGTGTGCATTTAGTTTTTTTCAAGTCGGGCACCATTTTAATCAGATAATCTCCTCTTTGTAATTATGTAAATCTGGGCAGCGAGCTTCTTTGTCATCGATCGCTAGACCAGAAATAGTCAGAAGTTTTTATTTTTCCCTACTTTCTCATTACGCAGACATAAGCACAGTTGACACCATCGAAGTGCGGATGTTTACTTTCTTCACAAGTTGTTTTTTCCAGTTTTGTCTGACGAACAGATTGTAGTGGTAAAATAAAAAGGTATACATTTTTTGTGCCATTTAGGCGAAATGTAATTCTAAGCATCACTCCAGTCAAAACAGGCTCTGCAAACGTTGGGTCATTAAAGAGAAAAGAGACGGACTCCAGGTGTACAGGTCAGAACACAGGTTTATTCCTAAACTGGGCTATTGTTCAGGCCACAGCCCACGCCGCTAATGCCGAACGTACACAATTATACATGTCGAGTTAAGGTCACTCTCATAGGAACAGATCAAGGCCCGAACAGAAGAGAGAGATATGAGACACTCATCCCTCTTTATGCATTTCCAAATCCCGCGGGATTACCCATCATACCCCCCCAACCTTTCCATCTGTCCTGACATATTTAACCCCTGCTAGTAGCCATGAGAACCATAACACACCCACAAACACAGAACACAATACCGGGTCGTTACAATATACTGGCTAGGTAACGTAAACTCACCCCATTCCGTACAAATGTGCATAACCGCAACATTCAAACGAGGCTACAAAGAAAACTAATGGGACTGTAGCGACTTCAAAATCGGGGGTGTGAACTAGGTTTCTATTCAAGCATTGATCCACATGGTAATGGCTCTATAGTATTGGAGAAAAGTTGAAAAAACGGACCCTCCGTTACAACATGACGTGTCATGTCGTAACGTACAGCACGCGTAAAGCAACTATTTCTGTCTTACAACCTCTCTCCGCCAGGTGTAGCACCAGGTGTAGCCAGTCCAGTCATCGCCATCTCACCCACTCTTAAGATAACCATCATTGGGCCCCCAGTTGGCCCGAAGGTTAGGAGACACTGCAATTGTGATGAACTGAGAGAATATTAGGGTAGCCCTGTAATTCATGAATCATATGCTGTCTGCCGCTGTCCTTACCTCTTTCCCCTTCTGTCTTCTACACCTCTCTCCCCACCTCGTCTTTCTTCCTCGTTTTATAATGCACACCATATGTGCATTGAAGTACAGATTGAAATTGTATTTATAATATAATATTGCAATAATTATAATGAATGTATTAATAACACCTGGATAATGAACTTCTTTCAATAAAGCGTTTCACATTCTCCACTGGTTGAAATTAAGCATCTCATTGAAATACTATCCTGTGTCCTCAGATTAATGCAGATGAAGGGAGTTAGATATGCATAGTTCTTTTTCTGTGTATATGAATTACAAATCAATCATGTTTCTAGTCTATTGCATAGATACAATGTGTAATCATTGATGTCCCAGGAGCAGGAGTGGTAAACACTGTTGAAGTGTATAATTGTAATACATACATGCAGACACAGCATCGTTCAAATAAACAAGTTTGATTCGACTGAAAAATAATGTCTCAGAGATTCATACCTGAACCGCACCTTTATTTGCCAAGGAAGAGTACATGATCAGTGAATATATTCAATGTACCGGCTACAATGTGGGAATCTCATGCGTGGTAATAACTACAGTACATGTATATAGGATTTGCATCATTGGCACAATAAAGTTATTATATTCTACTCAAACCATAGGCTTCATTAATGCCATTCAGACTTGAAGTTGATACAACAACTATGATAGCTAAGGTTCATAGATAGGTTCTGAACTAATATTCATACCAAACGTTTTAGGGTCCAGCCACAGATGAGCTACATACTGTAGCTAGGTACACATCCATAGGCATACAGTTATTTTTATCCTCCACTACACAATAAGCAAGTAAATAGTTAGCTAGCTATGTTACTTCAGCTGCATTGCAAGGCAAACTTACACAATTGTACATTCAATTTGTAGTACATTCTTTAGCTAGCTAGATTCTTTACATCCACTGTTTCATAAGACAACAGCCTGGTTTGCTGGTTTTCTCAGGAGTCCCTAAAACATTAAACAACACAAAATACAAATTCATTCTCCTAACACTAGCTAGCTGGCTAATGTTAGCTAGTCAGAGAACTTGCTGAATAGCGATTTTCGTAAATTTACTTTACAACCAAAAAATATGCACAAACGTTTATCTCTACATTAACTAACACATTCCTCTCAATTGTAGATTTTTTTGCTTGACTCGTTATGACGTTATAACATTTGGTTCCACTGTAATGTTTTGTCAGACATCTTTGTTGAAGAACGCCACCTGGGACGGATGGCTTGCATCAAAATTCGTCATTGGAACCACTCGATATGATTGGTCATATAAAAACATTGGGACCCAAATGCATAATGAGTGCTCTAACTCCCCATGGTGGTGGTCTGGAGCAATGAAGCCGTGACGCTGGGTACCTCTAAGTCCTGCGGTGCAAGCTCACAACTTTTAAAAGGAGGAACCACTGTATGTGTGCCATTCAGAGGGTGTGTAACGGCGGTCCTCCTCCTCTTCGCCCGAAAAGGAGGAGTATTGATCGAACCAAGGCGCAGTGGAGTTTGAACACATAATTTATTAAAGAAAACACGAACTTGACTAAACTAACAAAAACAACAAACGGTGTAGACAGACCTATACGACGAACTTACATAAAACAAGAAGAACGCACGAATAGGACAATTAGACTACACAAACCGAACAAACCGTAAACAGTCCCGTATGGTGCAAACAATTACACAGACACGGAAGACAATCACCCACAACGAACAATGTGACAACGCCTACCTAAATATGACTCTTAATTAGAGGAACGCCAAACACCTGCCTCTAATTAAGAGCCATACCAGGCAACCCAAAACCAACACAGAAACAGAAAACATAGAATGCCCACCCAACCTCACGTCCTGACCAACTAACACACATAACAAACTAACATAAATAGGTCAGGAACGTGACATAACCCCCCCCATAAGGTGCGAACTCCGGGCGCACCAACACAAAGTCTAGAGGAGGGTCTGGGTGGGCATCTGACCACGGTGGTGGCTCAGGCTCCGGGCGAGGTCCCCACCCCACCATAGTCAATCCCAACCTCCATCTACCCCTAAAAATGTCCACCCTCCTTTTACCCCCACAAAATCTTCTTAGTAACATCACTGATAGGGACAGCACCGGGACAGAGAGATAGATCAAGACAGAGGGATAGATAAGAATATAGAGGTAGATCAAGATAGAGAGGGAGATAATGATAGAGAGGCAACTCCGGACTGAAAGACAGCTCCGGACAGAGAGACAGCTCTGGACTGATGGGCAGTTCTGGGTATATAGCCGTTTCAGGCTGAAGGGCAGCTCATGGCTGACTGACGAATCTGGACGCTCATGGCAGGCTGACGGCTCTCGACGCTCACGGCAGGCTGACGGCTCTCGACGCTCATGGCAGGCTGACGGCTCTCGACGCTCATGGCAGGCTGACGGCTCTCGACGCTCATGGCTGGCTGACGGCTCTCGACGCTCATGGCTGGCTGACGGCTCTCGACGCTCATGGCTGGCTGACGGCTCTCGACGCTCATGGCTGGCTGACGGCTCTCGACGCTCATGGCAGGCTGACGGCTCTCGACGCTCATGGCTGGCTGACGGCTCTCGACGCTCATGGCTGGCTGACGGCTCTCGACGCTCATGGCTGGCTGACGGCTCTCGACGCTCATGGCTCGCTGGCGGCTCTCGACGCTCATGGCTCGCTGGCGGCTCTGGCTGCTCATGGCTCGCTGGCGGCTCTGGCAGATCCTGTCTGGTTGGCGGCTCTGGCAGATCCTGTCTGGTTGGCGGCTCTGGCAGATCCTGTCTGGTTGGCGGCTCTGGCAGATCCTGTCTGGTTGGCGGCTCTGGCAGATCCTGTCTGGTTGGCGGCTCTGGCAGATCCTGTCTGACGGGCGGCTCTAGCGGCTCCTGTCTGGCGGGCGGCTCTAGCGGCTCCTGTCTGGCGGGCGGCTCTAGCGGCTCCTGTCTGGCGGGCGGCTCTAGCGGCTCCTGTCTGGCGGGCGGCTCTAGCGGCTCCTGTCTGGCGGGCGGCTCTGTAGGCTCATGGCAGACGGGCGGCTTTGCAGGCTCATGTCAGACGGGCGGCTTTGCAGGCTCATTGCAGACGGATGGCTCAGACGGCGCTGGGGAGACGGATGGCTCAGATGGCGCTGGGGAGACGGATGGCTCAGATGGCGCTGGGGAGACGGATGGCTCAGATGGCGCTGGGGAGACGGATGGCTCAGATGGCGCTGGTGAGACGGATGGCTCTGGCCGGATAAGGCGCACTGTAGACCTGGTGCGTGGTGCCGGAACTGGAGGCACCGGGCTAAGGACACGCACCTTCATACTAGTGCGGGGAGCAGGGACAGGGCACACTGTAATCTCAAAGCCCACTCTATACCTGGTGCGTGGTACCGGCACTGGTGACACCGGGCTGAGGACAAGCACATCAGGATTAGTAGGGGGAGAAGAAACAGTGTGTACAGGGCTCTGGAGACGCACAGGAGGCTTAGTGCGTGGTGCCGGAACTGGAGGCACCGAACTGGATACACGCACTACAGGGAGAGTGCGTGGAGGAGGAACAGGGCTCAGGAGACGCACTGGTAGCCTAGTGCGTAGTGTAGGCACTGTAGGTACTAGGCTGGGGCGGGGAGGTGGCGCCGGAAATACCGGACCGTGGAGGCGTACTGGCTCTCTTGAGCATTGAGCCTGTTGAATGCTCCAGGTAGCCCGACCAGTGCGGGGAGGTGGAATAACCTGCACCGGGCTATGTAGGCGAACCGGGGAAACCATGCGTAAGGCAGGTGCCATGTATGCCGGCCCGAGGAGACGCACTGGAGACCAGACCCGTTGAGCCGGCCTCATGACACCTGGCTCAATGCCCAATCTAGCCCTACCAGTGCGGGGAGGTGGAATAACCCGCACCGGGCTATGCACACGTACAGGAGACACCCTGCGCTCTACTGCGTAACATGGTGTCTGCCCGTACTCCCGCTCTCCACGGTTAGCCTGAGAAGTGGGCGCAGGTCTCCTACCTGCCCTTGGCCCACTACCTCTTAGCCCCCCCCAAGAATTTTTTGGGTGTTACTCACGGGCTTTTTGGGCTTCCGTGCAAGGCGTGTCCCCTCATAACTCCGGTTCCCTTCTCCGGTTGCCTCTGCTCTCCTCAGTGCCTCCAGCTGTTCCCATGGGAGGCGATCCCTACCAGCCAGGATCTCCTCCCATGTGTAGCAACCTTTCCCGTCCAATACATCGTCCCAAGTCCATTCCTCCTTCTTTTCCTGTCCCTTACTCCGTTTAATCCGCTGCTTGGTTCTGGAGATTTGGTGGGTGATTCTGTAACAGCGGTCCTCCTCCTCTTCGCCTGAAAAGGAGGAGTATTGATCGAACCAAGGCGCAGTGGAGTTTGAACACATAATTTATTAAAGAAAACACGAACTTGACTAAACTAACAAAAACAACAAACGGTGTAGACAGACCTATACGACGAACTTACATAAAACAAGAAGAACGCACGAATAGGACAATTAGACTACACAAACCGAACAAACCGTAAACAGTCCGGTATGGTGCAAACAATTGCACAGACACAACGAACACTGTGACAACGCCTACCTAAATATGACTCTTAATTAGAGGAACGCCAAACACCTGCCTCTAATTAAGAGCCATACCAGGCAACCCAAAACCAACACAGAAACAGAAAACATAGAATGCCCACCCAACCTCACGTCCTGACCAACTAACACACATAACAAACTAACATAAATAGGTCAGGAACGTGACAGGGTGAATGGGCAAGATAAAAGATTTAAATGCCTTTAATCAGGTTATGGTAGTAGGTGCCAGGCGCCCTGGTTTGAGTGTGTCAAGAACTGCAACGCTGCTGGGTTTTCACTCTCAACCATTTCCCATGTGTATCAAGAATTGTCCACCACCCAAAAGACATCCAGCCAACTTGACACAACTGTGGGAAGCATTGGAGTCAACATGGGCCAGCATTCCTGTGGAACGCTTTCCACTCCTCATGCCCTGACGAATTAAGCCTGTTATGAGGGCAAAAGAGGGTGCAACTCAATATTAGGGCGGTGTTCCTAATGTTTTGTACACTCAGTGTAGACCAACTGTGAAACTGTGAAAGGACTTGATGCAAATTGTGTATGTATATAATTTCACAGGTATTGTGACAAAGATATGACATGGGAACAAAACAGGGGATGCTAAATGGATCTGTTTATCCGGATCCGGATGTATCAAAATAGGAATGCTTTTCTAGGATCAGTTCTCCCAATCAATCAATCAAGTTTATTTTATATAGCCCTTCGTACATCAGCTAATATCTCGAAGTGCTGTACAGAGACCCAGCCTAAAACCCCAAACAGCTAGAATGCAGGTGAAGAAGCACGGTGGCTAGGAAAAACTCCCTAGAAAGATCAGTTCTCCCCTGTCCATTTAACCTTATTCATTGAGATCTAAAGGGCAAGACTGATTAGCACTCATACTCTAAGACACTTGATATATACATGGACCCATACACAATTGCATGATCCAGAACACGAAATGCTCCCAGAGACCACATTTTTACAAATCTGTTAGTTCCATGTTTTTGCCCACACCCACCCATGAAGAAAACATTTTAGACACGTATGCTCTGATAAATCACACGACATATCTGAATTGCATGAATGCTCTCTCTTGTCTCCCTATCTGAATCCTGACCTCCACACGGCCATTTAGACAAACGGAGAAATTCTGCTGGGAAACTGCAATCGTAAACATCTGCTTCAGCGTAGGGATCGGGTCTCTCCAGCTGATCCCCCTACTTATGCCGCCCTTGTGTAGTATTGACACTGAAAGGGCACAGCCCCCAAAAAATACTGGATAGCAAACAGAGATAATGACAGTTTAAAAATGGGCGCAGTGAAAGCCGTTACACTGCACTTCAAACACCCCTGCCTGTTTTGACAGTGGTGTAAAGTAACTAAGAAACACTTTGCAGTACTACTTCAGTCATTTTGGGGGGTATCTGTACTTTACTATTTATATTTTTGACAACTTTTACTTTCACTCCACTACATTCCTAAAGCAAATATCTACTTTTCACTCCCTTACAGTTTCCCTGACACCCAAAAGTACTCATTACATTTTGAATGCAGGACAACAATATGGTCTAAATCATGCACCTATCAATATAACGTGTTGTCATCCCAACTGCCTCTGATCTAGTGGACTCACTAAACACAAATACTGCATTTGTAAATTATGTCTGAGTGTTGGAGTCTGCCCCTGCCTGTCTGTAAATAAATACAAATACAAGAGTGACAGAGTGAAAAGAAGGAATACAAGAAAATCATGCCACCTGGTTTGCTTAATATAAGGAATTTGATGTATAGCATTTTCTTTAACTTTTAACTTTTAGTTATTTTGTAATTTTTTCCACCTCCGTACTTAAGTACATTTTTTCTCCTCAAAGACAACTGAAAGTGAAACAATTGCTTTGAGCTGGGTGTTGCTAAAGCGCAATTGTGGTGATGCACAAAGATGTGTGTTGCATGTTGATATCTACCAAGATGGTGTAATTACATCATGACGGTGAGTCAGAGATTAGGAGATACTGCAGGAACTAAAAGTCTACTGAGGGCTAAAAGCCTAAGACCTCCTTTATGAAAAGAGTTTGTGAATCTCATTCTACAGTAGATATTGTTTCCATTTAGTTTTTGTTCAGTTGTCATGAACGCACGGTCATACATCTGGCACAGGTTACGTAACATAATGTCGACCCAATCTCAAGGATTTACAAATGTGTCTAGTGGCTGAACTCATGTGATTACGCCTCAACTCTAAATTGTGCATATCATAATGTCACGCCCTGGCCTTAGTATTCTTTGTTTTCTTTATTATTTTTAGTTAGGTCAGGGTGTGACATGGGTATTCATGTGGGTTTTGTAGTGTCCAGGGTGATTGTAAGGTTTAGGGGGTTTATTTAGAGTAGTTGGGTTTATGTTTAGTATAGTTGTCTAGCTGTGTCTATGTTGTGTGTAGTTGTCTAGGAAAGTCTATGGTTGCCTGAATGGGTTCCTAATTAGAGACAGCTGGTTTCTGTTGTCTCTGATTGGGAGCCATATTTAGGGTAGCCATAGGCTTTAGTTTGTTGTGGGGAATTGTCTATGTTGAACGTTTGTAGCGTGCGTGCGTGCGTGCGTGCGTGCGTGCGTGCGTGCGTGCGTGCGTGCGTGCGTGCGTGCGTGCGTGCGTGCGTGCGTGCGTGCGTGTGTGCAGGTGTGTGTAGGTGTGTGTGTGTGTGTGTGTGTGTGTGCACTACGTTTATAGCTTCACGGCCGTTTGTTGTTTTGATAGTTTGTAAGTGTTTTGTTTCGTTTTGCCTTCGTCTATAATAAAAGAAGATGGCTTATTTTCCACATGCTGCGTTTTGGTCCGTCTCACTCCCACACGATCGTGACACATAATTAAAAAATGCATATGTAATCCCAAAATACTGTAGATACACTGTGTACAAAACCTTTAGGAACACCTTCCTAATATTGAGTTGCACCCCCTTTTGCACTCAGAACAGCCTACATTTTGGGGGGCATGGACTACAAGGTGTCGAAAGCGTTCCACTGGGATGCTGGACCATGTCGACTTTAATGCTTCCCACAGTTTTGTCAACTTGGCTGGATGTCCATTGGGTGGTGGACCATTCTTGATATACATGGGAAACAGTTGAGTGTGAAAAACCCAGCAGCTTTGCAGTTCTTGTGCGCCTGGCACCAACTACCATACCCCGTTCAAAGGCACTTCAATATTTTGTCTTGCCCATTCACCCTCTGAACGGCACACACACACAATCCATGTCTCAATTGTCTCAAGGCTTAACATGTTTTGTTTAATCTGTCTCCTCCCCTTCATCTACACTGACTGAAGTGGATTTAAACAAGTGACATCAATACGAGATCATAGCTTTCCCCTGGATTCACCTGGTCAGTCTATGTCATGGAAAGAGCTGGTGTTCCTAATGTTTTGTACACTCACGGTATATCATTCTCAATCCATAGTGTCTGTAGCTTTTAGACGTCCACCTGGATTCGCTATGCACATTTAGGTCAACCACTTGGCAGACAAATTATTGGCAAACGTTGTTGGCCAAAGCAGGGTTGTTTTGAGGAGGGTTTACTTTGAACAGCATTTCTGCTGTCCTCACTCTCGTGTCAACAACAACGTCAACAACACACAAACTGTTGACCTAGTAGCTCCTTGTCTGTCGGGGCAGAGTGATTCATCATGGGAGTTAAGAGTTTAGTTTGAATGATTTTTCATATCTCTTTCCAACAACAACCCATGCAGTCCCTCTCTATCCAAAATATTAAGCATTTTTCACCACATTTACTTTACATAACAAATTGCCCACCGGGGCGTACAAACACATTGATACAATGGCCATCTACAGCTCCCTAGGCTGAATGCATCGTCATGGTGCCAGACTCAAAGAGCACTGTACTGCACACCAGACATTAGCTACTGTATTTTAAGATTTTTTTCTGGTTGAGATCTTGGTATTTACTGCCATTTGTCCCAAGATGAACACTGATGGCCAATGTTAACATGAGATAAGCAACTCAAACTCAGTAAACTAAGTCAAATCGACAGTGCAGTGGCAACAGGGAGAGCGCCTACACTTAGAAAAAAAAGGTGCTGTCTAAAACCTAAAAGGTTTCTTTGGCTGTCCCGATAGGAGAACCCTTTGAAGAACCCTTTTTGGTACCAGATAGAACCCTTTTGGTTCCAGGTAAAACCCTTTTGGTTCCAGGTAGAACGCTTTTGGATTCCACAGAGAGTTCTACATAGAACCCAAAAGGATTCTACTTGGAACCAAAAAGGGTTTTACCTGGAACCAAAAAGGGTTCTATCTGGTACCAAATAGGGTTCTCCAATGTGGACAGCGGAATAACCCTTTTTTTCTAAGAGTGTAGAGAGCCATGGGATGTGGCTCTGTAGTGTGGCTCTGAATTACACTTACTGTATGTAATAGCACACTGGCCTGAGGCAAGTAAAAGCGTATTGGGATAGGTAAGGGTGTGAGATTTTGGGGGTCATCCAACCTACCATCTGGAAAACCCTTGGGTATAGACTGGTGGTCTTGTCAGGGTTGTTTTTTTTTTGCCCAGTCAATATAGTTAGCACCTGACATACTGTGTGTTCATTATGTAAGTGTAAGGGTACAATAGTTTTTTTGGGGGGGTTAAACTATTGTGTCAGCATCCATGATATTGTTCCAAGTGTGTCACTGCAGTAGATGCTTTGAAACTTGCAACGCTCAAGTCCTCCATGGAAATCCACAGCAAAATATTGTCACTAATAAGACAGCAAGCAAATGCAAAATTGAATAGCCCTGGGTGAGATGTGCACTTTGATTTATCTGTTTAAACTCCAGGGAGTCCATGCTCTAATTGTTTTTTATGATCCCAGGCTCGTTTTGTTGAGAACACATACACACATCATTTATCTCTCTTACATTTTGAACAGGACTACGCCACAAACACAAAGACGTGAGTGCATTAATGCAACGGTAGGCTAAACTATTATCCATTATATTGGCCAGACACTCGAGTGACTGCTCTAACAATGAAAATACATTTCTTCAAAAAAAAGGGAACGCAGTCTGGAGGAGGCAAGATCGGTTGGGACCATTCTAGTCAATGGAATGTCATATACGATTGTGACCAACAGGCACAACGGTTTCCACTAGTTACCACAGCCACAAAGTCGAAATGGGCTATTATCGTAAAACTTCATAAAAACAGAAATTGTATTTTTTTTTATCATAATTTAAGATTTGAGTTAGACATACGATTAGCAGTGTGGTTAAGGTTAATGTTAGGTTTAAAAGCACATTTTAATAAGATAATTTTTAGGAATGGGCAGGGTTTATGACTCTGTGACTGTGGTAACTCATGACGACTAGCCACAACTCTGATAGTGTTTTTTCTCAAAGTTGCCGGGATGTCACGTGTCCTACTTATGTCAGTACACCCGTAACAATGTAATCATTACGAGACGTCTATTCGATCAAATAAGCCACACATAGTCAATAAGTAATTCATGTTTTAACCAAATTCTACACGCTCCTTGACCTCCATACAAAAACAACTCGCTTGGTGAGCGAAAAAATATGAAAAAACGCCCTGTTATCCCTCTCGCTTCACCTCTTCCTTTCTGCCTTCCCCCATACCCATACCCACAAGCACACATACAAACTATCTATCTCGCTCTCTCACACTCTCATTCAATAATGAGAGAGGTTTATTGGCATGTGAAATAGATAATAATCACTCTCTCGCGCGCTCTTATACATACATATACGTACGTACAAACACGTACAAACATACAAACACACACAGACCGATATTTCTGCGGTAGCCTAATTGAAAGAGACGCAGAACTTCAGAACCAAACTGTAAATTGTGTTACAGCCTCAATTTCAAATGTATTACATTTAGATTTTGTGTCACTGCTCTATCTACACACGCCACAACGTCAAAGTGGAATGTTGTTTGTAGAAAAGTTTCTACATTTATAAAAAATGTAAAGCTGAAATGTCTTGAGTCAATAGGTTTTCGACCCCTTTGTTATGGCAACCCTGAATAACTCCAGGAGTAAAAATGTGCTCAACAAATCACATATAAATTGCATTGACTCATTTTGTGTTCAATAATAGTGGTTAACATGATTTTTTAAATGACTACCCCATCTCTGTACCCCACACATACCATTAGCTGTAAGATCCCTCAATCAAGTAGTGAATTTAAAGCACAGATTTAACCACAAAGACCAGGGAGGTTTTTCAATGCCTCACAAAGAAGGGCACCAATTGGTAGATGTGTAAAAAATAAAATAAAAAGCACACACTGACTATATCTCTTTGAGCATGGTGAAGTTACTAATTATGCTTTGGATGGTGTATCAATACACCCAGTCACTACAAAGAGGCAGGTGTCCTTCCTAATTCAGTTGCCGGAGAGGAAGGAAACTGCTCAGGGATTTCAACATAAGTTTAATGGTTGTGATATGAGAAAACCGAGGATGGACCAACAACATTGTTGTTAATCCACAATACTAACCTAAATGAAAAGAAGGAAGCCTGTACATAATTCAAATATTCCAAAACATGCATCCTGTTTGCAACAAGGCACTTAAAGTAATACTGCAAAAAAATATATATATAACATTTACATTTTGTCCTGAATACAAAATCATTATGTTTGGGGCAAATCGAACACAACACATCACTGAGTACCACTATTTACAAGCATGGTGGTGGCTATATCCTGTTATGGGTATGCTTGTCATTGACAAGAACTAGGAAGTTTTTGGGATACAAGAAATGGAATACAGCTAAGCACAGGCAAAATCCTAGAGGAAAACCTGGTTCAGTCTTCTTTCCAACAGACACTGGGAGACGAATTTACCTATCAGCAGGTCAATAACCTAAAAAACAAGGCCAAATCTATACTGGAGTTGCTTACCAAGATGACATTGAATGTTCCTGAGTGGCTTAGCTAGAGTATTTGTATCAAATTGGCTGGAAAATCAATAAAAATGGCTTTCTAGTGATGATCAACAACCAACTTGACCAAGCTTGAATATTTAAAAAAAATTATAATGGGAAAATCCAGGTGTGTAAAGGTCTTAGAGATTTACCCAAATAGACTCACAGCTGTAAACGGTAAGGTATTTTTTAACACGTATTGTCTCAGGGATTAAATACTCAAGATATTAGTCTTTTATTTTTCATATCTTTTTAATAAATGTAAGACTTTTTCTTCCACTTTGACATTACAGAGCATTTTGTGTAGATCATTGACCAAAAATGAAAATTAAGTCAACTTTAATCCCATTTTGTAACGCAACAAAATGTGAGATTATTTTTTTTCAAGAGCTGTGAATACTTTCTGAAGGCACTGTAAGTAATACAACCAGCATAATCTTTGTGAGAAGTTGGCAGACATGAGCGCAATTTCGCACAATGATTGATTACAGTGTCATCTCTATCAGGTGTCCATTAATTGTGCCTGCTAGGAGTCCCAGAAACTCACGTTTATAGCCTAACTTAGTTGATCAAAGATAACAAAAACAGAAAGCTTGTCCCTACCTTGGAAACGTGTTTACTCAGTATGCTACTGCTTGGGGATGGGGTCCCGAGACAAACATGTAACCAATTCATTAACTTGCAAAGATAAGTAACACATCCGTGCATGCTAAATATCCGTCCATTCGAAATAACAGCTCACTTTACATCGCTGCTTACCTTATCATCAGAAGAGTAACGACGAACATTTTGGGCTACTCCCGCACTTTGATTCATGTTTCAGCACCTTGGACCGCTCCAACGGTGGTAGAAATAAATACAAATCACCGTGCGCCTTTATGAATCCGCGCTCTCTTTGTATTGAGCAAGCTATGTTGTGTTCGTGATATATAGAGGGCAATTGGCCGACAGGGGACTCGTTGGAACTAGTGATGGGTCGTTCGCGAATGAACGGCTCTTTTTGAATGGCTCTTTTTGGTGAACGTGTGGAACGGAATCGAATCTGTAAAAGAACCGTTCATTTGGCTACCTGGTTGGCATACTGTTACTTTTACTTTTATTTAACCTTTATTTAACTAGTTAAGTTAGTTAAGAACAAATCCTTATTTACAATAACGGCCTACCCCGGCCAACCCCTAACGATGCTGGGCCAATTGTGCAACCTATGGGACTCCCAATCACGGCCGGTTGTAATACAGCCTGGAATCGAACCAGGGTATGTAGTGACACCTCTAGCACTGAGATGCAATGCTTTAGACCCCTGCGCCACTCTACTACTGCTTTTTGAGCTCCAGACAACTAATATCTGCATATAAGTTAGATAAAGGGATCTGAAGGTTGTTATTCCTTACAACAGGAACAATAGATAGTGAGGAGAGATACTTTTTTCTGGTCCACACACATTTTTACAGTGCTTTTAAAAAACATACTTTTTCTGCTGGCCATCTAATAATTTGGTCAGGTAAACAATGTATTTGAACTCACATGTGACAGTCTGACATAATGGCAGTTAACTTTCTAGCTTTACATTAGAGATGTGATCGTTTTTAGCTGGACGTTGTATTTTAGCTGAATAGAGCCACATGAGCCGGGTCAATGCCCATCACCAGTTGGAACCAGTTTACTATTCCGTTTTTTCCCGCGCTGTGCTTTTTCTGCTATGACATGCATGGTTTCTCACAGCCAATGATGCCAGTGCGTCAATGGTTACTGCAATCCGGGATCCCCAGTGGTAGTCGCCGATTGCCTGAATACCCGGGGCGAGTGGTGGTTGGAGTCAACAAAGCGGCATGACAGAAATGCGATGCCAAGTTTTCGAACTACCAGTAGTTTCTTTGAGAAGATATATAAAGTGATCTGTGTATTTGAACAACAGCATAAATACACCTATTTCACTTTTGCATGTCAAAACCTAATGACTACCACTGTTTTGGAACAGATTCAATTATACTATTTAGGATGAACAGCCAGCTCACAAATGCAACGGGGAGAATGCAACAGTGATTATCTATCTGGGGACAGCTGACATCATGTCAGAAAGCATGATGCGCTAGCCAGTTACATGAAATAACTTCACATTTCCGAGTTAGTCAGATATTAGTTTAGAAAGACTGAAAATTGGCATGGGAGTTAAAACTACATAGCAAGCTGCTTAAAAAAGGTAGATACAGAAAGAAAAACTAACAGGTCTGTGAGAGCCGGAATTCTTACTGGTTGGTAGGTGATCAAATACTTATGTCATGCAATAAAATGCAAATTGATTATTTAAAAATCATACAATGTGATTTTCTGGATTTTTGTTTTAGATTCCGTCTCTCACAGTTGAAGTGTACCTATGATAAAAATTACAGACCTCTACATGCTTTGTGAGTAGGAAAACCTGCAAAATCGGCAGTGTGTCAAATACTTGTTCTCCCCACTGTAACTGGTTAAGTTGACTCAGAAAATCGACCAAACTATTTCAATGTTTCTCAAAATTACAGTAGATGGCAAATTCATTTGATCATGCTTTGTGATTACACCCGGTTTTATGCTGTTTTAGTACACACAACATGTCACCCTGTCACCTACAGTAGAACCTGATGAACAACATGGGGGGAAAGGAATATTTGCCATGCTTTTTTTGTCCTACTAGATCCACGATGAGTAGGTTCTAGCTAGTGTGTCCTTCTGTCCTTCAACTCTTGTTGGATGTAGTTGTCCAGTTTATCAGGTCCCAGGATCCCATGACGGTTATGATTATTTATTTCCGAGTTAACTACAATTAGCTTTTTACTTTAGCGCCATCTGTACCTGATTGAGCAGATCTAGTCTCACGTGCGGAAGTAATCCGTCTGGTGTGAGAGACTCATTGAGATGGAGTCTAGAGGAGACCCAGAAGTTCTGACTGAACGGATGCACATTTGAGCACCCTAGGGCGGTCCATTTACTTTGTGCTGTTATAATTTATGCAATGAAATCCTGCGATTTCATTGAGACAGTTCCCCCTCATAGATGGGTTAGCTGACAACGTCACGAGAACAATGTGCACGCTTCAATGGGCAGAAGTCGGAAAGTTGTTGTGATTCTGGATGCCCAGATAAATACCAACAATGACAAGAAACTGCCATGTAGGGAATTGTAAATTACTAGTTTCAGCTAGTTTCATCTTGTTCTTGATACCATGTTTTGTTTGAAGTGTTTTGACTGATTTCATGTTAATATGGCAAAACATTGCTAATGCTAATATGGCAAAACATTTGCTAGCTAGTGTCGTGTCTTTGACTATGCCAGATTGATTGCTATGACATGCTATTCTATAAAATTATTTCTCCGTAATTAATATTACCTGATTGAACTAATCATGTAAATATTAATTAACGAGAGGGACACCACAAAAGAATATTTATAGAGCTGTTATCTTTCGTATAAACTCTTAAAGATTTTGTAATATTTTACTAAATAGCCGTCACATTAATCGTCATTATATTCAGTCTCATCTGAAAGTTGTAAGTCCTTGATTATCTGCAAGAATCCTAGCTAACAAGTTGAATCAGCAATACAAAATTGGGTTTAATTATTTATTTACTAAATACCTAACTAATCACACAGAAACACATATACACAATTAAATCATAACTTGATCACAAATTACGTCATACAGAAAAACGTCCCTAGCGGGCAGAATCGATATGACAGCTTGTTACACAAAGGAAAGGGGGGGAGTCCTAGTGAAAGCGCGGGAGACTTGAGCATAGGCGAGCTGTGCTATCGTAAATCTTATCTTATGCATTCTAAATTACCGCCATTTGAAGAGGAAAATGCAATGAATATTTACTCTGAGCTGCGCTTCAGTAGGTTGGTGGTAGATGGCCTGTGTCGCCAACCCGAGTCCTCTGTCCTTTGAAGAAGTCTCTGGTAGTCACGGGAACACGTTGTGTGTATTAGAGGGGATGCTTGGACTGTCCTTCCGAACCTGCGTTTAGCTGTTGCTAACTCCAAGGCTAGGAGATATCACTTCTGTAGTGAATACGAGTTCAAAGTTCATACCATTCACAATCAAAGTCCATGCTGATGTTGGCCTAGTTCTGTAGTTATTATCTGAACCATTCTGACCCTGGATCGTCATCCTAGAGTACCCGGAACAGGAAGTTATTTTCTGGGAAAATGGCTTTTATAGTGGAGGGAGAGGGGTGTGTCTGAAAAGTCTATTACCCAGGTCTCTTCACAGGGGCGGACCACTGTGAGCAGAGAAACTTATGAAAGCACAGATCTCTCATTTGGAAGCTAAAATTACATTTCATCTCTTCACAAATAATGTCATATTCAAACATTTGAATTAAACAACAATTCCATGTGAATCCGATATCTCTGACATTTAGACTTTGCACAGTAGAGTTTATGTCATTCTATCATTGATGAGAATGTGTCAGAGGGCAACCGAACTGACATAATATACCTTAAGTACCACCGCATATGTTCAGTTGGTCGAATTACCAGAATATAGTTCATTTCCCCCAACTTCTGATGTTACCCAGAATCTCTATGTTAACCCATGGGTTTCCTTATGTCACATCAGTTATAGTGGGGGAGAGAGAAAAAGGGGGAAAGAGGTATTTATGACTGTCGTAAACCTACCCCCAACCCAACGTCATGACACTAGCTAACCAACAACTGTAACGATGTATTTGAGAGACAATATTGTGCAAATATATTTATCCATGAATTATATAAATATATACTTTAAAATATAAATATTTGAACTTAGTTTTTTATCAATCACAAGTTTTGTAATTTTTTTCACAAGTGGGGTGCCGCCCTTAATCCCCAAATGGGCAGGCCACCGCTGCCTTACCCTAAACTCTAACCTTAACCCTTACCCTATGTCACGCCCTGGCCTTAGTATTCTTTGTTTTCTTTATTATTTTAGTTAGGTCAGGGTGTGACATGGGGAATGTTTATGTTTTGTTGGTGTTGGGTGTTTATATGGTAAAGGGGTTATGGGGTGTAGTATATGGTTTTGTGTTGAGTGTAGATGTCTAGCGTTGTCTATGTTGGTTAGTTATCTAGGAGAGTCTATGGTTACCTGAATGAGTTCCCAATTAGAGACAGCTGATTTCGGTTGTCTCTGATTGGGAGCCTTATTTAGGGTAGCCATAGGCTCTCATTGGTTGTGGGTAATTGTCTATGTAGAACGTTTGTAGCCTGTATGTATGTGCACAACGTTTGTAGCTTCACGGTCGTTTTGTTGTTTTGTTAGTTTGTATAGAGTTTTGTGTCGTGTTCATCTTCGTGGTGTTAATAAAAGAAGATGGCTTATTTTCCAACTGCTGCGTTTTGGTCCGTAAATCCCCCACACGATCGTGACAGAATTACCCACCATAGGACCAAGCGGCATGGAAAGCGGCAACAGGACCTACCTACACAGGATTCATGGACATGGGAGGAGATACTGGATGGTAAGGGGCCGTGGGTTCAACCGGGAGAATATCGCCTTCCTCGTGAAGAGCTGGAGGCAGCTAAAGCCGAGAGGAGGCGATATGAGGAGGCAGCACGGAGACAAGGCTGGAAACCCGTGAGTACAACCCAAAAATTTCTTGGGGGGGGCTTTAAAGGGAGTGTGGCGAAGTCAGGTAGGAAACCTGCGCCTACTCCCTGTACTTACCGTGGAGAGCGAGAGTACGGGCAGACACCGTGTTACGCAGTAGAGCGCACGGTGTCTCCTGTACGCGTGCATAGCCCGGTTCGGTACATTTCAGCTCCACGTATCGGCCGGGCTAGACTGAGCGTTGAGCCGTATGTCATGAAGCCGGCCCAACGCATCTGGTCACCAGTGCGTCTCCTCGGGCCGGCGTACATGGCACCAGCCTTACGCATGGTGTCCCCGGTTCGCCTACATAGGCCGGTGCGGGTTATTCCACCTCCCCGCACTGGTCAGGCGACGGGGAGCATAGAACCAGGTAAGGTTGGGCAGGCTCGGCGTTCAAGGGAGCCAGTAAGCCTGCACGGTCCGGTATTTCCGGCGCCACCTCCCCGCCCCAACCCAGTACCACCAGTGCCTCCTCCACGCACTAGCTATATGGTGCGTGTCTCCAGCCCTTTACCACCAGTGTCTAAACCACGCACCAAGCCTCCTGTGTGTCCCCAGAGTCCTGTGCGTCCTGTTGCTGCTCCCCGCACTAGCCCTGAGATGCGTGTCCCCAGCCCGGTGCCACCAGTCCCGGCACCACGCACCAGGCCTACAGTGCGCCTCAGCCGGCAGGAGTCTGCCGTCGGCACAGCAATGACTGAACTGCCCGTCTGCCAAGCGCCATCTGAGCCATCCGTCTCCCCAGCGCCATCTGAGCCATCCGTCTCCCCAGCGCCATCTGAGCCATCCGTCTGCAATGAGCCTGCAAAGCCGCCCGTCTGCCATGAGCCTGCAAAGCCGCCCGTCTGCCATGAGCCCACTGAGCCGTCCGCCAGACAGGAGCCGCTAGAGCCGTCCGCCAGACAGGAGCCGCTAGAGCCGCCCGTCAGACAGGATCTGCCAGAGCCGCCAACCAGACAGGATCTGCCGGAGCCGCCAACCAGACAGGATCTGCCAGAGCCGCCAACCAGACAGGAGCAGCCAGATCAGTCAGCCAGCCATAAGCAGCCAGATCCGTCAGCCAGCCATGAGCAGCCAGATCCGTCAGCTAGCTATGAGCAGCCAGATCCGTCAGCTAGCCATGAGCAGCCAGATCCGTCAGCTAGCCATGAGCAGCCAGATCCGTCAGCTAGCCATGAGCAGCCAGATCCGTCAGCTAGCCATGAGCAGCCAGATCCGTCAGCTAGCCATGAGCAGCCAGATCCGTCAGCTAGCCATGAGCAGCCAGATCCGTCAGCTAGCCATGAGCAGCCAGATCCGTCAGCTAGCCATGAGCAGCCAGATCCGTCAGCTAGCCATGAGCAGCCAGATCCGTCAGCCAGCCATGAGCAGCCAGATCCGTCAGCCAGCCATGAGCAGCCAGATCCGTCAGCCAGCCATGAGCAGCCAGATCCGTCAGCCAGCCATGAGCAGCCAGATCAGTTAGCCAGCCATGAGCAGCCAGATCCGTTAGCCAGCCATGAGCAGCCAGATCTGTCAGCCAGCCATGGGCCGTCCCTCAGTCCGGAGCTGCAGTCCCTCAGTCCGGAGCTGCAGTCCCTCAGTCCGGAGCTGCTATTCATCAGTCCGGAGCTGCCCCTTACCCTGGAGCTGCCCCTTACCCTGGTGCTGCCCCTTACCCTGGTGCTGCCCCTTACCCTGGTGCTGCCCCTTACCCTGGTGCTGCCCCTTACCCTGGTGCTGCCCCTTACCCTGGTACTGCCCCTTACCCTGGTACTGCCCCTGATCCTGGTACTGCCCCTTACCCTGGTACTGGACCTTAGTCCGGAGCTGTCCCTTAGTCCGGAACTGCCCCTTAATACAATGGGGTTAATGTGGAGGGGGGTCGTTTGGAGGAAGCCTAGGAGGTGGTTAGGTACTGTGGTGACGTGGGGACCGCGACCAGAGCCGGAGCCGCCACCGTGGAGGGAAGCCCACCCAGACCCTCCCCTAGACTGTGTATGGTGCGCCCGGAGTTCGCGCCTCAAGGGGGGGGTTATGTCACGCCCTGGCCTTAGTATTCTTTGTTTTCTTTATTATTTTAGTTAGGTCAGGGTGTGACATGGGGAATGTTTATGTTTTGTTGGTGTTGGGTGTTTATATGGTAAAGGGGTTATGGGGTGTAGTATATGGTTTTGTGTTGAGTGTAGATGTCTAGCGTTGTCTATGTTGGTTAGTTATCTAGGAGAGTCTATGGTTACCTGTATGAGTTCCCAATTAGAGACAGCTGATTTCGGTTGTCTCTGATTGGGAGCCTTATTTAGGGTAGCCATAGGCTCTCATTGGTTGTGGGTAATTGTCTATGTAGAACGTTTGTAGCCTGTATGTATGTGCACAACGTTTGTAGCTTCACGGTCGTTTTGTTGTTTTGTTAGTTTGTATAGAGTTTTGTGTCGTGTTCATCTTCGTGGTGTTAATAAAAGAAGATGGCTTATTTTCCAACTGCTGCGTTTTGGTCCGTAAATCCCCCACACGATCGTGACACCCTAACCTTAAGCATAACCCTTACCTAACCCCAAGGGTGCAACTTTGGTTTTAAAAGTGGGTGGGACGGTCGGATAAACATACCAAACAGCCTACCCGACCTCTTGGAGGCGTCCGCGAGGTCCTAAAGCACACCGTTGCCTTGTTTTGTAACTGAGTGGGACAAAATTGCAATTTCAGAATGTGGTCTTGATGGTAAAGACAGACAGGACCATATTTTAAAATACACCCCTCTGGAATTTCACACCCAACCACAATGATGTTGTAGGCTACTCTCGCCTCTTTTTGAGGGCCTCTCCCTTGGACCCTCCACTCACACCTCCACCGCCATAGAGCTATGGGCTACATTTAAGTTCTCAACCATTCTCACGAAGTGTGCACTAGTACACTTCCTGTCATGGATTTAAAAGGAATAGACTGGTGTGAGGAATATGTTGGTGGAAACTCCCTCCAGCCATACTTAACACCAATCCAACTGAGTGAACAAGCACATCTTTCTGTAGGACGGTAGACAATCGGAACCCAGCCATTGAGAACCTGATGGACCCCAAGGGACTTTGTAGAATCCACCTCTGAGCTTATTCTAAGCTGGTCCCCTGCTCCAGGGCCCAGAGAGATTACATGACCCAGATTCTCATCCAGGGAGTGGGTATCTTCTTTGACCTGTTGGGAGCCTGACTGTCTCACTGTGTCATGCCCTGATCTGTTTCACCTGTCTTTGTGATTGTTTCCACCCACCTCCAGGTCTCATCTGTTTTCCCCATTAGTCCCCGGTGTATATATCCCTGTGTTTCCTGTCTCTCTGTGCCAGTTCGTCTGGTTTTTGCCAAGTCAACCAATGTTTCTCCTAGCTCCTATTTTTCCCAGTCCCTGTTGTTTCCTAGCCCTCCTGGTTTTGACCCTTGCCTGTCCTGACGCAGAATCCACCTGCCTGACCACTCTGCCTGTTCTGACCTCGTGACTGCCTATCCCCTGGTACTGTTTGGACTCGGACCTGTTCACTGAACCCCTGCCTGTCCTGACCTCGTGACTGCCTATCCCCTGGTACTGTTTGGACTCGGACCTGTTCACTGAACCCCTGCCTGTCTTGACCTCGTGACTGCCTATCCCCTTGTACTGTTTGGACTCGGACCTGTTCACTGAACCCCTGCCTGTTCTGACCTCGTGACTGCCTATCCCCTGGTACTGTTTGGACTCGGACCTGTTCACTGAACCCCTGCCTGTTCTGACCTCGTGACTGCCTATCCCCTGGTACTGTTTGGACTCGGACCTGTTCACTGAACCCCTGCCTGTCCTGACCTCGAGCCTGCCTATCACCTGGTACTGTTTGGACTCTGACCTGGTTTATGAACTCTCGCCTGTCCCCAACCTGCCTTTTGTCTGCTCCTTTTTGTATAATAAATATCGGAGCTCGGCCATCTGCCTCCTGTGTCTTAATTTGGGTCTCGCCCTGTGCCCTTATACACTGTCTGAATCAGTCAACCTGAATGAAGGAGCATGCGGTTGCCAGATTGGCCCCTAAGACCTGCTGGGTGCACTCAATGAGTATGAAGGGGTTTCCCCTGAGAATCTGAAAACATGGATAGCCAATAAACTACAGCAGACTGGAGGCACGGTGATAGCTTGCCTACATGTCTCTCTCAACCGGTGTAATAGATTTACGTAAAAGACAACCTGAATAGATATCGTGCAAAAGGCTCAACCTGATCAATAACATATTATTGAACTACATAACAAATCACATTACAGAAAAATAATATACTGTTTTTAACTTTCATTACATTTTTGTTCAACCAGTCACTGCTGAAAGTAGTTCAGGAACTCTGTCCTGACAACTGTGTGACCAGATCTGGAAAAGAAAGTGTTTGTGCGTGTTTTGTCTTGACTCCATTTGTCTCAATGTTATAATGCAGTGACGTCTGCCTATGTTTTGGGGTTCCTATACACAGTATCTCCAGGTATCGATTGTAATAATCCATCTTTGCAATGACCAAACCAACTCCATTTCTAGATCTGAAGATACAGTACATATATGGGATGACACTTGTTAACCTTCATGGCTCTATCATCTCTCCTAGAATGGACCCTGGGAATGAGTTTCCAACACACTGTAGTGATGTGTCATTTGAATGTCATATGTTGAACAATGCTGAACATCATGTTGAATTGACCTTAACCAACTTTAGATTTTCTCCAGAAAATGCTTTTTCTACCTCCAAGACAATCTGTCATAAAAATGGCTCTCCACACCTACAGTAGGTGTGATACCATGTGACCTAGCAGGACTAGAAAAGTATTGTTCCCCTCTCTCTTACTCTCTTAACTCTGGACACAAAGGAGTGAGAAAGACGTCCATCTCCAGCAGGCCGACCACAGGCCCTGGACCTTTGCCTTTAATGGACAGAACTGTTTACTGATAAGTTAGGGAAAAAGTACTTTTTAGGGAATAGTACCTGTAACCCAGTACAGAAATTGAGACAAAAGTGCCCATGCAGTAAACAGGCTCAGAAGAAGACATAAGACTTAATGTCACGTGTGCTCCCTCTCCGGCCTCTAGGTCACCAGGCTGCTCGTTATGGCGCACACCTGTCACCATCGTTACGTGCATCAGCGCATTATGACACTCACCTGGACTCCATCACCTCCTTGATTACCTGCCCTATATACAGTGGGGAGAACAAGTATTTGATACACTGCCGATTCTGCAGGTTTTCCAACTTACAAAGCATGTAGAGGTCTGTAATTTTTATCATAGGTACACTTCAACTGTGAGAGACGGAATCTAAAACATAAATCCAGAAAATCACATTGTATGATTTTTAAGTAATTAATTTGCATTTTATTGCATGACATAAGTATTTGATCACCTACCAACCAGTAAGAATTCCAGCTCTCACAGACATGTTAGTTTTTCTTTAAGAAGCCCTCCTGTTCTCCAGTCATTGCCTGTATTAACTGCACCTGTTTGAACTCGTTACCTGTATAAAAGACACCTGTCCACACACTCAATCAATCAGACTCCAACCTCTCCACAATGGCCAAGACCAGAGAGCTGTGTAAGGACATCAGGGATAAAATTGTAGACCTGCACAAGGCTGGGATGGGCTACAGGACAATAGGCAAGCAGCTTGGTGAGAAGGCAACAACTGTTGGCGCAATTATTCGAAAATTTTAAGAAGTTCAAGATGACGGTCAATCACCCTCGGTCTGGGGCTCCATGCAAGATCTCACCTCATGGGGCATCAATGATCATGAGGAAGGTGAGGGATCAGCCCAGAACTACACGGCAGGACCTGGTCAATGACCTGAAGAGAGCTGGGACCACAGTCTCAAAGGAAACCATTAGTAACACACTACGTCGTCATATATTAAAATCCTGCAGCGCACGCAAGGTCACCCTGCTCAAGCCAGCGCATGTCCAGGCCTGTCTGAAGTTTGCCAATGACCATCTGTATGATCCAGAGGAGGAATGGGAGAAGGTCATGTGGTCTGATGAGACAAAAATAGAGCTTTTTTGGTCTAAACTCCACTCGTCGTGTTTGGAGGAAGAATCAGGATGAGTACAACCCCAAGAACACCATCCCAACCGTGAAGCATGGAGGTGGAAACATCATTCTTTGGGGATGCTTTTCTGCAAAGGGGACAGGACGTCTGCACCGTATTGAGGGGAGGATGGATGGGGCCATGTATCGCGAGATCTTGGCCAACAACCTCCTTCCCTCAGTAAGAGCATTGAAGATGGGTTGTGGCTGGGTCTTCCAGCATGACAATGACCCGAAACACACAGCCAGGGCAACTAAGGAGTGGCTCCGTAAGAAGCATCTCAAGGTCCTGGAGTGGCCTAGCCAGTCTCCAGACCTGAACCCAATAGAACATCTTTGGAGGGAGCTGAAAGTCCGTATTGCCCAGCGACAGCCCCGATAACTGAAGGATCTGGAGAAGGTCTGTATGGAGGAATGGGCCAAAATCCCTGCTGCAGTGTGTGCAAACCTGGTCAAGAACTACAGGAAACGTATGATTTCTGTAATTGCAAACAAAGGTTTCTGTACCAAATATTGAGTTCTGCTTTTCTGATGTATCAAATACTTATGTCATGCAATAAAATGCAAATTAATTACTTAAAAATCATACAATGTGATTTTCTGGATTTTTGTTTTAGTCTCTCACAGTTGATGTGTACCTATGATAGAAATTACAGACCTCTACATACTTTGTAAGTAGGAAAACCTGCAAAATCGGCAGTGTATCAAATACTTGTTCTCCCCACTGTATGTCACTGCCTTTGGTTCCTTCCCTAGGCATCATTGTTTCTGTTTCATGTCTGTGCGTTGTTTGTGTTTCTTGTTTTGTATTATGTTTAGTTTATTGATTAAATCACTCACTCCCTGAACTTGCTTCCTGACTCTCAGAGCGCTCGTTACAGAATGACGCCTCACCAAAGGGAAGCATCAGGGAGTGTTTTTTTAGTTTTGGAGGTGATGTCGTGTCCGGGTATCAGAACCGGAGCTACCTGGGAGGCCTCAGCCGATTTGTCGGATCCCCCTCCCTTGACGGGTTCCCCTACCTCATCTGGCTTGACAGGCTGCCATGCCTCAGCGGGTTCGATAGGCTCCTATGCCTCAGCTGGCTCGATTTGCTCCCATGCCTCAGCTGGGTGAACAGGTTCCCGTGCCTCGACCGAGGCAACCAGGGAGGTCTCAGCCGGTTTGTCAGGTTTCTGCGCCTCAGCGGAGGCGATCGGTCTCCTCCTGATCCCCGGGATCGTCCCTATGGTTGGCGTCCTGCGGCAGGATCCGAACACGCTGGGGAGGGGGTACTGTCACGTATGCTCTCTCTCCGGTGCTCTAGGTCGCCATGCTCCCGCGCCTCAGCTGGAATCGAATGGTTCCCATGCCTTAGCAGAGGTGACTGGTCCGCTCCTGATCCTTTGGAATGTCATCTTGGTTGGCGTCCTGCGGCCAGAGCCGCGCCTCGGGGAGGGGGTACTGTCACATGTACTCCCTCTCCGGCCTCTAGGTCACCAGGCTGCTCGTTATGGCGCACACCTGTCACCATCGTTATGTGCATTATGACACTCACATGGACTCCATCACCTCCTTGATTGCCTGCCCTATATATGTCACTCCCTTTGGTTCCTGCCCTAGCCGTCATTGTTTCTGTTTCATGTCTGTGCGTTGTTCGCACAGCATTGGATGAAGGGGAAATGGCCAGGTATATGCACCTCAATGTCACTGTTCTGTTCCAACCTGGGCCACACATAATAGCTTGTTTTTTCGTACTACTGACCCCAAATGAGCCAAACCCGAGCTGTGCTGATTATAGATGCTGCAAAAGTACTGAACGGACAATGTGAAAAGAAAAGTACAGCTTGGTTTGGGTCGGCAAGAAAGTGTGAAAGGGGTATGACAGCTACACCATGTACCGATCTGAAGAAAAATACAAGAAACACAGCTTTGAGTAGGGGTGTTGCTGTTAAAGCTATCTACTCTACCTTTTCATTGTGAGCGTGATAGAGTTTTCCCACTGCTCCACCCCCTCGCCTCACTCTCGAACCTCAGCATCAATAAGTAAAGTGTCTCATCTCTTTGGTTCTCACAGAGCTCTTTGAAGAGGATCGCTTCCCCCAACTTGAAAGACAGTTTCCACTGAGAGATACGCTGCCTTTTGAGCTGGTAAAGGTCGAGGTGGGAGAGTGAGGGGTCACTGTCCATCGATCAGCTTCCAAAATGTCACTGGTAGCTATAAAGTCGGATGGGGATGTGCTCTGAAATGAAGCCCGTTGCAGGAGTCTTTAGACCGGTCTTCTCATCCCAAAGACTGTCCCTGCATATCTGTCACTAGTGTCACATCTAAGTGGCTCGTTTGTGTGTGTGTGTTCACTGTGTGACCCCTGAGTATCTTCCGTTAGGAAAATGGAGAACAGATACTTTATCTGATTTTACATGACTTTCTGATGCATTGGTCCACTCAATTCTGTGCAGTTTCCAACGTTGTATCGTTTTGGACCGTTCTGCTTCACTGTGCATGTACATACATCTCATCCTCTCCTCCCTGTTTATCCTGACAATAATCTGTGCATTTAATCCTGCCCCATTTCCCACCAGTCTCTGGTGCCAAATAAATGTCTGTAATCTCAGACTATTTTAATCTATCAAATCAACATGCATATGCCCTAAATACCAGCGAGCATAGCTTTTTTTCTATTTATAACTTGGTCATGATTTCATTCTCTATTGTATTCTGTAAACAACTCCCGGTGACAGTTATGAGCTCTAACGTGGGAATAAGGGTCAAGCTCTAGTGAGGCAGCCAATCATGATCAAGATGTTTCAGCCTGATCATGACAGCACAGTACAAGACAGATTTTATCCACTCAAACATTCTCTTTCATTTGTTTTATCTATAGCCCTAGCTCTAGTCTCTTCTCATTTACCCACCGTATGGATTGATTCCTACGCACTCTTGGGGAGAAAAATGTGCTATCTAAAACCGAAAATGGTTCTTTGGCTGTCCCCACAGGAAAATCCTTTGAAGAACCCTTTTGAGTTCCCTGTATAATGTTTTACACAGAGGGGTATTTTTTCTAAGAGTGTGTCATTCACTCTCATCAATCTCCTTTGATCTCTATGCAATAATTCATAACTCCTGAATCGTCAAAATGAGGAAGATCGTGAGTGTATAAGAGATGGGCAGAGGAAGAGAAAGACTTCAAATAGAAGGTTGAGAAAGCCAGTGTCATCCTTATTCTCCTTGGTTCTGGAGTTAATCGGTGTCTGTCTTGTCTTAGCTCAACATTGATCATTGGGACCTTAAACAACAGTCTATGATGCTTTTCTCGTCGCCTGATGTAAGGATTCATCAATCAAGCAATCAATCAATCAGTAATCAATCAACAAATCAGCTTGATGTCCCAGTGACCACTCTACAGTAACGAGAGTGTCGTCTCCTGTGCCTACCTTCAGCTAAGGCAGCTACACTACATGGCACTCCTAGCCTGTCAATCACTTCCCCTCCCTCTCTACCCCCTCTCTCCCCAGAGAGAAAGATTTGAGTGTTTGTTTGATTTAATGGTCCCCCTCCTGTTTAGTGCTCCGTTTCACTTTTAACATTTCAATCCCTGGTTGGAAGATTGCTATTTTCATGCTCTTCTGATGTTTTTCCTCTGTGCTAGACAGTGTTGTCTTCAATCCTCTCATAAAAAACCAACCACTGCTAGTGTGCTTTCTCTCTCCTATACCTATGCAACAGGGATTTTTTTAGATGGATGAGAAGGAGAAGTCATTTTCTTCCTTTGATGGATCCCAGACTTCCCAGGTGTTCACAAAGTTCCGTTATCGGAAGTTAATCTGCTGGTTTAAAATGTATTTCCCTTAATGGAAAAATATTATATTCCCATAATGTAAAAATATGACCACAATTATTGTCCTCATACAAAAAAGAAAATGTTGTCCAAGCCCACTTTGTAGCCAAACCCCAACCTTTTAAGTAATGTGCATTCTCCAATGATAAGAGTATTCATTAATAACAAGAACAGTAATATGGAAAAAGTAATCTCAGAGATTAAGAATGTGTTCTCTTCACGGTGCTTTATTTAATTAAACTCTTAGCTGACTTCATGTCATTTTTATTGTTTTAATGAAACTATAACTTGCTTTGACACAAAAATGTTTGCAAATGTCATGCTCATCATTGTATTCAAATTAGGTCTGCTGGATATTTCTGTTCCAAACAGCAAAGAGAACTTTCTTGGCCTCGCAAATGAAACCTACAAAACTCATCAAACAGAGAATTTAGATAAAAATGTAATCCAGAAGCTGTATCCCCCATTGTTCTAATCCAAGAAAGCCCAATCATTCAAAGGAATGGTTTAATAGGATTTCCATTTGCCATGTCACAACCAGAGAGAGCCAGAGAGGTCATGCTTCTGAGTGGACTCATCCACTTCTGTGTTTTTTATCTTGGAAAATGAGGGAAAGTAGGCTAGCATCCACCCTCTCAATCCACACATATCCAATGAAAGGTGAAGTAGGCGGCTTGACCTTCTAGCCGCTAGCTGTGATTACCACTCAGGTTTCTATTAAGGCCAGCCAGGGCACACCCAATCAGCACCCACCGAGCATGTAGCATGCATCGCTACACAGCTACGCTAGCACTTTCTCTCTCTCCCTTTCGGTTGCCTTCTTTTTTCCTATTTCATCACACATATCGCTGAGTGTGTTCTCAACTGTGTTCTCCAGGGCCACTTTTTTCCTTGTCATATGTTGTCCATTAATTATAAATGAAAGACTGTGTCTCTGAAACATGTTGTTGGGGACATGGGTTGATGGTATGGGGCCAAGGTGAGAGGAGACCCTAGGGACTTCCTTCTATTTCATGACAGAGAAAACCACACTCAGAGAGAGAGAGAGAGAGAGCGAGAGAGAGAGAAGCTTTACTGTACAGGACCCTGCAGGGTATGAATAAGTGTATACAGTACCTGGGACGATGTAAACATCACCCAAACATACATGCAATGAAAGAATCGTGAGTTCCAAATGTGTTGTTGTGGCTTTCATGAAAGAGTATTGTAAAGACTAGAGAGAGAGAGAGAGGGAGTGATGCTTCACAGAACAGGACCCTGCAAGGTATGAAGAAATGTATACAGTACCTGGGATTATGTAAGAACCACCCAAACATACAACTAGAGCATCGTGAATAATGTCCAGAAAGCTGTTGAAATCGGTCAGTGCGGCTAAATATATGGGAACATAATTTTACCCGTTTCTCACAGCAAGAAAATACATTTGTCGGGGTTGATACATTGTTAGTTAGGGCAAATCAAGTCAAATGTTTTAAAGTGGAATTTACAAACTTTAGAAGCCTTTTTAAGCCTTGAATACACCGTAAGTTTACATTTCCTGCTGTGCAGAACATTTCCTGTAACAACAGGGTAATCAAATTATGATCCTACATCTACATCTATCTACAAAGTATGGTTGTGTTGTAACGGATTTCCTCCTCCTCTTCATCCGAAGAGGAGGAGCAAGGATTCGACCAAAATGCAGCGTTGGAATAGGACATAATGAATTTATTCAACAAGACAAAAAACGAACTAACTTGAATAACTAACAAAATAACAAAACGGAGTAGACAGACCTGGACATGCGAACTTACATAAAACGAAGAACTCACGAACAGGAAAAATGACTACACAAAAGAACGAACTGACAAACAAACCGAAACAGTCCCGTATGGCGCGACAAACACAGACACAGGAGACAACCACCCACCACAATCAATGTGAAAACACCTACCTTAATATGGCTCTCAATCAGAGGAAATGATAACCACCTGCCTCTAATTGAGAACCATATCAGGTCACCCTTTAACAAACATAGAAACACATAACATAGACTACCCACCCAAACTCACGCCCTGACCGTCAAACACATACAAAATAACAGAAAACCGGTCAGGAACGTGACATAACCCCCCCCTCAAGGTGCGTACTCCGAACGCACCACCAAAAGTCTAGGGGAGGGTCTGGGTGGGCGTCTGACCACGGTGGTGGCTCAGGCTCTGGGCGAGGTCCCCACCCCACCATAGTCAATCCCAGCTTACGTCTCCCCCTTAGAATGACCACCCTCATATTACACCCACTTAATTTAAATGGTAACCTTAAGATAAGGGGCAGCACCGGGATAAGGTAGCTCAGGACAGAGAGATAGCTCAGGACAGAGAGGTAGGTCAGGATAGAGAGGTAGCTCAGGATAGAGGGGCAACTACGGACTGAAGGGCAGCTCCGGACAGAGAGACAGCTCTGGACTGAGGGGCAGTTCTGGATAAATGGCAGCTCTGGGCTGAGGGGCAGCTCATGACTGGCTGACGGCTCTGGACGCTCATGGCTAGCTGACGGCTCTGGACGCTCATGGCTGGCTGACGGCTCTGGACGCTCATGGCTAGCTGACGGCTCTGGACGCTCATGGCTGGCTGACGGCTCTGGACGCTCATGGCTGGCTGACGGCTCTGGACGCTCATGGCTGGCTGACGGCTCTGGACGCTCATGGCTCGCTGACGGCCCTGGACGCTCATGGCTGGCTGACGGCTCTGGACGCTCATGGCTGGCTGACGGCCCGCTCATGGCTCGCTGACGGCCCTGGACGCTCATGGCTAGCTGACGGCTCTGGACGCTCATGGCTGGCTGACGGCTCTGGACGCTCATGGCTGGCTGACGGCTCTGGACGCTCATGGCTCGCTGACGGCTCTGGCAGATCCTGTCTGGTTGGCGGCTCTGGCAGATCCTGTCTGGTTGGCGGCTCTGGCAGATCCTGTCTGGTTGGCGGCTCTGGCAGATCCTGTCTGGTTGGCGGCTCTGGCAGATCCTGTCTGGTTGGCGGCTCTGGCAGATCCTGTCTGGTTGGCGGCTCTGGCAGATCCTGTCTGGTTGGCGGCTCTGGCAGATCCTGACTGACGAATGGCTCTAGCGGCTCCTGACTGACTAACGGCTCTGACGGCTCGGGACAGACAGGCGGCTCTAATGGCTCGGGACAGACGGATGGCTCAGACGGCACTGGGCAGACGGATGGCTCAGATGGCTCTGGGGAGACGGATGGCTCAGATGGCGCTGGGGAGACGGATGGCTCAGATGGCGCTGGGGAGACGGATGGCTCAGATGGCGCTGGGGAGACGGATGGCTCAGATGGCGCTGGGCAGACGGATGGCTCTGGCCGGATGAGGCGCACTGTAGGCCTGGTGCGTGGTGCCGGAACTGGAGGCACCGGGCTAAGGACACGCACCTTCAGGCTAGTGCTGGGAGCAGGGACAGGGCACACTGGACTCTCAAAACGCACTATGGACCTGGTGCGTGGTACCGGCACTGGTGGCACCGGGCTGAGGGCACGCACATCAGGACGAGTACGGGGAGAAGGAACAGTGTGTACAGGGCTCTGGAGACGCACAGGTGGCTTAGTGCGTGGTGCCGGAACTGGAGGCACTGGGCTGGAGACACGCACCATAGGGAGAGTGCGTGGAGGAGGAACAGGGCTCTGGAAACGCACTGGAAGCCTGGTGCGTGGAGTAGGCACTGGTGGTACTGGGCTGGGGCGGGGAGGTGGCGCCGGAAATACCGGACCGTGCAGGCGTACTGGCTCCCTTGAGCATTGAGCCTGCCCAACCTTACCTGGTTGAATGCTCCCCGTTGCCCGACCAGTGCGGGGAGGTGGAATAACCCGCACCGGGCTATGTAGGCGAACCGGGGACACCATGCGTAAGGCTGGTGCCATGTATGCCGGCCCGAGGAGATGCACTGGTGGCCAGATGCGTTGGGCCGGCTTCATGACATCCGGCTCAACGCTCAATCTAGCCTGGCCGATGTTTGTTATTTTAAGCTTGGAAGGAGACCCTTAAACCCAGACTTTGACCACACACCCACTCCACTGAATAGCAGGATAGTGATTTCTTTGCAATGCTTGCAGTTAGCCACTGATCCCTTCCAAACCACTCATTGTTAAATTTTCAATTCCCAACTTGTTGTGTAATGTTTATGTCCAATGGCCGATGAGCACCGATACGTTTTATCTATAATTTCTCTTCATATGACAAGGACTGAAAATGATTTGCCAGTAGATTGTTGGCATGATTCAGGATGATGACTGCTTGTCTAGCTTGCTAGCTAAGATTTTTAAAGTATGATGTTGGCATGATCAGGTCAATCAAAGCTACGGTAGATATAATGTGATTTGACGTCTGTGGCCAATGACCTTGAATCTTCTTGGATGGGCACTTCTATTCTAACTCTATGGCGAGTGCTCCCCATAGATTTTGCGGTGACATAGTGTCCCCATGAGTGACAGAAGGCTGAGCCAATCACGGCGCAACTAAAGAACATTACTAACCCCTACGCTCCGTATTTACCGCTGGCTGCCCAACCAACACAGAAAGCGCTGAGTTAGGCAGAAACACCTGAATTTTGGAGCTGCCTTACTCAGGAAAGCAAAAAAGAGACCATGTTTGTATGCAGCTTTATTAACTCAATTAATTTTTTTACATTGTTTGCAAACTGCTTTGTGACACGTACTAATGCCTTAATAACATGCAAAACAGTCAACAAAAAAATTACATTTTTTAACCTAAACAGGCAGGGCTCTGAATGACGGTTTGCCACTGAGTAAGTGGATATACAGTATGTACAGTGACGTGTCCAGCACATTTTGAAAGGGGTTGGCCAAGGTGGGGTACAGAACTAGTTTAGGGGGGCCATAACATTTCGAACCTTAATCGATGCACGGCGGATGTTTTCAATGTAATTCTGATGGTTCAACGCATTAAATACTTCAGCTTAGGTTTGGTACAAATCCCTGTTCAAATAAATCATCAAATAATTCCAAAAGTCTTGTTACAGTGTTCGCATTCAAGGTCAGTAATTCATATGAAGGTATGCTAATTACACGTGACATTCGGGTGGGTCTGTATTTATTTTTTGGGGACTTCTTATGTCTGCACTGGCTTTATGGGCTTTATAGTAAAGACATGTAACAGAACTGTAAAAATACCTTTTAATGTGTCATGAACACAACCAGTCATGACGTTTGGTTAAGTTGGTTAGCTGTTGTCACGTTCCTGACCTGTTTTCCATTGTTTTTGTATGTGTTTAGTTGGTCAGGGCGTGAGTTGGGGTGGGCATTCTATGTTATGTGTTTCTATGTTGGGTTAAATGTGTTGCCTGATATGGTTCTCAATTAGAGGCAGGTGTTTGACGTTTCCTCTGACTGAGAACCATATTAAGGTAGGCTGTTCTCACTGTTTGTTTGTGGGTGATTGTCTTCCGTGTTTGTGTTCGTCACCACACGAGACTGTTTCGTTTGTTTAGTCTGTTCCTGTTCGTGCGTTCTTCGTGTTATGTAAGTTATCATGTTCAGGTCTGTTTAACATCGTTTGTTGTTTTGTAGTTTGTTCAAGTGTATTTTCGTCTTCGTTATTATTATTAAAATCATCATGTCTACATACCTCGCTGCGTGTTGGTCCGATCCATGCTCCTCCTCGTCTGAGGAGGATAACGAAGTTGACAGCCGTTACAGAATCACCCACCCCCAAAGGACCAAGCGGCATGGGAGAAAGCAACAGCGATCGCAGGATTTCTGGACATGGGAGGAAATACTGGACGGTAAAGGTCCATGGGCTCAACCTGGAGAATATCGCCGCCCTCGTGAAGAGCTGGATGCAGCTAAAGCCGAGAGGCGGCGGTATGAGGAGACAGCACGGAAGCAGGAGAAGGATCTGGGCTACACTACGTGGGAGGAGATCGACAGGTGGGCGATCGACCCTAGGAGAGTGCCGGAGCCCGCCTGGGATTCTCTGGCACAGTGTCAGGAGGGATACCGGCGAATGGAGGCAGCACGACGACGCGGTAGGAAGCCTGTTAGTCAAGCCCAAAAATTTATTGGGGGGGGGGGATAAAGGGTAGTGTGGCAAAGTCAGGTAGGAGACCTGCGCCAACTTCCCGATCTTACCGTGGAGAGCGAGAGTACGGGCAGACACCGTGTTATGCGGTAGAGCGCACGGTGTCTCCTGTATGTGTGCTTAGCCCGGTGCGAGTTATTCCACCTCCCCGCACTGGCAGGGCTAGATTGAGTATTGAGACGGATGTCATGAAGCCAGCCCAACGCATCTGGCCACCAGTACGTCTCCTCGGGCCGGCATACATGGCACCAGCCTTACACATGGTGTCCCCGGTTCGCCTACATAGCCCAGTGCAGGTTATTCCACCTCCCCGCATTGGTCGGGCTACGGGGAGCATACAACCAGGTAAGGTTGGGCAGGCTCAGTGCTCAAGGGAGCCAGTACGCCTGCATGGTCCAGTTCCGGCGCCACCTCCCCGTCCCAGCCCAGTACCACCAGTGCTTACACCACGCACCAGGCTTCCTGTGCGTCTCCAGAGCCCTGTTCCTCCTCCACGCACTAGCCCTATGGTGCGTGTCTCCAGCCCAATACCACCAGCGCCTACACCACGCACCAAGCCTCCTGTGCGCCTCCAGAGTCCTGTGCGTCCTGTTGCTGCTCCCCGCACTAGCCTGAAGGTGCGTGTCCTTAGCCCGGTACTTCCAGTTCCGGCACCACGCACCAGGCCTACAGTGCGCCTCAGCCGGCCAGAGTCTGCCGTCTGCCCAGCGGCACCTGAACTGCCCGTCTGCCCAACGCCGTCTGAACTGTCCGTCTGCCAAGCGCCGCCTGAACTGCCCGTCTGTCCTGAGCCTTCAAAGCCGCCCGTCTGTACTGAGCCTTCAAAGCCGCCCGTCTGTACTGAGCCTTCAAAGCCGCCCGTCTGTCCTGAGCCTTCAGAGCCGTCCGCCAGACAGGAGCCGCTAAAGCCGTCCGCCAGACAGGAGCCGCTAAAGCCGTCCGCCAGACAGGAGCCGCTAGAGCCTTCCACCAGACAGGAGCCGCTAGAGCCTTCCGCCAGACAGGAGCCGCTAGAGCCTTACGCCAGACAGGAGCCGCCAGAGCCTTCCGCCAGACAGGAGCAGCCAGAGCCTTCCGCCAGACAGGAGCAGCCAGAGCCTTCCACCAGACAGGAGCAGCCAGAGCCTTCCGCCAGCCATGAGCAGCCAGAGCTGCCAGCCAGCCATGAGCAGCCAGAGCCACCAGCCAGCCATGAGCAGCCAGAGCCCCAGCCAGCCATGAGCAGCCAGTTGTTTAGTCTGTTCCTGTTCGTGCGTTCTTCGTGTTATGTAAGTTCTCATGTTCAGGTCTGTTTAACATCGTTTGTTGTTTTGTAATTTGTTCAAGTGTATTTTCGTCTTCGTTATTATTATTAAAATCATCATGTCTACATACCTCGTTGCGTGTTGGTCCGATCCATGCTCCTCCTCGTCTGAGGAGGAGAACGAAGTCGACAGCCGTTACAGCTGTGCACATTCATCTACTCCAAAGTAAGTCCATCATCCGAACAGTGCACTGCGCACCCGCCATTGGAATGGAAAGAGACATCTGTTACAAACACCATAAGTGTGATGACATTAAATCTACAAAGTGGCGTGTATTAATGGATGCCAAAATTGTAACAATAAAAAAGAAATGTAGAAAATTATTTCTCATTTGTGTCTATCCATGTTTTCATAATTTTCCTTCAATTCGCAAGAGGCTGAATCTACACTGAACAAAAATATAAATGCAACATGCAACAGTTCATATAAGAAAATCAGTCAATTGAAATAAATTAATTAGGTGTAAGGGCACAAGGCGAGACCCAAATGCAGAGACATGAGGCAGATGGTTGAGCTCCGATATTTATTATAACAAAAGGTGTACGTAAAAGGCAGGTCAAGGATAGGCGAGAGTTCATAAACCAGGTCAGAGTCCAAACAGTACAAGGGGATAGGCAGGCTCGAGGTCAGGACAGGCAGGGGTTCAGTGAACAGGTCCGAGTCCAAACAGTACAAGGGGATAGGCAGTCACGAGGTCAGGACAGGCAGGGGTTCAGTGAACAGGTCCGAGTCCAAACAGTACAAGGGGATAGGCAGGCTGGGGGTCAGAACAGGCAGAGTGGTCAGGCAGGTGGATTCGGCGTCAGGACAGGCAAGGGTCAAAACCAGGAGGGCTAGGAAACATCAGGGACTGGGAAAAATAGGAGCTAGGAAATTCGCTGGTTGACTTGGCAAAACAAGACAAACTGGCACAGAGAGACAGGAAACACAGGGATATATACACCGGGGACTAATGGGGAAAACAGATGAGACCTGGAGGTGGGTGGAAACAATCACAAAGACAGGTGAAACAGATCAGGGCGTGACATTAGGCCCTAATCTATGGATTTCACATGATTAGGAATACAGATATGCATCTGTTGATCACAGATACCTAAAAAAAAAGTAGGGCCGTGGATTTTGCCGGGAACTGGAAAACTCTGTTGGACAATTCGGTCAAGAGCATCCCAAACATGCTCAATGGGTAACATGTCTGGTGAGTATGCAGGCCATTGAAGAACTTGTACATTTTCAGCTACCAGAATTTGCGTACAGATCCTTGCGACATGGGGCCATGCATTATCATGCTGAAACATGAGGTGGTCTCAGACGATCCCGCATGTGAAGAAGCCGGATGTGGAGGTCCTGGACTGGCATGGTTACACGTGGTCTGCGCTTGTGTAAGGCCAGTTAGACATACTGCCAAATTCTCTAAAACAATGTTGGTGGCAGCTTATGGTAGAGAAATTAACATGAAATTATCTGGCAACAGCTCTGGTGGACATTCCTGCAGTCAGCATGCCAATTGCACGCTCTCTCAAAACTTGAGACATCTGTGGCATTGTGTTGTGTGACAAAACTGTACATTTTAGAGTGGCCTTTTTAATGTTCCCAGAACAAGGTGCACCTGTGTAATGATCATGCTGTTTAATCATCGTCTTGATATGCCACACCTGTCAGGTGGCAGGATTATCTTGGCAAATTTGAGAGAAATAAGCTATGGTACACATACTAAGACAGAGAGGTGCTGTTTCACTCACTCGGATGCTTTCTCCAGTGAGATTGATGAGTCTTGCTGTCTGTGCACATCTTGGTCGAAATTATCGATATATTCAGAGATGACCTATCAGATCTCAGAACTGGGGTAGCCAATTAGATTTCAGCAGGGGCCGTGGCCAACCCTGGGCCACCCCATGAACAAGCCACTGCAAATGTAGGTCCCTGGCATGGGTACAGCAAATCCAAAATAAGTGTAGAACATATAAAGAAGATAGATCAGGGACTATGAGCTGGTTTGAAATAAGGGCACCTTTCCTTCAGGTAAATGCCGTATGTTGTGTGTGCATAACAGATGTTCAGAAATAGCCAGAAGAGAGGAAATTGAAAGACTAGCCTACTCTATGGCAGCAAAGCCATCGACATATGTGATCAATAAATTATGCTGGAATAATGATAACTAAGAACTGTGTCAAAGAATATAGGCTGCACTGTAACGTGAGCTATTGGCATTTCAACATACATGACTTGACTGTCTGGATTTAAGCTGTGTGTATTCTGCATTTCTTTCTTCCTTAAAACAATTAGAAACTTAATCGCTATGTAGATACACATGGCTTACGTAGCTGCACATGGCTTGGTAAGTGTGGATTCACCTTGAACCCCATTTACTCTAACAAGGAGAGATTCACACGGCTAACTGTGTGCTTTGTAGAGAATCAAGTGGAGATTATCCCAGGCGTTTGGGACCTCCACTGGCACACTTCACAGTATGGGTGTAAGCCTGACGGAATAATAATTTATGCGTTGGAGCTATATAAGACTTTTTGCAATTAAGAAGAGAAAGAGTGAGAATAGCTGCACAGAGGGAATAACCCAAGAGCGGGAACGTTTCTGTTGAACAGAGAGATAGTGACACAAAGTGCAGCATAAATCATATTTTAAATGGTTTCAGTGTTATGGTGCCAACAGTAGCGGGCCAGATTTGCATTTAAGAGGGAATAAAACAATAAAGATGGAACAAATGGTATAAAGATGTTTAGGCAAGAGACATGAAGTTAAAGTATAAATAAAGACTGTTTGTGGTGTAAGCTTTGTTTTTGTCTTTAATTCCAAAAATAATAGATGCAAACCTTTACTGGTACAAATGCTTCCTAAATCACTTCCAAACAGCTCGTTCACAAAGTTGTTACAGCGACGTTCGAGAAAAATCATGAAAGACAGTGATAGATAGTGAGTAGGCCATTTACATTGGTTTTCAATCCCCTATCTCTTTGGTATACCACAACACGAGAGCCATGTAATGCTCAGTGGTTATTGACATCTACACTCTTAGAAAAAAAGGTTCTCTCTACTACCTGAAAGGGTTATCCAGCTGTCCCCATAGGATAACCCTTTTAAGAACCCTTTTTGGTTCCATGTAGGACCCTTTCTACAGAGGGTTGTACGTGGAACCCAAAAGGGATCTCCTATGGGGAAAGCCAAAGAACTCTTTTGGAACCTTGTTTTGTAAGTGTGTACTCATCAGCAACCCATCCACATATGGTTTGAGAGTAGCAAAATCCCACTAGAATGCATGGACACAAGCGTATAACAGCAGGCAGCATTACCCAATGGTCTCTCCCCATGAACACTGGGAACCCATTAAGCTAGGAAACACCTATGTTCAACAGAGCACCACTAGCTTGTATGTCCTACTATGAGCACTGTACACCACACCTGTGACACACTCAGAGAACATACTAGTGGGAGTGTTACACACCAAGGGAGACGGCTGTGTGAAAACTATCCTACTGGGCACACCACATCATTTCAACATGGATAATTGGTTAATATTTGGTTGAGACGTTGATTAATGAGATGAATGTTCACCAACAAAAAATAGTCAAGTTAGTTGAATTTCCAATGTGTTATCACTGCGCTTCGAACACCAAAGTTGAAATGGGAACACAATGTCAGATATTTTGTTTATTTATACAACAGATGAATGTGTTATGACTATGCTTCATCTAATAGCAGAACCAAATGACCTGGATTGCAGTTGAGATTAAATTAAGAGTACATGGTGCATTTGATCAATGCCCGTTCGAGATTATGCACAGGTTAATACAGCAATTGTGAAGATCTCCACAGACTTGCAAGGAACTGTGCATGTTATCTTGGATATGCACACTTTATAGGATTATATAAGAATACATGTATAGTCACAGTAACATCAATGTGAAATGTTTTCTTAAGTAGTCATAAAAAAAGTGTGCATGTTCAAGATAGTGTGCATAATTCGTTGCAGGTCTGTGGAGACACAATTTCTGTAATAATCTGTGCATAATCTCGAACGGCATTGATCACCAAATATCATTACATATTAAATCAACCTGAGCTTGAAAACCTAAGCCTATTGTATTAAAACATTAGCTGTTGATGACTGCAAATTCTATATAGGCGTAAATAGCCCCACTGATGATATATGAGTGATAAAGTATGGTCACATTTAATGTACTATGTTAAACCTTTCTTGTGGAATGACTTTGATAGCAACAGTGAATCTATTTCGTTTTCAAAGGTGCACTCTCAAACTTTTCCACATTAACCTGCAGGTACTCACACAACTTTTTTCATTGAACTTTTCCCCCCGGACGCTTTATCTGGACATAGATCTGCAGGACCTCCTCCAGCCAAAAAAGCTAAGTAACATTATGCCTTTTCGTTGCAGTCGCTGTACTCATAATATACAGAAGAACTATCGCCTTATGGTGAGGATAGCTAAGTTGCAAGCCCGGCTTCAGACGCAATCGTTAGGTAAGGGAAATTTAAATGTAGGAAAGGATGATACAGCGATTCCACCATTAAATACAGGTAGTAGTGTTTATATATATATACCTGCTCTATAAACTCTATTTGTTTTTGTTGTGTTTGAAAAATGTATTGGCGGATCCATCACCCCTCCTCTTTGTTTCTACAGCTTTTTTGCTACATATTTATTTATTTATTTAACCTTTATTTAACCAGGTAGGCAAATTGAGAACACGTTCTCATTTACAATTGCGACCTGGCCAAGATAAAGCAAAGCAGTTCGACACATACAACAACACATAGTTACACATGGAGTAAAAACAAACATATAGTCAATAATACAGTGAAAAAAAAAAAAGTCTATATACAATGTGAGCAAGTGAGGTGAGATAAGGGAGGTGAAGGCAAACAGATATATGTATAAATAAATAAAAATATAAAAAGGCCATGGAGGCGAAGTGAGTACAACACAGCAAGTAAAATAAAAACTAAAAAAAAACACTGGAATGGTTGGTTTGCATTGGAAGAAAGTGCAAAGTAGAGACAGAAATAATGGGGTGCAAAGGAGCAAAATAAATTAATAAATAAATACAGTAGGTAAAGAGGTAGTTGTTTGTTGTTTGGGCTAAATTGTAGATGGGTTATGTACAGGTGCAGTAATCTATGAGCTGCTCTGACAGCTGGTGCTTAAAGCTAGTGAGGGAGATAGGTGTTTCCAGTTTCAGAGATTTTTGTAGTTCGTTCCAGTCATTGGCAGCAGAGAACTGGAAGGAGAGGCGTCCAAAGGAAGAATTGGTTTTGGGGGTGACTAGAGAGATATACCTGCTGGAGCGCGTGCTACAGGTAGGTGCTGCTATGGTGACCAGCGAGCTGATATAAGGGGGGACTTTACCTAGCAGGGTCTTGTAGATGACCTGGAACCAGTGGGTTTGGCGACGAGTATGAAGCGAGGGCCAGCCAACGAGTGTACAGGTCGCAGTGGTGCGTAGTATATGGGGCTTTGGTGACAAAACGGATGGTACTGTGATAGACTGCATCCAATTTATTGAGTAGGGTTTTGGAGGCTATTTTGTAAATGACATCACCGAAGTCGAGGATTGGTAGGATGGTCAGTTTTACAAGGGTATGTTTGGCAGCATGAGTAAAGGATGCTTTGTTGCGGAATAGGAAGCCAATTCTAGATTTGACTTTGGATTGGAGATGTTTGATGTGGGTCTGGAAGGAGAGTTTACAGTCTAACCAGACACCTAGGTATTTGTAGTTGTCCACATATTCTAAGTCAGAGCCGTCCAAAGTAGTGATGTTGGACAGGCGGGCAGGAGCAGGCAGCGATCGGTTGAAGAGCATGCATTTGGTTTTACTTGTATTTAAGAGCAGTTGGAGGCCACGGAAGGAGAGTTGTATGGCATTGAAGCTCGCCTGGAGGGTTGTTAACACAGTGTCAAAAGAAGGGCCAGAAGTATACAGAATAGTGTCGTCTGCGTAGAGGTGGATCAGAGAATCACCAGCAGCAAGAGCGACATCATTGATGTAAACAGAGAAGAGAGTCGGTCCAAGAATTGAACCCTGTGGCACCCCCATAGAGACTGCCAGAGGCCCGGACAACAGACCCTCCGATTTGACACACTGAACTCTATCAGAGAAGTAGTTGGTGAACCAGGCGAGGCAATCATTAGAGAAACCAAGGCTGTCGAGTCTGCCAATGAGGATGTGGTGATTGACAGAGTCAAAAGCCTTGGCCAGGTCAATGAATACGGCTGCACAGTATTGTTTCCTATCGATGGCGGTTACGATATCGTTTATGACCTTGAGCGTGGCTGAGGTGCACCCATGACCAGCTCTGAAACCAGATTGCATAGCGGAGAAGGTGTGGTGTGATTCGAAATGGTCGGTAATCTGTTTGTTGACTTGGCTTTCGAAGACCTTAGAAAGGCAGGGTAGGATAGATATAGGTCTGTAGCAGTTAGGGTCAAGGGTGTCCCCCCCTTTGAAGAGGGGGATAACCGCAGCTGCTTTCCAATCTTTGGGGATCTCAGACGACACGAAAGAGAGGTTGAAGAGGCTAGTAATAGGGGTGGCAACAATTTCAGCAGATAGTTTTAGAAAGAAAGGGTCCAGATTATCTAGCCCGGCTGATTTGTAAGGGTCCAGATTTTGCAGCTCATTAAGAACATCAGCTGACTGAATTTGGGAGAAAGAGAAATGGGGAAGGCTTGGGCGAGTAGCAGAGGGGAGGGCAGTGCTGTTGTCCGGGGTAGGGGTAGCCAGGTGGAAAGCATGGCCAGCCGTAGAAAAATGCTTATTGAAATTCTCAATTATAGTGGATTTGTCGGTGGTGACAGTGTTTCCTATCTTCAAAGCGGTTGGAAGCTGGGAGGAGGTGTTCTTATTCTCCATGGACTTTACGGTGTCCCAGAACTTTTTTGAATTTGTGTTGCAGGAAGCAAATTTCTGCTTGAAAAAGCTAGCCTTGGCTGTTCTAACTGCCTGTGTATATTGGTTTCTGGCTTCCCTGAAAAGTTGCATATCACGGGGGCTGTTCGATGCTAATGCAGAACGCCATAGGATGTTTTTCTGTTGGTTAAGGGCAGTCAGGTCAGGAGAGAACCAAGGGCTATATCTGTTCATGGTTCTAAATTTCTTGAATGGGGCATGCTTATTCAGGATGGTGAGGAAGGCATTTTTAAAAAATGACCAGACATCCTCTACTGACGGGTTGAGATCAATATCCTTCCATATACATTGCACACATTAGGAACACCTTCCTAAAATTGAAAGACACAGTCATTTTTTGATGTACAGTACCAGTCAAAAGTTTGGGCACACATTTTTCTTTATTTTTTACTATTTTCTACATTGTAGAATAATAGTGAAGACATCAAAACTATGAAATAACAAACATGGAATCATGTAGTAAACAAAAAAGTGTGAAACAAAGTAGCCACACTTCAAAGTAGCCACCCTTTACCTTGATGACAGCTTTGGACACTCTGACATTCTCTCAACCAGCTTCATGAGGTAGTCACCTGGAATGCATTTCAATTAACAGGTGTGCCTTGTTAAAAGTACATTTGTGGAATTTCTTTCCTTCTTAATGCACTTGAGCCAATCATTGTGTTGTGACAAGGTAGGGTGGGTATACAGAAAGCCCTATTTGGAAAAAGACCAAGTCCATATTATGGCAAGAACAGCTCAAATAAGCAAAGAAAAATCACAATCCGTCGTTACATTAAGACATGACGGTCAGTCAATGTGGAAAATTTAAAGAACTTTGAAATTTTCTTCAAGTGCATTCGCAAAAACCATCAAGCGCTATGATGAAACTGGCTCTCATGAGGACCGCCACAGGAAAGGAAGACCCAGAGTTACCTTTGCTGCAAAGGATAAGTTCATCAGAGTTACCAGCCTCAGAAATTGCAGCCCAAATAAAAGCTTCACAGAGTTCAAGTAACAGACACATTTCAACATCAACTGTTCAGAGGAGACTGCATGAATCAGGCCTTCATGGTCGATTGCTAAAAAGAAACCACAACTAAAGCACACCAATAAGAAAAACAGACTTGCTTGGGCGAAGAAACAAGAGCAATGGACATTAGACTGGTGGAAATGTGTTCTTTCGTCTGATGAGTCCAAATTTGAGATTTTTTGTTCCAACTGCGGTGTCTTTGTGAGACGCAGAGTTGGTGAACAGATGATCTCTGCATGTGTAATTCCCACCGTGAACCATGGAGGAGGAGGTGTGAAGGAGTGGGTGTGCTTTGCTGGTGAAACTGTAAGTGATATATTTAGATTTCAAGGCACACTTAACCAGCATGGCTACCACAGCATTCTGCAGGGATACGGCATCACATCTGGTTAGAGCTTAGTGGGACTATCATTTGTTTTTCAACAGAACAATGACCCAACACACCTCCAGGCTGTGTAAGACACACCTCGACTCTCTGACCAACACGGAGAGTGATGGAGTGCTGCATCAGATGACCTGGCCTCCACAATCGCCCGGCCTCAACCCAAATGAGATAGTTTGAGATGAGTTGGACCACAGAGTGAAGGAAAAGCAGCCAACAAGAGCTCAGCATACATGGGAACTCCTTCAAGACTGTTGGAAAAGCATTCCAGGTGAAGCTGGTTGAGAGAATGCCAAGAGTGTGCAAAGCTGTCATCAAGGCAAACTGTGGCTACTTTGAAGAATCTAAAATATAAAGTATATTTTGATTTGTTTAACACTTTTTTGGTTACTAAATTATTCTATATGTTATTTCATAGTTTTGATGTCTTCACTATTATTCTACAATGTTGAAAATAGTAAAAATAAAGAAAACCCCTTGAATGAGTAGATGTGTCCAAACTTTTGACTGGTACTGTAGATATACAGTTGAAGTCGGAAGTTTACATATACTTGGGTTGGAGATATTAAAACCTCTTCGAAATAGGGGGCGCCCTTTTCACTTTTGGATAAAATTGTGCCCAATTTAAACGGCCTCGTACTCTGTCCTAGATCATATGATATGAATATTATTATTACTATTGGATAGAAAACTCTGAAGTTTCTAAAACTGTTTGAATTATATCTGTTAGTAAAACAGAATTCATTTGGCAGGCAAACTTCCAAACAGGAAGTGAAAATTCTGAAATGGGTCTCTCTCTGTGAAAGGCATCGCCTATTCAATTGCCTTGTATTTATGGATCTGTATGCACTTCATACGCCTTCCACTAGATGTCAACAGGCAGTAGAACGTGGAATGAAGTGTCTAGCCTTATGTTTGACCGGATGAGAGTCTTTGGAGTGACAGGTCAGCCATATTGATAGTATTTGGCTACGCACTTGGGCATGTCATATCTTTGTCTGCAATGCGTTAGGTAGACACGAAGAAATGCTCTGTCTGGGACGTTATTGGATATATACGAGAAAAACATCCTAAAGATGGATTCTCAACTGAGTTTGACCAGTTTATTCGACTTTTATTATCACTTTTTGAAATTTTCGTTCATGTGTCAAATCTTCATGGACACGTGAGCTACACATGCTAGCCAAAGTTGCTAATTCGACAGAAGAAATGGACATTCCAAAACAAAACAACGATTTATTGTGGAACTAGGATTCCTGGCACTTCATTCTGATGAAAGTTCATCAAAGGTAAGGGAATATTTATGATGTTATTTCGTATTTTTGTTTACTCCAACATGGCGGAGAATGGCTGAGCGCTGTCTCAGATTATTGCATGCTGTGCTTTTTACTAAAGTTTTTTTTTTTTTTTATCTAACACAGCGGTTGCATTAAGAACCAGTGTATCTTTAATTATATGTCCAACATGTATTTTTCAGCAAAGTTTATGATGAGTTTTTCTGTTAGATTACGTGACTCTCTAAAATTTCTCCGGACATTTTGGAGCCATTTCTGACCATGTAGCCAATGTAAAACCACAATTTGTAGCTATAAATATGCACATTTTCGAACAAAACATAAATGTATTGTATAACATGATGTCATAAGACTGTCATCTGATGAAGTTGTTCAAAGGTTAGTGATTAATTTTATCTCTATTTGTGGGTTTTGTGAAAGCTATCTTTGCGGTGAAAAAATGCTGTTGTGTGTTGGGCTATTGTGGTGAGCTAACATAAATATATGTTGTGTTTTCGCTGTAAAACATTTAAAAAATCGGACATGTTGGCTGGATTCACAAGATGTTTATCTTTCATTTGCTGTATTGGACTTGTGATTTCATGAAATTATATTATATTATATTCCCTGTGGCGCTAGGCTAGGCTATGCTAGTCAGCGTTTCTGATGAGAATGATCCCGGATCCGGGATGGGTGGTCCGTAGAGGTTAACCTTTTCTCAATAGGGGGTGCTGTTGGGACTTTGTAATAATTACGTTCCCAAATTAAACTGCCTCGTACTCAAATCTTGCTCGTACAATATGCATATTATTGGATAGAAAACACTCTCTAGTTTCTAAAACCGTTTGAATTATTTCTCTGAGTGAAACAGAACTCATTCTGCAGCACATTTCCTGTCAGGAAGTGAGATTTCTGAAATCGAGGTCCCTGTTCTGAGGTCAGTTTATAAGTCCCCATGCAAGCTATGGGGCTACAAGTACTGCATACGCCTTCCTCTAGATGTCAGTAAGCGGTGAGAATTTGAATGGACTGGATTGCACAATCTGGGACACTATAAAGGCTCATGGAACGGAAGTACCGTTCTTTTCAACGGGGCGCTTGGCGGGACATCACAATGGCGTCCTGAAAAGCTTTCGTTTTAGCAGTTCTGTATCTCCGGCTCTGATTTAATTTGATTTTTGTCTTAAAAACTTCATAAGGTAGTTAATTTAAACAGACTTATAGCAGTTTATATCAGTTTATTGCGATTTTCTGGGATTTCTTTGTCACGCGCTTTCACGAGTTGGACACCTCTCCAGTTGGTGGCTATCGTTAGCTGCTATTTCTACAGGAGAAGAGGACATCTTTCAACCAAAAGACGATTGTTCTGGAGAAATGACACCTTGCCCAAGATTCTGATGGAAGCTCGTCAAATAGTAAGCAGTCTTTATGCTGTTAATTCGTATTTATGTTGACAAATGTCAAATAATAATTCCACCATGAATTTCGGTGCGGTCTCGCTTTAGCGCACGCTATATGTTGAAGTAACGTTAATTTTAAAAATGTAACACAGCGATTGGATTAAGAACTAATTTGTCTTTCATTTGCTGTCCAATCTGTATTTTTTAGTCAAGTTTTGGATTAGATACTGATTAGAATAGCTGCCTCTCCAAAGATTTCTCCCGACATTTTCTGGGCAGCTTGGCAACTTTTCTCATTGTATAACCACGATTTGTGCCACTAAATATGCACATTTTCGAACAAACTCTATATGCATTGTGTAATATGATGTTATAGGACTGTCATCTGAAGAATTCTGAGAAGGTTAGTGAAAAAATTTATATATTTTGGTGGTTTATACGTTATCGCTATTTTTGGCTTGAATCAATGCTGTTGTGATGTTTGCTATTGTGGTAAGCTAATATAACGCAATATTGTGTTTTCACTGTAAAACACTTAGAAAATCTGAAATGTTGTCTGGATTCACAAGATCTGTGTCTTTCATTTGCTGTACACTGTGTATTTTTAAGAAATGTTTTATGATGAGTAATTAGGTAATACACGATGGTCTCTGTAGTTATTCTAGTTGCTTTGGTGAGAGTTGTGATGGTGGCTGCAATGGTAAACTATGATTTATACCTGAAATATGCACATTTTTCTAACAAAACATATGCTATACAATAAATATGTTATCAGACTGTCATCTGAGGAAGTTGTTTCTTGGTTAGTGGCTATTTATATCTTTATTTGGTCGAAATTGTGATAGCTACCTATGCAGGAAAAAAATGGTGGACAAAAAAAGTTGTGTCTTTTGCTATCGTGGTTAGCTAATAGATTTACATATTGTGTCTTCCCTGTAAAACATTTTAAAAATCAGAAATGATGGCTGGATTCACAAGATGTGTATCTTTCATCTGGTGTCTTGGACTTGTGATTTAATGATATTTAGATGCTAGTATTTACTTGTGACGCTATGCTAGGCTATGCTAGTCAGCTTTTTTTACTGACGGGGGTGCTCCCGGATCAGGGTTTGGGAGGAACGCATTGGCATGGTGCAATAGATGGTATAAGGTACAGTATTTACATATGAGATGAGTAATGTAAGATATGTTAACATTATTAAAGTGGCACTGTTTAAAGTGACTCGTGATCCATGTATTAAAGTGGCCAGTGATATGAGTCTCTATGTAGGTAGCAGCCTCTCTGAGTTAGTGATTGCTGTTGTTGTTGGTAATCAAGCCCAGTACTGTTGTGTCGTCTGCAAACTTGATGATTGAGTTGGAGGCGTGCATGGCCACACAGTCATGGGTGAACAGGGAGTACAGGAGGGGGCTGAGCACACACCTGTCGTGTCTTTACTATCATTAACTGAAGACTGATAGTTTTTTATCAAAGATTCTCTGTAATTAGTTATTACGCAATCAACTGATTAATAACGTAACTAATTAACTAGGAAGTTGGGGCACCAAGGAAAGTATTCAGATTACAAAGTTATAATTTCCCAATATAACCTTTCAGATATTTTCATATCTGATCAATAATAGTCTTCTGATTAATGATTTATTTATTTTACCTCACGTTAGTCTTATTCCAAATGTCGTAAATTGTTGGTTATCTGCACGAACCCAGTCTTCACTACGAGTCATCCATACATCAATTGTCTTAAATCATTTATTTATTACTAACTAAGTAATTCACAGAAATGCATAAACAAACAAACAAACAATTTAAATGTGGTTACAAGAAATGATAGGAGAATCGGCCTTAGTGGGCTAAACCGGCATGGCGGCTTCTTAGACCAAAGGGAAGTGGGGGTCGACTGAGATGAGACACTACAAAATTCATAATTATAACAATTGAAATGCTAATCCTTTACACATGAACGCTCACTCATTCGGGAACAACTGCAATCAATATATATATATTTACGCTCAGTGTTTCGTCTTGATTGCTGGTGAAAAGTTTGTTTCTGTTGGAGAGTTTCGTCCTCTCTCTCTCTCTCTCTCTCTCTCTCTCTGTCGTAGTTATAGTGGATAGTTCAGAGTGACATTCATTCGTTTTGTAGAATGGATGTTTCGGTGGTATCGTTCTTCGCGTTCAATGATACCGAATTCCTAGCTGCAGACTAGTAATTAATATCAAAGACTTGTTATTATTCTGTCGGTATCGATAGTCTAAGAGTTTAACCACGTGGTATGGTTAAAAGATTCAGCAATGGTCTGCAACCTTCAGCCAGCTCGTAATTGAGGTAGGCTCGGTATGGTGATAATTTCTCAAAGTTGGGTTTACTCGGAATGGCAGAAAAGGGGCTGTCCCAGGATGTCTGACCCTAACTTGGCTCAGGGGCGGTCCTCTGATTTAGTTCAAATGAAAAGGGAATTGTATTTTTCTTCATTAAACAGTCCAAAATCATAATACACAATTATACAAACAATATCATACTCACTCATTCATCTTGTACAACAATTAGATGTAAACCTCATATCTGAGGCTATTATATAAACAGCGGTATGGTAATGTAGCCACACAGTCTCCCATGAGTTTCCCCAAGTTGTAACAAACGGGCCAGTTCGTAGCTGGATTCTTCACCGATGTTTTATACTTTCTCCGGAACATGAAATTTGTTCGTACCTCAAGTTCTGTGAGGTGGAAGAAATCCCTTTGTTCTCTATGAAAGTGTACCCTCTGCTATACTGCGTGGCCAGGGTCTTCTTCTCAGGAATTTACGACCTCTCTCTGACCACAGCAGCGTAGTTGTATGGGGCAGTGAGAGGCAGGGAGCGGCAGGGAGCGGCAGGGAGAGGGGGATGGGGCTTGCTGTACCCAAACAGGCAACGTCATGACACACCCTTGTGGGGCCCCAGTGTTGAGGGTCAGCGAAATGGAGATGTTGTTTCCTACTTTCACAACCTGGGGGAGGCCCGTCAGAAAGTCCAGGACCCAATTGCACAGGGCGGGGTTGAGACCCAGGGCCTCTAGCTTGATGATGAGCTTGGAGGGTACTATGGTGTTGAATGCTGAGCTGTAGTCAATGAACAGCATTCTTAAAAAGGTATTTCTCTTTTTCAGATGGGATAGGGCAGTGTGCAGTGTGGTGGCGATTGCATTGTCTGTGGACCTATTGGGGCGGTATGCAAACTGAAGTGGGTCTAGAGTGGCAGGTAAGGTGGAGGTGATATGATCCTTGACTAGTTTCTCAAAGCACTTAATGATGACAGAAGTGAGTGCTACGGGGCAGTAGTGCTTTAGTTCAGTTATCTCTGCATTCTTGGGTACAGGAACAATGGTGGCCATCTTGAAGCATGTGGGGACAGTAGACTGGGATCGGGAGCGATTGAATATGTCCGTAAACACACCAGCCAGCTGGTCTGCGTATGCTCTGAGGACGCGGCTAGGGATGCCGGCTGGGCCAGCAGCCTTGCAAGGGTTAACACTTTTAAATGTCTTACTCACGTCGGCCACGGAGAAGGAGAGGGGGGGTCGCACAGTCCTTAGTGGGCCGCGGTGATGGCACTGTATTATCCTCAAAGCGGGCAAAGAAGGTGTTTAGTTTGTCTGGAAGTGAGGCGATGGTGTCCGTAACATGGCTGGTTTTCTTTTTGTAGTCCGTCATTTCCTGTAGACCCTGCCACATACGTCTCGTGTCTGAGCCGTTGAATTGGGACTCCATTTTGTCCCTATACTGACATTTCGCTTGTTTGATTGCCTTGTGGAGGGAATAATTACACTGTTTATATTCGGCCATATTCCCAGTCCTCTTTCCATGTTTAAATACGGTGATTCGCACATTCAGTTTTGTGCAAATGCTGCCATCCATCCACGTTTTCTGGTTCGGGTAGGTTTTAATAGTCAGAGTGTGTACAACATCTCCAATGCACTTCCTTATAAACTCACTCAACGAGTCAGCGTATAGATCGATGTTATTCTAGGAGGCTGCTCGGAACATTTTCCAGTCCGCGTGATCAAAACAATCTTGAAGCATGGATTCCGATTGGTCAGACCACCATTGAATGGTTCTAGTCACGGGTACATCCTGTTTGAGTTTCTGCCTATAAAACAGTCGGAGCAAGATGGACTCGTGGTCAGATTTGCCCAAGGGAGGGCGAGGGAGGGTCTTGTATGCATCGTGGAAGTTACAGTAGAGTAGCAGTGATCGAGTGTAATGCCTGTGTGAGTGCTGCAATCAATATGCTGATAGAATTTAGGTAGAATTTAGGTTCTCACATTTGCTTTATTAAAATCCCCAGCTACAATAAATGCAGCCTCAGGATATATGGTTTCCAGTTTACATAGAGTCCAGGAAAGTTTCTTGAGGGCCATCATGGTGTCTGCTTGAGGGGGTATATACACAGCTGTGATGATATCTGACAAGAATTATTTTGCAAGATAATATGGCCGGCATTTGATTGTAAGGAATTATACGTCGGGTGAGCAGAAGGACTTGAGTTCCTGTATGTTGTTATGATTACACCATGAGTCGTTAATCATGAAGCATACACCCCAGCCTTTCTTCTTCCCAGAGAGGTGTTAATCTCTGTCAGCGTGACGCATGAAGAAGCCCGGTGGCTGAACTGACTCCGACAACGTATCCGAGAGAGCCATGTTTCCATGAAACAGAGAATGTTACAATCTCTGATATCTCTCTGGAAGGCAAACCTTGCACTAATTTCGTCTACCTTGTTGTCAAGAGACTGGACATTGGCGAGTAGTATACTCGGAAGCGGTGGGCGGTGTGCACGCCTACGGAGCCTGACCAGGAGGCCGCTCCGTCTGCCTCTTCTGTTTAGGGGTTGACTTCTGGGATTAGATCCACTGTGTTCTCTGGGGGTGGTGGCCCGAAAAAAGCATCTGCTTTGGGAAAGTCGTATTGCTGTTTGTAATGTTGGTAAGTTGACATCACTCTTATATCCAATAGTTATTCCCGGCTGTATGTAATAACACTTAAGATTTTCTGTGCTAACAATGTAAGAAATAATACATAAAAAAAACGAAATACTGCATAGTCTCCTAAGGACTCGAAACGAGGCGACCATCTCTGTCGGCGGCATCTTGCTCAGTATAAAAGCAAAAATTACATTTTTTATTTACAAAGGATGAGCTTTCTTAGTAATCTACTGGAGAACCAGTTTTGGTTTAAGTATAACTTGTATATGAGTGAGGCTTTTAGTGAGAGGTTGAATGCTTTAATATTTAATAATGTAATTCATGAAACGTATATTCATTTTACTGTATAAACAGGCACGTTTAATTTTGTCTGACTTAGCATTCCAAATAAAGTTAAATATTTCTTGCTCATATGATTTAAAAAATGAGTCATCTGGAGTAGGAAGCGCCGTAAGTAAACTGTGGTAGGACTAAAGAGTGATTTTTCCTTAACCTGTCTAGGATCAGCGTGGCGCTAGCGGCACACCCCCCCCCCCCCCACTGAAAAACCAGTGCCGCGAAATTCAAAAAAAATATTTTTTTAAAATATTTAACTTTCACACATTAAAGTCCAATACAGCTAATGAAAGACACAGATCTTATGAATCCAGTCAACATTTCCGATTTTTAAAATGTTTTACAGGGAAGACACAATATGTAAAGATGTACATCTATTACCTAAAAACACATTAGCATATTCCACCATCTTTTATTTGTCCACCAACACCAGTAGCCATCACCAATTCGGCTAAACTAAGATATTTATAGCCCCTAACCAACAAAAAAACTCATTAGATGACAGTCTGATAACATATTTATGGTATGGGATAGGTTTTGTTAGAAAAAAGTGCATATTTCAGGTATATGGCATAGTTTACAATTGCACCCACCATCACAAATGGACTAGAATAATTACAATGAGCAACGTGTTTACCTAACTACTAATCATCAAACATTTCGTAAAAATACACAGCATACACGAATCGAAAGACACAGATCCTGTGAATACAGACAATATTTCAGATTTTCTAAGTGTCTTACAGCGAAAACACAATAAATCGTTATATTAGCGTAGCACATAGCACATAGCAGCCCAGCATTGATTCTAGCCAAAGTGAGCGATAAAAGTCAACATCGCCAAAAGATATTAATTTTTTCACTAACCTTCTCAGAATTCTTCCGATGACACTCCTGTAACATCACATTACAACATGCATATACAGTTTGATCGAAAATGTTTATATTTAGCCACCAAAATCATGGTTAGACAATGTGAAATGTAGACAAGCTGGTAAAGAAAACGTCCTTGCGCCACTTAGACAGTGATCTACTCTTATACATAAATACTCATAAACGTGACTAAAAAATATAGGGTGGACAGGGATTGATAGACAATTTAATTCTTAATACAATTGCGTTATTACATTTTTTAATTTATCCTTACTTTTCAATACAGTTTGCGCCAAGCGAAGCTACGTCAAAAAACATGGCGTCCTAAGCCACTAAAATGTTTCGACAGAAACACGATTTATCATAATAAAAATGTCCTACCTTGAGCTGTTCTTCCATCAGTATCTTGGGCAAATGATCCTTTCTTGGGAGAAATCGTCTTTTGGTGGAAAGCTGTCCTCTTGCCATGTGGAAATGTCAACTACGTTCGGGATGAACTGAAAAGCGTTCCCAACTTTTCACATCGTTGCAAAAATAAATGTCCCAAAATCGCACTAAACGGATATAAATTGCTATAAAACGCTTTAAATTAACTACTTTGTGATGTTTGTAACTCCTATAACGAGTGAAAAGATGACCGGAGAAATATAACAGGCTAAACTAATGCTTGGAACAGGAGAGGGTCGGTGTCTTCCACGCGCGTTACGCAGCAAGAAAAGACTTGCTAGCTAAAGGTTTTTTTCATTTGTAGTGCCTGTGAACGAGCAATCGAGCCCGTTGGAATCGTCATCACGTAAAGGCATCCAGGGGAAGACGTAAGAAGTGTCCGTATAGTCATAGCAACGACAGTGCCCGTTTAAATGACTTCAGAAAAGTGGCCAACGTTTCTCAAATCTGACTCCATGTCAGGGAAATTGCTGTAGAATGGGCTCTGTTCCACTTAGAGACAAAATTTCAACTCCTATAGAAACTATAGACTGTTTTCTATCCAATAATAATAATAATATGCATATTGTACGATCAAGGATTTTGTGGGAAGCCGTTTAAAAAATTAGCCACATTAGCATAAATAGTCTAAACAGCGCCCCCATCCCCAACAGGTTAAATAGATCTCCATGGTTGCAGGAGTTTGTCAATATTTGCTAACTTTCAATTGAAATTTGTTGTGGTACGTTAATTTACATATTTCGAGAAATTAATATGAAGTATCATTTAATGCATTTGCTTAAATTTTCTAAAAACCTGTTTTAGACAAAGCCGAGACACTCAATAAGTGTTTTCGAGACCAGTCTCGAGTACTATAACACTGGCCATAACAAATGGATATGGAGACAGTAGACAACCTTGTTTTACTCCTCGACAGTTTAATTCTTTCTGAGAAGTAACCATTATTTATTATTTTACACCTAGAGTTGCTATACATAACTTTATCCCATTGTGTAAGAGATTCACAAAAATGTAAATAGTCAAAGTATTTATATATGAATTCTAGTCGTAGCTTATCAAAAGCCTTTTCAAAATCTGCTATAAAGACCAGTCCGGGTTTTTTTTATGTTTCATAGTGTTCTATTGTTTCAAGTAATTGTTGAATATTAACTACAACGTATCGTCCATGTAAAAAAACATGTCTGATCAGAATAAACAATATGTGGTAAAACCTTTTAAATTCTATGCGTTATGCTTTTCACAAGGACTTTGCATCACAACATTGAAGTGCAAGAGACCTCCAGTTTTTTAAATGGACTGGATCTTTATACTTATTATCTGGGTCCTGTTTCAGTACTAGTGAAATTAAACCTACAGGTAGTAGTGTTAATCCCCCTGCACAGTCGCCGCAGCCGTACAATTTTCTCACGGCTTCTGGAAAGAAATACTGTCGGCATGCTCAACCAGTGTTGCTCATTTAGCCGGTTCAACCGGTTTTCCCCAAAAAGCAACAGGTTGGAGTCAGAGCCGAGCCTTCTCAGGTCTTTCCTCCACCCGTCACGGGTTCCGAGCCGCCGAAGCCTCCCACCATTAACTCTGACAAATTGAAAACCCCAGTCATTGGCTACTCCATTACCCACAATATTAGACTTAAGAATCATCCAGTGATCATACATTGTTTACAAGGGGCAGGGCTACCAACATAAAGGCTAATCTAAAGATAGTGCTGGCTGAGGCTAAAACTGGTGAGTGTAGATGGTATAGGAACATTGTTATCCATGTCAGCACAACCAGTGGAGGCTCCTCAGAGGAGGATGGGGAGGACCATCCTCCTCAGTGAAATTTCATGCAAATTGTTACGGTCGTCGTAATCCTCCTCCTCGGACGAGGAGGAGAGGCGAGAAGGATCAGACCGATATGCGGAGTGGTTTGTGTCCATGCTTATTTTAATGAACAAATCACTGAACACTTACACATACAAAACAACAAACGTGACAAAACCGAAACGAACCGACAAACATTCCCGTGTGGCACGAATACAGACACGAGATACAAACACCCACAGCAACCACGTGAATCACAGGCTGGCTAAGTATGATTCTCAATCAGGGACAACGATTGACAGCTGTCTCTGATTGAGAATCATACCCGTCCGAACACAAACAACCCAACAAGAAAATAACACCTCGACAACCCACCCCAACTCACGCCCTGACCAACTAAATAAACACAAGAAAAAGGAAAAACAGGTCAGGAACGTGACACAAATAAAAATTGTGAAACACTAAAAAAGTTATCCTTTTTAGATAAAACTTTACTAAATATATTCATATGTCACCAAATAATTGATTAAAACGCACTGTTTTGCAATGAAGGGCTAAAGTAACTTCAACAGCACTCTCTGGGGTAGCACCATGGTGTAGCCGGAGGACAGCTTGTCACACACTGGCCTTAGTTATCTTTGTTTCCTTTATTATTTTTGTTAGGTCAGGGTGTGACATGGGGAAGGTTTGTGTTTGGGTGGTTATATGGTTAAGGGGTTGTTGGGTTTTGTGTTTGTGGTTTTGTGTTGAGTGAGTATGTCTAGGTATGTCTATGGTTTAGTGAGGGTTTCTAGGTATGTCTATGGTTGCCTGAGTGGTTTCTCAATCAGAGACAGGTGTCTTTCATTTGTCTCTGATTGGGAGCCATATTTTAGGCGGCCATAGGCATCATGTGTTTGTGGGGTCATTGATTTAGTCATTGTCTTAGTCTGTGTCTAGGTCTGTTTCAAGTTTGCATGTTTTGCATTTAGTCGGTTTTGGTTTCACGGTCTTGGATTTGTTGTTTTGCTTCGTTCGGTCATCTCCTTAATAAAGAGAAGATGCATTATTTACACGCTGCGCCTTGGTCCTATCTCTCTCCCATGGACGATCGTGACAGAATGACCCAACCAATTTGGACCAAGCAGCGTGAAAGGAGGGAGCCAGAGCCCGTTGTGCAGATACTGGAGGTGAGCAATGGGAAGGATACAGAGACTGTTAAGGAGTTATTGAGGAGTTTGGAGGAGAGTGAAAAGAGGGACCTGCTGTGTTGGTGCGTGAGGCACGACATCCACCCGACAGAGCGTGTGCGGGAGGTGATGTTACCTGAGTCAGTTCTCCATGCTCGTCCTGAGTTGCGTGCTAACCGTCTGGGAATGACAGTCCCACGAACCAGGCCTCCGGTGTTCATTCCTAGTCCTACACCTCCTGTAACACCTTTCCGCCCCAGCCCAGTACCACCAGTTCCGGCACCACGCCCCAGGATTCCAGGGTGTCTCCAGAGCCCTGTTCGCATTGTTGCTTCTCCCCGCACTCGCCCTGAGGTGCGTGTCCTCATCCCGGTACCACCTGTGCCGGTACCACGCACTAGGCCTATAGTGCGCTTTGAGAGCCCAGTGTGTCCTGTTGCTGCTCCCCGCACTAGCCCTGAGATGTGTGGCCCCAGCCCGGTACCACCAGTTCCGGCACCACGCACTAGGCCTAATGTGCGTATCCAGGGTCCAGTATGCCCTGTTCCTTCTCCCCGCACTAGCCTTCAGGTGCGTGTCCCTAGCCCGGTACCACCAGTTCCGGCACCACGCATCAGGCCTATAGTGCGTCTCAGCCGGCCAGAGCTGCCAGTCTGCCCCGAGCCGTCAGAGCTGCCAGTCTGCCCCGAGCCGTCAGAGCTGCCAGTCTGCCCCGAGTCGTCAGAGCTGCCAGTCTGCCCCGAGTCGTCAGAGCTGCCAGTCTGCCCCGAGTCGTCAGAGCTGCCAGTCTGCCCCGAGTCGTCAGAGCTGCCAGTCTGCCCCGAGTCGTCAGAGCTGCCAGTCTGCCCCGAGTCGTCAGAGCTGCCAGTCTGCCCCGAGTCGTCAGAGCTGCCAGTCTGCCCCGAGTCGTCAGAGCTGCCAGTCTACCCAGCGCCATCTGAGCCATCCATCAACCCGGCGCCGTCTGAGCCATCCGTCTGCCCGGCGCCATCTGAGCCTTCCGTCTACCCGGCGCCATCTGAGCCTTCCGTCTACCCGGCGCCATCTGAGCCATCCGTCTGCCCAGCGCCTTCTGAGCCATCCGTCTGCCACGAGCCAGAGTCGCCCGCCAGCCATGATCAGCCAGAGTCGCCCGCCAGCCATGATCAGCCAGAGTCGCCCGCCAGCCATGATCAGCCAGAGTCGCCCGCCAGCCATGATCAGCCAGAGTCGCCCGCCAGCCATGATCAGCCAGAGTCGCCCGCCAGCCATGATCAGCTAGAGTGGTCCGCCAGCCAGGATCGGCTGAATCCGCCATTCAGCCAGGATCTACCAGAGACACCGAAGCGGAGATCGACTATGGTGGAGTGGGGGCCACGTCCTGCACCCGAGCCGCCGCCATATTAAGGCCTACCCCGGATCCTCCCCTAGACTTTATGTTGGTGCGCCCGGTGTTCGCACCTTAAGGGGGGGGTTATGTCACACCCTGGCCTTAGTTATCTTTGTTTCCTTTATTATTTTTGTTAGGTCAGGGTGTGACATGGGGAAGGTTTGTGTTTGGGTGGTTATATGGTTAAGGGGTTGTTGGGTTTTGTGTTTGTGGTTCTGTGTTGAGTGAGTATGTCTAGGTATGTCTATGGTTTAGTGAGGGTTTCTAGGTATGTCTATGGTTGCCTGAGTGGTTTCTCAATCAGAGACAGGTGTCTTTCATTTGTCTCTGATTGGGAGCCATATTTTAGGCGGCCATAGGCATCATGTGTTTGTGGGGTCATTGATTTAGTCGGTTTTGGTTTCACGGTCTTGGATTTGTTGTTTTGCTTCGTTCGGTCATCTCCTTAATAAAGAGAAGATGCATTATTTACACGCTGCGCCTTGGTCCTATCTCTCTCCCATGGACGATCGTGACACAGCTAGCTTCTGTCCTCCTCTGGGAACATTGACTTCAATAGAAAACCGAGGAGGCTCGTAGGCCTCACCCCCTTCCATAGACCTACATGGTAATTATGACCACTTCTGGAGGACGTCCTCCAACCAATCAACAATTTTTCAGTATGAACTGACATGTTGTCCCATCCAGTCATATGATTAGGATCAGAGAACGAACCTAGTGTGTTGTATTGGGGTTGTGCCGCAGAGCATTATGGGGGCTGGGGAGGTTCTATGTGTTTAGAAGCTTGTTGAGTTGGGGACATTATTGGATATAGATTGAAAAGTGATAGTTTAGCATTTTTGGGATATTATTTAATTCAAATTAGTTTCTTCAAGTTACAGGAGACAGAGGAGGTAGATTATAAATGGTTTTATTGGTTTTATAACTTTATTTTTGTGTCCAGTTAGGGCAATTTATTTCAATTTGCCTCGCTAACTTCAGTAGCAAGTAGCAGTAGCTAGCTAGCTACCAGGGTTGACCTCTGCCTAAGTTCAGTTTCATGAAGAAGGATGAAAAGGTGATGGCATTCAATACCAGTTGGTATCAAATGTATAGCTGGTTAACAGGGAACCTTTCATCTGTATTGTTGGCCTTGCCTGCTTTTTGGAAAGCCAAAAGAGGGGTACAGTGACCTGAAGAACATCGATCGTTCAGCTAAACGGCAAAACAAAAGCAGGGAGCATATAAATACCCACATCAGATTCAAGCTTCTGGGAAGAAGCTGCATCGATCATGACGAAGGTCTGCGTATTCAAACTGCGCAACACAACGAGCAAGTAAGAAGAAACAGGGATGTTCTCAAGCGGCTTATAAACACCACCGCATTTTTGGGCATGCAATAATTGGCTTTCAGAGGACACATTGAGAGGGAAAGTTCTGCTAACAAGTGCAACTACAAGGAGCTTGCAGCAGCAATTGCGCGTTACGATGCTTTACTTGCTGAACATATGGAACTTCCTACTGTCTTTTATGGGATGTCAAAATCAATTCAGAATGATTTGGTATCTTCCATCATCCTTTAAAGTTTAGATTAAAGAGAAAGGTTGACCCAGCGCATTTTTTTGCGTGCGCTCAATTAGCCTTTACACTTTCCTTCTGTACTTATTTAGCAAAGATGATAACACATCTCACTCCGGACAGACACAAGCAAAAACTCATTACATAAACATTGCAGCAGCCTAGGCTACACCTAAACATTAGAGATTTGACACGCTGTATGGGATGAAAACGAGACACTTTTTCATTCTAATTAACTGTAGGCTACTAATAAAAGCAGATGCATACAGCCTATGTGCACTGTCCATTTGGTCAGGGTAACTAATTGGTAACGTTATGTATTTATAGTCCATTTGTGTGTCAGGAGAACATGTGAATGTGATCAAATGTGGTTTATATTGAAAATTGGGCTGGCTAGGCTGCATATACATTTTCAATGCAAAATTATTAACTGGCATGAATCAATCAACATAATAGTGATGTCAGATGTGAGATAATTTTTCATAAGGCCGACAGTTGCATAGGCCTGCATGATGCGAACATGCATGACGCAAGCTCAGCCCTGTGAGTTCTATTGTCTATCAGTTGTTGTCTCTGTGTCTGGATAGAGGAAATCCCCCTCTTAATCTAGTCTAAATACAATTCATATGAACTAGTATAAGGTTGCTGCAGTTTGACAGGGTTTTCATCCACCACCTCCAGGGCCAGGAGTTTTTTTTCTTCCGTTTTTTAAAAACCGTGTGACCTGATTAGGAAAAACTGGTCCCATCATGCACTTATAAAACCTTTTTACAACGGATTAATCACTGTCATACCTTATAGGGTCCAGAGTTTTCCTTGTTATCCTCCTTAACAGATAAAGAACAACTCTGGGCCCCAAGGGGTAAAAACTTGCCTGATTTAAGAGGTGTTGACTACTCCACTCCACTACCATTGTCAACTCTCTCCTGACATGAACTGAAGCCACGTCTCATGTGCCCGCTCATCCACTGGCACATTGAATGTTTCCTCTCCAAGCACTGTGAGTACCCCTATCAATTTTCTCTCATTACTGTATGTAGAGTCAATCACATACACAAACAATCACATTATTACACATCAATGATTTTACTCCTTTCTTGTACTAATTCATTCTTAGCTCTTTTGTCTAACTGTGTAGTGTGTTGTGTTATTGTTTTTTGTCTTCCCTGTCCAATCCTGTCCTGCACTGAACACTTCAACTCATGCCTCATTCAATCACAAAGTAGCCCTCTCATTCCCATTCCCCATAATATTCTACTATAAATCTTTATTAAATGCTTTAGGTTAAGATAATAAAAATAATTGAAACACACTTTGACGTCTCTGGGCGTTCCGCGCCTATACTGTGGGTCTCCCATCCTCCTCAATTTGTCAAGTCACCAGCCTCCACTGGCACCAGCAATGTTAGGATGAAACAGTCAGAGGTTACTGTTAAAATATTTGATCAAGGTTTAAGATAAATGATTAAATAATTCTACCCAGAAACTTAACCATTAGGATTAGAGGTTATGTAGCATGGACACGGGGTAATTAAAAATGATAACCATTGTGGAAGAAAGGAATGTATGTGTGTGCCGAAAGAAAGCAAAGAAACTCCTTAACCTATGTTTGAACCGATCCAGCTATGACTCTGTGGAGATAAAATAAGACAGCTAGAGCCCCTCCAGGTTTTCCGTATCTGGGGGGGACTGGAACTGTCAGCTGAGTGGTAATAAACTGTGGTGAGACTTCAGGGGATAATCCAAATATAGTATGTGCGTAGTTTAAGAGAAGGTATAAAAGGAACGTTTTTGTATATGCACATCAGAGCTCTCGCCAATAAAATTGTATCTGACTAATTGTGAGATGGGAATTATGTCTGTTTCATTTAAACCAGAGCTTTACAATCTCTGGGGTTCAGACCTAAAAAGATAATTGCAATTTATGAACATTAATTACTAAATTACATAACAGTTACCAAGAGCAACATAACTTCAGCATGTAACTTAGCTAGAAAGATGTGTTGGCATCGAGTAACTCTCTCTGGGAGTGTTTGAGCTCTACAACAGACTCGCACAACTCAATCACTGGTTGAAAACTGTTTCCTGCCCCTCCCAAAAGATAGAATTTGTAGACAACTAGCCCTCTTTCTGGGACTCCCCCACAAACAGGACCAAGACTGGCCTGCTGAGGAGTGACGGACTCCATCGAAGCTGGAGTGGTACTCTCATTTTATCTATCAACATAGACAGGGCTCTAACTTCTCTCGCTCCACAATGAGATATGGTACAGGCCAGGCAGCAGGCTGTTAGCGCAGCCTGCCACCTTAGTGAAGTCTGCCCCTAGCACAGTCAGTGTAGTCAGCTCAGTTTTCCCCATTGGGACTGTGCCTATGCCTCGATCTAGGTCGGGCAAAACTAAACATGGCGGTGTTCGCCTTAGAAATCTCACTGGAATAAAGACTGTCATTATTCCTGTCATTATTGAAAGAGATTGTGTTAATACCTCACATCTCAAAATAGGACTACTTAATGTTAGATCCCTCACTTCTAAGGCAGTTATAGTCAATGAACTATAAACTTGATGTGATTGGCCTGACGTTAACATGGCTCAAGCCTGCTGAATTTACTGTGTTAAATGAGGCCTCTCCTCCTGGTTACACCAGTGGCCATATCCCCTGCGCATCCTGTAAATGCGGAGGTGTTTTCGTCTTTTGAGCTTCTAGTCATGAAATCTATGCAGCCTACTCAATCACTTTTTATAGCTACTGTTTACATGCCTTCTGGACCTTATACATCATTCCTCACTGAGTTCCCTGAACTACTATCAGATCTCTTAGTCAGATAATATTTACATTTTTGGTGACTACAATATTAACATGGAGAATTGCCACAATTATACCCTGGATCTAGTTTTGTTCTATAGATTAGATATTGTGGATCTAAATGTTCTTCCTCATAATTAGACCACCATCTTATTACGTTTGCAATCGCAACACATAATTTGCTCAGACCCCAAACAAGTATTATCAAAAGTCACGTTATAAATACTTGGACAACTCAAAGATTCCTAGATGCCCTTCCAGACTCCCTCCACCTACCCAAGGAAGTTAGAGTACAAAAATCAGGTAACTACCTAACCGAGGATCTAAATTTAACCTTGCGTAATACCCTAGATGCAGTCGCACTGCTAAAAACAAACAACATTTGTCATAAGAAATATATGGTATACAAAAAGTACTTAAGCCCTGAAGCAAACTTCCAGGAAATGAAACCCGAAATCGCGCTCCACCAAATTGGTATTCTTCTGACTAGCTTGGAAAGACAGTACTGTGCAATATCAAAGAGCTGTCATTGCTGCTCCATCAGCCTACTTTTCGAACCTGATTGAAAAGAACAAAAACAATCCAAAACGTATTTTAGATACTGTCGCAAAGCTAACTAAAAAGCAGCGTTCCCTGAATGAGGATAGCCTTCATCATGAAATCATTCACTTCTTCAATGAAAAGATCATGATCATTAGAAAGCAAATTACAAAATGCTCTTTGAATATGCGTATTTCTCCAAAACTCAGTTATCCTCAGTCGTCTGCACAGAACTGCCAGGACCTAAAATCAATGGAGACACTCAAGTTTTTTTATGCTGTATCTCTCGACACATTCATGGTAAAAGTCATGGCCTAAAACGTCCAGATGCCGATTGGACCCTATTCCAACTAAACTACGGAAATAACTATTTCCTGTGCTTGGCCCTCCTATGTTGAAATCAATTTTGTTTGTCACATGCGTAGAATACAACTTACTAGGAAATGTTTACTTACAAGCCCTTTAACCAACAATGCAGTTCAAGAAATAGAGTTAAGAAATTAAGAAAATATTGACAAAATAAACAAAAGTAAAAAATTAATTAAAAAGTAACACAATAAAATAACAATAATGAGGCTATATCCAGGGGGTAACACTACCGAGTCAATGTGCGGGGGTACAGATTAGTCTACGTGATTTGTACATGTAGGTAGGGGTAATGTGACTATGCATAGGTAATAAACAGCAAGTAGCAGCAGTGTAAAAATAAAGGGGGGGGGGTGTCAATGTAAATAGTCTGGGTAGCCATTTGATTAATTGTTAAACCTCTACAGACCACCCATCCCGGATCCGGGATCATTCTCATCAGAAATGCTGACTAGCATAGCCTAGCCTAGCGCCACAAGGATATCATATAATATAATTTCATGAAATCACAAGTCCAATACAGCAAATGAAAGATAAACATCTTGTGAATCCAACCAACATGTCCGATTTTTAAAATGTTTTACAGCGAAAACACACCATATATTTATGTTAGCTCACCACAATAGCCCAACACACAATGCCATTTTTTCACCGCAAAGATAGCTTTCACAAAACCCACAAATAGAGATAAAATTAATCACTAACCTTTGAACAACTTCATCAGATGACAGTCTTATGACATCATGTTATACAATACATTTATGTTTTGTTCGAAAATGTGCATATTTATAGCTACAAATCGTGGTTTTACATTGGCGACATGGTCTCAAATGGCTCCAAAATGTCCGGAGAAATTTTAGAGAGTCACGTAATCTAACAGAAAAACTCATCATAAACTTTGCTGAAAAATACATGTTGGACATATAATTAAAGATACACTGGTTCTTAATGCAACCGCTGTGATAGATTTAAAAAAATAACTTTAGTAAAAAGCACAGCATGCAATAATCTGAGACAGCGCTCAGCCATTCTCCGCCATGTTGGGGTCAACAAGGTCAACAAAAATACGAAATAACATCATAAATATTCCCTTACCTTTGATGAACTTTCATCAGAATGCAGTGCCAGGAATCCTAGTTCCACAATAAATCGTTGTTTTGTTTTAGAATGTCCATTTCTTCTGTCGAATTAGCAACATTGGCTAGCATGTGTAGCTCACGTGTCCATGAAGATTTGACACATGAACGAAAAATTCAAAAAGTGATAATAAAAGTTGAATAAACTGGTCAAACTCAGTTGAGGTTCGATCTTTAGGATGTTTTTCTCGTATATATCCAATAACGTCCCAGACGGAGCATTTCTTCGTGTCTACCTAACGCATTGCAGACAAAGATATGACACACCCAAGTGCGTAGCCAAATACTATCAATATGGCTGACCTGTCACTCCAAAGACTCTCATCCGGTCCCACATAAGGCTAGACACTTCATTCCACGTTCTACTGCCTGTTGACATCCAGTGGAAGGCGTATGAAGTGCATACAGATCCATAAATACAAGACAATTGAATAGGCAATGCCTTTCACAGAGACCCATTTCAGAATTTTCACTTCCTGTTTGGAAGTTTGCCTGCCAAATGAGTTCTGTTTTACTCACAGATATAATTCAAACAGTTTTAGAAACTTCAGAGTGTTTTCTATCCAATAGTAATAATAATATGCATATCATATGATCTAGGACAGAGTACGAGGCCGTTTAAATTGGGCACATTTTTATCCAAAAGTGAAAAGAGTGCCCCCTATTTCCAAGAGGTTTTAAGCAGTCTTATGGCTTGGGGATAGAAGCTGTTAAGGAGCCTTTTGGATTTAGACATGGCGCTCAGGTACCGCTTGCCGTGCTGTAGCAGAGAGCACAGTCTATGACTGGAGTCCTTGACAATTATTTGGGCCTTCCTCTGACACCGGCTCCCTGTCCTCTGGATAGGTACCAGAATCACAAAAAGTAGCAAAAAAACGCCAAACATTGACACGGAAAATTAAAAAAACTATTGGCCTACATTCTTCTCAATATTTTAAAAAAAAGTTGTTGCGCGGCAACTCACTGCCTTCCTGAATACAAATAATGGATACAAAATGCTCTCATCTGATTTTAGACCCAATCATAGTTTTTTTAGTTTTTTTATTTCACCTTTATTTAACCAGGTAGGCAAATTGAGAACACGTTCTCATTTACAATTGCGACCTGGCCAAGATAAAGCAAAGCAGTTCGACACATACAACAACACATAGTTACACATGGAGTAAAACAAACATACAGTCAATAATACAGTGAAAAATAAGTATATATACAATGTGAGCAAGTGAGGTGAGATAAGGGATGTGAAGGCAAACAAAATATATAAAATATATATATAAATAAATAAAAATATAAAAAAAGGCCATGGTGGCGAAGTAAATACAATATAGCAAGTAAAAAAACACTGGAATGGTTGGTTTGCAGTGGAAGAAAGTGTAAAGTAGAGATAGAAATAATGGGGTGCAAAGGAGCAAAATAAATAAATAAATACAGTAGGTAAAGAGGTAGTTGTTTGGGCTAAATTATAGATGGGCTATGTACAGGTGCAGTAATCTATGAGCTGCTCTGACAGCTGGTGCTTAAAGCTAGTGAGGGAGATAAGTGTTTCCAGTTTCAGAGATTTTTGTAGTTCGTTCCAATCATTGGCAGCAGAGAACTGGAAGGAGAGGCGGCCAAAGGAAGAATTGGTTTTGGGGGTGACCAGAGAGATATACCTGCTGGAGCGCGTGCCACAGGTAGGTGCTGCTATGGTGACCAGCGAGCTGAGATAAGGGGGGACTTTACCTAGCAGGGTCTTGTAGATTACCTTTAGCCAGTGGGTTTGGCGACGAGTATGAAGCGAGGGCCAGCCAACGAGAGTGTACAGGTCGCAGTGGTGGGTAGTATATGGGGCTTTGGTGACAAAACGTATGGCACTGTGATAGACTGCATCCAATTTATTGAGTAGGGTTTTGGAGGCTATTTTGTAAATGACATCACCGAAGTCGAGGATTGGTAGGATGGTCAGTTTTACAAGGGTATGTTTGGCAGCATGAGTGAAGGATGCTTTGTTGCGGAATAGGAAGCCAATTCTAGATTTAACTTTGGATTGGAGCTGTTTGATGTGAGTCTGGAAGGAGAGTTTACAGTCTAACCAGACACCTAGGTATAGGTACTAGGTATAGTACTGAGACCGCACTCCTGAAAGTGGTAAATAACCTCAGTGTCAGACCAAAGCTCAGCGTCTGTCCTCATGCTGGAGTGTGGAGAACGCATAAAACATTACATTTGAGAAGCACTCTCACTCCCCCTATTGTACTACCTCACGCTGCATCTCCCCATTAACTGAACCTTCCTCCAGCCAGGACAATGGCAACAATAGAGACCAAGCAGGACATACACAAAGAAAACATTTTACCCCATTATCACTCATACCACACTCATCTGTACAAACAATAGTACGCAAGTATAAACACCATGGGACCACGCAGCCGTCATACTGCTCAGGAAGGAGACGCGTTCTGTCTCCTAGAGATGAACATACTTTGGTGTGAAAAGTGCAAATCAATCCCAGAACAACAGCAAAGGACCTTGTGAAGATGCTGGAGGAAACAGTATCTATATCCACAGTCAAATGAGTCCTATATGGACATAACCTGAAAGGCCGCTCAGAAAGGAAGAAGCCACTGCTCCAAAACTGCCATAAAAAAGCCAGACTACGGTTTGCAACTGCACATGGGGACAAGATTGTACTTTTTGGAGAAATGTCCTCTAGTCTGATGAAACAAGAATATAACTGTTTGGCAATAATGACCATCATTATGTTTGAAAAAAGGGGGAGGCTGGCAAGCCGAAGAATACCATCCCAACCGTGAAGCATGGGGGTGGCAGCATCATGTTATGGGGTGCTTGCTGCAGGAGGGACTGGTGCACTTCACAAAATAGATGGCATCATGAGACAGGAAAATTATGTGGATATATTGAAGCAACATCTCAAGACGTCAGTCAGGAAGTTATAGCTTGCTCGCAAATGGGTCTTCCAAATGGACAATGAGCCCAAACATACCTACAAAGTTTTGGCAAAATGGCTTAAGGACAACAAAGTCAAGGTATTGGAGTGGCCATCACAAAGCCCTGACCTCAAGCCTATATAACATTTGTGGGCAGAACTGAAAAAGCATGTGTGAGCAAGGATCCTACAAACCTGACTCAGTTACACCAGCTCTGTCAGTAGGAATGGGCCAAATTTCACCCAACTTATTGTGGGAAGCTTGTGGAAGGCTACCCGAAACGTTTGACCCAAGTTAAACAATTTAAAGGCAATGCTACCAAATACCAATTGAGTGTATGTAAACTTCTGACCCACTGGGAATGTGATGAAAGAAATAAAAGCTGAAATAAATCATTCTCTCTACAATTATTCTGACATTTCACATTCTTAAAATAAATTGGTGATCCTAACTAACCAAAGGCAGGTAATTTTTACTAGGATTAAATGTCAGGAATTGTGAAAAACTGAGTTTAAATGTATTTGGCTAAGGTGTATGTAAACTTCCGACTTCACCTGTATATGTGAATTGTAATAATGTACCTAATCAGATAGCTTAACAGGCAAAAATTACCTAAGACTAATGTTATGCAAGGTAGAGTTCTTCTTGGGTTGCTAGCTAACAATTATTTGTGGCTATCTGGCTAGCTAACAGTAGTAACTAGCCAGGTGTCCCTATTGACTTATTATGGGCTTGGGATCTACGGTACGTAGCCAGAAAAACATGTCAAAATTAACACATTATGTATTTCTTAACACATCAAGATAAAATATTGTGTTTAGGCAACATATGAGATGTAAATAGGCAACATTCCTTTTCGAAGTCGGAGTGTATTTTCTCTCACTTCAGCTCAAATAATGGCCGCCATTGATTTCAAGAAATGTTGTGTAATTTTTGACGTGGTTGCATCATATTTCTTTGCATACATATTTTGAAACTTGCATCAATGCATGCTTCAAAATATGTACAAACGGAATAAGCATTCGAGAAGTGCCCTCCATGCTCTGTTTTGCATACTTTGATTTCGACTCATACACTGACCCTCCTGGGCTCCAATTTGCGTGCTCAAAGCATGGTATTATGCATTTTGAGAAACACCCAATGTCAACTTTCACTGCTATGGAGACAACACACAGTTATACATTTCAATGAAACATGGTGAAGCCCCAAAATTGCCTACCCTAGATGCCTGTGTTTCAAACATAAGCAAGTGGATGGCAGCATTTATTTTAATTTTAAACTCGGCCAAAACAGAGATGCTAGTTTGATGTCCCAAGAAACAAAGAGATCTGCTGTTTGATCTGACAATTAATCTTGATGGTTGTACAGTCGTCTCAAATAAAACTGTGAAGGACATCTGCGTTATTCTGGACCCTGACCTGTCTTTTGACAAACACATCTAAAGGGCAGGTTTTTTCCATCTTCAATTTTTTTTAACAATCTGATACTTTTTGTCCAAAAATGATGCAAGAGAAGCTAATCCATGCTTTTGTCACTTCAAGATTAGAACACTGCAATGTTTTACTCTCCCGCTACCCGGATAAAGCACTGAATAAACTTCAGTTAATGCTAAATGTTGCTGCTAGAATCTTGACTAGAACCAAAACATTTGATCATATTACTCCAGTGCTAGCCTCTACAGTGATTTCCTGTTAACGCTAGGGCTGATTTCAAGATTTTACTGCTAACCTAAAAGGCATTACATGGGCTTGCGTATACCTATCTCTCCGATTTGGTCCTGCCTTACATACCAACACGTACGCTACGGTCACAAGACACAGGCCTCCTTATTGTTCCTAGAATTTCTAAGCAAACAGCTGGAGGCAGGGCTTTCTCCAATAGAGCTCCATTTTTATGGAATGGTCTGCCTACCCATGTGAGAGACGCAGACTCGGTCTCGACCTTTAAGTCTTTATTGAAGACTCATCTCTTCAGTAGGTCCTATGATTGAGTGTTGTCTGGCCCAGGGATGTGAAGGTGAACGGAAAGGCACTGGAGAAACGAACCGCCCTTGCGTCTATGCCTGACTGGTTCCCCTCTCTCCACTGGGATTCTTGGCCTCTAACGCTATTACAGGGGCTGAGTCACTGGCTTACTGGTGCTCTTCCATCCCATCCCTAGGATGGGTGCGTCGCTTGAGTGGGTTGAGTCACTGACGTGATCTTCCTGTCCGGGTTGGCGCCCCCCTCGGGTTCGTGCCGTGGGGGAGATCTTTGTGGGCTATACTCAGCCTTGTCTCAGGGTAGTAAGTTGGTGGATGAAGTTTTCCCTCTAGTGGTGTGGGGGCTGTGCTTTGGCAAAGTGGGTGGGGTTATATCCTGCCTGGTTGGCCCTGTCCGGGGGTATCGTCGGACGGGGCCATAGTGTCTCCTGACCCCTCCTGTCTCAGCCTCCAGTATTTATGCTGCAATAGTTTATGTGTCGGGGGCTAGGGTCAGTCTGTTATGTCTGGAGTATTTCTCCTGTCTTATCTGGTGTCATGTGTGAATCTAAGTAATTCTCTCTCTCTCCCTCTCCCCTCCCGGAGGACCTGAGCCCTGTGACCATGCCTCAGGTCTACCTGGCCTGATGTGTCCTTGCTGTCCACAGTCCACCTGGTCGTGCTGCTGCTCCAGTTTCAACTGTTCTGTCTGCGGCTATGGAACCCTGACCTGTTCACCGGATGTGCTACCTTGTCCCGGACCTGCTGTTTTCAACTCTCTCTCTACCACACCTGATGTCTCTAACTCAGAATGCTCGGCTATGAAAAGCCAACTGACATTTACTCCTGAGGTGCTGACCTGTTGCACCTTCTACAACCACTATGATTATTATTATTTGACCCTGCTGGTCATCTATGAACATTTGAACATCTTGGCCATGTACTGTTATAATCTCAACCTGGCGCAGCCAGAAGATGACTGGCAAACCCTCAGAGCCTGGTTCCTCTCTTGGTTTCTTCCTAGGTTCCTGCCTTTCTAAGGAGTTATTCCTAGCCACCATGCTTCTACATCTGCATTGCTTGCTGTTTGGGGTTTTAGGCTGGGTTTCTGGATAGCACTTTGTGATATCGGCTGATGTAAAAAGGGATTTATAGATACATTTGATTGATTGCTTGAATACCGTGGGCCAATAAAGCAGCTGTAACTTATTCACAGTAAAGGTTATTTATTTTCTGATTTCATATTTTCAGGAAGACTCAATCGTTCTCAATCTTCATTAGAATGTTGTGTAAATGGCAGTTGTTAAAGGGAAAAACAGTCATTTTTGTATAAGATACACCACACTTTGTGTTTTTTTTTCTAGACTGATTACAATTTGATTGATGGGGTGCTAATATATGTCATATCATTCGAAATAGCTCTTTCGCAGCTTTCAAATATGTATCATGTTTTCAATTATAGTTTGACATGCAAATTATTCTAAGTAATGCACGCAGATGTCATGATCCAGCAAAATATTAAAAATTCTGCTTAGGCAGAAAAGGGTTGGAGACTACATTCTACAAAGGTGCAATAACCATTGGTAAGAACTGTACTTTTCAATTGGTCCATGCAATTGACCAATCATATGTGTACAGTAATTTACCAGGCCAATCAGATCTCAAAACCAAATTTACCTTTGTCCAGCAAGAACCATTGGAGCGAGAAGCATAGCCTTAATTTCTGCAGTGACGAGATCATGAGGCCTATTGTCGTGCCATTTCTCCGCCGCCATCACCTCATGTTTCAGCATGTTAATGCACAGCCCCATGTCGCAAGGATCTGCACAAAATTCCTGGAAGGTGAAAATGTCCCAGTTCTTCCATGGCCTGCATACTCACCAGACATGTGACCCATTGAGCATGTTTGGCATGTTCTGGATTGACGTGTACGACAGCGTGTTCTAGTTCCCCCCAATATCCATCACCTTCAACCAGCCATTGACGAGGAGTAGAACAACATTCCACATACCACAATCAACAGCCTGATCAACTCTATGTGACAGAGATGTGTTGCGCTGCATGAGGCAAATGGTGGTCACACCAGATACTGACTGGTTTTCTGATCCACCTTTTTAATATATCTGTGACCAACGAATCTGTATTTCCATTCATGTGAAATCCATAGATTAGGGCCTAATGAATTTATTTCAATTGACTGTTACTCAGTAAAATCTTTGAAATTGTTTCATGTTGCGTTGATATTTTGGTTCAGGCTGTATGTATTTTTAGATATAGGCCTATTGTAAATGTGTATTATTGCTTCATCATGATCTTTTTTGCTAAAAGAAATACAAGTACAAAAATAACTTTAATCTACATAGTATTTTGACCGAGGTAATGAACTGTCCATTGATAACTGAAAAAAAGGACCATGTTTGAAACTATCAGAACTCAGCATAAGACCCAGATGCAGACAGCTAGAGTCACAGATGTTTATTGACCCAATCAGGGGGCAGGCAAAAGACAGGTCCAAGGCAGGCAGAGGTCCGTAATCCAGGGCAGAGTCAATAAGGTACCGAACAGCAGGCAGGCTCGGGGTCAGGACAGGCAGAGGTTCGTAAACGGGTCAGGTTTGTAAATGCAGGTACAGAATGGCAGGCAGGCTCGGGGTCAGAGCAGGCAGAATGGTCAGAACCGGGGAAAATAGGAAACAGAACTTGACAAAGCAGGGAGATGGGAAAACACACTGGTAAGACCTGACAACACAAGATGAACTGGCAACAGACAAACAGAGAACACAGGTATAAATACACTTGGGATAATGAGGAACATGGGCGAGTCTGATGGTCTTTTAAAGTATAAAAGCAAAACTTGCTATCATTTAAAGAATGAAAAGGTATGGTAATGGCATAATGTCTTACTGTGGGGTGTGACGAATCCAATACTTTACCTTTTATCTGGTACAAATCACATTATTGTGGAAGCACCTCCTCTAAGAGTATGAATTAAGCTGTTTCAGAAGGCTGAATCCTAAGCAACGTCCCTGTACATACTTTGAAGTGCAATACCGACATAGCTACTGCAGTAGGTCAAAGCTGTATGCTGAAAAACCTTGGTTGAGCATGGGTGGAATAGGCATTATGGTGTTCATGTGAATTTCCCCTATCCTTTTTGGCTTCAGACCACAATGCCTATTTCTCACTTAAAACATTGTTTTTTTTTAAATACAAGTTGTCAACATTAACAAAACATTCACATTACAACTTTTCCTGTTTCACAACAGTTTTTGTGAATAAAATGTTAGATATATTTCCTTTAACATCCTGTATTGTGTGTTTATTATTTTACCATTCATATGTTTTAGGCTATTTTGAGACTTTAACAAGCATCAGTTACTACTGGAATGTCTACCAATGGCATTTCCATCTTTTTGTGCGAAATGACATTGGTCACTCCAATTTTTTTTTACATTTTTAAAAGTATAAATGGCCCACACTTTAGATAAGGCCACTCAATAAAACTGAATTTATGATTAGAAAATGGTTCATAAGGACCTATATTAATCTTCTCACGAATGGAGTAATGATTAATAAATGATGAATAAACTATTTCCTAATCCATTACAAATGCTTTACCTGGAGAGATTATAAAGTGCTAGCCTGAAATCTTGATATTTTAATAGTCAAATTTTATTTCTAACAATTAAGTCCCGTATTCTATTCTAATCCGATGGACTTGAACAGTGAACTCCTGCCAAGGTCACGAAAGAAAATTGCTTTTGTAATCTGCTGGCTGACACCATATGTGCGGATGCAGTGCTGTTGCGTAATAGTTCTTATTTTATAAAGAAATAAGAAAAAACAAACATCATTATGGCCTCTCTCTGTGCCTGATGAAATGCTCTCCTAATCTCTGTCTTTAGGACTGCGGACACATTTTAGTCTAGCCCAGAAACAATATCAAGGTTTATGGCTGGTACCATGCACAGACAATGTATAATCATGTCTAGCAGGGTTTGGGTCAATTCCATTTCAATTCCAGTCAATTCTGGAAGTACACTGACATTCCAATTATTTTCAATGCTTTTCAATTAGGAAAATGGGGAATTGGAATTTGGTTTACTTTCTGACTAGAATTTAAATGGAATTGACCCCAACCCTGGTGTCTACAAATCAACAAGAAGCTATTTATTGTGTGGTATCTATGTTTCTTGTGATGCTAGCATAGCAGCTGTCCCATAAATTAACCACACTGCACTTAAACAGAGTAATGAGAGCTTTTCCAATGTGCACTTTCAAGCTGCAATAGACTGTCACTCATGGGTAATATTTCAGATCTATGTTGTTCTGTTGGTGTCCTGTACTTGTGGCCAGAGCCCATTCCCTCCTTACAACCATGTGGTCCATTTCAATCTAATTTACATGTTTGATGTGCGTTGAGAAATGAGATGAGCTGTAGTGGTTGAAGGTAGGCTAGTGAAATACATTGCAATGCAGTCACGCCCTGAACCAGGCAGAGCAGTACAATTAAACTGCACTAGTGCGGAAAACCTTTTGGCAGGAGTCTGGTAGTGAATGGGGATACGGGCTATTTTCTAAATGTAAACACAAAAACACAATCCCCTCACATTGGACCAATGCACCTTGTCAGATACATCCCTGGCAGCTATTTACATCTCTGAAGGATAATTTAGCAGTCCTCTGTAATAGAAACATATAATTTTGTGTATTGTCCTTCTAAAAAATGAGGGGGAACAAAAACAATGGCAGTGAACCCTAAAGTAAAGTGTTACCGATGTCACACCCTGATCTGTTTCACCTGTCTTTGTGCTTGTGTCCACCCCCCTCCATGTGACGCCCATCTTTGTGCTCAGTCCCCTCCTGTACTCCCTGTTCACCCACGACTGCATGGCCAGGCACGACTCCAACACCATCATTAAGTTTGCATACGACACAACAGTGGTAGGCCTGATCACCGACAACGAAGAGACAGCCTATAGGGAGGAGGTCAGAGACCTGGCCGGGTGGTGCCAGAATAACAACCTATCCCTCAACGTAACCAAGACTAAGGAGATGATTGTGGACTACAGGAAAAGGAGCACCGAGCACGTCCCCATTCTCATCGACGGGGCTGTAGTGGAGCAGGTTGAGAGCTTCAAGTTCCTTGGTGTCCACATCAACAACAAACTAGAATGGTCCAAACACACCAAGATAGTCGTGAAGAGGGCACGACAAAGCCTATTCCCCCTCAGGAAACTAAAAAGATTTGGCATGGGTCCTGAGATCCTCAAAGGGTTCTACAGCTGCAACATTGAGAGCATCCTGACCGGTTGCATCACTGCCTGGTACGGTAATTGCTCGGCCTCTGACCGCAAGGCACTTCAGAGGGTAGTACGTACGGCCCAGTACATCACTGGGGCAAAGCTGCCTGCTATCCAGGACCTCTACACCAGGCAGTGTCAGAGGAAGGCCCTAAAAATTGTCAAAGACCCCACCCACCCCAGTCATAGACTGTTCTCTCTACTACCGCATGGCAAGCGTTACCGGAGTGCCAAGTCCAGGACAAAAAGGCTTCTAAACAGTTTTTACCCCCAAGCCATACGACTCCTGAATAGGTAACCAAATGGTTACCCGGACTATTTGCATTGTGTGCCCCCCCCCCCCCCCCCCCAACCTCTATTTTACGCTGCTGCTACTCTCTGTTTATCTTATATGCATAGTCACTTTAATTATACATTCATGTACATACTACCTCAATTGGCCCGACCAACCAGTGCTCCCGCACATTGGCTAACCGGGCTATCTGCATTGTGTCCCATCACCCGCCAACCCCTCTTTTTACGCTACTGCTACTCTCTGTTCATCATATATGCATAGTCACTTTAACCATAACTACATGTACATACTAACTCAATAAGCCTGACTAACAGGTGTCTGTATATAGCCTTGCTACTCTTATTTTCAAATGTCTTTTTACTGTTGTTCTGTTTTTTACTTACCTACACACACACACACACACACACACACACACACACACACACACACACACACACACACACACACACACACACACACACCTTTTTCACTCTATTGGTTAGTGACTGTAAGTAAGCATTTCACTGTAAGGTTGTATAAGGCGCACGTGACAAATAAACTTTGATTTGATTTGATCTTCCCCATTATCCCCAGTGTATTTATACCTGTGTTCTCTGTTTGTCTGTTGCCAGTTCTTTTTGTTCGTCAAGCCTACCAGCGGTTTCCCCTTGCTCCTGTCTTTTTCTAGTTCAGTTTTTTTAGTTTTCCCGGTTTTGACCATTCTGCCTCCCCTGACGCTGAGCCTGCCTGCCGTTCTGTACCTTGTCACACCACCCTGGATTATTGACCTCTGCCTGCCATGACCCCTAGACTGCCTGGCATTCTGTACCTTATGGACTCTGATCTGGATTACTGACCTATGCCTGCCCTTGACCTGTCGTTTTGCCTGCCACCTGTTCTAGTAATAAACTGTTGTTACTTCGACACTGTCTGCATCTGGGTCTTCTCTTGAAACGTGATAACTGCATATAAACCCCATCCCTTGCCGTTTTTTTTATGCAGTGTTGAAGGAATGCGGAGAAGTATGGCATTTGAAGAAGTTGGCTGAAAAGAATACTTGGAGGACTGGACACACCGGGCCAGTTGCAACCTCTGATGGAAACTAGATTATCGGCAGCTGATCTCAATTGCAACCATCCTCTGCCACCGATTTACCTCCCCATAACGATGGTTGCAAGCAACATTCTTCAATAAAATGTTGCCCTCTGGAGGGTATTATCGTCTGAACATTTTAATCATGCTACTTGAGCAGGTGATGTATCTATTTGACAATCATTCCGTACAACTGAAATAAAGTATTTCCTAATTTACCTATAATGTATTTTATTTTTTTTATCAAATGAAAAAGTTACTGTCTCGGTGTGCTTGGACCATGTTAGTTTGTTGGTGATGTGGACACCAAGGAACTTGAAGCTCTCAACCTGCTCCACTACAGTGCCATCAATTAGAATGGGGGCGTGCACGGTCCTCTTTTTCCTGTAGTCCACAATCATCTCCTATGTCTTGATTACGTTGAGGAAGAGGTTGTTGTCCTAGCACCACACGGCCAGGTCTATGACATCCTCCCTATAGGCTGTCTCTTCGTCGGTGATCAGGCCTACCACTGTTGTGTCATCGGCAAACTTAAGGATGGTGTTGGAGTTGTGCCTGGCTGTGCAGTCATGAGTGAAGAGGGATGGGAGGATGGGACTGAGCATGCAGCCCTGAGGGGCCCCTGTGTTGAGGATCAGCTTGGCAGATGGGTTTTTACCTACCCTTACCACCTGGGAGCGGCCCGTCAGGAAGTCCAGGATCCAGTTGCAGAGGGAGGTGTTTAGTCCCAAGGTCCTTAGCTTATTGATGAGCTTTGAGGGCACTATGGTGTTGAACGCCGAGCTGTAGTCAATGAATAGCATTCTCACATAGGTGTTCCCTTTGTCCAGGTGGGAAAGGGCAGTGTGGAGTACAATAGAGATTGCATCACCTGTGGATCTGTTAAGGCGGTATGCAAATTGGAGCAGGTCTAGGGTCTCTGGGATAATGGTATCGATGTGAGCAATGACCAGTCTTTCAAAGCACTGTATGGCTACAGATGTGAGTGCTACAGGTCGGTAGTCATTTAGGCAGGTTACCTTAGTGTTCTTGGGCACAGGGACTATGGTGGTCTGCTTAAAACATGTAGGTATTACAGACTCGGACAAGGAGAGGTTGAAAATGTCAGTAAAGACACTTGACAGTTGGTCAGCGCATGCTCGCAGTACACGTCCTGGTAATCCGTCTGGCACTGCGGCCTTGTGAATGTTGACCTGTTAAAAGATCTTACTCACATCGGCAGCGGAGAGCGTGATCACACAGTTTTCCTGGAACAGCTGGTGCTCTCATGCATGTTTCAGTGTTATTTGCCTCGAAGCAAGCATAGAAGTAGTTTAGCTCATCTGGTAGCCTCGTGTCACTGCGCAGCTCTCGGCTGTGCTTCCCTTTGTAGTCTGTAAGGGTTTGCAACCCTGCCACAACCGACGAGCATCAGAGCCGGTGTAGTACGATTTGATCTTAGCCCTGTATTGACGATTTGCCTGTTTGATGGTTCATCGGAGGGCATAGTGGGATTTCATATAAGCTTCCGGGTTAGAGTCCTGCTCCTTGAAAGCGGCAGCTCTAGCCTTTAGCTCAGTGCAGATGTTGCCTGTAATCCATGGCTTCTGGTTGGGGTATGAATGTACCGTCAAGGTGGGGACGACATCATCGATGCACTTATGAAGCCAATGACTGATGTGGTGTACTCCTAAATGCCATCGAAGGAATCCCAGAACATATTCCAGTCTGTGCTAGCAAAACAGTCCTGTAGCTTGGCATCTGCTTCATCTGACCACTTTTTTATTTATCGAGTCACTGGTGCTTCCTGCTTCGATTTTTGCTTGTAAGCAGGAATCATGAGGATAGAATTATGGTCAGATTTGCCAAATGGAGGGCGAGGGAGAGCTTTGTATGCGTCTCTGGGTGAGCGTTTTCCTGTTTGCTTATGGTGGAATACAGCTCATTCAGTGTGGTCTTAGTGCCAGCATTGGTCTGTGGTGGTATGTATACAGCTACGAAAAATACAGATGAAAACTCTCTAGGTAGATAGATTGGTCTACAGCTTATCATGAGATACTCTACCTCAGGCGAGGAAAACCTTGAGACTTCCTTAGATATCGTGCACCAGCTGTTATTTACAAAAATACAGAGTCCGCCGCCCCTTGTCTTACCAGACGCTGCTGTTCTATCCTGTCGATACAGTGTATCCAGCCATCCAGCTGTATGTTGATAAAGTCGTCGTTCAGCCACGACTCCGTGAAGCATAAGATATTAAAGTTTAATTTCCCGTTGGTAGTTTAATTTTCCTCGTAGGTTGTCGATTTTATTTTCCAAAGATTGCACGTTTGCTAGCAGAATGGAAGGAAGTGGGGGTTTATTCGATCGCCTACGAATTCTCAGAAGGCAGCCCACCCTCTGGCCCCTTTTTCTCTGCCTTCTCCATAAAATTCTCCTTCCGTGGCCTCCAACTGCTCTTAAACACAAGTTAAACTAAATGCATGCTATTCAATCGATCACTGCCCGCACCTGCTCGCCCGTCCAGCATCACTACTCTGGACGGCTCTGACTTAGAATACGTGGACAACAACAAATACCTAGGTGTCTGGTTAGACTGTAAACTCTCCTTCCAGACTCACATTAAGCATCTCCAATCCAAAATTAAATCTAGAATCGGCTTCCTATATCGCAGCAAAGCCTCCTTCACTCATGCTGCCAAACATACCCTCGTAAAACTGACCATCCTACCGATCCTCGACTTCGGTGATGGCATCTATAAAATAGCCTCCAACACTCTACTCAACAAATTGGATGCAGTCTATCACAGTGCCATCCATTTTGTCACCAAAGCCCCATACACTACCCACCATTGCAACCTGTACGCTCTCGTTGGTTGGCCCTGTCATGACTTCTACCAAAGTCGATGCCTCTCCTTGTTCGGGCGGTGCTCGCGGTCGACGTCACCGGTCTTCTAGCCATCATTGATCCATTTTAAATTTTTCATTGGTTTTGTCTTGTCTTCCTACACACCTGGTTTCAATCCCATTCATTACCTGTTGTGTATTTAACCCTCTGTTTCCCCTCATATCTTTGTCAGAGATTGTTTGTTGTTCAGTATTCGTGTTGTTTGTATTGGTGTGCGACGGGTCCTCGTACCCACTTTGTTTTATTTTATTCATGGTTTTGGAGTTATGTTTGTTTTCAAGTTATTAAACAACTCCATTCCACTAAGTTTGATTCTCCTGCGCCTGACTTCCCTGCCACCTATACACACGACTCTGACAGTCCCTCGCTTCATACTCGTCGCCAAACCCACTGGCTACAGGTTATCTACAAGGCTCTGCTAGGTAAAGCCCCGCCTTATCTCAGCTCACTGGTCACCATAGCAGCACCCACTCAGCACCCACTTTTCTTTTGTTCTACTGTATTATTGACTGTATGTTTTGTTTACTCCATGTGTAACGCTGTGTTGTTGTATGTGTCGAATTGCTATGCTTTATCTTGGCCAGGTCACAGTAGCAAATGAGAACTTGTTCTCAACTAGCCTACCTGGTTAAATAAAGGTGAAATATTTTTTTTTAAATTAAAAGACAGCAGAGGTGTATTTGGAGGGCAGGTTGGTTAGGGTGAGATCTATGAGGATGCCCGTGTTTACGGTTTTGGGGTTGTACCTGGTAGGTTCATTGATAATTTGTGTGAGATAAGGGTACGGCTAAAGGCTATAAGAACTGGTCGTGGAGTAGGTTCGGAACAGAGAGTAAAAGCAGCAGGTTTCTGGGCATGGTAGAATAGATTCAAGGCATAATGTACAGACAAAGGTATGGTAGGATGTGAATACAGTGGAGGTAAACCTATGCATTCAGTGACGATGAGAGAAATATTGTCTCTAGAAACATAATTTAAACCAGGTGAGGTCACTGCATGTGTGGGAGGCTGAACTAAAGGGTTAGGTAAGGCGTATTGAGCAGGGCTAGAGGCTCTACAGTGAAATAAGGCAATAATCACTAACCAAAACAGCAATGGACAAGGAATATTGACATTAGGGAGAGGCATGCGTAGCCGAGTGATCATAGGGGTCCAGTGAGTAGCTAGGCGGGCTGGAGACACGGCGATTCAGACAGCTAGCGGGCCGGGGCTAGCAATCTAGCAGAAGGGCCTTAGAGGGAAGTCGCGATGGAAGAAGTCTGTTGTAGTCCCCTCGTGCTGTTAAGTTGGCAGACTAGTCATGATGGATAAGCATGGCTCCGTGTGGTAAAAGGGTCCAGGCCAATTGACAAGATAGGTATAGTGGCCAAAGAATTTGTCCGATGGGCTTCTTCAGCTAACATATGCTCTAGACAGCTAGTGGGCCGCGGCTAGCAGGCTAGCAGATGGGCATTCAGGGGACGTCGCGACGGAAGAGCCAGTTGAAAAACCCCCACAGGCAGATTATGTCGGTAATCCAGTCGTGATGGAATCGGCGGGGCTCCGTGTCGGTAGTAAAAGGGGTCCAGGCCAATTGGCAAAATAGGTATTGTAGCCCAAGGAGTGGCTGATGGAGCTCTTCGGCTAGCTGGAAGATGGGCCTAGCAAAGGCTAGCTCCAGGCTAATTGGTTTTTGATTCGGGACAGAGACGTTAGCTAGGAGTGGTCACTCGGAATAGCAGCTAGCTAGCTGCAATGATCCAGGTGAAAAGGTTCAGAGCTTGCGGTAGGAATCCGGAGATGTGGAGAAAAATAAGTCTGATTTGCTCTGGTTTGAGTCGCGCTGTGCAGACTGGCAAGAGTTGTCCTGGCTTAAGGTTAGCTGATGACTGCTAGCAGTGGAAAATGGCAGATCCACACCACATTGGGTGAGGCGGATTGCAGGAGAGTATGTTGAAGTTGAGGTTAAGAAAAATACTTTTTTTATATATGCGAAGAAAAAAGATATATACACGGGGCACGAAAAAACGAGGACAAAGATATCTGACTGCTACGCCATCTTGGAATCTTGCACACTCATGTAATCAAAATATATTTTATATTTGAGATTCTTCAAAGTAGCCATCCTTTGCCTTGATGACAGCTTTGCTCACTCTTGGCATTCTCTCAGCCAGCTTCCCCTGGAATGCTTTTCCAACAGTCTTGAAGGACTTCCCACATATGCTGAGCACTTGTTGGCTGCTTTTCCTCTGCGGTCCAACTCATCCCAAACCATCTTAATTGGTTTGAGGTCGGGTGATTGTGGAGGCAAGGCCATCTAATGCAGCACTCCATCACTCTCCTTCTTGGTCAAATAGCCCTTACACAGCCTGGAAGTGAGTTGGGTCATTGTCCTGTTGAAAAACAAATGATAGTCCCACTAAGCGCAAACCGGATGGGATGGAGTAATTCTGCAGAATGCTGTGGTAGCCATGCTGGTTAAGTGTGCCTTGAATTCTAATTTAATCACAGTGTCACCAGCAAAGCACCCCCCACGCCATTACACCTCCTCCTCCATTTTTCACAGTGGGAACTACACATGCAGACATCATCCGTTCATCTACTCTGCGTCTCACAAAGACATGGCGGTTGGAACCAAAAATCTCAAATTTGGAGTCATCAGACCAAAGGACAGATGTCCATTCCTCATGTTACTTGGCCCACCAAGTCTCTTTTTCTTATTGGTTTCCTTTAGTAGTGGTTTCTTTACAGCAATTCGACCATTCTCCTCTGAACAGTTGATGTTGAGATGTGTCTATTACTTGAACGCTGTGAAGCATTTGTTTGGGCTGCAATTTATGAGGCTGGTAACTCTAATGAACTTATCCTCTGCAGCAGAGGTAACTCTGGGTCTACTTTTCCTGTGGCGGTCTTCGTGAGAGCCAGTTTCATCATAGTGCTTGATGGTTTTTGTGACTGCAAATGAAGAAACTTTCAAAGATCTTAAATTTTGCCGCATTGACTGACCTTCATGTCTTAAAGTAATGATGGACTGTCGTTTCTCTTTGCTTATTTGAGCTGTTCTTGCCATAATATGGACTTGGTCTTTTACCAAATAGGGCTATCGTCTGTATACCACCCCTACCTTGTCACAACACAACTGATTGTCTCAAACGCATTGAGAAGGAAATAAATTCCACTAATTAACTTTTAAATAGTCACACCTGTTAAATTAAATGCAATCCAGGTGACTACCTCATGAAGCTGGTTGAAAGAATGCCAAGAGTGTGCAAAGCTGTCATCAAGGCAAAGGGTGGCTACTTTGAAGAATCTCAAATATAAAATATATGTTTTGATTTGTTTAACACTTTGTTTGGTGACTACATGATTCCATTAGTGTTATTTTCTAGTTTTGATGTCTTCACTGTTATTCTACAATGCAGAAAATAGAGTAGGTGTCCAAACTTTTGAATGGTATTGTAAATATTGGATTATAAATTGTGCCTTCCTGTATTATACTTATGCTAAAAAATGTATTCTATCCTACTGAGCCATTTACTTTGTATTCGTATACTTAGATGTTATTCTTTATTATTGTTGTTGTGTCGACAACAAAGGAAAATGCAAGTGTACGGTTCTGTATTTATTTTCTTAGTCAACCTTGTGTTCTGTTTCGTTGTGTTCTTGAACGTAGCACTGTTGCTTTGTGTTCTGGAACGTAGCCCTGTCTTTCATTTTTGTTCTTTGATTTCACCTGTGTTAGTTACTCACCTGGTCTCATCAGCTCCTTATTTAGTTCAGTTCATTCTGTGTCTGTGAGGTATTGTTTGTGTTGACTCTACTAAGCCTTTTCCTAGCTCGTTTGTGAGAACCAGTTATAGCTCTTCGGTCTTAGTTTTGATTCACCTGCCTGTTTGCCTACCTGTGTGTGACCACGATTCCTGCCTTCTGCGAAGGCGAAATAAACAACTGCCACGCTATGCGTGTGAATCTACACCTTTTTCTCCCTGAGTATTCATTACAGCAAGTAAGCGCTTCATTGGACAGCGTATACTGTGTGTATCCTATACGACTAATGAAATGTATTATACTCAAATGTATTTTTACAGTCATCAGACTTGTTTTTTATTTGATTTTTTAAAAAAATGTTATGCTCCAGATAGGTTGATATTTCTTTGGGGGCGGTAGTAGAGGATTCTTGACCAGCTGTCTGGTTTCATAATGACTTGACATAGTAACAACGAGAGATCAACTGATCCGCTGTTTTATCCTCATGTTTTTTGTTGTTGTTGCAATCAAGCTTAGTTTAGCCTGCAGATGCATGTAATCTCCCGTTTTAGTAGCGTTTTATCAAATCCAACAGTAACTTGCCGGAGCGCGTTCAATTCTGCCTGTTGGTTGCAATCGAGCCACCGTATCTTCAGCCCTTGCTAGGGGATGTTTTAGGACTGGCCAACACTGCTGGATATTTTTTATCTGGTACGGGAAACACCCAATGGGTGCTCTTGTCGATTCTTCATGTCCGAACACTCCAAATAAACCCATGCGGTTCAGCTTCCACACACACAGAAGAATATGCACTTATGTTTGAGCTGGTGAATTACTGGACGGGACGCCCCCATGTGGTGAGGGTAGGTAACACATCTGGAGCGGGTCGAGAGCTTCAAGTTCCTCGGTGTCCACATCACTAAGGCGTTAACATGGTCCTCTCACACCAGCACAGTCCTGCTGCTCCTCTTCAGGATATTGAAAATATTTGGCATGGCCCCTCAGATTCTTAACTCTACAGCTGTGCCATTGAGAGCATCTTAAGGGCATCCCTGCTTGATCCCCACCAATCCAAGACATTTAAATGTTTCCCCTTAAACCACTCGAGTGTTGCTTTAGCAGTATGCTTAGGGTCATTGTCCTGCTGGAAGGTGAAACTCCGTCCCAGTCTCAAATCTCTGTCCATAGCGGTCCTATGGACAGATACTCCAATCTCCGCTGTGGAGCTTTGCAGCTCCTTCGGGGTCATCTTTGGTCTCTTTGTTGCCTATCTGATTAATGCCCTCCTTGCCTGGCCCGTGAGTTTTGGCCCTCTCTTGGCAGGTTTGTTGTGGTGACATATTCTTTCAATTTTTTAATAATGGATTTAATGGTGCTCCGTGGGATGTTCAAAGTTTTGGATATTTTTTTATAACCCAACCCTGATCTGTACTTCTCCACAACTTTGTCCCTGACCTGTTTGGAGAGTGCTTGCTTGGTGGTGCCCCTTGCTTAGTGGTGTTGTAGACTCTGGGGCCTTTCAGAACAGGTGTATACATACTAAGATCATGTGACACTTAGATTGCAAACAGGTGGACTTTATTTAATTATGTGACTTCTGAAGGCAATTGGTTGCACCAGATCTTATTTAGGGGCTTCATAGCATATGCACGCACCACTTTTCCAGGTTTTTCTTTTAAATAATTTTTTGAAACGTGTTTTTTTCATTTCACTTCAATTTGGACTATTTTGTGTATTTCCATTACCTGAAATTCAAATAAAAATCCATTTAAATTACAGGTTGTAATGTAACAAAAGAGGAAAAATTCCAAGGGGGATGAATACTTTTGCAAGGCACCTGCCAGAAGGACAACAGTCTCGACAGCACTTCGCCAATCTGGGCTTTATGGGAGAGTGGCCAGACGGAAGCCACTCCTGTGAAAAAGGCACATGACCTTATGCCTGGAGTTTGCAAAAAGGCACATGAAAGCATAAGACAAAAGATTCTGTGATCTGAATAGACACAAATTGTACTCTTTGGCCTGAATGCAAAGTGCCATGTCTGGAGAAAACCAGGCACAGCTTATCACCTGTCTAACACCATCCTACTGTGAAACATGGTGGTGGCAGCATCATGCTATGGGGATGCTTTTCAGTGGCAGGGACTGGATGAATAGTAAGGATAGAGGGAACAATGAATGGAGTCAAATACAGGCAAATCCTTGATGATAACCTGCTTCAGAGTGCAAATGATGTTAGACTGGGGGCGGAGATTTACATTCCAACAGGACAATGACCCCAAGCATACAGCTGTCATGGAAATTACCACTAAGGAATCCAAGTCAAATTTAAATGAGCATATCTTTATTGATATCGGATTAGTGCTCAAAGTACAAGTCTTTCAGAAGCTCTGAAAGGGTGCTTTCACTTCAGCACTGTTTATACTCATGCACAAACTAGGTGTCTCTGCTCTCAGGGTGCAATAAGCTGATCATGACCTTACACACAGTTTCTAGGTGTTGGGCCAAAGTGACAAGGTTTTCCCTTATTTCTGTTATCCTTCTATCAGTTCCCTCCCTGGGAGCAAATTCACCAAACATCCTAACACAATAACAAGAAACAATATACTACATGTAGTCACGCATTTGCAGAGACACAGAGGACACTCACATTTCCACTACACAGCCAAAGCAATGCTGGAATGGCTTCAGAACAAGAAAATGAACGTTTTTGAGTGGCCAAGCCAAAGCCCAGACATAAATCCCATTGAAAATCTGTAGAAAGACTTGAAGATTGCTGTTCACTGACGCTCCATCTAACTTAACAGAGCTTGAGAAAATCTGCAAGGAAACATGGGAGAAAATTCTCAAATCCAGATGTGCAAAGCTGATGAAGACATACCCAAGACGGCTCAAAGCTGTAATCGCCGCCAAACGTGCTTCTACAAAGTATTGACTCAGTGGTGTGAATACTTGCAGTATGTAAATTAGATATTTCAGTATGTAATTTTCAATAAATGTGCAACATTTCTAAAAACATGTTTTCACTTTGTCACTATGGGCTATTGTGTGTAAATGTTCGAGAAAGAAAATCTATTTAATCCATTTTGAATTCAGGCTGTAACACCACAAAATGTGGAATAAGTTAAGGGGTAAACTCTCCCCTAACCAGGACGACGCTGGGCCACTTCATGGGTCTGTGACAGCCTGGGATCAAACCCAAGGCTGTAGTGACCCCTCAGCACTGTGATGCCGCTACGCCTCTCAGGAGGTAGCTGTGAGTCTTTCTTGGTAAGTCTCTAAGAGTTTAGCACACTTGGATTGTACAATATTTGCACAATATTTTTTACTTTATTCCTCAAACTCTGTCAAGTTGATTGTTGATCATTGCTAGAGAGCCATTTTCAAGTCTTGCCATAGATGATTTTTTACATTAGGCTATAACCTACAAATAGCTATATCGTAAGCCTATTAGGCTATAACCTACAAATAGCTATATCGTAAGCCTATTAGGCTATAAGCCTACTGCAAATGATTGTTGTTTGCTCCTGAACTGGCCAAATGGCAGAGCTATCCTTCACCTACCCTTCAGTACTACAACTTTGTTAAACTTCTTTAATTAACATCATTGCACAATCCTGGCGCTGTCCTTTCAGCACCACAAAAGGAGCTACAAATGCTTAAAATGACATCTCACCAAGATCTGTTGCCTATGCCTAATAGGCATACTTATCATTATTATTGTTATTATTATTATTATTATTACAAGTAGAAGAGTATCACTTCTCACAATGGTGCTCATTTAGTAAAGTTAGATCAAAGCTGAATCAATGTCTCGCAAGATAACATGATTAATTAGCATTTTCATAACAGAACCGAATTTAATACCATAGCATAGTAGGCCTATAACGTTACTGTTACACCAAAAACACCTCATTTATATTGAGATTTTACGATAGCTTGCTGAAGCTGAATAGTCCCAAAAAAGATAATGAGCCATAACTCAACAGAGCGCGCCACTAGGCAGGATGTACACTTTGATTGAAACAAAATACAAGAAAGGCTAACATTTTATTAACACCGTTTGCTCTAATTCATTCACACAGAAAAAGTAATTCAAGGACATCTAAATGCATATTCCCATTAAACTGATTGAGATCAAACAAATGACTTTATTAAAATAGAACATTTTCTTCAGACAATATGTGTGAGCATACCCAGACATTGCAATTGGAGGATGCATTTTATGCTTATTCTATAATGATTGGCCATTCAATTGGCTACAACTGTTGGTACAAACATTGATTGAGGAAATGATGTGTAACAGTTTTCTTCCAGGGGTGAAGGAGAGGACCAAAGTGCAGCGCGGCTAGTGTTAAACATGTTTAATAAAGAACAAGTAAAACACTACAAACAACAATACAAAATAACAAATGTGCAAAAACCGACACAGACCTATCTGGTGCAGACAATCACAGAGACAGGAAACAAACACCCACAAAATCCCAACACAAAACAAGCCTCCTATATATGATTCTCAATCAGAGACAACGATTACCATCTGCCTCTGATTGAGAACCCACACTAGGCTGACATAGAAACAGACAAACTAGACACACAACATAGAATTCCCACCCAGCTCACGTCCTGACCAACTAAACACATACAAAACAACAGAAAACAGGTCAGGAACGTGACATTATGTCAATTACATGTTTTTTTTGAGCTCCCTCACCACAAAAGATAGCACTACACCACTGGTGTTTTTGGACCATTTGTTCGTGTTTTTTCAGAGCTCCCGTACTGCACAACGAGGATGAAGAAGTGAAATGCTGATTGGTATAATTTTCTCGAAAACAAGTGAAATAGCAACAAAAAAACATGTCTGGATCCTTCTATAACATAACTTTTACAAAAAAAATTAGATTTGGTTGTAAAAAAAGCAAACTTCTCCTTTAAGTATATTTGACTGCAGTCAATGAAACCTAATTAAATAAGGCTTGATTTAACCAGTTCAGTTGTGTAGTCTGTGGAATAATCCAAAGGAATGTAAACATCAAGAAATGATGTCCTTGTCACAACTTAACTCGGTCTCTCATTGAGACAGGTCCAGCTTCTTGTCCAGTGATGCATTCTAGAGTGACAGAGAATGAGTGAGGCACTTCCTCGTGACAGTGCCCTAAAGCGGCCCCAAGCCCACTCCTCAGTCCCTTTTAGCTGGAGAGCCACCATGAATGTTTCAGAGGGAACACAGAGTACCTAACACAGGTGAAACAGGTTCATCAGACAGACACTCTGCCTTGAGTGTGTCTAGGGCTGTTGCCATGACGGTATTACTGCAAGACCGGCGGTCATGAATCATGACCACAGTAAAATTCTGTTGAGTCACGGTAATCTAATTTTATGCACTCTAGACACGCATTAGTAGTATCCAATTTGCTAACGATCATCAGGTCGCTAATGGCCTTGTACTCAAGGCTCTATTTTCCCTCTAACCACTCTGACAACAATGCAAATTCAATCGAATCATCAAAGCAGTGTGTGCTTTTAAAACTTACCTCACTTTGATTGACCAAGTTGAAGAAAGAAGTTCAGTAACAGGTTGAAACTGAGCGGAAAACATGGACTTTGTGGATGTTGTTTCAAAGCCTAACAAAATGAAATGGACAGCGCTTAAGTGATAATGAATTCAAAACAGCCATATGCATATTCGAGCATATGCATAGGCCTATCTATATACACTACATTAACAAAATCATGTGGACACCTGCTCGTCGAACATCTCCTTCCAAAATCATGGGCATTGATATCGAGTTGGTCCCTCCTTTGCTTCTATAACAGTCTCCACTCTTCTGGGAAGGATTTCCACAAGATGTTGGAATATTGCTGTGGGAACCTGCTTCCATTCAGCCACAACAACACTAGTGAGGCCTGGCTCGCAGTCAGCATTCCAATTCATCCCAAAGGTGTTCGATGGGGTTGAGGTCAGGGCTCTGTGCAGGCCAGTCAAGGTCTTCCACACAGATCTTGATAAACCATTTCTGTATGGACCATTTCTATATGCTTTGTGCATGGGGGCATTGTCGTGCTGAAATAGGAAAGGGCCTTCCCCAAACTGTTGCCACAAAGTGGAAGCTCATAATTGTCTAGAATGTCATTGTATGCTGTAGCATTAAGATTTCCCTTCACTGGAACTAAAGGACCTAGCCCAAACCATGAAAAACAGCCCAAGACCATTATTCCTCCTCCACCAAACTTTACAGTTGGCACTATGCATTTGGCCAGGTAGAGTTCTCCTGGCATCCGCCAAACCCAGATTCGCCCCTCGGACTGCCAAATGGTGAAGCACGATTCATCACTCCAGAGAACGCGTTTCCACTGCTCCAGAGTCCAATGGCGCCGAGCTTTACACCACTCCAGCCGACGCTTGGCATTGTGCATGGTGATCTTAGGCTTGTTTATGGCTGCTCGGCCATGGAAACCCATTTCATAAAGCTCCCAAAGAACAGTTCTTGTGCTGGCGTTGCTTCCAGAGGTAGTTTGGAACTCAGTAGTGAGGGTTGCAACCGAGAACAGACGATATTTACGCGCTACGCACTTCATCACTCAGCAGTCCCATTCTGTGAGCTTGTGTGGTCTACCACTTCGTGGCTGAGCCATTGTTGCTCCTAGAAGTTTCCACTTGACAATAACAGCACATTCAGTTTACTGGGGCAGCTCTAGCAGAGCAGAAATGTGTCAAACTGACTTGTTGGAAAGGTGGCTTCCTATGACGGTGCCATGTTGAAAGTCGCTGAGCTCTTTAGTAAGGCCATTCTACTGCCAATGTTTGTCTATGGCGATTGCATGGCTGTGTGCTCAATTTTATACACCTGTCAGAATCGGGTGTGGCTGAAATAGCCGAATCCACTTATTTGAAGGGGTGTCCACATACTTTTGTATATATAGTGTATGAGCCCAAGCCCGAAAATAATCTTGAATTAAAATAATGATTGTGCCTTTATGCAATACATAGCCTAAAGCATATTACACAAAAATACTGATTTTAAAACCCCTAAAGTTGATTTACGCGTCCACTAGATCAATTATAATAAACTCAAGTAAAGTACACTTGCGTACAGAACAGTAGAGCACAGTGCAGTGAAGTACAGTACATTACTGTACTGTACAGTATAGCACATAACGGACGCCTATGTTTTGGCCAAATACATATATAAGTCAATATTTCGGCTCTTGAGGGTTGGAGCCCCCTACTGGCTATCTCAATACTCTACACTTTTTCCACGACCCACATGGTGGACCTCTGTAGCTCATTTGGTAGAGCATGGCAAATGCAACTTTAAAATGGATAGCACGAGCGGTGCCATGGAGGTTATCACAGACGCCATAATGGCACAGATACAAAGATGAGATCTCTATATGTCTCTATGGTGTCAATTGTTTTGCTTGTGACCGTTTCAGTTTGGACATTAAAGAATCCCCACAGCTAACAAATGGTTGCCTATCTTTCATTTGGACAGATGTACATTCCAGAAAACACATATTTTATTCCCAAAACTATACTTTTACATATTTCATTATATATTATATGTTTGGTAATGACACTTTATAAAAAAGAGAGTTTTAAGAAATCTTTGGTACATAATTGATCAAGCCTAAATTTAACAAATTCAGAGTTAGCCTACAATTATAGTGAACTTGTATTTGTATTTTTTATAATGAATAGGCCGACACTACCTTTAGCTACAGAATATCTCACCACTGTACGTTTCCATCTCCTTCCCTGTCTCCTTCATTCCTTTCTCAAGCATGTAGAGAGAGAGAGAGAGGCTGTCAACAGCTGAATTAAATATGTTTTCGTTGTGAAAACGTGTTACTATCGATGTTCCCAAACAGATTTCACTTGGTTTCCCAAATTAAGCACTGGGTAGCTACGGGAACAGCGTTGGAGAACACATGGCATACAGAGTTTAGCCAGAATATCACCTATCACGCAACGAATAACCGGAGTAGTTTACCCTACATGAGTGAAAAACGAACCAGTGGGAAAGTGTTCTCCATTCGCTAGTTGAGTGCATAGAGATTACGTCTTTTTTTCTCATGTTCCTATTCCTGCCCATAAAGACAACATTAAATTGAGAATAGTCTTAATGGTGAAAATATGATCACGTGATGATAGAACGGCATGGCGGCCTGAGGCAAGGAACAGAGCCCCAGCTTTTTCCCCCGACTTTCTCAAATCATCAATAGTCTATAGTCGCATCATGCAGCCCATATATCTTTTGTTTTCTAAGGTTTGTATCATTTACAACTAAAGTTGCCAAATAACTCTAAATCTAGCATATAGGACCTGTTTCAAATGATCACTTTTACACTCAACCTAGCCACATATGCGCATTCTTGCTCCGGAATAGGAAAAGCATCATTCATATTTTATTCAGCTAAATTCTAATATATTCTTCTTACTATAAAATCATATACTATTGTATAACATATTGGCACGGGACTTATAAACATATCTTGTCTGCCAAATGAACAAGCCTACAGCCTATGGCATGACGCATAGCCAGATAACATACAGAAGGTCAACTCATGTTCTGTTCTTCTGAAATACATTTTCTTCAAATCATAATGTTTCTTTAGATCAACCAAAAACAAATAAATTATTTGTTGTGATGGCATATATTCTATTGATTTATTTGACTTTTTTATGTAGATGTTCCAAAGGCGCTTAGGTGGCTTGTACTCGGTGTGTATGCGGTTTGGAAGGCCTGGAGTTGCTAAATGTGTTCATGTTAATTAACAGTCAATTACGTTAAACAGGCAGTCCTTCGCATGACAATAGCCGGCTGACCCAATTTCATGACTGCCACAGCCCTAAGTGTGTCTCAATAGTCCAAATCCTTTGATTGTCTCCCACTTCTACAACACTGATCTGATAACACAAGACAGATATAAGTCATATGTCATCTGGGGCTCCAGGGGACATGCTTTCACTCATCCAGTTGTTTAAGATCAGTACAGATGTTGCAAAGGAGAAGAGGAAAGGTCAACTATTTTGACTATTGTGACACAACCCGGACTCTGTTTTTCCTTCCTTTAAAAGGGCCTGTGATAAATCTTGTAGTATATCCTAAATTCATCATGGAGACAGAGTACATCCCTTCCCAAATGCACAAAACCCCATGATACTCATAGTTAGGGTAGATGAAAGCATGATATCATGAGGTAATTCTAAAGACAATGTACAACAGTTTAAATCATTACCGTGTGAAGGTTTTGAATATTTTATTTTCAATCAACAGCATGCACCAGCATTTATGAATGTTTTTTTAGTAAGCATTTATTTGAGAATGAATTAAAATAAATTAAAAAGCATGGTATAATGCAGAATGCAACATTTAACTGTTAAAAGATAACATCAACCATACTGTATCAACAGTTATCTGATTAAAGAGCAGTATCAGTGTTTTTTTAGAAGCCAAAATGGATCAACCTAAGGCTAATCAGTGGTAATATTTTCAACATGGTATACTCTGTGTGTGTGCTTGTGCATGTGTGTGTCAATAATTAAGTTCACTAGTTTCCCTTTAATTAAGAAACATATTTAGTATTTCACCTTTAAAGGGTAGGATGCATGAGATTTTACTCACCAATATAACGACACAGTGTGGTCAAAGACTTAGTAATGTAGTTGTAGTCACAATTTGGTTACCTGTAAGTACAAACATAGTTATGTTTTTGGGTTATTACATATTTATTAACTTATTTCCGGATATCTTCTAAACTACCCACAATGCACCATTTCTCAACGTCATATGGAGGATCTACTCTGTGCTACCAAGTTCGTATGCTAGCTCGGTACCTAGCTCAAATTGGCTAAGGTTAGCCGTACCTCATGTCCAAAGTAAAATTACTTTTTTTATATTGGATATTCAGTGGATATTCAGTTCTCTGTCATCAATACCTATGGTCTACCACAGTATGAGTCATAATATGCTGGAAACTTAGTGGTAAAACACAGAAATGGTTTCAGTCATTCCACTATCCATGTTTTCCATTGTGGATTATAGAAACACTTCAAATAAGGGCCTTGTTAAGTGTAGGTTTACCCTGGCGTGATATTTTGATAACAGTGTAAATCTCTCTCGGACTAGGTGACTTTTATCTATATATTCACATGTATTTACCCCCCCAAAAGTAAATGCTAATTAGCTGCTAATGTAGCTATCATACAAAACTACAAATGCCTGTCTCAAGCAACACGTCACTCACCAGGGCTGTGATAATCTGGACGAGGCAAAGGTAAGAATCTCAGGATTAGCTCAATTGAGTAATTAATAAATTGGCTAAAGTTGTTTAAATTGACAATTCGGTGAATTGTCTTGGGGAAGTTTAAAATGTAATGTTATCTACATAACTAGCTCATGGTTAGCTAGTTAGTAACATTAACCTGGCTAGATGGCTACATTAGCAGTCTATTTGTCTAGCCATTTAAATGCATGAGAAATTTATAAAAACGATTTTAGCAACAAAGTCAAGGTATTGGAGTGGCCATCACAAAGCCCTGACCTCAATCCCATAGAAATGTTGTGGGCAGAACTGAAAAAGCGTGTGCGAGCAAGGAGGTATAGTTAGCTACACCAGCTCTGTCAGGAAGAATGGCCAAAATTCACCAAACTTTTTGTGGGAAGCTTGTGGAAGGCTAGCCCAAATGTTTGACCCAAGTTAAACAATATAAAGGCAATGCTTCCAAATACTGAGTGGATGTAAACTTCTGACCCACTGGCAATGTGATGAAAGAAATAAAAGCTGAAATAAATCACTCTCTACTATTATTCTGACATTTCACATTATTAAAATAAAGTGGTGATCCTTACTGACCTAAGACAGGGAATTTTTACTAGGATTAAATGTCAGGAATTGTGAAAAACTGAGTTTATATGTATTTGGCTAAGGTGTATGTAAACTTCCGACTTCAACTGTATGTACGTACATATGCTACATGTGGTTATGTTTATGCTACCTATCCTTTAAATCCCAAAGATAGGTTGGCAGCAGTGAAAAACACAAATCAGATAAATCAACCAGCTCTGCTTTAACAGCTTGAATAATTGTTTGTTAAATGAGAAAAAGCACTGTTGGCATTGAGATGCTCCCGGAACAGTCAACAGATTGGGTCTAGCTTGACTTAACTCGTACTAGAATTAATAAACCTCTTTAATTGTCTAAATGGTTAATATGAGTTCTCGCGTTTAATTGTTTCTTGAAAAGGTTGTAGATGTATATTTGACTCGAGTCATAATGACATACAACCACACATTGAATTGACTTCATTACAATGAACGATTTCTAGTCATGAACTATGTGCATCGAAAATCCAGTGTAAATTAAACAAGAAAAGTGTAAAAAAACTATCAGGTTAACTGTATTGTTAGAACACAACATCCTGCAACCTAAACACCCATATAATCTAGAAGTACCAAAGACATCATGTCACGGCTGTTAAAAGAAGAGGACCAAGGTGCAGCGTGGTGAGCGTACATTTTCCTTTTATTTATAAAAATGACGCCGAACAAAACAATAAACAGTACAAAAAACAACCCGTGAAGCTAAAGGCTATGTACCTAAACAAAGTCAACTTCCCACAAAGACAGATGGAAAAAAAGGGAGACCTAAGTATGGTTCTCCATCAGAGACAAGGATAGACAGCTGCCTCTGATTGAGAACCACACCCGGCCAAACACAAAGAAATAGAAAACATAGAAATAAAGAAACTACAATGCCCACCCTAGTCACACCCTTGCCTAACCAAAATTGAGAATAAAAGCCTCTCTATGGCCAGGGCGTGACACATCCTTACATCCCAAAAGCAGTAATACATACTGTATATACCTTCATAAAGGTTTGAAGATGTTTTATTCAAACATGCACAGCTATAGGCTAACAACATGCAAACAATCCCCTCCCCCAAACACACACACATTCAGACTCAAATGCACTTCATCTCAAAGCTCCCAGTAGGGAAGATGGAGTGTTCTTCTATATAAAGGATGTCATCAGGCATTATGAATTCTATTGATGTTGGCATCTTAGTAAGATTTGCACAGCTGCACTTTCAGGGATGCTCACAGCTGAAGAACAGTACATAGGTACAGTAGAGATACCTCTCATCTCTTACCATGGAGGCTTTAACTTCCTTCGCTGCTTTTCAGCTGATCTTACTGTACTGTATTCAGTAATCAGAACGTGATGGACACCATTTTATTTGAGAATGCATTTTTATGAGAAATTCACCAAACTGTTAAATGTGGTTCTATTGTGTGTGTATATTATACAATGCTTTCAGAAAGTATTCATACCCCTTGACTTATTCCACATTGTGTTGTTACAGCCTGAATTCAAAATGGATTAAAAAGATTTTTTTCTCCCATCCATCTACACACAACACCCCATAATGACAAAGTGAAAACATGTTTTTAGAAATGTTTGCAAATTTATTAAAAATGAAATACAGAAATATCTAATTTACAGAAGTATTTACACCCCTGAGTCAATACTTTGTAGAAGCACATTTGGCAGCAATTACAGCTGTGAGTCTTTCTGGGTAAGTCTTGAAGAGCTTTCCACACCTGGATTGTGCAACATTTGTCCATTAATCTTTTCAAAATTCTTCAAGCTCTGTCAAATTGTTTGTTGATCGTTGCCAGACCATTTTCAGGTCTTGCCATAGATTTTCAAGTAGATTTAAGTCAAAACTGTAAGTCGGCCACTCAGGAACATTCACTTTTATCACGCTTCAGGAGAAGACCCAGATGTAGACAGTGTCGAAGTAACAAAAGTTTATTACTAGAACAAGGGGCAGGCAAAATGACAGGTCAAGGGCAGGCAGAGGTCAGTAATCCAGATCAAAGTTCATAAGATACAGAACAGCAGGCAGTCTCGGAGTCATGGCTGGCAGAGGTCAATAATCCATGGTGGTGTGACAAGGTACAGAACGGCAGGCAGGCTCAGGGGCCTGTTCGGCCCTCCTTTTCCTATAGTCCACGATCAGCTCCTTTTGTCTTGCTCACATTGAGGGAGAGGTTGTCATCCTGGCAAAACACTGCCAGGTCTCTGACCTCCTCCCTATAGGCTGTCTCATCGTTGTCGGTGATCAGGCCTACCACTGATGTGTCGTCAGGAAACTTCTTGTCAATAGGGGGGCGCTGTTTTCACTTTGGAAAAAATCGTGCCCAAATTAAACGGCCTCGTACTCTGTTCTAGATCATACAATATGCATATTATTATTACTATTGGATAGAAAACACTCAGAAGTTTCTAAAACGGTTTGAATTATATCTGTGAGTAAAACAGAACTCATTTGGCAGCAAACTTCCATACAGGAAGTGAAAAATCTGAAAGCGAGGCTCTGTTTCAGGGCCTGCCTATTCAACTGGCTTTTATTTATCGATATGTATGCACTTCATACGCCTTCCACTAGATGTCAACAGGCAGTGGAAGGTTGAATGGGGTGTCTAGCTTGATCTGAGGCCGAATAAGAGCTTTTGGAGTGACAGGTCAGCCATTTTGTCAGTTTTCCACGGTGCGCGAAGGAGCTCCACATTGTGTTCTGAAAAGCGTTCGGTATACACGGCGAATGTCTCCGGCTCTGATTTTATTTGATACATATGAGAAAAACATCATAAAGTAGGATTTGTCAACCGAGTTTGGCCAGTTTATTCAACGTTTATTGGGACTTTTGGAATTTTCCGTTCTTTGCGCCAAGAGAAGATGGGCATGTTCGCGCCACATGGCTAGCCAAGGTTGCTAATTCAACAGAAGAAATGGACATTCTAAAACCAAACAACGATTTATTCTGGACCAAGGACTCCTTGCACAACATTCTGATGAAAGCTCAGCAAAAGTAAGACACAATTTATGATGTTATTTCGTATTTCTGTGGAATATGTAGAATCCAAAAGGGCGGAGAATATGTGAGCGCTGTCTCACAATAATGCATTTTGTATGTTGTAGTAAAGTTATTTTTAAAAATCTAACACAGCGGTTGCATTAAGAACCAGTGTATCTTTCATTTGCTGTACAACATGTATTTTTTAGTAAAGTTTATGATGAGATCTTTGATTAGATTAGGTGACTTTCCATTATATCTCCGGAGATTTTGGTGAATTGTTGCTACATATTCACAATGTATAACCACGATTTGCAACTCTAAATATGCACATTTTCGAACAAAACATAAATGTATTGTATAACATGATGTTATAAGACTGTCATCTGATGAAGTTGTCCAAAGGTTAGTGATTAATTTTATCTATATTCCTGTTTTTGTGAAATCTATGCTGGCGGTGGATAAATAGCTTTGTGTGTTTGGCTATTGTGATGAGCTAATATAATTCTATATTGTGTTTTTGCTGTAAAACACTTAAAAAATCGGAAATATTGGCTGGATTCACAAGATGTTTATCTTTCATTTGCTGTACACCATGTATTTTTCATAAATGTTTTATGGTGAGTATTTATGTATTTCATGTTGCTCTCTGTAATTATTATGGCTGCTTTGGTTATATTTGTGATGGTGGCTACAATGTAAAACCAGGATTTGTAGCTATAAATATGCACATTTTCGAACAAAACATAAATGTATTGTATAACATGATGTTATAAGACTGTCATCTGATGAAGTTGCTCTAGGTTAGTGATTAATTTTATCTATATTTGTTGGTTTTGTGAAGGCTACCTATGCGGTGGAAACATGGTGAAAATATGCCGTTGTGTGTTTGGCTATTGTGGTTAGCTAATATAAATACATATTGTGTTTTCGCCTTAAAACATTTTAAAAATCGGAAATGATGGCTGGATTCACAAGATGTTTATCTTTTATTTGCTGTATTGGACTTGTGATTTCATGAAATTATATTATATGATATCCCTGTCCCGTTAGGCTAGGCTATGCTAGTCAGCTTTTTTGATGAGGATGCTCCCGGATCCGGGATGGGTATGAAGTAAAGGTTAATGATGGTGTTGTAGTCGTGCTTGACTACGCAGCCATGGGTGAACAGGGAGTACAGGAGGGGACTAAGCACGCACCCCTGAGGGGCCCCAGTGTTGAGGATCAGGGTGGCAGATGTGTTGTTGCCTACCCTTACCAACTGGGGGCGGCCGTAAGGAAGTCCAAGATCCAGTTGCAGAAGGAGGTGTTTATTCCCAGGGTCCTTAGAGCTTCGTGGGCACTATGGTGAGGTGTAGTCATGGAACATAATTCACATATAGGTGTTCCTTTTGTCCAGGTGGGAAAGGGAAGTGTGGAGTGCGATTGCGATTGTATCATCTGTAGATCTGTTGGCGCGGTATGCAAATTGGAGGGGGTTTCCGGCATGATGGTTTTGATGTGAGCCATGACCAGCCTTTCAAAGCACTTCATGGCTACCGACATAAGTGTTATGGGGCGGTAATCATTTAGGCAGGTTACCTTGGCATTCTTGGGCACAGGGACTATGGTGATCTGTTTGAAACATGTAGGTATTACAGACTCGGTCAGGGAAAGGTTGAAAATGTCAGTGAAGACACTTGCCAGTTGGTCTGCGCATGCTTTGAGTACACATCCTGGTAATCTGTCTGAACCCGCAGCTTTGTGAATGTTGGCCTGTTAACCTATCTAGGAGGAGCGTGCCGCTAGCGGCGCCCCCCCCCCCCCCCACATTCCACTGAAAAGGCAGAGCCGCGAAATTCAAATTCAATATTTAACTTTCACACATTAAAGTCCAATACAGCTAATGAAAGACACAGATCTTGTGAATCCAGCCAACATGTCCGATTTTTAAAATGTTTTACAGGGAAGACACAATATGTAAAGATGTAAATCTATTACCTAAAAACACATTAGCATAATCCACCATCTTTACTTTGTCCACCAACAACAGTAGCTATCACCAATTCGGCTAAACTAAGATATTGATAGCCCCTAACCAAGAAAAAAACTCATCAGATGACAGTCTGATAACATATTTATGGTATAGGATAGGTTTTGTTAGAAAAATGTGCATATTTCAGGTAGATGGCTAGTTTACAATTGCACCCACCGTCACAAATGGACTAGAATAATTACATAGAGCAACGTGTTTACCTAACTACTAATCATCAAACATTTCGTAAAAATACACAGCATACACTAATCGAAAGACATAGATCCTGTGAATACAGACAATATTTCAGATTTTCTAAGTGTCTTACAGCGAAAACACAATAAATCGTTATATTAGCATAGCACATAGCACATAGCAGCCCAGCATTGATTCTAGCCCAAGAGAGCGATAACGTAAACATCGCCAAAATATATTATTTTTTTCACTAACCTTCTCAGAATTCTTCAGATGACACCCCTGTAACATCACATTACAACATACATATACAGTTTGTTCGAAAATGTGCATATTTAGCCACCAAAATCATGGTTACACAATGACAAAAGTAGCCCAGCTGGTGAGAAAATGTTGGTGCGCCATATTAGACAGTGATCTACTCTTATACATAAATACTCATAAACGTGACTAAAAAATATAGGGTGGACAGCGATTGATAGACAATTTAATTCTTAATACAATCGCGGAATTACATTTTTTAAATTATCCTTACTTTTCAATACAGTTTGCGCCAAGCGAAGCTACGTCAAAAAACATGGCGTCCTAAGCCACTAACATTTTTCGACAGAAACACGATTTATCATAATAAAAATGTCCTACTTTGAGCTGTTCTTCCATCAGTATCTTGGGCAAAGGATCCTTTCTTGGGTCTAATCGTCTTTTGGTGGAAAGCTGTCCTCTTGCCATGTGGAAATGCCAACTGCGTTCGGGATGAACTGGAAGCGTGCCCAGCGATTCACAGCGTTTCAGAAATAAATGTCCCAAAATCGCACTAAACGGATATAAATTGCTATAAAACGCTTTAAATTAACTACCTTATGATGTTTTTAACTCCTATAACGAGTAGAAACATGACCAGAGTAATATTACTCCCTCCACTAATGCTTGGAACAAGTGCGGGTCGATGTCCTCCAGGCGCATGACGCAGCAAGAAAAGACTGACTAGCTACAGGGTTTTTAAATTTATAGTGCCTGTGATTGCGCAATCGACCCCATTCAAATCGTCATCACGTAAAGGCATCCAGGGGAAGACGTAAGCAGTGTCCGTATACTCATAGCAATAACAGTGGCCTTTTAACTGACTCCAGATCAGGGGCCAACATTTCTGAAATCTGACTCCATGTCAGGGAAATTGCTGTAGAATGGGTTCTGTTCCACTTAGAGACAAAATTTCAACTCCTATAGAAACTATAGACTGTTTTCTATCCAATAATAATAATATGCATATTGTACGATCAAGAATTTTGTAGGAAGCCGTTTCAAAAATTACACGATTACCATAAATAGTGACAACAGCGCCCCCAGCCTTAACAGGTTTTAAAGGTCTTACATCAGCTATGGAGAGCGTGATCACTCAGTCGTCCGGAACAGCTGGTCTCTCATGCATGCTTCAGTGTTGCTTTCCTTGAAGCGAGCATAAAAGGCATTTATCTCATCTGGTAGGGTCGCGTCAATGGGCAGCTTGTGGCTGGGTCTCCCTTTGTAGTTTGCAAGCCCTGCCACCTCCGACGAGCATTGGAGCCGGTGTAGTAGGATTCAAACTTAGTCCTGTATTGACGCTTTGCCTGTTTGATGGTTCGTTGGAGGGCATAGCGGGATTTCTTATAAGCGTCCGGATTAGTGTCCCGTTCCTTGAAAGTGGCAGCTCTCGCCTTTAGCTCGGTGAGGATGTTGTCTGTAAACCATGGCTTCTGGTTGGGATATGTAAGTACGGTCACTGTGGGGACAACGTCGTCGATGCACTTATTGATGAAGCCGGTGACTGAGGTGGTATACTCCTCAATGCCATTGGATGAATCCCGGAACATATTTCAGTCTGGGCTAGCAAAACAGTCCTGTAGCGTAGCATCTGCTTAATCTGACCACTTCCATATTGAGCGAGTCACTGTTACTTCCTGCTTTAGTTTTTTGCAAGTAGGAATCAGGATCATATAATTATTGTAAGATTATTTTCCAAATGGAGGGTGGGGGAGAGCTTTGTATTTTTTTATTTAATTTAAGTCAATTAAGAACAAATTCTTATTTAAAATGACGGCCTACCAAAAGGAAAAAGGCCTCCTGCGGTTGTATGAGTCTCTGCGTGTGAAGTAAAGGTGGTCTAGAGTTTTTTTCCCCCTCTGGTTGTACTTATGACATGCTGGTAGAAATGAGGTAAAACGGATTTAAGTTTCCCTGCATTAAAGTCCCCGGCAACTAGGAGCGCTGCTTCTGGATGAGCATGTTTTTGTTTGCATATGGCCATATACAGCTCATTTTGTAGTGTTAAATAGATGGCTACAAATAATATAGATGTGAACTCTCTTGGTAGATAGTGTGGTCTACAGCTTATCATGAGATATTGTACCCCAGGCGAGCAATACCTCGAGACTTCTTTAATATTAGACGTCGCGCACCAGCAGTTATTGACAAATAGACACACACCCCTGCCCCTTGTCTTACCAGACGTAGCTGCTCTGTCCTGCCGATGCACAGAAAACCCAGCCAGCTCTAAATGATCTGTGTCGTCATTCAGCCATCATTCGGTGAAACATAAGATATTACATGTTTTAATGTCACGTTGGGAGGATAGTCTTAATCGTAGACAGTCCAGTTTATTTTCCAATGATTGCACATTGGCCAATAGTACAGAGGGTAGTGGTGGTTTAACTACTCGCCGACGAATTCTTACAAGGCCCCATGCCCTCCTCCCCCTTTTTCTCTGTATTTTCTTCACACTAGTCAGTCTATCACAGTGCCATCCGTTTTGTCACCAAAGCCCCATGTACTACCCACCACTGCGAACTGTATGCTGTTGTTGGCTGGCCCTCGCTTCATATTCGTCGCCAAACCCACTGGCTCCAGGTCAGTCTTTGTTAGGTAAAGCTCCAACTTATCTCAGCTCACTGGTCACCATAGCAACGCCCATCCGTAGCATGCGCTCCAGCAGGTATATTTCACTTGTCATCCCCAAAGCCAACACCTCTTTTGGCCGTCTTTCCTTCCAGTTCTCTGCTGCCAATGACTGGAACAAATGGCAAAAATCAAAAATCAGTTGGACACATATCTCCCTCACTAACGTCACTCGTCAGCTGTCAGAGCAGCTTACCCATCGCTGCAGCTGTACACAGCCCATCTGTAAATAGCCTATCCAACCAACTACCTACCTCATCCCCACATTTGTTTTTGTTTTTCTGCTCTTTTGCACACCAGTATTTCTATTTGCACATCCTCATCTGCACATATATCACTCCAGTGTAAATTGCTAAATTGTAATTACTTCGCCACTATTGGCCTATTTATTGCCTTACCTCCTTACTAAATTTGCACACACTGTATACAGATTTTTTCTATTCTGTTATTGACTGTACATTTTTTTATCCCATGTGCAACTCTGTGTTGTTGTTTTTGTCGCACTGCTTTGCTTTATCTTGGCCAGGTCGCAGTTGTAAATGAGAACTTGTTCTCAACTGGCCTACCTGGTTAAATAAAGGTGAAATAAACCATTTTTAAAACTAGTAATGGGGCTTTTGGCCTGGTCTCAAGAAAGCATTATATCCTATGCATCGGACTCATTAAAGAAAACATCCTCTTCCAGTTCGAGGTGAGTAATCGCTGTTCTGATGTCCAGAAGCTCTTTTCGGTCATAAGAGACGGTAGCAGCAACAATATGTACAAAATATTTTACAAACGATGTGAAAAAAATAAATAAAAATAGCACAGTTGGTTAGGAGCCGGTAAAACAGCAGCCATCACCTCCTGTGCACTTTTTGTACATAGTCCCGCCATTTTAGGGGACCAAAAGGACTGGGACAAATTCACTTATATGTGTATTAAAGTAGTCAAAAGTTAAGTATTTGGTCCTGAAACAATGTTATGCATGACATGTTTTGATACATTGATATCTTAGTTATATCTAAATGAATAAGCCAGCTAGCTAACTTAATTGATTGCTTGTAGTATAGCCCAATATTTGACTTAAGCCCAAATAAAACGAAAAGTGTATTTTTACGTGCGTGTACATGTTGGAATTACACTGAACACAAATATAAATGCAACATGCAAAAGTGTTGGTCCCATGTTGCATGAGCTGAAATAAAAGATCCCAGAAATGTTCCATACACACAAAAAGCGTATTTCTTTCAAATTTTGTGCAGAAATTTGTTTACATCCCTGTTTGTGAGCATTTCTCCTTTGTCAAGATAATCCATCCACCTGACAGGTTTGGCATATCTATAAACTGATTAAACAGCATTAGAAACTGATTAAACAGCATAATCATTACACAGGTGTTCCTCTTGCCGTGGGCAATAAAAGGCCACTCAAAAATGTGCAGTTTTGTCACACAACACAATACCTCAGATATCTCAAGTTTCGATGGAGCATGCATTTGGCATACTGACTGCAGGAATGTCTACCAGAGCTATTGCCAGAGAATTGAATGTTAATTTCTCTACCAAAAATCCCCCAGGATCGTTTTAGAGAATTTAGCAGTAAGTCCAATCGACATCACAACCGACCACATGTATGGCGTCGTAAGCGTGGAAGGAAGCTAAAGTAATTTTACAGCATTATAGCAAATGTTTTATTTATTTTATTTAACTAGGCAAGTCAGTTAAGAACAAATTATTATTTAATAGAGGTGGGGGATCCTGCTTCTGGATACAACAGGCTGGAGTACGCCTGTCGGCCTTGAACTTCATGGCTTCAATGAAAGGGGGCAGTCGTTCTACTCTGGATAGTACAGACGATTTGCATTATGGCAATATGAATGACAACTATATAGGGTCCTATGTATTTACAGTCAGGCAGGCAGGCAGGCAGGCAGGCAACAGTCTAGGCTAGAGGGGTCCTGAATTCCACACGCGTGTGTGCGCTCAGCTGCAAGCATGGCAGATCTTCAGATGAGGCTTCTTCGGCAGAAAATCCAGAAAAGAAGCGAAAAGAACAAAGAGCGAAAACTACTCAAGAAACAGAAACAAGAGGAAGATAATGGTAACTGTTTTTCGAGTATTGTAATCGTTGTCTACAAGTTGTATTGACACTCGCGCTAGCCAACCTCGAAGCAAGGCTAGGTAGCTATATGTCTGATGCGTGGTTTTGCGGGGTTATTTATTTTATATGTAACCTTTTTAACGATTGATGTCTCTCGGAAATCACATATCATTTTAGTTGATACACGTAGCTAAATCGTCTATTGTAATAACGTGATCCATTCCGTTAGCTTGTTTCTAGTTAAGCTGGCTAACGTTACTGTTTATTTTGGTAGCTAGCTAACCTTAGCCATTAGCCAGTGAAACAAATCCTAGGTCATTTCTGAACATTGTTATGAATGACAGGTTTTGATACATAGAGCTCTTTCCACTATTGATATCTTAGTTATGTAAATTAATAAGCCAAGTAGATTACTTAGATCACATTGATTGTGTGTAATATAGCCAAATAAGCCAATATTGGCCTAAAGCCCAAATGGAAGGAAGTGTGTTTTTTTTTACACGTTGGAATTAGAATTCATGGTAGAGAATGAGAACTGACGGGCTTCGAGCGTCAACGGCGCTTCAAATTAGATGTCAAATCTATTTGTCTTGCATCTACGCCAAGTAATGCGGATAAACTGGCAGAAGACTGCATTGTTACAACTGGAATTGTAACATGTGTAGTAAAGTGTATATTTACGGTGCGTTCACAAATGCACTCTGGCTCTCTTTTCCGATTTAAGAGCATTCATCTGAGTGTGCCATGGCGCAGAATAACGGACACGCAGACAAGACCAGGCACACGCGTGCACCATCGCTCGCATGTTGATTTTGTCTAGAGGCGATAAGGATGTGCAGATTGAAATATCAGAACGAACTCTGAACCACTTATATTAATTTGGGGACATGTCGAAACTGATGAAACATTCATGGACATTTAGCTAGCTTGCTTTTGCTAGTTTATTTGTCCTGGGGTATAAATATTTGGTTGTTATTTTACCTGAAATGCACAAGGTCCTCTACTCTGACAACTAATCCACAGATAAAAGGGTAAACCTAGTTGTTAGTTTCTAGTAATCTTTCCTCCTTAGGTCTTCTTTGGACTTTATATGGCAGTTGGCAACAAACTGTAAGGTGCATTACCACCACTACCTGGAGTGTGGACCTCAGTTCAGCTTTCAATCACCCACGTGGGTATATGTGCCTAAAAAACAGTTTGCTTCATAAATAGAACCAAGTTCGATTTTAGCACCTGGCTATGCAGATACGTGAGCAGTTTAGATGAAATGATTGAATAACATGTATGTGTACATTTATTTAGCAACACAAATAGTGTGGTCAAGGTGAGGAATTCACATATGTGCAACACATGTTGAATATGACTAGGGTCAGTAGACATTGGCAAAAAAAAGCTATTCAATTGTTGCCAACAGCAGTTAGTCACCAACGTCCTAAATAACACTAAAACAGCCCAACCAGCTCTGCTAGGGTGAGTAAAATGGTCAGAGTGAGGTGTTCTCTCATTTGTGTCTGGGAGTAGCTAGCCAACTTTAGCCAGTTAGTTTGGGTGCTTGACTGCCATTGTGAGTGTTGCTCAGAGTGCACACTGGATGTTCTGGCGGAGTAGGGTTGATATGACCGTTCTGACCTCACAACGACAGTCAAGCACCCAAGCTAACTGGCTAAAGTTAGCTAGCTTGCCATCTACTTCCAGACATTTATTTACCTTTATTTAAGACATAAATGAGAGACCACCTCATTGACCATTTTTCTCGCCCTGGCAGAGCTGGTTAGGCTGTTTTTGTGTTATCTAGAGCTTTGGTGACTGTAACTATGCTGTTGGCAACAAGTAAATTACGTTTTTTTGCACACGTTTACTGATACCAGTCATATTCAATGAATGTTGCGTGTTCGTAAATGAATCAGTTATTCTGCACTCTGAAATCGGATATAGATAGCCAGAGTGAATTTACGAACGCACCCGTAGAAAGAACGAGACTAGCCAAATGCTTTATAAACTGCTAGGGTGTATTAGCTATGACTCTCCTCGCGTTCGTGGGCCAACATAACAGGAGGTAGGTACAGTGGCTACCGTAGGTAGGAGTCAAAAGGAACACCGAACAATCATTTACAAGGGGTACATAGCAAACATAAATTCAACTGTTTATTATGCCCTACATCATCTTCACGGAGTCTTGCCCTGCTACCGAATGGACAAGTGTAGCAGTGATTTTTATAACTAACCTAAGATGGACCGGAGCCTGTTTCCAAATGGGAGCAAATAGTCATAGTGGGCAGAAAAGGCAAGGAGGTGGGCAGAGCCAAAGCACGCGCTAGTGGGATCCTATTGGCACATTTTATCATTCATTTGCATATTTACGTTAGAGAACGCCTACGCTGTGAAATGCGAGTGTGCAATCACTAAATTCGCCGTTGCGATATTTAGAATGATTGCAATTTGTTTGAAACTTTGGCAAAGGTTAAAGTCTACAAAATGCAGTCATTTTGGAAACCGAACTGTATGGCGATCAAATGTTTCATTGGTGTGGAAATGAGCAGAATGTTGGCCAAAATCCATCTCGCTTCATCTTCTCCCGCTGCCGGCAACTGGGCTTCCTCTCATCACCATATTTGGTAGTGGGTGGAAATGCCAACCGAATGCTTTACATTTATACACCCGGGGAAATATCTGGCTCATTGTTATATCTGTGAGTGTAGTGTTTGTAATGCAAGATGGCGGGAGAGCCTGTCTCTCGTCAGAGATCGCGTTTATTTTGGGAGATTGCAAAGTATGACATTTTCATTCAATACAGGGTAAATATGTTTCAGGTGATAATAAAACGTGTTTCACTTTTTCCTAATTGTCATAAACACTCGTCACTACCATCACAATAAACCAAAATAGCCAAATACTGTCTGAAAGTGAATTGATTATCAATTGCGGTATGTTTCCTGAAACAAATGCCAAATTCACACTTACTGTACACTGTTTTAACAGTTGCCGCCGACCATATTTTTCAGTGACAACGTGTTTGTGGCATCTGTCTTCCGTTTGCACCGGTGTTCGGAGACGCATATAGCTAATTAGCACAGGTAGTCCATTCTCTTACATATTTTTCCCGTAAGCGTGCTATAATATGGAAATATCCCCGTGCGGGAACCCTAACTCTATAAAGGTGTGTATCAATTTAACCTTTTTGTTTTTTGAAAATGATTTATCGCCGATAACATGCATGTTAATGCTCAGACCGAGCGTCGCACCTCTTGGCAAAACTCCCCTACAGAAGATGCCTTCATCCAATGACTGTTAGGTAATGGAACCGAGTCATTGTCAAGGGGCTAGCTTGTAGTAGTGCTTGCTCGCTAGCTAGTCAATGTTACTAGTTGAATGATGGCCTCCTTTGCCTGGTTGATGTGATTTGTATTTATTTTTTATTCTGCGTATTCACAGATGACGCGAACAGACTTCCAGAGGAGCGTTGTGATGAAACGAGTCATGGGGCCACAGCAATTTCAAAGTCGCAGAATGCCAAATCCACAAAGAAGCCACAAATACAGAAGAATGTGTCTGCAAAGGTGGACACAGAAAAAAAATCTGTCAAGATGAAAAGGAAGCTCAAAACTGCTGATTTGCCAGGTAATGTTACTATTCAGTCGTTTCTTAATTGTTGTGGCTAGGATTTGAGATTCTAATATTATGCACCTTTCAAGAAGGCTGGGGTAAATGGCTAAGTGTTTGTTTCCCAATTCATTTCATGTTTTCCTTGTCAAAGTATTTTTCTATGGTTCTAACGTAGGTGTGAAAAAAGCCAAGAAGGACGAGGCAGATGATGATGAGGATGAGGATATGGAGGAGGAGAGGGGGTTGACTGTGACTGGGGAGGATGCTGATCAGGGCACAGACAAACCCACACAGCCTCTTGAAGGGACAGTGACTGGAGAGGAGGAGGATGAAGAGGGAAGTGAAGATGGGGGGGAAGGAGAGAAGCTTGGGGATGATGAGGAGGAGGAAGATGGACCAGAGCTCCCAACTGGCTTGACAGGTATTCAATGTTCAATGACATAGACATAGGTCAACCAGAGGCCTTTACACTACAAAATGTTAGCCTTGTCAACTGTGAATGTTATCTGTAGCGGTAATTTCTCAGTATTAGATATGGGCCATGAACTATTTACAATTTAGCCTCTGCAAGCATACACATATGTATTTTATCCATGACCTGCTTGGTAACCATGGTCTTTTACTTTAGGATGGGGGTGGGGGCCACAAATAAACTGAATTGATCATGAGGGACTACAGTTGCTCGCAAGTCTGCGTAACCATATGTGCACCCCACCACCACGTTGTGAGCAAACCATTTTAGCAGCCCACCTCTTAACAGTGGAGATAGATTAATAATATATATAGTTTTAAAGGAAGTGCAATTCTGCACATTTTGCCATGGGGCAGAGCAAAGATATTACAATTGTATTACTAATTTCATGCAGTTCTCGTTTTGCCATGGGGTGGAGAGAAATGTTTGCAGTTTATGACCTACAAAATCTGTGGGTAATTTGAACATGATTACTAAGTTTAGATAGCTCCAGGTAAATGTTGCAATTCTTCAATTCTTCTTCTGTAAATAGCACTGCTGGGGGATTTTTAAAAAGTCTCAATCAATAATATCATAACACCAGCAAAATATTTTCTTTAATTTACAATCTGTAGAAAGTACGAGAATAGAAAGGTTCAGAACTTTGTAACAGCACAGTTGAAAAATATATGTCAAATAGAAATCAACTGGATGGTGTTCAGAGATAGATGGGAGGGGTTGAGTGGAGCTGAAGGGTGGGACTAAAAATAACAAGACAACGAATGTAAAATATACTGTCCGTAAAATGTGTATAGTATCTATAAGCTTGAAGTAGAAGCCTAAGTGTTGATTTATTAAATCAATCATACATTTTAGAATAAGGCTGTAACCTAACAACATGTGGGAAAAGTCAAGGGCTTCTGAATACTTAGATATTTACAAAAAATATATATGGTGGATTGGAAATGTTTGACATTTACATTAATGGAAGCCACAATATATCTGCAATATTAAAGCTGATCTTACTTCCAACAGTAAGTTGAGACCCTGACCCTGTAAGTTGAGACCCTTTTTGGGGGGAGGGGGGTCTACTTGCTGTGCTAGACTAGAGCCCTTCTATGCCAAAACCCATGCAGGTTTGAACTCTGTTTTCTGTTTCCCAGGTGCGTTTGAGGACACATCGTTTGCCTCTTTAGCCTCTCTGGTGAGTGAGAACACTCTGAAGGCTGTGAAGGAGATGGGCTTTGACCACATGACCGAGATCCAACACAAAAGCATCCGCCCCCTACTGGAGGGAAGGTAAGCCTAATAATTAGCCAGAATTTCCACCTGTTAATTGTCCTCTACAAGGTTGACTGACACTAGGCTCTGTAAAATCCTTCTAAGACTCGGGGCATGGCTGTCATGACATTTTGTCAGCCCATCATTGTAATGCAAATGACTGCTGTTCTCCTAGTGATTGACCGTTTAATTAACATGAACATGTTTAGCATCAATAAAATCAATTATTTCATTATGATCTGCCTATAAACGTGTGAATGTCTTAGAAATCAAAACATGGGCTGAAGGATTCGACTCTGTGCTTCCTGCGGGGGGGGGGGTGGACAGGGACAATTGCGGCTCTGCTGGTGTGGCAAATCAATGGGAGATGGAATTAAAAAGAAAACGAGAAGGGCTACAATGATCAAAAGCCAACCAGGTAGGCTGCTATTTAGGCTGTAATCTGAATGGAGTTGTGTGTATGAACATAAACTCACTCATGTACACACATACATTCATGCTAAACGCATCACAACCGTTGCTACCAGACCTATTATAAACTGGGTGGTTTGAGCCCTGATTTCTGATTGGCTGAAAGCCATGGTATATCAGACAGTATACCAGGGGTAGGACAAATCATTTAGTTTTACTGCTCTAATCACGTTGGTAACCAGTTTATAACAGCAATAAGGCTCCTCGGGGGTTTGTGGTATATGGCCAATATACCACGGCTAAGGGCTGTGTCCAGACACTCCACGTTGCACAAAAGAACATCCCGTAGCTGTGGTATATTGGCCATATAAAGGTGAAATAAATAAATAAAAATATACCACACCTCCTCGGGCGTTATTGCTTAATTCTATTCTACTGGCATCTACTGTGTTTGTATTATCATTTCTTATTGTTACATTGTTGAAGGATTCTGCAAGTAAGCGTTTCGTTGGACGATCTATACCATGCGTATCCTGGATGTACCACTAATACAACTTGAACCTAACTGTAGGACGGTGAGGAGCGCACTTAGCCTCAATTAGCTAGCTTCTCTCGGTTTGATGCAGTCAAGACGGGTAATATGTAACCGGATGGGATGATAAATAACTAGCAAGAAGTTAAGTCGTTGCGGTCTCTCCCTCCTTGCCTGCTCTGAGCTTCCCGTGTCTTACCTACACATTCACACACACGACCTCCGCTCCCAAGTAGCCTACAGCTGCTCGCTCTGTGCCTCTCTCTCCCTTTGTCCATAGCTCCAGTTTAATAAATCAGCCAAACAATTGGCTTTTCTGTTGCTTCCTTCACTCGGAACAGACCGGGTCCGTAAGGGGACAGGTTTGGTTGTCCTTTAGGTTATTTCGGTGCGGATTTTAAATATATGCATATTGGGTCCGGTGCTTTCCCGTGAACATTTTGAAACAGGGCCTCTAAACCCCATTACCATTTGTCCTCATTCATGTTATTCCAATTCAATCATGAAGTTAGAGAGCGATTTAGAGGGCTAATGGAGCACTGAGAACCAGGCCATTAGCGAGGGCCGTTAGCAAGTTTGGTAGGCTACCCATCAATGCCATTTATTTGCGCAGATTTGGATGAGATTACTGTGACCAACAGAATAACTGCTTTCATGACTTGTGACTGCTGGTGTGGCGATAATATGGTCGCCGCGACAGCCCTATCCAGGACCACCAAAAGTTGCCAAATGGCATCCTAGAATCAGCCCTATAGGACTGATAATAAACTGAGTAATGTTGCTTGATCGATGACGTCCTTTGCGCTTTTGAATTTTGCTAGAGATATCCTGGCTGCTGCGAAGACTGGCAGTGGTAAAACCCTGGCCTTCCTCATCCCCTCCATCGAGCTCATCTACAAACTCAAATTCATGCCCAGGAACGGTAAGATTAGTAAAGATAAATATGTTGCCCCACAGCTAGTCTTTTTTAGCTCTGCTAACATCAAAGGTATAGAGTCTAGACCTGGCCAAAGACTCAACCCTGCTTCCCCACTATCCCCAGGTACGGGCGTGGTGATCCTGTCCCCAACGCGCGAGTTGGCCATGCAGACGTATGGCGTGATGAAAGAGCTGATGACCCACCACGTGCACACCTTTGGCCTGATCATGGGCGGCAGCAACCGCACGGCCGAGGCCCAGAGGCTGGCCAACGGTGTCAACATCATCGTGGCCACACCCGGCAGACTGCTGGACCACCTGCAGGTAATGATGATGATGAGAACAGTACATTTATGAAAATCCTTTTCATACATTTCTGTCCGTGGGGACCAGGGTAATTTTGACAAAGGATTAGATTGTATAACTTTCCGGTGTAGGTTACTTATTTTACAGAAGGATTTTTGCATTTAGTCCTGGCTCTCATTTGTTTCTCTCCACCCCCTTGCTCTCTGTAGAATACTGCCGGCTTCATGTATAAGAACCTCCAGTGTCTAATCATTGACGAAGCTGACCGTATCCTGGAGGTCGGCTTCGAGGAGGAACTGAAACAGATCATCAAACTCCTGCCGAGTATGTACCCACACCATGGCCATGACCAACCTTGCATATGCCGTACCATGGAGTTTGATGTTGCTATTTGTCTTGTGTGTGTGTGTATGTCGAACTCCCCGTGTCTAACATCGTGCGTTGCTCCTCAGAGCGGAGGCAGACCATGCTGTTCTCGGCCACCCAGACCCGTAAGGTGGAGGACCTGGCCCGTATCTCCCTGAAGAAGGAGCCCCTCTACGTGGGCGTGGACGACAACAAGGACAACGCCACCGTGGACGGCCTGGAACAGGTAAACAAAACGACTCGCTGCTGCAGAGTGTGACTATAATAAGTTCAGTGCTTTGCCTTCAGTTGCCCCAAGACATTAACGGAAAGTAGCAAAGCTTTAATGTTTGTTTTTTTGTTAGTGGTCTTGACAGTTGGTTATGGAGAGCCGAAATTCAAATTCAGACAGGCCGTTCAGCGAGGTTTGGCCTGTAGTGGCTCTGTCCTTTCCTGTAGTGGCTCTGTCCTTTCCTGTAGTGGCTCTGTCCTTTCCTGTAGTGGCTCTGTCCTTTCCTGTAGTGGCTCTGTCCTTTCCTGTAGTGGCTCTGTCCTTTCCTGTAGTGGCTCTGTCCTTTCCTGTAGTGGCTGCTAGATAGAAGTGGGGTGGTTTGAGACCCTGCCATGTCTCCACCACGGAAAGGTTATAGTTCAACCTCACACATCAATTACAATATGCACTTGACAGGTATGTGATTCTCTGCTTTTCTCTGGTGCATCAGGGATACGTGGTCTGATGTGTAAACATTGTCTTGGTTGCCAGGGCTACGTGGTGTGTCCGTCTGAGAAGCGCTTCATGCTGCTCTTCACCTTCCTGAAGAAGAACCGCAAGAAGAAGCTGATGGTGTTCTTCTCCTCCTGCATGTCGGTCAAGTTCCACTACGAGCTGCTCAACTACATCGACCTGCCCGTCATGGCCATCCACGTGAGTTGTCACCTTTCAGTCTAGCAGAACAAAAAAATGGGTTTCTCTAGGAAAGGTTCAAATAGTACCTCCCCGTTTCTGACTGTTCGTGTGTTTTAGTGTCGGCTGAAACTGACCTGGCTCACTTTATTAGCTTGCTTCGGGAAGTTATTTGGAGCCCTTTGAGTCAGAGACACTCAACCCATATACATCACTGGTGATTAATTACGCCTGCTCTAAAATATGATTAATCTCAGTGTCTCTAACAACAATGTAGTTCCAAGGCAAGCAACAGATTGCAGGCTACACTCTGTGTCAGTAGTCTTCGGATGATTATCTGGCTCAATTTGAGTTCTGCTACATTGATCCCCAGTCTGCCCCCACAAGGCATTCTCTCTCTCATGGGTCTGCTGTGGAGACAACTGGTACATCCACACTTGGGTCTTAAGGCCTTGTACCACTATAACACATCTTATGATATGACCAGATCTTGCGCTGTAGGATTTAACACGAACATGTAGTGTAAAATTCTGTGTGCTTCATCAGTGGCTTTTTATCCTATGTGGTAATGCTGTCTGTGGCTGACGTCTAATCAACCGTTTTTCTTTGATCTCTCAGGGGAAGCAGAAGCAGACCAAGCGTACCACCACCTTCTTCCAGTTCTGTAACGCCGACTCTGGCATCCTGCTGTGTACAGACGTGGCGGCCAGAGGCCTGGACATCCCCGAGGTGGACTGGATCGTACAGTATGACCCCCCAGATGACCCCAAGGTACCTACGTTTGAGACGCACTTATTATGGATCTTTGCCGCTATTGAGTAATAATCCCTGGTCTATAAGCATCTCCAGCCAATGCCTCAGTGAAGCATTAACGTTTGTTTCCCTCATTCTTCCCTCTTCCTTATCCTAGGAATACATCCACAGGGTGGGCAGAACGGCTCGCGGGATCAACGGCATAGGCCACGCCCTCCTGATCCTAAGGCCAGAGGAGCTGGGCTTCCTGCGCTTCCTCAAACAGGCCAAGGTAAGACCCGAACCCAACCATTTTTAACCTTAACCCAACCATCTCTAACCCTAACCCAACCATCTCTAACCTTGCCTCAACCCAGCTCTTAACAGCAAAACAAGAAAAAAATGCGGCTGATTAGCCATCTTTCAGCAGTGGTGAATTATGTTTTGAAAAGGAAATGTCACATTTTGTTTCCCTCCTGCCTCAGGTTCCTTTGAGTGAGTTTGAATTCTCTTGGGCGAAGATCTCCGATATCCAGGGTCAGGTAAGACATGCGTCCACGTTTATTTCTGCATGTGAACCAGAGCTAAATGACGTAACGTCTGTGATATAGTGGACTACAGCGGCTAATTAATTGACATGGTCAAATGATAGACATCCTGCTATGAACAGGAGTTAGCTTCTGTGACTTTAGGGCAATTATCTGACAAGCCTCAAAATCCCACTGACAAATTCACACAAAGGTCTTCACATTTTGTTCTTTGAAGTTGGAGAAATTGATTGAGAAGAACTACTACCTGCACAAGTCGGCCCAGGAGGCCTACAAGTCCTACGTGCGGGCGTACGACTCTCATTCGCTCAAAGCGATCTACAGCGTCAACACGCTCAACCTCCCCATGGTGGCGCTCTCCTTCGGCTTCAAAGTGGCTCCCTACGTCGACCTCAGTATCCTTTTTCCTGCCACGACAACCTAAGCGTACTTTCACCGATGTCGTTCAAAGTGTTTCGTCGCCTTGGTTTATCTATTTGTGGTCGTGACTTTTGTAAACTTATCCCATCTGTTTATGATTTTAAAAGAATGATACATAGTAATTATAGTGTACTTATTTATCATTACCTAATTGGTCGGTTCAGTACAGTGTTTCCTTTAACCCAGCACTCTGCTCCAGACGTCCACAGCAAAGGAGGACTGAAGATGACGAAGAGGGGTGGGGGCGGCGGCTTCGGCTACCAGAAGGGCAAGCCCGCTCACAAAGCCAAGATCTTCAAGCACGTCAACAAAGGCAAGGGGGACAAGAGGCAATTCTCTCGCTAGCCTGCGGTCCTTGGGGGACACTACAAAATGGCTTCCTGACCTGGACTCACTCTCTATCTAGAGACCGATCTATTAGCCTGTACTGGGCATCGTGTCTCGCTCCCTATTTGTGTGTGATAGACCAGTCTGGCCTGTTGGGTCGTCACTAGTTACCACAGCCACAAAGACATAAACCTCGCTTATTTATTTTCTTAAAATCAGATTTTAAATCTAACCTTAACCACACTGCTAACCTTATGCCTAACCTTTAAATTAAGACTAATAGCAAATTTTTGTATTCATTCATTTTTACAATATAGCCAATTTTGACTTTGTTGCTGTGGTAACTAGTGACAACTAGTCTTTTGTAAGGGGTTCAATTGTTTTGCTCCAATGTCTCAGCCTGTCTTTCTCTGAACAGGTATTTTGTATTTGTAGTGGGCTCATACCGCTCATACTGTTCTGAGGACAGCCCTTGCATTCCTTTCCTCACAGCAGATGTGGATTTTTACTGTGGATTCTCTTTGATATGAGTATGCAGAACTATACATTGATTTGCATTGTTTTCCTCAACTGGCCAATTAAAAAAAAGAAATATAACACCCACACTGTTGGCAAACCCTTCCCATTTGTTTACGTTTTTTATTTATGGAGCCCTTTCAGTTACAGGCACAATGTATTAACACAGGACTAAGTTTTAGTGCACTTGTGACCTTCAATAATTACAGGTAAGGTATTGCAACCAATTTCCATAACAAAGGTAATGGCACACTGTTTTCTGAATTTCAGTAACAGATCACAGCATTGAAGAGCTGGTCCTGCCTGCTGAGCAAATGGTGGTAGTGACAGGGGAGTTCCACATGGGGGCGGTGTATTCAAGCACTGGTGTGATGTACAGGTACCTGCCAAAATAATGACAACGCTTCAGTAAATGAGGGATACAAGGTATTGAAAGCAGGTTTTTCCACTGGTGTGGTTCCTGAGTTAAGTAAGCATTTAACATCCCATCATGCTTAGGGTCAAACGTGTGAGTAATATAAGATAACGGTTGCATTGGAACGCTCGCACGTCGCATTCATCAACCAATGGTTGCGTGCCACATCGACTGCTGTCGGGCACCAGGTTGCTATAACGTGGTAAGCTGATACATAAATGACCTATCCGTTGATTGAAAGTTCTGGCGCGCGTCGGCAATGTCTGAGCAGAGGAGCGCGGCCATTAGGGGCGAGGGCATAAGCCATAACTGGTTCCTGTTTCATTACATTTGTCTGACTTTTACCCTCCCGTCTCCCTCTTATAGTTGCCCTTGTCACATGATGGTTTGCCTTCATCAATGTCATAAACCATCAAATCACTCCTGTTTTGATGCAACGGTGTTACATCCATGATACAGTGAGCCTGTGGCATACATGTTTTATATTATACCTACAATGTAACGACTTGCAAGTCAGACTGAGTTTCCATTGACAATAGTAGTTGTTGGGCGTGAACCTTACTGTAAATAGTATGTCCATTGGGGAGTGCTTAGGAAGACTGCATGCTATGTAAAGCCTTTATAAATTGTAATTTTCTTTAAAGTGGGAACAATAAGGAAATGTTGCAATAGGCCTACTACTGTTGGGTGCTACTGGTCTGTGCAGTTAAGATTACAGTACCACGAGGGAAGCCGTTGGGCAGGAAGCATCCTGTTCTAATAGTGCACACTCTCTCCCTCATGCAGCTGCCAGCCAAATCATGAGACGCAAGTTCAGCCTGTCACTATCTGGCATACGAGGCTTACCAAAAATGTATGCAGAGCGGAATCTATGTCTCATATGGACACGGTTCAGGCATCTGTTTTGATTCGTTTTCCTAAGTTTCATGCCGTAATTCTTTCATACTGGCAAAGACGTGTATGGACCAACTATCTTCAGCCATTACGATACCACTCACTAAGTTCAGCTCATGCCCACTCAAAAGATTGAAGAACATTGTGTCATTTGAATGTTTGAGAAATGCGTATAAGGAAGAGTTGAGAGGTAGTATTACAAGTAAGACCTTCTAACAACTGTCATTGTACAATACTATACCTGGGTCAAATACATAACTGTATTGCAATATTTTTTTTTGTTTGCCTGGCACAGTATCATTTCCAATCTCCCAAAATTTGCAAACGCCAAGCATGATCGTGTTATTTAGCTAATTAAAGTAGTCGGCTGTTCCACAATGAGATGAGTAAAGTTCCTCGTCCTTTTGTGACAGTTTTGTTCCCAGGCCTCTTTTTGTGACAGGTGGCATATCTGCAGTTGCTGCACCAGTTCTGCAGAGGCAGCCAATGGAAAACAACCACACTGTCACTACTAAGGAGCCACAGCCCAGCAGCTCCATTAGCTTTTACCCATCTGTTCCAGTCAGTTGTCCCCAGATTGAGCAACACAACTTTGACTTGCGACTGAAGTAATGTTTTCACTCAACAGATTTTAGAGCGGTTCCCATGTCAATATGGGCAGCACAATGAGTTGAAATCCCTGGCAGCCGCCTTCTAAACAAAGCAGTAGACACTTTACACATCGGCTTGCATTGTATGTCACACTCTCCTGACGTGGCCTTTGACACTGACCACACATTTGTCTATAGCTTGAGACAACTTTTCCTTTTTAATGTGATTTAGGACAGTGTTAAGGACCCTATCAGGTAGGTCAGTCTCATAATGAGATTCTGTTGACCATTTCAAATCGTTGACCGGTTGGTTGTATGACAACCGAATGATGTATCTCTTGGTGCTGCTGTAGATGGTGCTGTGAAGTCCAGATGAAGATGGGGGTTTGGAGCTGGAGGGCAGGGTTGACCTCCATAGAAGGCTTTGTTGGGGTCAAGTCCCACCCCCCAACGGCCTCCTCTTACACTCTTGTCATGTGAAAGTACCATTATCTAATGGGGGTGGTCCTGAGTGGAAACCCTCGTACACAAAAGCACTGTACTCGTAGGGCTGACACAATTACTGTACAACCATGTAACCAATGTTTATGGATGAAGACTGTAAAATTGTATAAAACATTTTGTGGGGCAAGAACAGCTGACTGAAGACGGGACAGCCAGGCGTTCGTGTGGTTGAGTCTGTTTCTGCACTGCTGTAACATGGACTCTACGGTAACATGGGCTCTACAATGTGGAGAAACGTTGTTTTGTTCCTTGCTAAAACAAGCACGGTGTTGTAAGTCTTTGGTTGCCTAGACAATGACCCCTCCCCCTGCAGCAGAAGCACATGCAGTCAGGAGTGGAGGAGAGAAGGAAATGCGCATCTTGAATTTTTGTTAACGGTTATTATAATGACCGCAGTCATTTAGATGACCATTAACCGTCACCCAAAATTCCAGGACCGTTACAGCCCTATTGTACTGACATGTTTTTATTTCATATCTAATGTCAGGGAGAGCATTTGGGTCTTCTCAGAAATGACCGGTTGGCTGTCTTCTGCCAGATGAGCACACTGAAGAGGGAGGACTTTTGCACAACGCGACCAGTTCGAGGACGGCTGAACGTTTAACATAAGAAACAATTGGTACTCTACAACCGCAGTGCACAAGCAACCTCTTAAATCTGAGTGCATTTCACTTTCAAACCATTTAATGATAAGCAGCTATCTGTTCACTCTTTCATGATTTGACTCATAAAAGGCAGACAAAACCACACTACAGGTTCCCATATAATGTTAACGAACGCTGTATTTCGTTTCGCAGTACCACATTTCTGGGGTCCAGGTGTGCTGGTTTTAACTCCACAGTACCTTTATCAACAATTTCGTTTTTTTATTGCAAAACAAGACCCAGGACCCGTAGGTGATGCACATCTACGTGTGTCCGCTGATGAGATGAGAAATCAAGCAACTTGTAAGAATAAGCAATACAGTATTGTTTGGTAATTAATTGCACCCAAATAGTATAGCAAAAAAAAATGTATGCCCAGTTTTATTATTATGTTTTAAAATATAAAACAAATCGATACAGTTGCTTCTGGTTGTCTCAGTCGTCATTCGTACTTGCACTGGTAAACCACTCGTTTAAAACCACACGAGTAGTATCCAACCCCAGCCCAAAAGCCCTCTCCCACCCGCCATGGGCCAGATGGAAACCATCAATGTTTCCACACAAACACACCCAGTCATGCACTCTCTCTCCAAGGCATCCTGAGACAATTGCCACTCCGAAGTACATATGAAAAACACGACTAAGACTTCCATCTCATTTGTTTTAGAGGACATTGCTACCCCTCTAAGTTAACACACACACACAAAACAAAATGCTTTTAAACTGTTTTGATTTGAGGATTGTGTTTTTGGAGCTTCTGGTTCAAAGGTTTACACATATGCACCATGGCGTAATGAGAACCTTCTCGGGGCCCCTCCAACCAGCCACTCCTCTGGGATTAAATTGTTGATATCACTGACTAGGCATGAGGGGACAGCCCAGACGGAATAGACACACGCCAGCTGCAGGAGAGAAAACATCACTTCGAATCACTAACACACACACTAGCCTCAAGCCTCAATTGGCTCAGTCATCCCCCTCCTCTCCCCTGTAACTATTCCCCAGGTCGTTGCTGCAAATGATAATGTGTTCTCAGTCAACTTACCTGGTAAAATAACGGTAAAAAAAAAGAAAAAAAAGCCAGCCCCGATTGATATTTGATACTGTGATACAATTAGTTTGCCATGCTCTCAATTACTCAAATCAAATTTTATTGGTCACATACACGTGTTTAGCAGATGTTATTGCAGGTGTAGTAAAATGCTTGTGTTTCTAGCTCCGACAGTGCAGCAATATCCAATAAGTAATATTCTTAATTTCACAACATAAGTATCAAAAGTACAAGTAAAATCATTTAAAAATTCCTTGTATTAAGCAAAGCAGACAGCTTCTTGATATGCCACACCTGTCAGGTGGATGGATTATCTTGGCAAAGGAGAAATGCTCACTAACAGGATGTAAACAAATTTGTGCACAACTTTTTAGAGAAATAAGCTTTTTGTGCATATGGAACATTTCTGGAATGATTTATTTCAGCTCATGAAACATGGGACCAACACTTTACATGTTGCGTTTATGTTTTTGTTCAGTGTGGTTTCTGTGGGAGTAGTTACTGGGAGAACAGTGAATCTACTCAGCTAAGCCCAGATGGGATATAGGGGGGGGGGGGGCACCAGGCCATCTTTTATTGCCCCAAGTTTCCTGAGCCTTGAAGTGTAGTCTAATCCGTTCCAATAGTATCTGGCCTTAATGGCCATATACTTTTATAATCTCCACCGGGCAGAGCCAGAAGAGGACTGCTGACCCCTCAGCTTGATTTCTCTCTAGATTTCTTCCTACGTTCCTGCCTTTCTCAAGAGTTTTTCCTAGCCACTGTGCTTCTAGATCTGTATTGCTTGCTGTTTGGTGTTTTATGCTGGGTTTCTGTATAAGCACTTTGTGACATCTGCGGATGCTATAAGGGCTCTAAAAATACATTTGATTTGATTAACAGCTGTCCTCGTTTGTTTTGATGGTGAGTTGAAATAAAGACATACAATAGGTTGATGGGAGAACAAATAACCTTTATTACATCCCAAAAATAATGTACAGTCTTTAGGGGGGCCTATACAGTTTGTCAGGGCATAGGGTAGATCAAACAAAAACAGTCATGCTTGAAAGTGAGGTTGACATACTGATATGTTATAGGGCATCCCGGTTAAATACATTTGCAACCCCAAGTTCCAATCAAGGTCAAGCAGCAGAGAAGATGCTCATGCAAAGTTTAAGAAGTAATATGTACCCAAAAAAATTGTATTTTGTCGTCACTTTTTTTTACAGGACTAGAGAGCATTGTCGGGCAGGTGGCAGCTACAGTTGATAGGGCAATGGAGACGGTCAGCGATTCATGGTGGTCTGTCGTCGGAGTGGGTTGGGGACAGATACACTGTATCAGCTGTCCTGTCCTCAGTAACAACAGGACAGCGCAGGGGCAGTCAAGGAGGAGCAACAAGAAGTCGGGTAGGTAAGACGCACACAAAAAAGTAACACACCCAAGCTGAATATGCAGACAGGGAATAAGTCCCTTTCAGTATGGCTAGTCTTCCGTGCTGCGTTCAATAACGGTATCTTCTCCACAAACTGACGCTCCACTGTGCAGGTAGAGTATCCAGCATTCTAGCCAATATGGAATTGCCAAGTGTCCATGTCACCTGCAATACTTCCGTATTAGGGCCAGGAGTCAGGACACTTCATTCTCAAGTGACATATGCACTGAAAAGCTGCATGTGTCAATCAACAATTGGCAATTAGGATTGTCATGGATTAACAACATCATCTTGTCATTTGAGTGAACTATAGCCCTATTCGGTCGGGATTAGTTTTACTGGGAAGGTCGGGTAACGGAATTTCGTGCACGAGCACAAAACACCACATCCGTAATTTTTGTCATTTTAATTTGGTTATTATTCCAGCCCCAAAAACATACTGTTTTTCGGCAAACTCCCAGGTCCTCTGCTAATACATCCCATGCGAATCGACACCTCTGTGTTTTGAGAGATATTACAGTTTAACAGGTGCGGCACACAGTTTGGTTAAGAACATGGGGAACAAATTGATGCTTAAAACAAAGTGCTATGCACGTAGCCCACAGATGAATGATCTGTTTTGTCATATATCATCTTTCCCAGTGCCTATTTCTCTTTAAACGGATGATATTGTGCCAATGAATTGATCAATTGTCAAATATGTCAGTTAATTAAATGTCTGCATACAGTTCATGGTTCTTATTGATATTATTTAGACTTTTTTTTTAACTGAAAGCCAATATTAGGCAATCCCGAGACAAATTTAAATATCTTCACGCCTAGGACAGCGTCCAGGCTTCGTCATAACGATCAATATTGAATGAGAAAAACAAAGAATGACAGGGGGCAGTTTGGTAAAACTAATCCGGTCCGGATCGACCTGCTGGGGGTAATAATTACATAACCAGTTCTATAGTAATACCAGTCCCGTGCGAATAGGGCTTATGACTCGTGTATGTTTTTGAAGGGCACACTGTAAAAAAAAAAGGCCAGCATAGAAGCTCTAGTTTAGGAGGGAAACTTAAGTGATAATCATCTTTGGCTGCCGCCACTTAAACCAGCCTGATCACCCTAACCCCCTACCATCTGTTCTAGGGATAGAGCTCTCTGTTTCCATGGCAACCCAGTACCCCTCTTCCCTTAATGGGTTGTGGGCTCTTTTGTGTGCCCCACCATGCACAATTGCAACTGTAACCCGACCATATTTGGTTTGTGCGTACGTGCGTGCGTGCCTGCGTGCGCAAGGTGACGATGCAAAGGGACCTGGACTGAAATAGGAGAATCATCAACCGCCCTGCTGACTACCACCAACGCCCCCATCCCCCCTCACAAAGCCCGCCCAGGCACACACCCATCCCCCTTAATACCCAACAGCCCGCCATCGCAATGTGTGTCGTCCCCCCCTTGACCCAATACACTAAGCTGAGGTGCTCCTAGGCGGGAATCTGTTGCCTTATCCCCCGAGCAGTGGTGCGTGCACGATTGCAGGGCAGTGAGGACACATGTTCCCATTTGAACACATCCGATTGTATCCTAAAGTTTTTTTTTACCTTAGAAGAGCCCTGCAAAACAAACTGTACTGTTCCATTCATAACCATGCAACAACCAGAGAGAAAATACATATGTCAAAAAGAAGATTGGACTAAACTATACATGTAAAATAACCTCCCCAAAATAACAACTTCAGTGCAGGAGGGCAGATTGCATTTCTATGCCATTGCCTTAAGCAACTGTTCCTCCCAACCATTGTGTTTTACATATGTTAATTTGCCACACATGGATGACCTGTTTTAAGGTCCTACTCCAGTCTCCTTTTTAGCTCATTTATCACCTGATTTACTTAACAACAGCACATCTCAATAGGTCGTCCATGTATCCTCATGACATGGCACAAGTGGGGGGGGGGGGCTTTCTATTTTTTCTCTATTGATCCTCAAGCAAGGGGGAGGCTTTCCTCTTTTTTCTCTATTGCTCCTCAAGCAAGGGGGAGGCTTTCCTATTTTTTCTCTATTGCTCCTCAAGCAAGGGGGAGGCTTTCCTATTTTTTCTCTATTGCTCCTCAAGCAAGGGGGAGGCTTTCCTATTTTTTCTCTATTGCTCCTCAAGCAAGGGGGAGGCTGATGACAGAGGGAACCATCGGACCAACTCCTTGTAAGGCCTACTTCATGAAGTTTGCACTTGTGTCCCAAAATGTTTGTTGTTCAAAACATATTTGTTTAGCCTTAAGTATGTGTACATTACTGTATTTATATGTGGGGAATTGTTTTTCAACAGGAAAAGTTAAAAAAAATAGCTGGAGTGTGTCTTTAAGAGTCCATTTGCTTCAATCAGTTATAAACCAAATGCAGCTCTTTGAAACTGAACTCCGAGGTACTACGGTAGACTACGTTGACCCACAAACACAGGCACCTGGCTTCACTTCCTCATAGCACTAGGAATGAAAGAGTAATTATGCTGGGAAAGTTGAATGCTGAACTTAATTACTGTAGGATGTTCAGTGATGGAACTGCAAAGCAACGCTAATTGAAAGCAACGCTAATAGGTGTGCTGGAACGCTAATAGGTGTGCTGTCAACACAGCCTTTTTATTGTCCTCAAATAGGCAAATGATTTTCACAGCCCATCATCACAACATCAAAGAACAACACAGCAAACAGACATGATCAAAAACACATGGACGGTAGTTGCAAGCATGAGTCAGCGGTACACTCTGTGTGGTGATGGTGAAGGGCACCACAAAGCTTTTGCTGAATCATGCCTTGCCGCTCTGACATGTAACTCATTCTTCCAAAGAATTAGTTACACAAGGCAAACACAAAAAGTTGTAATTGATTATATTCATATCATTATTCAACCGGAACTCCACCTAAAGCGTGTTTGTTTCGGACCGGAGACCTGAACCATGCATGCCAAACACCGGTGGTGGGTGGCATCATATTTGGAGAGGATGGGCTTGTGGTAATGGCTGGAGCGGAATAAGTGGAATGATATCAAATACATCAAAAACATGGTTTGATGCCATTCCATCCGCGCTCCGTTCCAGCAATTATTATGAGCCATTCTCCCCTCAGCAGCCTCCAAATCTGGACTGGACACAGTAGCGTCAAGTGTATGTCCATTATTGCTGAATCTGTACGTGTAAGGAGTCTCGCTAACCATTGATATTGCACAACAGTTGATCCAACGTCTTGCAAATTGTATGGTATAACGTCAGCTAGTGTGTTGGTATGGAGATCACCTCAAGAATGTGAGGGGCACATTACATCCAGCAGGGGAGTGTGCCAGGCTCTAATAATTCAACTGCCTCAAAGCACCACAGCATGACTAAGGGCTTGGACAGAGAAAGGCTATAGAGTTGCTGTGCTGAGGGGAGTGTAGTGCAATTCCAATTCCACAGATGTGTTGCCCAGTGACTAAAACAGGTTTAGAGCACCTTTTCTTGAGAAAATGGCAGGGGTGGATTTTGTATTAATGCTGTTGGAACACAAGTAGGTGTGAGTTTTATCTCCCTTGACCAGAATACTTAAAGTGTATATCTAGTCAATTCAGTGACAGTGAGTAGTTCAAATGTTTAAGTAATCAGGGGTGGAATTGGTGGGAAACACCTGGAAACAGAATTCTTCCAGTGAAAATCGGCTTGTAATGTAGCTTAATTCTCAGGGGCATTTTCTCCAAAATGAAGATTTTTCTCTTTAATATTATTTTCGCAGCTCCAAAATGTTATGTTATCCTTGGGACTCATTTCTTATTATCTGCCACTCACTCCCCAATTCCTTCATTCTCAGCCGATTACATTGACAAAATAGCTATCTACAGCTCCCTAATGGGGAAACTCATGGCAGAAATTGCACAAGTGCTCAGGCACAAGCCAGTTATAGTCTTTCACAAAAGCAGGGTGTGTGTGGCATTGAGGAAGACACACATCACGAGGGGATGATTCAACGACTAGCCTACACAGGTTGTGCACAGTGGCACACATGGAACAAGCAACTGTTGGTCAAAGCACTTTTACCTAGTGCTATACTTAAGTAATTTAACATTTGCAGTCGGACACTCCGATCTGGAGAAATGCACGAGAGGAAACTCAGAGCGAGCTGCAATCCAGGGTCTACACATTATCGACAAGCAACTTGAAAACCTCAAAGTTCTTTGTTCCTGCTGTCCAGTTTCTGCCTCTGTGGTGAAAAGGGGGCTTGTACTATAGTTAAAGAGGGGACCTCACATTGAAGTCCATGAATGAAAGCACACTTGTGAAATCTCCCTAAGGGGGACACATTCCATCTCTGACCTGTTTGCAGCACATATGAAACAATGAAGACCATTATGATGGGCTTTGAGCGTCAAACCGCCTTGGCCAGACATCAAAACTGACATCCACAATCATGAAGTCCTTTCGGCAAGCAATTTGTTGAACACAATACATCTGCTTACTTTACCATTGCCTACAAAGCGACGTTGTGCAATACTGTGCCTTGTTGGCTTGCATTCTGTGAATAGAGGAAGAACAAAGACCATGATACTTGACTGACTGGTTGGCGACCAAATGGTAGACTCCCCTGTTAAATTGCTGAAATCATTTAAGAGGGACATATACAGAATGTTCCCAATCTAGAAGAATTCTAAGGAATTTCTGTCTAGTTGATGTCAATGCGTGGAGGAAAATATCCAGGAATCAGCATCTCCACCTCACAGAAGACTGTGAAATGCATATGATTTACTTCCCCGAGTGTGCCAACTGATGACACTGGGGGATTAAAGGTTGTATGGAAGTATTCCCTCCCCTGTCTTGCCAAAGACAGTGTGAAGGAGGAAAGGTCTCAAATAACAACTCCCGAATGCCCACTTCAACAGGAAGGCTATGTGCAACATCACAGCTGAGGGCTTGTTGCTGTACATCCCGCAACAATGAGGATTGTAGCCCATTTCAAATGCCCACATCACCAGCATGCATGCAAACCTCAGCAGACTTTAATCATTAGGAATTTATTAAAGCATGACTAGGCAGTTGTCACAGCACGTCTAACGGAAAACTCACAAAAATAAATTGCCATTATTATTTTTTTTTCAATCGCTATCATAGGGGTGCCTACATTTCATTATGACCAATGTGTACAAATTCTACATTTTGGATATATGATAGCTAGAAGATTCTTATTGATATTGTACATAGTTTGAGATCATAAATCATTGCCTTTCTTCCAGGCTAGCCACAGGCTATGAACTCTGGAGAGGAACATTATTTATTGAGAAATTGCACTGCTGTCTTTTTAGTTGCAAAGTAAACGGCTACTCACACGGCTAAATCTGTTTCGGTGGCTGACACTATGTATCAAAGTGTATATGCAAAACTCGAACATATGACTAAGGTTATGATGAATGAAGAGTGTCGACCATCCTTGTCTCAGATTTCACGAGAAGGCCCTGAATAGGGGGTGGGGTGCGCACGGAGGGAGGTGGATTTGAGGATGTTCTTTGTGTGTCCCGTATATATTTTTTTTTACCGCGACGGAGGAGAGAAAGTCACATGCTATTTCCAATCCCATGGTGTAACTAGTGAGACTTTTCTATATTGTGGTGAGAAAGAGGGAAAAGTGCTACGACATTTTGGGGGGTTTCGACTACAGGCTGGATTCAAAGAATTGAGAAACGCAGTTGGCTTCAAGGTAAGATTAATACACGTTTATCAAGCAACAAAACGGAGCATTAATGTGTCCAGGCTGTTTTTCATTTTACGAATGTTGTGCGCAAACTAGGTTCGTTGTATACATTTCCCTTGTTTGCTGGCTGCTTGAAGCAATTTGTTCTTCTCCAATTGTACTGCGTTTAACATTTGATATAGATAAGTAGCTAGCTAGTACATCGGTATATTGTTTGATTGGTGCTACTAGAGGTATCTAGCTAAATAGCTAGCTAACCAATTTATATTGTCTTGAATGGACAGTAGTTTGTTCCTTCATTGTGTGAAAGTGATGGAAGCAATTGAACGCAACACAGTAGACCGCGGATTTCATCATCTAGGGCAGGGGTACTCAGCTCTTACCCTCCGAGGTCCGGAGCCTGCTGGTTTTCAGATCTATCTGAATTACACACGCCTGGTATCCCATGTCTAAATCAATCACTGATTTGTAGGGGAACAATACAAAAAAATGCAATGGAACTGGCATCGAGGTCCAGAGTTGCGTTTGAGGAACCCAGGCGGTGTCCAATCAGAAACGCATCTTTTGAACAAGGTGTAAAAATCATGTTAATTGTGATAATCCTCTAAGAAAACCAATGGTCAAAATCTCACTTCATAATACGTTAAACATTTATTGTTTTTTTTACCCTTGTAGGATGGTCAAAATTAGGGAGACTAAATCAATGGAGACCAGAAAGGTGGTCGAAAAATCTGGAAAGTCGCATAGTCTGGATACTGTGCGAGAATTAAGGCTTCACACAGGTTTAACCTACCATTGAACTCGTCATCTTTCATATCAAATAAAACAATATGAGGTAAGATAGATATCGATTTTGAGACATACCATCTACTATTTTCATATTTTAGCAGGGTTGCCAACCTTTGAAGATAACTGAGGTTTCCTATCGTGAATGTCAATGCTGTCACCCCTAGCGGGGGTTTTAAGCACATGACAAGGGTGGAATAGAAATGTTTAGAATTCACAGGTCAGGTGTATTTAAGATTATTTTTAAATTGAATAAACACAACTCAACAACTTGGTTTGAAGTTACTATGAGATTGTTTTGTGCATGAAATTTAGAGAATGGCAACTGGGGGAAATGAAATAGTTAGAAAATGCCAATATGAATCTCTCCTTGTTCATTAAAAAAAACTTTATTTAACTAGGCAAGTCAGTTAAGAACAAATTCTTATTTATAATGACAGGCTACCCCGGCCAAACCCTAACCCAGATGACGCTGGGCCAATTGCGCGCCGCCTTATGGGCCTCCCAATCACGGCTGGTTGTGATACAACCTGGAATCGATCCAGGGTCTGTAGTGACATCTCTAGCACTGAGACCGCTGTGCTACTTGGGAGCCACGGAATGTTTTTTTTTTTATAAGACACCAACATGGAAATATGGAATTCATTTGGGTGAACGATCCCTTTAAAATAGGACGGTTGGAAATTCCACCTAGAGGTACACAATATATAGAAAATATTGTAACCAAATCCACTAATTTGAAGGGGTGTCTATTTCAGCCACACCCTTGGCTGACAGGTGAATAAAATCGAGCACACAGCCATGCCACCTCCATAGTCAAACATTGGCAGGAGAATGGCCTTACTGAAGAGCTCAGTGACTTTCAACGTGGAACCGTTGAAGTGGAAAGCCTAGGAGCAACAACGGCCACACAAGCTTACAGACCGGGACCGCCGAGTGCTGTAGCACGTAAAAATCGTCTGTCTTCTGTTGCAACACTCACTACTGAGTTCCAAACTGCCTCTGGACGCAACGTCAGCACAAAAACTGTTTGTTGGGAGCTTCGTGAAATGGGTTTCCATGGCCGAGGAGCCGCACACAAGCCTAAGATCAACATATGCAATGCCAAGCTTTGGCTGGAGTGGTGTAAAGCTCACCGCCATTGGACTTTGGAGCAGTGGAGACGTGTTTTCTGGAGTGATGAATCATGCTTCATCATATGGTAGTTCGATGGATGAATATGGGTTAAGTGCATGCCAGAAGAACACTACCTGCCCGAATACATGGTATCAACTGTAAAATTGTATGGGGGAAAAATAATGGTATGAGGGTGTTTTTCATGGTTCGGGCTAGGCAACTTAGTTCCAGTGAAGGGAAATCTTAATGCTACGATTCTGTGCTTCCAACTTTGTGGCAACAGTTTGGGGAAGGCACTTTCCTGTTTCAGCATGACAATGCCCCCGTGCACAAACCGAACTCCATACATAAATGTTTTGTCAAGATCAACCCCCCCCCCAAACAAACTGCGGCTGAGCAGTGGTTCTAAACATTTCCACTTCACAATAACAGCACTAACAGTTGACCAGCAAATGGGCCATTTGACAAACTGACTTGTTGGAAAGGTGGCATCCTATGACGGTGCCACATTGAGTCACTGAGCTCTTCAGTAAGAGCGGTCTACTGCCACTGTTTGTCTATGGAGATTGCATGGCTGTGTGCTCAATTTTATACAGCTGTCAGCAACGGGTGTGTCTGAAATAGCCAAATACACACATTTGAAGGGGTGTGTGGTTACAAAAGTAATTTTCCGAACAATTATTTACAGACAGATTACTTCACTTATAATTCAATGTATCATAATTCCAGTGGGTCAGAAGTTTACATACACTAAGTTGACTGTGCCTTTAAACATTTTGGAAAATTTCAGGAAATTATATCATGGCTTTAGAAGCTTCTGATAGTTTTAGTCAATTGGAGGTGTACCTGTGGATGTATTTAAAGGCCTACCTTCAAACTCAGTGCCTCTTTGCTTGACATCATGGGAAAATCAAACGAAATCAGCCAAGACTTCAGACAGAAAATTGTAGACTTCCATGAGTCTGGTTCATCCTTGGGAGCAATTTCCAAACGCCTGAAGGTACCACGTTCACCTGTACAAAAAAAGTACACAAGTATAAACACCATGGGACCACGCAGCTGTCATACCGCTCAGGAAGGAGATGCATTCTGTCTCCTAGAGATGAACGTACTTGTGTGAAATGTGCAAATCCATCCCAGAACAACAGCAAAGGAACTTGTGAAGATGCTGGAGGAAACAGGTATAAAGTATCTATATCCACAGTAAAACAAGTCCTATATCGACAAACCCTGAAAGGCTGCTCAGCAAGGAAGAATCCACTGCTCCAAAACCGCCATAAAAAAGCCAGACTATGGTTTGCAACCGCAGATGGGGACAAATATTGTACTTTTTGGAAAAATTTCCTCTGGTCTGATGAAACAAAAATAGAACTGTTTGGCCATAATGACCATCGTTCTGTTTGGGGGAAAAAGGGGGATGCTTGCAAGCCGAAGAACACCATCCCAACGGTGAAGCACTGGGGTGGCAGCATCATGTTGTGGGGGTGCTTTGCTGCAGGGGGGACTGGTGCACTTCATAAAATAGATGGCATCATGTGGAAGGGAAATTGTGGATATATTGAAGCAACATCTCAAGACATCAGTCAGGAAGTTAAAGCTTGGTCGCAAGTGGGTCTTCCAAATGGACAATGACCCAAGCATACTTCCAAAGTTGTGGCAAAATGGCTTAAGGACAACAAAGTCAAGGTATTGGAGTGGCCATCACAAAGCCCTGACTTCAATCCCATAGAAAATTTGTGGGCAGAACTGAAAAAGCGTGTGCGAGCAAAGAGGCCTACAAACCTGACTCAGTTACACCAGCTCTGTCAGAAGGAATGGGCCAAAATTCACCCAACTAATTGTGGGAAGCTTGTGGAAGGCTACCCAAAACGTTTGACCCAAGTTAAACAATTTAAAGGCAATGCTACCAAATACTAATTGAGTGTATGTAAACTTCTGTCCCACTGGGAATGTGATGAAAGAAATAAAACCTGAAATAAATCATTCTCTCTCCTATTATTTTGACATTTCACATTCTTAAAATAAAGTGGTGATCCTAACTGACCTAAGACAGGGAATTTTTACTGGGATTAAATGTCAGGAATTGTGAAACACTAAGTGTATTTGGCTAAGGTGTATGTAAACTTCCGACATCAACTGTGTGTGTGTATATCTCTCTCAATGTATTGTCCCCACACTGGTCACCTAATCATCCCCAGCTTACAACCGGCTCATTCATCCCCCTCCTCTCCCCTGTAACTATTCTCTAGGTTGTTGCTGTAAATGAGAATGTGTTCTCAGTCAACTTACCTGGTAAGATAACAGTGAAATAAATAAAACACTAGAATCAGTTACACATTTGGGTTTACTATCTGTTTGGGCAAAATAATGTTGATAATACAGTTTTTAGGTCACCCTTCCAAAATTCATGCTACACGCCTTTTCATTGTTACAGCCTAATTAACCTAGTGCTAAATTCTCAATGTCCAAACAAGGTGAATTTAATGTAGCTTATCGATCTGGGCTAATGAAAGTGGTGGATTCAATTAGACTTGGGTGGTATACCTTTTATATACCAGGGTATTTGGAAATGGCCACGTGATGGTTTTTCAATACATTTCATATTTGTAGCTACTTTAAGTTTAATACCTGCAGATCGCGTTCTAAATTTCTCCTGTCACATTATTTTGTATTATGAAGTTTACCGTAGTTCCCCAAAACAGTTCAGCAGGTCACATGTTTGTTTGTAAATTGGACAAAGGGAGAAAGCGGGAGCAGGTGAGTCTAGCAGTGTATTGACAGGGGTCACGTTTTTGTTGTTGTTGGTTAAATGGTGATCGGGGACGTGCAACTATAGTTTCCGTTCACAGAAAATACATTAGTGCAACACATTTGGTAGAAAATGGCTTAGTGCACCGCTATTTTGCTGGCATCCACAGAAGTGGGCATGCAATGTATTTTTTTTGTTGCAAAAATGATGCGTGGCCATCATACTTCATAGAAAGAATGTAGCAAGCTACATTTCCTAATGTTTTTCTTAAAGTTAATCTAGCATTTTATCAGAGAAATGTACGTTGGCTACCCTGAGAAAAGCACGGGAGAAAAGGACATCAGTCAGAACATCGTCGCAAATTCTCATCCGAGTGGAGAAGTGCAACTGAAGCACAAAATGAGTCTGATGAAATTACAATAGAAGCATTTTAGATCGCCGTTTACAGAACACAGCAAGATATGTTGTCCTACGTGAAAAATTGAAGAATTCTGCGTTAACTAGCAAGTTAAACTTAGGGGTAGCGTTATCTAAGTAAGTGGCTGAATTAATAAGGTGATTGGGCATCATATCATGTTAGCTTTCTGCCATGTTTTCGAAGTCAAAGCCCTTCGGATGAGTTATCTTTACAGCTGCCACTGCTATCTTTTGATTTCCTAGCAGTTTTTTTTTTTTTTTTCTCGGGTCTTGCCCTGTCTGCTCCTCCCCCATATTCTCCTCTCAGTTCTTGGCTGGTCGGCTCCTCCCCCATCTTCTCCGTGCAGAGCAGGCAGGCCAGTTGCCCTAGCAACTCTAGACTCCACACAGACACAGCTTTGTACATATGCTGCTCCAGAGCAGGTACTGTTCTTCCTTCAGACAAGCATGTGTCAAAACCTTGTTCATTTGCACAATGTCTCTCGTTCACATTTGCTTGTAACTCACCAAAAATTACATCGGTAAGCTGGATTGTCTGTTTATGCAATTCGTTAAATCGTTTTAGTTCTTTAACATATTTTGCTAGCAGGCTCAATGGAAATTTGCTATTACTTGTGCTAAATTTGGTAGCATTCTGGTAGACACTCAATATCCGTTTTGGGGGACGCCCCCTTGTGTACAAAGCCAATAATACCATAAATCCCGGCATGAGACAAGGACAATATGAACATCTGGATACCGCCCAACCCTATATTAAATCAGTAGTAGTATGTGACAGCCTATTATCACATGCTGTCATAAAGAAGCATTCTGGGACACATATTTATTTCTAGACGTTTATGTTTACAAAACAGCTTTCAAGTTGCCATGCTGATATTTTGACAATTGAGTTCATAGAGTTTGATCAGAGCTTAGAATGAACGTGCCTGTCCAGTCTGGCGTGGCTGCAGTCCACTCTAATCATAAGGGGCGTTTCTTTACGAACGCATCCAATCGCCTTGGTCCTGGTCCCTTATTAAACCAATCACAAGCTTCAATCTGCTGCGGTTCACAGTGCTGTGGCAGAAAGATTATGGATGTCCCGGTTGGAGTTATATTGTAACTCACTCAATATACTTAAGCAATAAGGCCCAAGGTGGTGTGGTGTGGTATATGGCCTATATACCACGGCTAAGGGTTGTTCTTATGCACGATGCAATGTGGAGTGCCTGGATACAGCCCTTAGCCGTGGTATTTAGGTCATATATCATTAACCCCTGAGGTGCCTTATTGCTTTTAAAAACCGGTTGCCAACTAAGGCAAGAAACAACACATCTAAATTGAAAATGTGGCTTTCATAATTAAATTAGTGAATACATTCTGCCAGAAAAGTAGTCTGGGAAAAAGTCTCATTGCTAGACAACAACCACAGGCTAGCTAGCAAGCTTACATTAAATATATGCAAAACATTTTCCTGTGGTTTAAATGTAACCACAGGAATTCATGTTAAATGTTTGTTCATGTTTCCAAGTTTCAAACACGTTCTCAAATCCATTGAAATGGCAGCAGTGGTATGAGAACCAGCACATTCTTGAACATGCAATACGCCTTTCCTCAGTACAAAATCCTCATCGACCCACTGTGCTGTCAGACTCCATAATGCTCATAGGGCTGACATCGCTGGTCCAAATGTCAGTCGTGAAGTTAATAGCAGTGACGCCCATAGCAAGTAGCCCATGGATTTGTTTTAACAATACCGTGTAACTCCGGTAGGGCAACATCTGAAAAATAGCGCCTACTTGGTAGTGTGTACCAGTACTCGACCAGTCGGTGAAAGCCAACATCATCCACGAGAGAACGGTTGATTGTCAAGGCCAATGAATTCCATTATCTTGGCGTTTTTAATGAATTTCGCCTTTGGAGTTGTCTCGCAGAAATGTTCTTACTCTTTCAAAAGACTGCTCGACTTGTTGACTGCTCGATCCACACAGCAGACATTGTGAGCTAGGTTAGGAATGCTGTGTTGCACATGAATCGCTTTATTTTTTGTGATGTTGGAATTTTTAGCTAATATCGTCCGATTCCAATATGCTTACCCATATCGTGCATCCCTATTACATACCATATGTATCCATTCACTGGTGAGCAGCTTTGTCGCACCCCTCTTTACTCAACTTTTTAATTACGCCGAAAGACACATTGTTCGCTCATTGGGAATTCGGTGTCCTTCTGTATACTCAATGTCAAACTGAGAGGGGGGGGGGGTCGTTGATATGTCGGTTCAAAGCAGCTCTGGGTCCAGCGCTGCTGCTAATCCTATATTCTTCGCCCTTCATATTTCTCACTAAACCATAAAAGTCCCGTAGAATGGCATTCAGCTCGATTTTTTTGTTGTTGTATTCTCAAACTCACAATGTATCCTTTTCCTGCACACCAGGTCAGTGACGCAGGTAAGTGCCCACTTTGTGAAACAAACAATGTTCTTTTCGGTTTCTCTCAAAATTCATCTGAACGCTTCTTTTCTACATTTACATTACATTTAAGTCATTTAGCAGACGCTCTTATCCAGAGCGACTTACAAATTGGTGCATTCACCTTATGATATCCAGTGGAACAACCACTTTACAATAGTGCATCTAACTCTTTTAAGGGGGGGGGGGGGGGGGGGTTAGAAGGATTACTTTATCCTATCCTAGGTATTCCTTAAAGAGGTGGGGTTTCAGGTGTCTCCGGAAGGTGGTGATTGACTCCGCTGACCTGGCGTCGTGAGGGAGTTTGTTCCACCATTGGGGTGCCAGAGCAGCGAACAGTTTTGAGTGGGCTGAGCGGGAACTGTACTTCCTCAGAGGTAGGGAGGCGAGCAGGCCAGAGGTGGATGAACGCAGTGCCCTTGTTTGGGTGTAGGGCCTGATCAGAGCCTGAAGGTACGGAGGTGCCGTTCCCCTCACAGCTCCGTAGGCAAGCACCATGGTCTTGTAGCGGATGCGAGCTTCAACTGGAAGCCAGTGGAGAGAGCGGAGGAGCAGGGTGACGTGAGAGAACTTGGGAAAGTTGAACACCAGACGGGCTGCGGCGTTCTGGATGAGTTGTAGGGGTTTAATGGCACAGGCAGGGAGCCCAGCCAACAGCGAGTTGCAGTAATCCAGACGGGAGATGACAAGTGCCTGGATTAGGACCTGCGCCGCTTCCTGCGTGAGGCAGGGTCGTACTCTGCGAATGTTGTAGAGCATGAACCTACAGGAACGGGTCACCGCCTTGATGTTAGTTGAGAACGACAGGGTGTTGTCCAGGATCACGCTAAGGTTCTTAGCACTCTGGGAGGAGGACACAATGGAGTTGTCAACCGTGATGGCGAGATCATGGAACGGGCAGTCCTTCCCCGGGAGGAAGAGCAGCTCCGTCTTGCCGAGGTTCAGCTTGAGGTGGTGATCCGTCATCCACACTGATATGTCTGCCAGACATGCAGAGATGCGATTCACCACCTGGTTATCAGAGGGGGGAAAGGAGAAGATTAATTGTGTGTCGTCTGCATAGCAATGATAGGAGAGACCATGTGAGGATATGACAGAGCCAAGTGACTTGGTGTATAGCGAGAATAGGAGAGGGCCTAGAACAGAACCCTGGGGGACACCAGTGGTGAGAGCACGTGGTGCGGAGACAGATTCTCGCCACGCCACCTGGTAGGAGCGACCTGTCAGGTAGGACGCAATCCAAGCGTGGGCCGCGCCGGAGATGCCCAGCTCGGAGAGGGTGGAGAGGAGGATCTGATGGTTCACAGTATCAAAGGCAGCCGATAGGTCTAGAAGGATGAGAGCAGAGGAGAGAGAGTTAGCTTTAGCAGTGCGGAGCGCCTCCGTGACACAGAGAAGAGCAGTCTCAGTTGAATGACTAGTCTTGAAACCTGACTGATTTGGATCAAGAAGGTCATTCTGAGAGAGATAGCAGGAGAGCTGGCCAAGGACGGCACGTTCAAGAGTTTTGGAGAGAAAAGAAAGAAGGGATACTGGTCTGTAGTTGTTGACATCGGAGGGATCGAGTGTAGATTTTTTCAGAAGGGGTGCAACTCTCGCTCTCTTGAAGACGGAAGGGACGTAGCCAGCGGTCAAGGATGAGTTGATGAGCGAGATGAGGTAAGGGAGAAGGTCTCCAGAAATGGTCTGGAGAAGAGAGGAGGGGATAGGGTCAAGCGGGCAGGTTGTTGGGCGGCCGGCCGTCACAAGACGCGAGATTTCATCTGGAGAGAGAGGGGAGAAAGAGGTCAAAGCACAGGGTAGGACAGTGTGAGCAGAACCAGCGGTGTCGTTTGACTTAGCAAACGAGGATCGGATGTCGTTGACCTTCTTTTCAAAATGGTTGATGAAGTCATCAGCAGAGAGGGAGGAGGGGGGAGGAGGGGGAGGAGGATTCAGGAGGGAAGAGGTGGTGGCAAAGAGCTTCCTAGGGTTAGAGGCAGATGCTTGGAATTTAGAGTGGTAGAAATTGGCTTTAGCAGCAGAGACAGAATAGGAGAATGTAGAGAGGAGGGAGTGAAAGGATGCCAGGTCCGCAGGGAGGCGAGTTTTCCTCCATTTCCGCTCGGCTGCCCGGAGCCCTGTTCTGTGAGCTCGCAATGAGTCGTCGAGCCACGGAGCAGGAGGGGAGGACCGAGCCGGCCTGGAGGATAGGGGACATAGAGAGTCAAAGGATGCAGAAAGGGAGGAGAGGAGGCAGAATCAGGAGATAGGTTGGAGAAGGTTTGTGCAGAGGGAAGAGATGATAGGATGGAAGAGGAGAGAGTAGCGGGAGAGAGAGAGCGAAGGTTGGGATGGCGCGATACCATCCGAGTAGGGGCAGTGTGGGAAGTGTTGGATGAGAGCGAGAGGGAAAAGGATACAAGGTAGTGGTCGGAGACTTGGAGGGGAGTTGCAATGAGATTAGTGGAAGAACAGCATCTTGTAAAGATGAGGTCAAGCGTATTGCCTGCCTTGTGAGTAGGGGGGGAGGTGAGAGGGTGAGGTCAAAAGAGGAGAGGAGTGGAAAGGAGGCAGAGAGGAATGAGTCAAAGGTAGACATGGGGAGGTTAAAGTCACCCAGAACTGTGAGCGGTGAGCCATCCTCAGGAAAGGAACTTATCAGGGCGTCAAGCTCATTGATGAACTCTCCAAGGGAACCTGGAGGGCGATAAATGATAAGGATGTTAAGCTTGAAAGGGCTGGTAACTGTGACAGCATGGAATTCAAAGGAGGCGATAGACAGATGGGTCAGGGGAGAAAGAGAGAATGTCCACTTGGGAGAGATGAGGATCCCAGTGCCACCACCCCGCTGACCAGAAGCTCTCGGGGTGTGCGAGAACACGTGGGCAGACGAGGAGAGAGCAGTAGGAGTAGCAGTGTTATCAGTGGTAATCCATGTTTCCGTCAGTGCCAAGAAGTCGAGGGACTGGAGGGAAGCATAGGCTGAGATGAACTCTGCCTTGTTGGCCGCAGATCGGCAGTTCCAGAGGCTGCCTGAGACCTGGAACTCCACGTGGGTCGTGCGCGCTGGGACCACCAGGTTAGAGTAGCAGCGGCCACGCGGTGTGAAGCGTTTGTATGGTCTGTGCAGAGAGGAGGGAACAGGGATAGACAGACACATAGTTGACAGGCTACAGAAGAGGCTACGCTAATGCAAAGGAGATTGGAATGACAAGTGGACTACACGTCTCGAATGTTCAGAAAGTTAAGCTTACGTTGCCAAAAATCTTATTGACTAAAATGATATAGTACTGCTGGCTGGTGAAATAGGCTAGCTAGCAGTGGCTGCGTTGTTGACTTTGTTTGAAAGTGTAGCTGGCTAGGTAACCTCGACAATTACTCTAGACTACACAATTATCTTGGATACAAAGACGGCTATGTAGCCAGCTAAGATCAAACAAATCAAACTGTTGTACTGTAATGAAATGAAATGTTATACTACCTGTGGAGCAAAGCGGAATGCAACTACTCGCTCCAACCCGGAAGTGCGTATCGTAGAGGGAGAGGCAATAGAAATGTTGTTTCTTGTATTACTGTCTTTTGTGTCTTTAGAGGACTGCTTCACCTTAATGTTCCTTTTCCCCCTTTCCCTTTTCTTCTGTCCTTATTTTGTCCCACGTTGTCCCTTCTTTGTCCCTTCTCTTCTGCCAACTAGACACTCCTTGTTAGCTAGCTAGCTTCTTCCAGGAATGTCCCTAGCAACTGCCTAGCAACAGGTAAACAACTTAGCTAGCTAAGAAAACAATATAATTTTATGAAAAAATTGTTACTTTTTCAAAAGCCTTTCTTCTTTGTTTGCTGCTTGTTTGGTCTCCTATTCAGTTTGCAGTTTTCTTTTGATTTTTTTCGATGTACTTTACTCTAAAAAAACATATAAATTTCAATATTTGTAGGAGCTCATCTTTTCAGCTGCTGCTGCTTAATTTGGAACAAATTAATTTCTACATTGCTATGTCGAATTATTGTTGATGTAGCCATTTTATTGAGGGAAAAGGCACACTGATATCAAGGTGAAAAGGCTAAACGTCATGGTATATGGTCTCACATACACACGGCTAATGGCTAAAACAGCATATCAGCATCCAGTATGCAAACTACCCGGTTTATAAACTGGATTAATTAGAAAATGAAAGCAATACGTTTTTCAATGTGTGAGAAATAATTGGTGTGGCGTGTGAAGTGGATCAAATGCCTGTCTCATGCCCTATCCTTGAGTTGGCAGCACTGTTTTTGTATACGCTGTTCATATTAATGGGAAGTTCCTTTTCTTTTTTCGAAGTGTGACATGTCAACAGAGCATTGAGCGAACCGCAAGCTTTTTATTTTTTTAAACCTTTTACATTTTATTCAGCTCGTCTCATGCTGCAGAAATGGACTTTGTGCCACTGGAGGCAGTGGTGTACCGCAGTTTCTGCCGTTTTTAAAGCTAATTTCCTGCAATTCTACACACATTGCCATATGGCAGAGAGACACATTTGAAGTTTTATAGCTAATGTCATGCTATTTTACACATTTTGCAATGAGGCTGAGAACTTAAAAAATTAATATCCTGCTATTCTACACATTTTTGCCCTGCCCTGTTCATATCCTATCTGGGGGGGAGCTACCGCCAGGGGAATCTTCTAAAGGCGCCCGCATATTAGGTTTGGTTTGCTCTAGCTGGAATTAACAGGTGACGTCAATAAGGGATCAGAGCTTTCACCTGGTCAGCCTATGTCATGGAAAGAGCAGGTGTTCCTACTGTTTTGTATACTGTGTACACTTCCTCATAAGTGTACATTTATCTCAGATTTAATTTAAGATGAATAAATAAATCTACAATTTGGACGTTTTTGCCAAGGTGTTAGTCACGTCATGTTAAATCTAAGATGTTTGGTGCAGTATTTCTATAGAGAAAAAAATTGCATGAAAACTACGTCGTCTATGCACATTTGTGGCCTGCTGGAGGTCATTTTGCAGGGCTCTGGCAGTGCACCTCCTGGCACAAAGGCGGAGGTAGCGGTCCTGCTGCTGGGTTGTTGCCCTCCTACGGCCTCCTCCACGTCTCCTGATGTACTGACCTGTCTCCTGGTAGCGCCTCCATGCTCTGGACACTACGCTGACAGACACAGCAAACCTTTTTGCCACAACTCGCATTGATGTGCCATCCTGGATGAACTGCACTACCTGAGCAACTTGTGTGGGTTGTAGACTCCGTCTCATGCTACCACTAGAGTGAAAGCACCGCCAGCATTGAAAAGTGACCAAAACATCAGCCAGGAAGCATAGGAACTGATAAGTGGTCTGTGGTCACCACCTGCAGAACCATTCCTTTTTTGGGGGTGTCTTACTAATTGCCTATAAATTCCACCTTTTGTCTATTCCATTTGCACAACAGCATGTGAAATTTATTGTCAATCAGTGTTGCTACCTAAGTGGACAGTTTGATTTCACAGAAGTGTGATTGACTTGGAGTTACATTGTGTTGTTTAAGTGTTCCCTTTATTTTTTTGAGCAGTGTATATACACACTGCAGTCGGAAAGTATTCAGACCCCTTGCCTTTTTCCACATTTGGTTACATTACAGCCTTATTATAACATTTTATTAAGTTGTCCCCCCATCAATCTACACTCAATACCCCATAATGACAAAAACAAAACACTTGCTTATAGAAATTCTTGCAAATCGATTGCTCAGTTTGGCTGGGTGGCCAACTCAAGAGTCTTGGTGGTTCAAAACTTTTTCCTTTTAAGAATGATGTGTTCCCACTGTTCTTGGGGACATTCAATGCTGCAGAAATGTTTTGGCACCCTTCCCCAAATCTGTGCCTCGACACAATCCTGTCCCTGAGCTCTGCAGACAATTCCTTTGACCTCATGGCTTGGTGTTTGCTCTGACATGCCCTGTCAACTGTGGGACCTTATATAGACAGGTGTGTGCCTTTCCAAATCATCCCAAATTGAATTTACCACAGATGGACTCCAGTTAAGTTGTACAGTCGTGGCCAAAAGTCTTGAGAATGACACAAATTTATTTTCACAAAGTTTGCTGGTTCAGTGTCTTTAGATATTTTTGTCAGATGTTACTATGGAATACTGAAGTATACAAGCATTTCATAAGTGTCGAAGGCTTTTATTGACAATTACATGAAGTTGATGCAAAGAGTCTATATTTGCAGTGTTGACCCTTCTTTTTCAAGACCTCTGCAATCCGCCCTGGCATGCTATCAATTAACTTCTGGGCCACATCCTGACTGATGGCAGCCCATTCTTGCATAATCAATGCTTGGAGTTTGTCAGAAATTGTGGGTCTTTATTTGCCCACCCTCCTCTTGAGCATTGACCACAAGTTCTCAATGGGATTAAGGTCTGGGGAGTTTCCTGGCCATGGACCCAAAATATCAATGTTTTGTTCCCCGAGCCACTTAGTTATCACTTTTGACTTGTGGCAAGGTGCTCCATCATGCTGGAAAAGGCATTGTTCGTCAAACTGTTCCTGGATGGTTGGGAGAAGTTGCTCTCGGAGGATGTGTTAGTACCAGTCTTTATTCATGGCTGTGTTCTTAGGCAAAATTGTGAGTGAGCCCACTCCCTTGGCTGAGAAGCAACCCCACACATGAATGGTCTCAGAATGCTTTACTGTTGGCATGACACAGGACCGATGGTATCGCTCACTTTGTCTTTTCCGGACAAGTATTTTTTTCGGATGCCCCAAACAATCGGAAAGGGGATTCATCAGGGAAAATGACTTTACCCCAGTCCTCAGCAGTTCAACCCTGTACCTTTTTGCAGAATATCAGTCTGTCTCTGATGTTTTTCCTGGGGAGAAATGGCTTCTTTGCGGCCCTTCTTGACACCAGGCCATCCTCCAAAAGTCTTCGCCTCACTGTGCGTGCAGATGCACTCACACCTGCCTGCTGCCATTCCTGAGCAAGCTCTGTACTGGTGGTGCCCCGATCCCACAGCTGAATCAACTTTAGGAGACGATCCTGGCGCTTGCTGGACTTTCTTGGGCGCCCTGAAGCCTTCACAACAATTGAACCGCTCTCCTTGAAGTTCTTGATGATCTGATAAATGGTTGATTTAGGTGCAATCTTACTGGCAGCAATAACCTTTCCTGTGAATCCCTTTTTGTGCAAAGCAATGATGACGGCACGTGTTTCCTTGCAGGTAACCATGGTTGACAGAGGAAGAACAATGATTACAAGCACCACCCTCCTTTTGAAGCTTCCAGTCTGTTATTCGAACTCAAACAGCATGACAGAGTGATCTCCAGCCTTGTCCTCGTCAACACTCACACCTGTGTTAACCAGAGAACCACTGACATGATGTCAGCTGGTCCTTTTGTGGCAGGGCTGAAATGCAGTGGAAATGTTTTTTGGGGATTCAGTTCATTTGCATGGCAAAGAGGGACTTTGCAATTAATTGCAATTCATCTGATCACTCTTCATAACATTCTGGAGTATATGCAAATTGCCATCATACAAACTGAGGCAGCAGTTTGTGTCATTCTCAAAACTTTTGGCCACGACTGTAGAAACATCAAGAAACATCAAACAAACAACATCAAACATCAATGGAAACAGGATGCACCTGAGCTCAATTTTGCATCTCCATTTTAGAATAAGGCTGTAATGTAACAAACTGTGGGAAAAGTCAAGAGGTCTGAATACTTTTCGCATGCTCTGTACATGTTGCAATGATTCTGCTTTTGTCAAATAAACCTGGGTCAATGGAAACCTGCCTACTGTCATACCTTGTTCATAGACTGCTTACAGGGTAAGGAAACCAATTGTAATTTGGGTGAAGTATACCGTTTAACATTTTTCAAATACTTACACTGAATAAAAATATAAATGCAACAATTCAAAGATTTTACTGAGTTACAGTTCATATAAGGAAATCAGTCAGAATTCATTAGGCGCTAATCTATGGATTTCACATGACCGGGCAGGGGTGCCTTGGAGGGTATTGGCCCATCCACTGGGGAGCCAAGCCCAGCCAGTCAGAATGAGTTTTTCCCAACAAAAGGGCTTTGTGGATGGATTATCTTGGCAAAGGAGAAATGCTCACCTACAGGGCCGCAAAAAAAATTGGGCCCAAAATTTGAGCAAAATAAGCCTTTTGTTTGTATGAAACATTTCTGGAATGTTTTATTTCAGCACATGAAACATGGGACCAAAACCTTACATGTTGTGTTTATTTTTGTTCAGTGTAGATTCAATGGTTGTAAAGACGTTTCTAGGAAATGTACAGTATTATACAGAGCCATGAGTGCATGGAACTCCCATCTTTTATAGCGCAAGTGAACAGCAAACCTGGTTTAAAAAAACAAATAAAGCAACACCTTACGGCACAACACCTCTCCCCCATGTGACCTACTTGTGTGTATGTACTGACATGTATGCGTAACTGATTTAATGCACACAGTACATGTTAATGTATGTAATGTCTTTTGTAAAAAAATTAAAATAAATGTCGGACCCCAGTAAGACCAGCGTTCGCCATTAGCTTTGGCTAATGAGGATCCCAATAAATCAAACGATCAGCTCTGGAAAATATCTGAATGGATTGTTCTAAAAGAAAAATCAGAATTGGGTTACGCTGCCTTTGACAACAAGGGAGTGAGCGCCAAGTCTAGGTTCAAAAGGTTCTTTAAAAGCATCTACCCCAAAGCCATAAGACTGCTGAACAATTAACTTTACACTGCTATTTCACTCTTTTTATTATCTATGCATAGTCACTACCCCTACCTACATGTACATTTTACATATTTTTTTTTTTACATTGACTAACCTGTACCCCCAAACATTGACTCGGTACCGGTACCCCCTGTATATAGCCTCATTATTGTTATTACATATGTATCTTATTTTTTTAAACTTTATTTAGTAAATCTTGTCTTAATTGCGTTGTTGGTTAAGGGCTTGTAAGTATTACCATTTCACGGTAAGGTCTACATCGGTTCCATTCAGCGCGTGTGACATAACTTGATTTGCGTTTGTAGCCCTAGATGGCTTGGAAGCTGGTACATGATTTAGTCTTCCAGCTGTTTTAATGAGAGTAGACATCCCAGTTGGGCCTAGTGATACAGGCCTATTGCATGAGGTCCTTGCCCGAACATGTGCCTTCTCAAGAGGGAACTTCTGTTATCCACACCGAGCGGCCTTTGAGACACACTGCCGTTACTGCCATCTGGTGGACATTACTGATGTCTTGCTGGTGGATCACCACATTTTTGTCCTCTTGCATAGAAAGAGGCCTACACTGTCAAACGGAAAAAGGCCTTCATCACCGGAGACACATTTTTATCAATTTATTGGTACATGCAGGTGTACAACACATCTACAAACTTCAGTTGGTTGGTGTAGTCAATGTACTGCTCCTCTGCAGGCAAAAGGTCTTATCTTCATATTATTTAGGCAGTTTCCATATTGTGATATTTGTGGGCACTGAATCTGAGTTTATCCTTTGGCTCTCACACTGTTGCAAACTCTCGTACTGAGGAGGAATCCCTCGTCATTCTTCAGCAATGAGCTGTACGCTTCTGGCAGTTGAGGCTGATGTCATTATAGAGCCTGGTTAGACATTTCTTGAGAAATCTAATATTTGAATATTGATTCTAGATACTGCCTCACTTTCAGGCGCTCCTATACAATAGTCTATTTTGCTGATTTTTCCTCCCTCTTTCCCCCATATAGATCTGAAAGTCTCTCTCCCCTCACTCCGGAGGCACCATGAGCTGGAGTTTCCTGACGCGTCTCCTGGACGAGATCTCCAACCACTCTACCTTTGTGGGCAAGATCTGGCTCACACTGCTTATCGTCTTCCGCATTGTGTTGACGGCTGTAGGAGGCGAGTCCATCTACTACGATGAACAGAGCAAGTTTGTGTGCAATACCCACCAACCCGGTTGCGAGAATGTGTGCTACGACGCCTTTGCACCGCTCTCGCACATCCGCTTCTGGGTCTTCCAGGTGATCATGATCACCACCCCCACTATTCTGTACCTGGGCTTCGCCATGCACAAAATCGCCCGCATGGACGACGATGAGTACAGGCCCCGCGGGAAGAGGATGCCTATGGTGAGCCTAGGGACCAACCGGAACTACGAGGCGGCGGAGGACAATGGCGAGGAGGACCCCATGATCTCCGAAGAGATCGAGTTGGAGAAGAAGGAGAAGCCTAGCAAGAAACATGACGGGCGCCGGCGCATCAAGCGCGACGGCCTCATGAAGGTGTACGTGTTCCAGCTGCTGTCGCGTGCTGCTTTCGAGGTCTCCTTTCTGTTCGGCCAGTACGTTCTCTACGGCCTGGAGGTGTCTCCCTCGTACGTGTGCATGCGCTCGCCCTGCCCACACACAGTGGACTGCTTCGTGTCGCGTCCCACGGAGAAAACCATCTTCCTGTTCATTATGTATGCGGTGAGTGCCCTCTGTCTGCTTTTCACTGTGCTGGAGATCCTCCACCTGGGTTATAGTGGCATACGGGACTGTTTCTGCCTCCCTCGTCCTCGCCCCCCAACCCCCCACCAACTGGCCAGCCAGCATCCCTCACTATGTGGCCGCCAGGTGCCCACAGCTCCTCCAGGTTACAACACAGTGCCGAAGAAGGACCCAAAAGGTATGCGATTGGATTACAACCTGGGCGACTCGGGCCGTGAGTCGTTTGGGGATGAGGCGTCGCAGCGGGAGCTGGAGAGGCTAAGAAGGCACCTAAAGCTGGCCCAGCAGCACCTGGACCTGGCCTACCAGAATGAGGACAACAGCAGCACCTCGAGGAGCAACAGTCCCGAGTCCAACGGGACGGCCGTGGAGCAGAACCGCCTCAACTTTGCCCAGGAGAAGCAGAGCAGCACCTGCGAGAAAGGTGAGTAGGCTGTGCCATGCGTCACAAGAAGTACGTCTTCAGTAGTAATTTGCATGGTATATCTATGTCTTAATTTTTATAGTGGATGGAATCAATGAACGGGTGTTGTGTATAGAGTAAAATTGTCTACTTCAAACTGACGTTAAACATTTTTCCCCTTGCCTTCAGGTTTACAAGCATAACTTCGTCATTGGTCCACCTGGCCCTCTCAGGATAGATTCTTGCATCTGGGACAGTAGGGGTACCAGGGAGCATTGTGTGGGGGCAGGTGTGTATGTGACTTGAGGAGGATCAATCCGTCTGTCTTTCAGTGTTGAGGCCAGTGAACGTTCAAGGGAAACATGCCAAACTTAACGAGCAGCGCCTTACTACCCAGCTATACTTGAGCACATCTGAAGATCCAAAGTGTCCACAAACTTTTCAGAACATTCCTATTTGTCTCAGGGTGGCTGTGCTGTTTCTGTGGGGGGAATACTAGTGTCTCCTCTTGTTTGTAGTTTTTCCCTCTTTGCTGGAGTTTAGAGGTCAATCTTATGTTTGCCTTCAATCTAAAACTGGAGTTTACATTTCAGCCATTCTAAGAAGGTATGGGCAACCCAACTGTGTCGCAAAACCATGTCAAAGTGTCATTTTTTTGTGTGTGTGTTTTGTGAGGAATAGGGAACCACAGTGAGTCAGTGTTTGGGGATGTTAACTGGTATGGTAATAGTTGGTGTTAGAAGTGATATTATGGAGTGGATAACTGTCTTCCATGTGCAACAGCTTACAATGAGCAAATGGTTCAAACTATTTTGGGTCAACCACCAGAAACAACAGTTACATTTGAGTTGAAGCACAGCAATATGTGGTTTGCAGAAAGAGAACTAACCTACTTTCATCATGAACCCCCTCCCATAAATCTGACTGTTGCCAAGTCTGGGAACTGGAAGCCTATTTTGGCACCTTTGTCCAAAGGATTTTAAAAAAACCTGGGTAATGCTTGAATTCATGTAAATTGTTATCTTGTCTGGTAATGTTAAACATCCTTTTGATACTGATTTCTTCCGTTTTGTTAGTTTAATATGGAAAGTGTTTGGACGACATTGCAAGATTAAACCTTTAAGGTCAGGATGGCCAAATTGTAACAACTATGAAGTTTGTTGTCTTTTTGGATTTCTACATAAACTGAGGGACTCAACAGATTGGGAGTTATTTTACATATTGAGGACCATCCACGATTTGAGGGTAACGCATCTATGCCATACACCAGTTGAACTCTGGGTCTTGTTCAGTAGGGCACAACATAGCAATGTTTAGAAAGGGAAAATTTAATTAATCCTTCCTATAGGATAAGTTCCGGTAGTACCTCTCCCGTCCTGTTTTGTGCCTACTGAACATGAACCAGAGACCCAAGGTTTTTTTTTTTTTAAGAAAAAAAATTATACAAACTAAGCATTTACTCTGTCGAATAGCATTTTCAGAAGTAATTCAAGACCCCCACAATTCAGGGTTATTTTTCTATATTGTTTTGTTCAGTGTTTTCTCCTGAAATTGGTACATGTAGATTTGTGGCTCTGTGTTACTTCTCTATGCAATTCAACATCTGTTCCATGTTCATTATTGAGGCATTGATGCAAGTAACATTCAAAAGCTTTCAAGCCGTTAATAATGACCCCCGTGCTGCAGTCTCAGTGACTGTTGTAAATGTTATCATTATCTTTTTACGGTTGAAACGACCCAATGCCTTGAATGTGATCTTACGATGCCATCAGTGCACACATTATATCAGCAGTGCCATTAAGTGTCAACTGTCATCTCAAACAATTTGTTTAAATACTTTTGTATGAATAGTATTTTTGTGCTCAATTTCTTAAATAAACTTTTTCTAATAAATTCATGTCTCCTGTGATGGAAAATTGTATTGTTTGCGCTTTTCCTTTAACACATTTCTGTGTTCTATTCATGTTCTTTTCTAATAACCAATTTCTGTGTTCATGCAAGCGACTGAACGAATCATCAGTATCTGGAATTTGGCAGTATGGCCAGAACCTGGTTTTGAGAAAGGGATATCTGTTTCAAGGTTTCAGTTCAGAGAGAAGAAGCCTCGTGAGGTATTGGTCTGTCACATGCATGACCCAGTATTGGTCGGTCACATGAATGAAGCAAAAGTTTTGGGGATGTTTGCAAATGACACCCTATGAGGGTTTGATCCAGATTGTCTGAGCTTCCACTATATTGTATATCTGTCACGCCCTGACCATAGAGAGCATTTTTATTCTCTATTTTGGTCTGGTCGGGATGTGACTGGGGGGGGGTTCTAGTCTAGGTTGTCTATTTCTATGTTGGTCTGGTATGGTTCCCAATCAGAGGCAGCTGTTTATCATTGTCTCTGATTGGGGATCATATCTAGGCAGCCATTTAGGCACCCACTGGTTTTTGTGGGATCTTGTTTGTGTGTAGTTGCCTGCGAGCACTGCATTTGCTTCACGTTTTGTTTTGCTGTTTATTGTTTTTTTTGTGAGTTTCATCTGATTAAACACGTGGAACTCTACGTACGCTGCGCCTTGGTCCAGTTATTACGACGATCGTGACAATATCTGTCAAATAGTGCAGATGAAGGGGAGGAAACAAAAAGAGTACAGATTTTTTTGCAATTGAGCCATAGCCCCAGAAATAAAACACTTTTTCAGCATGTCCACTGTATGCAAGTTATAAACACAACTGCAATATATCTCTGACATGCGTTATCTAGCATGATTACATAAACGATACAAGAGTTCAATACAGTAAACAGCAGTGCTATAAAAGGCTTACTGTGCAGTTCACCTTCCACCACCAAGATGAAGAACCTGGTGCAGGTTCTCTCTCTATACCTGATGTGCCTCTATGGCTGTCTGTGTCAGGAATACGACCCACAGGATTTTATGCTTCTAGCAGGCCCTCTCACCAACCACTTGAGGATGGACTTGAGCACCAAACCCATTGATGCCTTTGACTGCAGTCATCCACTTCCCTTGGGCTCCAGACTCTACTTCCAGTATCTCCAGAGTCGGGGAGTAACTCACTTCAAAGTTCCCCTGTCCTGGGCTCAACTTTTGCCCACAGGTGACCCCAGCCAGCCCAGTCAGCCTGCATTGTCTTGCTACCGGACCTTCTTGGAACAGCTAGTGGAAGTAGGCCTCAAACCACTTGTTGTCTTGCATCGCTCTGCTTTACCGGAGGCCCTTCGATCCAGATACGGGGGCTGGGAAAGCGCAGAGCTGCCAGATGTATTTCAGCAATATGCTGAATTTGTTTTTCTGGCGTATGGAGAACTAGCACACTCTTGGGTGACACTGAGCCACCTTGAAGAGCTGAGGGATGAGGTGAATCTGCAGCTAAAACACGCTCTCCGTGCCCACGCCAACGTGTACCACCTCTACCATCAACTGTTTCCTGGCCAAGGTAAACCCTTAATTAGCATGTGGTAGAAGATATACATTATTCACAGGGTTTTGGGGAACAGTATACAGATTTAACAATACATGTACCTTTATTTTAAAAGAGTCCAATTGCAAGGGAGCCCTGCATGCACAAAATTGACAAAATACAATAACATACAAAGACACAAAATCACAAACACAGTTAAGAAAAACGATCACATTCCTCGGCAAAGAGGTCCCCAATCAACATTTTGAACTGCCCGAGGGGCATTAGTACATCCAGTTGTACTGAACTCTAGATGTATGGAACAATGGGGTGCAAAGAAACTAAAAGCTGAATTACCTAACTGAGGAGACCGAATGGATTTCTAGAGATCGCCATTCCTTAGACAGGGTATGGTAACTCATAAATCTAAAGGTTATTAACGCTGTGAGGTATTGGGAGTTTTTTTTTTTTAAAGAGCTTTATAACTAAAAGAGCCAGCCTACTTTCTGGTAAAGAATGCAGTGATGTGTTGCACCTGTCGCCCGCAAGAAATACTCCGACAGTATGTGGGTTCTTAGGAAGATCTTTAGTGCTACAAGGTGTTCTGAATAGTTTGGAACCGACACGTTTTCATAGCAAAGCGGCTTTAGATTTAGACAGATTTTGTCAAAATTGTTTCACAAAATATCAGTCAACCGGATGTGAAAGAGGTCAGTGACTGTGCCTCAATTATGTCCCATCCTTGACTTTTCTAGTACTATCATTCATGGTTGCGTGTATATTGTTTTCCTTATCAGAAGAGATTATTTCTGGCCAAGTGTTGTGAACGCCATTAGATAGCAAAGGTTAGGATCTGGGGAAAAGTGAAACACTGCATGGTCACACACACACACACACACACACACACACACACACACACACACACACACACACACACACCCCAGTGGAGGGTGGTGACCTGAAAAAGGGAGACCCAAGGTATAGGCGCTGAACGCACAGAGATGTCAAAATGTGTTTAATCTCTATCCAACAATGTCATCAAGCTTCTCAACACATCAGCCCTCTCCATTCTGTGCTCTCCTCTCAGGCGGCCATGTGTCGATTGGCGTAAGGGCCAGTGATGTTCCCATCCTTTACCAAAGCGAGGCTGCCATTAAGGTATGGGTACAGTACCTTTGACATTTTGGACAATTGAATGTGTCACAATGTCAGACTCCAAAGCAACAAAATGTGAAACCTGCACAGGGTTTATACTTTTCCCAATGCACCCACCGTATTGCTGTGATGGTGATAACATATTTCCCATTCAGGAGTCCCTTGATTTCCTGTCAGTGCAAATTGAATACGACTGCACCTCTAAATCAAACCTGGCAGAGGAGCTGAGAAGATTACAGGTAGTCTACTCTTCCATGTTCTGATAAAGTGTGTCTTAATGAAAGGAAGAACAGAGCCTCCACACAAAAGTGTATTTTATTACTGTCTTATCTTACCATCAATTATTACATGTCTAATTGCCAATATCCTTGTAAGTTATTGTAAACCGTGTGTGTGAAACTCATGTTTTACCCCAAAAATGGAAAACTGTGAATAATGGAGAATGTCCTAATATGATTTCTCTAATTTCGATGAAAACACACAACCATTAATCTGCAACTCATAATTGTCTCATAAAAGCCAGCCCCTGAATGACGATCCCTTTGTCATGTTTTAGAAGGCCAATGGGCAGATACCCATTGTGATTTACAAGATGAATATCAAAGGCTGTTCCTTCAGTCAATTCCAGCCACTCGGTAACATCCTGCAAGGTAAATCATGTGAAGCTGCACAAATGTACACACGCATGCTTTGTAGACCATCAGATTAATCACTGGTGTCTTGTATGATCGTACCATCCAACCTCAGTACAATGGTTAAAATTGTATTTGCTTACAGACAGTTCACCCGTACTCAAGTCTAGTGTCACGTTATAGACGTCTCTACACTGTCAAATAAACATGGTGGTGATGACATCTCAAAAACCAGATCGTGGATTCCTATCAAGAGAGGGATTTGTAGTAGTCACAATGCCAGAGACCATCATTTTATTGATGTTATCTCCACAAAGATTTTATCCAATATAAAATGTCATAGTCCAATTTGATTGTAAAGGCATTATGAAATTCTGACTTGTTGTTATCATGGTCCGGAGTACGCTGCAAAGTGCTTATCTAGCTAGTTAAAAGGGCAATCTGGTATTGGAACAACAACAAAGTGCTTATCTAGCTAGTTAAAAGGGCAATCTGGTATTGGAACAACAACAAAGTGGTTTTCCCACCACTTCTTTGGTAAACAGCTCTGGTATATGACGATGAGATGAAATTATAGTTCAGTTTAATGTTTGAAGCCATACAGTGTTCAAACCCTCCACCTCCAGCCTAGCTGTCTCAATTACCAACTCACTTAAAAACTGTGAGTATACCCTTTATAATTAATATATCCTTTATGGATTTTGCAAATATAGATCATATAAAATGTAACCCGATGTTCATATCAAATCGTTTTTTTGAGGAATTTGAAGAACAACCCCCTGTGATTGTGGTCTAAAATCTTTACAGTTCTGCGGAATGGGGACCTGCAAATTCTGGGATGTGACATGGTTGACTTGTTTGAGGAGCTGGATTTGGTGGACACTCTGAACAGGTACAAATACACTTGTCGTTTACATGCACTATTTGGAAATGTAGTAATAGATCAAATAGTCTACTATTAGCATAATGGAATATAAAAAGTCTGAATTAACCTTTTGTCTTTTTTGTATTTTAGTGTGAATTCATACCTCTGTATGTACAGTATTTACAGTGCTTTCAGAAAGTATTCACACCCCTTGACTTTTTCCACATTTTGTTGTGTTACAGCCTGAATTTAAAATGGATTAAATTGAGATTTTGTGTCACTGATCTACACAGCACAGTACCCCATAATATCAAAGTGGAAATGCTTACAAATGAATAAAACATGAATAGTTGAAATGGCTTGAGTCAATAAGCATTCAACTCTTTAATTATGGCAAGTTACGTTCAGGAGTAAAAATGTGCTGAGCAAGTCACATAATAAATTGCATGGAATCACTCTGTTGTGCAATAATATTGCTTAATAGGATTTTTAAATGAGTACCCCATCTCCGAACCCCACACATACAATTATCTGTAAGGTCCTTCAGTTTAGTTTAGTTTATTAATTCGAACATTTTAAAAAACAAGCACACATAAAACTTAAAAGCCATACATGCACATGAATAAAATCATTGAGGATAACACACAATAAAGTCTGGGACTGATTTCCATTGTGGTCCTCTTGAGACAAGATGGCTAGACAAGATCAAAAACAGTATGGCAGTGAAATAATAAAACAAAAACGAAGAAGAAGAACATCTATCTCATCATTCCAGTTACATCATAAGGGTTATTCATATGGGCACAGAAGACATCAAACATATTTTTACTTTATTTTTTAAAGCTGTCCAGAGAGAACGTTGTTTTATTAGGCAGAGGCAACTCATTCCATTCTGAGGCTCCAGTATACAGTTGATCAATGAATTTGAAGCACAGATTCAACCACAAGGACCAGGGAGGTTTTCAAATGGTTAGCAAAGAATCAACAGACCCAGTCACTACAAAGATACAGGCGCCCTTCATAACTCAGTTGCCGAAGAGGAAGGAACCCGCTCAGGGATTTCACCAATTGTGATTTTAAAACAGTGACAGAGTTTAATGGCTGTGGTAAAAGGAAAGGGAAAGGGGATACCTAGTCAGTTGTACAATTGAATGCCTTCAACTGAAATGTATTTTCCGCATTTTACCCAACCCCTCTGAATCCGAGAGGTGCGGGGGGCTGCCTTAATCGACATCCACGTCTTTGGCGCCCTGGGAACAGTCTGTTAAATGTCTTGCTCAGGGGCAGAATGACAGAGATAACTGAGAATGGATCAACAACACTGGAGTTACTCCACAATATTAACATAAATGAGAGAGCGAATTGAAGGAAGCCTGTACAGAATATAAAATATTCCACAACATGCATCCTGTTTTCAATAAGGCACTAAAGTAATACTGCAAAAAATGTGTCAAAGAAAGTAATTTTTGGTCATGAATACAAAACGTTATATTTGGGGCAAATTTTCAAGCATGGTGGTGGCTGCATCATGTTATGGGCATGCTTGTCATTGGCAAGGACTACGGAGTTTGAGCTAAGCACAGGAAAAATCCTAGAGGAAAACTTGGTTCAGTCTCTTTTCCAACAGACACTGGGAGACAAATTCACCTTTCAGCAGGACAATTACATTAAACACAAGGCCAAATATACACTGGAGTTGCTTACCAAGATGACATTGAATGTTAGAGTGGCCGAGTTATGGATTTGACTTAAATTGGCTTGAAAATCTATGGCAAGACTTGAAAATAGCTGTCTAGTAACGATCAACAACCAACTTGACAGAGCTTGAAGAATGTTTTAAAGAATAAATGGGCAAATATTGTACAATCCAGCTCTTATAGAATTACCCAGAAAGACTCAAAACTGTAATTGCTGCCAAAGGCGATTCTAACATGTATTGACTCAGGGGGTTCAATACTTATCTAATCAAGATATATTAGTCTTTTATTTACCACTTTGACATAAGAGTATTTTGTGTAGATTGTTGACAAAAAAATGGCAAATCAATTTTAATCCCACTTTGTAACAAAACAAAATGTTCAAAAAGTCAAGGGGTGTGAATACTTTCTTAACGGCACTGTATTTAATGTTGCTCTTCACCTCTCTTGCTCGGCTAGTCTTTCAGAGCACACTGGGGATGCACTGTCAGTAAACTACCAGAGAGTGTGGGATAAGTTTGGAACTCAGACCATTTCCGAGCGGGACATCTTCCTGAATGAGTCTTTTCCTGATGGCTTCCAGTGGGCCACTTCCAGTGAGTCCTTTAAAGTCGAGGGTGGCTGGTCTGAGCATGGGAAGGGTGAGACCCTTTGGGACCGCTTTGGCCATGAGCACCAAGCCTTTGAGAATCAGACTGCAGACCTGGCTTGTGACAGTTACCATAAAGTGGACTATGACGTCTACCTCCTGAGAGGTCTACTTGTCAAAACCTACCAGTTCTCTATCTCCTGGGCCCGCATTTTCCCCTCTGGCCACTGGGGGAGCCACTCTGAGAAAGGTGCACTTTACTATGACAGCCTGATCAACGCGCTGATAGAGGCGGGTATAGAACCTGCTGTGACCCTGCACCACTGGGATCTTCCCCAGGCACTCCAGGACTATGGAGGCTGGACCAATGTTTCCATTGCAGAAGCCTTTAGAGACTATGCCGACTTCTGCTTCTTCAGGTTTGGAGATAGGGTTAGGACCTGGAACACTTTCAGTAGCCCCTGGGTGATTAGCCATGCTGGGTACGGTACCGGTCAGCATCCCCCTGGAATAAAGGACTATGTGGTTGCCTCCTACCAGGTGAGAGAACTAGCATCACTCCTTTTCCTATAGCCCTTTGTTGACTTTGTGAATTGTAATTATTATTTCTTTGATGATTTTGATCCTTTGTGCCCCCCCCCCCCCCAAAAAAAAGGTGACTCACAACATGCTCAAGTCTCACGCTGAAGCCTGGCATGTTTACAATGACAAGTACCGGAAGGACCAGGGAGGCAAAGTAGGCATTGCCCTGGACTCCAACTGGGCTGAGCCTCCAAGCTCCTCTTCCAAGCCTGAAGATGTAGTGGCTGCAGACCGCTACCTGCAGTTCATGCTGGGATGGTTCGCCCATCCCATTTTTGTGGATGGGGACTACCCACCCTTGCTAAAGTCTCAGATTGAGCAGAAAAGGCGGGATTGTTCCCTCTCTGTGCCTGCCATACTCCCTTTCTTCACTGCAGCAGAGAGTAAGCGAATTCGCGGAACGGCAGATTTCCTGGGGCTCAACCACTACACCTCTCGCCTGGTCAACGCCAGTGATGGTGGCTGCGTGCCTGGACCAGAGGGGGTGGGAGACTTCAAAGCTCATGTGGACCACGCCTGGCCTTCTACGGAGTCTGACTGGATACACTCTGCACCCTGGGGTCTCCGTAGGCTGCTCAACTATGTTTCTGCAGAGTATCTGAATGTCACTAAGGTGCCCGTCTACATAACTGGAAATGGGATACCCACAAGGTACAGCGGAGACACTATCAATGACACGGAGCGTACAGAGTACTTAAAGGGTTACATCAACGAAGCACTGAAAGGTAAGTCTCTGGAATGTGTTAGACCAGGGGTCACCTAGCCTAGTACAGAAGGAGTGTTTTGAGACTGTAAGAATGATTGTTTATAAGGATTGTTTACCAGGATGACTTTGGTTGACTTTCAACAGCGATCCATCTGGATGGAGTGGATGTGCAGCGGTTCACTGTGCAGTCACTGATGGACGGGTTTGAGGGGCCAAAGGGCTACAGCCAAAGGTTTGGTTTGCACTATGTCAACTTTGAAGACCCTAACAGGCCCAGAACCCCAAAGCAGTCAGCCTATTTCTACTCTGATATTATCAAGAGAAATGGGTTTGCTGATACAAGAGAAAGAAGTCCACAACAAGAACCAAAGTTTCAAACCGTTATGCGGCAACCCACTCTGCCCCTGTCCGAGGTTCCCTCCAGTTCCAAGGTTGTCTGGGAGAAGTTCTCCAGTCAGTCCAATTTCCAGAGGAAGCTCTACCACTACGGCACCTTTCCAACGGGCTTCCAATGGGGCGTGACGTCCTCAGCCTATCAGATAGAAGGTGGCTGGAATGTTGACGGAAAGGGTGCAAGTGTATGGGATACCTTCACCCACAAGCCTGGCAGTATTACCGAAGATGCCAATGGTGACATAGCCTGTGACAGTTACCACCGACTAGAGGAAGACCTGTACATGCTAAGGGCCCTAAGGGTTAAGACCTACCGATTCTCCCTGTCCTGGTCCAGGATCTTTCCCGATGGTCGGCGCAATTCCTTGAACCAGAAGGGTGTTAACTACTACAACAGGCTCATTAACGGCCTACTAGCTTATAACATAACCCCCATGGTGACACTCTACCACTGGGACCTCCCTCAAGCCCTGCAGGACCTTGATGGCTGGGACAACATCCAGATGGTTGAGATCTTTAACGACTTCTGTGACTTCTGTTTTTCCACCTTTGGGAAGCGCGTAAAGTTTTGGTTGACCTTCAACCAACCCTATACCATTGCATGGTCAGGATACGGTCTGGGGCAGATCCCCCCAAATGTCAGGAAGCCTGGGGATGCACCATATAGAGTCGCTCATAACCTTCTAAAGGCACATGCCACGGTGTACCACACCTATGACAAGAAATACCGCAAATCCCAAGGCGGTCTGGTCTCCATCGCCCTCAACGCAAACTGGGCTGAGCCCAAAGATGTCAACATCCCCCGGGAAGTCATGGCTGCAGACCGTGCCCTGCAGTTTCAGCTTGGCTGGTTCGCTCACCCAATCTTCAAAACCGGTGATTACCCCGACGCCATGAAGTGGCAGGTGGGCAACAAGAGTGAGCTCCAAGGCCTGCCAGATTCCAGGCTCCCCACGTTCACCAATGAGGATAAGGCCTACATCAGAGGTACTGCTGATGTCTTCTGTATAAATGCTTATACCACTAAGGTGATACGTCAAGTAACTGCCAGGCTTAGTCCTCAGTCCTATTATAACGACCAGGATGTTGGAGAGGAGGAGGAGGGTGATTCCCCCACAACTGCCATCAAAGGGCAGAGGGCTGTAGCATGGGGCTTACGGAGACTCCTCAACTGGATCAAGGAGGAGTATGGAGATCCAGAGATTTATGTCACAGAGAATGGAGTTCCTTCGGCTCCAAAGACCACAGTGGATGACACTGACAGAATATTCTACTACAAAACCTACATCGATGAGGCTTTGAAAGGTAAGATATAATGATATATTTCCCTACAAGTTGCTAATTTCACCTTCAAGAGGTGGTGGGAGGTTGGGGGGACTTTGTACTATGTCACTGACTATAACGCCTTCTAATTGCATCGATGAATGAGTACAAACTGAGCAGAATACCAAGGGGCAAGCAAATGCAGCTTACTTTGCTTGGAATTTCCAACATTTGCTGTAAAAAAAAAAAGTAATCTTCCAAAAGTAAATCTTCTCTCATGTCCCCTTAGCCCATGACCTGGATGGTGTAAAGGTGAGGGGTTACAGTGTCTCATCTCTTATGGACTCTTTTGAGTGGCTCAATGGGTACACAGTGGGCTTTGGTCTCCACCATGTGGACTTTACTCACCCAAGCCGACCCAGGACGCCCAAACGTTCAGCCCACTACTACTATCAAGTCATGAGGGACAACGGTTTCCCTCAATCCGAGGATGGTACACCCATTTATGGAAACTTCCGTAAAGATTTCATCTGGAGCACAGCAACAGCATCTTACCAGGTGACTGCTCACTGAAAACAATTTTGAAAAGTCAAATGCCAATAAAAGCACCACAATATGTTTACCTTGTCATTTTATATCTCTTGTCCAGATTGAGGGGGGCTGGAGAGCAGATGGAAAGGGCCTCAGTATCTGGGATAAGTTTGCCCACACTCCTCTTAGAGTGTTCAATGATGACACAGGAGATATTGCCTGTGATAGTTATAATAAGGTGGAGGAGGATGTGGCTATGCTGAGGAGGCTGAAGGTGACCCACTACCGCTTCTCTATATCCTGGTCCAGGGTGCTCCCCGATGGCACCACCAAAAACATCAACGAGGCTGGCCTCAACTACTACCGTAGACTGGTTGACGCACTTCTCATTGCCAACATACAGCCTCATGTGAGTTTAGTGGCCATGAAGACATGCTCATGACTGGGATAATATGTCATTTACTATATCAAAGGGAGTTAATTACACATGCACTTTGAAAAACCTGAATTGACACATTGAACCCCTGGGGTAAATAATCGTTTCCTCTCTTGGTGAATGTTCCTCTCTCCAGATTACCCTCTACCACTGGGACCTCCCTCAGGCTCTGCAGGATGTGGGGGGCTGGGAGAACGACAGCATCATTGACCGATTCAGAGAATATGCTGATTTTATCTTCACTCACCTTGGAGACAAAGTGAAGTTCTGGATCACCATCAATGAGCCTTACAATATAGCCAATATTGGCCACGGCTATGGAGCTGCCGCCCCAGGTACTACCTCTTTAGTTCAGACTAAACAAATATGCATTTGGCTTGTATTTGCCAAACAATTGTTGACCGTTTTCAGTGTGTGTCTGTAGTAACAGGAAACAATCGTATCGTTGAAATGCTAAATAGCTTCCAAATACAATAGCTTTAAAAAGAGAATCTAAAGCAAAAAAAAAATATTTCGACCCCGTAAAAGAACTGTAGAAAGAGATCGTATTTATTTAAGTGTCTTCAAGATGCAGTTAAAATATTAATCCTTCTATGGCCAGGCATTAGCTTCAGACCTGGCACACTGCCCTACATAGTGGGCCACAACCTCATCAAAGCCCATGCCGAAGCCTGGCACCTGTACAACGATAACTACCGCACCAAGCAGGGTGGCCTTATCTCCATCACCATCAACTCAGACTGGTCAGAGCCACGGAACCCCTACAAGCAGGAGGACGTAGAAGCTGCCCGGCGCGTTGTTCAGGTACAGTCTAATGCCTCGCATTGCATCAGTCATCAAAATTCTCTCCACTACATCAGTGAAACTATAGTGTAGTATCCTGTGTTAAACATAACCATGTATGTAGAATTCCTGTATAGTATGTACCACATTTCCCATATTTGGCACAGTACACAAAAGGCCTCAATGATGGTCCAAACAAACATCGTACTAAAGAGTTACATGAAGAGTGACTATGTTCTTTTTCTGTCGTTTCCCAGCTTATTCAGTGACACTATTGGTTCCTTTCTCCTGTTGCAGTTCTATATCGGCTGGTTTGCCCACCCTATATTCAATGGAGACTACAGTGACACAATGAAGACAATCATTCGAGAGAGGAGCCTAGCAGCAGGCCTATCTAAATCACGGTAAGATAAATATTTATTCGTAGTGCTCATTTTAAAAAGCCATAGAAGAATTTGCATTCATTCTGAGGAAATGATATGACTCAAACCCTAAATATAAAATAAAGAATTAGTGATTCACAGATAAAACGCTCTGAACTGGCTATATGATACACATATGGTCAACTGGCTATGAACTTTTTTTTACAGGCTTCCTGAGTTTTCCCCTGCAGAGATCCAGAGGGTCAAAGGTACATATGATTATTTTGGGTTCAACCACTACACAACTGTCCTGGCATTCCCTGTTGCGTATGGGAACCTACAGCACTACGATGCAGACAGGTGAGAAATCAGCCATAAGAGTCTACACTATACAGGACATAACTGAAAATATTTATTTCATAGTTAGATGTCAACCTGTAAGTGCTATATATAGTTTATGAATGTATTATAGTTCTTCTGTACGTCCTTGTTTCAAATTGATGTCCTGTTCCATTTCCAAACCCATATTTAATTAAATTAAATATTCTGTCATTTTACTGTGTGTATTAGGGGCGCTGGGACGATTGCTGATCGCACCTGGCTGGACTCTGGCTCTAGCTGGCTGAAGGTTTCCCCATTTGGATTCCGCAAGATCCTCAACTTCATCAAGGAGGAGTACGGCAACCCACCCATCATCATCACAGAGAATGGGATCTCGACGCGAGGGCCAGTGGATCTGAACGATGTCCACAGGATTCACTATTATGAGAATTACATCAATCAGCTCCTCAAAGGTAATATGCCACAATAACAAGGAAGTATTTCTACATTTGACAGTATGAAATGTAATTTACAAGTGAAACACCATCTTTAATGTTTTGGAAAACATTCCCACAACCTAATGAAATGTTCTGTGAACCTTTATAGAGACACATTTGGTTTTCTCCTCTCTTTTCAGCATATTTGCTGGATGGGGTGGATATTCGAGGCTACACAGCCTGGTCTCTGATGGACAATCTAGAGTGGGCCACTGGCTTCTCAGAGAGATTCGGCCTGTTCTATGTGAACCGTTCTGACTCCAAACTTCCACGAGTAGCCAAGAACTCTGTTGCCCGCTATGCCACCATCATCACCTGCAATGGATTCCCTGACCCCACTCTGGGGCCTCACGAGTGTTTGAATCCTGAGCCCGAAGGTAGAGTGACAACATGGTCAATCTCAGTGGATGCAACAGTGCATTTCAGATGGGGAAAAACATGTTTAAAGTGATTGATAATTCTGTATGTCTTACACACACACACCATATCACACCTGCGAACCATAAAAGTTATCACACAAACTTAAAAAAGACAGACATTTATTGGAAGGGTTTTTATAAACTCCTTCAAGATTTTTTAAAGAGGAGTCTACACATTTTGAACTTTGCACTGCTTAAGTGCAGTGGTCATTGTAAACAAAAGGATGTCATTATGTTATCAAGGCACAAGGCGAGACCCAGATGCAGACACAGGAGTCAGATGGTTGGAGTCTTACAATGTTTAATAATCCAAAGGGGCAGGCAAGAGAATTGTTGTGGACAGACAAAAGGTCAAAACCAGAACAGAGTCCAGGAGGTACAGAGTGGCAGACAGGCTCGTGGTCAAGGCAGGCAGAATGGTCAGGCAGGCGGGTACAGAGTCCAGAAACAGGCAAGGGTCAAAACCAGGAGGACTAGAAAAAGGAGAATAGCAAAAAGGAGTACGGGAAAAACACGCTGGTTGACTTGATTAAACATACAAGAAGAACTGGCACAGAGAGACAGGAAACACAGGGATAAATACACTGGGGAAAATAAGTGACGCCTGGAGGGAGCGGAGACAATCACAGGAACAGGTGAAACAGATTAGGGCGTGACACAAACACAATTTTATGTTCATATCTGGCATATTTTCTTTGTGTGTCAGAAAACCTAAAGTATTTACTACTCTATTCCCATAGAGAAAGTAGGTGTCCTGAGATTTATAGATAAACAGTGGCTTGCGAAAGTATTCAACCCTCTTGGCATTTTTCCTATTTTGTTGCCTTACGACCTGGAATTAAAATAGATTTTTGGAGGGGTTGTATCATTTGATTTACACAACATGCCTACCACCTTGAAGATGCAAAATATTTTTTATTGTGAAACAAACAAGAAATAAGACCAAAAAAATGGAAAACTTGAGCGTGCATAACTATTCACCCCCCAAAGTCAATACTTGGTAGAGCCACCTTTTGCAGCAATTACGGCTGCAAGTCTCTTGGGGTATGTCTCTATAAGCTTGGCACATCTAGCCACTGGGATTGTTGCCCATTCATCAAGGCAAAACTGCTCCAGCTCTTTCAAGTTGGATGGGTTGCGCTGGTGTACAGCAATCTTGTCATTATGCACACATGGCCCCTATTCCCAGTGATTAGTAATTGCATAAGTGTGCCCTTGGTTTACCAGTGTCCGGTCGATTATAGTTACTTTGTCCGTTGGTGCGTGTGAGTACCTGTGCTGTGTGTTTTGGCTTTCGTACCATTGTGGATTGCGCAGATGATTACAGGTCTCATCCCGTGTGATAATCATTGTGCACGTGTGTTATTTATTCAAGGTACTCCTCGCTCTTTTGTTTGTGTTTCAACCCTGTGTTTTTGTATCGTGTTTGTTTGGTCTTCGATGCGTGTCTTTACACGGCACGCCTCATTCCTTCGTCGATAAACGTGAATCCGACCATCACCCCTGGTGAGACAAAACCGCGACTCGCCAGTGAAGCGCACTTTTTGCTAGTCTTGTCTGGTCCAATGACGGTGGGTTTGTGCCCATAGGCGAAGTTGTTGCCGGTGATGTCTGGTGAGGACCTGCCTTACAACAGGCCTACAAGCCCTCAGTCCAGCCTCTCTCAACCTATTTCGGACAGTCTGAGCACTGATGGAGGGATTGTGCGTACCTTGTGTAACTCGGGCAGTTGTTGTTGCTGTACCAGTTGCTGTACCAGTCCCGAAGGTGTGATGTTCAGATGTACCGATCCTCTGCAGGTGTTGTTGCACATGGTCTGTCACTGCAAGGACGATCAGCTGTTCGTCCTGTCTCCCTGTAGCACTGTCTTAGGCCCTGGCCGCATCTGCAGTCCTCATGCCTCCTTGCAGTATGCCTAAGGCACGTTCACGCAGATGAGCAGGGACCCTGGACAACTATCTTTTGGTGTTTTTTCAGAGTCAGTAGAAAGGCCTCTTTAGTGTCCTAAGTATTCATAACTGTGACCTTAATTGACTCAAATGATGTCAATTAGCCTATCAGAAGCTTCTAAAGCCATGACATTTTCTGGAATTTTCCAAGCTGTTTAAAGTCACAGTCAACTTAGTGTATGTAAACTTCTGACCCACTTGAATTGTGATGCTGTGAATTAAGTGAAATAATCTGTCTTCAAACAATTGTTGGAGAAATTACTTGTCATGCACAAAGTAGATGTCCTGGCCGACTTGCCAAAACTACAGTTTGTTAACAAGAAATTTGTGGAGTGGTTGAAAAACGAGTTTTAATGACTCCAACCTAAGTGTATGTCAACTTTTGACTTCAACTGTAGCTTTTTCCTTGATGGCCAAAAAGCTCAATTTTAGTCTCATCTGACCAGAGTACCATCTTCCATATGTTTGGGGAGTCTCCCACATGCCTTTTGGCGAACACCAAATGAGTTTGCTTATTTTTTTCTTGAATCAATTGCTTTTTTTCTGGCCACTCTTCCATAAAGCCCAGCGCTGTGGAGTGTACGGCTTAAAGTGGTCCTATGGACAGATACTTCAATCTCCGCTGTGGAGCTTTGCAGCTCCTTCTGGGTTATCTTTGCTCTCTTTGTAGCCTCTCTGATTGATGCCCTCCTTGCCTGGTCCATGAGTTTTGGTGGTCGGCCCTCTCTTGGCAGGTTTGTTGTGGTGCCATATTCTTTCCATTTCTTAATAATGGATTTAATGGTGCTCCGTGGGATGTTCAAAGTTTCGGATATTTTTGTAACCCAACCCTGATCTGTACTTCTCCACAACTTTGTCCCTGACCTGTTTAGAGAGCTCGTTGGTCTTCATGCTGCCGCTTGCTTGGTGCCTTTCAGAACAGGTGCAAATATACTGAGCTCATGTGACAGATCATGTGACACTTAGATTGCACACAGGTGGACTGTATTTAACGAATCATGTGACTTTTGAAGGTAATTGGTTGCACCAGATCTTATTATGGGGCTTCATAGCAAAGGGGTTGAATACATAAGCACGCACCACTTTTCCATTTTTTTTTGTGTTTGTTCTTTTGAAACAAGTTATTTCTTTCATTTCACTTCACCAATTTGGACTATTTTGTGAATGTCCATTACATGAAATCCAAATAAAAATCTATTTAAATTACAGGTTGAAATGCAACAAAATAGGAAAAACGCCAAGGGGGATGAATACTTTTGCAAGGCAATGTATGCACTGATATCAGGGGCAGCAGGTAGCCTAACAGTGTTGGGCCAGTAACCGAAAGGTCACTGGTTCAAATACACAGGCTGACAAGGTGAAAAATCTGTCAATATGCCCTTGAACACATTGTTTTACAGGGTCAGCCATAGTAGTACAGCACCCCCGGATACAACAGGTGTAGTAGACCTTATGTAAGCATTTCACGATAAGGTCTGTTGTATTTGGCGCATGTGACATATACAATTTCATTTTATTTTTATTTTCTTAACCCTACATTTGCTCCAGGGGTGCTGTACTACTATGGCTGACCCTGTAAAACAACACATTTGACAGCACCTATCCTGTGTATGCGACAATAAATCATGCATTTGTTTTGCAACCAAAGGACTATCTCCTTAAATGTTTCCTTGTCGTGTTGTGATGCGTTTTCATAAAAGTAATGACACCCTTTTGTTGTTTACAAGGAAGTTCAGAATGGGGAAATGCACTTGATTTTCAAGCTTACCGATACATCTGAACACGTTGTCTGATTCATTTCAATGAATTTATTCTCTTACCCCAGGAACGAGTGCACCCTCCACCTCCTCGCCTATCTTACCAGTCAAGAACGTGAGCTTCCTCGGTATGGAGCTGTCATCTGGCAGTGCTGAGGTAGCCCTCTACAGCGTCTTTGCTCTCGCCATTACGGGTGTCCTCTCAGTCATCGCTGTAACCTATCTGTACCGGAAGTCAGACAGATCCTCTGTGGATTCTGTGAGGATGGAGAAACTCTGAACACATAAAGAGTGCGAGAAGCCTCTGCCCCCATCCAACATAAATGTCTCATTGTCTCTGTTTCTAAAATAATCTGTCAATACTCAACCTGAAAAGTGCCTGTCTATTTGTGGTATAAGAAAATAAGTTGTTGCTTATATATCTGATGAATCATTTGTGTCTGCACCAAACATTGCCTTCTTATTTTAAGAAATAAAGGACTAACTTCTGAAGTATTTCCAGTCTCTGGTCATTATAATCAGTTGTCCAATAGAGGACGCTGTTGCATCAGATCCTCTGGTCTTTAGATTAGATTGGGTGTTTACAATACAGTTGTTCCTCCTTTAATGTCACAGTGTATACTCGATTTCATCAACGCAATCAGAAGGCATTTTAGTCAGTGACATTCTACAAAGTCCCAGGTCCCCCTCCCAGCACCAATAAAAGTGCAATGCAAATAATGTAGTCATTGATGTCTACAAAATATCTTTATTAGTCAAGCAACTAAACAGCCAAACTATAATTTAAAGGTCAGACAGGATTGTGTCGTCAATGCACAGATCTAGGGAAGGGTACCCAAACATTTCTGCAGCATTGAAGGTTTCCCAAGAACACAGTGGTCTCCATCATTCTTAAATAGAAGAAGTTTGGAACCACCAAGACTCTTCCTAGAGCTGGCCGCCCAGCCAAACTGAGCAATCGGGGGAGAAGGGCCAATCAGGGAAGTGACCAAGAACCCGATGGTCACCTCTGACAGAGCTCCAGAGTTCCTCTGTGGAGACGGGAGGGCCTTCCAGAAGGATAACAATCTCTGCAGCCCTCCACAAGGTGGTAGAGTGGCCAGACGGAAGCCACTCCTCAGTAAAAGACACATGAATGCCCGCTTGGAGTTTGCCAAAAGGCACCCAAAGGACTCTCAGACCATGAGAAACAAGATTCTCTCGTCTGATGAAACCAAGATTGAACTCTTTGGTTTGAATGCCAATCGTCGCGTTTGGAGGAAACCTGCAACCACCCCTGTGAAACATGGTGGTGGCAGCATCATGCTGTGGGGATGTTTTTCAACAGCAGGGACTGGGAGACTAGTCAGGATAGAGGTAATGATGAACGGAGCAAAGTACAAAGAGATCCTTGATAAAAACTTGCTCCAGATCACTCAAGAACTCAGACTGGGGCGAAGGTTCACCTTCCAACAGGACAACAACCCTAAGCATACAGCCAAGACAACGCAGGAGTGACTTTGGGACAAGTCTCTGAATATCCTTGAGTGGCCCAGCCAGAGCCCGGACTTGAACCCAATCAAACATCTCTGGAGAGACCTGAAAATAGCTGTGCAGCGATGTTCCCCATCCAACCTGACAGAGCTTAAGAGGATCTGCAGAGAAGAATGGGAGAAACTCCCCAAATAAAGGTTTGCCAAGCTTGTAGCATCATACCCACGAAGACTCGAGGCTGTAATAAAGTATTGTGCTTCAACAAAGTACTGAGTAAAGGGTATGAATATGTCTGTAAATGTACTAAATAACCACAATATCTTGGGGAAAGAGAGTGATAAGCTCTGGTTGTGTACTATCCGTAGGAACAAAAAAATCTGTATTTATGAGATCCATAGGGAGGATATTAAGGGATCCCTTCACCCCCATTCCCGCTTGAATCCCGTTAACGGGATTGATTTGACAACATCCAGTGAAATTGCAGCGCGCCAAATTCAAAAACAGAAATACTCATAATAAGAATTCATAAAACATACAAGTGTTATACATCAAAATACAGCTTAACTTTTTAAGAATCAGTGTCAGATTTCAAAAAGGCTTTACGGCGAAAGCAGACCATGCGATTATTTGAGGACAGCGCCCCGCATACCAACACATGAAAATCATATTTCAACCAGGTTGGTGCTACACAAGTCAGAAATAATGATATAATTCATGCCTCACCTTTGAAGATCTTCTTCTGTTGGCACTCCAAAATGTCCCAGAAACATCACAAATGGTCCTTTTGTTCGATAAATTCCTTCTTTATATCCCTAAAATGTCAATTTATTTGGCGCGTTTGATTCAGAAATACACCGGTTCCAACTCGCCCAACATGCTGTCACGCCCTGGCCTTAGTATTCTTTGTTTCCTTTATTATTTTAGTTAGGTCAGGGTGTGACATGGGGAATGTATGTGTTTTGGTTTGTCTAGGGGTTTGTACGTTTAATGGGTCATTGTCTTGTCTAGGTGTTTGTATGTCTATGGCTGCCTAGATTGGTTCTCAATTAGAGACAGCTGTGGTTTATTGTCTCTGATTGAGAGCCATATTTAAGGCAGCCATAGGCATTTGGGTTTTGTGGGTAATTGTCTATGTTGTACGTTTGTAGCTTGTGTGTGCACTTACGTCTTTAGCTTCACGATCGTTTGTTATTTTGTTAGTTTGTTGTATAGTGTTCGTTTCGTGTTTTTCCCTCTTCTAAATAAAAGAAGATGTATTTCTCACACGCTGCGCCTTGGTCCACTATTTCTCACGAAGACGATCGTGACACATGCCTACAAAGTATCTAATAAGTTACATGTAAACTTGGTCCAAACTTGTCAAATAACTTTCCTAATCCAACCTTAGGTACCTTAAAATATAAATAATCGATCAAATTTAAGACGGGATAAACTGTGTTCAATACCGGGACGAAAACAAAGTGAAGCGCGTTCCAGGTCTCGCGCAACAAAAGACTTGAGCCCCTCTGAGTGACACATGGAAATAACAGGACTACTTCTTCATTTCTCAAAAGAAAAACATCAACCAATTTCTAAAGACTGTTGACATCTTGTGGAAGCCATAGGAACTGCAAGAAAATTCCTATTAAAAAGAGCTTCCAATAGAAAACAAATGGAAAACACATTGACCTCAAAAAAATGTTTCCCTGGATGGATTGTGCTCGGGGTTTCGCCTGCCAAGTCAGTTCTGTTATACTCACAGACATTATTCAAACAGTTTTAGAAACTTCCGAGTGTTTTCTATCCAAATCTACTAATAATATGCATATCCTAGCTTCTGGGCCTGAGTAGTAGGCAGTTTACTTTGGGCACGCTTTTAATCCGTATGTCAAAATACTGCCCCCTAGCCTTAAGAAGATGTATTAAACATTTCCATACTTGAAAATGGTATAGAAGTTATACATGATGTAAATAATGACGATTGTAAAACCGAGGGTACTGTCTTGAAATTGGGCGCATTAAAGAAAGCATCTAGAATAATGTGTCTTTTAAAATAATCTGTAACACTAAAAATACATTTCATGAATAAATAAATAAATGCGTATAAATGTTTAAATGCTTAAGACATTATTATCAATGCTCAAAGTTCAAATTAATTGTATAAATGTTCAAAATAATGAAATACTTATTATTAAAAGTTGATTAATGTTTGTTGCCAAAGTGTTACCAAAGTGACTGGTGCTATTCAGCTCATTATCAATTTTGTCACTGATACCTGTACTTGGCATACCCATGTTTTGGGATATTTCCTACCTAACCTGTGTTTATCCCTCCTGTTAATTGGGTTCAGAGGTCCAGTTGTGTACGTGCGCACATGCATACAGAATGTGTGTTTACGCTGTAGCAGTGCTGCAAGTCTATTATTTCGACCTCTGCAAATGTAGTGCGCAGTAATATTTGACATGTATATATGATATTATCAGTATATATGATATTATAAATACCTCACATGCTCGTAATAAGACACAAGGCCTATTCAAATTTGTATCTGACGCCATAAAGTTGAGCTACAGTAATAGGCAATCAATAAATATCTGAGAATGGAATTGTAAATACGTGTATTTAATTACTTTGTAAAATGAATGGATTCACATAAAAAGACATGAAGCTTAAGATACAAGGCAATAATTACAATAACAAAGCAAGGCATGATCAGAGAGAGAAAGAGAGAAATCATAGCCTGAAAGGCCATGCACCAAAAGAAAGGGGTAGAGAAAGAAAGAAAGAAACAAAGAGAGAAAGAGAGAGAAAAAAAGTCTCTTACCATAACAGTTCAGGAAGAAAAATAAGAAACAACAATGAATCCAATACCCTTTTTTAATTTTAATTTTATTTAACTAGGCAAGTCAGTTAAGAAGGAATTCTTATTTACAATGACGGCCTAGGGCATAAGCATCTGGGGTGTTTGGATTCAAAATCTGAGTTGTTGACCAATAGTATCACTGTAAAGTTAACCTCCAATCAGATATTAGAGTTATATGATGTAACCTCTGCTTCTCAGAGGTGAGACAATGGAGGTTGGTAAAATCAACACAGAGAACGCTGAATTCCTAAGACAACACAGAGGAAATGATTGCATACATTTGATAAGAAGAGTCACTTCAGGGGTTGGGTTGCCCTACACAAAGATATTTACTTCTGAGGCCCTTCAGAGCCACTCAAGGTTGCAACTATCATTACAAGCACCATAAACCATTGCGTCAGTGGAGAACTGCTACATGTAATGATTATGTAGCCATCCGTGTGTGTGTCAGAGTTCGAATTAGTAAAAAAACACCATTATAAAAGGCTAGCACTGTGTGGACTTCCACTATAACCAACCCTAGGGAGGATTCCGTCTCTGTACCTGCTGTGTCTCTATGGCTGCCAATGTCAAGTGGAAGATGACCAACAAGACTTCATGCTTCTTGCAGGAACCCTGACCAATCACTTAGTAAGGGACCTGAGCACCAAGCCTTTAGCCATTCAACTAGGGATTGATGCCTTTGACTGCAGTCATCCCCTTCCTGTGGGATCCAGGGCCTACTTCCAGTACCTGGGTAACTCACTTTAAAGTGTCCCTATCCTTGGAACACCTTTTGCCCTAGCCTAGGCAGCTGATGGTGGGTGCTAGATCTGCACCATCGTCTAGGATTGATGTGCCTCGCTGGTAATACACTTGTGTCCCCCTTGGAATGGCTCATACATAAAGCATTTGCCATTAGGCTGCGAAGGCATAACTTCCCTCAACTAGCTTTAATGGCGGGCCGTCTGAAAAACAACTGGAAAAATTTGTACTGTCCCAATTTTCCACCACCACCATGCTTTTTCAGGAGGATGCTTAATGTACGAGACGATCCACAGGGGACATGAGTGTATTACCGGTTGGGCACATCAATCCTAGACAATATTGCAGATCTAGCGCCCACTATCGGCGGCCTAGGCTACTTTTGCCCCCATGTGACCCCAGCCAGCCCAGTCAGTCTGCATTGTCCTGCTACAAAGGTAAGAGCTGAATATTTAAAGAGTGTATGGAGGACACAGGGCCAACATGCCTATTTTCTTTGATCACATTTTGACTGGTGTATCATACTCAGGAGGTTAACAGTACATAATATGAACATTTATAATGCTATTTATTTGCAAGGTGCAAAGTACACTTGTCACGATCGTCTTGCAAAGAGAGTGAGGACCAAAATGCAGCGCGTGGAAAGTACATCTTTTTATTAAAGAAAGAAGACGAAAACGACACGAACACTATACAACTAAACAAAACAACAAAACAGACGACCGGAAGCTAATCAAACATAAGTGCTGACACTAAACACTTAGACATAGACATACCTAGAAACATTCACTCAACACAAACTCATACACTACACCCAACACCCCCTTTACCATATAACCACCCAAAATGACAAAACACAAACATTCCCCATGTCACACCCTGACCTAACTAAAATAATAAAGAAAACAAAGAATACTAAGGCCAGGGCGTGACAACACTGAACAAAACTATAAACACAACATGTAAAGTGTTGGTCCCATGTTTCATGAGCTGAAATAAAAGATCCCAGAAATTTCCCACAAAAAAAACAACATTTGTGCACAGATTTGTTTATATCCCTGTTAGTGAGCATTTATTCTTTGCCAAGATAATCCATCCATCTGACAGGTGTGGCATATCAAGACGCTGATTAAACAGCATGATCATTACACAGGTGCATCTGTGTCTCAAGTTTTGAGGGAGCGTGCAATTGGCATGCTGACTGCAGGAATGCCCACCAGAGCTGTTGCCAGAGAATTGAATCTTCATTTCTCTACCAAAGTCGTTTTAGAGAATTTGGCAGTACGTCCAACCGGCCTCACAACCGCAGACCATGTGTATGGCGTCGTGTGGGCGAGCGGTTTGCTGATGTCAACGTTGTGAACAGAGTGCCCCATGGTGGCGGTGGGGTTATGGTATGTGCAGGCATAAGCTACGGACAACAAACACAATTGCATTTTATCGATGGCAATTTGAATGCACAAAAATGCAGCGAGGCCCATCTTTTTTAAGGTATCTGTGACCAACAGATGTATATCTGCATTTCCAGTCATGTGAAATCCATAGATTAGGGCCTAATGAATTTATTTCAATTGACTGATTTCCTTATGAACTAACTCCGTAAAATCAATGAAATTGTTGCATGTTGCGTTTATATTTTTGTTCAGTTTATGGCTCTGGCTAGGGCTGTGTCCTACTCATGGACCTTAAAGGAGCATTATGTAGAATTTCTGCATTATAATGTCCATAATATATCTGCATTAATAGTGGAATGATAGTGTTTCACTATTATTATATTTTTTTATGCTTTACAAAATTGCATTCAGATTTTCAGTTTTCCTATTGGTCAACAAAAGTCGGTGCGTCTCTTGTTTTCGAATTGGAGGGCTGCACCCTCCCTCTTTGAGCAGCGTCACTCGGAGGCGTGGTCATCTTCTTCCGAGCGCAATCAACAATGTCAGATTTTAGGCAAGCGTCCAGCCCCACTTGTTGCGGATACAGGGGCCAAAAAAAGAAGTTTAGCAAAGCGACTAAATGATAAGGCTTGTGGGAAAAAATGAGTAAATATGGGTAACAATTTTAATCACTGGAGAGAAGTTATGGCAATAAAAGGGCTGAAGTCTGATGCAGAGATGGCCTGTTTTCTGCTCGACAGGTAACATTACCAAGACGTTGTGCCAGCTACAGTAGCTAGCTAATGTTATCTGTGATGTTCCTGAATGGAATGTAAAACCAGTCAGGATATTGACATAATGCATGTGTTTTTGAGCATAATGATCATTTAGAACCTACTTACATTTTGCATTGGCGGCTAGCTAACGTTTCGTGTGCATTTCTCTGGTTGAGAGTGTTAGGATTTGTGTTTATTGCACTATAACCCAATGCTATATCACATGTGATATAATATTAGCAACTGTTAGCCTGGGTGCCTGGGTGTCTGTTTGTGTGTGCTTGAAGTAACAGTTAGCCCCAGATAAGTGTGCTGGGAAGCTGTGGTTAGCCTTGAGCGAGAACAGTGGGCTTTGTATGCAGGTGCAAAAAGCTCAGACAGTGTTGCAGAGCTGTCTGACCTCAGTCTCTGGGGTGAGGGAGCGTAATCTACACAGCAACAGCGCCGGGACACCAAAGAGCGCCAAGAGGCTGGGACTAGCCTGAGCGCAGGCGATAGGCTGAGCAAAGTTTAAACCACGCTCAGCCTCTACTGTGACAGGCCAACAGACGGGTTGGAACTAGTCTGTCACAGTATAAGAACAGCTGTTTACTTACATCCTGCCAGTTCCCTGTTCTACCCTGCGGGGTGGTACAGTGAACCCGTATATACAAAAATTGCATTTACCATTTATCGCTTGAGTTTAATAAAAATACTTAAAGTATAGGGCCTCCCGGGTGGTGCAGTGGTCTAGGGCACTGCATCGCAGTGCTAACTGCGCCACCAGAGTCTCTGGGTTCGCGCCCAGGCTCTGTCGCAGCCGGCCGCGACCGGGAGGTCCGTGGGGCGACGCACAATTGGCATAGCGTTGTCCGGGTTAGGGAGGGTTTGGCCGGTAGGGATATCCTTGTCTCATTGCGCTCCAGCGACTCCTGTGGCGGGCGCAGTGCGCGCTAACCAAGGAGGCCAGGTACACGGTGTTTCCTCCAACACATTGGTGCAGCTGGCTTCCGGGTTGGAGGCGCGCTGTGTTAAGAAGCAGTGCGGCTTGGTTGGGTTGTGCTTCGGAGGACGCATGGCTTTCGACCTTCGTCTCTCCCGAGCCCGTACGGGAGTTGTAGCGATGAGACAAGATAGTAATTACTAGCGATTGGATACCACGAAAAATTGGGGAGAAAATGGGATAAAATGTTTAAAAAATAATAATAATAAAAAATATATATATATACTTAAAGTATATTCGGTGACTCTGAATCACATTTTGTCCTGATACCAGATTTGAATTGACGCAAATCCCTTATAAGAGGGATAACTGTAATGGTGCTCGGCTGTAACGTTAACGTTAGCAGCTGTAATGGTGCTTGGCAGTATAGTTGCCTCACCTTTTTGAGACTTCCAAGTGACTAACATTGTTACAGAACATTACTGAAACAATGTTAGCTAGCTAACATTATGTAGCTTGGTAGAGTTGACAAGCAAGCTCACTTGTTAGGTTTTGTGACATACATTAGCAAGCTAGCTACAACATACCAAGATGGTGTAGCAGTCAGATGTCCATTGTCCTCGTCTTGTCCCGTGTATATATATTTTTCTTCGCATATCTTTTTTATATATATATTATTTTCTTCTTAAAAACTCAACTTCAAAACACTCTCCTGCAACCCACCTCACCAAATGTGGTGCGAATCTGTTTTTTTTCTTCCTCAAAAGTATTATTCACCTCGTATCCGAAATCTACAACAGAAGCTAACAAGCTAACCAGAAGTTAGCCAGCTCACAAGCTAACGTTAGTAGCTAACGTTAATAGTTCAGCTAACCACAGCTAGCGCTCATCAGCTATCCTTTAGCTCGGAAAACTATTGCCAGTTTTGTACAACGCGACTCAGACCAGAGCATACCAGACCTATTTTTCTCTCCATATCCCCGGATTTTTACCTCAAGCTCTGGACATTTACACCTGGATCTTGCAGCTAACTAGCTGCTATCCGAGTGACTATCGGCTAACATCAATTCCGGAGCAAACACCAATTATCCCGGAGCTAGCCAGCTGAAGAGTGCCATCAGCCACTCCTGGGCTACAATCACCTATCCGGACCCGTTTTACTGCCGATGCGGAGCCCCACCGGGCCTTCACGACTGGGATACCGACGTTATCTGCCCGAGGGAGTATTTCAACCGGCCCCTCCATCGCGACGTAACCTGAACGTCCATATACTAACTGCGGCCCGCTAATCGTTAGCTGTCTTGAGCATATCGGCTGCTATCTGAACAGGTCTATCGAACAATCTTCTTAGGCCACTATAACTATTTTGACAACTGGATTGGTCCCCTCTACCACACGGAACCCCACTAATCTACCGACGGAATTGCACGGCGTGGCTAAAAACAGACCTCCATCTTCTGCTAGCTTGCTACCCATGACTAGCTGTCTGAATCACGAAGCTAGCACCAGTTAGCAAACACAATTCTACAACTCACAACCTCTCTTTCGCCACCGCCATCCGGCTTGGATTCTCTGTCGACACGACCACGTCTGGTCTGCAGACAAATACCCCATCCGCTGTGCCCTCAACCGGCTTCCGTCTGAGCAGACCACCCCCCCGGGCTACTAACTTTAAACGCCGCGGGCTAGCTTAGTGGAGGCCTCACTACTTCATCTACGGCTGGCCCCTGGACACTATGATCACTTGGCTACATAGCTTATGCCTGCTTGACTGTCCATTAATTCACGGTACTCCATTCTGTTTATTTGTGTTTTATCTGTCGGCTCTGTGCCTTAACTCAGGATCTGTGTGTAATTAATCCGACCCTCTCTGCCCAGTCGTCGCCATTTTTTTTTTTTTTTTTTTTACCTTCTGTTGCTGTGTTAGCCGACTAGCTGCTGTTATCTGACCTGCTGTTTTAGCTAGCTCTCCCAATCATGACCTGCAATCACTTTATGCCTTATTGTATGTCTCTCTCAAATATCAATATGCCTTGCATACTGTTGTTCAGGCTAGTTATCATTGTTTTGGTTTGCAATGGACCCCGTAGTTCCACTCTCCGCACCTCTGATACCTCCTTTGTCCCACCCCCCACGCATGCGGTGACCTCACCCATTGAGACCAGCATGTCCAGAGATAAAACCTCTCTTATCATCACCCAGTGCCTGGGCTTGCCTCCGCTGTACCCGTGCCCCACCATACCCTGGTCTGCACATTATGCCCAGAATCTATTCTACCACGCCCATAAATCTGCTCCTTTTATTCCTTGTCCCCAACGCTCTAGGCGACCAGTTTTGATAGCCTTTAGCCGCACCCTCATCCTACTGCTCCTCTGTTCCTCGGGTGATGTGGAGGTAAACCCAGGCCCTGCATGTCCCCAGTCACCCTCATTTGTTGACTTCTGTGATCGAAAAAGCCTTGGCCTCATGCATGTCAACATCAGAAGCCTCCTGCCTAAGTTTGCCTTACTCACCGCTTTAGCACACTCTGCCAACCCTGATGTCCTTGCCGTGTCTGAATCCTGGCTTAGGAAGGCCACCAAAAACTCTGAGATTTCCATACCCAACTATAACACTTTCCGTCAAGATAGAACTGCCAAAGGGGGAGGAGTTGCAATCTACTGCAGAGATAGCCTGCAAAGTTCTGTCATACTTTCCAAGTCTATGCCCAAACAGTTTGAACTTCTAATTTTAAAAATTAATCTCTCCAGAAATAAGTCTCTCACTGTTGCCGCCTGCTACCGACCCCCCTCAGCTCCCAGCTGTGCCCTGGACACCATCTGTGAATTGATCGCTCCCCATCTAGCTTCAGAGTTTGTCCTGTTAGGTGACCTAAACTGGGATATGCTTAACACCCCGGCAGTCCTACAATCTAAGCTTGATGCCCTCAATCTCACACAAATCATCAAGGAACCCACCAGGTACAACCCCAAATCCGTAAACATGGGCACCCTAATAGACATTATCCTGACCAACTTGCCCTCCAAATACACCTCTGCTGTCTTCAATCAAGATCTCAGCGATCACTGCCTCATTGCCTGTATCCGCCACGGGTCCACGGTCAAACGACCACCCCTCATCACTGTCAAACGCTCCCTGAAACACTTCTGCGAGCAGGCCTTTCTAATCGACCTGGCCCGGGTACCCTGGAAGGATATTGACCTCATCCCGTCAGTTGAGGATGCCTGGTCATTCTTTAAAAGTTACTTCCTCACCATATTAGACAAGCATGCTCCGTCCAAAAAATGCAGAACCAAGAACAGATATAGCCCTTGTTTCACTCCAGACCTGACTGCCCTCGACCAGCACAAAAACATCCTGTGGCGAACTGCGATAGCATCGAAGAGCCCCCGTGATATGCAACTGTTCAGGGAAGTCAGGAAACCAATACAGGCAGTCAGTCAGGAAAGCAAAGGCCAGCTTTTTCAAGCAGAAATTTGCATCCTGTAGCTCTAACTCCAAAAAGTTCTGGGATACTGTAAAGTCCATGGAAAACAAGAGCACCTCCTCCCAGCTGCCCACTGCACTGAGGCTAGATAACACGGTCACCACTGATAAGTCCGTGATAATCGAAAACTTCAACAAACATTTCTCAATGGCTGGCCATGCCTTCCACCTGGCGACTCCAACCTTGGCCAGCAGCCCCGCCCGGCCCGCTGCTACTCGCCCAAGCGTCCCCAGCTTCTCCTTTACCCATATCCAGATAGCAGATGTTCTGAAAGAGCTGGAAAACCTGGACCCATACAAATCAGCTGGGCTTGACAATCTGGACCCCCTATTTCTGAAACTGTCCGCCGCCATTGTCGCACCCCCTATTACCAGCCTGTTCAACCTCTCCTTCGTATCATCTGAGATCCCCAAGGATTGGAAAGCTGCCGCTGTCATTCCCCTCTTCAAAGGGGGAGACACCCTGGACCCAAACTGTTACAGACCTATATCCATCCTGCCCTGCCTAGCTAATGTCTTCGAAAGCCAAGTCAACAAACAGATCACTGACCATCTCGAATCCCACCGTACCTTCTCCGCTGTGCAATCCGGTTTCCGAGCCGGTCACGGGTGCACCTCAGCCACGCTCAAGGTACTAAACGATATCATAACCGCCATCGATAAAAGACATTACTGTGCAGCCGTCTTCATCGACCTGGCCAAGGCTTTCGACTCTGTCAATCACCATATTCTTATCGGCAGACTCAATAGCCTCGGTTTTTCTAATGACTGCCTTGCCTGGTTCACCAACTACTTTGCAGACAGAGTTCAGTGTGTCAAATCGGAGGGCATGTTGTCCGGTCCTCTGGCAGTCTCTATGGGGGTACCACAGGGTTCAATTCTCGGGCCGACTCTTTTCTCTGTATACATCAATGATGTTGCTCTTGCTGCGGGCGATTCTCTGATCCACCTCTACGCAGACGACACCATTCTGTATACTTCCGGCCCTTCCCTGGACACTGTGCTATCTAACCTCCAAATGAGCTTCAATGCCATACAACACTCCTTCCGTGGCCTCCAACTGCTCTTAAATGCTAGTAAAACCAAATGCATGCTTTTCAACCGTTCGCTGCCTGCACCCGCACGCCCGACTAGCATCACCACCCTGGACGGTTCCGACCTAGAATATGTGGACATCTATAAGTACCTAGGTGTCTGGCTAGACTGCAAACTCTCCTTCCAGACTCATATCAAACATCTCCAATCCAAAATCAAATCTAGAGTCGGCTTTCTATTCCGGAACAAAGCCTCCTTCACTCACGCCGCCAAACTTACCCTAGTAAAACTGACTATCCTACCGATCCTCGACTTCGGCGATGTCATCTACAAAATAGCTTTCAATACTCTACTTAGCAAACTGGATGCAGTTTATCACAGTGCCATCCGTTTTGTTACTAAAGCACCTTATACGACCCACCACTGCGACCTGTATGCCCTAGTCGGCTGGCCCTCGCTACATGTTCGTCGTCAGACCCACTGGCTCCAGGTCATCTACAAGGCTATGCTAGGTAAAGTGCTGCCTTATCTCAGTTCACTGGTCACGATGGCTACACCCACCCGTAGCACGCGCTCCAGCAGGTGTATCTCACTGATCATCCCTAAAGCCAAAACCTCATTTGGACACCTTTCCTTCCAGTTCTCTGCTGCCTGCGACTGGAACGAATTGCAAAAATCTCTGAAGTTGGAGACTTTTATCTCCCTCAACAACTTTAAAAATCTGCTATCCGAGCAGCTAACCGATCGCTGCAGCTGTACATAGTCCATCTGTAAACTACCCACCCAATTTACCTACCTCACCCCCATACTGCTTTTATTTATTTACTTTTCTGCTCTTTTGCACACCAGTATCTCTATTTGCACATGATCATCTGATGATTTATCACTCCAGTGTTAATCTGCTAAATTGTAATTATTCGATTTATTGCCTACCTCATGCCTTTTGCACACATTGTATATAGATTCTCTTTTTCCTACCATGTTATTGACTTGTTTATTGTTTACTCCATGTGTAACTCTGTGTTGTTGTCTGTTCACACTGCTATGCTTTATCTTGGCCAGGTCGCAGTTGCAAATGAGAACTTGTTCTCAACTAGCCTACCTGGTTAAATAAAGGTGAAAAAAATAAAAAAAATAAAAAAATGTAATATAATAAATGGGACATGCGCAAAATAAAATGTAATTAATCAACTTCTAGTTATGAAAAGGCACCACCACAATCCACTCCAAGGAAAGTGTTACCTCTGCCTGCTTTATCAAGCATTGGAGCACCACACTGTCAGATAGGTGAGAACACATGCTTCATTTCAATAGGAGAATAGATAGATACCCATTTCCTATTCCATTCAATGATGGCTATTAGTGAGATCTTTCTTGTGTGTGCATCATTTATGGTTGGTTTTGTGTCCCTCTGTTTGTAACGGCCTTCTTTGAGCAGGCTATGTCGGGGTGTATCTCTGGTACTGTCATGTCTCTCTCTCTCTCCAGTATTCAAAATGTTTGCCATGGAGGCAACAGAAGGCGAAAACAGGCGACATTAACTTTTTTTTTTGGCGCCTTCTGTTGCCTCCATGGTGCTCCCTCCCACCTAGCTCAACCTCTCCAGGCTATTTCAGAAACTCATTCCTCCTTTAGAAGAAGACAGTATGTTATACTCCAAACATATAGTATGTTCATTACTGTGAAACATTTTGAATACTGGGAGACATGAACTATTCCCAGTCATATTCCCAGAAGTCTCAGCCCACAGTGAAGCATGGGATGCTGACAGGTGACTTTTTGTTGGCCACAAACATTTTGCTGTCTGGGAATAATGACCTTTTCTAATGCATGAACATGGGGATGGTTTCCAGTGGCACCTTTTTCAATATTCAAGACTGGTACTGTGTGGACTCAATACATTTGTTCTGGATGGGCTGTGACGGTCTGCAAATTAAATACATTGTGGTAGCTCTAGATAAGACTTAATTGTTTGTGTGCTTACAGTACACCACAAGTATTTAACATGGATGTCCTGCTTTATTTATTACCTCATGTCTCTTACAATTTCAGCTGATGGCCGCATGGACTGGCCAGGCTACTGTGCACAGTATTGCACCTCCACTACATTGGAGAATGATTCCATAGACACCTCCATAGTGAACATTGACAAGAGGGAGACCCAGAGAAACTCTGTCATCATGGAGCGAGTCATTCATTAGGACCATGGATCAGCTGATTACGGAGATTCCGCCAAAATAAATCTGCACAGACACGCACATGTACAGATTTCTGCTCTAATGAGTAAGTTTGGTTATGAACGTGCACATCAAAAATGTTTATTTTGCAAGATTGAATCGCTTTAGAAATATATAGGATGTTTTTTTCAGACTCAGTGAAAGGAAAATATAAAGACAGCGGAATTCAGCAGTATCTCCATATGTGGCATGGAGCCAAGAAAATCCACGCAGTGAGTATGTAATGATAGATATTACAGTATATCTTTTTTTTTGTTTTATGTGAAGATGTTGCTCCAGTGTTGGAAATGTTATCATAGCTAGACAGCACAGATTAAAGGTACATTTAATGCAAGATTTTGAGGAAGAGATTGGAATCTGGTGACGGGGATGCCAAGGAAAAGAACCCTAAGGCCCGAAGTCCCTACCCCCTATTCATCCACCCAACAACTGAGGAACTTGTGCAATCACAAGTGAGAAGAGGCTTAGGTAGGTAAAAAACTTAAGGCAGGAATATTAGATTGAATTGCATCAGACCTCAGAGTGAGTTATAACAAAGCCTGTAGATGATACCTATGAAGTCAATGAATAGTTGTCTTTTTATAAGTGCACAATACCGGTACACTTAACCTCCACATTCTTCATTCTTTCCCTCCCCCCAGGGTTGTGTGAACCCCGAGACCATGCAGGAGTACAACCTCCTCCTCCAACCCTGTGAGAAACCCAGGTAATAACCCACATACATACAAACTGTTTTACACCAAGTACATTACAATAACCGAATTTGAAAGAAGCAGTTTAATTTAGTTTTTGCCCTACAGAATTCTTTGCCCCACATAGTAACAATTCTATTTTTTCTGACTTCTGTTGGAATACATCAAGATTGACCAAGACCCCTGTGAAGCCTCCACTATCAAGCAACTAACAGGAGACGTCCCTGCCTTCCTCCCGGTCCCGACCCCAAAACTGATGCAGCACTTTCTCCATGTACCAGGCCACACACAGAGACTGATGACAGTAACACACACATGGACAGCTTAAACTCTATGGCTGACTGGCATAGCGAAGGAATGGGATGAAATCAGGATTGATATTGATATCCTTAGGCTGTGCAGAGGGCCTACAGTGCCAGACCATTTTCTTAGGTTTACTTTGCTCTGTAAACATGGCCTTACTTTTGAGAGTACTTTACTTCATTAAAAAGGCCCACCGTTGTCACGTGATCACCCATTCAATTTGCCAAGCAGCTCCTCCTAAAAGGCTCTTTGAAAAAAGGGACATCACATGTCCCAACTTGCAAATTAAGGAAGGAAATTGGAGACCTGACAAATTTTCAGAATGGTACAGTTGTGCCATATCGGTCTGAGCCAGAGTATACTGGTGTGTTGTAGACTTTCTTCAGAATGCCCAGGATCAACTGGAGACAACGTGCCACACCTGACGGTCCAAATGGGAAGCTCTCTGAAGCGTAAGTGTTTTGGCTAATATTAAATCAAATAAAATGTTATTTGTCACATGCGCTGAATACAACAAATGTAGACCTTATAGTGAAATGCTTACTTACAAGGTCTTAACCAACAATGCAGTTAAGTGTTAAGTAAATTTTTTTTTTAAAGTAAAAAAACAATTACAAACATTTAAAGAGCAGCTGTAAAATAACAGTAGTGAGGCTATATACAGGGGGTACCAGTACAGAGTCAATGTGCGGGGGCACAGGTTAGTCAAGGAAATTGAGGTAATATGTACCTGTAGGTAGGGGTAAAGTGACTATGCATAGATAATAAACAGAGAGTAGCAACATTGTAAAAAAAGGGTGGGGGGCAATGCAAATAGTCTGAGTAGCCATTTGATTAGCTGTTCAGGAGTCTTATCACTTGGGGGTAGAAGCTCCCACAGCAACAGGAAATGTGAATTATTATGTGGATAATTAAAGGGGAGGGTTTTTTTTCACATGTGGGCTTATTTTCAATCTTCCTGTGTATGATCCCCAAACCCATTTTTTTTATATATAGTTTTTCATTACATTCTATTACAAATCTGAATGTCCCTGTACACTTTTTTAACAACAATTCCACTGTGCCATAAATCCATGTTTGAATGAAGCTGTTTACAACAACACAATATGCAAATATGTATTTATGGGACAGTGGAACATTAAAATAATAAGTGCAGAGACATCATTCAGAATGGGATTGTGATGTCATAAGAGTTGGTTTGGAGTGTTTGAGCATTTTCCAACATTCTTTAGACACATTTTCATCATGCGTTGTAGATAATGAGAAGTGACGATTCAGCAAAAATGTGTCTACCAATTTTCTCTTAACGAAACAAAATATTTTTACTACAAGCACAGAAAGTTGAAAAAACGCAACATGTAAAAATGGTCAACTTTAATGGACATTTTTGCAGGGGTTAATACATTTTTTGTTAGGTCAAATCAAGTCTTTAAAACGTTGAAATTACAAACTTTAGCAGCCTTTTTAAACCTTGATGTCACGTTGTTCGTAATAATGATGGTCGGACCAAGGCGCAGCGTACTTCGAGTTCCACATACTTTTAATGAATAAAATGAAACTTAGAATAACCACCCTTTGCCTTGATGACAACTTTAAACATTCTTGGCATTCTCTCAACCAGCTTTACCTGGAATGCTTTTCCAACAGTCTTGGAGTTCCCACATATCCTGAGCATTTGTTGGCTGCTTTTTCTTCACTCTGCGGTCCAACTCATCCCAAACCATCTCAATTGGGTTGAGGTCTGGTGATTGTGGAGGCCAGGTCATCTGATGCTGCACTCCATCACTCTCCTTCTTGGTCAAATAGCCCTTACACAGTCTGGAGGTGTGTTGGATCATTGTCCTGTTGAAAAACAAATGATAGCCCCACTAAGCGCAAACCAGATGGGATGGTGTATCGCTGCAGAATGCTGGTTAAGTGTGCCTTGAATTATAAATAAATCACTGTCACCAGCAAAGCGCCCCAAACCATCACACCTCCTCCTCCATGCTTCACGGTTGAAACTACACATGTGGAGATCATCCGTTCACCTACACTGCGTCTCACAAAGACACAGCTGTTAGAACCAAAAATCTGAAATTTGGACTCAACAGACAAAAGGACAGATTTCCACCGGTCTAATGTCCATTGCTTGTGTTTCTTGGCAAGTCTTCTTCTTATTGGTGTCCTTTAGTAGTGGATTCTTTGCAGAAATTCGACCATGAAGGCCTGATTCACTGATTCCTCTGAGCAGTTGATGTTGAGATGTGTCTGTTACTTGAACTCTGTGAAGCATTTATTTGGGAAACAATTTCTGAGGCTGGTAACTCTAATGAACTTATCCTCTGCAGCAGAGGTAACTCTTGGTCTTCCTTTTCTGTAGCGGTTATCATGAGATCCAGTTTCATCTTAGCGCTTGATGGTTTTTTATTTACCGCATTGACTGACCTTCATGTTTTAAAGTAATGATGGACTGTCGTTTCTCTTTGCTTATTTTAGCTGTTCTTGCCATAATATGGACTTGGTCTTTTTCTAAATAGGGCTATCTTCTGTATACCACCCATACCTTGTCACAACACAACTGATTGGCTCAAACGCATTAAGAAGGAAAGAAATTCCACAAATTAACTTTTAACAAGGCACACCTGTTAATTTAAATGCATTCCAGGTGTCTACCTCATGAAGCTGGTTGAGAGAATGCCAAGAGTGTGCAAAGCTGTCATCAAGACAAAGGGTGGCTACTTTGAAGAATCTCAAATATAAAATATATTTTATATATTTTTTTTTTACACTTTTTAATGGTACTGTAGGTATAAAGCTGCTATTTATTATGACCTAATTAATTGAACTAAAATCATCAATATTCATTATTTGTGTGTGTGCCCTGCTTGAGCATGTTTTCACACTGACTTATCACCCTTGAGATCCAGAGGACCCTGGTAGTTTACCACTAAGCAGCAGTTCGCCCACAGTTGATTGACAGATCCTGCCAGAGTGAGTGAGCTAATCATGTCCCAGATACGATACTCCTTCACCCTCCTAATGGCTTTCTCCAACAGCACTCTCAGACGTGCAATGGTTTGCATTCGCTCAGTGTCCTTCCACATTAGCTCAGTTGCTCTTTTGAATGGGGAATGATGAGCGTTGCCCCCACATCTGACAGGGTCCTCTCCATGATGAGCCCTTTGACTGACATGCATCCATCACCAGGCTTAAACAGCTCGAGGATTCCAGGGAGACACGTGATCTCCTGATCAGAGATGGACCCGGTGAAAAGCTTGGATACAAAAGGTGATGGCTCGAAAAGGTACAATCTCAATCAGGCCCTTAAAAGTGATGTGTTGTTTGTAAAATGAAAAGGTCTCAGACTGTAATGTCAGAGAGGAGGGATTGGCGCATCTCAACTCTGTGCAGTCCAGCATAACTCGGACCTCTGGACAGTACACCTGGTACTTGTAAGGCATGGTTGCCTGCAACTGCTCCCTGGACATCCAAATGGGCACAGACTCCAAGAAAAGATACAGATAATTGGTCCAAGTTATTATAATGCAGCTCACTGTAGGGACACTCATGCCTTCTTCTTCAGCCCAGCTACTACTAGACAGTAGTAAAGAAAAAACTTGTCAATGAGTGGCAAATTCCTGTTGGGGCGTGGTGTTGCGCTTCCCATTTCAACCTTCTGGGCCTTGAACTAGTAGATTAACCTGGAGGCAGAGGGGGCAATGGACTCCCAGAACACCATGAAGACCTTCTTTGTTGGTCTTGTAGCTCGAGCTCCTTGAATCGATCTAGTGCAGCATCCAACACACCTATACAAAAGAAAGGGATCATTTACGTGGAAAAATTGTACTACACTGCTCAAAAAAATAAAGGGGACACTTAAACAACACAATGTAACTCCAAGTCAATCACACTTCTGTGAAATCAAACTGTCCAAATGACCTCCAGCAAGCCACAAATGTGCACCGAAGGATCAAGCAGCGGGTTAACGGACAGCAGCAGGTGTACAAGGAGGAATGGATATGGGAGGAAATCCTAGACGGAGAAGGACCCTGGGCAGAACCAGAGGAGTGTCGCCGCCCCAAAGCGGAGCTGGAGGCAGCAAAAGCGGAGAGGCGGCGATATGAGGAGGCAGCACGGAAACAAGGCTGGAAGCCCGCAAGTCAAACCCAAAAATGTCTTGGGGGGGGGGGGGGGGGGGGCTCTCGGGGTATATAGTTGGGTCAGTCAGGGGACTTGAGCCAACTCCTCCTGCTTTACATAAGGAGCCGGTGAGGGCGGATTTGGAGATGAGTAACGCAGAGACAGTAAAGGAGCTAATGGAGAAATTGAAGGAGAAAGATATGAGGGATGTACTGGTTTGGTGCATGAGGCACGGCATCCGTCCGAATGAACGTATTGGTGAGTTAATGTCACTGGGAACAGCTCTCCATACTCGTCCTGAGGTGCGTGCTAGCCGTCTGGTTAAGACAGTGCCTACACCACGCACCAAGCCTCCTGTGCGTCTCCAGAGTCCTGTGCGTCCTGTTACTGCTCACCGCACTAGCCCTGAGATACGTGTTCCCAGCCCAATACCACCAGTGCTGGCACCACGCACCAAGCCTCCTGTGCGTCTTCAGAGCCCTGGTTCTCCTCCATGCACTCTCCCTAGGGTGCGTGTCTCCAGCCTAGTACCACCAGTGCTGGCACCACGCACCAAGCCTCATGTGCGTCTCCAGAGCCCTGTACGCACTGTTCCTTCTCCCCGTACTCGCCATGATGTGCGTGCCCTCAGCCCGGTACCACCAGTGCCGGTATCAGGCACCAGGCCTATAGTACGCCTTGAGAGTCCAGTGTGCCCTGTTGTTGTTCCCCGCACTAGCCTGAAGGTGCGTGTCCTTAGCCCGGTGCCTCCAGTTCCGGCACCACGCACCAGGCCTACAGTGCGTCTCAGCCGGCCAGAGTCTGCCGTCTGCCCAACGGCGCCTGAACTGCCCGTCTGCCCAACGGCGCCTGAACTGCCCGTCTGCCCAATGGCGCCTGAACTGCCCGTCTGTCCAATGGCGCCTGAACTGCCCATCTGCCCAACGCCGCCTGAACTGCCCGTCGGCCCAACGGTGCCTGAACTGCCCGTCTGCCCAACGCCGCCTGACCTGTTCGTCTGCAAAGCGCCGCATGAACTGCCCGTCTGTACTGAGCCTTCAAAGCCGCCCGTCTGTACTGAGCCTGCAAAGCCGCCCGTCTGCCATGAGCCTTCAGAGCCCGCCGGCCAGGATCCGCCAGAGCCCGCCGGTCAGGATCCGCCAGAGCCCGCCGGCCAGGATCCGCCAGAGCCCGCCGGCCAGGATCCGCCAGAGCCCGCCGGCCAGGATCCGCCAGAGCCCGCCGGCCAGGATCCGCCAGAGCCCGCCGGCCAGGATCCGCCAGAGCCCGCCGGCCAGGATCCGCCAGCCAGGATCCGCCAGAGCCCGCCAGCCAGGATCCGCCAGAGCCCGCCAGCCAGGATCCGCCAGAGCCCGCCAGCCAGGATCCGCCAGAGCCCGCCAGCCAGGATCCGCCAGAGCCCGCCAGCCAGGATCCGCCAGAGCCCGCCAGCCAGGATCCGCCAGAGCCCTCTAGTCATGAGCTGCCCTCCAGTCATGAGCTGCCCTCCAGTCATGAGCTGCCCTACAGTCATGAGCTGCCCTCCAGTCATGAGCTGCCCTCCAGTCATGAGCTGCCCTCCAGTCATGAGCTGCCCTACAGTCATGAGCTGCCTCTCTGTCCTGAGCTATCTCTCTGTCCTGAGCTATCTCTCTGTCCTGAGCTATCTCTCTGTCCTGAGCTACCTCTCTGTCCTGAGCTACCTCTCTGTCCTGAGCTACCTCTCTGTCCTGAGCTATGTAGGGGGGACCGGTGTGAAGGTTCCTAGACCAGGGTTGGGGGCGAGGATCGCCACTCAGAGAACGCTAAGGAGGGGGACAAAGACAATGGTGGAGTGGTGTCCTCGTCCTGCGCCGGAGCCGCCACCGAGGACAGATGCCCACCCAGACCCTCCCCTTGAGTTTTAGGGGTGCGCCCGGAGTTCGCACCTTGAGGGGGGGGTTCTGTCACGTTCCTGACCTGTTGTCTGTTATTTTTGTATGTGTTTAGTTGGTCAGGGCGTGAGTTGGGGTGGGCATTCTATGTTTTGTGTTTCTATGTTTAGGCCATTGGTAATTAGCCTTATATGGTTCTCAATCAGAGACAGGTGTTTGTCGTTTCCTCTGATTGGGAACCATATAAAGGTAGGGCGTTCACACTGTTTGTTTGTGGGTGGTTGTCTTCCGTGTCTGTATGTATGTTTGTACCACACGGGACTGTAGCGTTTTGGTTTGTAGTCTATACCTGTTCGTACGTTCTTCGTGTTATTTGTAAGTTCTCTAGTTCAGGTCTGTCTTCGTTCGTTTTGTTATTTTGTAATTATTCCAAGTGTTGTTTTGTGTTCGTATTCGTCGTTTAATAAATTCATTATGTTTTCTAAACCCGCTGCATGTTGGTCTGATCTCTACTCCTCCTCTTCGGACGAAGAACAGCCGTTACAATACGCTACCGTTCAAAAGTTTGGGGTCACTTCGAAATGTCCTTGTATTTTTGCCAAGAAGGCCAGCATCCCGGAGTCACTGTTGATGTTGAGACTGGTGTTTTGCGGGTACAATTTAATGAAGCTGCCATTTGAGGACTTGTGAGGCGTCTGTTTCTCAAACTAGACACTCTAATGTACTTGTCCTCTTGCTCAGTTCTGCACCGGAGCCTCCCACTCCTTTTTCTATTCTGATTAGAACCAGTTTCCGCTGTTCTGTGAAGGGAGTAGCACACAGCGTTGTACGAGATCTTCAGTTTCTAGGCAATTCCTTGCATGGAATAGCCTTTATTTCTCAGAACAAGAATAGACTGACGAGTTTCAGAAGAAAGTCTTTTGTTTCTGGCCATTTTAAATTAAGATAATACATCTGTATCTATCTATATTTTATGGTTACATACAGTTAGTTATACATCGTACTATATAACCGTTTTTCCCCCAGTATATTATTTACATGAAAAAACAGCTTGATTGAAAATAATGTGTTGGTCTATTATTGTTGAGTGCAAGAGCATTGGTTGAAGCTCAATGTTAAATTCAAATCTCCCTACCATCATATCTAAGCCAATATGACACCAATCTCGACGAAAATGTGCAAATCAACTTGATTGGAGGTACACAACACTCTCCCCACCTCTAGTCATGGGCCATCTGGCCATTACCAAGAACAACATACCAGATTTTTTTAACAGGGTCATTAGCAATTGAGTTTTCAGAGTATTTTCTGCTCCTACCTAGTTCAAATTCTGGACGTCGGATTAAAACGAGACTATATCGTCCTTAAAGTAACCATTAGACTTTGTAGGTGCAACAGTTTTCATTTAAAGGTATAATTCTTTGCTCTCACATGCTCATTTCCATTCATTAAGAACCAATGACGTGCTACCTTTTTGTAGGATTTCTGACATTGCTAACATATATTTTGCCAAAATTCTAACGGGCAACAATACAGCTGCCACTTGCTGTTATAAGAAGTGACTGAGATCAAACCTAGGTTACTGTAGATTGCTAGCTATATGGTGGTATTCAAGCTGAGGTTAATCAATAAATGTAAACAGATATTTTGATTAGCTAGATAACTAACTAATGTTAGCTTGCTTGTCCGAAGTCCAGTGGCTAGCCTCTCTGGCTAGTTAGCTAACACCAGTCAGCTGAAAGCTAGCGAGCTAGATAACGAACAGGCAAAGAAATGTAGCTAGATATATCTGTTTATGTTAGATTTGTTACACAAATAACTTCAGCCACTAGCTAGCTCACATCCAAATTCAAGTCTTAAATTTTTCCACAAAATATAGCTAGCTAGCTATATCAGTTCAAAACCAACACCAAACTTTGGGCAAATTGTTACAATGCATGCAATGCAATGGGATTTTGCAACACTAGCTAGTTAGCTACTCCATAGTCCAAGCTACTGTAAGAGCTAGCCCTATCTCACTGTCAGACAGGACACAACCCAAACTGTAGCTGAGAAAACGAATGCATATGTACAGCATCAGAAAAACTCACTAGTTTCGAACATCCAGAATGGATTCTAGTATGCTCCTTCTGTCTTCTTGATATTTTAATCCAAATATGTGCTGATCAACAGAGCCAAACTAACAACTCTGCCATTTGACTGTCTTGATTGTATTTACAGCTCAAATCTGGATGCTGGACTAGCCCATGTGTGATATTTGTCAACGACTCTGCCGTGCACGGCCATTCCAGTGGCGTGGCGCTAGGTGTGGGGGCTAATGCCCCCCAAACCCCGGATTAGATAAATGTATAGGATGCATAACTGCAATACTTTAGGCTAGTAACAAGCTGTAAATCAAATCAAATGTTATTTGTCACATACACATGGTTAGCAGATGTTAATGCGAGTGTAGAGTGTAAAAGGCACAAGAAAGATTTGGCTCCATTGTCCATGCCTATTTAATCCAAATTTGCGCTGACTGTTCAACAGTGTCAAGTTACTTTTCAGTGTTCCCACAAATCTGAATCTAGTAAGCAAAATGAAGTTTAAAATACTTATTTTCCAGATGTTGAATTTAGATTCATATAATTACGTATTTTCAGGAAGTTTAAAAGCTGTGGCTTATATTCATGCATGCCAAGGGAAGCCAGGCTTCCCCTCAAAATGTATTGAGAAAAAAACATACAAAATAATTTATCTTTCGTCTCTCTGTGTTTCATACATTTCCTTCAATTCACAAGAGGCTAACCAGTATCTCACTGGTTAAACCATCCGTGCAAATGAAATAGTGCCCCTTTGTCTCAGTATGTGTATCGTATCTATCTTTCACGCCCTGGCCATAGAGAGGCTTTTATTCTATATTTTGGTTAGGCCAGGGTGTGACCAGGGTGGGCATTCTAGTTTCTTTATTTCTATGTTTTCTATTTCTTTGTGTTTGGCCGGGTGTGGTTCTCAATCAGAGGCAGCTGTCTATCGTTGTCTCTGATTGAGAACCATACTTAGGTAGCCCTTTTTCCCACCTGTCTTTGTGGGAAGTTATCTTTGTTAGCGGCATTATAGCCGAGTTAAGCTTCAAGGTCATTTATGTATGTTTATTGTTTTGTTGGCGACATCATTAAAATTAAAAGTATGGACGCTCAACACGCTGCACCTTGGTCCTCTTCTTCAGACTCCCGTGACACTATCTGATGCTGTCTGGTCAGAAAGAGTATGACATTGTTGCCACCTATAGCATTGAATGCAAGGGAAGCCAGCGAGCATTTGGCCTCCCTTGACAAAATAAATAAATAATAGCCAATCAGCATTGAGCTAAACTGAGTGAGCTCAGATTTGACTGGTTCTGGCGCACCAAAAAAAAAAGTGTCAAGGGAAGCCAGTTTAGATTTGGCTTCAGATCAATCACATCACACGCCAAATGTCATTATTGAAAGAAGAAATTGTTGCATCTTGTTGTGTTCATGTCCTATGGTGGCTAGCTTGCTAGCTAAAATCGTCCCTTTCCTAAATTACCCATAGATGGAGATAGAGATTTGGACTTTTACTTAATTCTCCGTACTGGCCAATGATTATAACGGCGATTTTGATCCAAAATCTAATTCATACATTGCACCCCTGGCCTGAGAGGATGGAAGTTATCATTGCCCATGAAAGGAAGTTAGGCTAGCGAGCAAGTATCTTAAACAGGTAGCCTAGGACAACAAAAACTAAAAGCGTGTACTGTTTGACAGAGTCATAGACCGTTTAGGCAACATGAAAGAGGAGGATGGTATTGGCGTTTCTCTATAAGTAGGGTGAGTCAACATGTTTTTTCTGTTTGTGGCCACGTCACCACCCTTAGAACCAGTGTAGAACTCCAGGTTCTTACAGTGGGGCATCAGGATAATCTATAGAGATTGCAGAACAATACAGGAGATTAAATTAGATTTAGGCCGGCAACCTAACTTACCTCCTGGTCCGCCCTACCGTACCTCCTGGCCCGCCTTACCGTACCACCTTACCAGTCCAAAAAAATATATATATATTGATCATTTATTTAACCAAGAAAATACCCATTTATTTAACAGGCAGAAAAACCCATCATTGTCAGATAAAGCATCCGAGCAAGCGAAACAGAGCTTCTCTGTCTCAATATGTGTAGCCCATTTATATGATGCTTTCTGGAATAAAATAGTTTTGGGAAACAGTTCTGAGATTTAACGATGCGGTTCTAACAATGAACTTAGCCTTAAAATGCTTTTGGGAAACCGGGTCCAGGGCAATAAATTATGTGAGACAAAACCCATCTTTTTTTTTTTACATAATTTGAAGCGCAAATTACATTTTCGAAAGACACCTTTTGCATGTGGAAATGTTGTATAATTAAGTGATAATGCACAATAAGGCGGTGTCTGGAGGATATATTTGCATGGGTGTTGGTAGGCCCGAGACAAAGTTGAAGCCGGCTGGTTGTTCGTTCTATTGGTTCAGTTGCCAGAGACGCGACCCAGTCGTTCAGTCTTTTTGTTCTGTGTCTATGGACATGACCCAGTCGTTTGTTCTAAATGTTCCATTGCCATACTGACTGGCAACGTTCTTATCCTTTACTTGCTAGCTAGCCAACTATGGCTAACTTACAGTATCATCACACGTCAAAAGGAATAACGACAGTTGCTGCATTTACATTTGTTTAAGCTGTTGTTTAGTTATATTTATTTGGATACATTCATAACAATGAGCTAATGAGGCGCCATTTCACCTGGCTTTGAAAATGTGCTCTCTCGTCAGGACACTGTTGTTCAGAGGAGCTAGCCAACAACACAGCTAACACAATCACTTCAAACTGAAGCTGGAAAGATTGCAAACTAGCTGCACTTCGTTTCATTTTGCCAGCTGATTCATGATTTTGACTGGCTGAGAAACGCTGCCTGCCTGTCTGTCTCGTCCCGACTCCCGACCCCTGCACGTTCATTACTATGGGACAGCTAGAGATCGAATTTCAATATTGAAACAATGTTGCAAATTTCAGCGAGACAGACAGCAAGTTTTTTACAAATTTCCGCTGTTGAAAACTAAATGTCAGTCTAAAATAAATGTGAGATAGATGGTTTTTATAGTGGAGATCAAGTTTATAACTTCCCTGTCTGGGCTGATGAGACAGTGGATTGCGCAGTTAGATAGAACAGAGTAAATAGACATTTTAATGTCATAGATTTAGCCGGTGGTAACATTCCACCGGCTGGAATGTGCTTTTAACCAATCGGCATTCAGGATTAAACCCACCCGTTGTATAATTTTGTATAATCACCTTCTGGTATGAAAACCATGGAAATTAAAAACAAAAACAGATTTTAAGTGAGAAGTAGGCATTGGTCTGAAGACGAAAAAGAAAGGAAATTCTCAGGAGCACCACAATCCCTTCTGCACCCATGCTCTACCAAGGTTTTCCAGCACACAGCGATGACATACTACAGCAGCTATGTTGGTCTGTTGTACTTCATACAATGTGTTTGCAGGTTGCTTAGGATTCAAACCTCAAAAAGCCTAATTCATACTCTTCAGAGGAATACTGGACTTTACATTGTCCTGCTCTTAAAATATTGTGTGTGTGTATAGATATTATCATTAGGCTGTATGTATTTTTAGATATAGGCATATTGTAAATGTGTATTATTGTAGCATCACCATCTTTATTGAAAAAAGAAATACAAACACACACCACTTTAAGATACATATTGATTTGACAGAGATAATGAACTGCCCATTGATTAGCACATTTATTAATAAAACAGGACCACGTTTGCAAAAATAAGTGTTTCTGAGCTCGTGTTAATATTACACAGGTAAGGATTATAGACAGGCTCTACAGTTGAAGTCGGAAGTTTACATACACTTAGGTTGGAGTCATTAAAACTCGTTTTTCAACCACTCCACAAATTTCTTGTTTAACAAACTATAGTTTTGGATAGTCGATTAGGACATCTACTTTGTGCATGACCCAAGTAATTTTTCCAACAATTGTTTACAGACAGATTATTTCACTTATAATTCACTGTATCACAATTCCAGTGGGTCAGAAGTTTACATACACTAAGTTGACTGTGCCATTAAACAGCTTGGAAAATTCCAGAACATGATGTCATGGCTTTAGAAGCTTCTGATAGTTTAATTGACATCATTTGAGTCAATTGGAGGTGTACCTGTGGATGTATTTCAAGGCCTATCTTCAAATTCAGTGCCTCTTTGCTTGACATCATGGGAAAACAAAAAGAAATCAGCCAAGACCTCAGAAAAAAAAGAATTGACCTCCACAAGTCTGGTTCATCCTTGGGAGCAATTTCCAAACGCCTGAAGGTACCACATTCATCTGTACAAACAATAGTACGCAAGTATAAACACCATGGGACCACACAGCCATCATACCGCTCAGGAAGGAGACGTGTTCTGTCTCCTAGAGATTAACATACTTTTGTGTGAAAAGTGCAGATCAATCCCAGAACAACAGCAAAGGACCTTGTGAAGACGCTGGAGGAAACAGGTATAAAGTATCTATGTCCACAGTAAAAGAAAGGCCGCTCAGCAAGGAAGAAGCCACTGCTCCAAAAACGCCATAAAAAAGCCAAACTACGGTTTGCAACTGCACATGGGGACAAAGATTGTAATTTTGGAGAAATGTCCTCTGGTCTGATGAAACAAAAATAGAACTGTTTGGCCATAATGACAATCGTTATGTTTGGAGGAAAAGGGGGAGGAACGCAAGCCAAAGAACACCATCCCAACCGTAAAGCATGGAGTGGCAGCATCATGTTGTGGGGGTGCTTTGCTGCAGGAGGGACTGGTGCACTTCACAAAATAGATGGCATCATGAGGGAAGGAAAATTATGTGGATATATTGAAGCAACATCTCAAGACATCATTCAGGAAGTCAAAGCTTGGTCACAAATGGGTCTTGCAAATGGTCAATGACCCTAAGCATACTTCCAAAGTTGTGGCAAAATGGCTTAAGGAAAATGAAGTCACGGTATTGGAGTGGCCATCACAAAGCCCTGACCTCAAACCTACAAAAAATGTGTTGGCAGAACTGAAAAAGTGTGTGCGAGCAAGGAGGCCTATAATCCTGACTCAGTTACACCAGCTCTGTCAGGAGGAATGGGCCAAAATTCACCCAACCTATTGTGGGAAGCTTGTGGAAGGCTACCCAAAATGTTTGACCCAAGTTAAACAATTTAAAGGCAATGCTACCAAATACTAATTGAGTTTATGCAAACTTCTGACCCACTGGGAATGTGATGAAATAAATAAAAGCTGAAATAAATCCTTCTCTCTACTATTATTCTGACATTTCACATTCTTAAAATAAAGTGGTGATCCTAACTGACCTAAAACAGGGAATTTTTACTAGGATTAAATGTCAGGTATTGTGAAAAACTGAGTTTAATGTATTTGGCTAAGGTGTATGTAAACTTCTGACTTCAACTGCATGAGTGACTGTCCATTTTTTGCTCAATTACATGTATTGCTAAAATAATGGTTTAAGTAAATGCAGGCAGGCACCACATTACTACAAGACAAAACATAGTGCTTAATCAAGCATGATGGTCTTGTAAGTATACAATAAAACCTTGCTTTCATATAATAAAAAATCTTGAAAGGAATGGGAATGGGATTAGAAAGGTGTGTGAAGAATCCAATACTAAAAATCACATTATTTGGGGAGCACCTCCTCTAAGAGTATGAATTAGGCTGTTTTGAGAAGGTTTGAATCCTAAGCAACCTGCATGAACATTGTTTGAAGTACAATAGACCAACTTAGCTACTGTAGTAGGTCAAAGCTGTGTGCTGGAAAACCTTGGTAGCGCATGGGTGGAGTAGGCATCGTGGTGCTCATGTTAATTTCCCTTCTTTTACGGCTTCAGACCAATGACAACTTCTCACTTAAAACTTTTTTGTTTGTTTTTAATTCAATAAAATCTCTCGTGGAGTTAAACTTTGAGTCAGAAAAGTTGTTTTGTATTGTGTTGTTGTGATACACAAAAACAACTAAATGCATAAGTGACATAGCATAGGAAATGAACTTTTTTAGGAATATAATGCAACCCTACCATTCTCTTCAGAAGAGGACGCTGTCATGTTGAATTGGGTTTTATACATGTTTTTAGAACAAATCAACACAAAATAAGGCTACTAATTATATCTAAGTTAAGGAAATATGTACCAAAAAGCTAGTTGGGTGATTAAACCACAATAAAATCATGTTAGATTGAATTTTGAGAAGAATAACCCTTTAATAAGAAGTTTGATTAGGAATTGACATGGTGGCTGTATTATTATTATTATTATTATTTATTTGTTATTGTTCTGGTGCTGTTTTTTTGGTGTTTTTTTGATGATGCCTTAGTGGGGTGGGTGGGTGTGAGGGATGGGTGGCGGGGATAAAGGACTGGGGATGTTGTATTGATATCAATGGCTCCATGTTCTCAAATTTGAAAACTTACAAATAAAGTTGAACTTTTTTTTTGGAAAAAGAATTGACATGGTGGCTAGGAATTCCAAATATCTGTAGTGCAGCACTGTCACTGCCCACTGAGCCAAAATTGCTTGAATCAACATTGTTTCCACAGAATTTCAACAAAACGTTGATGTGATGATGTCGAATCAACGTCGAAATATTATTGGATTCGAAAAAAATAATCAACGTAAGTGTCACGTTCTGACCTTAGTTCTTTTGTTATTTCTTTGTTTTAGTATGGTCAGGGCGTGAGTTGGGTGGGTTATCTATGTTCGTTTTTCTATGTTGTTTTTTTCCTTTGGCCTGGTATGATTCTCAATCAGAGGCAGGTGTTGCTAGTTGTCTCTGATTGAGAATCATACTTAGGTAGCCTTTTTCCACCTGTGTTTCGTGGGTGCTTATTTTCTGTCTTTGTGTATGTCACCAGACAGGACTGGTTCGTGTCATTCTCGTTTATCGTTAGTTTTGTTCGAGTTTCGTTTTCATTAAAAGGCATAATGAATACTTACCACGCTGCACCTTGGTCCTCCGATCCTTACTACTCCTCCTCGTCAGAGGTTTTTTTCACCAAACTTTTAAAACTAATCCAATGACATGGTGATTTTTGTCTAATTTCAACAAATCTAAATCAAAACTAGACGTTGAACTGACGTCTGTGCCCTAGTGGGTTTGTATCATGAGATGTAAAGGCTAAGCTTTGTAGCATTTTTCACTTCTATGGTCATTGTCATTAGTCATCCAGTAAGTGGCAGTGTTACATCAGTTATTCTGTGCTGTGGATTGGAAAGGCTCAGATACTGCACACACCACAGCTCAAGTGAGAAGCAATTCACCTCTTCATCAGGTTGGCTTTGGAAAACATAGGGTGTACTCTTACTTGATGTGACATGGAAGTCCATGGTAAGGAAGTGGTGTGTGTAGGGGAGAATCCCAGGTGCATTTCTTCCTGTAAAGTCACATTGAACATTTACCACATTTTTTTGATATGTCTCGGGAAATCTTGATATCCCTGTTGCTCATATAATAGATTCATGCCACTGACCTTTTTTTTCTTCATTTCGATTGGTCAGTATATTTTGCTGAATAGATACATGCTCTTCAATGACACAATGTAAAATCAGTAGGGCAGCCACACGGGTCAATTGTACACACAAACCCTGCCACCATTCTTCTACCCCAAGGGTGACACCTGCGTCAACTAGGAAGATAACAATAGCTTGTTTTGTGGTTTTAATCAAATACTCAGTGGGTGTAAGTGGCCCCTCTCTGCCACAGAGATAGAGTGATGGTGATTGCAAAATGCCACATGCTAGCATCGCTCCCTAGTTGGCACTTCTCTTTGAAGCTGCTGCACAAGTACACAAAGCACACTGTTTTTCTTATTGCATTGTAGGCTGTAAGGAAAAAAAGTGTTTTATAGTTGTGCTAGATATTTTATACAATCGCTCTAAGACAAGTGTGCAGCGCAGATCGTTTTTTGCTCCCTGTGCCGAGTTGAATGTCTCACACACACCCTTTCCAGGAAAGAGGCCCGACGTCTTCCCACTTGAAATGCTAGAGCAGGAAAACATTATTGTAAAGGAATGGTGTGGGGTGGGACATGGAATGAGAGCCTCAGGAGATATTTTCACTTCATTAATGGCAACATGATACTGGAAGAATGTTTCCAGCTGGGGCAGGGCGATCAAAACACAGAGCCTTTAGGCTACAGATGTAGGATCTTAATTTGAGCCAGTTTGCTACAGCAGAAAAATAATCCTGCAGCAACAGGAAATGTGAATTATTATGTGGATTATAATTAATGGACATTTTTTTCAATCTTTGTCATGTGAAGATAATTTGTAGATAAAACGTATTGGTGCTAATTGGCCGTTGGACATGAACATTACACAACATGTTGGAAATCGCAAATTCAACAATGAGTGGTTTGGAAGGAATCCGTGGCTAACTGCAAGCGTTGCAAAGCAATCACTATCCTGCTATTCAGTGGAGTGGGTGTGTGGTCCAAGTCTGGGTTTAAGGGACTATTTTCCAAGCTTAAAATGATAAACATTCAACACCATGGGCCAGAAAGGTTTGAATACATTGGCCATGCTCCCAATCCAGCATGACTTCTGCCGTGTTCAAAGCAACTTGAAACTGGGAAATTGAGACTTCAGTGAGCTCCGACTGGGAAAATACATTTTGAACAGTTATCCAACTCCAAGTCAGGAACTCTGGGCTCTTTCTAGAGCTCCGACCTGAAGATCACTGACGTCATGACCCAGTTGTCTTGAAAGCACCATAAATCCAGAGAATGACAGACTTTGATGACAACGTTTGACAACAAAATTTGCCCACAAGAAGAACCGCCGTGCCACATTCCTGTTCAAGTGAGCCCAGCACAACAAGGTGATTCCAAAAATTTATTGTATGCTGCTGCATAAATTATGTAATATGGCAGGGAGATATGTATACTGTAGCTAAGAAAGTAATACTAAGTGAATGTTGTGTAGTAAGCTGTTGGTAGTCCATGTGCCTCACCCTAATAATCATAACTACTGTTCTGACTTGGTGGTGCACATGTAGCCTATAGCCTGTTTCAGAGAAATGTAATCATCGAATATTGTAGGAGGTTTCATTATCTGCTTATATGCCCCCTTTATTTATCCTACGGTTCTGACTTGGTGTACAGGGAGAATACTGTAAGAATGGAACATGTTCTGAATTCTGTCACTGTACATTTAAAAAATGCTGAACACATAGTAATATTGACTACGTCTGTCCTAGCTTGCTCATGAATGTCTTATTCGAAATTACGGATTGCCTCTTATCCGCTCATCGTCCCCTTATGCCATAGTTTGTGCATCTCAATTGTCAGTAGAAACCACATTTGTTTAAGCAAGTCAGCCATATCAGCAATGTTTTTTCTAAAGGCTGAATGAACTATTTCGCTGCCAGACAAGGCTCCGCTGATAGCCAGGTGTAGCAGTGGTAAGGATTCACTCCATGGTGCTGAAAAGAAAGCTCTGCTCTTGGGAGAGCTTTATGTAGGCCCTAACAGTTTGTTGGAACAGTTTGTCACCGTTAAAGTGCAGTTGATGTATTGTTTAGTGTTGTGTAGTGGCTTTGCTGGCATGTTTAAAAAAAAACAAAAAAACTTTGTTTGCCCCACCAATATTTACATGCTAAAATCGCCACTGAAAAGTGTGAAACAAATGTAGCATGAATAGTAAGAGGAAATGTTTTCTTCTAATCATCTCGGACGAATTCAGCTTGTAAATGTTAGTTGGACCATTGTTGTGTCTGGTATCCATAGCAACGTTGGATGTGGGAATCCAGGTTGGGTAGCGTGATGCTGTGTGTACATTTATGCAAGACTCAGTAGGGGCACTGATTGGGGAGCGTAAAGGGAACAGTGAGCTGAGGTGTTCTATGGACAAGGCTGATGCTTTATCTAAGACCCTGTTTATACCTAATATTTAAGTGCCAACTGTACAGTTTGTGGCCATCAGCCACATTACACAAAACTGGACTTGACGTGAGAAGTGTAGGCAAACAAAATATGAATTGTGATATCATGTGTAATCAGATCTTGCCTTACATTTCGAATGCAAATTTCTCAAAACTCTACCACTGTTCGAAGCACAGGCTCCGTTACCCGTCCATACACAGGCTCCATTACCCTTAACTGAATTCAATTTTCATTTCACTTTCAGCAGAGAGCTACAGTATTTTCAGAAAGGTGTGAGTTATTTAATTTGTTCTGATGACTGCAGGCAGCCCTGTTAGCTTTCTCACTACTTGCTTGCTAGACTAGTGAACAGGCATGTCCTCTCACATGTTCTCTTCCTCCGTTTGTGTGTCCATGGACGAGTTACTCATTTTAAGGTTGAATAAATACTGTTACATTAGTTTGTAAGATAACCGTAACAGTTTGCAAGATTACCGTAACTTTAGGATATTTACTGTATTATTAAAATCATTTTGTTTGGTTGACAACGCAACCAAATATCAACACTTAAAGAAGATATCTAATGTTTGGATAGTTCCATAGATTTTTGGCTCGATCCCATTCTTTAACTTTTATTTTTGGTTGAGATGGAAAAGTGAATCCAACATATAGTTTGTTAACTTGGATAGTTCCATCTGTGCCACTGAGTCTAGCTTTAATTCCAGTTTGTCTACAAATGTATAATTGATATGTTGTATTCACATCTAAATTTCAGCAAAAAATCTAAGTTAAAGAATAGGACTAAATCAAATCCAACTTTAAATGAACTTTAAATACAGTTTGATTTGATTTAGTCCAATTATTCGATTTTTTGGTTAGGATGGAGATGTGAATCCAACATATTTATTGTTAACTTATAAATCAACCAAAGTTTGAAACCCTAGGCCTATATGTATTGTCTATTCTTAGTTGAATCCTGGGCTAAATATAAACAATTGCTGTTGATGACTTCCCTAATTCTATGTAGGCCTAAATAGCATCATTGATGACCTGTGTTTGATAAAGTATGGTTACATTTCATTTGCTCAGTTTAACCAACCCTTTGGAATGACTTTGATAGCAACAATGAATCTATTAAGTGGCGATTTCTCAACAATCATTCTCACGACAGCACATTGGTAATAGTCAGTGACAAAAATCAAACCTACTGTAAACAGGTTTGGGCTTGGTTAAAACCCTGGATGGGAGACCAAACAGATAGGTGTAGATAGATCAACTCTCCAGTAGGAGGTGCTGCCTAGCCTATAGTTTAATTTCTTATAGTGGATATCGCGTTAAAGATCTGCCGTTAGAAAGGTACAAATTCAACCTATTGTGTCGATGTTGAAAATTGGTTACCATGATGACATATACCTGTGGTTGAAATTTCAACCTCAAAAAAAGTTTACATTGATGACTTCTTGCAAATCCAATGTATTTCCACGTAGTTTCCTAGTCATAATAAGTTAACAAATTACATTGAAACAACGTTGATTTAACCAGTTTGTGCCTAGTGGATAGCTAGCAGTGATACAGTTGGCCATTTTATGTTTGACGGATATATTCATGACACTATGTCTCATTATCAACAATATCAACTCCTGAAGTTGCTTCCAAAGCAGTTTGGAACTCGGTAGTGAGTGTTGCAACTGAGAACAGATGATTTTTAAGCGCTTTGCGCTTCAGCACTTGGTAGTCCCATTCTGTGAGCTTGTGTGGCCTACCACTATGGTCTACCTTGTGTGGCCTACCAGCCGCTGTTGCTCCTAGGCGTTTCCACTTCACAATAACAGCACTTACAGTTGACCGGGGCAGCTCTAGCAGGGCAGAAATTTGATGAACTTGGAAAGGTGGCATTCTATGACGGTGCCACGTTGAAAGTCACTGAGCTTTTCAGTAAGGCCATTCTACTGCCAATGCTTGTCTATGGAGATTGACATGGCCGTGTGCTTGATTTTATACACTTGTCAGCAACGGGTCTAGCTGAAATAGCCAAATCCACGAATTTGAAGGGGTGTCCACATACTTTTGTATATATAGTGTATATCTATCTACCTGTTCAGAAAGACAGAAAAAAGTTAGTTGAATTTTGAATGTCTTATCACTATGCTTTCAAACATCTAAAAGTTCAACCAAATTCCAATGGAAAAACAAATGTCAGATTTTTTGTTTAGTTGTCACCAAAATGTCTATCACTGCGCTTTCAACCACTTAAAAGCACAGCAACGTTGAAATGGGACAACATCAGATATTTTGTTTATTTATACAACAGATGAATGTGTTATCACTGTGCATCACCAGAACCAAATGACCTGGATTGCAGTTGAGATCATATTAAAAGTACATGGCGCAAGTGATTACATGCCGTTCGAGATTCTGTGCCGATTATTACAGCAATTGTGAAGATTTCCAGTTGATGATGGTGGACTTCAGTTTCTATGATTGCGTAAGAAGACATGTATTGTTACAGTAACCTCAAAATGTGACCATGGATGAGTTACCTTAACTTTTGGCTATTTACCGTATGACAAAAATCATATAGAATTGTGTTTTGTTGACAATCCAACCAAATATCAACATTTAAAAGAGATATCTACTGCTTAGATACTTCCATCCGAGCCAATGGCTTAATCCCATTCTTTAATTTACATTTTTGGTTGAGTTGAAGACGTGAGCTAACATATGGAATCATTTTAAGATGGTCATACCATGGATCATTTAGCTATTTGATTTAGAATTTTAGGACCCCTTTAGGTATCCCAAAAAAGATATATAAAATATTTGATAAAATATTGAATTTGGCCTTTACTACTATAGTCCATAGATAAGCATTGAATAACACATTCATAAATGCCAAAGTGTCTGTCCTATATCTAAGAGATATAAGAAAGCTCAGGAAATATTAAAGGTTTTTTGGACACATATTTAGCCACTTATTTTTGTTGGCACAGAACTACCTCCATACTTCTATTTGTTTGTATGGGTTAACTTCAGACGAGTCCCGTGACACTTGTTGGTAATAGTTTGTAGGCCAAACCGTTAAAACACTACAGACGTTTTTGTGAGAAGACTGCAGATGCTGAAGGCCAACATAGGCGAATGCGGTGGATTAAGATGCAACTCAATGCAGAAAACCTGATATCTCTATCTTAAACTGACAGATATATATGTTTTTATTATGCTACTTAGATTGATTCATGGGTGTGTCAATAGACTCTTAAGGATTAACCTAGATTTTCGGTTGAGATTGAGACGTGAATCCAACATTATTGATTTGTTGATAAACTGGAATTCAGTGGCACAGATGTAACTATCCAAGCAGAAGATACAGTTCCTTCAAATGTTGAAATTTGGTTGCATTTACAACCAAACACAATTCAATATCACTTCAATATCACTACATTACATTGGAAATCAACAAGAGCTTGAAATCCAAAGCCTATAGTGGTGGTAGACCTGATCGCCGACAACGATGAGATAGCCTATAGGAAGGAAGTCAGAGACCTGGTAGTGTGGTGCCAGGATAACAACCTCTCCTTCAATGTTAGCCAGACAAAGGAGCTGATGTGGATTACAGGAAAAGGAGGGCCGAACACGCCCCTATTCACATCGACGGGGCTTTAGGGATGCGGGTCGAAAGCTTCAAGTTCCTTTTTATTATTTTTATCAAAATAAGTTTTTTGTCAGAAATGCCTTCTGGAACATGTGAACTTTCATGTGTCTTAATAACAAACTTGTATGCAATCTGTAAATACGAATAAAATTGTTAAATTACTGTCACTAGAATTATGTTGTCAATGTTCATAAACCCAATTCAATGAACTGCTCAGTCTGAAACCCAGGATTTGTAAGAAACTGGTAGAAATGAATCAGACGGAGGCCCAGCTACGATACTCAGAAAGTTTATTTACGAGAGCGCTGGTCTGTTGTACAAAACAATTCATTTTATACTGGCTTCTCACGCACACACATTCACACTAACATACTTACACACATTCACACTAACATACGCCCACACATTCACACTAACATTAGCACATAATGTCCTGCTACCCAGCCGACAAAGATTAGGGGAATCCGTGAGACTCATCCTCCCTCAAAATAGGGAGACCCGGGGAAGTACTCTCAGTGGCCCCAGCCAAGGTCGGCACCGAATCTTGCTCAGACAGTCTGTTTTTAAGATACTATAATAGACATAACCTACACACATGGATATATAATTCTACTGACTAAAACCACACACACCATTAGAATAATCTCATGATTCTAATCAATTTCATACAATCATATGGTTTCAGGGTGGAATATTCTAATCATTCACATGATCAAATAAATCCCATTATCAATCCACCATTAAACTTCTTAGGGCTGCAATCCCGTTAACGGGATGATATGACAACAGCCAGTGAAAGTGCAGGGCGCCAAATTCAAACAACAGAAATCTCATAATTAAAATTCCTCAGACATACATGTGTTTTATACCATTTTAAAGGTAATCTTGTTGTTAATCCCACCAAAGTGTCCGATTTCAAATATACTTTTCAGCGAAAGCACCACAAACGATTATGTTAGGTCACACCAAACCACAATAAGCACAGCCATTTTTCCAGCCAAAGATAGGAGTCACAAAAAGCACAAATAGAGATAAAATTAATCACTAACCTTTGATGATCTTCATCAGATGACACTCATAGGACTTCATGTTACACAATACATGTATGTTTTGTTTGATAAAGTTCATATTTATATAAAAAAATCTGAGTTTACATTGGCGCGTTACATTCACTAGTTCCAAAAACATCCAGTGATTTTGCATAGCCACATCGTTTCAACAGAAATACTCATCATAAATGTAGATGATAATACAAGTTATACACATGGAATTATAGATATACCTCTCCTTAATGCAACCGCTGAGTCAGATTTAAAAAAAACTTTACGGAAAAAGCAAACCATGCAATAATCTGAGACGGCGCTCAGAACAATAGTCAAATTAGCCGCCACGTTGGAGTCAACAGAAACCAGAAATTACATGATAAATGTTTCCATACCTTTGATGATCTTCATCAGAATGGACTCCCAGGAATCCCAGGTCCACAATAAATGCTTGATTTGTTCGATAATGTCCGTTATTTATGTCCAATTAGCTACTTTTGTTAGCGTGTTTGGTAAACAATTCCAAAGTCAGGAAGCGCGTTCACTAAAAGCTGATGAAATGTCCAAAAGTTCAGTAACAGTCAGTAGAAACATGTCAAATGATGTATTGAATCAATCTTTAGAATGTTGTTAACATAAATCTTGAATAACGTTCCAACCGGAGAATTACATTGACTTCAGATGAGCGATGGAACAGAGCTCCCTCTTATGTGAACGAGCATGGTGAAAGCATGGTCAGGTTATGGCAGACTTGACTAATTCCTCTCTCATTCGGCCCCCCATCACAGTAGAGGCATCAGACAAAGTTCTACAGACTGTTGACATCTAGTGGAAGTCGTAGGAAGTGAAAACTCATTCATTTCTCGCTGTGATTTCAATGGGATCCTGGTTGAAAATCGACCAGCCTAATAATTTCCACTTCTTGTTTGGATTTTTTCTCAGGTTTTTGCCTGCCATATGAGTTCTGTTATACTCACAGACATAATTCAAACAGTTTTAGAAACTTCAGAGTGTTTTCTATTCAATACTAATAATATCCATATATTAGCAACTATGACTGAGGAGCAGGCCGTTTACTCTGGGCACCTCTGTGCACCTTTCATCCAAGCTACTCAATACTGCCCCTGCAGCCACAAGAAGTTTTAATGACTAAATAATACACACTGATACCTCATGTACTATCTGGAAACTTAAATGGTATCCAAGATGAATTCAAACCAATACATGTATGTACATTCGATATTCATCAATGACTGTTATAGGCCTATATCCAATTATAATGTAATGCGAAGTGGCTCTTCGGGGGGGCCCGGTTAGTTTGCAGTGGTCCTCTGAGGCGGACAGGGCTTTTGGTCACCTGAGGGCTCTGTTTACCTCGGCTCCCGTGCTGGCCCATCCGGATCCCTCTTTGGCGTTCATAGTGGAGGTGGACGCGTCCGAGGCTGGGATAGGAGCCGTGCTCTCTCAGCGCTCGGGAAGGCCACCGAAGCTCTGCCCCTGTGCCTTCTTCTCGAAGAAGCTCAGCCCGGCAGAGCGAAACTATGACATGGGGGACCGGGAGCTGTTGGCTGTGGTCAAGGCTCTGAAGGCATGGAGACATTGGCTTGAGGGGGCTAAGCACCCTTTTCTCATCTGGACTGACCACCGCAATCTGGAGTACATCCGGGCAGCGAGGAGACTGAACCCTAGCCAGGCAAGGTTGGCCATGTTTTTCACCCGTTTTGTTTTTTCCCTTTCCTACAGACCAGGTTCCCAAAACGTGAAGGCAGACGCACTGTCCCGGTTGTATGACACAGAGGAGTGGCCCATGGATCCCACTACCACACTCCCGGCCTCCTGCCTGGTGGCGCCGGTAGTGTGGGAGCTGGACGCGGACATTGACAGGTGTTACGTGCAGAGCCCGCTGCCCTCCAGTGTCCCGCTGGGCATCTGTACGTTCCGTCTGCTGTCCGTGACCGGTTGATCTATTGGGCCCACACGTCACCCTCCTCTGGTCATCCTGGGATCGGTTGGACGGTGCGCTGTTTGGTTGGGAAGTACTGGTGGCCTACCTTGGCCAAGGACGTGAGGGTTTATGTTTCCTCCTGCTCGGTGTGTGCCCAGAGTAAGGCTCCTAGGCACCTGCCCAGAGGGAAACTACACCCCTTACCCGTTCCACAGCGGCCTTGGTCGCACCTGTCAGTGGATTTTCTTACCGACCTCCCCCTCACAAGGAAACACCACGATCCTGGTCGTTGTGGATCGGTTCTCTAAATCCTGCCGTCTCCTCCCTCTGCCCGGTCTCCCTATAGCCCTACAGACTGTGGAGGCCTTGTTTACACTTCCGGCACTACGGGGTGCCTGAGGATATAGTGTCTGATCGAGGTACCCAGTTCACTTCGAGTGTCTGGAAGGAGTTCATGGAACGTCTGGGAGACTCGATCAGCCTTACCTCGGGGTTTCATCCCGAGAGTAATGGGCAGGTGGAGAGAGTGAACCGGGATGTGGGCAGGTTTCTGCGGTCGTTTTGCCAGGATCAGCCGGGGGAGTGGGCAGCGTTCGTGCGCTGGGCCGAGATAGCTCAGAACTCGCTCCGCCACTCCTCCACTAACCTCTCCCCCTTCCAGTGCGTGCTGGGGTACCAGCCGGTTCTGGAGGCTTGGCATCAGAGTCAGACCGAGGCTCTTGCGGTGGACGACTGGTTCAGGCGTGCGGAGGAGACATGGGACGCCGCCCATGTTCACCTCCAGCGGGCCATGCTCCACCAGAAAACCATCACCGACCGTCACCGCAGTAAGGCCCCGGTGTTCGCACCGGGGGACCGGGTCTAGCTCTCGACCCAGATCCTGCCCCTGCGCCTGCCCTGCTGGAAGCTGGGTCCGCGATTTGTGGGGCCATTTAAAGTCCTGAGGAGAGTGAACAAGGTTTGTTATAGGTTACAGCTCCCCCCTGATTAACGTATTAACCCCTCGTTCCATGTGTCTCTCCTCAGGCCGGTGGTGGTTGGCCCGCTCCAGGAGTCTGAGGTGCGGGAGGTTCCTCCGCCACCTCTGGACATCGAGGGGGCCCGGGCGTACTCCGTTCGCTCTATACTGGATTCGAGGCGTCGGGCAAGGGGCCTTCAGTACGTTGTGGAGTGGGAGGGGTACAGTCCGGAGGAGAGGTGCTGGGTTCCGGTGGAGGACGTGTTGGACCCTTCAATGCTGCGGGAGTTCAACCGTCTCCGTCCGGATCGCCCTGCGCCTCGCCCTCCGGGTCGTCCCCGAGGCTGGCATCGGCACGCTGCTGGAGACGCGCATCAAAGGGGGGGGGGGGTGCTGTCACAATTTTCGCCGAAGTTGGGTCCTCTCCTTGTTCGGTCGGCGCTCGGCGGTCGGCGTCACCGGTCTTCTAGCCATCATCGATCCACTTTTCATTTTCCATGTGTTTTCTTGTTTTCCTCACACCTGTTTTTATTTTTTTTTATTATTTTTTTTTAATCTCCTTTTCTCCCCAATTTTCGTGGTATCCAATCGCTAGTAATTACTATCTTGTCTCATCGCTACAACTCCCGTACGGGCTCGGGAGAGACGAAGGTCGAAAGCCATGCGTCCTCCGAAGCACAACCCAACCTAGCCGCACTGCTTCTTTAACACAGCGCGCCTCCAACCCGGAAGCCAGCCGCACCAATGTGTCGGAGGAAACACCGTGTATCTGTCCCCCTTGGTTAGCGCGCACTGCGCCCAGCCCGCCACAGGAGTCGCTGGAGCGCGATGAGACAAGGATATCCCTACCGGCCAAACCCACCCTAACCCGGACGACGCTAGCCCAATTGTGCGTCGCCCCACGGACCTCCCGGTCGCGGCCGGCTGCGACAGAGCCTGGGCGCGAACCCAGAGACTCTGGTGGCGCAGTTAGCACTGCGATGCAGTGCACTAGACCACTGCGCCACCCGGGAGGCCCTCACACCTGATTTCAATTCCCTCAATTACTTGTTCTATATTTAACCCTCTGTTCCCCCCATGTCTTTGTGTGGGATTGTTTATTCTAGTGCTTGTGTACGTTCCCCGTGAGAGCACGACAGGTTATTTTTGTGCCTATTTATCTTGTTGTTCTGGATGCCGTTGGTTTTGCATAATAAATCTCCGGTTATCACCCAGTTCTGCTCTCCTACGCCTGACTTCTCTGCTGCCAATTACGCACCCACTACAGTTTAACGAGATGAAAACGCTTCTGCCACTGACCCGGAACCCCTGGCAGGCTAAAACGTTGCCGTCTGCGTTTCTGTCATTAGAAGAAAAACTTTTCAAATGACAAGATGGGTGTCGGGATCAACACAATAATTTGGTGGGTGCATATATTTGTCCTAATTCATATTTGCATATCCCAAATCTCTCTGTGTGTAGGTTCAAGGCCAGGGTCAGCCATTATCAATGGCAACCCTGGAGCAATTAGGGTTAAGTGCTTTGCTCAAGGGACCATCAACAGATATTTCACCTTGTTGGTTCAGGGATTTGAACTAGCAACCTTTCAGTTATTGGCTCAATTCTTTATCCACTAGGCTACCTGCCACCAGTGTTAGTCTTTGTCCATGGTATGTTCACACTCAATTACTACATTTAAAAAGAAAAGTGGACAAGGCATAAGGTAGAACTCCAACCACACTAAACAAAAATATAAACGCAACATGTAAAGTGTTGGTCCCATGTTTCATGAGCTGAAATAAAACATCCCAGAAATGTTCCATACACACAAAAAGCTTATTTCTCCATTGCCAAGATAATCCATCCACATGACTGTTGTGGCATATCAAGAAGCTGATTAAAGAGCATGATCATTGCACCAGTTCACCTTGTGCTAGGGACAGAAAAAGGCCACTAAAATATGCAGTTTTGTCACAATGCCACAGATGCCTCAAGTTTTGAGGGAGCATGCAATTGGCATGCTGACTGCAGGAATATCCACCAGAGCTGTTGCCAGAGTATGTAATATTAATTTCTCTACCATAAGCCACCTCCAATGTCGTTTTGGAGAATTTGGCATTATGTCCAACCAGCCTCACAAACGCAGACCACTTGTAACCACGCCAGCCCTGGACCTCCACATCCGGCTTATTTACCTGCAAGATCATCTGAGACCAGCCACCTGGACAGCTGATGAAACTGAGGGGTATTTCTGTCTGTAATAAGGCCCCTTTGTGGGGAAAAAACTCATTCTGATTGGCTGGGCCTGGCTCCACAGTGGGTGAGCCTGGCTCCCGAGTTGGTGGGCCTATAACCCCCCAGGCTTACCCATGGCTGCGCCACTGCTCAGTCATGTGAAATCCATAGATTAGGGCCTAATTAATTTATTTCTGTCACGATCGTCTTGACGTGGAAGAGAGGACCAAAACGCAGCGTTTGAAAAGTACATATTTTAATAGATGACGAAGACGTAACACAAATACTTAATCAAAACAAAACAACAAACGACGTGAAGCTACAAACGTTAGTGCATACACAAGCTACAAACGTTAAACATAGACAATTACCCACGAAAACCTACTGTCTATGGCTGCCTAAAATATGGCTCCCAATCAGAGACAATGAATGACAGCTGTCTCTGATTGAGATCCATTCAGGCAACCATAGACTTGCCTAGACAACTATACTAAGCCCAACCCCATACACTCAACAAAACCCCCTATACAATACAAACACCCTAAACTAGACAAAACACAGAAACATCCCCCATGTCACACCCTGACCTAACTAAACTAATAAAGAAAATCAATATAAACAGAGGCCAGGGTGTGACAGTACCCCCCCCTCAAAGGTGCGGACTCCGGCCGCAAAACCTGACACAGAAGGGGAGGGTCCGGGTGGGCCTTCCTATGGTGGCGGCTCGGGTGTGGGACGTGGACCCCCCTCCCCATAGTCACTAACCGCTTTGGTGGCGCCTCTGGAACGGTGAGTCCCGGACTGAATACCATCCCAGAGGGCGCCACTGGACAGAGGGGCAGCTCCGGACTGAGGGGCAGCTCCGGACTGAGGGGCAGCTCCGGACTGAGGGGCAGCTCCGGACTGGCTGGCTCTGGCGGATCCTGGCTGGCTGGCTCTGGCGGATCCTGGCTGGCTGGCGGCTCTGGCGGATCCTGGCTGGCTGGCAGCTCTGGCGGATCCTGGCTGGCTGGCGGCTCTGGCGGATCAAATCTTCCGGGAACTTTAACACAAGTTTCAGGCTGAGTACGAGGAACTGACACAGGTGGCATCGGACAGCTAACACGCTCCTCAGGGAGAATGCCATGCATACTCTGCCAAACCAACAGCTCTCTCTTCACTCTCCTCCAATCTGTCCAATAACTCCTCGACAATCTGACTCACCCCTCAACTTCGCCGACTGCTCCAAGTGCCCCCCCCCCCCAAGATTTTTTTGGGGCTGTCTCTCGGGCTTCCTACCGTGTCGCCGTGCTGCCTCCATTCGCCGGTATCCCTCCGCACATTGCTCCATAGAATCCCAGACGGGCTCCGGCACTCTCCCTGGGTCGACCGACCACCTGTCTATTTCCTCCCAAGTAGTGTAACCCAGATCATTCTACTGCCGAGCTAGCTCCTCAAAACGCCGCCTCTCTGCTTTCGCTGCCTCCAGCTCTGCCTGGAACAGCAGCAAGGCCAGGTGGACTGGGGACAGTCCACCTGACTGGGGACAGGAGAGTTGAAGTGATTCGATTTGAAGCAGTGGTGTACTTTATAGTACTACTTATGCCATTTTTGGGGGGTATCTGTACTTTACTGTTTATAGTTTTTTACAACTTTTACTTCACTACATTCCTAAGGAAAATAATGTACTTTTCACTCCATACATTTTTCCTGAAACCCCAAAAGCAAGTTACACTTTGAATGCTTAGCAGGATGCACTTATCAAGAGAACATCCCTGATCATCCCTACGGTCTCTGATCTGGTGGACTCACTAAAAACAAATGAAGCATTTGTAAATAAATGAAGCAATGAAAACTGTGACGTCTGGTTTGCTTAATGTAAGGAATTTGAAATAATTATTTATACTAAAGTATATTTTAGCAATTACATTTACTGTTGCTACTTAAGTATATTTTAAACCAAATACTTGGTTGACTACTACTTTTACTCAAGTAGTATTTTACTGGTTGACTTTCACTTTTACTTGAGTCTGACAATTGGGTACTTTTTCCACCACTGATTTGAAAGCAATTGATCTGACAAAGAAGGATAATTGGTGGCATATCAAATTCTTCCAGCTAAGCTACTGCCCAATTTCTTTGCTTGATTTCACTTAGCAATGGAGTGCTGTTATTCTGAAGTGGAAATACCTAGGAGCAACAATGGCTCAGCCGCGAAGTGGCTGGATAAACCAGCCAGTCAGTGCATTGGTTTTGTAACCAAACTTACAGAACGGGACCACCGAGTGTTGAAGCGCTTAGAGCGTAAAAATCGTCTGTCCTCGGTTGCAACACTCACTACTGAAACTGCCTCTGGAAGCAACATCAGCACAAGAACTGTTCGTCGGGAGCTTCATGACATGGGTTTCCATAGCTGAGCAGCCGCACACGAGCCTAAGATCACCATGTGCAATGCCAAGCGTCGGCTGGAGTGGTGTAAAGCTGGCTGCCATTGGACTCTGGAGCAGTGGAAACGTGTTCTCTGGAGTGATGAATCACGCTTCACCATCTGGCATTCCGATGGACCAATCTGGGTTTGGCGGATGCCAGGAGAACGCTACCTGCCTGAATGCATAGTGCCAAGTGTAAAGTTTGGTGGAGGAGGAATAATGGTTTGGGGCTGTTTTTTTCATGGTTCGGGCTAGGCCCCTTAGTTCCCGACTTCCAGTGAAGGGAAATATTAACGCTACAGGATTCAAAGACATTCTAGTCGATTCTGTGCCTCCAACTTTGTGGCAACAGCTTGGGGAAGGCCCTTTCCTGTTTCAGCATGACAAAGCCCCCATGCACAAAGCGAGGTCCATAGGGAAATGGTTTGTCGAGATCGGTGTGGAAGAACTTGACTGGCCTGCACAGAGCCCTGACCTCAACCCCATCAAACACCTTTGGGATGAATTTGATATCCGACTGTGAGCCAGGTCTAATTGCCCAACATCAGTGCAGGACCTCACTAATGCTCTTATGGCTGAATGGAAGCATGTCCCCGCAGCAATGTTCCAACGTCGAGTGGAAAGCCTTCCCAGAAGAGTGTTATAGCAGCACAGAGGGGACCAACTCCATATTAATGCCATGATTTTAGAATGAGATGTTCGACGAGCAGGGGTCCACATACTTCTGGTCAGGTAGTGTATATTGCGTTATTTTATGGCTGGTTATGACACCTACATAAGAGTGTGGCTCAGTGGGTAGAGCATGGCGCTTGCAACGCCAGGGTTGTGGGTTCAATTCCCACGGGGGGACCAGGGTTCAATTCCCACGGGGGGACCAGGATGAATATGTATGAACTTTCCAAATTGTAAGTCGCTCTGGATAAGAGCGTCTGCTAAATGACTTAAATGTAAATGAAATGTAAATGTATTGCAAAAGTGATATTGAATTGTGTTTCGTTGTCAACACAACCAAACATCAACATTTGAAGAAGTTGTGTCTTCTGCTTGGATAGTTCCATCTGTGCCACTGAGTCTGGCGTTAATTACAATTTGACTACAAATTAATAATTGATATGTTGGATTCATGTCCCTATTACAACCAAAAATCTAAGTTAAGGCCAGGCTCATCAGACTGAAACTTTACCAATTGAAAGTATACATAAATACAATATATTATTGTATTACAAGTTGTATTTATTTAAAATATTAAAATATTTATTTATTTAAAATGCAAATGAGTCAAACCTCCCTTAAATATGCACTAATTTGCATATTACGAGAATCTGTTTTTCAACACATTGCTTCAAGGCAGAATCTTTTTGTTTTTGTTTTATTGTGATAAGACACTCAATGGTCAGACTTACAAATCAGTTCATCAAAATATTGTAATTTCATGGAATTATTTTAAAAACACTATTCACGTGTATGATGGATGCATATTTTGCACATATTTACACATAAAATGACACGTAAAATCAAAACAACACAAGATATTAAAAAAAGCCTCTGTAAAAGTCTGCCTATAAGACCTAAGAACCTGTGTGTGGAATAATGGGAATGTACGTCCTTTGCAGACTGAGAAAAATGAGTTGGCACACCGGGAACATGTCATTTTGAGAAAATGGCCGATAAAGATAGGCTAATGCAATTAAAATGTACTTTCCATAAATATGACCATTTGTCAAATTAATTAAACTCTTATACATATATCGCTTCTAAACTGACAAATAAACATCAATCACCACATTCTTATCGGCAGACTCAACAGCCTTGGTTTCTCAAATGACTGCCTCGCTTGGTTCACCAACTACTTCTCAGACAGAGTTCAGTGTGTCAAATCGGAGGGCCTGTTGTCCGTACCTGTGGCATTCTCTATGGGGGTGCCACAGGGTTCAATCCTCAGGCCGACGCTTTTCTCTGTATACATCAATGATGTCGCTCTTGCTGCTGGTGATTCTCTGATCCACCTCTACGCAGACGACACCATTCTGTATACTTCTGGCCCTTCTTTGGACACTGTGTTAACTTCACTAGGGTAGGAGGCAGCATTGGGAATTTTGGATGAAAAGCGTGCCCAAATTAATCTGCCTGCTACTCAGCCATAAAAACTAGAATATGCATACAATAAGTATATTTGCATAGAAAACACTCTGAAGTTTCTAAAACTGTTTTAATGATGTCTGTGAGTATAACAGAACGCATAAGGCAGGCAAAAACCTGAGAAAAAATCCAACCAGGAAGTGGGAAATCTGAGGTTTGTAGCTTTTCAACTCTTTGCCTATCGAATATACATTCTCTATGGGGTCATATTGCACTTCCTAAGGCTTCCACTAGATATCAACCGTCTTTAGAACCTTGTTTGAGGCTTTTACTGTGAAGTGGGGGCGAATAAGAGGGGATTGAGTCAGAGGTCTGCCAGAGAGGCATGAGCTGACCACGCGCGTTCACGTGATAGTTAGCTTGCGTTCCATTGCAATTCTACAGACAAAGGAATTCTCCGGTTGGAACATTATTTAAGATTTATGTTAAAAACATCCTAAAGATTGATTCTATATATCGTTTGACATGTTTCTACGGACTGAAACGGAACTTTTTGACTTTTCGTCTGCACCTAGTGATCGCGCCTCATGAATTTTGATTACTGGGCTAAACGCACAAACAAAAAGGAGGTATTTGGACATAAATGATGGACATTCTCGAACAAAACAAACATTTATTGTGGAACTGGGATTCCTGGGAGTGCATTCTGATGAAGATCATCAAAGGTAAGTGAATATTTATAATGCTATTTCTGACTTCTGTTGACTACACAACATGGCGGATATCTGTTTGGGTTGTTTTGGTCTCTGAGCGCTGTACTCAGATGATTGCATGGTGTGCTTTTTCCGTAAAGTTATTTTTAAATCTGACACAGAGGTTGCATTAAGGAGAAGTGGATCTGAAATTCAATGCATAACAGTTGTATATTTTAGCAATGTTTATTATGAGTATTTCTGTAAATTGATGTGGCTCTCTGCAAAATCACCGGATGTTTTGGAACTACTGAACATAACTCGCCAATGTAAACTCAGATTTTTTTATATAAATATGAACTTTACCGAACAAAACATACATGTATTGTGTAACATGAAGTCCTATGAGTGTCATCTGATGAAGATCTCTTTGGCTGGAAAAATGGCTGTGTTTTTCTGTGACTTGGCTCTGACCGAACATAATTGTTTGGTGTGCTTACGTCGTAAAGCCTTTTTGAAATTGGACACTGTGGCTGGATTTACAACAAGTGTATCTTTAAAATGTTTTAAAATACTTGTATGTTTGAGGAATTCTAATTATGGGATATCTGTTGTTTTGAATTTTGGCGCCCTGCAGTTTCACTGGCTGTTGACGAGGTGGGACGCTACCCTAGTGAGGTTAACTAACCTCCAGACGAGCTTCAATGCCATACAACTCTCCTTCCGTGGCCTCCAACGGCTCTTAAATGCAAGTAAAACTACATGCATGCTCTTCAACAGAACGATGCCCACACCTGCCCGCCGTCCAGCATCACTACTCTGGACGGTTCTGACTTAGAATATGTGGACAACTACAAATACCTAGGCTTCTGGTTAGACTGTAAACTCTTCTTCAAGACTCACATTAAGCATCTCCATTCTAAAATTAAATCTAGAATCGGCTTCCTATTTTGCAACAAAGCATCCTTCATTCATGACGTGTTATTTATTCAACCTTAAAGTGAGTAATACATCCATGGACACACTTTGAGGTTAATGTAAAAATAAATGTCTGCTTATGAAATCATATAAACTGTGCATGTTCAAGATAGCATGCAAAGGTCGCAGGTCTCTGGAGATCTTCACAATTTGCTATAATAATCTGCACAGAATCCCGAACGGCATTGATCACTTGTTCCATGTACTTTAATGTAATCTCAACTGCTTTCCAGATCATTTGGTTGTTTTATTAGCTGAAGCACAGTGAGAACACATTAAAGGTATGCTCCGGAATCTTTGCATAATTTCAGCCAGTAGTTTTGAAAGTGATGCCCACGAGCCAAAACAGGTCCCCGTTTTTTGTGTACTATGTAATCCAATTGTGTACTAAGTCATCCATTTTGTAGGATATTATATATAGATATTTTTTGTATTTTTTTGCAATTCGTATGATATGTTACGAATCCAGTCCTACTACACAGGATTTAATTAAATTACGTCTCTGTCTGATGAGTGCTACAGCCTACTTTAGGTTTCATGGTGTGCTCAAACTATGTCTGGTAGAGTATCTCTAGTTGCCCAATAAATGGCAGTGTGCTCTAACCCGAGGGACAGTATGTCACCAAGTCACAGTCCCTCGCTCTCCTCTTCTCATTTCTGTTCTCTTTGTCTAGAAGGCGGTCTGCATTATGTCGCTCTGCTTTGATGATGAAAGAGTCCAGCTTCATCAACACCACAGTCCAATCCCTTTTATCAGCTCCGCAGAATGGTTTCTTCTATTATTGAGTGCGTTTGGAACTCTTTTGATGAAAAACAACTTGCCAAGAAAGCATTTAGTAAAAATGAAAATATTCACAGCTCTGTGCCCTTTTCAGTTAGCTAATTAAGCAAATTTTCCTCGGGATAGTTTTTGGTTTGAGCTGATAACGGTATCGTGCCCATCTGTAATATTCTCAGTGTTGTCTTTACAATTCAGTCCGCTGGTGTCACTGCTACTCCGGCTGTGATGAGGGTTCATTCAATTAGCGGGATTGCCATACAGCCATGATAAATGCTCACAGTAGCAACAGAAATGTCTGTCCAGACAGACCAAGTCCGTCAGGGCAGACACATCTCATGTAGGCCTATAGCGACATATCTCAGATTACTGTCAAAACACTCAAGGACTACTGTAAATTGAATGTTTATCTCTGACATGAAACAGATTTTGTCAATGTTGTTCAACACGATCCGTGAGAAGCCATAATCTGTGAGAGGACTTGACAAGAGAACATAAGCCATTATTTTTATGGCTGGAGCAAGGCATATTAAGCTGCTGTGTGCACTCAAGCCAACTGCTTTGGAAGGACTGTTAGTGGATGGGAGGCCTGTGTGGCATAGTATCCCTGGTAGAGAAAGCTGAAGCCTCACAAGGAAAAAAATCCTCATCTCTTGCTCCAAATGAGACCAAGATAATAGGCCTCGCTTTCAGATCTCAACATGCCTCCATTCCCTTCAGTGACATCCATCTCCTTGTACATCCATCCAGCCATTCATCCATTGCCAAACCAGAGAAGCTTAATGTTTGATGCTGTGCTCCTTTGAATCACTGAGAGCTTAATATCGCCGCAGTGATGTGCATTCACTGAGCAATACACTGAAGGATTAACTGATTCTTTCATGCATAGAGCAAAACTGAGTACTTCCCATCATCTTGATAGGAGTTTGAATGTGTTGTTTCTTGACTTGTGTGATGCGAGAAATCAAACAGTTTATTGGACATTGGGCTCTATTTTAACAAACCTAGCGTAATGGTACATCTTAGCGCAGGCTGTAGCACTATAGGTTTGCGGTTTGTCAGAAGTATTTATTATTTTCATAACCTGGAATTATGGGTGCATTAGCTGGCGGTGGCGCGAACGGGCCGGGTTTTGATGAATACACAAGTTGTGGGTGTGTCGAGGTTTGGCCCCTCACTGGTCAATCAGAATGTGCTCCATGGCTGAATATGTGATTGCTTCATGTTTTGTATTTACGGTCTTTTTAAAGTATTGCATTTTCATCAACTCCAATTCGAATGTTTGTCTGTTATAGCTTAGTTCCTTAAATAGCCTGTCACATATTTGCAAAAAATGTTGAGCATTATCCACATTGTTCTAATTGCATTGCTTCAAAATGGTCCATAGGTGCCAAAAACAATTGGTACAGACTTTACAGTGCTTGCTTACGAACCTTGCCCAATGATGCAGAGTTAAAAAAATATATAATAAAAAATTGAATAGTAACTAACAGAAGAGGAATAAAACAAAATACACAAGAATGGAGCTATATACAGGGATTACCAGTACCAGATCAATGTGCAGAGGTACTTGAGGTATATACAGTTGAAGTCGGAAATGTACATACACCTTAGCCAAATACATTTCAACTCAGTATTTCACTATTCCTGACATTTAATCCTAGTAAAAATGATTCCCTGTCTTAGGTCAGTTGGGATCACCACATTATTTTAAGAATGTGAAATGTCAGAATAATAGTAGAGAGAATGATTTATTTCAGATTGTTTTTCTTTCATCACATTCTCAGTGGGTCAGAAGTTTACATACACTCAATTAGTATTTGGAAGCATTGCCTTTAAACTGTTTAACTTGGGTCAAACGTTTCGGATAGCCTTCCACAAACTTCCCACAATAAGTTGGGTGAATTTTGGCCCATTCCTCCTGACAGAGCTGGTGTAACTGAGTCAGGATTGTAGGCCACCTTGTTAGCACACGCTTTTTCAGTTCTGCCCACAGATTTTCTATGGAATTGATGTCAGGGCTTTGTGATGGCCACTCCAATACCTTGACTTTGTTGTCTTTAAGCCATTTTGTCACAACTTTGGAAATATGCATTGTCCATTTGGAAGACCCATTTGCGACCAAGCTTTAACTTCCTGACTGATGTCTTGAGATGTTGCTTCAATATATCCACATCATTTTCCGACCTCATGATGCCATCTATTTTGTGAAGTACACCAGTCCCTCCTGCAATAAAGCACCCCCACAACATGATGCTGTCGCCACCATGCTTCACGGTTGGGATGGTGTTCTTCGGCTTGCAAGCATCCCCCTTTTTCCTCCAAACATAACGATGGTCATTATGGCCAAACAGTTCTATTTTTGTTTCATCAGACTAGAGGACATTTCTCCAAAAAGAACGATCTTTGTCCCCATGTGCAGTTGCAATCCGCAGTGTAACGGTCGTCATAGTCGTTCTCCTCCTTGTCCTCGCATGGATCGGAACAACACGCAGAGTGGGTAGTGCTCATGATAATTTATTACATCGAAACTGAACACTAACATGAAACAAAATAACAAAATGAATACAATCGACAACAGTCCCGTGTGGCACGAATACAAACACGGAAACAAACACCCACAACACACACGTGAATCCCAGGCTGCCTAAGTATGATTCTCAATCAGGGACAACGATTGACAGCTGCCTCTGATTGAGAATCATACCCGGCCGAACACAAACATCCCAACGTAGAAAATCACACATAGACAAACCCACCCAACTCACGCCCTGACCAACTAAATAAATACAAGACAAAAGAAAACAGGTCAGGAACGTGACACGCAGTCTGGCTTTTTTATGGCGATTTTGGAGCAGTGGCTTCTTCATTGCTGAGCAGCCTTTCAGGTTATGTCGATATAGGACTCGTTTTATTGTGGATATAAATACTTTTGTACCGGTTTCCTCCAACATCATCACAAGGTCCTTTGCGGTTGTTCTGGGATTTATTCACAATTTTCGCAGCAAAGTACATTCATCTCTAGGAGACAGAACTCGTCCCCTACCTGAGAGGTATGACGGCTGCGTGGTCCTTTGGTGTTTACACTTGCGTACTATTGTTTGTACAGATGAATGTGGTACCTTCAGGCATTTGGAAATTGCTCCCAAGGATGAACCAGACTTGTGGAGGTCTACAATTTTTTTTCTGAGGTCTTGGCTGATTTTTTCCCCATGATGTGAAGCAAAGAGTCACTGAGTTTGAAGTTAGGCCTTGAAATACATCCACAGGTACACCCCCAATTGACTAAAATGATGTCAATTAGCCTATCAGAAGCTTCTAAGGCCGTTACATAATTTTCTGGAATTTTCCAAGCCGTTTAAAGGCACAGTCAACTTAGTGTATGTAAACTTCTGACCCACTGGAATTGTGATACAGTGAATTATAAGTGAAATAATCTGTCTGTAAACAATTGTTGGAAAAATGACCTGTGTCATGCACAAAGTAGATGTCCTAACCGACTTGCCAAAACTATAGTTTGTTTACATCCACACAAGAAATGTGTGGAGTGGTTGAAAAACGAGTTTTAATGACTCCAACCTAAGTGTATGTAAACTTCCAACTTCAACTGTATGTACATGAAGGCAAAGGGACTAGGCATCCATTATAGATAATAATAAGAGTAAATTAAATTACAGAGTTGCAGCAGGAAATTTTGAGTGTAAAAGTGTGTGTGTGTTTTGTGTGTGTCTGTGTGTGTGTATATGTAGTGTTTGAATGTGTGAGGGATTTGTGTGGGAGTGACAGTGTAGTGTGTGGGAGTGAGTGTGTATATGGTGTATATATAATGTCTAGTGAGTGTGCGTAGGGCCAGTGCAAGATAGAATCAGTGCAGATAGTTGGGGTACCATCAATTGACTCTTTAGCAGTGTGGCAATTTAGCAGTCTTATGGCTTGGGGGTAGAAGCTGTCTCGGAGCCTGCTGGTCCAAGAATCGATGCTCCGGTACCGTTTACCGGACAATAGCAGAGTGAACAGTCTATGGCTTGGGTGGCTGGAGTCTGTGTCAAACTCAATCCATGGAGCTACTAGTGTCTGTGGGTATTCGCTCCACACTTGGACTTGTTTGATAAGGTCACTAATCAGTAAGGAACTACCCTCACATGGTTGTCTAGGTCTTGATTGAAAGGAAAACCCCAAAACCAGCAGACACTAGGCCCTCCATGGAATGAGTTTGACACGCCTGGTCTAGGGGATCGGGCATATGCAATGACTCAAAGGTAAAGGCACAGGAGACAGGAGTGTGTTGCAAACAAAGAGGGTTTTACTAAGAAAAATAAAATGTTATCCTACAGGGTCAGTATTAGCCTGAAGCTTAAACGCTGCAAATCATATTGGTCCTGGTCATACACGACGGTTGCTCTCCAGGACGCTCTCGCCCTAGAGTCAGAGCTGCACACCTTTAAGTCTTTAGGCAGTCAATTAGAGGGCCGCCACACTTTAGACCTGGGACATTGGGTGGGTGCAATTAATTAAAAAAAAGGTGAAAGGTGCAGAGTGTATGTCAGACCATGAGACATCCCGTTTTGTTCTCATGATAAATGCAGACCTGCCAACCCTGTCCAACTTTTTAGAGTACCAGAAACACGTGGCAAACTGGAGATTCAACTCGTGCGCATAGCACACGTCGAATTGGGGTTTTCTTTCCCTCGCACGCTCATGCTCGCCCTGTTTGTGAGTCTATAGAAGCATTGCCTCTATAGCTAATACCGGACACACATTCATTCTTCATCACGTAGTCTTCTAAATTTCCGACTCCATTTAATTCCAAGATGTTTATATTTATTTTTGATTATACTTTTGTTATGCTTTTTGTGACGTGGATCATAATTACAGTTACAGTCTATCAGGTTGCGTGATCCTCATAATGTTAGGTGGAAAATACAACTAATGGGACGCAGAATTAAATGTTAATCACGCTCGCACAAAAGGCGACCAGTTATTTTTCCTATTTGCATTTCATTTCTTTCACTAGCAAATGCAACTGAACTGCTGGCACTTTAGAGCCCACTGAATGCCCATCTTATGTTCGCTAACGTTAGCTTGAAACAATTAGTGTTTACCTTTCAATAACACACAGAGTCGAAAACGGATTTGTCCATGTGTTTACGTACAGCTGACAGCTGGCAAACTCAGCATCACAACAAACAGGTGAAGGGGCAGTTTCGGGGTAGCTACGTCGAATAGTGATGTATTAATCTCCATGTCCGTTGACACAAACTCCATACATGTCTGTGTGTTGCACCTCGAGAATCAGGATGTTACATTTACTCAGTGGATTTATTTTGAATTAAAATGTACTTTTAACTTGGATCTCGTACCTGCGTACATGGACAGAGAATTGCGTAGTTGGTACGCAAAATGCTTGCAGGTCTGAAAACGGCTGTAGTGCCCGAACGGTTTGGCCTACAAACTACTATGGAAAATTGAGACTCACACAAAAACAATGATGTTCTCCATTTTGCTCCCCCCCAACAAGCATCACAGGACTCATCCAACATCAGTACCACACACTAATTTAACCCCTCTATGGAAAGGGGAGACACTCATGTACATGTCAGATGTTTTGCTCTAGGACAGAAATGTGTCCTCCACCAATTTAACCCAACCCCTCTAAATCAGAGAGGTGCAGGAGGCTGCCTTAATCAACTTCCATATCATTAGTGCCAAGGGAGAAGTTGTGGTTAGCTGCCTTGCTCAAGGGCAGAATGGCAGATCTTGCCACCTCAGGGAGTCAACAAGCAACCTTTCAGTTACTGTCCCAATGCTCTAACCACTAGGCTACCTGACACTGGTACCAGTTTAAGAAATGAATGGAAGTATACACAGACTATAGTAAACATTAGGAACACTTCTAAAAGGTGTCCAAAGTGTTACACAGGGATGCTGGCCCATGTTGACTCCAATGCTTTCCACAGTTGTGTCAAATTGGCTTGATGACCATTGGGTGATGGACCATTCTTGTTACACACGGGAAACTGTTGAACGTGAAAAGCCCAGCGCCATTACTGTTTTCGACACAAACCGGTGTGCCTGGCACTACTACCATACCCCGTTCAAATGCACTTAAATCACACACAATCCATGTCTCAAAATGTCTCAAGGCTTAAAAATCCTTCTTTAAAACCTGTTAAGGCTAGGGGGTGCTGTTGTCACTATTTATGGAAATCGTGTAATTTTTGAAACGGCTTCCTACAAAATTCTTGATCGTACAATATGCATATTATTATTATTATTGGATAGAAAACAGTCTATAGTTTCCATAGCCGTTGAAATGTTGTCTCTGAGTGGAACAGAACTCATTCTACAGCAATTTCCCTGACATGGAGTCAGATTTCACACATTTTGGCCCCTGTTCTGGAGTCAGTTTTAAGGCCACTGTTATTCCTATGAGTATACGGACACTGCTTACGTCTTCCCCTGGATGCCTTTACGTGATGACGCTTTGAATGGTATCGATTGCCCAATCACAGCCACTATAAATGAAAAAATCCTGTAGGTAGGAACTCTTTTCTTGGTGCGTCAGGCGCGCGGAGGACACCGACCTACTGTTTTTCCAAGCATTAGTGTAGCCAGTTATATTTCTCCGGTCATATTTTTACTCGTTATAGGAGTTAAAAACATCATAAGGTAGTTAATTTAAAGCGTTTTATAGCAATTTATATCCGTTTAGTGCGATTTTGGGACATTTATTTCTGAGATACTGTGAATCTCTGGGCACCGTTCCAGTTCATGCCGAACGCAATGTGCATTTCTACATGGAAAGAGGACAGCTTTCGACCAAAAGACGATTAGACCCAAGAAAGGATTCTTTGACCAAGATTCTGATGGAAGAACAGCTCAAAGTAGGAACAATTTATTATGATAAATCATGTTTCTGTCGAAAAATGTTAATGGGTTAGGACGCCATCTTTTTTGACGTAGCTTCGCTTGGCGCAAACTGTATTGAAAAGTAAGGATAATTTAAAAAATGTAAATCCGCGATTGTATTAAGAGTTAAATTGTCTATCAATCGCTGTCCACCCTATATTTTTTAGTCACGTTTATGAGTATTTATGTATACGACTAGATCACTGTCTAATGTGGCGCAGGACATTTTCTGACCAGCTGGGCTACTTTTCTCATTGTCTAACCATGATTTTGGTGGCTAAATATGCACATTTTCGAACAAACTGTATATGTATGTTGTAATGTGATGTTACAGGAGTGTCATCTGAAGAATTCTGAGAAGGTTAGTGAAAAAATTAATATATTTTGGCGATGTTTACGTTATCGCTCTCTTTGGCTAGAATCAATGCTGGTGTAATGTTTGCACATGTGCTATGCTAATATAACAATTTATTGTGTTTTCGCTGTAAGACACTTAGAAAATCTGAAATATTGTCTGTATTCACAGGATCTGTGTCTTTCGATTAGTGTATGCTGTGTATTTCTACGAAATGTTTGATGATTAGTAGTTAGGTAAACACGTTGCTCATTGTATTTATTCTAGTCCATTTGTGACGGTGGGTGCAATTGTAAACTATGACATCTACCTGAAATATGCACATTTTTCTAACAAAACCTATCCTATACCATAAATATGTTATCAGACTGTCATCTGATGAGCTTTTTTCTTGGTTAGTGGTTATCAATATCTTAGTTTAGCCGAATTGGTGATAGCTACTGGTGTTGGTGGACAAAGAAAAGATGGTGGATTATGCTAATGTGTTTAGCTAATAGATTTACATCTTTACATATTGTGTCTTCCCTGTAAAACATTTTAAAAATCGGACATGTTGGCTGGATTCACAAGATCTGTGTCTTTCATTAGCTGTATTGGACTTTAATGTGTGAAAGTTAAATATTTAAAAAAAATATTTTTTTTGAATTTCGCGGCTCTGCCTTTTCAGTGGCACCCCGGGGCCAGACAGGTTTTAACCTGTCTCCTCCCCTCCATCTACACTGATTGAAGTGGATTTAACACGTGACATCAATAAGTGATCATAGCTTTCATCTGGATTCACCTGGTCAGTCTATGTCATGGAAAGAGCAGGTGTTCTGAATGTTTTGTATACTTTGTATATGGAAGTAGTTTAGTGCCTAAAAAGGGGTTACATATGTCTCCAAAAAGTAAATATAATACCCTGATCTCTTCTTATTGTTTTTTTGACTATCTATTTTTCCATTTATGAATCTGTCCAAATCTGTCCAGGTATGTGAATAATGAAAAAGCACGAGGGCAAAAACCTCCAAAATACCATTTAAAACCCCTTTATTCAGAGGCTTATTTTGGCTAATGGCCAGGATAAAAAGACTAAACCTGCCTTGATTAAGGGGAGGGTAGACTATGCTTGGTTTTTAATCAAATGAATCTAAATGAGGAGAAACCGATTGTTTTTTTGTATTTCTAAATATGAGATTCACCGGCACAAAAGGAAAATCTCCCCTTACATGGGCGCTGTGCGTCATGACTTGATAGTCATGACTTGATACGCTGCGCTTCCACACTGAAAATCCATTCCAAAATCATCTGCGTTACCTGTAAGGCCTGCTTTTTGCAGGTCTTAAAACTTCCCATTAGCGCTGCATTAAATTGTCACCTTTGCGCTTGTTTTGAAGGACACACCTCAAATGTTGCCACCCGTCCCACCTTAGCGCAAGCGAGCTGTTTGACAGGTAAATTGCAGAACCTGGCGTTGGGGCTGGGAAATGCCAATGCGGCAGTTTTTACATGGCACAATTGCAAACTAACATGCGTTTTACACTTGTGCCTCTTTAGCGCCAGCCGAAGATAGAGCCCATTATCTTATGAGTGGATGAAACTTCTATAGTGTGGCTTACATAGTGTTTCGTGTAGCTCGAGAGATAGTGATAAGAGAATGGTATAATCATTATAAAGAGGATATGTTCGGGAGGTATGGCTCAAACACTCAAACATTGCCATGTGATGGTAAAACAGCCTGCTGCACCAGTGACAAGATTTGTCATACAATAGTTTTCAAAGTGATAACTTGAGTTAAAAACTAATCAGGGCTATAAAAATGTTTTTCGAAATATTGCCACAAATGCATGCTGCTCACACTTGATAACTGAGGTCCAGTGTGAGTGGAAAAGGCTATGGCTCCACCTGCCTTTTCCACATTGAGATTCAAATAAAGATGCTGTAGGCTCTCTGTTGATTACAGCTCCCATCGGATGCTGTAGTGTCAGTCCTTCCGATAATGGCATGGCGACAGGTAGCGTAGCGGTTAAGAGTATTGGGACAGTAACTGAAAGGTTGCTCGTTCAAATCCCCAAGGTGGAAAAATCTGCTGTTTTGCCCTTGAGCAAGGCAGTTATCCCCCAACAACAACCGCTCCCCGGGCGCCGATGAAGTGGACATCGATTAAGGCAGCCTCTCTGATTCAGAGGGTTTGGGTTAAATGTGGAAGACACATTTTGGGTTTAATGCATTCAGTTGTGCAATTGACTAGGTATTCCATTTCCTTTATTCAAATACTTCTGCGGCATTAGGCTAAAAATCATATTATTGTATAATCATGCAGATGCGGTTAATTTGCAAACATATGAAGCAGAAATCTACAATCATTTTATATGAGTAAATATGTACATAATTGGATGTTGATCAAACCTGTCATTATTTATAGCACTACTGTTTAGGTTGTGTGTCATTCTTGGCAGTCGTCCCATCTTTGAAAGCAAAGAGGAGATGGAGAAAAGAAGAGTGGGCGAAAGAGTTCAATTGGAAAATGAGGGAAAAATAGGCCTAATAATACACAGGCAGAGAACAGGCATAATGCAGTGTGTGTGTGTGTGTGTGTGTGTGTGTGTGTGTGTGTGTGTGTGTGTGTGTGTGTGTGTGTGTGTGTGTGTTTATGCGAGCATGCACCACATGAAAATACATTGGCTTTCTATGAGATTATGACATGCATTAAGAACATTCTAAAGCTGCTTTAAATGTGTGCTTTTTGTTAATCCACGCCATTCCATCATTTTCTGAGTGGTGAAGCGAGTCAACAGACAATGGCGGACGTCAATGACACCAACAAGGAAGAGGAATAGGTTCATTTGTTTAAACTGTTACTAGCCACTTTGTCATTGTTCCCTTTGACTGCACCGTTATTGATTATGGCTGTCATTATTGCCAGTGCAGCCATAAATAAGAGTATTTGGCAAGCAGCTAAATGACAAGCGCACAATTTCAACCAATGTATTATAACTGTTTATGACATATTTTAAACAACATACACTGAACAAAAATACAAACGCCACATATAAAGTGTTGGTCCCATGTTTCATGAGCTTAAATAAAATATCCCTGACATTTTCCATATGTACAAAAAGCTTATTTCTCTCACATTTTTTGCACAAATTTCTTTACATCCCTGTTAGTGAGCATTTTTCCTTTGCCGAGATCATCCATACACCTGACACGTGTGCCATATCAATAATCTTATTAAACAGCATGATCATTACACAGGTGTACCTTGTGCTGGGTACAATAAAAGGCCACTCTAAAATGTGCAGTTGTCTCAAGTTTTGAGGGAGCGTGCAATTGGCATGTTGACTGCAGGAATGTCCACAAGAGCTGTTACCAGAGAATTTAATGTTAATTTCTCTAGCATAAGCCACCTCCGTCGTTTGGCAGTACGTCCAACCGACCTGACAGTCGCAGATCACGTGTATGGAGTTGTGTGGGTGAGCAGTTTGCTGATGTCAACATTGTGAACAGAGTGCCCCATGGTGGGGTTATGGTATGGGCAGGCATAAGCTACAGACAACGAACACAATTGCATTTTATCAAAGGCAATTTGAATGCACAAAAATACCGTAACGAGATCCTAAAGCCCATCGTGAGGCCCATTTTTTTTTTAAAGGTATCTTTGACCAACAGATGCATATCTCTATTCCCAGTCATGTGAAATCCATTGAATAGGGCCTAATGAACTGTAACTCAGTAAAGTCAATGAAATTGTTGCATGTTGCATTTAGATTTTTGGTCAGTATACTTATAAACCCCTTTAGAAATTATTTTTAAGTAGGCCAGCTTAATGTAAGTGTTACCCTTGCACATTGTTGATAAATATGCCATGACTTCATGATGGTTGGCTTCTCAAGTAGGAGCAGACCCTGAAAGTCTTTATCAAATCAATATTCTTGTAAACAACGCAATTTATGAAATATGGCTGTTTGTTTTACTACAATTGCCATGTTACAAACACAGCACCATCAGATTAGCTACGTCCTACTGCTTCCTTTCTATCCCCTCAGTTTAGTAGGTCATTTAAAAATACCATGAGCATTCTGTGGAAACGTGACGTTACTCCAGTTTCAAACAAGCAGCCCAACAAAAGTATGTGACCCCGCCATCTAAAAATTCAGGAGCGCGCAACACGTGATTTATTTGCCAAAAATCAAGTATGGCGAAATCTGGAAATGATTCTCGCACTGGTGCTTTCTCCAACGGGTCCTAAACCTTACGCTTTGGATAGAGTGGAGCTGCTGCTGCGTACGGAGACTGGATAGAAATCACAACATTCACGAGGGTGTTTGTTCAGGTAGCTTTTCTTTTAACGCAGATATGACAAGCTAATACAGCGGTTGCGAGATGAGACATTTGCTTGACTTGATAGAATTGCAACTATTCAGACGGAGGCGAAGTTGTTATCGCGGGCTATTTATCGGTATATGGTTTTGACTTTCTTTTTCAATTAAAGTATCGCCTAGTAAATATATATATTTTGAAAGTGGGTGGATGTGTAGCAGATCATGTCCAACTGTCATAATGTATTTGATACGAGTATCTACATTATTACATACACGGGCGATATATTATAGCAATAGAGGCGAGTCTCGGTGGTCCAATAGTCAAATCGGATACAACATAACGTTAGTCCCATGGGAATCTACGAATACTGTTGTCGCTCGAGCTACCTTGTAACTTGATGAAATAAGATACTTGGGTTACTGTTGCTGATTATGCATGTTGTAAATTGAGATTATTGCACTTGACGTTTGTGTGAATTCGTTTATTTTACGGCTCATATCCGAAAGGCAAACATTTTTCAACGCTGCGTTGCTAATTATATTGGAATTCCCACGACGTTTCCAATGGTGACATTTAACCAATGATTTATATATATACTAGATGCAAAACAGGGATCGCTGTTTTGAAGCCACCGCACCTCCATTATGGCACTCTTCCACCATTGTTTATTTGATTTAACCTTTAATTAATTGTAAAACATATTTTGGATTCTATAGAAATGCATTTATAAATGTCTACATTTGTTTTTGCCACGTTTATTATATTACATACACCTCAATGCATACTTGTAAACATTTTGTGTGAGCTAAACATACAAATAAATATAAAAAAGTCCTTAAAGTAAACTTTTTAGAAAGTACTAATGTTACTGTTCCCACTACAACAAAACAATACTTAAGTACATGTAACTTTGTTATTGATACATTTACATTAAATACTGTAGAATTCCATTAATTCCCATGGAGGACTGGTTTTCTGAGGAGTGCCAATATGGTGAGCGGTGGCATCAAAGCCTCTCATTGGCCAATACATAGCATCAGCAAACCAGGGTTTATATAAATCATTGCATTCAACACATCCTGCTGTTCCCATCTATTTAGGCTAGGTAGTGACATGTTTACTTCAATAATTGCTTGAGTTTTCCATGGCATGGATGTCGTATTTGTTTCAAAATTGGCGTGTGATATGTGGTAGGCTCCTCCATAACATGCAGTACTGTAGATAACATTTTCTTAGCTTTAAATTCAATTACGGATTGTGACATTTACACATCATTTCACGTCAGAATCCTTTGTTGTATTTAGAGCTAATGTTTTCTGTCATGGCACTAATGGGTGTCAGTCAGGCCTTAGTTTTTTTTAATTAAATGGAACCTCAAATTTCCAAATATTATTTTGAGTGTGATTTGGGACATTTACACTAGACAGGGTTCTACAGATGAGTAATAAAGGGTGAATACATCCAGTTGCACTTTAAAGGGTAAATCAGCAGTTGCTACATACATTTTTGGAGGTATAAAGTAATGATATCTACCCATTTATTCTTGAAGAATATAAAAATATAAGCTTGTTTTACTACATTGTTCGCAAACAATGTAATTGGAAACAAACACTGTATAAACTCCAAGATGCTTAAAACTACAATGTTGATACTATGGATGGTCAGTCCTTGCATCCAAAGCCTTGTCTATGAGTGATTACATTCCTCCAGCCACATCCCTTGGCTGTTTACCAAAAAAGTATCAGGGTGACAGTTTTGTTGTTTGAACTTTTAAATTGCCCTTTTAAGTTTCTCTTAAACCTGTAACAACATTGTATTAACTTTACGTCATTCCAATACTTGTTTTTCAGGCTATTTGCATTGCAAATGGCATACAAATGGAATTGAGCAGTTGTCATTAGCCCATACAAGTGGAATAGGCTCTGTTCCTTCTTTATCATGTTATGTTAGTGATTTGTTAACTTGTCAGAGCATGCCAGAGTTTGTTTAAGCATGTGTTGAACTTGAACTTGAACTTGAACCTTCTCAAAACCATTGGATGAGAAGGTCAGAGGGGGACCAGAGACCTCAAGTTGAGTTGTAAACACACTAACTCTAATCTAAGTAAGCTCTTGCTCCTAGCATATAGATATTCCTTCTATGTTCCAGTTCCCAAGGACTGGCGTTCATCAATCGTAAAAAGGAGCAGCCTTCCAAGAATTTGGCACTGACAGTGGACCGATCTTTAATGACGACTAGTGATGGGATGTTCGAAACTTTTTACTGACGCTGATATTTTCGACTCGTTCAGTCAAAATAACTAATCTTTCGATAAAATTAGTTCATTTGAGTCAGTAATGCCCATAGCATGCATGATCCCATAATGGTGAATGATCAACTGAACTCTGAAGAGTCATGATTCTACGAGCCTCTCTTTCACATGGCGTTCACCATTTGGGGCTTATTGAGCCAGAGGAGTGTATATTAAAATCAGGTCAAATAAATTACTCAAATGAATGAGACAGTAAAAAGGAAATCGCACATCGCTAATGACGACTCAATCTCGGGAATGCGACTGAATGGAGTAGTAAGTTTCATCAGTTTTTTGTCCACGCTCATTGGATACATCCATTGACAGTATTTGATACTGGGGTAGCTTGATTGTATTATGTTAGGACTGCTCAAAGCATGTGCTGTATTGTATGGTATGTTTTACGAGAGATGTAAAAGTAAGTATAAAAAATATTGTACAATCTGATGTGCATTTTCCATAGCAACACCGGGCCAGAACGAAAACATGTCCCTACTGAACGTGACTCAGGTAGCCTATAGATGGGTTCTCAGATTCAGGTAGCCTATAGAGTTTTGCCGGGGGCTCTGAGAATTGTCCTGGCTTCATCCTCCTGTACCCATTGCCCCCTTAGCCCTATTATCAGACAGTTTTGCATCCCATTGAGCTGCTTTGAACTCAGACCCGGGCTGTTGTTCTTTTGGCCTGTTCCAGACGCTTCAAAAAAAGTCCCCAAGAATGGGCAATTAGGCAGAGTTGTCAATTAGAACGGTTGTTTGTTGATGTTGTCACTCTAATGAATGCTAATGGTCTATTAATGGCCCGGAGACAAGGTGACATGACGCCTACGCGTATCAGCGGGCAGAGTAAACAGAGTTTGCCTCGTTCGCCCTCATTCTGCTGCTTGTTCGAGTGCGGCAAAGACTGGCGATGTGAAGAAAAGGAAGGAGAACGATGGGGTGAGTGGTAATGTGAGTTCGAGAAGGGCAGAGAACATGTTAATAGAGTTGGTGTGGAGGGAAGAGAAAAGAAGGGGGGCAGAGAGAAAATAGAGTGATGGTGAAATGGAGCTAGAGCGAGAGAGAGGGCAAGTTTGACAGGGCTGTCATTTAGAAGGCTCGGCAGATGGCAGGGAAAGTGTTCACTTCCTGCTTTTTGTATGGCTGAAAATAGACAGGCTTTTTGTGGCCGTGGCACAACACGGGGTGTCAGTGCTCCCACTACAGTGAACCGCCTCAGCTAAGTTTGTCAATGGTGAGTAAAAATTCAATGCTTGAAAGGTTTGGAGTGCTAAAAAGATACACAGCTTCCCAAACAATTGTTGGTAGACACAGATTGTAACTGAGAGAACCTCCATTCTGAAAGCCTTAAATCAGCATTTTATAGATGCAGGCAGTTTATTTGAAAAGGTCAAAGGTATAAATGAGCCCCCAGTGAATTTACCTGACACTCCTATTCACTCCTTCGCCAAGTTCTCCTTCTCATCCTTCTCTGTTTCAGAAGTGCGTAAAGCCCTGAAAGAAATGATGATCTAGACCCCCGCCTCCTACACCTAGCTGCAGACATCATTGCTCCCCTTTAACATGTATTTTTAACCTCACGCTTGACGTTAAGGAAATCCCCAAGTTATGGAAATCTGCTTTTGTACTGCCTTTCCTGAAAGGTGGAGATCCTTCGCTACTTGACAACTATCAACCCAAATCAAAATTGTCTGTACTGTAAAAGGTACTGAAGTCCTTAGTTAGTAGGCAGCTGAAGGCCTACCTCCAAGAAAACAACATATTACATGGAATGCAATCAGGTTTTAGGTCTGGCCACAGCACTGTTTCAGCAACATTGAAGGTTTTAAATGACATCCACTGTGGTCTTGACAAGAAGTTACATTGTGTGTCTGCCTTTATTGATTTGTCAAAGACATTTGACACCGTGGACCATGCTGTGTTGGTACAAAGGTTAAACTGTTGTGGAATTACTGGTCATGCTCTAGATTGTGTACAATTTGATAGGTCATTTATCAACCAATGTGTAATGGCGGATGGTTGTAAATCTAAGTCCACATAGTTGTGCTCAGGTGTTCCACAAGGTTCTATTTTGGTCCCACTATTGTTCATTTTGTATATCAACTACATTGGGGATCATATTGAAACAGCGGATGTTCATTTTTATCCAGATGATACTGTTCTTTATTCAAGTGGAGGTAGTTTATATTTAGCTTTTGAAAATGCCCAAAGAGCATTTAATATCATACAACAGAATCTGTATGATTTGAAGCTGGTTCTGAATTTGGGTTAAAAAGAATGCATGGTATTTTCAAATGCTAGCCATGTTACTAATCATGTCATTACTACATTGGATGGACATACTATAGAGCAAGTCAAAGTGAACAAATATGTAGGTGTGTGGGTTGATGACAAGCGTGGAGAACTTGATAAGGAAGCTCAAGCTGAGGATAGGTTTTTATTACCGGCATAAGGCTTGTTTTTCTCTGGAGGCCAGGAAGGAGCTGGTATGATGTAAACTACTGGCGGATTTCGATTTTAGTGATGATATATATCATGTGGCCCTCAGGTTCATTACCAATCAAAAACGTATAACTGTGAAAAATGTTTCATTGTTTACTCTACAGCGCCGTTGGCTGGTCGTCATTGACCTTGCGTAGGCATAAACACTGATTTATTTTTATTTTTATTTATTTAACCTTTATTTAACCAGGTAGGCAAATTGAGAACACGTTCTCATTTACAATTGCGACCTGGCCAAGATAAAGCAAAGCAGTTCGACACATACAACAACACATAGTTACACATGGAGTAAAAACAAACATATAGTCAATAATACAGTGAAAAAAAATAAGTCTATATACAATGTGAGCAAGTGAGGTGAGATGAGGGAGGTGAAGGCAAACAGATATATGTATAAATAAATAAAAATATAAAAAGGCCATGGAGGCGAAGTGAGTACAACACAGCAAGTAAAAAAAAAAAACAAAAAAAAAAAAACAAAACACTGGAATGGTTGGTTTGCATTGGAAGAAAGTGCAAAGTAGAGACAGAAATAATGGGGTGCAAAGGAGCAAAATAAATTAATAAATAAATACAGTAGGTAAAGAGGTAGTTGTTTGGGCTAAATTGTAGATGGGTTATGTACAGGTGCAGTAATCTATGAGCTGCTCTGACAGCTGGTGCTTAAAGCTAGTGGGGGAGATAGGTGTTTCCAGTTTCAGAGATTTTTGTAGTTCGTTCCAGTCATTGGCAGCAGAGAACTGGAAGGAGAGGCGTCCAAAGGAAGAATTGGTTTTGGGGGTGACTAGAGAGATATACCTGCTGGAGCGCGTGCTACAGGTAGGTGCTGCTATGGTGACCAGCGAGCTGAGATAAGGGGGGACTTTACCTAGCAGGGTCTTGTAGATGACCTGGAACCAGTGGGTTTGGCGACGAGTATGAAGCGAGGGCCAGCCAACGAGAGTGTACAGGTCGCAGTGGTGGGTAGTATATGGGGCTTTGGTGACAAAACGGATGGCACTGTGATAGACTCCAATTTATTGAGTAGGGTTTTGGAGGCTATTTTGTAAATGACATCACCGAAGTCGAGGATTGGTAGGATGGTCAGTTTTACAATGGTATGTTTGGCAGCATGAGTAAAGGATGCTTTGTTGCGGAATAGGAAGCCAATTCTAGATTTGACTTTGGATTGGAGATGTTTGATGTGGGTCTGGAAGGAGAGTTTACAGTCTAACCAGACACCTAGGTATTTGTAGTTGTCCACATATTCTAAGTCAGAGCCGTCCAAAGTAGTGATGTTGGACAGGCGGGCAGGAGCAGGCAGCGATCGGTTGAAGAGCATGCATTTGGTTTTACTTGTATTTAAGAGCAGTTGGAGGCCGCGGAAGGAGAGTTGTATGGCATTGAAGCTCGCCTGGAGGGTTGTTAACACAGTGTCAAAAGAAGGGCCAGAAGTATACAGAATAGTGTCGTCTGCGTAGAGGTGGATCAGAGAATCACCAGCAGCAAGAGCGACATCATTGATGTAAACAGAGAAGAGAGTCGGTCCAAGAATTGAACCCTGTGGCACCCCCATAGAGACTGCCAGAGGCCCGGACAACAGACCCTCCGATTTGACACACTGAACTCTATCAGAGAAGTAGTTGGTGAACCAGGCGAGGCAATCATTAGAGAAACCAAGGCTGTCGAGTCTGCCAATGAGGATGTGGTGATTGACAGAGTCAAAAGCCTTGGCCAGGTCAATGAATACGGCTGCACAGTATTGTTTCCTATCGATGGCGGTTACGATATCGTTTATGACCTTGAGCGTGGCTGAGGTGCACCCATGACCAGCTCTGAAACCAGATTGCATAGCGGAGAAGGTGTGGTGTGATTCGAAATGGTCGGTAATCTGTTTGTTGACTTGGCTTTCGAAGACCTTAGAAAGGCAGGGTAGGATAGATATAGGTCTGTAGCAGTTAGGGTCAAGGGTGTGTCCCCCTTTGAAGAGGGGGATAACCGCAGCTGCTTTCCAATCTTTGGGGATCTCAGACGACACGAAAGAGAGGTTGAAGAGGCTAGTAATAGGGGTGGCAACAATTTCAGCAGATAGTTTTAGAAAGAAAGGGTCCAGATTATCTAGCCCGGCTGATTTGTAAGGGTCCAGATTTTGCAGCTCATTAAGAACATCAGCTGACTGTATTTGGGAGAAAGAGAAATGGGGAAGGCTTGGGCGAGTAGCAGAGGGGAGGGCAGTGCTGTTGTCCGGGGTAGGGGTAGCCAGGTGGAAAGCATGGCCAGCCGTAGAAAAATGCTTATTGAAATTCTCAATTATAGTGGATTTGTCGGTGGTGACAGTGTTTCCTGTCTTCAGAGCGGTTGGAAGCTGGGAGGAGGTGTTCTTATTCTCCATGGACTTTACGGTGTCCCAGAACTTTTTTGAATTTGTGTTGCAGGAAGCAAATTTCTGCTTGAAAAAGCTAGCCTTGGCTGTTCTAACTGCCTGTGTATATTGGTTTCTGGCTTCCCTGAAAAGTTGCATATCACGGGGGCTGTTCGATGCTAATGCAGAACGCCATAGGATGTTTTTCTGTTGGTTAAGGGCAGTCAGGTCAGGAGAGAACCAAGGGCTATATCTGTTCCTGGTTCTAAATTTCTTGAATGGGGCATGCTTATTCAAGATGGTGAGGAAGGCATTTAAAAAAAATGACCAGGCATCCTCTACTGACGGGATGAGATCAATATCCTTCCAGGATACCCCAGCCAGGTCGATTAGGAAGGCCTGCTCGCTGAAGTGTTTCAGGGAGCGTTTGACAGTGATGAGTGGAGGTCGTTTGACCGCTGACCCATTACGGATGCAGGCAATGAGGCAGTGATCGATGAGATCTTGGTTGAAAACAGCAGAGGTGTATTTGGAGGGCAAGTTTGTTAGGATGATATCTATGAGGGTACCCGTGTTTACGGAATTGGGGTGGTACCTGGTAGGTTCATTGATAATTTGTGTGAGATTGAGGGCATCAAGCTTAGATTGTAGGGTGGCTGGGGTGTTGAGCATGTTCAAATTTAGGTCGCCTAGCAGCACGAGCTCTGAAGATAGATGGGGGGCAATCAGTTCACATATAGTGTCCAGAGCACAGCTGGGGGCAGAGGGTGGTCTATAGCAGGCGGCAATGGTGAGAGACTTGTTTTTAGAGAGGTGGATTTTTAAAAGTAGAAGTTCAAATTGTTTGGGAACAGACCTGGATAGTATAACAGAACTCTGCAGGCAGTCTTTGCAGTAGATTGCAACACCGCCCCCTTTGGCCGTTCTATCTTGTCTGAAAATATTGTAATTGGGGATAAAAATGTCTGAATTTTTGGTGGTCTTTCTAAGCCAGGATTCAGACACGGCTAAAACATCCGGGTTGGTAGAGTGTGCTAAAGCAGTGAACAAAACAAACTTAGGGAGGAGGCTTCTAATGTTAACATGCATGAAGCCAAGGCTATTACGGTTACAGAAGTCATCAAAAGAGAGCGCCTGGGGAATAGGAGTGGAGCCAGGTACTGCAGGGCCTGGATTCACCTCTACATCACCAGAGGAACAGAGGAGAAGTACGATAAGGGTACGGCTAAAAGCTATGAGAATTGGTCGCCTAGAGCTACTAGAGCAGAGAGTAAAAGGAAGTTTCTGGGGGCGATAAAATAGTTTAAAGGAATAATGTACAGACAAAGGTATGGTAGGATGTGAATACAGTGGAGGTAAACCTAGGTATTGAGTGATGATGAGAGAGATCTTGTCTCTAGAAACATCATTGAAACCAGGTGATGTCATCGCATATGTGGGTGGTGGAACTGAGAGGTTGGATATGGTATAGAGAGCAGGGCTAGAATCTCTACAGTGAAATAAGCCAATAAACACTAACCAGAACAGCAATGGACAAGGCATATTTACATTAAGGAGAGGCATGCTTAATCGAGTGATCAATAAGGGTCCAGTGAGTAGAGGTTGGTTGGGGTCGTGGCGATCCAGACAGCTGGCCGGGTATATGGCTATCGGTAGCAGCATAGGATGGAGGTCTGTTTGTAGATACCTCGTGCGTTTCCGTCGGTAGGTTCCGTGTAGTGGGGTTTTGTTCAGATAGCAGCCGATAAGACAGCTAACGATTAGCGGGCCTCAGATGAGCGTTCAGGTAACGTCGGGACGGAGGTGCCGGTTGGATAAATCCCTCGGGCAGATAACGTCGGCAGTCAGTCGTGAAGGCCCGGTGGGGTTCCGTATCTGCAGCAGCAACAAAAGAAACGGGTCCGGATGGTGATGGAACTCCTCAGCTGGCTAGCTCCAGCATGATTTGAGTTTGCTCCGGGGTCGACGTAAGCCAATAGTCACACGGTATGCAGCTAGCTAGCTGCGAAATCAAGTTGCAAGTGTCCAGAGCCTGCGGTTGGAATCCGGGGAAACTGAGAGAAAAAAAGTCCCGGAATGCTCCGGTCCGAGTCGCGTTGCACAAAAGTGCCGGTAGATTATCGAGCTAAAGGAATAGCTGATGACCGCAAAACGTGGGCAGCTGAAACACCAACGCTAGCCAGCAAACCGGCTAATTTCGGGGCAGCTACAGATTAGCTTCTGGCTAGCTATCGGAGTAGCTTCTGGTTAGCTTTCAGGCTAGCTTCTGAATTAGCCCCTGGCTATCTTCCACGATGGATTTTCAGATTGAGGTAAGTAATACTTATTGTAATTGGAGAAGCGGGTTGCAGGAAAGCTTTTGCAGGAAAGCTTTTGTAGTTGAGTTCTTGGATAATAAAATAAATTAAAGATATGTGAAGAAAAGGTGTAAATATATATATATACAGGACACGACACGACAATACGGAAAAAGACGTCTGAACTGCTAAGCCACCTTGGATTACAAGGCCATACTGGGTAAAATACCACTTTATCTCTGTTCTTTTCTTTAATCAGGTCAGTAAATAAATATCCATTACGGTCCCATTCTCATTTGCTTTTAACAGTCCCAAGAATTAGAACAGGTCATGGTAGAAATAGTTTTAGTTACTCAGCTCCGAGGTCCTGGAATTCTCTCCTGAACATTTTAAAATGTGATGATCTAGTCACGTTGGTGGAGTTTAAACACTTGATCGACGTAAATATCATAGAAGAGTGTAATTGTCTTTAGGACAGCTGTTTTTTAGTCATGACATTTGTGTTTTTTTTAACGTAATATGTAATTGTTGTACTGTATGTGTGTCTATAGTTTTGTTCAATGTTGTTAGTATATGTAAGTTGTTTTGTCTGAAACTTTGTTCCCCCTGCTGCTATTGGACCAGGTCCCTCTTGAAAAATTGATTTTTATCTCATTGAGAAAAACCTGTATGAATAAAGGTTAAATAAAAAATGCTGAGGCTTGGCATTGTCCTTCGACAGGTGGCGTCACTCCTACGTAATGCTCGTCCCTCAACCGACCAGTCTTGTAGGTAGTGGAACTCATATTAAAATTGTAATATTCCTGAGCATCCGCCATTCAAAATGAAAACACGAGCTTGGTTTCCATCCAATTGGCGACGGATATATGCGCATTTACCCGCCAATGATGTGTATCCATCAAATTGACTTGTTGCGGCTACATGTTCTCAGAGTATTTCTGATTATTCTGTCCGTAAATCCAAGACCCTCCATTTAGTATGATATGTTACGTTTCGTATGGTATGTATTCATTTGTGGATGTCAATCTGTTTCGTATGATATGTTAGGAATTACAATTTGTATGATATGTTACGGATTTGCAAAACATACATTCGGTTAAATTCCTATGTACCAAATAAAAAATACAAGAAAATAGGATGGAAAGCCATTTAACAGCTCTACTGATGGTTTTGTCACAAAAAAATGTTGCATTGTATAGAGAATATGTCCACTCTGGTCTTGGCACGTGTGCTCTAGCCAACAGCTCGTGCTCGCAGATACAGTGCGGGTATAGCCTACATGATGAAATTATTATGGACAAAAGAGCTAGATTATTTTTATTTGTCAAACGGCAGCCAAGCATCGATCATCATGTCACCAGAATAAGACCCTCGATATTAATAGGAAATTAGCATCAAGTTCATCACTGTGCATTTTCACCACCCTGTGAAGTTCATCATAATTTATTTATTCTGTAGCCTATAAACTGCATGCTTTCTCGAATAGTAGTAGGAGGACCACACAATGTCATCGCGTGACTCCAAGTTTACTTCGATATTATGGTTATCATATCAATATTGTGCAAAAAATGCTAAAAACCGGTTTTCACTTTGCCATTATGGGGTAGTGTGTGTAGATTGCTGAGGATTAGATATATTTTTAATCCACTTAGAATAAGGCTGTAACGTAACAATGTGGAAAAAGTCAAAGGGCTAAATACTTTCCGAAGGCACTGTATATGCTACGATACTTTACTGTACTATAGGGGTGGCCGGTGGCCTATTGGCTAGAGCGTTGGGCCAGTAACCGCAAGGTTGCAAGATCGAATCCCTGAGCTGACAAGGTAAAAATCTGTCGTTCTGCCCCGGAACAAGGCAGTTAACCCACTGTTCCTAGGCTGTTTTTTATTTTTATTCCACGTATGGAAACCTGTTTACTGTTCCTAATTCATGATATCGCTCTGCTCTCTTAGGACTTTGTATGAAATAGGCAGAGTAGCTAGCTACATTATTAACTACACACATTGTGCCAGTGGCTTAGCAATTAGCAATTGCAAGAAAATAAAAACAAAGCAGTGGCTACCTACTGCAAAAATATGTGCAACCATGTCGGTCGTCAGTGCCTGACCAGCCGCTTAACCAACTTAACCGATAACCAAACTTAACCAATAATGACAGAAATCAGTCCGTAGATCAACATGTTTCTCCATGATCGCTACTTTGCAGTGTTCTGTTTGAGACCACCTGAAGCAAGACCGGAGCAAATCGAGTCCGAGTCAAGACCAATTCAAGACAACATTGTCACATCAATATCTCACCATTTTTTTCATAAAACCCCTCTTTTGGTGGGTTACAGTGATTAATGGTATATGATTGGTTCAGGCTTTCTCTCGAATGGAAAAACTCAACATGAAAATAATGTTTAATTTGACCCTGCTGCCCCAGCTAGGTTATGACCAACTTTGTCAGCGCCAACATTCAGATTTGGACAACAATATCCAGGTAAGAAACTGTACATAATTCGTTTTTATGTTGGTAATGATAATATTGACAATTGAGTAATTTCACCGATTTGATTAGATAAGAACTTTTGAAGCTTGGTGTGAGCTAACTAGCTACCAAGTCAAGTAGACTTGAAAAGCAGAATCAACTTGAAAGTGAGTTGACAATTTCTATCAGAGGTCAACATTCATATTATCTCATCAATGACGTCGATTTTTTTTAAAGTACATGAAATCTTTATGAAGTGAATCAGAGATTTAAAAAAAATCTCATAATGTTAGCCATATAGCTAGATTGCTAGCTAGCTACCTATTTAACTATGCTGTTAGCCAGTGTTGGTCAAGTCAGTCACCCAAGACGGAGCAAGTAGCCTACTTGATTAAGTCTTGTCTTGTCTTTTTTGATAATGTTTTCTTTGATAACTGTACAAAATAAAATGCATTTGTTGGTATTAGAGCTAAAAACAACTGGCTAGTGATTATGTTGTCCATAGCTAACCAGCCAAAAGAGAGGGGTGCTGTGAAGGATTGGATAGCTATATTTTACTAGCTAGTCATATCCCCATAGCCATGTAGCCATCCCCTGATGACTACATGGCTATATCTCATTAGGTGTCTGTTTATCTGTGATAAGATTCCTATAAAATATTAAGCGTTCTGGCTGTTGATTGCAAGAATGAATGTAAGGTTATAGCCAAATCCTTATGATAATAGCTTATAAATAATGACTTTGTGGTGGTCAACTTGGTAACTAAATGTTCCTGATCTAGCTGGTTTGTGATTTTGCTACTTACAGGCATACATGATCATAATATTTCAGTTATGCAATTTAATGACATGTTTTCTCAAATGTTATAGTGAAACCTTTTATTGTCCAAAAAGTTAACTTTGTCACCTTGAAATTGATAACTTGTGGATACGCTATCCACTTTCATAGATGATTCCCTTTTTTTATGTACAGAAGTCTATTCTGAATATAATTTTTTGTTAATCGTAGGCTATTCTTTGGAAGGGTTGTCATTAATTTACATTTGAAATGTTAATTGAATTGTTTTTCTTCATGTTTGAGCTTTAGAAATGGACAGAGGAGACCAGTACCAGGGAATGATGCAATCCATGTCCATGAGGAGGAGGACACTGATGGCAGATGTGCGGAAGGCCTGCAGGATGTGAAGGACCAAGAAGGTATGTCCTTCTTAGAGTAAGATGCCGTTGAGGCTGAGCTACTCGGAGAAGACGAGGATGAAGAGAATGAGATCAAGGAGCCAGAGGAAGTTGAGAAGCCAACACCTGGGGCCTCTCAACACATAACTGATGTGTTATTGTTATCTATTATCCGATATATAAAAATCCTTGAATGAGTAGGTGTGTACAAACTTTTGACTGATACTGTGGGTGGATGTATAAATATATAACAATATACAGTTGAAGTCGGAAGTTTACATACACTTTGGTTGGTGTCATTAAAACTCGTTTTTCAACCACTCCTCACATTTCTTGTTAACACACTATAGTTTTGGCAAGTCGGTTAGGACATCTACTTTGTGCATGACAAGTCATTTTTCCAACAATTGTTTACAGACAGATTATTTCACTTATAATTCACTGTATCACAATTCCAGTGGGTCAGAAGTTTACTTACACTAAGTTGACTGTGCCTTTAAACAGCTTGGAAAATTCCAGAAAATTATGTCATGGCTTGAGAAGCTTCTGATTGGCTAATTGACATCATTTGAGTCAATTGGAGGTGTACCTGTGGATGTAGCTCAGACTGGCAGAATCTTTTTCAATATTGCACAAATTATCGCAATGATATGCCACTTTGACACTGAAAACGGAGAATCTGAGATCAATTAAAAAAAACGACCTTGTCTTGAATCCATATTGTAGGCTGCAACATGAGGAGGAAATTGTAGTCCTAAAAATGCATTCCAGTTTCACTGACTCACTCATTAATGCGCAGCTCACTCGCTGGTGATGGCCAATGCACTCTTGTTTTACTTTATAAAACAATATTTTACTTTGTAAAGCAGAATACGGATTAATCTTCTCTTTTCAGCAGGAGCCATTTGCTTTCCAACTTGTGTTTTTTTGCAGTTGTATTTGAAATTTTGCGAAAGCCCTGTTTTGTCTGCAAACTGTTCACTGACAGATTTGCCGTGCATTCCCTACTGTAGGATGTGCACTCTTATTGGGCTACACACAACCCACAGCTAGGCAATCTTTTAAAAGAAGCTATTGATCCTCTGCGGCTATATTATAGGCCTTCTCATGGTGTGGTAGGCTATTCTGAATTATTTCATTTCTTTCTGTACAGACAGCAATAATTATATAACTTTGGCAAATGTATTTCAATTTATCAGGGGTGTTGCAGCTCCTCCAGAACACTCTACGCGCCTATGATTTTTTAAGGAAATAAATGTGAAGTGCAAAGCTAGAGAGAAGAGAGTTGCAGGCTCACGTCTATCAGAGCAGAGAGTGGGAGAGACCATATAAATTAAAAATATAAACGTAAAGAGTTGGTCCTATGTTTCATGACCTGAAATAAAATCTCAGGCATTTTCCATACGCACAAAAGGCTTATTTCGCTCAAATTTTGTGCACAAATTTGTTTACATCCCTCTTAGTGAGCATTTCTCCATTGCTAATAAAATCCATCCACCTGACAGGTGTGGCATATCAAGAAGCTGATTAAATGGTATGATCATTACACAGGTGCACCTTGTGCTGGGGATAATATAAGACCACTCTAACATGTGCAGTTTTGTCAGACACCACAATGTCTGAAGTTTTGAGGGAGCGTGCAATTGGCGTGCTGACTGCAAGAAGGTCCACGAGAGCTGTTGCCAGATAATTTAATGTTATTTCTCTACCATAAGCCACCTCCAACATTGTTTTAGAGAATTTGGTGATGATGCACAGCGCATGCATATTTTCTGCAACTTTTTCAAATCATAGTCATCATATAGGCATATGGGCTAAGCTAAATGTTTTTCTAAGGTTTGCATCACAACTGAAGTTGCCAAATAACTCCAAACGTAGCCTAAAGTCCCAAGACCCCTGGAACATGGTTGGAGAACCCGAAGCCTAAAGCAGTGTTTCCCAAACTTGGTCCTGGGACCCAGGGGGGCCTCAGGACTGAGTTTGGGAAACCCTGGCCGACAAAGCCTAGTGAAACGTGTTCTTATAAGCCTAGTCATTGCACAGTCGTCATTGCACAGTAAGCCTAGTCATTGACACTATTTAATAAAAGCGGATCCCAGCTTTCTCGTGCTGCTATATTTATTGCTCAATTCTTTAAAATTAAGCACATTAATCCACTTTACAAATGATGTAGCCTAACTGGCATATTAAAAAAAAAAAAAAAAGTATCTGCACATAACCTCCATTCGCTATTTGACTGCAGGCTATGGATGATTTTTTTTAAAGACCAGATTAAACTTTACTTGTTACTTCTGTGAATTTTCATTATCCTCCCTCATGAGGGAGAGAAATTAGAAATTATCTTAAATATATGTGTGTTTTTGGTAGCAGAATAATAAGACACTAGGCAATATTTCTTAAACTTACAGAAGGAAAATAATTTCGGCACAACTAAATATAAATGTTGATATTAGTTGGCAGGGGTCTTTACTTAAACATTATTGTGTTTTGGTGTATTTTTAATAGCCTTTTCTTTTGACTTTTTCTGCTAGATGTTTTCTAAGACCCCCTTTCCATCTGTTTGACTAGAAATCATTAGTGCTCATGTTTGGTTCTTGTCGACTTACACCTTATGGAACAGTGGGGACTGTGAAGAGACACACACGCACACACACTCACAGGAACAGACACACACACACACACACACACACACACACACACACACACACACACACACACACACACACACACACACACACACACACACACACACACACACACACACACACACACACACACACACACACACACACACACACACACACTCTATACACACATACAGTGTAATACTGTTGTATATTATACATTTTGTATTGTAGATATGTAGTGGTATAATAATGTTATGTTGTACTGTTTTATCTTTTTTATCTGTGATGTAAGTGGCTTAATGTGAGTGGCTGCTACCTTGGCATTCCGGAATCTATTTACCATGCAGGATCCGGTACTTCTCATGGCATGAACAAAAATAATCATTGTTTGCAATTCATTTTTTAAAATAAAATGGTAAAAGTTAAATCAGGTTGACTCCTTGATTCCTCTGCCTCCCAAAAAAGATACTTTGAAAACACAATTTATTTGCCTGACTGTTCCCGGGCTTATGGTTTGCGCATTGTAACCTATGTTTTCAGTGGCCGTTGCTGTGGTGAGAGAGAAAATCGTGCGCCTGTAGCCCATCTCTGCTCCTAGAGGCATGAGCCTTTAACCATCTTTCCATCTGTCCAGCATTTCACTACAAATGTATTTAGTTATTTAATATGCCCATTAGTAAAAATGTTCTCTTATATAATTGTAGGACAACTATGCTTAGATGAGACATTATTTGTGGTTGAATTGATGGCATGTTGTTTGGTTAGCCTACCTCACTGCTGGCTTATATGGTGGTGGTGGTGAGATATTCTGTAAGGTAATGTGTCCGCAATAGAAAACAGGCCCTATTACTATTCAAAATCAACTACTCTAATTACAATCAATGAACCAACATCATCGCTACAGTGTTCTCTAGCAGACCATCCTCATGGATAGAAGGTTTAGAGCCTAGCATAAGCCAACCAGTCCATACAGCAGGGGCGTGGGTCTGGGAGGACACAGACACAGGCCCATCCACTGGGGAGCCAGTTTCTGCCAGGCACACCCAATCAGATTGAGCAAAATCAAATACATTATTATATTTAAAAAAAATACTCCTCACCACCAACCCCCTTACACTCGTGTTGGGCCGTCCCCATTTTTTGCAGGCCCAACCACCAACGAATTTCTGGCTATGCCCTTCCCATATAGTATGCATAATAATACAGTCCACACTCAAATGCTATTACTAGAGTTTGTTTCATTTTGCTGTAAAGCAATTATGTACCAAAGACATCTTCAATCTATGGGCTTTTTTAACATTTTTCTGCTGTGCATAATATGTGGTAGGCTGTGTTATTTTTTTTCTTTCCCCCAGGCTTGTGCTCTATGCATATATTCTAATATGTGTATAGGTGTTCAGTATGTGATGTCTAAAATGCTTTGAATGAATCAGCACCTTGGTTAGTGCTGTACATTTCAGCAACAACACAGTAGCCTACCTATGTGATTTGTCCGCTGCTCTGCTGAATTGGTCACATTTCTTCTCGCGTGTTCCGTTACCTCAGAGCCTCCCAGGTTATACGTTTTTAACTGTTTGGGCTAGAAACAAGCAGCTTAATCATAACAACAACAAAAAAAATTGTAGGTGCACTGGTGCTCTCAATTTTAAACGAGCCTGTTTAGACCTGACTTATGATAGCGAAACGGCAATTAATTTTGCAAGGGGCACTAAACCCTCCCCGAGATCCTTTACAACACCTCAACCCAACCCTTGCCTTAACAAAACCATTCAGGAGCCGTCACATAGCCTGCCTTTGTCAGTCAGCGTCTCTGGATCTGCAGTGGCCGTTGTGTCATTTGTCAATAGAAGTAGGAAAAACTTCAACAACGAAAACACAGTAACGTGTCAATCTGCTATAGCATCATTTTTTCGATAAACACGTGCAGGCATGTAGACTACCGTTAATCGTGGTCCCTGAGTGAATTATTCATAGTCAATTAGGCCCAAGAGGCAGGCAGCAGCTGTCGAACACCAGAAGTGCATTTCAATGATTAATTTGGCGTGGCGCACACCCCTAATTGTTGTTTACCGCTCGCAATCTCCAGCACATGTTATTTTTATGCAGACATGATTACTTTTGGTGCCACTTGGAGCGCTGGGGAAATGAACCCCTGTGCTGCGAAAGCCATATTTCTGTCAAGTGACATGAGACATTTTTAGACCGGTATAGTGTTCATTTTCAGTTTTTCTTATCCAATGTCAGTCAAAAAGACATACAACTGGAAACATTAAGAAGGGAATGTTTAGAGAGACTTGCATTGATCATTATTAGTTCACTCAATTAATGTCTTTTGATATGATCTGCCATGACACACTGGAGTGTCACATTTTGTTTAACCTGCTTTAACCAGGTTAGTCATTAAGAACAAATTGTCTTTTTACAGTGCAATTATGACCTTGTTTGTCAAGAAGCCTAGTCTATTCACAAATGCTCAACATGACCCGTTCCTCCTGAGTGGTATTAAATGGAGTTGTGCACACCATACCGAAGTCTTTTGCCACAGAAAATTGCTTGACCTTTGAACCCTTTTGTATTGAGGAAACGGAATGGCAGATGTTCCAGGGCTGCAGTCCAAAGCTCTACCCTTCTAAGCCAAGTGTGCACTTGTTAACTCTCCCTCATTGATTTCAAAGAGTTGGATTGGTGTAAGCATGGGCTTAAAGTAAGTGTTCAGTGTTTCCAGAGTGATATGAAATATGACCTAGAATTAATTACAATATGAGTGAAATAGTTTTCCTTCCAAAAAATTGTAATTAAGTATGTTAAAAAGCAGGGTTTCAGTGTTGGAATAGTGTGTGCGTGACCCAACAACAGAATGGTGTGGGTGTGTACCGGTCATTCAAAATATTAGTGCGAGTAGCCCTCTAATTGGCCAGCTCCTCCTCTATGAGGAAATGGCAAGCCTTTTTGAAACGGTCTGTTTGAGATGCAAGTTTGAGGTGGGTTTTTTGAAGTGTATTTTTTCCCCCTCCAAGTTCTGCTTTGGCCACATCTGAGTATAGGATGAGTCAACAATATTTGGGTATGAGTTAACAGAATATTAACTTCTAAAATATTTTCACTGGACAGTTACTTTAACCATATTGCTCACACCTGTCCATTCCTTGTAAATCCATAAACGGGAGTGAACGAGTGCACACTTCGGGGGGGGGGGGAGTATAGAGAATTGGAGGGCAGCCCAAGACTGTTGTGTTGCGCAGTTGTGTATTGTAGAGAGGATGAAACAATGTTTTATTTTCATTTTTATTAGGGTCTCTTTTAATCGTTAACAAGCTTTAAAACACAATTTACAATACAATTACATTTCCACAAATAACACTGTTGCAAACAACAGATACACACTGACATATTGAAATGTAAAAACATAATATATATACAAAAGTAAATAAGAAAAAACTCAAATATGATCATGATCAATTTTTTGGCAATCTGAAAACATAGAGATTGGTTCAGTCATCTACTATAGTCATGAACAACATCAGTCTATTATTTTCAAGTGGTCCTAAAGTTCTCATATAAACTATTACATTTTCTGAATCGTAATGTTTTTTCCCCCCCTATTTGTCTTCTCTGCTGGGGTAAGACACGGTGGAGATCCTATTCCTTGTATTGACCGAATGTTGGTCGCTTAACAACTGGCTGTTTTAAATGGTGTACTTGGTGAAACAAAGTGAGCATGTTCTTTTTCATTATGTTGTCGATTGCTGGCCACCCAAGAACGTTGTGCATGACTACAACAGAAGAATCACATGTCCACCTGAGAACAATCTTTGCTGCTTCATTCTGTGCAATCTGCATCCACCCAATCTCACATGCTGATGCATTTCCCCACACCACACAACTGTAGTTCTCCTGACTCCCAATTAATGCTGGGGTTGTTTGCCTAAGAATATTTCACGGAAGATACTTAGCTATCCTTCTGACCATGCACACAATCCTAATTCTTTTCATGCATGGATTAGTTATTTGAGCTGAGCGTGATAAGTAGTTGTAGAGCTGCAGCCCTAGTAGTTTAGTTTCTGACACGTCCTCAATTGGCTCTTGCCTCGTGTTTAATCACATCCCATGTTTCGTCTACCTTTTCCCTGATAAAAACAGACCAACATAACTTTGGTTTTCTTAGCATCCAAAACAAGTTTGTTCCAACAGACCCACTCCCTGATATTTCCCAAATCCACTTGTAGAACTTCCTGTACCTGTTGAACAGATTGTCTTGCTGTATACGTTGTAGTATTATTTGCAAATATAGTAGCTTGAGTTCCAGACAGGCCATAAGGAAAGTAATTGGTATATATTAAATAAAGAAGTGGCTCAAGGCAGCTGCCCTGTGCAATTTTACTCGAGCACGAGGGGAGGAAAAATACCCATTTAAATAGGTGGACTGTTTCCTGTCAGTTAGATATGACTATACTAGAGCTGGGCGATATGGGCAAAAATATCTATTGTGATAAATTGCCTGAATTGAATAAAGGATCCGTTTTTTTATCCTTTAAACTTGTAGCCATCGGTTGTCCCATTAACAATCTCCCATATTAGTAAACTTCACATTTCTCTAGTATAGGCTAGGGCTGGGCGGTAAACTATATTTGACCATATACCGGTATTGATGCACGGACCGGTTTGGATTTTTACTTTACCTTACATAGCGGTACTTCAATGTTTGGTTTGTAAAATGTAATATAAACATGATAACTAAGTGGCGTACCTCGAGAATGACCCTTTTCCAATGACCAATTAAATATGAGTTTCAGTGGAGCTGCAATTGGGGGAGCAGCATAGCAAAGCAAAATATTGTCCATAAGATCATTACCTGTAGATTTACCATTGGGCAATGACTTCAATAGGTTGACTAAAGAGCAAGTATTTGACTTATAACATGATCATCAATCAATTGGACAATAGCTTGCTTGGAAGAATTTTACGGATGAGATGGAAAAAACGATGTGCCATGCCAGAAAAAGTAGAAGTGATGTGTTCTGTGTAAATAATGAGTGATGACAACTAAATGATGTCTTGTTTGACAGTTTTGAGTCCAGGGGGTAGATTGAGACAGTGGCTGTGTCCAAAAAACCCGAACTTGCGTTCTAAATAGTAGGCTGATTGGGAATGCGAAAATAGAACGTTTTCTAGTATGTGACATTTTGAAAATGTAGTATGCTTTAAATGCCAGGATGTCATACTCATTTCGGCTTTTCATCTAGTAGAATTCGATGCACGTTATTGAGGAAGGGAAGTGTTTTTTCAGACCTACAGTGCATTCGAAAATTATACAAGACCCCTTGACTTTTTCCACATTTTGTTACATTACAGCCTTATTCCACAATGGATTAAACATATTTTTTCCCTCAATCTACACATAATACCCCAATGATTGACAATGATTTTTTATTTTTTATGTTTGCGCATTTATAAAAAAATAAAAAACGGAAATACATGATTTTCATAAGTATTGTGACCCTTTGCTATGAGACTCAAAATTGAGCTCAGGTGCGTTCTGTTTCCATTGATCATCCTTGAGATGTTTCTACAACTTTATTGGACTCCACTTGTGGTAAATTCAATTGTTTGGACATGATTTGGAAATGCACACACCTGTATATATATATATATATATATATATATAAGGTCCCACAGTTGGCAGTGCATATCAGAGCAAAAACCAAGCCATAAGCCATGAGGTTGAAGGAATTGTCCGTTGAGCTCCGAGACAGGATTGTGTCGAGGCACAGATGTGGGGAAGGGTACCAAAAAATGTCTGCAGCATCAAAGGTCCCCAAGAACACAGTAGCCTCCATCCTTCTTAAATGTAAGAAGCTTGGAACCACTAAGACTTCCTAGAGCTGGCCGCCCGGCTGAACTGAGCAATCGGGGGAGAAGGACCTTGGTCAGGGAGGTGACCAAGAACCCAATGGTCACTCTGACAGAGCTCCAGAGTTCCTCTGTGGAGATGGGAGAACCTTCTAGAAGCACACTTGTAGTTTCCATCCGGTAGAGGCGCAAATAGATGTTGTGCAGGGGTATTTTGGGGTGGTAGATCAGAGTTTACCAATTGATCTCTGAGATTTCTGCCCCATCGAGAATAAGACCAAGGGAGGGTCCGAAAACACATTTCCGATACTGTCATCGGATCTTAGAATGGATCTTAGAATGTGCCAATGTTTGAACGATTCCCTTAATCGGTTCAGAGCACGGGGAAGTGAGGATGCAAAAATGCTTCTTTTTGCGAGGCTGTCCTTGAAAGAGATCATGTCTCGATTTGTTTTGGATTTTCTCAATGGCAGTATTAATCTGACCATTTTTGTACCCCCCTCTCCTTGAAATTTCTTTGTTTCTCAGCCTTATTTCTGTCGAAATCGGTTTGTTTTTTGCAAATTCTTTAGGTTCGACAGAATTGGATGTAGGGCAAACTGTTTTTCAAGGGAAGTGGGTGTCATTATACCCTGATGAAGACAGCTTGTCTGTCAACGTTGGTTATAATTCAATTATTGCATCTGCGCTCCTTTTGTTTGACAACGGCTGATAATCAGATATGAGGACAGGCTATACCAAAATGAACGAATCGTGGGAAACAATGCACTTGTGCATTACATGACGCATTCTCAGTATGGGTGGGCCTAGTATGTTGATATTTGTTTGTTACGGAATACATTTTTACATTCTAAATGGTATATACACTCAGTGTACCAAACATACCCTTTCCATTACATAGATTGACCAGGTGAATCCAGGTGAAAGATATGATCACTGATTGATGTCACTTGTGAAATCCACTTCCGCATTGGAGTCAGCATGGGCTAGCATTCCTGTGGAAAGCTTTTGACACCTTGTAGAGTCCATGCCCTGACGAATTGAGTCTGTTCTGAGGTCAAAAGGAGGTGCAATTCAAAATTAGGAAGGTGTTCCTAATGTTTTGTACACTGTTAAATAGCCTATATAGTATTCTTAAACTTTGAATTGTATGGGAGCATATTTGGTCCACATATGACCAACCTCATTTAAACTTGAGTATTTATGTGCCTTGACAGGTTGAATTCATGGTGGAGAAGCAAGCCAACTACAACCACCTGAAAGCTGTGTTGTCTAGAATGAGCCCTTGAGACGCTCCCTCCTCCTCCTCCCTCATCATATTGTCCCTTGCAGTGTTCATCCAGCCGGACAGTCGATGGTGTTCAACTTACACCCCCCCAGAGGAGTACTGAGGCCGTCTTCCTCATCCTCTTCATCCGTCTTCTCAGGAATGGTACCCCAACAATGGATTCCTACAGTCGCCTAGGTAAGAGTTTGTCTGGTTGACCAGTGCTGGGTCGTGTTAATTCGTGCACACTGTAGTAAAAATGTTTTGCAATGGAAAACTGCCTGGTTAGAACAACACCCTGCAGTACCAGCAGACCAAGGTTGTCAAATCTTGTGCTACATCAAACCAAACGCTTTTGAACCTCTTCCCACTTGAGTTGAATTAGATTGATATTGCTTTTTTATCGCTGGTGTCCTTATGTCAACTCTCTGGTGTTTGAGGAGCTGCCATTAATTAGCTTGTTTGCCTCGCCTGAGGTGGAGTCAGATCTTTGGCTGCTGTAGGTGACAGGCCTTATGGTTAGAGAGACAGCTGGGAAGGATTCTCACTAAACGGAATGAATTAACTGCATAACATAAAGATTGTATGGCATGTTGTGTGTTTCTCTGGCCAAAATGTGACATGTATCTGTTGATATGATGGAATGTACAGTCACCTCAAATTATTGGCACCCTTGATAAAGATAAAAAGGACCATGAAATAAATAATACACATGAGCTATATTTTATGCAAACATTTTTTGAAAATTATATTATTTTATACTAATACAATTGCTCAGAGCAATGTATTTTGTTTAACAAGTAATAAAAACAATTCTCAAAAAGATAAGAGTCAATTATTGGCACCCTAAAGATTCTTATAAAAAAAATTGAACAAAATAAAATCTGCATTAACATTCTATAAAAAAAAAGTGAATCTGTTTAAAGCAGGAATCCACAGGTCAGTGGTGACCCTATGCCACCCCACTCCTTGTGAAATGTTTTCACTTTGAATGAAGACAAGGGGGTTGAGCCCTTAGCCGCCTTGGGCTAGCCTTCTGGGCAAGGTGAGTCTTTGCGCTAATCCAGCCTATTCGAATCACCCTGCTGCCCCAGAGCTGGAGAAGAAGTGAAAGTCACTTGCAACCTAATGTTACAGCTGCCTTAAACAAACAGAGCAGACGAAGCCAACAAGCATTGTTCTTTAAGAGTCGGCAGGTAGCCTAGTGGTTAGAGCGTTGGACTAGTAACCGAAAGGTTGCAAGATCGAATCCCCGAGCTGACAACCCACTGTTCCTACACCGCCATTAAAAATAAGAATTTGTTCTTAACTGACTTGCCTAGTAAAATAAAAAAAAATCTCTGTTCTTGGATCTGAATCATCTCAAACCCCAAGTGAGAAAAACACAGGGGCAGCAGGTAGCCTAGTGGTTAGATTGTTGGGCCTGTAACCAAAAGGTTGCTGGATCAAAACCCCTGGCTGACAAGGTATAAATCTGGCGTTCTGCCCACTGTTCCCCGGTAGGCCGTCATTGTAAATAAGAATTTGTTCTTAACTGACTTGCTGAGTTAAAAAAATATTCACTTTTTGGGGAATTATTCTGGAATAAATTTTGAACTACCCCCTTGTTTTCTTTCAAAGTGAAAATGGTACATAAGAAGTGGAGCGTCATAAATCAGGCAATGGGTAAAAACGTTCCTGGTAGAGGACAATTGTATCTTGTCCCCACACACAGTGAGGAAGATGGTTCGGGAGGGAAAGAAAAATTCAAGGGCCACAGTTGGAGAATGACAAAAACCTCCATGCCAATAGGCTCTTTGGAAGATTTGCCAGAGAGAGCAAGTCACCAACAAATGTAAACGCCTGGAGTTTGCGAAACGGCAATGGCACTTGGATTGGAACCAAGTGGACCATGGAGTGCTATGGTCAGATGAGACAAAAACAGAGGTCTTTGGCCATGCAAACCAACGGTGTGTTTGGCGTCTTTGAATTTATGGGGCTGTATTGCTTCCACTGGTCCTGGGGCCTCATTTATCAGTCATGCGTATGCACAAATCTGTGCGTAAACCATGCATGGATTCATTTCCACGCAAAGTGTGAGATTTATCGAAATGAACATTTGCTTGAGAGTGTGCATATGACCATGGGTACGCACAGTGCCAAGTGGTGGGATAAGGGAACTGCTTGTCAAGTGTAGAATGGAGAAAAATATGTTGAAAATGTCTGAAATGAATTGATGCAGGCATATAATTTGACCACATCAGTGCATTTGCTACGATAATAATCCATATAAAGTACAGTAATTTGTTAAATTAGAGGTACGTGTGAAAGTGAAACCATTGTTGAAGTACTATTAAAAGACTGAGATAATGAGAAATCTAATGAGAGGCTGATCTTGCTTTGTTCGGGCGGATTTGGCACATGCTGCATTACACAGAGAGCGCATTTTTAGAGACCGGTGGGACTTTTTTTTGCGGATAGTACAGATTAGCTCATAAACTATGGTTTTCCAAAACCAATCTTATAGATTTTTTGCGACCCTTTGCGACCTACTTTAAAAAGGCAAACACACGCCATTCCGGTGCACATCCAAGTGTTATCCACCCTTGGGTTTTTGGCAATGGGCACTTTTCAGCGGGAGTTTGCCAATCGGCATCTGACAGCCCTCGATTAGCAAATTTTTGGGATGGAACCATCAGCAAAACAAACTTTCAAACCATTTACCAGTTATTTTTTTCCAAAACATTTTTACTGGTCAACTTAATGACCTCTTTGTAGCAATGTTATTTTTTACCCCCAAAACTTGACTGGTCACTGAGGATGGATGGCTTATTGGTGAGTGTCGCCTACTCATTTGAAGTATATTTGCCATTGCTAAAGCAACTTAAGGGTCCTCTTTGAAGCTATGCGCTTTAAAAAAAAAGTTTACTGGTCAACTTAATGGTCCTCTTTGTGGCTATGTTATTTTTTCCCAATTTTTTTTACTTGTCACTGTTGAGGATGGATGGCTTATTGGTGAGTGTTGCGTACTCATTCAAAGTATATTTTCCATTGCTGAATTAACTTAATGGTCCTCTTTGTAGCTATGTTTATTTTCTGCAATGTTTTTCATGGTACGGCGTTGAATATTCCCCACTGGCTTTAAAGTGATGATTTTGACTATATATGGTTAATTGGGGGTGTTTCTAAATGCAAACAGCCAAGGTCGTGCATGAGCACTGAGGCTGAGAACAAATGGTATTTATCAATGGTTACCTTCTACCGGTGTGGGTGTGATGCTTGTAGTATTGTTTGGTAAATCACACTTTCTATGAGTATGAACATTATACATTCCATTCGTAAGTAGTATTTTAGAATAGTTTCCACGCAATATTGATAAATGAGGCCCCTGGGGCCCTTGTTAAGGTCAACAGCGTCATAAACTCTACCAATACCAGGACATTTTAGCCAAAAACCTGGTTGCCTCTACCAGGAGGGTGAAACTGGGCCACAAGTGGATCCTCCAGCAGGTCAATGACCCCAAGAACATATCAAAATCCACAAAGAAATGGTAAATTGACCACGAAATCAACATGACTACTTTATGAGACTTTGACCAAAGTTCCCTGATCAGCAGGCCTGTTAGCCCATGGACTCCGAGAGAGAGGGAGCGAGACTCTGGTGGTGGTGCCCCACTAATCCTGTGATCAAACAATGTAAATAGATTTCCCCTCTCCATGGATCTGGTTGGAGACCTGTGGCCCTGGGTTTCACCCTCTGCTGCCCCAGGCATGCTAATCCTCTTAAAGAAATTAGATCTGAGAGAGCACACACTTTCAGCCAGGGATCCCCAACCATTTCAGCATCCATGATCCAGCAGGAATCACCCAACCAACACTTGACCCCAATGATCCTGGTTGTCTCACGAGGGGGGAGGTCGAGCTATTCGTCTGCCTGTCTGATCGACTGTCATTCTCTTTTGATTACATGTACAAAACAGATAGATCTAGACACCTATCATCATCATCATCATCCTAGAGTGCTTGCGCCTCCCCTCTGGTAAATCTGTCCCCGTGCCAGACTGCTTGGGAAAGCCTCTTTTGGGAACATAAACCAAGCATGCGGGAAGCAGCATTAGTGGCACCCTAATTTAGTAGTCTTAAGGATTTATTAATCGAGGCGCTGCCTTCTCACACGGGAAACAGGCAATAATCCCTCTCACTACTCTGAAATGGAGAAATGGTATCTCCGCTTTTATATTTATTTTACCTTTAACTAGGCAAGTCAGTTAAGAACAAATTCTTATTTACAATGAAGGCCTACCTCAGCCAAACTCAGACGATGCTGGGCCAATTGTGTGCCGCCCTATGGGACTCTCAAGGCCGGTTGTGATACAGCCTGGAATCAAACCAAGGTCTGTAATGACACCTTGAGCACTGAGAAGCAGTGCCTTAGTAGACCGCTGCGCCACTCAGGAGACAGCTTTGTAGGGTGTCATAATCTTACATTTCCACAGTTTGCACACTCAAGGCTGGGAGGTGTCTGTGTTAGTAAATACCACATGTATTTATTTAAATCAAAAGGCTGATGGGTTGTTGTCAGGCTCTCTTTCTGAGCCCCACACAGATGAGGGGAATGTTGTTTTGGCCGGAAGCTATTTTGGATTCATGTATCAGAAAGCAACAGGAGGTTCTTGGGCTCTCTGCAGTATCTGTGTCGTCAACCACTGTGACTGCAATGATCCCCACTTCCTCACTGGAAAAATAAGATGTGTCCCAAACGGCAGCCTTTTCCCTACATAGCACTATATAGGGTATAGGGTGTCATTTTGGATCGCAATATATCCTGTAGGGCTCGGAGACTGGTAAGTCTGTTGCAGTGCGTGCAACACGAAAACACGAAATGTAATTGCCAAAATACAATCCATTTTTTATTCTGTATTGATAGTAAATGTTGCAATTATATGACAAGGGAACAACATTCCCACCTCTTTCATTGTCAATTTTGCCCATATTGTTGATGGAGAATGTTAGTAACCCCACTGGCTTGAGACAACATCAACCAAAATAATGCTGCTATTACAGTTGAAGTCGGAAGTTTACATACACCTTAGCCAAATACATTTAAACTCAGTTTTTCACAATTCCTAAAATGTAATCCTAGTAAAAAATTCCATTAGGATCACCACTTTATTTTAAGAATGTGAAATGTCCGAATAATAGTAGAGAAAATGATTTATTTCAGCTTTTATTTCTTTCATCAAATTCCCAGTGGGTCAGAAGTTTACATACACTCAATTAGTATTTGGTAGCATTGCCTTTAAATTGGGTCAAACGTTTCGGGTAGCCTTCCACAAGCTTCCCACAATAAGTTGGGTGAATTTTGGCCCATTCCTCCTGACAGAGCTGGTGTAACTGAATCAGGTTTGTAGGCCTCCTTGCTCGCACACACTTTTTCAGTTCTGCCCACACATTTTCTATAGGATTGAGGTCAGGGCTTTGTGATGGCCACTCCAATACCTTGACTTTGTTGTCCTTAAGCCATTTTGCCACAACTTTGGAAGTATGCTTGGGGTCATTGTCCATTTGGAAGACCCATTTGCGATCAAGCTTTAACTTCTTAACTGATGTCTTGAGATGTTGCTTCAATGTATCCACATCATTTTCCTGCCTCCTGATGCCATCTATTTTGTGAAGTGCACCAGTCCCTCCAGCAGTGAAGCACCCCCACAACATGATGCTGCCACCCCCGTGCTTCACGGTTGGGATTGTGTTCTTCGGCTTGCAAGTCTCCCCCTTTTCCCTCCAAACATAACGATGTTCATTATGGCCAAACAGTTCTATTTTTGTTTCATCAGACCAGAGTACATTTCTCCAAAAAGTATGATCTTTGTCCCCATGTGCAGATGCAAACCGTAGTCTGGCTTTTTTATGGCGGTTGTGGAGCAGAGGCTTCATCCTTGCTGAGCGGCATTTCAGGTTATGTCGATATAGGACTCGTTTTTCTGTGGATATAGATACTTTTGTACCTGTTTCCTCCAGCATCTTCACAAGGTCCTTTGCTGTTGTTCTGGGATTGATTTGCACTTTTCGCACCAAAGTACGTTCATCTCTAGGAGACAGAACGCATCTCCTTCCTGAGCGGTATGATGGCTGCATGGTCCCATGGTGTTTATACTTGTGTACTATTGTTTGTACAGATGAATGTGGTACCTTCAGCTGTTTGGAAATTGCTCCCAAGGATGAACCAGACTTGTGGAGGTCATTTCTTTTTTTTCTGAGGTCTTGGCTGATTTCTTTTTGTTTTCCCATGATGTCAAGCAGAGGCACTGCGTTTGAAGGTAGGCCTTGAAATACATCCACAGGTACACCTCCAATTGACTCAAATTATGTCAATTATCAGAAGCTTCTAAAGCCATGACATCTTTTTTTGGAATTTTCCAAGCTGTTTAAAGGCACAGTCAACTTAGTGTATGTAAACTTCTGACCCACTGGAATTGTGATACAGTGAATTATAGGTGAAATAATCTGTCTGTAAACAATTTGTTGGAAAAATTACTTGTGTCATGCACAAAGTAGATGTCCTAACCGACTTGCCAAAACTATAGTTTGTCAACAGGAAATTTGTGGAGTGGTTGAAAAACGAGTTTTAATGACACCAACCTAAGTGTATGTAAACTTCCGACTTCAACTGTTTATATTTTTTTTCTATACTTAACCAAAATATAAAAGCAATATGAAGCAAATTCAAATATTTTACTGAGTTACAGTTCATATAAGGAAATCAGTCAATTGAAATAATTTCTTTAGGCTCAATCTATGGAATAGAGGAATAGAGATACCTTAAAACAATTAGGAGCGTGGATCAGAAAACCTGTCCGTATCTGGTGTGACCACCATTTGCCACATGTAGCGGGACACATTTCCTTCAGTTAGTGTTGATCAGGCTGTTAATTGCGGCCTGTAGAATGTCGTGCCACTCCTCTTCAATGGCTGTGCGAAGTTGCTGGATATTGGCAAGAGCTGGAACACGCTGCCGTACACTTCGATCCAGAGCATCCCAAACAGGCTCAATGGGTGACATGTCTGGTGAGTATGCAGGCCATGGAAGAACTGGGACAATTTCAGCTTCCGGGAATTGTGTACAGATCCTTGGGACATGGGGCCGTGCATTATCATGCTGAAACATGAGGTGATTGAGGCAGATGAATAGCATGACAATGGGCCTCAGGATATCATCACGGTATCTCTGTGCATTCAAATTCCCATTGATAAAATGCATTTGTGTTTGTCAGTAGCTTATGCCTGTCCATACCTTAACCCTACCGCCACCATGAGGTACTCTGTTAACAATGTTGACATTAGCAAACCGCTCGCCCACACGACGCCCTACAGGTGGTCTTCAGTTGTGAGGCCGGTTGGACGTACTGCCAAATTCCCTAAAAACAACGTTGGAGGCAACAGCTATTGTGGACATCCCTGCAGTCAGCATGCCAACTGCACATTTTAGAGTGGCCTTTTGTTGTCCCCAGCAAAAGGTGCACCTGTGTAATGATCATGCTATTTAATCAGCGTCTTGATATGACACACTTGTCAGGTGGATGGATTATCTTGGCAAAGGAGAAATGCTTATTAACAGGGCTGTAATCAAATTTGTTTGCAAAATTGGAGCGAAATAACCTTAGTGCGTATGGAAAATGTAGGGATCTTTTATTTCAGCTCATGAAACATGAAACCAACACTTTACATATTGCATTTATATTTTTGTTCAGTATAGTTTGTTGGGGATTCCAGTCTTTTAGCGGCCTATCTGTCTTACACATGTATTTAACCACATCGTGGATCCCTGTTGACATACATTTCTCACACATTTGACAATTTTTTTATGAGTTTGTCCAAAACCCACTTCCACAGTTCAGTGACAGGTTATCTTTTAACAGAGAATAATATTCTTTAATTTGTAAACTTTCCCTGTTTTTATTGGTTTTGCTGATGGGTCTTCATTGTCAGGGTGTTTTGCAGGCAAACCTTCTTAATTTTTTTGGCCTCATAGTCCTGTCATAATCTAATCAAATCAAATCAAATGTATTTATATAGCCCTTCTTACATCAGCTGATATCTCAAAGTGCTGTACAGAAACCCAGCCTAAAACCCCAAACAGCAAGCAATGCAGGTGTAGAAGCACGGTGGCTAGGAAAAACTCCCTAGAAAGGCCAAAATCAAGGAAGAAACCTAGAGAGGAACCAGGCTATGAGAGGTGGCCAGTCCTCTTCTGGCTGTGCCGGGTGGAGATTATGACAGAACATGGCCAAGACGTTCAAATGTTAATAAATGACCAGCATGGTCAAATAATAATAATCACAGTGGTTGTCGAGGGTGCAGCAAGTCAGCACCTCAGGAGTAGATGTCAGTTGGCTTTTCATAGCAGATCATGTCTGGGACAGGTAGCACGTCCGGTGAACAGGTCAGGGTTCCATAGCCGCAGGCAGAACATTTGAAACTGGAGCAGCAGCACGGCCAGGTGAACTGGGGACAGCAAGGAGTCGTCATGCCAGGTAGTCCTGAGTCATGGTCCTAGGGCTCAGGTCTTCCGAGAGAAAGAGAGAATTAGAGAGAGTATACTTAAATTCACACAGGACACCGGATAAGACAGGAGAAGTACTCCAGATATAACAAACTGACCCTAGCCCCCCGACACATAAACTACTGCAGCATAAATACTGGAGGCTGAGACAGGAGGAGTCAGGAGACACTGTGGCCCCATCCAATGATACCCCCGGACAGGGCCAAACAGGAAAGATATGACCCCACCCACTTTGCCAAAACACAGCCCCCACACCACTAGAGGGATATCTTCAACCACCAACTTACCATCCTGAGACAAGGCCGAGTATAGCCCACAAAGATCTCCGCCGCGGCACAACCCAAGGGGGGGGGGGTGCCAACCCAGACAGGAAGATCACATCAGTGACTCAACCCACTCAAGTGACGCACCCCTCCTAGGGACGGCATGAAAGAGCACCAGTAAGAAAGTGACTCAGCCCCTGTAATAGGGTTAGAGGCAGAGAATCCCAGTGGAGAGAGGGGAACCGGCCAGGCAGAGACAGCAAGGGCGGTTCGTTGCTCCAGAGCCACTCCTGTGCCAGACTACACTCAATCATATGACCCACTGAAGAGATGAGTCTTCAGTAAAGACTTAAAGGTTGAGACCGAGTCTGCGTCTGTCACATGGGTCGGCAGACCATTCCATAAAAATGGAGCTCTATAGGCGAAAGCCCTGCCTCCAGCTGTTTGCTTAGAAATTCTAGGGACAATTAGGAGGCCTGCGTCTTGTGACCGTAGCGTATGTGTAGATATGTACGGCAGGACCAAATCGGAAAGATAGGTAGGAGCAAGCCCATGTAATGCTTTGTAGGTTAGCAGTAAAACCTTGAAATCAGCCCTTGCCTTAACAGGAAGCCAGTGTAGGGAGGCTAACACTGGAGTAATATGATCACATTTTTTTGGTTCTAGTCAGGATTCTAGCAGCCGTATTTAGCACTAACTGAAGTTTATTTAGTGCTTTATCCGGGTAGCCGGAAAGTAGAGCATTGCAGTAGTCTAACCTAGAAGTAACAAAAGCATGGATTAATTTTCTGCATCATTTTTGGACAGAAAGTTTCAGATTTTTGCAATGTTACGTAGATAGAAAAAAGCTGTCCTTGAAACAGTCTTGATATGTTCGTCAAAAGAGAGATCAGGGTCCAGAGTAATGCCGAGGTCCTTCACAGTTTTATTTGAGACGACTTTACAACCATCAATATTAATTGTCAGATTCAACAGAAGATCTATTTGTTTCTTGGGACCTAGAATAAGCATCTCTGTTTTGTCCAGGTTTAAAAGTAGAACGTTTGCAGCCATCCACTTCCTTATGTCTGAAACACAGGCTTCTACGAGGGCAATTTTGGGGCTTCACCATGTTTCATTGAAATGTACAGCTGTGTGTCATCTGCATAGCAGTGAAAGTTAACATTATGTTTTTCGAATGACATCCCCAAGAGGTAAAATATATAGTGAAAAACATTAGTGGTCCCAAAACGGAACCTTGAGGAACACCGAAATGTACAGTTGATTTGTCAGAGGACAAACCATTCACAGAGACAAACTGATATCTTTCCGACAGATAAGATCTAAACCAGGCCAGAACTTGTCCGTGTAGACCAATTTGGGTTTCCAATCTCTCCAAAAGGATGTGGTGATCGATGGTATCAAAGGCAGCACTAAGGTCTAGGAGCATGAGGACAGATGCAGAGCCTCGGTCTGATGCCATTAAAAGGTAATTTACCACCTTCACAAGTGCAGTGTCAGTGCTATGATGGGGTCTAAAACCAGACTGAAGCATTTCGTATACATTGTTTGTCTTCAGGAAGGCAGTGAGTTGCTGCGCAACAGCTTTTTCATATTTTTTGAGAGGAATGGAAGATTCGATATAGGCCGATAGTTTTTTATATTTTCTGGGTCAAAGTTTGGCTTTTTCAAGAGAGGCTTTATTACTGCCACTTTTAGTGAGTTTGGTACACATCCGGTGGATAGAGAGCCGTTTATTATGTTCAACATAGCACAGGAAGCAGCTCTTTCAGTAGTTTAGTTGGAATAGGGTCCAGTATGCAGCTTGAAGGTTTATAGGCCATGATTATTTTCATCATTGTGTCAAGAGATATAGTACTAAAACACTTGAGTGTCTCTCTTGATCCTAGGTCCTGGCAGAGTTGTGCAGACTCAGGACAGCTGAGCTTTTGAGGAATACGCAGATTTAAAGAGGAGTCCGTAATTTGCTTTCTAATGATCATGATCTTTTCCTCAAAGAAGTTCATGAATTTATTACTGCTGAAGTGAAAGCCCTTGGGGAATGCTGCTTTTTAGTTAGCTTTGCGACAGTATCAACAAAAAAAAATCGGATTTCATAGTAATGTTATTTGGTCTATCCTAGTACTTTCCCCCTGAGCACCTGTCTAACTACAAACAATGAAGCCTTTACAGGTTGAAACAGCTGTCTGACCCCTCAGAATAGTGGACTCTGGTTTTAGCATTTTGGTAGGAGAGACAAGGAATTGAACCAATGTGGCTTTGCATATAGCCCCAAATACCAAGGCTCACAATACCAAGGCTATAGCGGGATACAGCATTAGACTTGCACCATCATCTTTCCCATTCTTCCTAGAAGGCAGCCTCTACTAAGCTGCATCACATAGACTGAATCATTTGTTGAAGTCATACAGGGACCTGCAGCCCAAGATGGTTTTGCCCTCAAGTGAATGTTCTCCAGTGTCACTTTTTGCTTTCATTTTTTGCTTTTGTATAGCATTGTTTTATGAGTTTTTTGTTTGAAGAAGTTGTCGGTACAGTGCCCTAACCAAAGAGACTTTATTGCAGGATTAGTTATTGAGTTCAGTTTGTTTTCAATTGCCTAAGGTTTTTTATACCACATTTCTGTAAGAACGATGTTCTGATGTCCTAACGGGACTCGTAGAGGACAAATAAAAAGTGATTTTGTCTGGTTGTGGCGAGCTTTTAGGTATTCATCATACCCTCTCTCTCTCTTATGTCCAGTGTTCTTATGCTAGAATTGCAATAGCCAATAGCTCCAACCACACCCACTGTAGGATGTTGAACTCACTCATTCAACAACAGCATGAGCTTTGGTTGAGACATGCCAACAAAACACAGCCCAAGAGTTGAGCCACCCTTACGCAAATGTCAAACGTTTTTACTGCTCAGTCATGTCTCTGTTGCGGACAATGTGTCGAGCGGCCAATCCAATACCGAGCATCACCAGTTTGAATTACTATATCTTTGCAACACCCTTGGCAAATGTATATATTTTTAAACATGGATGATAAATTAATGGGTTTATTTCATTCAAAAAAACATCATTTTTCCATAATGCTGGTTTCATCACAAAACTGTAATTACCCGTATCTCTCTTAAATACACTAATCAAAGTTGTTTACGAGCGTCCTGCTGCGTTCCCCATGAAAGGCCAATTGTGTCTCACCCCATATGTTCAACACGCTAAGGTCACAGGCACTGCTTGATTATGGCCGTGCTGTTGGCACAGCGCAGGCCATGGCATTCTGGGACGCTGGCGTGACCTTGCTCAGGTTACGGATTATTCTTGGATTATGCGTCAGCCTGGACACAGCAGTCCCATACAACACCTCCAAATGCCCATGAATACTGGCTGAAGTTATCTATTACATTCTCTCTCTCTCTGGTCGAGTGGTTCCAACCTTTTTTTCCTTCCCATTGTAAGTTTGGTTATGTAAATAGTTTGTGGAAGGAGGCCACGGTATGTTTCATATGAGTTCTGATATTTTTTCCCCCTGGTGTTTATTTTGCTTCACTGTCTGAAGACAGACAGCTTTGGCTGAGGACCGGTTAAGTTGCTTTTCCCTGAAGATATTAAAAGCCTTCAAAGAATTTGTCTGGCCGGATTGGATTTTGCATGTCGGCAATCTTACGTATGTCATTTTCTGCTTCTTTTCACCGTTGCGTCATCACACTGGCATGCAGCAGGAATGCACTCCCAGGGAGAATTAACCAAAAGCTTTTCTAACTAGCAGTGTCATAGTTTTTTCAATGGCATTTAATTTATTACATTCATTCCAGTTGTAACATTTACCAAACTGAGACAGCAGGGCTCCAGTCTAACATTTTCCCCTGGTGGCACTGGTCCCACTAACGTTTTCAGTCGGTGGCACCAGGCCATAATTTGGTTGCACCAATTGTTTTTGTGGCGTCACGCAATAGGATTTTTTTCTTATCGTGATTTATTGAAAAGTGTAATAGACTTCTGAGATGGTATTCAAGAAATAAATTGTTTCATCTAACATGTTTAAGCAGGAATTGATGTGCACCCTAATCCAGTGATTGTCATACATTTCGGGTAGTCAATTAGGCTGTTAAATTTTATTGTTAAAATAGAGGTGAATTTACCTACATCTTTATGTGCACGCACATACACTGAGTGGACAAAACATTATGAACACATGCTCTTACCATGACATAGACTGACCAGGTGAAAGCTATGATCCCTTATTGATGTCACTTGTTAAATCCACTTCAATCAGTGTAGATGAAGGGGAGAAGACGGGTTAAAGATGGATTTTTAAGCCTTGAGACAATTGAGACATGGATTGTGTATGTGTGCCATTTAGAGGGTGAATGGGCAAGACAAAATATTTAACTGCCTTTGAACGGGGTATGGTAGTAGGTGCCAGGTGCACCGGTTTGAGTGTGTAAAGAACTGCAATGCTGCTGGGTTTTTCATGCTCAACAGTTTCCCGTGTGTATCAAGAATGGTCCACCGGGGGCCTCCCAGAGTCTCTGGGTTCGCGCCCAGGCTCTGTCGCAGCCGGCCGCGACCGGGAGGTCCGTGGGGCGACGCACAATTGGCCTAGCGTCGTCCGGGTTAGGGAGGGTTTGGCCGGTAGGGATATCCTTGTCTCATCGCGCTCCAGCGACTCCTCTGGCGGGCCGGGCGCAGTGCGCGCTAACCAAGGGGGCCAGGTGCACGGTGTTTCCTCCGACACATTGGTGCGGCTGGCTTCCGGGTTGGAGGCGCGCTGTATTAAGAAGCAGTGCGGCTTGGTTGGGTTGTGCTTTGGAGGACGCATGGCTTTCGACCTTCGTCTCTCCCGAGCCCATACGGGAGTTGTAGCGATGAGACAAGATAGTAATTACTAGCGATTGGATACCACGAAAATTGGGGAGAAAAGGGGATACATTTCTAAAAAAAGAAGAAAAAAAAGAAAAAAAAGTATGGTTCACCACCCAAAGGACATCCAGCCAAGTTGACACACCTGTGAGAGGCATTGGAGTCAACATGGGCCAGAATCCCTGTGGAACGCTTTCAACACCTTGTAGAGTCCATACCCCAACGAATTGAGGCTGTTCTGAGGGCAAAAGGCAAGGGTGCAACTCAATATGTGACTGACTGGCTCAATTCGGTCTTATGTAGCAAAATTTGAAATAGACTCAGAGCTAGAACATGTTATATCATACACTACAGTTGAGGAACATTGGGAAAGTAATTCTGCTTTGAAAGTTGATAAATATGTAACCCCACTTTTGAGAAAATGTCCCATGACTGATCTGGAACACCTGCTGGAGAGCTCTTTGTCTACACCCATTCAGCATCGTTCACACTCTCTTAAGCCATTATTCTACTAGCTCTGAAAAACAATGCTAATTGCGTCAGAGAAGTATTGGCTTGTTGTATTTTGAAGTTACCCTGGAAAAATATCTTCTTATACCACTTGGTCATTTTCTGAGTGCATTCCACAAAGCTGTTTATCATGTCCGCCTTATCCACTGCCCCCATCTTGAGGTTATAGTCAAGCACGCAGTCTGGTTTGATTTTTCTCTCTCCCGCCAGGTGGTCCACCTTCCCTGTGGCCGACATGGTTGCTGTATGGACAGTGGAGAGGACATGGACGTCTCGTTTGTCATGCCACTTTACTGCCAGCTGTTGACATTTCTTATTTTGTATAACGGGGTCGTTTAGGATGGCAGTAGCGTTGTTGACGAAATGCAATCATCGCAGCAGAACATGAAAGCGGTTTTGGGATAAGAGGGTTGCAAAGAAGGGAGTTGCAAACAGGATCTGTGCTCCAGTATTCTCTCCAGGAGTTCTTCTTTACTATCCCCATGAGGAGGACTGTCACCAGGAAGGTATATATTTCACTAATTGTGGTTGTCACCCATTTAGCGAGTTTACCCCCCACTCCTGGCTCTCTTCTCCTGTAGCTCCAAGGCATAGCGATTGGTCTCCTCTATGATGTCTCCCACCAGCTCCTCTGTCAGAAACAACTTGAAGAACTCTGCCTGAGTTGGAAATGGCAAGGGGCGTTGCACTCCAGACTGGGACTCGTCAAAGGGCCAGGAGGGGTGAAACAGCAGGGCCAGGAGGGGTGAAATGACTGGCAGCCTTCCAGCTACCACAGAACTCCTGTACTTCATCCACTGTCTGTCTGCCTCCATCACTAACAGCATCTTCAAAGGGACCTGGGACTTTGTCAGTGGACAAGGGATCCTAAGATTCAGGGTTCTCAATGGCTACAAGGTTGAGGGGCAGCTCCTCACTGTCAGAATCTGATTCCTGACTTTCATAATCAGACTCATTGTCAGAATAAAAAAATAAAATAAAAAAATCTCCAGAATTTCCACATTTGTGACTTGTCTCCTTTTGAAAGACATTGCTAATGCTACAGATTAGCTCACTAGCTACATACATAAACAACAATCAGACTCATTGTCAGAAAAAAATTAAAATAAATCTCCAGAATTTCCACATTCCTTTTGAAAGACATTGCTAATGCTACAGATTAGCTCACTAGCTACATACATAAACAACAACACTGAATGGCTCAGAGTGGCGCCACTTGTATCAATAAATCAATATCAGAAAATATTTTGTGTGGTAAATATTTATATATCTACTGTTTTATTCACATGATTTCAATTAGGGTGACAAATCATGCATTCCTATTCTTGCATAGATTGTAATGGGCACATATGTGTGTAAAATACTTTTTTGAAGGTTGTACTGATTATGAGCTAAGCTAATTCCAGCTGTGTGTAGCCATGTTTGTTGACATACAATGCATTCTGGGTTTCACATAATCGTCTGTTGGACCAAAGACGTTATAACAAAATGAGGTGAGTAAGGGTTCACAATTTTTTTGAGGACTTCCCGGAAATGAGAGGTGGGATGTGAACGATGGTAGACGACCCTCCCCACCCCCGAACACGCATACTATAAACGGACCAAACTCATCTTGTCTCCTCTTATCTTTGGTTTCTGTGTGGGGGAAAAAAGCTTGGCAGCGAGCTGAAACTACCCATCTTCGGAGTACTAGAGAGTGTCAATTATTTCGATCACTGGTGAGCTCACCCCTGATTAATTATAAATAGTAATTTCTATTAGCTAATTCATATTGTAGTTTGTCAGCGAGAGTTATACAAATATGTCCACTTGTGTTAAGTCAATCTTTCCTCAGTTAGTGCTAGGACAAATGTAGCCTACGTTTTTCCAGTGTGGATGCTTGTGTTATGCTGAAGCTACTTCTGTGAATGTCTGAACATTACATCCAGTCATAAACAGAGCTGTGATTCAAGCATTGCTAAGAGCTGCTGGCAAACGCAGTAAAGTTTGAATGAATGCTTACGAGCCTGCTGCTGCCTACCACTGCTCAGTCAGACTGCTCTATCAAATATCAAATCATAGACTTAATTATAATAAACACGCAGAAATACGAGCCTATGGGAAAATTTTGGGGTGGCAGGTAGCCTAGTGGTTAGAGCGTTGGACTAGTAACCAAAATGTTGCAAGATCGAATCCCCGAGCTGACATGGTAAAAAGCTGTTCTGCCCCTGAACAAGGCAGTTAACCCACTGTTCCTAGGCCGTCATTGAAAATAAGAATTTGTTCTTAACTGACCTGCCTAGTTAAATACAAGTTAAAAAAAAAAAAAAATTCTGAAACTATAATTTCAAAAACCAAAACATTTATTCTTTCAGTGAAATACGGAACCGATCCAGGCAGCCCAAACTGTTGCATATATCCTGACTCTGCATGCAATGAACGCAGGAGAAGTGACACAATTTCCCTAGTTAATATTGCCTGCTAACATGAATTTATTTTAACTAAATATGCAGGTTTAAAAATATATACTTTTGTGTATTGATTTTTAAAAAAGCATTGATGTTTATGGTTAGGTACATTCGTGCAACGATTGTGCTTTTTTCGCAAATGCGCATCTGTTAAACCATCCCCCGTTTGTCGAAGTAGGCTGTGATTCGATGATAAATTAACAAGCACCGCATTGAGTATATGCAACGTAGGAAGCTAGTTAAGCTAGTAATATCATCAACCATGTGTAGTTAACTAGTGATTATGTTAAGATTGATTGTATTTTATAAGATGCGTTTAATGCTAGCTAGCAACTTACCTTGTCTCCTTGCTGCACTCGCGTAACAGGTGGTCAGCCTGCCACGCAGTTTCCTCATGAAATGCAATGTAATTGGCGTCCAAAAATGCTGGTTACCGATTGTTATGAAAACTTGAAATTGGCCCTAATTAATTGTCCATGCCGACCTCTATAATGCACTTTAGCAAACTGTTTGACCAAATCATGTTCTTAGGCTCCTGAAAAATAGGATATTTCGAGTGAGGTAACCATGTAGAATGTGCAGCTTGCACTAATGCAACCATTCAAAAATGTAACTCGCACCTTCAAGTCAAAGGGTGGTAAAATGCGACTAAATATTGGTCGTTCGGAACCCTGATCAGGTATAAAACCTTATACCGAACAGGTGATCCATTCCCTACAACAATGGGTCAGAACTGCTGTGGATGTTAACTTTGACCAATACAGGTTAGCACAGCAATGAGATCAAATTGGACAACACAGTCCATTCTCTACAGACCTCTGACTACTGTATGACCCATTAGAATGCAGGTCTTTGCTGACATTGTTGAATATTGGATGAAGTGTCACATAACTATTCCTAAGGTTACCAGGATGGTCTTTGATTTGAACAGCCATTCCTTAGTCAACAGGTTGTTTCCCCTAGGAGCCAAGATGATGCACTGGTCTGCTCGAGAGAATGTGGAAACCTTGTCCACTTCTTTAGAGTTAATCCTTTCCCACTTCTGATACAGTCCTATGTTGGTCTGAAATCGCAACATATTCTCTACATCTTCAACCGCACCAGTCTCCACTGAGGGGCCTTTGTCCGTTTTAGACTTGGGTGGCTATGCCTGACTGGGTGACATGTACGTTTTGCTTGGTGTGTTGTAACTGGTTGCAGCCTTGGCAAGGTCAAGCTAACTCAAGTCGAGCCAGTATGCGCGCACAGACGCACATGTCTGAGCCGGGCCCTACTCTCTACTCTCCACTCTCCCGCCGCGAGTAATTGCTGGCAGGCCAAGCTGGAGGGATCTTGTGTCAATAAATCGTCATGAAGGGAGACTCCCTTGACTGGAACACAAACACTGAGAGGGGGCCGTGCTAAGAAGAGAGGCCAAAACCAGCCCTAGTTAAAGGCCCTCGCAGCCCTACTCATGATGAGGTATGAGCAGGCTGGTGTGGATACATTGTGAAGTAGCTGTACTGTTATTACCCCAAATAACATTGCCTCTTCCCTTTGTGTAGGATCCCACTTCTACTACCAATGCCATATGTTATAAGCTCATATGGGCTGGGCGCCAACTGGTGTATGACACCGAAATAAAATAAATAATAATCAAACTCAATGTTCCACCTGCTCCCCATCAGCAATGGGTGCCCAGGTCTTTCGGAGAGAGTACACTGTAGAAGAGTCAGCTTGGGGGATAAGAGAATGACGGTTCATTAAGCCCCTTGAGTCCTGTTCTGACTCTCATTCTGTGGCAGATGGTTGTAAATAATTCATGTCAAGTTTGTGGAAAGTGCAGATTTATCCCGAGATTATTCCATATCAGAGAGAAAATGGCTGAGACTTTGAAGGACGACTAATCTTCTTACAGGAAACAGGAGCGTGAACAACGGATAGCAAACACCCCCTCCTGTAATCTCACTCGGCAATATTAAACACAAGGGAATGCTTCTACTTAATTACCAGTTGGTTTATCATCTTTCTTGTAGGACTTTGATACTTTACCTTCAGTGTTTTAATAACTTGGGGGAATCACTGTTACCACAAGACCGGTATCATTTTGAGCAGCATGATTTTGTGATGTCACAACACCGTGAGCTCCCTTTATGACATTAAGAAGATACTTGAACTTTAGATTGTGTTTTACAAATGGCTTTTCTTTTCAAATTGCATTTGCTCACAAAAACCAAAGAGAAAGTCAAGTGTTGCTTCTAATGCTTTTTTGTTGCGTTTTTGTTGTGCTTTGGTCAAATACAAAAAAGGGGGTATGGGAGATGAAACAGTGGCCGTTGTAGGTGTGAAATTATAATGGAGATGATGAGGCTAATTGTTACCTATGGAAAGGTTTTGGCAAAGACAGCTGATACAGTGCATTTGGAAAGTATTCAAACCCCTTTGCTTTCCCCACATTTTGTTACGTTACAGCCTTATTCTAAAATATATGAAATAATTCAATCTACACACGGTACCCCATAATTACAAAGCGAAAACACGTTTTTGGTGATTACAGCCCAGAGTCTTCTTGGGTATGACGCTACAAGCTTGGCACACCTGTATTTGGGGAGTTTCTCCCATTCTTCTCTGCAGATCCTTTTAAGCTCTGTCAGGTTGGATGGGGAGCGTCGCTGCACAGCTATTTTCAGGTCTCTCCAGAGATGTTCGATCGGGTTCAAGTCCAGGCTCTGGCTTGGCCACTTCCCCAGATCTGTTCCTTCGACCTCATGGCTTGTTTTTTTCTCCAACATGTACTGTCAACTATTGGACCTTATATAGACAGGTATGTGCCTTTCCAAATCATGTCCAACCAATTGAATTTACCACAAGTGGTCCCCAATCAAGTTATAGAAACATCTCACAGATGATCAATGGAAACAGGATGCACCTGAGCTCAATTTCGAGTCTCATAGCAAAGGGTCTGAATAATTATGTAAATAAGTTATGTTTTTTCTTTTTTTAATAAATTAGCAAACTTTTCTAAAAACCTGTTTTCGCTTTGTCATTATGGGGTTTTGTGTGTAGTTTGATGAGGGGGAAAACATCTATTTTAGAATAAGGCTGTAACGTAACAAAATGTGGAAAAAGGGAAGTGGTCTGACTACTTTCAGAATGCACTGTATTCACCAGTGGAGGCTGCTGAGGGGAGGGCGGTTCATAATAATGTCTGGAACGGCGCAAATAGAATGGCATCAAACACATGGAAACCTTGTGTTTGATGTACTTGATACCTATCCACCCATTCTGCTCCAGCCATTACCACAAGCCCGTTCTCCCCAATTATGACACCACCAACCTGATGTGATATAAGCATATGATATAAGCATGTGATGTTAACAAAACATTACGGACAACTGCTCTTTCAATGACATAGACTGACCAGGTGAATTCAGGTGAAAGCTATGATCCCTTATTGATGTTACCTGTTAAATCCACTTCAATCAGTGTAAATGAAGGGGAGATGACAGGTTAAAGAAGGATTTTTAAGCCTTGACATAATTGAGACATGGATTGTGTATGTGTGCCATTGCGTGTGAATGGGCAAGACGCACGATTTCAGTGCGTTCGAATTGGGTATGGTAGTAGGTGCCAGGCGCACCGGTTTGAGTGTGTCAAGAACCGCAACGCTGCTGGGTTTTTCTCGCTCAACAGTTTCCTGTGTGTATCAAGAATGGTCCACCACCCAAAGGACATCCAGCCAACGTGACACAACTGTGAGAGGCATTGGAGTCAACATGGACCAGTATCCCTGTGGAACGCTTTCGACACCTTGTAGTCTATGCCCCGAAGAATTGAGGCTGTTCTGAGGGCAAAAGGGTGTGCAACTCATTATTAGGAAGGCGTTCCCAATGTTTTGTACTCCGGTTATTGTTGTAGTATATTGTTATTCATTTTGAGATAGTAGCTTACAATATAGTAGTGTAGATCAGGGATGTGCGACTGGCTGTCACCCTTTTGTAGAGCTGTTAAATAAAAATTTAACAGTTCGGGGACTTCTAACTTTTGAGAGTTAGAATAATATAATAAACAAGGTGCAATTACAAAATTTTGTTGTGCATCAGCAGTCACTCAATTAGCCCGTGTCAGCTACATTTTTAAAATATTGGTTAGTCATTCTAGCGCCCAGCATGGTCGAATTACCCCCCTGGGTGGAAGTGGTTACGCAGACCCATGAGCCACTGCAACCCCTCATGATGAGTTCTGTATTTTTGTGATCCCTACCCCAATCAAAGATGCCCATCCATGGTGTAGATGTAGTGTAGTTACTCATAATAGCCCAGAGAGAGAGAGAGTTTACATCAGTTTGATGTCTTTTCAAAATCATATTTATCCTCTTCGTCATCAAGAGACAAACAGTTCATCTATCACTGGGTCACCCTCATTAGGTTTCTGCTCCTTAAATCCCACCCCTCCCCCCAATACTCCATCACCTTTCTCCATTTCTCTTCACGTGTTACTCTCTCTGTCACTCGAACTCCCTATCTTTCTCTTTCTTTCTTTTTAACCAGCAGCTGTAATAATGACTTGCTCTGGGAGCTATCAAATGCCTGCAGCGGTGGATTACAGTGGCTGGCTAGTCTCTGGACCAGGCGACTGGAAAGCGAAGCGTAATCTTCAAAGAGGGGCTTAACCTCTGCCACCCGTCCCAGAGGAGTCGTCATTCACTGGGGCAAAGGCCAAAGAAAATGCTCCATGATGTTAATTTATATAATTCCGTGGAGAGGTTTAACAAGCTGCTTCAATATTATTGAAGTTAAGCAAGGAGGTGACTTCAGAAATTGAACATTTAGCCTTATTTTGGAGCTCTTTTTTGGCATGATAACTTTAACGGGTGCCTCACATTTAGTTTCTTAATTTTTTTTCTTAAAATGTATCAATCTATTTGCTTGAGGGATAGAAATAGCGTTCCCTCATATCTTGAGTCGATGCATTTCAACATCACAAAAGTATTTTGGTTCTCATTCATCCTCTGCTGTGGAAAAAAAAATCCTTAATAGAAAGATGCATATGAAGTCATAATACGAATGGGACCACACTATACAAAACCTCTGGGGGCCATACTTGCGGCCCCTGGAGAACAATGGAGCTGACTGTGGAGTTGAGATCATACTGCTTAGTAATTGTCCCTCCCACAGTTTTCCATAATATTCCATTCAGCTAATCTCATTGGAGGATAAATCAAGCAGGCATATTGTCTTTTTAATGAATTTAGCGAACACTCAAAGCACTGCTTTGCCAAAAGGGAAGTTTACAATTAAAGGCCCAGTGCAATCAAAAGCATGATTTTCATGTGTTGTGTTTGTATACACAGTTGAAGTCGGAAGTTTACATACACTTAGGTTGGAGTCATTAAAACTAGTTTTTCAACCTTTCCACAAATTTCTTGCTAACAAACTACAGTTTTCCTAACTACAGGTTAGGACATCTACTTTGTGCATGACACAAGTCATTTTTCCAACAATTGTTTACAGACAGATTATTTCACTTATAATTCACTGTAACACAATTCCATTGGGTCAGAAGTTTACATACACTGAGTTGACTGTGCCTTTAAACAGCTTGGAAAATTCCAGAAAATTATGTCATGGCTTTAGAAGCTTCTGATAGGCTAATTGACATCATTTGAGTCAATTGGAGGTGTACCTGTGGATGTATTTCAAGGCCTACCTTCAAACTCAGTGCCTTTTTGCTTGACATCATGGGAAAATCAAAAGAAATCAGCCAAGACCTCAGAAAAAAAATTGGAGACCTCCACAAGTCTGGTTCATCCATGAGAACCTGAAGGTACCACGTTCATCTGTACAAACAATAGTATGCAAGTATAAACACCATGGGACGAGGCAGCCGTCATACCGCTCAGGAAGGAGACGTGTTCTGTCTCCTAGAGATGAACGTACTTTGGTGCGAAAAGTGCAAATCAATCTCTGAACAACAGCAAAGGACCCGCTTCAGCGGACCCCCCGTGTCCATGGGAGCGCCACTGTTGTCTTGTGACCTTTGAATTCAAAGGGCTTTATTGGCATGGGAAACACATGTTTACATTACCAAAGCAAGTGAAATAGATCATCAGAAATGAACCGTTAACATTACACTCACAAAAGTTTGACAAAACAATACTCTCTCTCTCTCACTCTCTCTCTCTCTGTCTCTCTAGTTAAAGTGATCTCCCAACCCCATTAGGCAGTGTGTTACCTGATGGTGAGATGCCAGAGAGGGACAATGTTAATGAGAGTACTGCCACTAAGCCTCAGTCTGATCCACTTACCTAACCGTGGTACTGTATGATTTGAGCCCTAAGCTGATCAAGGCCTTTTGTTGTGCCATGAGGATGTGAAAGGGTTTTCATGTCATATGGCCTTTCTATATATTCTTCCAGTTCTGTAGCATATAATTATATAGCCTAAAAAGAGTTACAAATCTTTAAATCCATGACTATGTATTTTAGTGCATTGGCCAATCCGTGGCAATAATCAATCAGTTCCCTGCCAGCGTAAAGAAAACCAGGCCTGTGTAGTCACAGTGACTGAACCGGGGGACCATGTCAGGACCCTGACCCCATTTGGCCAAGCCTTTGGATCAGTCCACATTGACCACTGACACATTTTAGCTGCCCAAGTCTCTGCCTGCCCTGCCTGTAATATACTGCCCTGAGTTGAGCCTGGGGTAAGCTCTCCTCTCAGGCCTTTTCTCTGTCAATCTGGGTAAGACAGCTGGTTCAGCCTCGGTCATTGTTGCTCTTTACCAGATTACCTCTTATCATCTCTCCCATGGATTGTGACGTATTATAATCTGGGACGTGCATCATCCAAACAAACAAACAGGCCACCTCGGACGTCAGCGCTGATGCTCATTGCTCAGCTACCATCACCAAGGCTATGTGTTTCTGGAATTGCCTTTTGACTTGTTTCCATGGTTCCCAGCAGACAGAAACGGATTAAAATTGTCTTTATGACGTCTTCTCAACCATACGAGATCTTCCCAACCAGAAAACCGATGTACAACCAGAAGAGGACGTTATTAAGATGCCACATGCTAAGTTTTTACTGGGTTAGCAGTAAAAGAGAGCAGCGAACGGCACCTCCGAGTTCTGAGAAGCAAGGATTCAGGGGTTTAGATTGTTGATGTTTAATGCTGAATTCCTAGTAGAAAGTTACCTATAGGCTACATCTTGTGCTCCCCTCATGGAATGTTTAGATATACCTGATCTAATGGCTTGTTTTCCCCCAAGGTCATTTGGGGACTTTTTTGGACAAAGTGCATGAAGTTCCGAATTATGTCCAGTGGACATTTTGTCTTCTCACAACCACTGGTGCAAATCAATAGGATCGTCGGGAATAGTTTCACCTGAGATAGAAAAATAGCTTTACAAGTCCTGCTTAGCTAGAGAACAATCCTACCGTGCCCCCCCTAGTTTGTTTCCCATCAGGCAATTGGGCCGTCATTCATAAACATAGAGATGCAGTCATGTCACTGCGATTTGGCATAATGTGCACTTTTTCATAGACAAAGTAGAAGAGGGAGACATCTTCGCTGGTCTCAGGCAGTTCTGAAATAAGAGCAACTACAGTATCCCAGATACTGAGAAACTTGACTTCTCTTGACCGACATGGTGTGAAGTCATACACACCTGGGTTGTGTCCAGTTGGCACAAAACAAGAGAAAACATTTTGACAGAGTGAAATGGGCAGATACTAGCGGAACTTGTCAAAAGGAGAAACAACATTTTAAATGTTTACATATTGTACAATGAGGCAACACGTCAGACTTGTGGAAGGGTTTGTCAACCGCCCACACTCTCACGTTAGACGCTAGCTAAATAAATGAGCTAACGGGGGTTCCTCTAGCGGAGGTGGTGCCGGCTAATGAGAAACGTCACTTTGGGGAGACCGTGGGTCCGCTAACCTCGTGCCAACACTGGTGTCTGGAAAGGGTTCTCAACCAGTGGGTTGATGAATGACTCGGCTGAAGAGGGAATAGTAGTTATTTGAGTTAATTTCTCTTTCTCTTTGTCTCTCTTGCTCACTTTTTCCCCAATTACTTGTGTTCATGTGTTGACATGTTTTTACCTCTGACTACACACACATCACTGTTTTCGGGTCAAATTAAGCTAGGTTTACTAGAACTGGCAACACGCAACGTGTTCTTATACCATGTTTACCCCCCACCACCACCACACACACTACAATTTAACCTGATGAGAATGGACCACCTGACTCCCAGGGCCACAGACTGAGCTAGCGACACTCCATCGCTAACTACCTTATCCATCCATTGGCTACCAACCATTAGCGCTATAGCCACGAAACCATCCCTGTGGCCATCCCCTCTTCGTCCCAGACCCTCCTTCTTGATTAACCTATAGCAGCTTCACTGTGGTGGTAGAGCGCCCTATTTGTGTGGGAGCGGACCAGGTCCGAAAGAGTTAAGTGTAGAGGGACTGGAGATAGAAGGGGGGCAGAATGGGAGAGAGTGAACGAGAGAGGGCGTGCTGAGAGCTGCTCCGGTTGCTGGAGCAGTGGGGGGTGAAATGCAGCTATTTATAGACAAGTAAGGCTTTCTCTCTCCGCTCTCTTTCACTCTCTCTCTCACTCAGACACACACATAGACTCCCAAACAAAAGCGCACACTCACAAACCTGCTCAGAGGGCAATTGTTGAGCCTCCTTCTCACTGATCTGACCATAGTTTACGCTCTAATAAAGTGCCCCTCTTCAGCCCTGCATCCCGGACCTAAAGACTACACATCTCGATGACCCTCCACGATATAGCAGCTGTCGACTGTACACAACAGACCACCTCTTAAGTCATTGATCCTGCTTTGTAGTATACCCCTCTGTTGCAATTGGGTTGAGTTGTGCGTCATTTGCATGTTTTAACCCTTTAGACCCCTTAGTGTGTTGTGAATTCTGTAATGAATGTTTTGTAAGGTTTTTACAATTTTGCCGGCCCCAGGAAGAGTAGCTTCTGCCTCGGGAGTAGCTAATGGTGATCCTTAATAAATACAACATTTTCTCATTTTCTCACACATTTCAAACAGACATAGATCAAAGAACAAATGACGATTACAAGTTAACTTAGTTTTAAAGAGCACACCTCTTCTTTACTATGATACCACATTCATGTCAATAGGAATAACACTCATTTTGTCTTCCATTGTGTGAAGACACTCACTATCAAAAATTATTAACCCTAGAGTATTTACATTTTAGTACATTTGACTACATTTCTCAATCAAAATGTACCAAGTATATTATATTATACTTATAAATATTATTTACATATAAATATGTTTAATAAAAAATGTGTCCAAAAGGACAACAATCATAAAGTATTTCAAAACCCAGACAACGCGGGCTATTGGATTGACAAAGATTGTTACTTCTGTGACAATGTAAAAATGCTTACAAGTATTTATTTCAAAATGTAGATAACCTCTCTCTATATGATTTAGTGCAGACCAGGCCTGACACAAACTGTACAAATAGTCTATTTTGACAATAATTCAGTGAATTGGATGTGGTGGCGGACAGGTTGATCTTGAACACCAGATCTGGAGAAATAAAACACACTTTTCAAAACAACTCCAAAATCCCTGCCACTGTCACTTTAGTCCCAGGCTGTGTGGTACAAGGGTGAATGGTGGGGGCAGATACACTTGGGGTAGGCTCCGCTCTCGGGTGTGCTCTCCCTCTTCCCCGTGCTCCTCCTCTCCTTCTGCTCCTCCCTCTGCTTCCTCCTATCCTCCCTCTGCAACCTCCTTTCCCTCTTCCTCCTCCTCTCCATGTTCCTCTACCTCCTCTTCACTCTCATCTTCCTCTCTCTCTCCACTCCACTCTCCTCTCCCTCTACTTTCCTCTCCCTCCACTGTCCTCCTTTCCCTCTTCCTCCTCCTCTCCATGTTCCTCTCCCTCGTCTTCACTCTCATCTTCCTCTCTCTCTCCACTCCACTCTCCTCTCCCTCTACTTTCCTCTCCCTCCACTGTCCTCCTTTCCCTCTTCCTCCTCCTCTCCATGTTCCTCTCCCTCCTCTTCACTCTCATCTTCCTCCTCGCTCCACTCCTCTTCCTCCTCGCTCCACACCTCTATCCCTCCAATCATTTCTAACTGCTCTTCATCCTATGCCTTCTGCTGCTGAGCCCTAATTCTCCACATCATATCCCTCGCTTTCACTGAGCTAGAGGAACCGAGTAACAGGAATAAAGAACTATCTGGGAAGAAGAAGGGCAGTGGTGTATGATTAACCACTCATGGTGATTGTGATAACGTACAGAAACGTCCTTTTGTTCACCCGACCTATAATACCACACAATATAACCGCATTTCCTTCCAAGAGAATTCTCTTTGGTTATAGTCACAGCCGTGTATATTTCCCCTCAAGCCAATACCACGACGGCCCTCAAGGAACTACACTGGACTTTATGCAAACTTGAAACCATATATCCTGAGGCAGCATTTACTGTAGCTGGGGATTTTAACAAAGCAAATTTGAGGAAATGCTACCGAAGTTCTACCGACACATTGACTATAGTACTCGCGCCGGGAAAACACTCAACCGCTGCTATTCTCTCTCCTCGGGATGCCTACAAGGCCCTCCCCGGCCTCCCTTCGGCAAATCAGATCAAAACCCCATTTTGCTCCTTCTTTCCTATAGGCAGAAACTCAAACAGGAAGTACCCATGCTAAGGTCTATTCAACGCTGGTCTGACCAATCGGAATCCATGCTTCAAGATTGTTTTGATCACGCGGACTGGGATATGTTCCAGGTAGCCTCAGATAATAACATTGGTGTATACACAGACACGATGACTGAGTTCATCAGGAAGTGTATAAGGGATGTTGTTCCCACTGTGACTATTTAAAACCTACTCAAACCAGCAACTGTGGCTAGATGACAGCATTCACGCTAAACTGAAAGCGTGAACCACCGCATTTACCCATGGCAAGGTGTCACGGCCGTCGTTGAAGGAAGAAGTGGACCAAAGTGCAGCATGGTGAGCGTACATATTCCTTTTTATTTGAATGGCGCCGACAAAAACAATAAACAATACAAAAAATGACCGTGAAGCTTAAGGGCTATAGTGGCACAAGCAAAGACCACTACCCACAACGAAAGGAGGGAAAAAGGGCTACCTAAGTATGGTTCCCAATCAGAGACAACGATAGACAGCTGTCCCTGATTGAGAACCATACCCGGCCAAAACATAGAAAAACAATATCATAGAAAACAAAACATAGAATGCCCACACCAAATCACAACCTGACCAAACTAAATAGAGACATAAAAAGGCTCTCTAAGGTCAGAGCGTGACACAAGGTGACTTGGAATATGATTGAATACAAACAGTAGCTATTCCCTCTGTAAGGCAATCAAACAGGCAAAATGTCAGTACAGAGACAAAGTGGAATTGCAATTCAATGCCTCAGACACGAGACGTATGTGGCAGGGTCTACAGACAATCACGGATAACAAAGGGAAAACCAGCCACGTCGTGGACACAGTCGTCTTGCTCCCAGACGAGGTAAACACCTTCTTCGCCCGCTTTGAGGATAACACAGTGCCAATGACGCGGCCGGCTCCAAAGGACTGTGGGCTCTCATTCTCCATGGCTGACGTGCGTAAGACATTTAAGCGTGTTAACCCTCACAAGGCTGCCGGCCCAGACGGCATCCCTAGCCGCGTCCTCAGAGCATGTGAATAACAGCTGGCTGGAGTTTTTATGGACATATTATATCTCTCCCTATCCCAGTCGGCTGTCCCCACTTCCTTCAAGATGTCCACCATTGTTCCTGTACCCAAGAAAGCAAAGGTATCTGAACTAAATGACTATAGCCCCATGGCATTCACTTCTGTCATCATGAAGTGTTTTGAGAGGCTAGTTCAGGACCATATCACCTCTACCTTACCTGACATCCTAGACCCACTTCAATTTGCTTACCTTACCGCTAAACCCGCAATAACATCTAAATATGTGTATTTGACCAGTAACATTTGATTTGATTTAACAGAGGGAGGGATAAATAGGATGCAGGAACATCATCTCTCTCACTCTCTCACACTGCCTCTCTCTTCCTTCATCTCTTCATAACATACTGTATACTACATACTTAATGAGTATGTGCTGTGATGCATACTATATAGTATTAGTTAATTTTAGTATACTGTAAATGAACAGTATCCTTTCAGTTGAGTGTACTAGCGCTTCGCCTGTCTACCGGAAGTTGAATTGTGCAACTTCTTGCTAGCTTGTTAGCATAAAAAATTCCAAGCTAGACATCTTACAACTTCATTAACAATGTTCATTGAGAACGCACAACAACTATACAACTTAGCTAAGCTAAGAATGATGGGAATAATCAAGTCTATAAACGTTGAGTAGTTAGTTTGATAGGATATAGTTAATATACTGGCAAGTTCGATGTATTAGTAGCCAACTAACGTTAGGTAGCTAGGTAACATACCGGAACATACAAGCAACTGCTGTAATGATATGCTATGCGGTTCGTAAGGCTAGCGTAGCCAACAAATTGTCAGCCAACGTAACGTATTTGAAATGTCATTACGTAATTACATTGCTCAACATTTCTTAAGATGTGTCATAGTTAGTTAAAGCAACTAATTTGTATATGCTTTCGTCGGACTTCGGCTGCATATCTTCCGCCATTTTCTTCAAATCTGAATTTTTGTTTTCTGAAGAATTGCATTATGGGCCTTAAAAGCACCGAAATAATGTCCACTGCTCCCATTCCACACACACACACACACACACACACACACACACACACACACACACACACACACACACACACACACACACACACACACACACACACACACACACACACACACACACAGCAAACAGTATCATCATGTATACAGCACTTTCAATCAATCAAAATCATTTTATGAAGCCCTTAGTGGTCAGATCGTTTCTCAGTTCATGGTTTGCATATGTACGGTACCAGTCAAAAGTTTGGACACACCTACTCATTCCAGGGTTTTTCTTTATTTTTACTATTTTCTAATATGAATAATATATGACATAACACATATGGAATGATGTAGTAACCAAAATAGTGTTAAACAAATCAGTTGTGCAGTGAAGCTCCCCATCCAACCTGATAGAACTTGAGTGGATCTGCAGAGAAGAATGGGAGAAACTCCCCAAATACAGGTGTGCCAAGCTTGTAGCGTCATACCCAAGAGGACTAGAGGCTGTAATCACTGCCAAATGTACTTCAACAAAGTACTGAGTAAAGGGTCTGAATTCTTATGTGAATATGATATTTCCGTTTTTTTTCCATTTTTTAATAAGCCTTTAATGTAACAAAATGTGGAAAAAGTCAAGGGGTCTGTATACTTTCTGAATGCACTGTATAGCCCATGCATATCTGTACCTTGCAAACATGAAAAACCATGACCTAAGCCCGACAGATAAGCACAAATTACTCTCATCTCCATTTCGGTGGCTAGTTACCTCGTTGTCTGTATGGCTAGCTTGTGAAAGTGACAGCTGAGGTTGACGCTTTGGGAGCGCAGCCCAAATTTACCGCCACACACAACTTTTCTTGTCTGACAGACAGCAAGCGGCTTGGGCCGTTCCCATACGAATTACATCAGTAGAAATCAGACAAAACGACCAACTAGTTAGCTGACTACTGTATATACACAGCTAAACACTGCAACTATTCCCATGAGACAGAGAGCAATCATTTGAACTCCCGCTCCACCGCTGATGTGCTCGCCTGTATCAACCAATTAGTCATGACAGGACTTGCTAGTCAGAGCTATTGCCCAACTTTCACAGCATCAAACATCGACAACACCAAACATACATCTGCTGTTGACTTATTTCACTCACCTCGACATCATCGCTTTTCAAAGTGCACCGACGTGCCCGAATCCGTATCACCAACCAACATGCTGTAGATACAGCCTCTTTCACAGTAAAAAGTCGGTCTCTGTTATCATTTCGAGTAAAATAAAGTCAAACGACAGCATACCGGGTTTCTAGTTGATGACAACAGCCATGCGAATATGTTCCTTTTGCGATATTGACACAGACACTGTATCATTGTTCGAAAAACAAGGTCGTTGACGGACGCTATGGGTTCTAAAGGGTTAATGCCTTGAAAAAATGACAACGGGGATGACCTATGCAAGTTATCATCCTCGGCTTACGCCCACTACACTGGGTGATCGCCGGGGGGGTCTCGGTCCCCATTGACGTCACCGGCGTGAACCAGTCGTACCGGGTCTAAACCTCAGGCTCTCAGGGGAATGTAAGACAAATTGTTGTGTGCGTGCCTGTTTGTACCAATTGGTGTTCATGGGTGTGTGTGTTTGTTTGCGCATTTCTGTTTGTTTCGAGGTGGGTGCATGTTTCTGGTCTTTACTTCTGGTCCCCCCTCTCTCTCCTGTCCTGCTATATCCGACTATCAAATCCTCTTCCCAGAGTTGTCCCATTAGGAAGGTCACCACCTCCAGTCTAGGTGCTGTCCCGCCCAGGCTCTCTCTCTATACCCTGGGAAAGCAGGACTGAGCTCTTCTCTGGGAGAAAGAAGGTTAGCCTGAGCATCGGAGCCTGCTACGATCAAGCTACTTGTGTCAATGGGATTGCGGTAAACAAACAAGCTATTCTGGGCCCTATGGAGCGTAGATTCCCGGAGCACGCAAGAAAGCCTGTTGATTTTAATTGTATTTAGCGGAAGGGAATTGGTGTAGGAAGCGAGATGTTGTTCCTTTTGTTTCGTTCGAGCCTGGGTGGTGTGTGTGTGTCTTCGGTGCTGGCTCAGGGCATTTAATACGGCTTTGACGGCTCTTTGAAAAGACAAAATGGCTCAAAATACCACATGATGTGTCAGGATGCCGTGTTGCGATGGCTCTTTGAACTGCGGCTGTGATCGGGGGAACAAATCAATATCCCTTTAGCTTCTTGACCCTTTGAGGAAAGAGGGGAAGTTTAGCCTGAATGTGTGAGCACAGTCCCTCCCTAAACTCCATATAGCACATAGTCAACTGGGGATGTATGTATCATGTGTCTCAAAGTTGGAGTTCGGATTTAGGATCCGTTTTTGGTTTGTAGATCACAATGAATACGATTTCATGGATGGGGTGAACTAATATGCTTTTTGTGGCAAGACTAATTGAGAACCAACTTGAGAGCCTAGGTATTGAGAGCCTAGTTGAGACCACGTTGCACTGTAGTCTTATGTCTGAGTCCTCATCATCATCATCATGTGAACATCTTTAGCGAGAATTCCTATCCTGAGACGACATTAAAATATGAGCGAATCCAGGAGGTCTCCTACCCTGTGTTTTATAACACCAGCACTTGTCAAACGATATCTGTCTAATTACCGGTTTGAGTTCTCCCCCAGTGAGGAAAGGCTCTGTTTCATAAAGCAAATCTTATAATTAAAACAACTCCGTGATAGTGATGTGGCTATGGTCTGCTTTCCAGAGAGCTCATCATGACAGCTCTATCATTTCCACATTCCCCTCTCCTCACGGAGTTCAGCGATATGAGGCGGCTTTAGGAGGAGTAATAAGGTTTGCACATTATTGTTTCTTTTCAGGAATTGGGTGAGTTCAGTCTTTTCCTACTGATAGAGAGTGGATTTCAGCCAATCTTTTTTTTTATTGCACTCAGGAGAAGATACACTGCTCAAAAAAATAAAGGGAACACTTAAACAACACAATGTAACTCCAAGTCAATCACACTTCTGTGAAATCAAACTGTCCACTTAGGAAGCAACACTGATTGACAATAAATTTCACATGCTGTTGTGCAAATGGAATAGACAACAGGTGGAAATTATAGGCAATTAGCAAGACATCCCCAATAAAGGAGTGGTTCTGCAGGTGGTGACCACAGACCACTTCTCAGTTCCTATGCTTCCTGGCTGATGTTTTGGTCACTTTTGAATGCTGGCGGTGCTTTCACTCTAGTGGTAGCATGAGACGGAGTCTACAACCCACACAAGTGGCTCAGGTAGTGCAGCTCATCCAGGATGGCACATCAATGCGAGCTGTGGCAAGAAGGCTTGCTGTGTCTGTCAGCGTAGTGTCCAGAGCACGGAGGCGCTACCGGGAGACAGGCCAGTACATCAGGAGACGTGGAGGAGGCCGTAGGAGGGCAACAACCCAGCAGCAGGACCGCTACCTCCGCCTTTGTGCAAGGAGGAGCACTGCCAGAGCCCTGCAAAATGACCTCCAGCAGGCCACAAATGTGCATGTGTCTGCTCAAACGGTCAGAAACAGACTCCATGAGGGTGGTATGAGGGCCCGGCGTCCACAGGTGGGGGTTGTGCTTACAGCCCAACACCGTGCAGGACGTTTGGCATTTGCCAGAGAACACCAAGATTGGCAAATTCGCCACTGGCGCCCTGTGCTCTTCACAGATGAAAGCAGGTTCACACTGAGCACATGTGACAGACGTGACAGTCTGGAGACGCCGTGGAGAACGCTCTGCTGCCTGCAACATCCTCCAGCATGACCGGTTTGGCGGTGGGTCAGTCATGGTGTGGGGTGGCATTTCTTTGGGGGGGCCGCACAGCCCTCCATATGCTCGCCAGAGGTAGCCTGACTGCCATTAGGTACCGAGATGAGATCCTCAGACCCCTTGTGAGACCATATGCTGGTGCGGTTGGCCCTGGGTTCCTCCTAATGCAAGACAATGCTAGACCTTATGTTGCTGGAGTGTGTCAGCAGTTCCTGCAAGAGGAAGGCATTGATGCTATGGACTGGCCCGCCCGTTCCCCAGACCTGAATCCAATTGAGCACATCTGGGACATCATGTCTCGCTCCATCCACCAACTCCACGTTGCACCACAGACACTGATCAAATTGGTCCTGACATTGTCATTGGACTGTTAAACCACCTGATCTGCTTTCTGGTGGCCTGCTTTCTAAGAAGTGCCAATGACAATCTTGATCTGGAGGACTTTTGTCTAGTCACACGAGTGGATGAAAGGGTCTAAAAAGCTTGTTGACATCAGATGGCATGGGATCTATGCATCCACACATGGGGCTCAAGCAGAAACCCAGCCAGCCCTGCTCTGGGCACGTATTGACGAGGGAGAGCAAACACACAAGCCTAAACCAGAGATTCCCACACTGGCAATCACTCTGCGAATACGTATGATTCAGAATCAACATAGGACACTGACTCATTGCTTAGTAAATGTCTGTTTTGAAGGAAGTGAGGGAGTAAACAAACATTTTGGGTGCACAAAATGGAACTGAAGTCAGTCACATAATTCATAGTGTGGAAATTAGCTTGACTAAAGCAACGTTTTGGACCCACTGGTTTTGAAAAGTGGTTACATAAGGACCACTCAAGGAGTATGTAAACAGTGTTCAGGTATACTCAAGTTCATATGATGACAGCTTATGCTATATTTTGTGAAACTGTCATGCCCATGTCAAAGTGACACTGTAGTAAAGTGCCGTTACCCTGTTGTCGTCGAATCGGCTAGATGCTCGTACATGTGCCATTAATCATGTCAACAATCTTTCCCTGCCGTGCCATCCCACTTCATCCCAAGCAGTGAAAAAACAGGACAGCACACAAACACATAGGTCTGCATACCCAAGGCATATATTAATAATGATAACGCAGCAATCATCTCGGCGTCAGATGGGGAAGTAATCCTCAGCAAACTCCTCCTAAAACCTGAGTGAGTGAGAGGGATTGCTGATAATCCCTCTTCCTGGTTTACATGAAATCAGCGCCAAAGCCCGAAAGCAATAGAGCAAAGTAAAGCCAGACTTGCTTCTCAGTGCTGCCATCCGACACACCGATCATTTATGGATCTGATTTGTTTTAGTGTCTCCGTTTCCACCGGCAAATAACCCGCAAATCTAGGCTACGCGTTATGGCACATCCATTTAAACCCCCCCTGAGTTTACGATGTAAGTGAATGGCTCCAAACAGTCAGCATGTTTGGTAACTGTTTGAGCCTCTGTAACGTCCGTTGTGTTTGTGTCGAGTTTCCCAAAGGATAGGAGTTGTCTGCGTATGTCATGTACAGTATCCTTCATGTTACGCTGAGCCAATAAGAGTCTGCATCTTACACACACACACACGCACTAGCCTCCAAAATGAAATGGTCAGTTAGATTGAGGTCAGTGTCCCCCCCCCCCCTACCCTCGATTAGCCTCCCCTACCACCTGTGGGAGCTCCCTCCACCGCCCACCGCCCCGAACCCATGTAACACCCATGCACAGCTGCCAAAAGCAGTGTTACGCAATGAAAGTTGCAATGAAAGTTACAAAGGTGCGGGGGGAAATAGGAATCTCGGAAGGTACAGTATTGACCAGAGAGACCGCCACATATAAGAAATGATTGGCTAATTACTCAATGTGCTGGGTTATTGTCAAATGTTCCGGCTTGCGTGGAGCGCTCCAAAGGCAGGTCTTTGTTTTCAGGCCTGGCAGTCTCTCTCCTCTCTTCTCCTCTCCAGACCCTTTCTTTCACACACTGCCCTACCTACATTTTGCGTTTTAGTCATCTAGCAGACACTCTATCCAGAGCGATTTACAGTAGTGAGCGCATACATTTTGTGGAAAGTAAAGAGTGGAGACAGCAGGCCTGTTTTGATTCATTCTCATACCCTTTGGCCTTTTTTACTGTGCCTGGAATTTCACGATTGCTTTTTAGGGGACCGTCTTCTCCTGACTCCTGAGCTGACATACTATCTAGGGCCTTAATAAAGGGGCAGTCTGCAGTTGCAAAATCAATGTACCAATTGATTCTTGAAGAATATGAGCTTAGTCCAATTGTTGTACCCCATCAGAATCCAAAATATGGCTCGTTTTACTCCAATTTTTGTAATCAAAGTAAATGTAAACAAACACTATAATTATAGTCTCAAAGCATGCTTAAAATGATAATTTCTATATCATAGTCCTTACATCCATAGCTCTGTCTATGAATTTGAGAGTGGTTACATTTCTCCAGCCCCATCCCTCAGCTTTTTACCGAAACCGAGGCAGGGAGTACCCTCCGTTTTGTTTCAACTGCGGATTGCCGATTTAAATTCACAAGCAGATTAAGCATTGGAAAGTGGATTGCATCACAATCTGTAAAATGCAAACACAACTGGGCCACCTCGTCAGTTTTGGATGAGTGTTCATTTTTGGAGGCATGCTCTCCAAAAAGGTGGCCAAACTGTTTACATTTTTACATTTGTGTCGTATCCTCTTGGATTGGACGTGTAATGAGAGGTTTTTGTTTGACTCCAGCTTCTGTAGTAAAATCAATGGCTACGTTCTGATTCTCTACCATTCTCCCAAAGTGTGGACTGGTATGCCCCACTCATGGGTTTAAAAGGAATGGACTGGTCTAAGAAATATGCTGGAAACTCCATCCAGCCTTACTTGCACCAGTCCCTTCATTTTAAATGCATGATGTCACACCCTGATCTGGTTCACCTGTCCTTGTGATTGTCTCCACCTCCTTCAGGTGTCACTTGTTATCCCCGGTGTATATATCCCTGTGCTTCCTGTCTCTCTGTGCCAGCTTCGTCTTGTTTGCCAATTCAACCAGCGTTTTCCCTTGCTCCTATTTGTCCCCAGTCCCCAGTCTCTGTTTGTTTCTAGTCCTCCTGGTTTCGACCCTTGCCTGTCCTGACTCCGAACCCGCCTGCCTGATCACTCTGCCTGTTCTGACTACCAGCCTGCCTATCCCCTTGCACTGTTTTTGGACTCGGATCTGGTTTCTGACCCCTGCCTGACCTCGAGACTGTCTATTATCTGGTACTGTTTGGACTCTGACCTGGTTTATGAACTCTCGGCTGTCCCCGACCTGCCTTTGCCTACTCACTTTGTTATTATCAATATCGGAGCTCTACCATCAGCCTCCTGTGTCTGCATTTGGGTCTCGCCTTGTGCCCTTATAAATGAGGGGGAGTGAACAAGTGCACACTTCTGGAGAAGGGTAAAGAATCAGAACACTTTAAATATTTTATACTGGTATGTTCACTGCTGTTTGCAAAACATACTGTAGTCCAATCTGAATGCAACTTTAGCAAGCATGGTCCAATGCAGAAAAAGCATTGGACCAAACCAATGCAAAAAAAAATTGCGCAATAAGTCAACGTCAGGGTCTTCGCTTCCATTCCACCACGTGCGTTGGGTTTGCGTGGTTATGGTTGCTTGTGTGTGGGGGAGGAGGGGGGAATTGTGCTCTAAATGGAGAGTGAGTGGAACACGGATTTTCCGAGGATTCTATCAGCGCTAGGAATGGCTTTAAACTTCTCCCATGGATACATTTCATTAGAGAGCCAGCGCTGATATTTCCCCAGTGGCGAAAGAGGGAAGGGGTATGAGGGAGAGACTCAACACTGGGTTTTCAACAATCTTCCTCTTGTCTGTTGTGCAGAGACTCCATAGAACACTAGTGAAGCTAAGTCCATATTGTTTCCATGAACACAGTTTGTTTTTCATGTCCTGTCGCTTTACTGATAATGTAGGAATTACATGTGCATCTCATCCATACTCAACATAATGTCACACCCTGACCATAGTTTGCTTTGTATGTTTATATGTTTTGTTTGGTCAGGGTGTGATCTGAGTGGGCATTCTCTGTTGTATGTCTAGTTTGTCTGTTTCTGTGTTTGGCCTGATATGGTTCTCAATCAGAGGCAGGTGTTAGTCGTTGTCTCTGATTGGGAACCATATTTAGGTAGCCTGTTTTGTCATTGTGGGATGTGGGTGATTGTCTATGTGTAGTGTTTTGTGTCAGTGCTATTTTTCTATAGCTTCACGTTCGTTGTTTGTTATTTTTGTATAGTTCGTTCAGTGTTCTCTTTCTAAATAAATATCAAGATGAACACTTACCACGCTGCATATTGGTCCTCCGATCCTTCCAACTACTCCTCCTCAGATGAAGAGGACGACGAGCGTGACAGAATCACCCACCAACCAAGGACCAAGCAGCGTGGTAACGGGCAGCAGCAGCGATTACAGGACTCCTGGACCTGGGAGGAGATTCTGGACGGCAAGGGATCCTGGGCACAGGCTGGAGAGTACCGCCGCCCCAAGGCTGAGCTGGAGGCAGCGAAAGCAGAGAGGTGGTGGTATGAGGAGGCTGCACGAAAGCGCGTCTGGAAGCCAGAGAGGCAGCCCCAAAAATGTATTGGGGGGAAGGGACACGGGGGGGTGTGGCTAAGTCAGGTAGGAGACCTGAGCCAACTCCCCGTGCTTACCATGGAGCGAGAGGGACCGGGCAGGCACCGTGTTATGCCGTGAGGCGCACGGTGTCCCCGGTGAGCAGGCATAGCCCGGTGCGGTACATAGCAGCGTCTCGTATCTAGAGTGGGCAACGAGCCAGGTGCCATGAAGCCGGCTCTGCGCATCTGGTCTCCAGTGCGTCTCCTCGGGCCGGGGTACATGGCACCAGCCCTACGCATGGTGTCCCCGGTTCGCCAGCACAGCCCAGTGCGGGCTATTCCACCTCGCCACACTGGCCTGGCTACGGGGAGCATTCAGCCAGGTAGGGTTGGGCAGGCTCGGTGCTCGAGACCTGTAGTGCGCCTCCATGGTCCGGTCTATCCGGTGCCTCCTCCACGCACCAGGCCTCCGGTGACAGCCCCCCGCACCAGGCTGTCTCTCCGTCTCCTCACTACAGGTGCTCCCTCCTGTCCAGCGCCGCCAGAGTCTCCCTCCTGTCCAGCACCGCCAGAGTCTCCCTCCTGTCCAGCACCGCCAGAGTCTCCCTCCTGTCCAGCGCCGCCAGAGTCTCCCTCCTGTCCAGCGCCGCCAGAGTCTCCCTCCTGTCCAGCGCCGCCAGAGTCTCCCTCCTGTCCAGCGCCGCCAGAGTCTCCCTCCTGTCCAGCGCCGCCAGAGTCTCCCTCCTGTCCAGCGCCGCCTGAGCCGTCCTACTGTCCATCGCCGACTGAGCCTTCCTCCTGTCCAGCGCCGCCTGAGCCGTCCTCCTGTCCAGCGCCGCCTGAGCCGTCCTCCTGTCCAGCGCCGCCTGAGCCGTCCTCCTGTCCAGCGCCGCCTGAGCCGTCTTCCTGTCCAGAGCCGCCAGAGCCGTCCGTCAGTCAGGAGCCGCCAGAGCCGTCCGTCAGTCAGGAGCCGCCAGAGCCGTCCTTCAGTCAGGAGCCGCCCGAGCCGTCCGTCAGCCAGGAGCCGCCCGAGCCGTCCGTCAGCCAGGAGCAGCCAGAGCCGTCCGTCAGCCAGGAGCCGTCCGTCAGCCAGGAGCCGCCAGAGCCGTCCGTCAGCCAGGAGCCGCCCCTCAGTCCAGAGCCGCCCCTCAGTCCGGAGGCGCCCCTCAGTCCGGAGGCGCCCCTCAGTCCGGAGGCGCTCCTCAGTCCAGTGGGGCCCTTTAGTAGGGTTGCCAGTCCAAGGTCGGTGGCGAGGGTCGCCGTTCCTAAGAGGCCACTGAAGCGGGTAATGACTATGGTGAAGTGGGGTCCACGTCCCGCGCCAGAGCCGCCACCGCGGATAAATGCCCACCCAGACCCTCCCCTATAGGTTTAGGTGTTGCGGCCGGAGTCTGCACCCTGACCATAGTTTGCTTTGTATGTTTATATGTTTTGTTTGGTCAGGGTGTGATCTGAGTGGGCATTCTGTTGTATGTCTAGTTTGTCTGTTTCTGTGTTTGGCCTGATATGGTTTTCAATCAGAGGCAGGTGTTAGTCGTTGTCTCTGATTGGGAACCATATTTAGGTAGCCTGTTTTGTCATTGTGGGTTGTGGGTGATTGTCTATGTGTAGTGTTTTGTGTCAGCGCTATTTTTCTATAGCTTCACGTTCGTTGTTTGTTATTTTTGTATAGTTCGTTCAGTGTTCTCTTTTTAAATAAATATCAAGATGGACACTTACCACGCTGCATATTGGTCCTCCGATCCTTCCAACTACTCCTCCTCAGATGAGGAGGACGACGAGCGTGACACATAACCCACCATATATCTTCGGTGCTTGTATTGTAGCAACCGGGAAGAACAGCCAGTCAGCCCTGTGGTGTCGGAGTAAGGCGTGTTTATCCGAGATGCTTGTCGGGCAGTTGTTTGTGTTCTGCAGCCTGGCTGGGCACCACGGCACAGCATGAGGACCTATCGTGGTCCCGTGTGGCTCAGTTGGTAGAGCATGGCGCTTGCAACGCCAGGGTTGAGGGTTCAATTCCCACGGGGGGACCAGGGTTCAATTCCCACGGGGGGACCAGGATGAATGTGTATGAACTTTCCAATTTGTAAGTCGCTCTGGATAAGAGCGTCTGCTAAATGACTTAAATGTAAATGTATTCTTGGAGGATCTGGGGGCACGAGTCGCTCTCTCCTTCCACAAGGACCTGGGGCTGTGGGTTGCAGAATTCCTCCCCACCCCATCCTCCCCCCACTTGGTCTGCTCCATCAGACAGTGGGGGTGGACAGAAAGCCACAGTCTGTCGAATGCCAATAACCTATTTGAGCTGTTAGTAGCATTGTTCCAACGTGGCATGGTACAACATTCCATATTAGTATTTGTACAAAAGGGTAACCGCTGCTGAACTCGAAGGCATAACCAGGGTTGCAGCGCCGCATCCAGCTGTTTGTTTTACCAGCTCTCTCTCTTCTCCCCCTACCCCTCCCCTTTACCAAGACTTTGCCGATATTGGAAAAAAAACCATGGGTTTAATCATTGCAGTAACAGCCTAAACCAGGACCATCTAAGAGTTCAGGATTTCCCGCAACGGGCTTGTTGTCGTATCCGTGAAAGCGGTGCCTGTGCCTGTGCGCGTCAGTTAGCCTAGCGGTTAAGAGTGATGGGCCAGTAACCACTGGTTCGAATCTGCCGTTCGGCCCACTTAACCCCCAACAAAAACTGCTCCCCCGGGCGCCAATGATGTGGACGTCAATTAAGGCAGCCCCCCCCCCCGCACATCTCTGGTTCAGAGGGGTTGGGTTAAATGTGGTAGACACATTCAATTGTGCAACTGACTAAGTACCCCCTTTCACATGTGAGAATGTAATTTGTTTGTACGTTTCTGTGTGTTGTATGTGGGTGTTGGTGATTTAGTAACTGTAGGTGGATGTGTGTATTTGGTATGTGTGTGCCTGGAAAGCACGGACCCACTGTTAATTGTCTGGATAACTCGGGCTAAGTAGGGTATGTCTTTTAATCAGAACACTGCTTGGATACCATATATATTTTTTAAATGTAACCTTTTAACTCGGCATGTCAGTTAAGAACAAATTCTTATTTACAATGACGGCCTACCGGGGAACAGTGGGTTAACTGCCTTGTTCAGGGGCAGAACGACAGATTTTTACCTTGTCAGCTCGGGGATTCAATCCAGCAACCTTTCGGTTTCTGGCCCAATGCTGTAACCACTAGGCTACCTGCCGCCCCCAGATGGTGGGTTCTTTCCTGAGAAATGCCTTTAGATTAGAGAGTCCGACACACACAGACACACACCCACACACTGAACTGAACAGAACCTTTACAATCGAGTGCATTTCTGTTTTGATTATTCATGCCTTGTCATCTAAGATGAGTCACATTCAGAATGTGAACGTGTAGTATTCAGCATTTGTGTGTGAGAGCGTGTCATCTAACGCGGGCTGAGAGGGTGATTGGTGTGTGTGTGTGTGTGTCAACGAGCTGAACGGCGTGTTCGCTCAGGGAACAGAGGAAGTGGATCACACTTCCTGTTTGTCTCACCGACGTGTACCAGCCTACAGACGTGTTTCACCATAGCATAAAGGGCTGTGGCGGACATGGTATTTCTAAATAATCCACAGGAGCATTCTAGAATTCTATTTAACCTCTAACGCCTCACAAACCCGGATCCGGGAGCACCCCCAACACAAAAGCTGACAAGCATAGCCTAGCATAAAGTTACAGGGATATCATGAAATAAAATGTTCATGAAATCACAAGTCCAAGACACCAAATGAAAGATACAGATCTTGTGATTCAAGCCATCATCTCTGATTTGTAAAATGTTTTACAGGGAAGACACAATATGTAAATCTATTAGCTAACCACGTTAGCAAAAATCACCATTTTTCTTTGTCCACCATTTTTTCTCAACACCAGTAGCTATCACCAATTCGGCCAAATAAAGATATTGATAGCCACTAACCAAGAAAAAACCTCATCAGATGACAGTCTGATAACATATTTATGGTATAGGATAGGTTTTGTTAGAAAAATGTGCATATTTCAGGTATAAATCATAGTTTACAATTGCACCCACCATCACAACTCGACTAGAAAAAATACAGAGAGCAACGTGTATTACCTAATTACTAATCATAAAACATTTCTTAAAAATACACAGCGTACACTAATTGAAAGACACAGATCCTGTGAATCCAGACAATATTTCAGATTTTCTAAGTGTCTTACACTGAAAACACAATAAATCGTTATATTGCCATAGCACATGTGCAAACATTACCCCAGCATTGATTCACGGCAAAAAGAGCGATAGCATTATCATCACCACAAATGTATTAATTTTTTCACTAACCTTCTCAGAATTCTTCAGATGACACTCCTGTAACATCATATTACAACATACATATAGAGTTTGTTCGAAAATGTGCATATTTAGCCACCAAAATCGTGGTTAGACAATGAGAAAAGTAGCCAAGCTGGTCAGAAAATGTCGGGCGCCATATTAGACAGTGATCTAGTCTTATACATAAATACTCATAAACTTGACTAAAAAATACAGGTTGGACAGCGATTGATAGACAATTTAATTCTTAATGCAATCGCTGAATTACATTTTTTAAATTATCCTTACTTTTCAATACAGGTTGCGCCAAGCGAAGCTACACCAAACAAAATGGCGGCATAAGCGTTTAACATTTTTCGACAGAAACACGATTTATCATCATAAATAGTTCTTACTATGAATTGTTCTTCCATCAGAATCTTGGGCAATGAATCCTTTCTCCGGTCTAATCGTCTTTTGGTCGAAAGATGTCCTCTTGTTCCGTCGAAATGGCCACTAACGTTCACCATGCACTCAAAGTGCCCAGCTCCTCAAAGTGCATCACACAGAAATGCCATAAAATCGCCCTAAACGGATATAAATTGCTATAAAACGGTTCAAATTAACTACCGTATGATGTTTTTAACACCTATGACGAGTAAAAACATGACCGGAGAAATATTACTGGCTAAACAACAGCTTGGAAGGAGGCAAGTCCGATGTCCATCGTGCGTCAGGCGCGGGCAGGAAAAGAAAGCTACTTCCGGTCTTTGGTGTTTTATACAGGCCCTGATTGCGCAATCGACTCCATTCAAAGCGTCACCACGTACTGACATCCAGAGGAAGACGTAGGCAGTGTTTGTTTCTCCATAGCATTTACAGAGACCTTACAACTTTACGATTTCTGAAATCTCACTCCCTGTCATGAAAAGTGCTGTAGAAGGAGTTCTGTTTCACTCAGAGACAAAATTCTAACGGCTATAGAAACTAGAGAGTGTTTTCTATCAAATAATAATAATAATATGCATATTGTACGAGCAAGAATTGAGTAGGAAGCCGTTTAATCTGGAGACCGATTTATGCTAAGTCGAAACAGCACCCCCTATATTCGCAAGAAGTTAAGTGATAATGCCAGAGAAGCTCGTGTTTGGAGGATATGTTTGCACGGTTTGCTGGCCCGAGACGACAAAATGTAAATAAGAAATAAAAGGAACAAGTTATTAAAGAGCAGCAGTAAAATAACAATAGCGAGACTATATACAATGGGTACCGGTGCAGAGTCAATGTGCTGGGGCACCGGTTAGTCGAGGTAATATGTACATGTAGGTAGAGTTATTAAAGTGACTATGCATAGATATTAACAGAGAATAGCAGTGTCATAATAGGGGGTGGGGGGTGGGAAATGCAAAGAGTGGGTAGCCATTTGATTAGATGTTCAGGAGTCTTATGGCTTGGGGGTAGAAGCTGTTTAGAAGCCTCTTGGACCTAGACTTGGCGCTCCGGGACCGCTTGCTTTGCGGTAGCAGAGAGAACAGTCTATGACTAGGGTGTTGCCATTCCAGGCAGTGATGCAACCAGTCAGAATGTTCTCGATGGTGCAGCTGTAGAACCTTTTGAGGACCTGTAAAAGGTTTTGTCGTGCCCTCTTCACGACTGTCTTTGTGTGCTTGGATCATGTTAGTTTGTTGGTGATGAGGACACCAAGGAACTTGACGCTCTCAACCTGCTCCACTACAGCCCCGTCAATGAGAATGGGGGCGTGCTCGGTCCTCTTTTTCCTGTAGTCCACAATCTTCTCCTTTATCTTGATCACGTTAAGGGAGAGGTTGTTGTCCTGGCAACACACGGTCAGGTCTCTGACCTCCACCCTATAGGCTGTCTCGTCGTTGTCGGTGTTCAGGCCTACCACTGTTGTGTCATTGGCAAACTTAATGATGGTGTTGGCGTCGTGCCTGGCCTGCAGTCATGAGTGGACAGGGAGTACAGGAGGGGACTGAGCACGCACCCCTGAGGGCCCCTCTGTTGAGGATCAGCGTGGCAGATGTGTTGTTACCTACCCTTACTACCTGGGGGCGGCCCGTCAGGAAGTCCAGGATCCAGTTGCAGAGGGATGTGTTTAGTCCCCGGCTGCTTAGCTTAATGATGAGCTTTGAGGGCACTATTGTGTTTAACGCTGAGCTGTAGTCAGTGAATAGCATTCTCTTTTGTCCAGGTGGGAAAGGGCAGCGTGGAGTGCAATAGAGATTGCATCATCTATGGATCTGTTAGGGCGGTATGCAAATTGGAGTGGGTCTGGTGTTTCCGGGATAATGGTGTTGATGTGAGCCATGACCAGCCTTTCAAAGCACTTCATGGCTACAGACATGAGTACTACCGGGTCGGTAGTCATTTAGGCAGGTTACCTTAGTGTTCTTGGGCACAGGGACTATGGTGGTCTGCTTAAAACATGTTGGTATTACAGACTCGGACAGGGAGCGGTTGAAAATGTCAGTGAAGACACTTGCCAGTTGGTCAGCGCATGCTCGCAGTACACCTCCTTGTAATCTGTCTGGCCTTGTGAATGTTGACCTGTTTAAAGGTCTTACTCACATCGGCTGCGAAGAGTGTAATCACACAGTTTTCTGGAACAGCTGGTGCTCTCATGCATGTTTCAGTGTTATTTGCCTCGAAGCGAGCCTAGAAGTAGTTTAGCTCGTCTGGTAGGCTTGTGCCACTGGGAAGCTCTCGGCTGTGCTTCCCTTTGTAGTATGTAATGGTTTGCAAGCCCTGTCACATCCTATGAGCTTTGGAGCCGGTGTAGTACAATTTGTTCTTAGTCCTGTATTGATGCTTTGCTTGTTTGATGGTTCATCGGAGGGTATAGCAGGATTTCTTATAAGCTTCCGGTAGTTTAATCTTCCTCGTAGGTCATCAATTTTATTTTCCAATGATTGCATGTTAGCTAGTAGAAAGGAAGGCAGTGGGGGTTTATTCGATCGCCTACGAATTCGAATTCGAAGTCATTGGACTCGTTAAAGGGAAAAAAAGCCTCTGCCAGTTCGTGGTGAGTAATCCCTGTTCTGATGTCCAGAAGTTATTTTCGGTCATAATAAATGGTATCAGCAACATCATGTACAGAATAAGTAAAAAAATAAGTTACAAACAACACAAAAAAACGAACAAAAAAACACAGTTGGTTAGGAGCACGTAAAACGTCAGCCATCTTCTCCGGCGCGATCACCTCTCACACTTTCTCCCTTCCTCTCTTCTTAGCCGTACCCACTCTTCCTAATAAAGGGGTTTCCATAATAAATTGTGTGATACAGTTTCACGCCTCCCATTCTCTCTCTCTCTCTGTCTCTGTCTCGCTCTCCTCTCATCAACTCTTGCTTTCTTGCTTGAATGTTTAACTACAGAGTTTGCCAATGTTAGCTGATTAGTTACGAAGCTGGGACATTTTCCAAATTAATTGCATCGGTAGAAACAGGACAGCTGGAAATGTAAACAAATATCCAACTCATCATATGAGCTCCACTGCGCGGGTATCTACCCTAACATGACAGCTAAGCTGTTAAAATAATAGGAAAGCGAGGTAATGCATAGCCTATGAATATCTGCACCTACAGTAGCAAACATGACAGACCATGACCTAAGTCCAACAGATAAACATGAATTACTCTAGCCTTCATTTCGGTGGCTAGTTAGCTGGTTGTCTGTATGGCTAGCTAGTGAAAGTGACAGCTGAGGTTGACTCTTTGTGAGAGCAGCTAAAATGTACCGCTACACACAACTTTTCTTGCATGACAGACTACTTAGCTCACTAGCTAGCTAGCTAGCTCTAGCAAGCAGCTTGGGCCGTTTCCTTATGAATTACATCGGTAGAAACAATACAAAACAACCAACTAGTTAGTTGCAGTTTTTAACTGTATATAGTCAGCTATTTCCATGAGACTGCGAGCAATCATTCGAGTTCCACCTCTGATGTGCTCGCCTGTACCAAACAAGTTATCATGACATGACATGACTTAGAGCTATTCCCTGAGTTTCACAGCATCAAACATTGACAGCACAACACATATCTGCTGTTTACTTATTTCACTCACATTGAAAATCATTACTTTTCAATGTACAAGGATGTGTCCGAATCCGTATCACCAACCAACATAGAGATACAGCCTCTTTGACAGTGAAATGTCGTTTCCGCTTTGGCACTGTCATTTTGAGAGAAAAAAACATTGAAAAGTCAAATGACCGTATACCCTATTTCCGGTTTCTGGTTGATGACAACAGCCACGCGAATACGTCAACAGGTTGTTAGCAAGTACATTTTGCGATATTGACACAGATATTATTGTAGTTCGAAAAACTAGGCCGGTCGCAGCCTCTATAGTAATTTAAAGAAAGGCCGTTGACGGCCGCTATGTGTTCGAAAGAGTTAAGAAAATGTAATAATTCCACGCGGAAGCGTTAAAAAAAACACATTAATTGGACCAGCACCGTTGCTGATTCTACAGGATTAGCATTGAAAACATGACAAGCGGTCGGGAAATTAAGTAATAAAGTGGCTCTAGATAAAAAATAACTGAATAGAATGACAGTAAAACAGTTATAGTGTGGCATGTGTTTGCTAAGTAGTTCGCTAAAATTCACTATGATTGTGTTTATTTTCCACTTTCTTTCTGAACTGCTAACATTCGCTTCCAGTCATTTTTGCTGTGACACTGGTCCAATGAACGTTTATTTCCTAGCGTTCCGCATGCAATTACCATATTGTCTTAACGTGGATTTCTTCGACCTAGTTGTGAGTATACCCATGAGTTTACAAGTCAATTTGCCAGGGTTAGAGGTTCCAAGCCTGTTCTAGTCATTCTATTTCTACAGTTGAAGTCGGAAGTTTACATAAACTTAGGTCGGTGTCATTAATATTGTTTTTCAACCACTCCACAAATTTCTTGTTAACAAACTATAGTTTTGGCAAGTCGGTTAGGACATCTACTTTGTGCATGACACAAAGTAGATGTGCTTTAAACAGCTCGGAAATTTTCAGAAATGATGTCAATGATGTCATTTAGAAGCTTCTGATAGGCTAAGTGATATAATTTGAGTCAATTGGAGGTGTACCTGTGGATGTATTTAAAGGCCTACCTTCAAACTCGGTGCCTCTTTGCTTGACATCATGGGGAAATCAAAAGAAATCAGCCAAGACCTCATAAAAATTAATTGTAGACCTCCACAAGTCTGGTTCATCCTTGGGAGCTATTTCCAAATGCCTGAAGGTACCATGTTCATCTGTACAAACAATAGTACGCAAGTATAAACACCATGGGACCACGCAGCCGTCATACCGCTCAGGAAGGAGACGTATTCTGTCTCCTAGAGAGGAAGGTACTTTGGTGCGAAAAGTGCAAATCAATCCCAGAACAACAGCAAAAGACCTTGTGATGATGCTGGAGGAAACAGGTACAAAAGTATCTATATCCACAGTAAACGGAGTCCTATATCGACATAACCTGAAAGGCCACTCAGTAAGGAAGAAGCCACTGCTCCAAAACCGCCATAAAAAAGCCAGACTACTTTTTGCATTTGCACATGGGGACAAAGATCATACCTTTTGGAGAAATGTCCTCCGGTCTGATGAAACAAAAATAGAACTGTTTGGCCATAATGACCATCGTTATGTTTGGAGGAAAAAGGGGGAGACTTGTAAGGCGAAGAACACCATCTCAACCGTGAAGCACGGGGGTGGTAGCATCATGTTGTGGCGGTGCTTTGCTGCAGGAGGGACTGGTGCACTTCACAAAATAGATGGCATCAGGAGGCAGGAAAATTATGTGGATACATTGAAGCAACATCTCAAGACATCAGTTAGGAAGTTAAAGCTTGGTCGCAAATGGGTCTTCCAAATGGACAATGACCCCAAGCATTCTTCCAAAGTTGTGGAAAAATGGCTTAAGGACAACAAAATCAAGGTATTGGAGTGGCCATCACAAAGCCCTGACCTCATTCCAATAGAAAAGGTGAAAAGGTGTAGGCAGAACTGAAAAAGCGTGTGCGAGCAAGGAGGCCTACAAACCTGACTCAGTTACACCAGCTCTGTCAGGAGGAATGGGTCAAAATTCACCCAACCTGTTGTGGGAAGCTTGTGGAAGGCTACCCGAAACGTTTGACAAGTTAAACAATTTAAAGGCAATGCTACCAAATACTAATTTGTGTATGCATTGAGTGTATGTAAACTTCTGACTCACCGGGAATGTGATGAAAGAAATAAAAGCTGAAATAAATCACTTTCTACTATTATTCTGACATTTCACATTCTTAAAACAAAGTGGTGAGCCTAACTGACCTAAAACAGGGAATTTTTACTCAAATTAAATGTCAGGAATCATGAAAAACTGAATTTAAATGTATTTGGCTAAGGTGTATGTAAACTTCCGACTTCAACTGTATGTGGTGTGCTGCTGCAGGGAGGGGGGTGTTGCCTAGGCAACCAAATACTCAAATACTCAATACACATCTTGCATGTTTCAGCAAGGCAGGGCTCCAGACTAACATTTTCCCCAGGTGGCACTGGTGCCACTAACTTTTTCAGTTGGTGGCAACCAGACCACCAGGGCGTCACGCAATAGAAAGAATAGGTAATCACCTCATCAAGTCATTCACAGTGCCTTAGACAGTGTTATCGACTACTGAGATGGTAGGCTGTTTCATCTGACATGTCCAAGCAGAAATGCACGACTCAAAATATTTTGATGTGCAACCTAATCCGGTGATTGTCGTGATTTGTGGGTTGACAATAGGATATTGTTGTAATATTTTACTGTTTAAAATAGGAATGCAGAATATTCAGAATTGTGTTGCTCAATAGAGATGAGTATGTCTACATCTTTATGTGCACATACAGTATATCATAGGGTCATTTATTTGGGGCTAATTCACCACATGAGGAAGTGAAAACACAGAACACAGTATAAAACCCACTGCTAGTAGTGCTGTATTAATCTAACAGCAATAGCTTGGTTGAAAATAGTTGTTATTGAGCTCAATGTTAAGAGATTACAAATGAAAAATATAACCACAGAAAGCTGAGAACATCCTCTCTTCAACAGTAGTTGCTTCCAAAACGGTGTGTTTCCCGCAATTGGATTTTGAAATGTTATACAAATCAGAAGCCTTTTTTTTTTTATCTCTCCTGGAGTGCACATCGGAGAGGGGAAAGAGTGGCTAGCTCATCACAGCAGCAGGCCCCAGCGAAACAGGCCCAGGGGCTGGGCGGACACTTTTATTACAGGAATAATGAGGATAATGTACTTCACTGTTGACCGAATCATGGTTTTAGCCACCAAAACAATAGAACGTTTTGAAACTTGTGAGTGAGTTGACCATGTTTATCTCGGATGTCTCGAATGTTTATCTCGGGTTGATGTAACCTATTTTAAAAATGTTTTTTTTTCACAGCCAAGTAAAAAGGTCGCAAAGTGGAACTAAATGGTTGCGGTCTGGAGCCCTGCAAGGAGCAACAAAGTTTATTGTCTGCAAAAGGAGGTAATTTAGCCTCACAGTGCAAAGTGCTTTGTAACCACTGGTTGTCTGTTTCTCTTCATTCACTCATCTGTGGTCGCCTCTTTCTTTGAAGTAAGGATGGGCACGGTTAATTGAATATCCGAATATCCGAACGGACATTAGTATTCAATTACTTGAGTGGGTGTTCATTTTTGGAGAATCTTCTATTTTAACCAACAAAAAAAACTTTGTCGACGTATCCACACACACACACACACACTTTTACCAACAACTATGACATTTCAAATTCTTAATTGAATAAAACAACAAACTTTTGAATGTAGTATTTGTAACGTTGCATTGAGCTACTGCTTCACATTTAGTTCTCCAGGCTGTCCTGACACTGGTATGCTATTTTGCCCACTTCAAATAGCAACGGAGCTTCCACTATACCTGACCAGATCAATGCAAAATACTTTTTGTAACAGAACCAGTTCTATCATGCCAAAAATCGGACTTCTCTTTTGCCTTTTCTGTTAGCCAACCCACCAGAGAACAGCAGATGTCTACTGTTTACCTCTGCCATGTGCACTTGCGTGATTTTGATTGGTCGAGAAAGGGGAGAATGTTAGTCTTTTTTAAATTTTTAAACACGTTTTATCTGGACTTCCGAAAATATGTCATGATACTATTTGAATAGTAAAAGAATGTCAAATGCCCACCACCACTCTGATGAAACAGAATCCACCCTCTGAAAAGAAGCAATCGACACAGAAAAAGAAAAAGAGTGAGTGAAAAACGGAAACAGAGAGGTAGAGAGACATGGTAACTCTGTGTAGTTCTCGCTTTCTAACAGTCTCAAGTCTGTAGACGGGAAAACGAAGCCTCGAGGCAAGGTTTATTGTCCTTGTCCAAGGTTTACTGTTGAAAAGAGATTATACTCTCCTCATCTCCCTCGCTTTCTCCCCTGCCTATCTCATCTCTGCCTCCTATCCTCTTCCATCTCCTTTTTCCCCTTCCCCTCACCCCCCTTCACCTCTACCGCCACTCTGCATCCTCTCTCTATCTCCCCTCTCCCCCACTCTGTTTGAGCCATGAGCCGTTATCCCATGTTAATGCTAACCCCTCCAGAGAGGATGATGGCCGGCTGATGGATACCTATCTAGAGGGGCCTTCTCCTCAGCCCCCCGACCAAAAGAATGACCCTTCCCTCTTAATATCCCGTTTGTCATCCAGTGTCCTCAACTCCTCTAGCTCTTCTCCTACTAGCCTACAGTCCCCTCCCATCTCAGAGCAGAGCAATGATGAAAACCTTGCGACTTAGTGAGGCTGGGTGTGGTGTCTCATCTGGACTAGGAATGTCTCTAGGGGCCGCTAAGTAGTTTGTAAACATGTCTGAAACATAAACAAAGGGTTTTAGTGAAGGGGTGTGTAGAGAAGTCTTACAGAGCAAGCATTGTGTGTGTATCTGTCTGTGCATTTATGGAAAGGTCAAAAAGAGAGGTCTTGTCCCAAAACAACTCCTAGCCCCTTTCCTTGTGCTGTTTGCAGATGAGATCTGAATGACTTGTAAGCAATATGCATCTCCCCTAAAACCGTTGGGAGGCTGGGTGGAGCTATCACCATATTGGTTACATATGTCCGGTTCTTTCAGATCTGGTAAACTACCTGAGTTGTGTAGATTGGTCAGGCGGCCATCATGGTTGGGTTGCCCAGTCTGGTTTGCACCTGCGAGACAGGTTGGTCACCATGTGTTGGTTGTACAGTAGACTGGTTGATGCTGGGAGGGAGGAAGGCAGGGGAGAGGGGGAGGTGGAGAGGAGAGGGGCAGTTTGGCTTCCTGTTCTGTGGTCTAGCAGGTGTAAGTGTGGCCTGCTGGAGTGTTGAGGTGAATGGTGTAGCGCGCGTGTGTTTGTCTCTGTCCGAATGTGTGTTGGAGTGGGGGGCTCCATTTGAACTTCACCAGCTGTGTGCCCAGTGGGGTGGTCTCGCCCGGCAGGAGTGCCCCACAACCCCCCCTCTACTTCCTGCCCGACCAGCCTGTCTCCTGCCAGTGTGGTCAACTTGGCATAGATACCCCTCACTGGCCATACGGAGCAAATGCAAATCTATCCACAGACATAAAGTAAACACACCGTATACACTCAGTACACACAAGTCTTCACACACACACACACACACATACACACACAGAATATGCTTCTTTATCCAGAAATTCTTTCTCTTGCATCAACCACTACTCCACCAACACGGCACAATGCATCTACTACCATATCCATCATAGTTCCCTGAGCATTAATCTTATTCTAAAAGCAGACTGTCTTTCTCTCTTAAAAGCACATCGTGTGCATTGCAGTCAGTACAGGTACTCAGTACAACACTTACGGACTGGTCAGATTGGAGAAGTCATTTTTGTGCTAAGTGCTAAGATGACATCAGTGTGGACATCTACAGTGCAAGCATCTAAAAGCAAGAACTGACCCCCGGTCAGTTGGCCATCAAATCAAATCCAATGTTATTGGTCACATACACATGGTTAGCAGATGTTATTGCGAGTGTAGTGAAATGCTTATGCTTCTAGATCCGACACTGCAGTAATATCTAACAAGTAATCTAACAATTCCACAACAAAACCTAATACACACAATCTAGTAAAGGAATGGGATAAGAATATATATATTTTTTGCCTTCCTGTGACATCGGGTGTTGTAGGTGTCCTGCAGGGCAGGTAGTTTGCCCCCGGTGATGCGTTGTACAGACCCCACCACCCTCCGGAGAGCCCTGCGGTTGTGGTTGGTGCAGTTGCCGTACCAGGCGGTGATACAGCCCGACAGGATGCTCTTAATTGTGCACCTGTAAACATTAGTGAGGGTTTTCGATGACAAGCCACATTTTTTCAGCCTCCTGAGGTTGAAGAGGCGCTGTTGCGCCTTCTTCACCACACTGTCTGTGTGGGTGGACCGTTTCAGTTTGTCAGTGATATGTACACCGAGGAACTTAAAACTTTCCACCTTCTCCACTGCTGTCCCGTCGATGTGTTTAGGGTGCTCTCTTTGCTGTTTCCTGAAGTCCACGATAATCTCTTTCGTTTTGCTGACATTGAGTGAGAGGTTGTTTTCCTAACATCACACTCCGAGTGCCCTCACCTCCCTGTAGGCTGTCTTGTCATTGTTGGTAATCAAGCCTACTACTGTTGTGTTGTCTGCAAACTTGAACAGGGAGTACAGGAGGGGGCTGAGCACGCACTCTTGTGGGCCCCAGTGTTGAGGATCAGCGGAGTGGAGATGTTGTTTCCTACATTCACCACCTGGGGGCGGCCCGTCAGGAAGTCCAGGATCCAATTGCACAGGCCGGGTTCGAGACCCGGGGTCTCAAGCTTAATGATGAGCTTGGAGGGTACTGTGGTGTTGAATGCTGAGCTGTAGTCAATGAACAGCATTCTTACATAAGTATTGCTCTTGTCCAGGTGGGACAGGGCAGTGTGCAGTGTGATGGCGATTGCATCGTCTGTGGAACTGTTGGGGCGGTAAGCAAATTTATGTGGGTCTAGGGTGACAGGTAGGGTGGAGGTGATATGATCCTTGACTAGTCTCTCAAAGCACTTCATGATGACAGAAGTGAGTGCTATGGGGCGATAGTCATTTAGTTCAATTACCTTTGCTTTCTTGGGAACAGGAACAATGGTGGCCATCTTGAAGCATGTGGGGGACAGCAGACTGGGATAGGGATTGATTGAATATCTTCGTAAATACACAAGCCAGCTGGTCTGCACATGCCATGAGGACACGACTAGGGATGCCGTCTGGGCCGGCAGCCTTGCGAGGGTTAACACGTTTAAATCTTTTACTCACGTCGGCCACGGAGAACAAGAGCCCACAGTCTTTGGTAGCCGGCCGAGTCGGTGGCACTGTATTATCCTCAAAGGGGGCAAAGAAGGTATTTAGTTTGTCTGGAAGCAAGATGTTGATGTCCGTGACGGGGCTGGTTTTCTGTTTGTAATCCGTGAAGATTGAAGATGGCGCCGACAGAGATGGTTGCCTCGCTTCGCGTTCTTAGGAAACTATGCAATATTTCGTTTTTTTATGTATTATTTCTTACATTGTTACCCCAGGGTTATCGCATACAGCAGGGAAGAACTATTGGATGTAAGAGCAACGTCAACTTACCAACATTACGACCACAAATACGAATTTCCCAAAGCAAATCCTCTGTTCGGACCACCACACAAGACAATGGATCTGATCCCAGTAGGCGACCCAAAACAACGGCGCCGCAGACGGGGCAGACAGAGTGGCCTTCTGGTCAGGCTCCGTAGAGGTGCCCATCGCTTACCTCTCCCGAGTATTCTACTTGCCAATGTCCAGTCTCTTGATACCAAGGTAGATGAAATTTGAGCAAGGGTTGCCTTCTAGAGAGACATCAGAGATTGTAACATTCACTGTTTCACGGAAACATGGCTCTCTCAGGATATGTTGTCGGAATCGGTTCAGCCACTGGGCTTCTCCATGCATCGCGCCGACAGAGATGAACATCTCCCTGGGAGGAGGAAGGGCGGGGGTGTATGCTTTGTGATTAACGACTCATGGTGTACCCATAACAACATACAGGAACTCAAGTCCTTCTGCTCACCCAACCTAGAATTTCTTACACTCAAATGCCAGCCATTTCACCTACCAAGAGAATTCTTGTCAGTTATTGTCACAGCTGTGTACATTCCCCCTCAAGCGAACACCAAGACGGGCCACAAGGAACTTCACTGGACTCTACGTAAACTGGAAACCATATATCCGAAGGGTGCATTTATTGTAGCTGGGGATTTTAACAAAGCAAATTTGAGAACAATGCTACCTAAATTCTATCAGTATATTGATTGCACGACTCGCAGGGCTAATACTCTCGATCACTGCTACTCTAACTTCCGCGATGCATACAAAGCCCTCCCCCACCCCCCCTTCGGCAAATCCAACCACAACGCCATCTTTTTCGTTCCGTCTTATAGGCAGAAACTCAAACAGGATGTACCAGTGACAAGAAGCATTCAATGCTGGTCTGACCAATCGGAAGCCACGCTTCAAGATTGTTTTGATTGCGCAGACTGGAATATTTTCCGGTCAGCCTCAAAGAACCACATTGACCTATACGCTGACTCTGTGAGTGCATTTATTAAGAAGTGCATTGGAGATGTTGTACCCACTGTGACTATTAAAACCTACCTTAACCAGAAACCGTGGATGGATGGTGGCATTGGCGCAAAACTGAAAGCGCGATCCACCGCCTTTAACCATGGAAAGAAGTCTGGAAATATGGCTGAATTTAAACAGTGTAGTTATTCCATCCGCAAGGCAATCAAACAAGTGAAAGGCCGGTACAGGGACAAGGTGGAGTCGCAATAGGAAATCATGGCCTACAAAAACAAAAACAGCCATGTCAAGGACACCGACGTGACGCTTCCAGACCTTCTTTGCCCACTTTGAGGATAATACAGTGCCACCGTCTCGGCTCACTAACAAAGACTGCGTCCCCCCCCCCCTCTCCTTCTCCGTGGCTGATGTGAGTAAAACATTTAACCTTTCTGGCGCAGGCGTTCCGCTAGCGACCCACCTCGACAACATCCGGTGAAATTTCAGAGCGCCAAATTCAAAATACAGAAATAGTCATAATTAACATTCATTAAAAATACAAGTGTTATATATCGGCTTAAAGATGAACTTCTTGTTAATCCCGCCGCTTTGTCAGATTTCAAAAAGGCTTTATGGCGAAAGCATACCATGCGATCTGAGGACAGAGCTCCGCTTACAAAAGCATACACACATTTTACATCCAAGTAAAGGAATTACAAAAGTCAGAAATAGCGATAAAATGAATCACTTACCTTTGAAGTTCTTCATATGGTTGGAGTCACAAGAGTCCCAGCTACACAATAAATGTTCGTTTTGTTTGATAAAGTCCCTCTTTATATCCCAAAAACTCAGTTTTGTTGGCTCGTTTTGTTCAGTAATCCACTGGCTCAAAGGCGGGCAAAACATGCAGACGAATACATCCTAATAGTACCGGTAAAGTTCATCAAAACATGTCAAACAATGTTTATAATTAATCCTCAGGTTGTTAGTTGTCTAAATAATCGATAATATTTAAACCGAACAATAGCGTATTCCATAGAAAGGAAAAACAACGAAGGGCGCACAATCGGTCACGCGCACAAACCAGCTCTGCGTTCTTCCCCAGTCCACTGAGAGAAAGGTCTCATTCTTCTTCATTTTTCAGAAAACAAGCCTGAAACAATGTCTAAAGACTGTTAACATCTAGAGGAAGCCATAGGAACTGCAACCTGAGTCCTAACCTATTAGAAACTCCATAGGCATTCAATAGAAAAGTACTCACATCAAAAAAATCCCACTTCCTGGATGGATTTTCCTCAGGTTTTTGCCTGCCATATCAGTTCTGTTATACTCACAGACATTATTTTAACAGTTGTTTTCCATCCAAATCTACCAATTATATGCCTATCCTAGCTTCTGGGCCTGAGTAACAGGCAGTTTACTTTGGGCACGCTTCTCATCCAGATCCAAGCCATAAGAAGTTTAAACTTGTTAACCCTCGCAAGGCTGCCGGCCCGGACGGCATCCCTAGCCGTGTCCTCAGAGCATGCGCAGACTAGCTGGCTGGGGTGTTTACAGACATTTTCAATCGCACCCTATCCCAATCTGCTGTCCCCACATGCTTCAAGATGGCTACCATTGTTCCTGTACCCAAGAAAGCAAAGATAACTGAACTAAATTACTACCGCCCCGTAGCACTTACTTCTGTCATCATGAAGTGCTTTGAGAGACTAGTCAAGGATCATGTCATCGCTACCTTACCTCCCACCCTAGACCCACTTCAGTTTGCATACAGCCCCAACAGGTCCACATATGACGCAATCGCCATCACACTGCACACTGCCCTATCCCATCTGGACAAAAATAATACATATGTAAGAATGCTGTTCATTGACTACAGCTCAGCATTCAACACCATAGTACCCTCCAAGCTCATCATCAAGCTGGAGGCCCTGGGTTTCAACCCTTCCCTGTACAGTTGCGTCCTGGACTTCCTGACGGGCCGCCCCCAGGTGGTGAATGTAGGAAACAACATCTCCACTTCGCTGACCCTCAACACTGGGGCCCCACAACGGTGTGGTACGGCAGCTACACCACCCTCAACCGCAAGGCTCTCCAGAGGGTGGTGCGGTCTGCACAACGCATCACCTGGGGAAAACTACCTGCCCTCCATGACACCTACAGCACTCGATGTCACAGGAAGGCCAAAACGATCATCAAGGACAATAACCACCCGAGCCACTGCCTGTTCACACCGCTATCGTCCAGAAGGCGAGGTCAGTACAGGTACAACAAAGCTGGGACAGAGAGATTGAAAAACAGCTTCTATCACAAGGCCATCAGACTGCTAAACAGCCATCACTAACTCAGAGGCTGCTGCCTACATTGAGACCCAATCACTGGACACTTTAATACATTTGATCACTAGTCACGTTAAACAATTGCACTTTAAATAACGCCACTTTAATAATGTTTACATATCTTACATTACTCATATCACATGTATATACTATATTTTATACCATCTACTGCACCTTGCCTATGCCGCTCGGCTATCGCTCATCCGTATACTTATATGTACGTGTTCTCATTATGGCCAAACAGTTCTATTTTTGTTTCATCAGACCAGAGGACATTTCTCCAAAAAGTACGATCTTTGTCCCCATGTGCAGTTGCAAACCATAGTCTGGCTTTTTTATGGCTGTTTTGGAGCAGTGGCATCTTCCTTGCTGAGCAGCATTTCAGGTTATGTCGATATAGGACTTGTTTTACTGTGGATATAGATACTTTTGTACCCGTTTCCTCCAGCATCTTCACAAGGTCCTTTGCTGTTGTTCTGGGATTGATTTGCACTTTTCGCACCAAAGTACGTTCATCTCTAGGAGACAGAACGCGTCTCCTTCCTGAGCGGTATGATGGCTGCGTGGTCCCATGGTGTTTATACTTGTGTACTATTGTTTGTACAGATAAATGTGGTACCTTCAGGCATTTGGAAATAGCTCCCAAGGATGACCCAGACTTGTGGAGGTCGACAATTTATTTTTCTGAGGTCTTGGCTGATTTCTTTTGATTTTCCCATGATGTCAATCAAGCGAAGAGGCACTGAGTTTGAAGGTAGGCCTTGAAATACATCCACAGGTACACCTCCAATTGACTCAAATGATGTCAATTAGCCCATCAGAAGCTTCTGAAGCCATGTCATCATTTTCTGGAATTTTCCAAGCTGTTTAAAGGCACAGTCAACTTAGTGTAAACTTCTGACCCACTGGAATTGTGATACAGTGAATTATAAGTGAATTAATCTGTCTGTAAACAATTGTTGTAAAAATGACTTGTGTCATGCACAAAGTAGATGCCCTAACCGACTTGCCAAAACTATAGTTTCTTAACAAGAAAATGTGTGGAGAGGTTGAAAAATGAGTTTTAATGACTCCAACGTAAGTGTATGTAAACTTCCGACTTCAACCTTATACTTCGCTCTCTCCATCCCTTTCTCTCTGTCTCTCGCTCTCTCTCTCTGTCCCTTTTCCTCGCAATCTCTTCCATCTCACCCTCTCTTTGTCTTTCTCTCTCCCTGTCTACCTTCTCCCTCCCTCCGTATACCTACTCCTCTCCCTCCACCTCTTTCGGGAGGCCTCCTGTTTGGAATTTCAGTGAGTAGGAGAGGAGGAAGAAGAGGGAGAGGAGTTTATTGTGAGTCATCCCAATGGCACGGCAACAGTGTCTCTGGTCTGTGTTTACTCCGGTTGCTGTGGAGATGATGATGTCCTCTCAGCGGGCCCTAGTGTTTGTCGGCCAGCTGCCCACTCACGGCCCTCTCTTCCTCCCCTGCTGTCAGGGTTCAATCCACCTTAATGAAAAGAAAACTCAGGAGGAGCCGCGTCCTCCTTTGCAGCCTTGCTTTCCCTCTCGGCGTGCACGTATTCTCGCTCTCGCTCTCTCTCTGGCCTCTTTCTGTTGTTTTCTCTTTTTGTCCTTGTCTCTTTCTCTTCCTTTCTCACGTTCTCTCACCTTCTCTCTCCTCGCTCTCTTGCTCTCTCTCTCGCCCTCCATGTCTCCCTTTTAGATAACCTAAGGCATATCTGTTAGAAAGTCTCACAAAGGGAAAGGAAGGGATTGGAGGGACAGAGGTGAAGTTAGATTACAGTTAGGAGCTCCTCTATGAGGTGTGTGTTTGTGTGTGCGTGCATGCATGCGTGGAGGAGAGCGCATGCACACGTGTGTGCGTGCGTGCACTCTGTTCCACAGAGAGACAGACGGTCCAGTCCTTCGGCCCATCAGGCTCTGGTGTCATCTTTCTGCCATCTGCCACTGCCACCACACTACTACACGTACACACACACATACACACACGTACACACGCTAGCATCGACAGTTCTTACAACTGCCATCCAAATGTATCTAATCCTTCTCTGTATCCGCACTGCATTAGGACTGTTTGAGCAGGTTTTCCCTAGTTGTTATATTTGTGGCAGACGAACAAACTTGTGTGCATGAACACACACACACACACACACACACACACACACAAACACACACACACAATAAGATACATATTTTTGCAGTGAGACACAAGTCGAGTTTGTCACTTTTTAAGAGCAAACGCCCCTAAAAACCAACTTCTCATTTAGAAAACGATACGACTAAACTTTTATTCTACTGTCAAAATTGACTACAAAGTGTTAATAGGGTCATTTTGGTCATAAAGTCAGTCTTGTGGTTAGGACTTCATCACAAAGGTAAACTAAGGTCGGGTTTGTTTCAATCCTGCCCACAACTGGCAACACACAAGTAATCGCCAGTTTGTCTGTGAAATGTATATGGGTTCAGAGCTTTTGTGTAAACAGCACAGTTGAAAATGTATGGCAAATAGAGATCAAAATGGATGGTCTTCAGGGATGGATGGGAGTAAAAACAAACAAAAGATGACTGTTGTGAAATGGATTGTGTCCGTAAAATGTATATAGTATGTATAGGCTGGAAGTAGAAGAATAGGTGTTGTTAATTAGTTTGCTCCAATTGGGGGAGGGGTGGTGGGGTTAGTGGAAAATAATAAGATGTGTGTGTGTATGTATGTATATACAGTACCAGTCAAAAGTTTGGACACATCAACTCATTCGAGGGTTTTTCCAAATGTTTGTATATTTTCTACATGGTAGAATAATAGTAAAGACATCACAACTATGAAATAACACATATGGAATCATGTAGTAACCAAAAAAAGTGTTCAACAAATCAAAATATATTTTGTATTTGCGATTCTTAAAAGTAGCCACAGTGTCACCAGCAAAGCACCATCACACCTCCTCCGTGCTTCACAGTGGGAACCACACTTGCAGAAATCATCTGTTCACCTACTCTGCGTCTCACTAAGACACGGCGGTTGGAAACAAAAATCTCAAATTTGGACTCAACAGACCAACAGACCAATATTCGTGTTTCTTGGCCCAAGCAAGTCTCTTCTTCATATTGGTGTCCTTTAGTAGTGGTTTCTTGGCAGCAATTCGACCATGAAGGCCTGATTCACACAGTCTCCTCTGAACAGTTGATGTCTCTTACTTGAACTCTGTGAAGCATTTATTTGGGCTGCAATTTCTTAGGCTGGTAACTCTAATGAACTTATCCTCTGCAGCAGAGGTCACTCTGGGTCTTTTTTTCTTGTGGCGATTCTCATGAGAGCCAGTTTCATCATAGCGCTTCATCATAACTTTCAAAGTTCTTGAAATGTTCCATATTGACTGACCTTCATGTCTTAAAGTAATGATGGACTGTCATTTCTCTTTGCTTATTTGAGCTGTTCTTGCCATAATATGGACTTGGTCTTTTACCAAATAGGGCTATCTTCTGTATACCACCCCTATCTTGTCACAACAGAACTGATTGGCTCAAACACATTAAGAAGGAAAGAAAATCCACAAATTAACTTCTAACAAGGCACACCTGTTTAATTGAAATGCATTCCAGGTGACTACCTCATGTAGCTGGTTGAGAGAATGCCATAAGTGTGTAAAGCTGGAGTATTGTGTGTAAATCGATGAGGGAAATCTTTTATTTAATCCATTTTAGAACAAGGCTGTAATGTAACAATGTGGAAAAGTCACGGGGTCCGAATACTATCCGAATGCACTGTATACACGCACAGTGTGTGTGTGTGTGTGTGTGTGTCGTGCTTGCGTGTACGTATTTTTCTGTGTGTGTGCTTGTGCATACAGTATGTGCTTCCTATGTCCCCTGGCGTTGGCTGCTGGTTAGTGATGCGCGGCGCGTCCCCTGTCTGTTCTCTTGGCTAATTAAAAAGCCATTATTGCATCTCAGGCATCAGGCCTACTCCACCGGGGCCTCTAAAAATAGCACTGCCAACACACACACGCTCATGTGCGTGTGCATGTATACACACACATGCGCACGCACACTCATATACATGAGCACAGACACACACACATGAATGTATACACGCATGTACACGTACACACCGCAGAGTTGCCCTGTCTGCTGAAAAACACACTCTAAACACACTAAAAGTCTCTGCCCTCTTCCTCTACTTTCATTTTCATCCCCATCATTCTTTGTTAAGCAGAGGGGATGGCATTGTGTGTGTGTGTGGTGTGTGGTGTGTGGGGTGTGGGGTGTGGGGTGTGGGGTGTGTGGGGTGTGGGGTGTGTGGTGTGTGGTGTGTGTGTGAGATAAGAATGTGTAATCCCCCACCCCGCCCTCCATCATGTATTAATCATGGCCGCAGTCTGGATGGGCTGAAAATAGTGCCGCGCAACCCAGAAAAACAAAGCTGCGTGTGCCGTGTGTTGGGGTTCTCTCATGTGTGACTCCTGCACATGGGTCCCCTCTTCTTCTCCTCCCAGCCCCTCCCCGCTTAGCTCTCATCTATTCATGTGTACAGTATGATGGCATGATATGAAAACAAATGATTGGGGTGTGTCCCAATACGATGACATAGTCTTTGTCCTCATCTCCTTGATCCTTTGTGTCCTTGGCCCCTTGTCTCCTTTTTCCCCATAGCCACTTTTAAGGGAACTTAACATACAGAAATAATTGATGAAGTATCTTGCTAAATTGACCTGAAATCAGTGTCTAGGGGCAACTTCTCCCTACTTGTGCAGTGATGTAACATTGTCCAGACATTATAGCCAGACCGTCTCCCACAGCGACGCTGTTATCTGCATGTCGATAAGGCTCTGCTCACATCTCAATACAGACGTGTCAGTTACAGGCCTGTGTGTACGCGTGTCGTGTGTGTGTGTGTGTTATTTAAAAACATTGAAGGAGTGCCGGCATTCTCACTCCGTTCACAATGTTTGAGGTTTATTGAGGAGATAGTAAAGTGTTGAAAAGAAATGGGGAGAGGGACCTAAAGGGCAGTGAGACGGATTCGAACGCAACTCTGGCATGCATGTATGCTTCTTCAGCTGCAACCGCTGGACCACACAGGCTACATTTGTGTCTCTGTGTGCACATACAGTGGTTCTTCCTGTAAAAGTTGCGTCATACTGCAGCACACCTTGCGGGCTGCCGCAGAATTCTACGCCACTTTATTTCATTGTCATTGTCAGAGAATATAACACAATAGATCTGGTAAAAGATAATACAAAGAAAAAAGCAACCTTTCTTTTGTATTTTTTTTGTACCATCTTTAAAATGGAAGAGAAAGGCCATAATGTATTATTCTAACCCAGGTGCCATACATATTTTAGCCACTAGATGGCAGCAGCGTCTATGCAACGTTTTAGACTGATCCAATGAACCATTGCAATTCGGTTCAAAATTTTGTATCAAGACTGCCCAAATATGCCTAATTTGTTTATTTTTACATTCAAAATTGTGCACTCTCCTCAAACAATAGCATGGTATTCTTTCACTGTAAAAGTTACAGTAAATTGGACAGTGCAGTTTGATTAACAAGAATTTAAGCTTTCTGCCTATATCAGATATGTCTAAACTCAGCAAAAAAAGAAACGTCATCTCACTGTCAACTGCGTTTATTTTCAGTAAACTTAACATGTGTAAGTATTTGTATGAACATAAGATTCAACAACTGAGACATAAACTGAACAAGTTCCACAGACATCGGACTAACAGAAATGTAATAATGTGTCCCTGAACAAAGGGGGGTCAAAATCAAAAGTAACAGTCAGTATCTGGTGTGGCCACCAGCTGCATTAAGTACTGCAGTGCTCCTTATGGACTGCACCAGATTTTGCTAGTTCTTGCTGTGAGATGTTACCCCACTCTTCCACCAAGGCACCTGCAAGTTCCCGGACATTTCTGGGGGGAATGGCCCTAGCCCTCACTATCTGATCCAACAGGTCCTAGATGTGCTCAATGGGATTGAGATCCGGGCTCTTCGCTGGCCATGGCAGAACACTGACATTCCTGTCTTGCAGGAAATCACACACAGAATGAGCAGTATGGCTGGTGGCATTGTCATGCTGGAAGGTCATGTCAGGAATAGAGGTCGACGGAATGGCCGATTAATTAGGGCCGATTTCAAATTTTCATAACAATCGGAAATCGGTAATTTTTGACGCCGATTGTTTTATATATATATATATATATTTTGTTACACCTTTATTTAACTAGGCGCGTTACGGTAGTCCTCCTCCTCTTCAACCGAAAAGGAGTAGTAGTGATTGAACCAAGGCGCAGCGGGTTGTGAATAGGCGCAGCGGAGACGGATGGCTCAGATGGCGCTGCGGAGACGGATGGCTCAGACTGATCCTGTCTGGCGGAAGGCTTTGTAGGCTCATGGCAGACGGACAGTTCAGGCGCCGTTGGGCAGACGGCATACTCTGGCCGACTGAGACGCACTGTAGGCCTGGTGCGTGGTGCCGGAACTGGAGGCACCGGACTGGAGACACGCACTTCAAGCCTAGTGCGGGGAGCAGGGACAGGGCACACTGGACTCTCAAAGCGTACTATATGCCTGGTGCGTGGTACCGGCACTGGTGGCACCGGGCTGAGTGCACGCACATCATGACGAGTACGGGGAGAAGGAACAGTGTGTACAGGGCTCTGGAGACGCACAGGTGGCTTAGTGCGTGGTGCCGGAACTGGAGGCACCGGACTGGAGACACGCACCATAGAGAGAGTGCGTGGAGGAGGAACAGGGCTCTGGAAACGCACTGGAAGCCTGGTGCGTGGTGTAGGCACTGGTGGTACTGGGCTGGGGAGGTAGCGCCGGAAATACCGGGCCGTGCAGGCGTATTGGCTCCCTTGAGCACCGAGCCTGCCCAACCTTACCTGGCTGAATGCTCCCCGTCGCCCGACCAGTGCGGGGAGGTGGAATAACCCGCACCGGGCTATGTAGGCAAACCGGGGACACCCTGCGTAAGGCTGGTGCCATGTAAGCCGGCCCAAGGAGACGTACTGGTGGCCAGATATGTAGAGCCGGCTTCATGGCACTTGGCTCAATGCTCAATCTAGCCCTACCAGTGCGGGGAGGTGGAATAACCTGCACTGGGCTATGCACACGTACAGGAGACACCGTGCGCTCTACTGCGTAACACGGTGTCTGCCCGTACTCCCGCTCTCCACGTTTAGCCTGGTAAGTGGGCGCAGGTCTCCTACCTGCCCTTGGCCCACTACCTCTTAGCCACCCCCCCAAGAAATTTTTGGGTAGTACTCACGGGCTTTTCGGGCTTCCGTGCAAGACGCGTCCCCTCATAACGCCGGTTCCCTTCTCCGATTGCCTCTGCTCTCCTCAGTGCCTCCAGCTGTTCCCATGGGAGGCGATCCCTTCCAGCCAGGATCTCCTCCCATGTGTAGCAACCTTTCCCGTCCAAAACATCCTCCCATGTCCATTCCTCCTTCTTGTGCTGTCCCTTCCTCCGATTACACCGCTGCTTGGTTCTGGTTATAAGGTGGGTGGTTCTGTAACGGTAGTCCTCCTCCTTTTCAACCGAAAAGGAGTAGTAGTGATTGAACCAAGGCGCAGCGGGTTGTGAATACATAATTTAATAAAGACACGACAAAACAATGAAGACAGAAAACGACCTATACTTGAATAAACTACAAAATAACAAAACCGAAATGTATAGACAGACCTGAACAAATACGAACTTACAAATAACGCGAAGAACGCACAAACAGGGAAAATAGACTACACAAAAGAACGATGAACAAACAAACCGAACAGTCCCGTATGGTGCGACAAACACTGACACAGGAGACAACCACCCACAACGAACACTGTGAAACAACCTACCTAAATATGACTCTCAATTAGAGGAAAACGCCAAACACCTGCCTCTAATTAAGAGCCATACCAGGCAACCCTTAAACCAACATAGAAACAGAAAACATAGAATGCCCACCCAAACTCACGTCCTGACCAACTAACACATACAACAAACTAACAGAAATAGGTCAGGAACGTGACAAGGCGAGTCAGTTAAGAACACATTCTTATTTTCAATGATGGCCTAGGAACGGTGGGTTAACTGCCTTGTTCAGGGGCAGAACGACAGATTTTTACCTTGTCAGCTCAGGGATTCAATCTTGCAACCTTACGGTTAACTAGTCCAACGCTCTAACCACCTGCCTCACGAGGAGCCCGCCTGTTACGTGAATGCAGTAAGAAGCCAAGGTAAGTTGCTAGCTAGCATTAAACTTATCTTATAAAAAACAATCAATCAATCATAATCACTAGTTAACTACACATGGTTGATGATATTACTAGTTTATCTAGCGTGTCCTGCGTTGCATATAATCGATGCAGTGCGCATTCGCGAAAAAGAACTGTCGTTGCTCCAACGTGTACCTAACCATAAACATCAATGCCTTTCTTAAAATCAATACACAGAAGTATATATTTTTAAACCTGCATATTTAGCTAAAAGATATTCAGGTTAGCAGGCAATATTAACCAGGTCAAATTGTGTCACTTCTCTTGCGTTCATTGCATGCAGAGTCAGGGTTTATGCAACAATTTGGGCCGCCTGGCTCATTGCGAATGAATTTGCCAGAATTTTACGTAATTATGACATAACATTGAAGGTTGTGCAATGTAACAGGAATATTTAGACTGATGGATGCCACCCGTTAGATAAAATACGGAACGGTTCCATATTTCACTGAAAGAATAAATGTTTTGTTTTCGAGATGATAGTTTCCGGATTCGACCATATTAATGACCTAAGGCTCGTATTTCTGTGTGTTATTATGTTATAATTAAGTCTATGATTTGATAGAGCAGTCTGACTGAGCGATGGTGGGCACCAGCAGGCTCGTAAGCATTCATTCAAACAGCACTTTCGTGCATTTTGCCAGCAGCTCTGCTGTTTATGAATTCAAGCCTATCAACTCCCGAGATTAGGCTGGTGTAACCGATGTGAAATGGCTAGCTAGTTAGCGGGGTGCGCGCTAATAGCGTTTCAAACGTCACTCGCTCTGAGACTTGGAGTAGTTGTTCCCCTTGCTCTGCATGGGTAACGCTGCTTCGAGGGTGGCTGTTGTCGATGTGTTCCTGGTTCGAGCCAAGGTAGGAGCGAGGAGAGGGACGGATGCTATACTGTTACACTGGCAATACTAAAGTGCCTATAAGAACATCCAAAAGTTAAATGTTATATGAAATACAAATGGTAAAGAGAGAAATAGTCCTATAATTCCTATAATAACTACAACCTAACACTTCTTAACTGGGAATAATGAAGACTCATGTTAAAAGGAACCACCAGCTTTCATATGTTCTCATGTTCTGAGCAAGGAACTTAAATGTTAGCTTTCTTACATGGCACATATTGCACTTTTACTTTCTTCTCCAACACTTTGTTTTTGCATTATTTAAACCAAATTGAACATGTTTCATTATTTATTTGAGGCTAAATTGATTTTATTAATGTATTATATTAAAGTGTTCATTCAGTATTGTTATAATTGTCATTATTACAAATACATTTAAAAAAATCGTCCGATTAATCGGTATCGGCTTTTTTTGTCCTCCAATAATCGGTATCGGCGTTGAAAATCATAATCGGTCGACCTCTAGTCAGGATGAGCCTGCAGGAAGGGTACAACATGAGGGAAGAGGATGTCTTCCCTGTAACGCACAGCGTTGAGATTGCCTGCAATGACGACAAGCTCAGTCCGATGATGCTGTCACACACCACCCCAGACCATGACAAACCCTCCACCTCCAAATCTATCCCGCTTCAGAGTACAGGCCTCGGTGTAACGCTCATTCCTTCGACGATAACCATGAAGCCGGCTCAACATATCTGGCCTCCAGTACGTCTCCTCGGGCCGGTGTACATGGCACCAGCCTTACAAATGGTGTCCCAGGTTCGCCAGCATAGCCCAGTGTGGGCTATTCCACCTCGCCGCACTGGCAGGACTACGGGGACCATTCAACCAGGTAAGGTTGGGCAGGCTCAGTGCTCAAGGGAGCCAGTACGCCTGCACGGTTCGGTATATCCGGCGCCACCTTCCCGCCCCAGCCCAGTACCATCAGTGCCTACACCATGCACTAGGCTTCCTGTGCGTCTCCAGTGCCCTGTTCCTCCTCCACGCACTCTCCCTGTGGTGCGTGTCTCCAATCCGGTACCACCAGTTCCGGCACTATGCACCAGGCCTACTGTGCGCCTCAGCAGGTCAGAGTCGGTCGTCTGTCCATAGTGCGCTTCGAGACTCCAGTGTGCCCTGTTCCTGCTCCCCGCACTAGCCTTGAGGTGCGTGTCTCCAGTCCGGTACCACCAGTTCCGGCACCATGCACCAGGCCTACTGTGCGCCTCAGCAGGTCAGAGTCGGTCGTCTGTCCAACGCCGCCTGCACTGCTCGTCTGCTCAACGCCGCCTGCACTGCTCGTCTGCCCATCACCGTCTGAGCTGCCTGCCTGCCCAGCACCATCTGAGCCATCCGTCTGCCCAGCACCATCTGAGCCACCCGTCTGCCCAGCACCATCTGAGCCATCCGTCTGCCCAGCGCCGTCTGAGCCATCCGTCTGCCACGAGCCTTCAGAGCCGCCCATCAGTCAGGAGCCGCTAGAGCCGTCCGTCAGTCAGGAGCCGCCAGAGCCGCCAGCCAGTCAGGAGCCGCCAGAGCCGCCAGCCAGTCAGGAGCCGCCAGAGCCGCCAGCCAGTCATGAGCTGCCCGCCAGTCAAGAGCTGCCCGCCAGTCAAGAGCTGCCCGCCAGTCAAGAGCTGCCCGCCAGTCAAGAGCTGCCCGCCAGTCATGAGCTGCCCGCCAGTCATGAGCTGCTCTCCAGTCAGGAGCTGCTCTCCAGTCAGGAGCTGCCTTCCAGTCATGAGCTGCCCTCCAGTCATGAGCTGCCCTCCAGTCATGAGCTGCCCCTCAGCCCGGAGCTGCCCCTCAGTCTGGAGCTGCCATTAGTCCGGAGTTGCCATTAGTCCGGAGTTGCCCCTCTGTCCTGAGCTGCCCCTCTGTCCTGAGCTGCCCCTCTGTCCTGAGCTGCCCCTCTGTCCTGAGCTGCCCCTCTGTCCTGAGCTGCCCCTCTGTCCTGAGCTACCTCTCTGTCCTGAGCTACCTCTCTGTCCTGAGCTGTCTCCTAAATCATGTGGTGGCCTTGGGGAGGATTCCTAGGCCAAGGTCGGGGGCGAGGGTCGCCACTCAAAAGACGCTAAGGAGGGGGACAAAGACAGTGGTGGAGTGGTGTCCTCGTCCAACGCCGGAGCCGCAACCGCGGACAGATGCCCACCCAGACCCTCCCCTTGAGTTTTAGGGGTGCGTTCGGAGTCCGCACCTCAGGGGGGGGGGTACTGTCACGTCCTGACCATAGTTCTTATGTGTTTTGCTTGTTTAGTGTTGGTCAGGACGTGAGCTGGGTGGGAATTCTATGTTGTGTGTCTAGTTGGTCTGTTTCTGTGTCCAGCCTAATATGGTTCTCAATCAGAGACAGCTGTCAATCGTTGTCCCTGATTGAGAATCATATATAGGTGGCTTGTTTTGTGTTGGGGATTGTGGGTGGTTGTTTCCTGTCTCTGTGTTTGTGTTCTGCACCAGATAGGACTGTCTCGGCTTTCACTTTTGTTATTTGTTAATGTTCACCTTTTATTGTCTTATTAAACATGTTGAACAATAACCACGCTGCATTTTGGTCCTCTCCTTCATCCCAGGAAGAAAGCTGTTACAGACATTGACCGCCTACACCGGTGAAACCTGGACGACGCTGGGCCAATTATGTGCCGCCCTATGGGACTCCCAATCACGGCCGGTTGTGATACAGACAACCTAACTAAGAAATACAGTTGAAGTCGGAAGTTTACATACACCTAAGCCAAATACATTTAAACTCAGTTTTTCACAATTCCTGACATTTAATCAGAGTAAAAATGCCCTGTCTTAGGTCAGCTAGGATCACCACTTTATTTTAAGAATGTGAAATTAATAATAGTATAGAGAATGATTTATTTCAGCTTTTATTTCTTTCATCATATTCCCAGTGGGTCAGAAGTTTACATACACTCAATTAGTATTTGGTAGCATTGCCTTTAAATTGTTTAACTTGGGTCAAACGTTTTGAGTAGCTTTCCATAAGCTTCCCACAATAAGTTGGGGGAATTTTGTCCCATTCCTTCTGACAAAGCTGGTGTAACTGAGTCAGGTTTGTAGGCCTCCTTGCTCGCACACGTTTTATCAGTTCTGCCCACACATTTTCTATAGGATTGCGGTCAGGGCTTTGTGATGGCCACTCCAATACCTTGACTTTGTTGTCCTTAAGCCATTTTGCCACAACTTTGGAAGTATGCTTGGGGTCATTGTCCATTTGGAAGACCCATTTGCGACCAAGCTTTAACTTCCTGACTGATGTCTTGAGATGTTGCTTCAATATATCCACATAATTTTCCTTCCCTCATGATGCCATCTATTTTGTGAAGTGCACCAGTCCCGCCTGCAGCAAAGTACCCCCACAACATGATGCTGCCACCCCCGTGCTTCACGGTTGGGATGGTGTTCTTTGGCTTGCAAGCCACCCCCTTTTTCCTCCAAACATAACAATGGTCATTATGGCCAAACAGTTCTATTTTTGTTTCATCAGACCAGAGGACATTTCTCCAAAAAGTTTGATCCTTGTCCCCATGTGCAGTTGCAAACCGTAGTCTGGCTTTTTTATGGCGGTTTTGGAGCAGTGGCTTCTTCCTTGCTGAGCGGCCTTTCAGGTTATGTCGATATAGCATTCGTTTACTGTGGATATAGATACTTTTGTACCTGTTTCCTCCAGCATCATCACAAGGTCCTTTGCTGATGTTCTGGGATTGATTTGCACTTTTCACACCAAAGTACCTTCATCTCTAGGAGACAGAACACGTCTCCTTCTTGAGCGGTATGACGGCTGCGATTTCCATGGTGTTTATACTTGCATACTATTGTTTGTACAGATGAACGTGGTACCTTCAGGCATTTGGAAATTGCTCCCAAGGATGAACCAGACTTGTGGAGGTCAACAATTTATTTTTCTTAGGTCTTGGCTGATTTCTTTTGATTTCCCCATGATGTCAAGCAAAGAGGCACTGAGTTTGAAGGTAGGCCTTGAAATAAATCCACAGGTACACCTCCAATTGACTCAAATGATGTCAATTAGCCTATCAGAAGCTTCTAAAGCCATGACATCATTTTCTGGACTTTTCCAAGCTGTTTAAAGGCACAGTCAACTTAGTGTATGTAAACTTCTGACCCACTGGAATTGTGATACAGTGAAAGTGAAATAATCTGTCTGTAAACAATTGTTGGAAAATGACTTGTGTCATGCACAAAGTAGATGGTTACTATAGTTTGTTAGCAAGAAATTTGTGGAGTGGTTGAATAACCAATTTTAATGACTCCAACCTAAGTGTATGTAAACTTCAACTGTACATTTAGCGATACAGTTCTCCCTACTCTCCTACTTGGCAAAAGTCTATTGTCCTGCTAATAGCCCATAATGGCGCTGTACAACGTGACCGGTCAGGAGTAGGCTACAGTACTGCAGTAAGAGCAAAATAATCCTAACATTTCCACACCCTAATTGTAGTCTAACCAATACCCAACCGGAGATTCAGTGAAAATTGATTCATCAAGACCAGTCCCCATGCTTTTCTCAGAGCAGTGCTGTTGTAACGGTTTTGACTTGAGGTTATTTCTAGGGGTGCCAGGTAGGTTGAGCCTACCAGAGAAAGCATTGGTTTCTCCTTTTAGTTTGAGAGGGAATGAGTCCCATCTGGTCCGTCAAGTCACACCAATACAAAGGACTTATTAAAAGTAAGGATGGAAATATACTTTTCATAAACCCCTTAAAACATTGGAAAGAACTTCAAACAAGTGTATTCTTTTGCGTGGTTGTATTAACAACATAAATGATCACACACACCCACACTCAACAATATAACAAATCAATGCACTTATGATCATTTAGAAATGTCCTGTACCTCGGGCATAAAAAGAGTCCCGCCCGGTAAATAAGTTCAGTGACTGAAGTGACCTTAGTCACGCAACGTTTGTCCATAGGGTAAACCAAGTATATTCATACACTCAAAATGACACTTATTTTGCAACACAACTATAAAGCGTATCAAAGATTAACCAAAGAATAATACGTCCTCACAACTACATAAATCACAGTATACATCACCCAAACAAATGAAATACCGTGTACAAAAAGTTGTAGTCAGTCGGTCAGTCAGACAATCCGCCAACAGATCTCCAGCGGAGAAAAGGCCACGAAAACCAACGGAGAGTTGTAGTCCACAGACGCACAGAGTGGATCCAATCCTGGGTAAACTCGTTTTAAGGCTACAAAACCCACTGTAAGGCAACAAACAAACGTAATAGCGAAGCTTCATGAACTGAAGGTAGTACACATCCTCATTCATGTCTCAATCACAACTTCACCTTTGCGCAGCTGATGCTGGCTATTTAATGGGGAATTAAAGGGGAAGCGCCCTATTAGAAGGAGAAGCACTGAGACGGTTCAGAAATATTCAGGGCCGTCACACACCCCCTCCCCTGGAAAAAGCCGACCATTGCCCGGGAAGGCACATCTTGGTCGGGGAAACCGAGAAAGGTCTCCTCATCACTTTCCTCTACAAAAATATTCATTACTTTTTGGCGCTCACGCTCCTCAACTGAGGGGTCACAGGCATTAAGGCGTGAGACTTCTGGGTCTGGGAATCCGAGAAAAGTCTCCTCACTTTCCTCTTCAAAGATATCCAGGACCTTGCGGCGCTCAATCTCCTCCAATTCCTCAGCCGAGGGGTAACAGGCCTTAAGGCGTGAGACATGGACAACGCGCATATCTTCACCTGTGTCCTCTTTCACCACTCGGTAGTTCAAAGGGCCCATCTGCTCCACAATCCTATATGGTCCTTGCCATTTAGGAGCGAGCTTGGCCGAGAAGAATTGTTCAGCTTTCGAGTAAGGATGAGAGCGAAGCCACACCCGATCACGAAGCTGGAACTGCATGTCTCGTCTGTTCTTATCATAATTTCTCTTCTGCTTGAGTCGAGCCTGGATCATGTTCTTCGAGACAAGAGCTCTCAAGTCGTGGAGATGGACTACCTGGTCATAGCAAGCAGCGTCTGGAGTAAGCTGCTGGGGCTGTAGCACCATATCCAAGGGTCCTCGGAGGGGACGACTTAGGTTCAGCTCTGCAGGTGTGACTCCAGTGGACTCTTGCACAGCAGAATTCAGGGCAAATCGAAACTCGTGAAGGTGCTTGTCCCAGTGTTTGTGCTGGGTTCCTACATAGGAAGCAACCATCGTCTTCAAGGTTCGATTTACTCTCTCAGTGAGGTTGGTCTGTGGGTGATAGGCCGTGGTCAACTTCTGTCTCAGGTTCCATCTTTGGCAGGTCTCCTCAAAGAGATCAGAGACAAATTGGGAACCTCGATCAGACAGGATGTAATCAGGCACTCCCCAGCGAGTCAGGATCTCTTTCGTAAGGATGTTAGAGACTGTCCTTGCTGTGGCCTGACGCAGGGCAAAGAGCTCCACCCACTTGGAATAGTAATCAACAAAAACAAGCATGTACACATTCTGATTGGAGCTTCTAGGAAATGGACCCATCAAGTCCACTCCTAACATTTCCCAAGGTCGGGTAACCACCGTTTGCTGCAACTTGCCAGCAGGTTTTCTACCTTCTGGTTTGTACATTTGACAAACCTGGCAGTTTCGGATGTGTGACTTCACATCCATGCTCAGATGTGGCCAGTACAGTAATGCTTGCAAACGTTTGTAGGTTTTGAACCTGCCCAAATGACCAGCTAATGGGTCTTCATGGAAATGTTGAAGCAGTTGAAGGCGTAGAGTTTCAGGTATGTACATTTGGTAGAGTGTTCTGTGAGGTAGTTGTACAACTCGGTAGACTTTGTCTTCAATGATGGTCAGCTTTGTGGTAGGGTTGACCATCTTTTCTCCATCTTCTAGGATAGTCTGGTACAAAGCCTGTACTTCTGGATCATCCTGTTGGGCTTTCCAAATGACCTCATCAGAGATGGGAAAGTCAGTTTTGGGTGAGTCTCGACTGCTAGACAGGACAGTAGCACATGTAAGATGAGGGCCACCATTATCACAAGCAGGAGCTCTGGATAAGGCATCTGGAACAGTGTTGTATTTACCTTTCCTGTATTCTACTGCAAAGGTGAACTCTTGCAACCGTAGAGCCCATCTGATGAGCCTGGTGCTTGGTTTGTTGGTCTTGAACACCCACACAAGGGAGGAATGGTCAGTGACCACAGTGAAGTGTCTTCCCTCCAGGTAGTACCTCCACTTTTCCAAAGCCCAGACAACTGCAAGGCACTCTTGCTCGGTTGTGGAGTAGTTCCGTTCTGCTCCATTCAATGTCCGACTGGCGAACGCTAACACTTCTTCAGTACCAAGTCCAGTCTGTTGGACTAGGACAGCACCAAGTCCAACATCACTTGCATCAGTGTAAACAACAAAAGGGCAATCAAAGTTGGGATGACCCAAAATGGGAGGTGTGACGAGGTGTCGTTTCAGGGTTTCAAAGGAGTTCTGGCACTCTGCCGTCCATCGGAATTTCGCTCCTTTTCGCTCCAACGCGTTGAGGGGTTCTGCCACCTGGGAGAAGTTCCACACAAACCGATGGTACCATCCAGCCATCCCAAGGAACCGTTGAAGGGCCTTGAGTGTGGTTGGCACAGGGAAGTCTTGTACAGCCTTGGTCTTTTCAGGATCCACATGAATGCCGTCAAAAGACACAATATGGCCAAGGAACTTCAGGGAGGTTTGGCAGAAGTTGCTCTTCTTCATATTCACTGTCAGACCAGCTTCTCTTAGCTTGTCCAACACTGCTTGAAGGTCTTGAAAGTGTTGCTCTCTGTTCTGGGAGTAGATAATTATATCGTCCAGGTAGACGAAACATATCTTCCCTTTGAGCTCACCTAACGCAATCTCCATGAGTCTTTGGAAAGTGGCAGGTGCATTCTTTAATCCAAAAGGCATCACCTTAAAGGAAAACAAGCCCTCAGCACAGACAAAAGCAGTCTTGTCCTTGCTTTCCTGGTCCATCTCAACCTGCCAATAGCCACTATTGAGGTCAAGGGTAGTGAACATAACAGCACCAGACAATGACTCCAGGATCTCGTGGATGGTGGGAAGAGGATAGGCATCAGTCTGGGAAACCTTGTTGGTCTTCCTATAGTCTACACAAAATCTAAGACGACCGGTCTTTTTTGGAATGAGGACAACAGGAGCAGCCCAGGGAGAGGAGGAACGTTCTATTATATCTTGTGTCAACATATCATTAATGAGTCCCTTTTGGATTATTAGCTTTGCTGGGGACAAACGATATGGCTTTTGCTTGATCGGCATTTCCTGTGTAAGGGATATTTTGTGCTTCAGGAGTCCGGTGCGTCCTAGCTTTGAAGTACACACATCAGCATTATTCTGCAGCTGTTCCAACAGCCTTAACTCCTCTGGCTGTTCCAGCTGAGCTCTTCTTACAGCCTGTAAAAGGAGATCATCAGAAGGATTACCCAGGGTTAGTGGTACCGGAGCAACGGCAGAGAAGACTGCCACACATCTTTCCAGATCCATTAGCGGATCAGGACTGTCATCCTTTTTCCCAAAGGTGGGAAATTGCAATTTAATGGGCATCGCTCCCACATGACGTCTACTCAAATCACCATGAACAAAAGAGCTAGGAGGGATTGAGGAAGTAGAGGGTGAGGGAGTTATCGGACCATGAAAATGAACACCAGGATGTATGGTGGATTGCATCCTGCAAGGGGTGGCTGCATCATGGCCTTGTCTTGGCTGTTCTGAGGTGCCCGTTTGGCCCTCAGTGGTCTGAACAGAAGTGGACACAAGAGAAGCTCTGTGCAAGGAGTTGTGCCTAATGGAGGCCATGTCAACAGACACATCATCCAACATTTTAACACAATTAGAGAGCGCTGTCTGCAAGTGGTCTACAGTGTTTACCAGGGGAGAAAAAACAGAAATGACGTCCTTGAGGACCTCAGTGTGATGATGTTGCAGGCGCCACTGGAGAGTGGCAGTGAGTTGGCTTTGTTGGTAGTCAAACTGCCTGTCCATGGCACCAGTAATTTCCTGTCTTCTGTTCTCACTGAGCTCTGTCAGAGTGTGGGTTAGACTACTCAGGGAGTTTCTGAATTCCATGGTGCTCTGTTGTTGCTCTTCACTCAGACATTTGAATTTATGGTGGATTAGAGTTTGGAGATGTTGTTGAGTCTGACGAATATCAAGGATGTCACCTTGAAGTTGTAAGACTACAATCTCTGGAGATAAACCAGACAATGGAGGAAGGTTGGGCGTCAGAGGGAGGGATAACTCAGTACTTCCACACAGATCCATGTCAATAAGTGAGTTACTAGTTAGACCTGTGGCCTGTGGTCCAGACCGAGCATTCAGGTTCCCAGGGCTCTGGCCCAAATCAACTCCTTTATTTCCATTCACATTATGATTTGTATTGTTGGCTTGGTAGTCAGAATGACCCTGTGTATTCCCATTGACAGGTATGATATGGATGAGCACATTTTCTTGGAGTGAATCCATTGTTTTAATTACACACAAAAGATTTGCTTTGGTTAGTTCTCAATGTTGAGGTCCCATCTGGGGTGCCATTTTTTATGTAACGGTTTTGACTTGAGGTTATTTCTAGGGGTGCCAGGTAGGTTGAGCCTACCAGAGAAAGCATTGGTTTCTCCTTTTAGTTTGAGAGGGAATGAGTCCCATCTGGTCCGTCAAGTCACACCAATACAAAGGACTTATTAAAAGTAAGGATGGAAATATACTTTTCATAAACCCCTTAAAACATTGGAAAGAACTTCAAACAAGTGTATTCTTTTGCGTGGTTGTATTAACAACATAAATGATCACACACACCCACACTCAACAATATAACAAATCAATGCACTTATGATCATTTAGAAATGTCCTGTACCTCGGGCATAAAAAGAGTCCCGCCCGGTAAATAAGTTCAGTGACTGAAGTGACCTTAGTCACGCAACGTTTGTCCATAGGGTAAACCAAGTATATTCATACACTCAAAATGACACTTATTTTGCAACACAACTATAAAGCGTATCAAAGATTAACCAAAGAATAATACGTCCTCACAACTACATAAATCACAGTATACATCACCCAAACAAATGAAATACCGTGTACAAAAAGTTGTAGTCAGTCGGTCAGTCAGACAATCCGCCAACAGATCTCCAGCGGAGAAAAGGCCACGAAAACCAACGGAGAGTTGTAGTCCACAGACGCACAGAGTGGATCCAATCCTGGGTAAACTCGTTTTAAGGCTACAAAACCCACTGTAAGGCAACAAACAAACGTAATAGCGAAGCTTCATGAACTGAAGGTAGTACACATCCTCATTCATGTCTCAATCACAACTTCACCTTTGCGCAGCTGATGCTGGCTATTTAATGGGGAATTAAAGGGGAAGCGCCCTATTAGAAGGAGAAGCACTGAGACGGTTCAGAAATATTCAGGGCCGTCACACTGTCTTGACCTCTGATTGCCCCCTTCCACTTGCCTCTTCCATTAATTAATTTATTTTAATTAATTAATTAATTTTGAAAGTGTATTTTCCAGTAAGCGTAATCAGTGCTCTAACTCCCCCTTGCGCTGGTCTGGAGCAATGAAGCAGTGACGCAGGGTACTGTACTAAACCACAATTTACCTCTAAATCCCGCAGCATAATCTCAAAACTTTTAGTTGAGGAACCACTGTGGTTGGAATTTCAAAATGTCATAGGCTGATAGATGCTTTGCCACGGCGACAAGAGAATCACACCGGATGTCTACTGCAGTGAACAACACTGTGCCCCAATCCCCCCACCCATTCAGAACCCCTAGTGGTGCCGTGAATATTAAGCCCTCCCTTCACTTTATTCACCCCTGGTTGTCTGCCTCCTGCCGAGGTTGGCTAGTCAAAGCAATGAGACTGAAGCAGTGGTAGAGGGAGGAGAGAGGTAGAAGGGAGAGGAGAGGTACCTGATGTGAGTCTTCTTTTCCATAGACTAGTATGCCTGGTGCATGGTCTCCTCTAGCTGCCCATGCTTTGGCATCACATGTCCTTTCCCAGACAAGCCCCATTTGGGAGAAATTGCACTTAGAATGATTTTCCCATCAGACTCTCGTTGTGGATGAATGAAGGGAAGAAGGGAGAGAGGGATGGAAGAGTAAAAAAGAGAGTGATACAGTGGTTTGTTTTGAAGTGTTGCTGGGTTGTGTGAGTGGCAGAAGTGTGTCTGAATCTTTAGGCTGTGAAGTCTGACTCGAACAATGTTTTTCACTGTTTTTTGTCTTTTTAGCCAGTCTGTCGGTGTACTCCCCCATTGCCCCACTGGTGTATTTATAGCCAGGTCCTCCCTGAACTGATACAAAGCCTTTTCATGTTCCCACTATAATTATCATCCTCACCCTTCCATGTGTGTGCGTGTCTGTGTGTGTGTACATGGTCGCACATGCAAACATGCATCAGATGTTATGCATCAGATGTGTCTGTCTACTCGGCCCACATGTTTATTTTTACATGCCTCTTTCTACCCCCTCGCTCCCTCCCCTTTCTCTCTTGTTGAAGACAGTGAACCAATCCCATTGGAGTCATAACAGAGCAGTTATACCATACATGCGGCTGTGTTGCAGCACTAGGCTCAGGCAAAAGCCTCCTCTTCCTCTCCTCATTCAACTGGTTTTCTCTACCTTCTTCCATCCCTAGTTTTCGCCTTCTCCCTCCCTCTCTCTCTCTCTCTCTTTCTCTCTCCCGCTCTCTCTCGCTCTCTCTCCATCTCCCTCTTTCTCTTTGAGATATGTAGCCTTTTATCTGGGCCTCAGTAGGTTATACGTGTGCCCCTGTGTTATCGATGCTGCAGACCATATTTGAAACAGACTCTCCATCCTCTCTCTCCCCTGCAGATGGTCTGCCCAGGAAAGAGCAGCCCTTGGGACTTCTGAAGCCATCTGGTCTCAACCACATCCAGTCTGGTAGGAGCACCATCTTTTTCTTTCATTCTTTTGGTCTTTCTCTTACTCTCTCCCTTTCTGTGTGTGAGTGTGTGTGTGTGTATGTGGTTGGACCCGCTGTGGGCTCATGCCTTACCATGTGTGTCCCTGCAGGCCTGGCTCAAGGCTAGAGACCAGAGGAAGAATGGGTCACTGAGCAACATGTCTGCATGCTCATGCAACCATACCACCAAACACATACACAGAGTCTATGGTAGAGCACACGTGCATGTAAACACATAACATATGCATGTGCGCACACACACACACACACACACACACACACACACACACACACACACACACACACACACACACACACACACACACACATTTAATGATAGTGTTGTTACATGCTAGGATTACCATCATCATTAAATACTATCATCATTGCCTGTATGTGTTAGCTAGGGGGTAATTTATGCTGTGAGAGCTGCTGTGAGATGGTGCAGGTAAAGTGCAGTGAAGTGTCAAACGGCTTGAAATAACCTGACAAAACCAACTCCTCTCAGAGCATGACGCTTGGTAATTACTATTTCAGAGACCAGTGAGAAAAGATGCTATTTCACCATACACACACACACACACACACACACACACACACACACACACACACACACACACACACACACACACACACACACACACACACACACACACACACACACACACACACACACACACACACACACACACACACACACACACACACACACACACACAGGACACACACACACAGGACACAACACTAGTGGCTGCGGGCTGCTTTTATATACTTTGTGGTTAGTTGGTGGGTTTCTTCTATTCATACACCATGGCAAGAAACTGGCTCTGGTGAGTAGAGAAAGACTAAATGTGTGTCTGTTGGTGGTGTTATACTGGCAGGTTGGCTGGCTGACAGTGTATGTTTGTGTGTGGCTGGTTGGTTGGTTGGATATCTGGCAAGTTGGATGGGTAGTTGGGGTTGCTGAAGGACTGGTTGGTCGGCTCGTTGACTGATTGACTTGGTTGGCTGGCTAGCTAGCTGGTTGGTTGGTTAGCTGGCTAACTCGCTGGTTGATCGGTTGGTTGCTTGGTTGATTGGTGTGGTTGAAAAAACGGGTTGGTTGGTTGGCTAGCTCGCTCGCTCGCCGGCAGGTTGTCTAGTTGGTGTTGTTGAAAATCTGGTCATATCTCATCTGACCATCCCAACACTTCAAAGGAAAGACAATAAGCCCCCTCGACTTGTTCCAAATTCGGACGGCTAGCCGGTTACTGTTGAAGAACCGCAGACGTGTGTTTCACAACCGTAGTAAATGTGCGCATGTGATGCCGTGTGACGTGTTTACGTGATTTTTGTTTGTTATAGTGAGCCAAAAAGGAGTCCCTATTCGAACAGTGCAGCAGGTCAGGCCGGTGTAAGAGGACACTCAGTAGTTCTCCCTTTGTTCTCTCCTCGAGGACGCTCACTAAAAGCCAAGACGACATGACCATCCATTTACTGTTTCCATGTAACCCCTCTCAAACCTGCACACACGTTTTAGTGAAACACACGCTTCATCTGACCTCCTCTTGCTCCCTTTCTTTCTTTCTTTCATCACCAGACTTCACATCTCGCCCCCACTCGGTGAAGTTTCTCTCTGAGTCCACTTGCTGTGTGTGTGTGTGTGTGTGTGTGTGTGTGTGTGTGTGTGTGTGTGTGTGTGTGTGTGTGTGTGTGTGTGTGTGTGTGTGTGTGTGTGTGTGTGTGTGTGTGTGTGTGTGTGTGTGTAGCGTCACCTAAGCACCCGCTCCACACTCGTGGTTCACAGGAACATGGGATGAGCCAGCCTATCCACACCAACACCACGCCAACACGGGAATGTACACCCATTAACACATCAATAACACGTCACAGGAAATGTGACCAAGATTAGCAGTGGTGAGAGCCTGATACAACTCAGTGTCCTGCTAACTCACTGTTTTCTTTTGCACGGATAGGAGAGAAGTAGAATATAGCTTTCACCCACCCTGTACGTTGGTAGCAGTACGGATGAGGGATTGGAGACGAGAGAGAGCCACCGGGCAATTCCACAGTAACGGAATTAGACTTTGACAGTTTTTTCCCCCCTTTAAAATGTATGCCAAACAAAAACCAGTGATTTAAAAGTTTAACAATTCATACAACTCTATGCACAAGGACTACTTGTAACAATTTCCATAGAAAAATGTACAAAAACGAATTTAGTGGAAGAACTATGCAAATGCCGACTTTGGAAACAAAATGACTGTGAAACCCCCCATCAGGGCTTTTATGCGAACACATCTATTTTTATTTATTTTTAAAATATTTTTTAAAAATCATTTTTATCCCCTTTTCTCACCAATTTTCGTGGTATCCAATCGCTAGTAATTACTATCTTGTCTCATCGCTACAACTCCCGTACAGGCTCGGGAGAGACGAAGGTCGAAAGCCACGCGTCCTCCGAAGCACAACCCAACCAAGCCGCACTGCTTCTTAACACAGCGCGCCTCCAACCCGGAAGCCAGCCGCACCAATGTGTCGGAGGAAACACCGTGCACCTGGCCCCCTTGGTTAGCGCGCACTGCGCCCGGCCCGCCACAGGAGTTGCTGGAGCGCGATGAGACAAGGATATCCCTACCGGCCAAACCCTCCCTAACCCGCTAGCCCAATTGTGTGTCGCCCCACGGACCTCCCGGTCGCGGCAGGCTGCGACAGAGCCTGGGCGCGAACTCAGAGACTCTGGTGGCGCAGCTAGACCACTGCCCCACCCGGGAGGCCCAAACACATCTATTTTCAATTAAGATTGAAATATGTCTGCAGAAAGAATGGGGTGTCAACTTGTGACATGACATCTTCAGTTTGAAAAAATCTATTTTTGTTAATGAATTACAGTAAGGAAGTGGATTTACACCCGGTAATGGAATTACGGTAATGGAATTACATCATGGGTCCTTGATCTGTACTACACAGAAATGCATAATTATGGATATGAATGTCATTCTTCTCATGTTTCACAAGTTTGGACATCACAGCACAGCACAGCAGAGTGCAGTACAATACAGCAGAATAGAATTCAATATAGTAGAGTACAGTAGAATATACTGTGCTCTTCTACTGTACTATACTATACTTGTATGTTCTACATTGTTGAATAACAGTGAAGACATATGGAATCGTGTAGTAAACCAAAAAAGTTTGCCTTGATGACAGCTTTACACACTTATGGCATTCTCTCAACCAGCTTCATGAGGTAGTCACCTGGAATGCATTTCAATTAACAGGTGTGCCTTGTTAAAAAGGTATTTGTGTAATTTCTTTCCTTCTTAATGCGTGCGTTTGAGCCAATCAGTTGTGTTGTGACAAGGTAGGGGTGGTATACAGAAGATAGCCCTATTTGGTAAAAGACCAAGTCCATATTATGGCAAGAACAGCTCAAATAAGCAAAGAGAAACGACAGTCCACCATTACTTTAAGACATGACGGTCAGTCAATCCGGAACATTTCAAGAACTTTGAAAGTTTCTTCAAATGCAGTCGAAAAAACCATCAAGTGCTATGATGAAACTGGCTCTCATGAGGATCGCCACAGGAAAAGAAGACCGGGAGTTACCTCTGCTGCAGAGGATAAGTTCATTAGAGTTACCAATCTCAGGAATTGCAGCCCAAATAAATGCTTCACAGAGTTCCAGTAACAGACACATCTCAAAATCAACTGTTCAGAGGAGTCTGTGTGAATAAGGCCTTCATGGTCAAATTGCTGCAAAGAAACCACTACTCAAGGACACTAATAAAAAGAGACTTGCTTGGGCCATGAAACACAAGCAAGGACATTAGACCGGATGGAAATCAATCCTTGGATCTGATGAGTCCAAATTTGAGATTTTTGGTTTCAAGCTATCATTTGTTTTTCAACAGGACAATGACCCAACACACTTCCAGGCTGTGTAAGGGCTATTTGACCAAGAAGAAGAGTGATGGAGTGCTGCATCAGATAACCTGGCCTCCACTATCACCCCATCTCAACGCAATTGAGATGGTTTGGGATGAGTTGGACTGCAGAGTGAAGGAAAAGCAGCCAACAAGTGCTCAGCATATGTGGGAACTCCTTCAAGACTGTTGGAAAAGCATTACAGGTGAAGCTGGTTGAGAGAATGCCAAGAGTGTGCAAAGCTGTCATCAAGGCAAAGGGTAGCTACTTTGAAGAATCTAAAATCTATTTTGATTTTGTTAAACACTTTTACTACATGATTCCATATGTGTTATTTCATAGCATTGATGTCTTCACTATTATTCTACAATGTAGAAAATAGTGAAAATAAAGAAAACCCTTGAATGAGTAGGTGTTTCCAAACTTTTGACTGGTACTGTACGCCTATGATAGGTTCAGATTTGGTACAGTCTGGTCCGTCTGTGGATGTTAACATCAAGGCCAGGGTGGACTGACCAAATTTCAACTACGTTTCAACGTCCATGGATGTCTAGTGTCGGTCGGTGCTCTGTGGGTGAGGATGCTGGTTACAGTAAATGGAAAGAGGGGAGGTTCATGGGTAGGTGTCTGTAAGGGCTGGGATCGGTGACATTAATTGGAGAGAGAGGGAGGGATTGTCCAGACTCAGACTGTTTTAATAACAGAAAAACAAGAAAACAGTTATCAGCTGAAAATAACCGTATGTCAGTGGAAGGGAGGACATTAGCAGGTGGCCCAGCTGTGGTTTGTGACTGTTATGATTTACAATTTTAGCCAATTCAATTGCAGTAATACAGTTACTGATTTTGGGGGTCATTTTGTTTATTAATTATTAACACGAGAACCGCTAAAGTAAGTAATTTTGACTGCTCATGTCACGTTCCTGACCTTGTTTTCCTTTTGTATAGCTTTGTTTTGTTGGTCAGGACGTGAGCTGGGTGGGCATTCTCTGTGTTTGTTCCTTGTTAAGTGTCAGGATTAATTGACCTTGTATGGCTCTCAATCAGAGGCAGGTGTTTTCGGTTTCCTCTGATTGAGAGACATACATAGGGAGGTTGTTTCACATTGTTTGTTGTGGGTGGTTGTCTCCTGTGTCCGTATATGTTACCACACGGGACTGTATCGTTTGTTTGTAGTCGTGTACCTGTTCGTGCGTTCTTCGTTATATGTAAGTTCACATGTTTTAGGTCAGTCTACGTTCGTTTGTTGTTTTGTAATTATCAAGTGTTCTTCGTGTGTTTAGTTTAATAAAATTCATTGTCATCATAATGTGCAACATAAAAAAGAAAAGACGTATACGATTATGCACTACAAGCAAACAAAGGTATGTTAAAGTGTGTCAAGCAAGAGAAAGTAAACTTTTAGGACAAGGATAACAGCTAAATGAAATCCAACTGATGCCATTGTGTGAAGATACACACAGGCAGGAGCTGATTTGAATATTTTTGACTATCGTATCGACACTTATATTCATTATAATGCCATTATTGCTTTTGTGCCGACTTTGACGATTTATCAAGGCTCTTTATAACGATGTTTCAGCTACTGATGTTTTCATCATGTGACAATGCGTCGTTTGACAGTGCATCTTAATGGTTGGGGTATTTAAATGTTTTTATTTTGTCGTTATAAGAATACGATGTTACCATGTTCCAACACATTTTTGTTTGATAGTTGTAACAAAGGCACTCACAAAAATAAAATGTATTGAAACTACAATTTTGGTGTTTTGTTTTTGTTTTTTTACATATAGTCTACAGTAACATAAACTGATGGCAATGATATTATGTTATTTTAAATTAAAAAAACTAGTTTTAATCACTTAACACTAGAACGGCTGGGCCTCGATGGAACCCCTTTCAAGCAAATGAACAGTCATTCTTACTGCAACATTGTAACAGTGTTATTAATATATTTCATATATGCCATTGTTTATGAAGGCTTCGGGTAACATTAGAATACAATTTAGATTTTATTTCAAATAGCACAATAGCATTTTCATTAGTTTGTTACTGTGGGCTACATGTAAAAACCGCAACCCCCCCACAAAATTCAAGTTTTAAATATATTTTATTTGTGTAGTGCCTCTGTTTTAATCACTTAATAATTCAGAAACAAAATCGAACAAAATCGATATCGATTTAAACCACTAACTAATTGGCAGGTCTACCATTACTTCTGCTTCTGTGAACTTTCCTTATCCTCCCTCATGAGTGAGAGAAATTAGAAAATATCTCAAAGATACAGTATATGGGTTTTTTGGTAACGAAATTACAAGGCACAAGGCAATATTACTTAAACTTAAAGAAGGTAAACACTTTCTCCAGAACTAAATATAAGTGTTGATATTAGTTGACGGGTCTTTACTTCAACTTTCTTGTGTTCTGATGGATTTCTGATACATTTTAGGACTTTTTCTGGTAAATGTTTTCTAAAACCTCTTTTCAATCTGTTTATCCAGAAATCAAAACTTTAACTTATGCTTAATTGTTAAGATGGAAAAGGGTTGGAAAATGTATCTACGTCTTCATTTCCCCAAAATATAGACTCTTAGCTTTCATTTGACACCCATTTTGATAGGCTTCTATGAACTTCACGTTAGTGCTTACGGGTCCTTTTCCATGGATTGGCCCCACTTCAGATGATTGATTGAGACGCAGCCCAGGTCAAAGCAGGGCCTTGTGAAAACTCCCCCACTTCTGTTTGTTTATCGCTCAATGTGAGGGAGGGAAAATGAATAGAATATGCAGATGAGGCGCACTGGGCTGCTTGTTAGACGCCCACATCACACCGTGTGAAAACCGCAACGCTGTTCTCGCCCACATCCTTCCAGCATGTTAGCAGCACCTGGCCCCAAATACATAGGCCTACTTTAGTAGTTAGTGGAAGCCAAATGTATTGACTCTACATGCGGATTATTAGTCAACTCCAAAAGTGCAACTCTTTGGAAGTCCAGGCAGGTTCAAGCTAACGCACAAAGTATTTTTAAGATTTCTGTTTGTAAATGGCCGTGATGGCGTGTACTGGAGAGAGTATAGAGGGTATTGGGGAACTGGAGGAAGAGGGAAGGGTGAGTAGGTTGGTCGGGACAGATTTGTGTTCACACTAATAGAGTAACGCGATCTCCATTTCTTAACTGGGATGTGTAAGGGTAGTGGAACCCCGCAACTGATGGTGCATGTGTATGTAGCTTGTTGAATCACGTGTTAGGCGTCTCTCGCTCTCTGTGTGTTTGTGTGTGTGTGTGTGTGTGTGTGTGTGTGTGTGTGTGTGTGGGTGTGGGTGTTTTGGAGGGGTTGGGGAGGACGGGGGGGTGCATGTGTATGCGCGCGTGCATGCGTTTGGAGCTGGTGTTTTACAGTCCACTAATCTCAGCCCATTCTCCTTCAGCCAAAACCGCTTTCTCCCTCTTTACACAAATTAGCACCAGCCCACGCACTCACACATTAAGTGGGCTGTCAGACCAGGGTTGGCTACAGTATGCTCTCTCAATTTCTTTCTCTCTCACTCCTAATAACCTTCCTTCTCTTCCTCTTTCTCTTCAGCAATCTCTCTCTCCCAATCACACTCTCTCTTACTAACCTCTCTCACTTTCTTCTCTCTGTCTCTCGCTCTCTATCTCCTCTCTCCCCCTCGCTCCTTTTTTTGGGGACCAGGGGGAAGACCTGTGGTGACAATCTGTTGTTGAGCAAGGGATAGGTGATGGGGGGAGGAGTGGAGAGGGAGTGAAGGAGTGGGGAGAGAAAAGAGGAGAGATAATGTAAGTGACAGACCCTGTTGGCTCGTCTCAGTCATCTCACTGAGCAGCCTCTTTATTTAGCACACTGAATTATAGATGAGCGTTTAAGTGCTGGAGAGACAGACCCAGAGAGAGAATAGAGAGACGGGGAAGAAGAGGGAGATATGGCGCGAGAAGATAACAACTGAGATGCAAAGGAATGGAGAGCGTGTTGTGAGGGAGTGAGACCAAGAGAGAAAGACGGGAAGAGTGGGAAAGGAGAGGAAGAGTGGCACACTGTGCAAATAAACCCTGATTCATTCAAATTTCAAAACTCAAGTATGAAAATCAGGAGAGGCCCGGGTTCGATCCCGGACACAACCGGCCGTGATTGGGAGTTACATAGGGCGGCGCACAATTGGCCCACTGTCGTCCGGGTTAGGGGAGGGTTTGGCCGGGGAGGCTTTACTTGGCTCATCGCACTCTAGCGACTCCTTGTGGTGTGCCGGGCGCCTGCAGGCTGACCACGGTCGCCAGTTGAACTTTGTTTCCTCCTACACATTGGTGCGGCTGGCTTCCAGGTTAACCTGGGCGGGTGTTAAGAAGCGAGGTTTGGCGGGTTATGTTTCGGAGGACGCATGACTCAACCTCCTAAGCCCATTGGGGAGTTGCAGCGATGAGACGATCGGAATTGGGGAGAAATAAAATAAATCAGGAGAGGGCTGTCATTGATTTTCTACTCACTTGTCTTTTCTTTTACTCTCTTTCTCCCACTCTCCCACTCTTTCTCTTCCCGTTTTCAGTGAGCATGCCCGTCCTCTTCATACCACATTCACAGACACGCTGCCACATCATTAATGCATGTTTCAAGCTGAACAACTGGCACGGAGGCTCTGTGCCCGTCCCAAATGGCACCCTCTTCCCTTTATAGCGCACTACCTAGTGGTGCACTATATAGGGAATAGGGTACCATTTGGGACACGTGCTCTGTTTTACAGACGGGAAAAGATACTCGTGAGCTTCCTGTTTACCCTTTGTCTTGTTATTCTTGAAGTTGCAGATGAGTAGGGGTAGATAAGGTTGCCCCCCTAGACACTGACCTAAGGTCCCCTCCCCCCACACGCAGGAAAGCAGGACCCTTACCCCGGCCAGTGTGTCCTGTCTGGCACCGATACTGGTGGACCTGGGTGCGGGTGGGAGCTAGTTGAGCTACCTGCTCGCAGTATGTCAACAGTATGGCTAATCTCTTATACCCCCATACAGAAAGCAGACTTTATCCTCCACTCAGTGTATTATGTCATTGTGAGGTTGACCATCCGGTAGGATTTGAACAGTGAGGAGGCATACGAGGAAGATGTGGTTTTTTCTTGTCAAAGTGACGCTTTTTATTAGGAGGTGAAGAATTAATATAGCCGGCGACTGCACAAGTATTTACGAAAAGAAATAAACAGGACGATGAACAAAAAGTAGGCCTAATCAACTCAAAAGAAAACTTAGGCTCAATAATTGCCTGTTAACCCAGCAGCATGCCTTCCTTACCCTGTCCGGTCCCTGTCTCTCAAATACAGAAATGACAGGGTTTAAATATCAATACTCATGATGCAACTGACCAATGAGAAGAAGCCTTTTCACACTCTGTTCAATTCAACAGCATGAATTAACATCTAAATGTCTTCAGATGTTACACACACATGAATAACCTTGAGCGCATACTATATATCGATAACGATGCAAACATGCTTTTAGCATGAATAAAATCTGAGATATGAGCATGTACAGTACTAGTCAAAAGTTTAGACACACCTATTCGTTCCAGGGTTTTTCTTTATTTTTACTATTTTCTACATTGTAGAATAATAGTGAAGACATCAAAACTAGGAAATAACACTTATGAAATCATCTAGTAACCAAAAAAGTGTTAAACAAATACAAATATTTAGTTTCAATTTACTTGCATTTAAGAGCAGTTGGAGGCCATGGAAGGAGATTTGTATGGCATTGAAGCTCGTCTGGAGGCTACTTAACACAGTGTCCAAAGAAGGGCCAGAAGTATACAAAATGGTGTCGTCGAATAAACCAATCGCTCTTGAACGCATCCCATTGCCTGTCAATTCTCTGACAAGGAAATTAACAGATAAATCTGTCATGACTCTCATGACAGTGGATCAAAGATCCATCAGTTAGGAAAATGTTTGAAGATAGCCAGACCCCCTCTCTCCCACAGAAGAGGGAAGGGGGTCTGTGCCGGTCTTTGAACTTTAACACTGGGTCGTAAATTTAAGCAGGTGGGAACTTTCCCTCTCTGCCTTTCAGTATCCACGAAAGGAATGCTTTGTCTAGAGAGAGTGTGGCCCACCTAAAAACTCTAACTTCCAAAGATTTGACAGTGGAACATTAATTTCTGTTAGGAATGGTCCGGGGGAGGGGAGGGGGGTCTAAAATGAATCCTGTCACATTGTTTATTATTTTGTGATGTCATTAAGGATGGTATATCAAGGTAACGGTAACTCTGAAAGTGTACGTGTTTACATTTAAATGTTGTAGAAATTATTTAATTAAATATGAGAATACTTTTGTGAAGATAACAATGTGATTTTAGCCTTCTAAATGAGAATTGTTTTTCATCTAAACTTGTGCCCAGTCAGTATCCATTTCCCAGTGAGCTCAGTGTTCATACCAGCATGACGGAACACCCCCTTTGGCCAGAGTGCTTAAATAACTCGTTAAGAATTAAAATACAGACCAGCGTGACAGACAGCGGGGGCTGAACGTTACGAAATGGTTAGAAACTTTGTACTGAGACCAGACAGCGTGGAGCGGTGGCTACACATCTGAAAATAGTTTAAACTCTATAGACCAGCCGACGTACAGTGGGAGCTGAATGCTACAAAATGGTTAGAAGCTCTGAAACTCTCAAGACGTGTGAAGAAGGTAAAGACTAGACCAGAACATTCAGTCTGGAGCTGTGCATGAAAGTGGTCATAGAACTTTGACTATAGACTCTGAAACAACCGTGCATATGTCTGGAGTATCTATTCTAATGAACATTCCAAGACCAGAGAAGCTCTACAACTAAGAAGGACATTGTGACCTCTGGTGGACAACCAGAGCCTTACATCGAGCCACTACCCATAAACGGATTGATTGGTTTCAACAGAGAGACGAAGGAGAAAGACAGCTATGGGTAAATATATACAGTTGAGGTCGGAAGTTTACATACACTTAGGTTGGAGTCATTAAAATTCGCTTTTCAACCATTCCACAAATTTCTTATTAACAAACTATAGTTTTGGCAAGTCGGTTAGGACACCTACTTTGTGCATGACACTAGTAATTTTTCCAACAATTGTTTACAGGCAGATTATTTCACTTACAATTCATTGTATCACTATTCCAATGGGTCAGAAGTTTACATACACTAAGTTGACTGTGCCTTTAAACAGCTTGGAAAATTCCAGAAATTATGTCATGGCTTTAGAAGCTTCTGATAGGCTAATTGACATCATTTGAGTCAATTGGAGGTGTACCTGTGGATTTATTTCAAGGCCTACCTTCAAACTCAGTGCCTCTTTGCTTGACATCATGGGAAAATCAAAAGAAATCAGCCAAGACCTAAGAAAAATAAATTGTTGACCTCCACAAGTCTGGTTCATCCTTGGGAGCAATTTCCAAATGCCTGAAGGTACCACGTTCATCTGTACAAACAATAGTATGCAAGTATAAACACCATGGAAATCGCAGCCGTCATACCGCTCAAGAAGGAGACGCGTTCTGTCTCCTAGAGATGAAGGTACTTTGGTGTGAAAAGTGCAAATCAATCCCAGAACATCAGCAAAGGACCTTGTGATGATGCTGGAGGAAACAGGTACAAAAGTATCTATATCCACAGTAAAACGAATGCTATATCGACATAACCTGAAAGGCCGCTCAGCAAGGAAGAAGCCACTGCTCCAAAACCGCCATAAAAAAGCCAGACTACGGTTTGCAACTGCACATGGGGACAAAGATCATACTTTTTGGAGAAATGTCCTCTGGTCTGATAAAACAAAAATAGAACTGTTTGGCCATAATGACCATCGCTATGTTTGTACGAAAAAGGGGGACGCTTGCAAGCTGAAGAACACCATCCCAACCGTGAGGCACGGGGGTGGCAGCATCATGTTGTGGGGGTGCTTTGCTGCAGAAGGGTCTGGTGCACTTCACAAAATCATGAGGCAGGGAAATTATGTGGATATATTGAAGCAACTTCAAGACATCAGTCAGGAATGTAAAGATTGGTCGCAAATATGTCTTCCAAATGGACAATGACCCCAAGCATACTTCCAAAGTTGTGGCAAAATGGTTTAAGGACAACAAAGTCAAGGTATTGGAGTGGCCATCACAAAGTCTTGACCTCAATCCAATAGAAAATATGTGGGCAGAACTGAAAAAGAGTGTGCGAGCAAGGAGGCCTACAAACCTGACTCAGGTACACCAGCTCTGTCATGAGGAATTAGCCAATATGTCATGTTCTGACCCTAGTTCTTTTGTTACTTCTTTGTTTTAGTGTGGTCAGGGCGTGAGTTGGGTGGGTTATCTATGTTTTGTTTTTCTATGTTGAGTTTTTCGTTTGGCCTGATATGGTTCTCAATCAGAGGCAGGTGTAAGTCGTTGTCTCTGATTGGGAACCATATTTAGGGAGCTTGTTTTCTATTGTGTGTTGTTGGTGGTCATTTTCCGTTTCAGTGTTTTCACCATTCGGGACTGTTTCGGTTTTCATTTTGTTTCACTTTGTTAGTTTTGTATTTTGTCGTATTCATTCTCATTTAAAGACATTATGGATACGTACCACGCTGCGCATTGGCCTGACATTTCTTACTCCTCGTCAGATGAGGAGGAAATATTCCGTTACACAATATTCAACCAACTTATTGTGGGACACTTGTGGAAGGCTACCTGAAACGTTTGACCCAAGTTAAACAATTTAAAGGCAATGCTACCAAATATTTATTGAGTGTATGTCAACTTCTGACCCACTGGGAATGTGATGAAAGAAATCAATGCTGAAATAAATCATTCTCCCTACTATTATTCTGACATTTCACATTCTTAAAATAAAGTGGTGATCCTAACTGACCTAAGACACAGAATTGTTACTTAGATTAAATGTCAGGAATTGTGAAAAACAGAGTTAAATTGTACTTGGCTAAGGTGTATGTAAACTTTCGACTTCAACTGCATGTCATGGTATTCTGTGTTATTATTTAGTTAGTTAATAAATCATTGATTAAATCAATTTGTGTAGTACTGAATATTCAAAAGGACTAGGGTTCTTGCGGATCCACGTATTATGAGACGTTCAGAATGAGATTGATTAGGTAATTATTAATAATTGACTGTTTTGATGTAAGAGATAGCTGTATATCTTTAGAGTTTAACAAGTTACTATCTCCCAACTTAAACAACTTTTCCCGTGGTGCCCCAAGTTCCTAATGAGTTCACTGTTACATGTTTAATTTAATCGAGTAACAATTAAACATAATTCGTTTGATAAAATAAATAACAGTCATCAGATTAATGATAGTCACGTCACGACAGTCTACCATCATTTAGGAAATACCAGGTAATACATTTACCAAAAGGACATCGCTAACCCCACATTATACAGTTAATTAATACATGTACTTTTCATAACCGTTTACAATGTCTGATTATTGATATAAGGCATGTCTTTAGATTATGTGATGGAGATCATAGGACGATTGTCACTGTTATATTGCCCTGGCAGGCATTTAGTCATAACAGTCGATGGCCACATTCATTTTGATGCTGTCTTTCACTGACTCACACTCACTCACTCACTCACTTATTTACACATTTATTAACTCACTCACTCGTTTTTGTTCGCTCACTCAATCAATCCCTCAATCACTCACTCCTTCACTCACTCAATCTCTTGCTCGCTGACTCATTCACTCAAATTTACTAATTCACTCAGTAACTTGTTCGCTCGCTCAATCAGTCGCTCAATCAGTCCCTCAATTACCCCCCGACTCCCTCACGTGCTCATTTTCTCACTCACTCACACATTTATTAATTGACTCACTCATTTGTTTGTTCACTCTCGCGCTCAATCACTCCCTCAATCACTCCTTCAATCACTCCCTTAATCCGCCCTGACTCGCTCGCTCACTCATGCTGTGAGCTCGCTCTCTCTCTAGCTCTTTACAGTGTAATATTTAGGCGATGCAAAGCCACAACCCATCCCCACCCCCCCTTCCCCACCCCCTAGTCACAAGTTGTAAAGTAGAAAAGCCTCCCTCATAGCTCGGTGGACATGTGGAAGACTTAGTTCAAATACTCTATTGTACAGTGGCCAGATTGTTATATTCAGGGGTCGATTAAACAGCCATGTCATGCTGTTCATTATGGCTAAGGGATTTTGATCCATCAGTCAAATCATGTGTTGGTCTCATGCTCACGTCGGAACCAATGTACCATTCATGGAGAACAAAGACAGGGATTGAGCTGACCATTTGTACTCCTTATAAAATTACACATGAACTAATTTGACTTTATTACAGTAATTGACCAACCTCTGTCATTTTTCATGGAACATATGATGTTGTGCTATGACTAGGCTATATTTCAATCTAACAGCATTTCCAGTGGATTTAATGAAACAACTACAAGCTGTATGCATCGAATACGACTGCATGATGTGTATGGCACGTGTATTACGGGGGAACACATTTTAGGGGGATATAAAATATCTGTGCTGTATACAACTTAGAGCCAACTCCGAGGGCAAGTGGCCTGCATGTATAGCACACTGTCGTGGACTGTAAACAGACAGTCGTACGTGTGTACTGGCACTGGGTGTGGTCCTGTGGAGAGGGGAATGGAGGAAGACAGGAAGAAAGGAAGACTGGTCCAGAGGACAGGTATCATGGATCACCTTGACCCCTCCATGGGGGCCGTCTGCTACGGCAGAGCTACCGCTGGGCTGGCGTGGACCAGCCTGCTCACTGTACCACAGCGCAGGTGTGTGTTCCTCGTGTGTGTTCATGCTCATGTTTATGTTCTGTGTAAATACCTTCACGCTTGCTTGTGCAAGATGCAAAGTTTAGTAACAGAATGATGGCACAAAGAGCACAAGCTGTCACTTGCCAATCTTTCCATCTGCACTGTTCTTACAGTAAATGTAGTCCTTGTGCGTAGAGTTGTATGGTTTGTTTAACGTTGCAAATCATTGGTTTTTGTTTGACATACATTTTAATGAGACAATTCTGAGTCTCAGCATCGTTCTGTTACTGTGACATTTTCTATATGTGTCTGACTGTGCATTTTGGTATGCACCACCTATAAGCATATCTTCTAAAACAAACAGATGACAAAAGTTCTAGATCTTGGAACGCACAGAGTAACCAACCTTTCGTTAATTTTAGCAGAGCGATTAAACCACCAGGGAAGCAGAGTCCACAGAGTGATTTGCCGCAGTTAAATTTCACAATGAAAGGCCTCCCACCTGCTGTACATGTGTTTGCTGCCGCCCCCCCAGAACCCTGGTGCCTGACTCTCAGATGGTCCTGACGGCTCCTGCTCTGTCCCCCGTGTTGGCATCAGTGCCCGCTCGTGGTGCCTGGCCAAGCGGGTGAGAGCCGGGAGCCAGCTGCCTCGGTTTTGGAAACCGTAACGGGGGCAGTGGGAGCTCACATGGGCAAGTATGCGCGCGCACACATTGACTGACACATCGATCATTGCTAAAGGACTTGTCTTCTTAGCCTCTTGATGAACGGCTGGGCACTGGTGGTTTTTGAGAGGTACAGTTGAAGTCGGAAGTTTACATACACCTTAGCCAAATACATTTAAACTCAGTTTTTTACAATTCCTGACATTTAATCCTAGTAAAAAGGCACTGTCTTTGGTCAGTTATGATCACCAATTTATTTTAAGAATGTGAAATTAATAATAGTATAGAGAATGATTTATTTCAGCTTTTATTTCTTTCATCACATTCCCAGTGGGTCAGAAGTTTACATACACTCAATTAGTATTTGGTAGCATTGCCTTTAAATTGTTTAACTTGGGTCAAACATTTCGGGTAGCCTTCCACAAGCTTCCCACAATAGTTGGGTGAATTTTGGCCCATTCCTCCTGACAGGTCTGATGTAACTGAGTCAGGTTTGTAGGCCTCCTGTTCTGCCCACACCTTTTCTATAGGATTGAGGTCAGGGCTTTGTGATGGCCACTCCAATACCTTGACTTTGTTGTCCTTAAGCCATTTTGCCACAACTTTGGAAGTATGTTTGGGGTCATTGTCCATTTGGAAGACCCATTTGCGACCATTATTTAACTTCCTGACTGATGTCTTGAGATGTTGCTTCAATATATCCACATAATTTTCCTGCCTCATGATGCCATCTATTTTGTGAAATGCACCAGACCCTCCTGCAGCAAAGCACCCCCACAACATGATGCTGCCACACCCGTGCTTCACGGTTGGGATAGTGTTCTTCGGCTTGCAAGCATCCCCTTTTTCCTCCAAACATAATGATGATCATTATGGCCAAACAGTTCTATTTTTGTTTCATCATTCCAGAGGACATGGCTTTTTTATGGCGGTTTTGGAAAAGTGGCTTCTTCCTTGCAGAGCGGCCTTTCATGTTATGTCGATATAGGACTCGTTTTACTGTGGATATAGATATTTTTGTACCTGTTTCCTCCAGCATCTTCACAAGGTCCTTTGCTGTTGTTCTGGGATTGATTTGCACTTTTCGCACCAAAGTACGTTCATCTCTAGGAGACAGAACGCATCTCCTTCCTGAGCGGTATGACGGCTGTGTGGTCCCATGGTGTTTATACTTGCGTACTATTGTTTGTACAGATGAACATGGTACCTTCAGGCATTTGGAAATAGCTCCCAAGGATGAACCAGACTTGTGGAGGTCTACAATTAATTTTTCTGCGGTCTTGGCTGATTTCTTTTGATTTTCCCATGATGTCAAGCAAAGAGGCACCGAGTTTGAAGGTAGGCCTTTAAATACATCCACAGGTACACCTCCAGTTGACTCAAATTATGTCAATTAGCCTATCAGAAGCTTCTAAAGCCATGACATCATTTTCTGGAATTTTCCAAGCTGTTTAAAAGGCACAGTCAACTTAGTGTATGCAAACTTCTGACCCACTGGAATTTTGTTACAGTGAAATAATCTGTCTGTAAATAATTGTTGTAAAAAATTGTGTCGTGTCATGCACAAAGTAGATGTCCTAACCGACTTGCCAAATTTATAGTGGAGTGGTTGAAAAACAAGTTTTAATGACTCCAACCTAAGTGTACGTAAACTTCCGACTTCAACTTTACCTTGAGTAAATAGCAGAGTACTAGATGTAGTCTGAAGTAGACTGTGCATGTTAAAAGGAAGGGCTCTCCTTCATCTCTCTCTTCCTCTTATTTCACTTCTTTAGAAACCTTTATCCCTCACATCTCCGTCATAATGTTGTAAATCATGTTAATCACTCGTTTCATATTTCCTGTCAATAAAATCACCCTACCAATAAACTGATCGAACGATTGCATGATTTTTGGGCCCTTGTATCAGAGCCTCACAGCTTTCCAGTCCATTGTGTCTGGTCCGTGAGAGAGGAGAGGAAGAGACTCTCGTCAGGCCCACGCCTTGCCTATTAGAACGCATGTCATTAGGCACTGGAACAGAGCTGGGCGATATGGACAAAAAATCCATATCGCGATCATGATTATTAGAACGATTTATAACAATGTGCATCAGTTTTTATTTTTTTTTATTTTTGATCCTTTAAACTACCACTACTAGTTTGATGGTTGTAGCCATCCGTTGTCCCATTAACAATCTCCCATATTAGTTGTTCTACTTGTTTAATCCAGGTTTCACGTTTACCAGAGAGATAGCACATAGACTGACAAAGATATAATGCAAAATGGAGTTAAACAGTATGATATAACTGCAGACATGCCGTAGAGTATGCCCTCCATTTAACCCAGTCTGCCCCCTTTAAACATACACACACACACACATACACTAACAGACTAGACTGAAATTAAATCTGTTGAAGGGCAGGGCAAGGAGCTGAGGCACATACTTGTTTTTTGTCTTCCGGCAGAGCGGGCAATTCTCTAACCTACTTCATCTGAACGTACTTTGCTTGGCTCAGTGGCATTATCCTGAAAACAATATCAGGTTGGGCTTATATTTTCTAGGATTCATTCTCTGTGAGTGTGTGTGTGTGAGAGAGAGAGAGATTGTGTGTGTGTGTGCTTCTGAAGGTTGTATGTGTGGTGGGGGCTAAATTTGACCATGTTAGTATGTTATACATTTTTTATAGGGCATAGTCTGATTTAGGCACCCCGTCTGTCTGGCAGTCTGGCAGCAGTAACCGTAGAGACCGACGTTTGGAGTGTGTGACCTCAGAGAGGAACGTCTGCTCTTATTGTACAGTTGTTTACTAGTTACACTTAAGGAGCACATTGCCCTTAATTAACCTTTGATTCACCACCTACATCACCATATACATGTTAATATGTGTACCAGCTTGGATGAAGTATAGTTGGGATCTGTAGCTATAAGTGGAAATGAGGTATAAGACACCTCACACCTCTAACCTCGAGTCTTCCCCTGAACTCAATTTTTTAAGCCTGTTAAAAGTCAGTGAATTTTCAGTATATGGTTTCCTGCGTCTCTTCTAAATTACTACAATAAAGTATTTCAGTGGTTCCCAAACTCTCATGGCCCAGGACTCCATTTGGTATCTCAAAACTCTCGCGACCCCAGCCATGAGAAAAATGAACAGCTAATGTTTACTTTTTTACTTGGGGCTATGGCAGTCAATTGAAACACATTCTAACAGTATTTCTGATCGTCTTCTCAACTCACTATCACATACTTTTAACGTGGGGCTATGACAGTCAATTGCAAATGACTCTGACCTAATGTCTCTAAATCTCACCACCGCTAATGAGATGGGTGTGCTTGATGTCAAAACTTCTCAAAGTCAGGGGGCGTGGTATACAGTGCGTATCTCTGCTGTCGATATTTGGTTTTAATGCCGACGAGAGCACTGAATGCAGCTTCACACAGATATGAACTGGCGAAGTGTACCATGAGTTTTATGGTGCTTTCAAGACAACTGGGAACTCTGAAAAATACAAGGTCAAAGCATGACGTTAGTGATCTTCAGGTCGGAAAGTCGGAGCTCTGGAAAGAGGTCTGAGTTCCTGAGTTGGAATTCCGAGTTGGATGACCGTTCAAAGCGATTTTTCAAGTTGTCTTGAACTCAGTGAATTTCCGAGTTCCCAGTTGTTTCGAATGTGGCATTAATGCTCAGAGGGAGACGGCAGGTTATTCCCCTCTGTCTGCTGCATTCGGTCACATGACAGCTGGATCAGCTGTATGATTTCACTTATCGGCATGTAAACTGAGCCAGGATCACAGTCAAATGGATTGGGAAGTAGTTCCCAAAGTGCTCTTCCCAGCATTGGAAGTGAGCAGTCATCACTCACAGAACGAGGGAGAGCTCGGTTAGTTGCTTTGGATAGTTTGTTGTTCTGGAAAGTTTATTAAAAAGTTCAGTTAATACCTAGCTACCTTTTGAGTTTGGATCCTGCTATGCAGTTGGCATCAGTTGCTGGGACTGCTACTCTCTGTCCAGTGATCCTACCAATCAAGGCCGGGTCTGAGGAACTGCTTGGCGTAGCAGCTAACCTAGCTGCTAGCTAGCTAGCTGCCTATCAAGCTAGCAAAGTTTTCTTGAGGGCCTGAACGCAGCCCGCGACGAGGTTAGCCATTGTGGCTGGGACCACGGATAGTCCCGGGTATGTGGCTGTCTAGATCCCTGCTGTTTGTTGTTTCCAATCTTCCCTGCAACCTGCCCTGTCTGAAACTGTGAGGAGTAACAGCGTAACCTGCGTTGCTACCATAACAAAGATGAAAGCCTGCGGAAGCACTGTTGAGGACAGTGGTGTCTCTCTATCACAGGTGAAGGATCTTTTAAATGAACAAAAATAGTTCTACAACAAGAAAATAGGTTCAAGTGTTTTGTCCAAATACTGGTGGAGTCAGCTAGTTAAAACCTGTTTGGGATAGGGGGCAGCATTTTCACGTTCGGATGAAAAGTGTGCCCAAAGTAAACTTCCTGCTACTCAGGCCCAGAAGCTAATATATGCATATTATTAGTGGCATTGGATAGGGAATACTCTGAAGTTTCTAAAACTGTTTGAATGATGTCTGTGAGTATAACAGAACTCATATGGCAGGCAAAAACCTGAGAAAAAATCCAACCAGGAAGTGGGGAATCTGAGGTTTGTAGTTTTTCAACTCATTGCCTATCGAATATACAGTGTCTATGGGGTCATATTGCACTTCCGAAGGCTTCCACTAGATGTCAACAGTCTTTAGAACCTTGTTTGAGGCTTCTACTGTGAAGTGGGGGTGAATGAGAGCTGAATCAACCAGAGGCCTGCCAGAGTGCCATGAGCTGATCACGTGCGCACACGTGAGAGCAACCTGCGTTCCATTGCAATTCTAAAGACAAAGGAATTCTCCGGTTGGAACATTATTGAAGATTTATGTTAAAAACATCCTAAAGATTGATTCTATACATCGTTTGACATGTTTCTACAAACTGTAATATAACTTTTTCAACTTTTCTTCTAAACTTTCGCCTGGACTTGCCCGCACCTTGTGAGTTTGGATTTGTTTACCAAACGTGCTAACAAAAGGAGGTATTTGGACATAAATTATGGACTTTATCGAACAAAACAAACATTTATTGTGGAACTGGGATTCTTGGGAGTGCATTCTGATGAAGATCGTCAAAGGTAAGTGAATATTTATAACGCTATTTCTGACTTTTACTGACTCCACAGCATGGCTTGTTTTTGTGTCTGAGCGCCGTACTCAGATTATTGCATGGTTTGCTTTTTCCATAAAGCTTTTTTGAAATCTGACACAGCGGTTGCATTAAGGAGAATTATTTCTATAATTCTGTGCATAATACTTGTATCTTTTTATCAACGTTTATTATGAGTATTTCTGTAAATTGATGTGGCTCTCTGAAAAATCGCCGGATGTTTTCGAGGCAGAACATTACTGACCATAAAGCGCCAATATAAACGTTACCGTCCCACACCAGAAACAGAAACATTCAGAAACAGAAATACTCATTATAAAAATTATTGAAACTTACAAGTGTTATACATCTTTTTAAAGATGAACTTCTTGTTAATCCAACCACGGTGTCAGATTTCAAAAAGACTTTACGGTGAAAGCATACCATGTGATTATCTGAGAACAGCGCCCAGCAGACAAATCATTACAAACAGTAACCATCCAAGTAGACGAGTAACAAAAGTCAGAAATAGCGATAAAATGTATCACTTACCTCTGATGATCTTCATATGGTTACACTCACAAAACTCCCAGTTACCCAATAAATGTTCAGTTTGTTTTATCTAGTCCCTCTTTATATTCAAAAACCTCCGTTTTGTTGGTGTGTTGTTATCAGTAACCCATTGGAACAAAGCGCGGTCGCAGACTGACGAAAAATCAAAAAAGTACCATAAAAGTTCGTAGAAACATGTCAAACGATATTTATAATCAATCCTGAGGTTGTTTTGGTCATAAATAATCAATCATATTTCACCCGGACAAAATCTTCGTTAATAGAAAAGAAAAACTCCCGGTCACGCGCTGGACTCATTTCTGGAAATGTCCACTGTCCACTCATTGAATGTAGTGTTTCTCCCTAATTTTTTCGAGCAAAAGCCTGAAACAATGCCTAAAGACTGGCCACATGTAGAAGCAGTCATAGGGATCATGAACTGTGTCATAAGTCTTTGTATGATGGATAGGCTTTCAATGGAAAAACACAATTTCAAAATAAAAGCACTTCATGGATGGATTTTCCTCAGGTTTTTGCCTGCCATATCAGTTCTGTTATACTCACAGACATTTTGGAAACTTTAGAGTGTATCCAAATTTCAATCCAAATCTACCAATTATATGCATATCCTAGCTTCTGTGCCTGAGTAGCAGACAGTTTACTTTGGGCACGCTTTTCATCCAAAATTCCGAATGCTGCCCTCTACCCTAGTGAGGTTAATGGACTGCTGAATGTATATTTTTTTTCTTGCTTTGTTTGCACTTTTCCATATCATGTACATCTCTGATAAGCTACCCAGGAAGGGCTGAAAATAGCCCATATTAATATATGTAGCCTTAGCAATAAGGTTCATGAAATCAATAAAGTGTTAATGTCAGATAACAATGATATATTACCCATTTCTGAGACTCGCTTAGATAATTCATTTGATGACACAGCAGTAGCAATACAAGGATATAACATCTATACAGCAACAACTCCCCCAATGCTCATGGCTTAGGCAATCCTGGTTTAGGAAGACCACCAAAAACCCTGAAATTTCCATCCCTAACTATACCATTTTCCAACAAGATAGAACTGCCAAAGGGGGCGGAGTTGCAATCTACTGCAGAGATAGCCTGCAGAGTTCTGTCTTACTGTCCAGGTCTGTGCCCAAACATTTGAGCTTCTACTTTTAAAAATACACCTTTCCAGAAATAAGTCTCTCAACGTTGCCACTTGCGATAGACCACCTGCCCCAGCTGTGCCCTGGACACTATATGTTAATTGATTGCCCCCCATCTATCTTCAGAGCTCGTGCTGTTAAGTGACCTACACAGGGACATGCTTAACACCCCGGCCATCCTACAATCTAAGCTTGATGCCCTCAATCTCACACAAATTATCAATGAACCTACCAGGTACAACCCGTAATCCGTAAACACGGGCATCCTCATAGATATCATCCTAACCAACCTGCCCTCCAATACACCTCTGCTGTCTTCAACCAGGATCTCAGCGATCATTGCTTGCATCCGTAATGGGTCTACGGTCAAACAACCACCCCTCATCACTGTCAAACGTTCCCTAAAACACTTCAGCGAGCAGGCCTTTCTAATCGACCTGGCCTGGGTATCCTTGAAGAATATTGACCTCATTCCGTCAGTAGATGATGTTCAAAAAATGTAGAACCAGGAACAGATATAGTCCTTGGTTCACTCCAGACCTAACTGGCCTTGACCAGCACAAAAACATCCTGTGGCGTACTGCATTAGCATTGAATAGCCCCCACGAAATGCGGGGAAGTTAGGAACCAATATACATATGCAGTTTGGAAAGCTAAGGGTAGCTTATTCATATAGAAATTTGCATCCTGTAGAACAAACTCATAAAAGTTATGGGACATTGTAAAGTCCATGGAGAATAAGAGCACCTCCTCCCAGCTGCCCACTGCACTGAGGCCAGAAAACACTTTCACCATCGAAAAATCCATGATAATTGAGAATTTCAATAAGCATTTCTCTACGGCTGGCCATGCTTTTCACCTGGCTACCCCTTCCCCGGTCAACTGCCCTGCGCCCCCCCACAGCAACTCGCCCAAGCCTCCCCCATTTGTCCTTCACCCAAATCCAGATAGCTGATGTTCTGAAAGAACTGCAAAATCTGGACATCTACAAATCAGCCGGGCTAGACAATCTGGACCCTCTCTTTCTAAAATGATCTGCCGAAATTGTTGAAACCCCTATTACTAGCCTGCTCAACCTCTCTTTCATATCGTCTGAGATCCCTAAAGATTGGAAATCTGCCGCGGTCATCCCCTCTTCAAAGGGGGAGACACTCTAGACCCAAACTGCTACAGACCTATATCCTGTCTTTCTAAGGTCTTCGAAAGTCAAGTTAACAAACAGATTACCGACCATTTCGAATCCCACCGTACCTTCTCCACGATGCAATCTGGCTTCCGAGCTGGTTATGGGTGCACCTCAGCCACACTCAAGGTCCTAAACGATAACATAATTGCCATCGATAAGCAACAATACTGTGTGGCGGTATTCATCGACCTGGCCAAGGCTTTCGACTCAATCACCACATTCTTATCGGCAGACTCAACAGCCTTGGTTTCTCAAATGACTGCCTCGCCTGGTTCACCAACCAAAACTCTGATAGAGTTCCGTGTGTAAAATCGGAGGGCCTAATGTCCGGACCTCTGGCAGTCTCTATGGTGGTGCCACAGGGTTCAATTCTCGGGCCGACTCTCTTCTCTGTATGCATCAATGATGTCGCACTTGTTTGCTGGTGATTCTCTGATCCACCTCTAGGCAGACGACACCATTCTGTATACTTCTGGCCCTTCTTTGGACACTGTGCTAACTAACCTCCAGACGAGCTTCAATGCCATACAACTCTCCTTCCGTGGCCTCCAACTGCTCTTAAATGCAAGTAAAACTAAATGCATGCTCTTCAACCGATCGCTGCCCGCACCTGCCCGCCTGTCCAGCATCACTACTCTAGACGGTTCTGACCTAGAATATGTGGACAACTACAAATACCTAGGTGTCTCGTTAGACTGTAAGCTCTCCTTCCAGACTCACATTAAGCATCTCCAATCCAAAATGAAATCTAGAATCGGCTTCCTGTTTCGCAACAAAGCATCCTTCACTCATGCTGCCAAACGTACCCTCGTAAAACTGACTATCCTACCGATGTCATTTACAAAATAACCTCCAATACTCTACTCAACAAATTGGTTGCAGTCTATCACAGTGCCATCCGTTTTGTCACCAAAGCCCCATATACTACCCACCACTGCGACCTGTACGCTCTCGTTTGCTGGCCCTCGATTCATACTTGTCGCCAAACCCACTGGCTCCAGGTCATCTACAAGTCTTTGCTAGGTAAAGCCCCGCCTTATCTCAGTTCACTGGTCACCATAGCAGCACCCACCCGCATCACGCGCTCCAGCAGGTATATTTCACTGGTCACCCCCCAAAGCCAATTCCTCCTTTGGCCGCCTTCCCTTCCAGTTCTCTGCTGCCAATGACTGGAAAGAACTGCAAATATCGCTGAAGCTGGAGAATCTTCTCTCCCTCACTAACTTCAAGCACCAGCTGTCAGAGTAGCTCACATATGTACCTGTACATATCCCATCTGTAAATAGCCCATCCAACTACCTCATCCCCATACTGTATTTATTTATTTATTTTGCTCCTTTGCACCCCAGTATCTCTACTTGCATTTTCATCTTCTGCACATCTATCACTCCAGTGTTTAATTACTATAGCATTATTACCGCGCCACTATGGCCTATTTTATTGCCTTACCTCTCTTATCTTACCTCATTTGCACACAATGTACATATACTTTTTTCCCTACTGTATTATTGACTGTATGTTTGTTTATTCAATGTGTAACTCTGTGTTGTTGTAGGTGTCGAACTGCTTTGCTTTATCTTGGCAGTTCGCAGTTGTAAATGAGAACTTGTTCTCAACTAGCCTACCTGGTTAAATAAAGGTGAAATAAATAAAACAAATAATAATGTTTTTTAATGCACAGTACTAGTCAAAAGTTTGGACACCTACAAATTCCAGGGTTTTTCTTAATTTTTTACTGTTTTCTACATTGTAGAATAATAGTGAATACATCAAAACTATGAAATAACACATTGAATCATGTAGTAAACAAATATATTTTATATTTGAGATTCTTCAAAGTAGCCACCCTTTGCCTTGATGACAGCTTTGCACACTCTTGGTATTCTCTCAACCAGCTTCATGAGGTAGTCACCTGGAATGCATTTCAATTAAAAGGTGTGCCTTGTTAAAAGTTAATTTGTGGAATTTATTTCCTTCTTAATGCGTTTGGGCCAATCAGTTTTGTTGTGACAAGGTAGGGGTGGTATACAGAAGATAGCCCTATTTGGTAAAAGACCAAGTCCAAATTATGGCAAGAACAGCTCAAATAAACAAAGAGAAACGACAGTCCATCATTACTTTAAGACATGAAGGTCAGTCAATATGGAAAATATCAAGAACTTTAAAAGTTTCTTCAAGTGCAGTCGCAAAAACCATCAAGTGCTATGATGAAACTGGCTCTCATGAGAACTGCCACAGGAAAGGAAGACGCAGAGTTACCTCTGTGCAGAGGATAAGTTTATTAGAGTTACCAGCCTAAGAAATTGCAGCCCAAATAAATGCTTCACAGAGTTCAAGTAACAGACAGATCTCAACATCAACTGTCATGTTCAAATTGCAGCAAAGAAACCACTACTAAAGGACACCAATAAGAAGAAGTAACTTACTTGGGCCAAGAAACACGAGCAATGGACATTAGACCGGTGGAAATCTGTCCTTTGGTCTGATGAGTCCATATTGGAGATTTTTGGTTCCAACCGCTGTGTCTTTGTTAGACGCATAGTAGGTGAATGGATGATCTCCACTTGTGTAGTTCCCATTGTGAAGTATGGAGACGGAGGTGTCATGGTGTTGGTGTCCTTTGCGGGTGAGACTGTCAGTGATTTATTTAGAATTCAAGACACACTTAACCAACATGGCTACCACGATACGCCATCCACTCTCGTTAGTTCTTAGTGGGACTATCATTTGTTTTTCAACAGGACAATGTCTCAACACACCTCCAGGCTGTGTAAGGGTTATTTGACCAAGAAGAAGAGTGATGGAGTGCTGCATAAGATGACTTGGTCTACACAATCACCCGACCTCAACACAATTGAGATCGTTTGGGATGAATTGGACCGCAGAGTGAAGGAAAAGCAACCAACAAGTGCTCAGCATATGTGGGAACTCCTTCATGACTGTTGGAAAAGCATTCCAGGTGAAGCTGGTTGAGAGAATGCCAAGAGTGTGCAAAGCTGTCATCAAGGCAAAAAAATAAGAATTTGTTCTTAACTGACTTGCCTAGTTAAATAAAGGTAAAACCAAAAAAACAATAACCCAAACAATTCTACAATGTAGAAAATTGTAAAAAATAAAGAAAATCCCTTGAATGAGTAGGTGTGTCCAAACTTTTGACTGTACTGTATAGCGAACAAGCGTCAATGCGTCTTCTCGGCCCTCACAGCTAACGTCCATTTGGAAAGCATAAGCTAGGGAGTTTTTGAGCTGTTAAGTCAGAGTTTCCTCTTGATTGCCAGCAATAGCATAACTTATTTGTTGAATTGTTATCTTATAAAGGTGTTGATGCTTCTGTGCCTCTGCCTCCCCACACATTGTTTTCACCATATCAATTGCGGCCGTTAATGTCAGTCTCTGCAAATGTATGTGGTTTCATAGCATAGTGGGCCTAGCCATTCACCGTGGGAATGATCCAAGTGTGGCCTTTTCCCATGATCTAAGGGCACTCTCTGGATTACTTTTATCTTTTCGATTTTTAACGTTAACCATATTACAATGATTTTGAGATACAAAGACGATATTATAATTTTCGCAAGGGTTTTCAATCCAATTTTCATATAAGGCGAACCTATATGGAGTCGCAACCCCTAGTTTGGGAACCGCTGAGGTATTCTATAGGCCCTGTGGATACGCACACACAAACGCACAAATTCACTTACTCACTCACTTACATACACAGCTCCTGGACAGTAGACCACTGTAATCAAAGCTCGGTCTACTGATCCGGGAAAGAGCCTCCACTATGATCAAGCCAACCAAAATGGAGCCCGAGACCAATGGCTAATGTTAGCTTGTAGTATCTTCCCTCTGAGGTGATGTTTAGCATTGGCGTTAGCATCCTGACCCGCTTCCTCAGTGGCCTGTTGGTTAGCGTCCACCCTGAGATTAGAATGTTGGGGGTTCGATCCCCACTCTAATCATATCAAATACTCTAAATATAGGACCTGATGCCTCTCTACTTGGCACTCAGCATTAAGGAGATAGATTGGGATTAAGGCCCTGGGATAGACTAGTGTGCTGTCCAGGGAGTGTCAGGCTACTTCTTGTACATAAAGCTGCCTCAAGCTACAAAAACAGAAGATGGGCTCATGCCCTACAGTATTGTAATGGTCGTTGTTGGAAGGATTGGACCAAGGTGCAGCGTGTAAGGCGTTCATCATGTTTATTAATGTGAACCAGCAACAAAACGAACATGCAGCTTTGTAGTGCAAAAGGCTACAATACAAAAACAAGATCCTACACACAACAGGTGGAGAAAAGGCTGCCTAAATATGATCCCCAATCAGAGACAACGATAGACAGCTGCCTCTGATTGGGAACCATACCAGGCCAACATAGAAATACAAAACTAGAGTACCCACCCTAGTCACACCCTGACCTAACCAAAATAGAGAATAAAAAGGCTCTCTAAGGTCAGGGCGTGACAAGTATGGCCCGTTCTGGCTCAGACAAGGCATACTTACTCACTTCTCCCCTACCTCTCTGATATATTGAGACTCTAATATATAATATAAACTGGGTAGTTTGGATCCTGGATGCCGATTGGGTAAAACAGTGTTCCAGCCGTGAGATGATATACTACCAGTTTTACGGGTACTGTAAAAAAAATATCTGTTTACAGTTAGTATCGCGACGCTGTTCTTGATATACCACTGCAAATGACAAGAGTAAAACAATAAGTATTTTATGAAACACATTTCTCCTTGCTTCTAGCCCAGCATTTGGTATACAACAACGGGGATCTCTACAAACCTTGCTGTCTGTTTCTCAGACCTTGGCAACAATGAAATTTGCTAATGCGATCGATCTCCCTGTACCAAATCAAATCAAATCAAATGTTATTGGTCACATACACATGGTTAGCAGATGTTATTGCGAGTGTAGCGAAGTGCTTGTGTTTCTAGTTCTGGCAGTACAGCAATATCTAACAAGTAATATCTAACAATTCCTCAACACACACCTAATACACACAAATCTTAGTAAAGGAATGGACTAAGAAAATATAAACGTATGAATGAGCAATGGCAGAGTGGCATAGGCTAAGATGCTATAGATAGTACCATAGAGAGTGAACGATGTTCTGACGAGACCACAACTATGGATATTGTGGATAAATCCAAAGAAATGTTCAAAGAAAACAGCTAAAACAAACAAAAATGCAGCTAGTTTTCTGTCATTTCAGCTGCAGATTTGGATGTGATTTTGGTGTCTGTCGATGGCTAGCAGCTATTCTTTGATTTCATAGCCATGATGGAAAAATAATTCACAAACAGATTATTGTCTGGACTATTTCCTCTGCTGGAAGGATGATAGTATATTAATTGATCAAAACCAAGATTTTTATGAACATTTTTATGTATGTTGGTAACCAGTTCATAACAGCAATAAGGCACCTCAGGGCTTTGTGGTATATGGCCAATATACCACGGCTGTATCCAGGCACTCCGGTTTGCGTATAACAACAGCCCTTTGCCGTGGTACATTGGCCATATACCGCACCCTCTCGGGCATTATTGCTTAAATAGACTACATATGCCATTATTATATGCCTCTACTCAGGTACTCCCTAGATAGTGCTAGCCATGCTAGCTTTAGTGCACAGGGTCGTGGCTCACATGACTTAAAATGGGCTGGACTGGGTTAGGTAGCTAGTATAGCTAACGTCTAATTGCCCTCTCACTCTGCAACCACTCTTGAGTAACCTAGCAGGGACTTACCATTGAGGGAGAGGGGAATATAAACTGTAACAGGGAAGGAGAAAGACACTACAAATGAATGAGTTGAGATCGTCAATGCACCCAAAAGCTCCGAGTGGACATGGGTTTTTACAAGCGAGAGGGGTTTTTACAACCATTAAAGTTTCCAGGCCTTGTTTTCCAGAACAAAGGCAAGTTGATTGGTTGTTGGTGTGTTTGTTTGGTTCGTTACTGGTGTAAAAAACTGTTTGTTAGCAGAGCAGAGGCAAACAGGCAGCCTTAGTTGTGCGTATTTGATCTTTATTTAGAATATATGTGTGTGAAAGCATTTCTGGTTGTAATTCCTGGAATCTGTGTGTGTGAAGGTGTTTGTGTGTTGAGGTGGGTGTGTGTCCATGCCCACGTGTTTGTTTGTGTGTTTGCTTGTGTGTCTGTGCCTGCTTGTTCGTGTCTGTGTTTGTGTTTGTGTGTGTGCATGAACGTCCTTTGTCTCGGTGCGGCCTGACATGAGCAGAAACGACCATTCATGGCTGCAATTAGGTGACGGGGTGAAACAAACAAGCAAACAAAGACCGCATCAACTGTTTTCAGGAATATTATAATTGCTCCTCCTCTGAAACAAAGGGCCTCTGGCTGGCTCCCAGAAACAGGAGCGGAGGGAAGACATCAAGTTTCCAACCGTGTCTCTCTGGCAAGCACGTACGCATGCATGCATATTCACACATTCACAAGCGAATACGCGTGCACATACACACACATACAGATAGAACCCAACACCTATGTCAGTGCCCGACAGTCTCTCTGAGAGACACAGCTATCTACACCTACAGTGCCTTCGGAGAGAATCCTTATTGCGGTTATAAACCCGGTTACCGACATATACAAAAAATGAGTGACATATTTTCATTATAATCTTGGTTTTGATCAATTAATTCATACTATTTCATCCTTCCAGCAGAGGAAATAGTCCAGACAATAATCTGTTTGTGAATTATTTACACCTACAGAGCCTTCGGGAAAGTATTCAGACCCCTTGACTTCTTCCACATTTTGTTACGCTACAGCCTTATTCTAAAATGTATTAAATAAAATAAAAATGTCCTCAGCAATCTACACACAATACCCCATAATAACAAAGCAAAAACAGGTTTTTAGATTTTTTTGCACATTTATCAATAACCTAAACAGAAATACCTTATTTACATACGTTTTCAGACCCTTTGCTATGAGACTCGAAACTGAGCTCAGGTGCATTCTGTTTCTATTGATCATCCTTGAGATGTTTCTACAACTTGATTGTAGTCCACCTGTGGTAAATTCAATTGTTTGGACATGATTTGGAAAGGCACACACCTGTCTTTATAAGGTCCCACAGTTGACCGTGCATGTCAGAGCAAAAGCCAGGAGGTCGAAGGAATTGTCCGTAGAGCTCAGAGACATTATTGTGTTGAGGCACAGATCTGGGGAAGTGTACCAAAAATGTCTGCAGCATTGAAGGTCCCCAAGAACACAGTGGCTTCCACTTTTCTTAAACGGAAAAAGTTTAAAACCACCAAGACTCTTCCTAGAGCTGGTCTCCCGGCGAAACTGAGCAATCGGAGGGAAGGGCCTTGGTTAGGGAGGTGACCAAGAACCCAATGGTCACTCTGACAGAGCTCTAGAGTTCCTCTGTGGAGATGGGAGAACCTTCCAGAAGGACAATCATCTCTACAGCACTCCACCAATCAGGCCTTTATGGTAGAGCGTCCAGACGGAAGCCGCTCCTCAGTAAAAGGCACATGACAGCCCGCTTGGAGTTTACAAAAGACACAAGTGTCATGTCTGGAGGAAAACCTGGCACCATCTCTACGGTGAAGCATGGTGGTGGCAGCATCATGCTGTGGGGATGTTTTTCAGTGGCAGCGACTGTGAGACTAGTCAGGATCGAGGGAAAGGTGAACGCAGCAAAGTACAGATCCTTGATGAAAACCTGGAGAGACTTGAAAATAGGTGTGCAGCAACGCTCCCCATCCAACCTGACAGAGCTTGAGAGGATTTGCAGGGAAGAAGGGGAGAAACTCCCCACATACAGGTGTGCCAAGCTTCTAGCGTCATACCCAAGTAGACTCAATGCTGTAATCGCTGCCAAAGGTGCTTCAACAAAATATTGAGTGAAGGGTCTGAATACTTATGTAAATGGTATATTTCATTTTTTTTGGTGTAAATGAACAAACATTTTTAAAAACCTGTTTTTGCTTTGTCATTATGGGGTATTGTGTGTAAATTGATGAAGGGGTAAAAAAAGAACGTAATCCATTTTAGAATAAGGCTGTAACGTACCAAAATGTGGAAAAAGTCAAAGGGTCTGAATACTTTCTGAAGCCACTCTAATTACTCAAACAATTTCATTTAAAGTTTGCTCAATCTATTATTGACGTTGTATTAACGTCTATGTATTATTAATGTTGCAGCATTAACCAAAGAGGTGGCCATACCTCACTACCGGCAGCGGCCAGCTCAACGTGGCGTGCAGCGCCATAATTCAATTATTGTATATCTGTCTTGGGCTCCTGTTGAAAGGGCTAGTGTGACTTGGTTAATGTAGAGAGGGGAAGTGGCAGAGAACGAGAGAAAGGTATTATAAATAATATAAATCAATCATAAATGATGCTGTATTACACATTTATTCAGAGTCAGGCCTGATTCCCTAGGGGGAGAGGAGGAGAACATTTCAAATCTCCATCCCTCTGTAGTGGAGGGAGAGAGGGAGGTGGTTGAAAGTCTCTCTTTGTTGGAGTTGTCATTTTCCTCTGGGAATGCAGCACGGCCTCTTGTTGTGGAGCGGACGCCTGACACATTACTTATTCATCAGCCTTGTCTGCATGACACACACACACACACACACACACACACACACACTGCATCATTAAGCCGGATGCATTATTTACCACAAACACATACACATATGGATGCAGGTACACACACACACACAGAATATACACACATGGCACACTGTTCTGGTAAGTGTTTAGATGGCTCCCACATGCCAGCAGACGTAGAACAAACCCTAAACACCCCAGTGAAGGAGAGGAAAGTTCACAAACAGACCTCACTGTCGCTTTAGACTTCCTCCACTTCCTCCACTTCCTCCAATAATGTCATGGAATTTGGAAGGGCGCTGGCTCGTGAATGCGTCTAATCATCTCCATACCTTCCGTGTCTAGGGAAATTGACACTATTTCCGTCTAGCCGATGTGGCTTTACTCCAGAGGGGGAAATAAAAACAGGAGTTTGTGTGAGCACCTGCGGGGGTGGTGTGTGCGTGGATGTGTGTTTAGGGCGGGTGTTTAAGGAAAAGCAGACAAACTTCCAGGAACTTTGCATCCTGACCTGTCTCGTTATGGGATGATGTGGAATTTCGGTGGGAAGTACGGTAGAAAACACAGATGTGTGTTTGTCTGTGTGAGGAGGGTTTTCCCCCTGCGTTTTGGTCCAGTGTCGGTGGGAGCAATTAGGTGTTATCAGTGGCATATGGCTGTGAAGCTGTGGTAAGAGTTTGACGTCAGGGACGCTAGAGGTCAGAGATAAGGTGACCTAATCACAGCCGTGTGTGTGTGTAGAGGCAGGGAGAAACAGGGCGTCAAGACGGTGATGGTGGGTGGTCAGAGTATTCAGCAAACTAGAATGTTGCAGAAAGCAATTTAAGGAATAGAGCTGGCATGATTCCCTAGTCTACGTGACAGACACTCATGTTGGTTCTTCACAGCACTTTTCTATCTGAAAGTTAGGACCTCAGAACTTCTACCCGGTTAGACAGGGGAAGAATGCTGTCCAACTATAGGTTTGTGTTTCCTGGGCCCATATTTATAAAGCATCTCAGAGCAGGAGTGCTGATCTAGGATCAGTTTAGCCTTTTAAATCATAACAAATAAGATTACGTGGACAGGGACGACTGAGGAGAGGAGACTGGTAAGCATAGCAACATCCAACCAGAGGTGGCAATGGCATTAGCAACAACTGGCTTTTGACTGTGAAGAGACGTGCATGAACGGAAAACCAAACAAGAGGCATCCCAGTTAAGGGTTTGGTAAGTCTCTCTCTTCTCTCCGATCTCTCCATCAGCTAGTCCAGCGAATTAACTCATGACTGCTATAGAGGGATGGAGAGAGTTGCCGGAGAGAGGAAGGGATGAAGCGAGAGGGGCTGATGGTACAGTACGTACAGTTAGGGGGCTAGATGAGAGAGAAAGTGAGAACTTGCGGTAGAGAGGGCTAGAGACATGGAGTAAGGGAGACATGTAGGAAGACAAAAGGAATATATAGAGACTGAGGGGGAGAGGCAAGGGATAGCTGGAGAGGGGATTTATAGATAGATGGAGAGAGATGGAGAGAGGGAAATAAGGCAATCTAACTGCGGCGTCTCGCAGAGCCACTCGCCACAGTGACTTGCTAATCTGTAAATCTTCTGTAGAGCACTTTCCCTGTAGACCAGAGTCTACTGCAGACTGTCTGGACAGTGGCCACATAGCAGTCTGGAATCACACCCCACCCATGTGGACTTAATAAGAGAGGGATGGTGAAAGAGGGAGGGACGGAGAGAGAGAGAGAGAAGAGGGTGAGAGAGCAAAAAAAAGAAGGAGATAGAGATGGATGACTAGGAGAGTGATGATGGAGAAATGGGCAACAGATGAAAAGGAGAGCATTGGGATGGAGGGATCCGAGGAGCGAGAGAGACGGAAATGAGGGAGGACAAGAAGACTGGCTAATGGGGTAGGAAAAGAGCTAGACTTAAACATAAGGACAGAGCAAGGGCATGGAGTGAGGGATGAAAAAGAGGGTGAAAGAGAAAGATTTGGAGTAGTACGAAAGGAGAAAGTATAAGTAAGAGGTGAAAAGAAGAGAGCAGAAGGAAGGAGGGAGGGCGAGAGATCCCCCCCCCCCCCCCTCCCCTAGTAGGTCCGTCCTTTCTGTGAAAATCAACCTATTCCAGGAATGAGAGAGGGAGACGAGCGCACAAACACTCAGCATGTCTGAGACTGCCCTCTGATGTCACCAGCCCCGAGAGAGAGAGAGAGGGGAGGGGAGGGGAGGGGACACAGCCGGAGAGCGAACCGAGCACAGTGAGTGTGAGAAAACAGAGAGGTGGAGACTGAGAGCACTGTTCCGGTATCTGCTGTGGACTGAGGCTGTGTTTTACTGAGTGTGTTGTGTCAGCGGTGGAGAGTTGAGCTCCGGTTCAGTGAGGCTGCTCTAGCGATCGCGTTAGCAACACACCATCCGGAAAGCACGACTGATGGGTGAGAGGAGCTCTGCGCTGTACAGTGTGTGCCCACGCCTGTGTGTCTCTGTGTTTGTGTGCCTGTGTTTTCAAAAGTATGCCGTTTGGGGTTGTGTGTGTGAGAGTGTGTTGTTATAGCGGAGTATAGTGTTGGTGTGTGTCCATTGCATTTTGTGTGTGTGTGGGTGGACAGGCTGAGTAGACTCATGGTAGGGATGTCTTTTATCCCATGCTCCTCTCTGCAGCCTTGAGCGCCTCACACTCACTGGAGCAGATACCTACTACTGCCCGCTATGGGTCTCTCTGTGCGGGGGTGTGTGTTAGTGTGTCTGCGTGAAATCGAGAGTTTGTGTGTGTCTCCGTGTGTCTTTCTGTCTCTGTGTGTGTCTCACCATATGTAGTTCATTGCTCCTTGGTATCTATTTGTGTTAGCGTAACTTCTTAATATATTTGGCAATATGTGTGTCACATAATCTTGGAATTGTGACCGCATGGACTGGGAAGTGTGTGGTGGATTTAGTCTTGGTGTCTTGTGTTTTAAGGAATGCTCCTGTGTGTGTGTGTGTGTGTGTGTGTCTGTCTGTCTGCCCCGATGTTCCACTTCACTGTGTCTGCCCTGCACCACATGGAGAGGAAGAAAGCGTAGAGAGCGGATACTGGGAGAGAAAGAAAGGGAGAGGGAGATAGAGCAGAACAGTGTGTGAAACAACCATATGGAAAGAAACAAAAGAGAGAGAAAAAAAGACAGAGTGAAGGGATGAATAGATGTAGGCGAAGAAGGGGTGAAAGATGATATTGAGAAAGAAGAGCGCAACACTGCTCATCCCTTGGCATTATGATGTAACCGTATCGTCCGACGTTTTAAAAGCCTTACGTATTTTTGTCCTTTTACTCGCGTTTTTTTGCTAGCCCTGTGTGTTTTAGTATGTCCAGTCAACCCATTGCAAATTGTAAAGACTCTAAACAGTCTGTTAGCTGACTGGCAGATGGGCTGGGGTTGAGTGTGTGGTTAGGTTGGATTCAATGTGTGGTTGAGTGACGTTTGGTGGAGTGTAGCGCTATCTGTCAAATAAGTGGCATAAGTACAGTGCTATGTGATATGGTACAGTGATATGCTACAATGACAGAGAGCCTTAGGACTGAGCCATGCGTGTTTGACTGTGGATTTATCCACTGTGTGCGTAATCTCTGTAAGAGAGAGACAGATTGCTGTGTTTACATACCGTACATGAGATGGAGAGAGGCAGGGGTGGGCAGCATAGGGAGGATAAGAAAAGTTAGAGGGGCGTAGAGAAGGGAGATGGCTTGAGAGAGGAGGATTGAGAGGTGGGAGAGAGAGGGAGAGACCGAGAGAGTGAGAGAGAAAGAAGACGACAAATATAACATGTATACATGCAAAGGACGACTCTCAGCCCCGTACCCTTTTTCCAACCACGCGATCGCTTTCCCGACCACGCGCCCCCCCCCCCCCCAAAGCACCTGCGTGAGTCATTGGCTCTGTGATACCATGTCAGGGGACTCCACACATGGTTGATCCCTAATCCCTACTGTGGCTGGATACTAGACCAGTAGCTGCTATGGTTTACCCTGATCTATAAATAAATCAGACTTCCATGATCTTTCGCATGATCCGAGAGGCCTCTTGGAATAAGCACAGCTTGCCCTCTGTACTAGACCCTGCTGATCTAAGGTCAGTTGTTTGTCACTGTTTCTTAACATAGTCTCCTAGCCTAGTCTGATGTGATTCTTTCCTCTGTAGTACACCCTATAGTCCTTGCATGCACACATACAGTGCCTTCGGAAAGTATTCAAACAACCTTACCTTCTCCACATTTTGTTACAATTATAATTTACAAGTGTCACGGCTGTGTGGAGAGACGGACCAAGGCGCAGCGTGCACCGAGTGCCACATCTTTATTTTTTTGTGAAACTTACAACAAAAAAAAAAAAGGAAACAAACAACGAACCGTAACATAAGAGGTGCAACAGGCACTAACTCAAAACAAGATCCCACAAAACACAGTGGGGGAAATGGCTGCCTAAATATGATCCCCAATCAGAGACAATGATAAACAGCTGCCTCTGATTGGGAACCATACCAGGCCACCATAGAAATAAAACACCTAGATCGGACCCCCCCCCCCCCCCCCCCCCCCCTAGTCACACCCCGACCTAATCAAAATAGAGAATAAAAAGGCTCTCTATGGTCAGGGCGTGACAAGAAGACTAAGATCACATTGTTATCTTTCCAAAAGTATTCTCATGCTTAATCATTTATTTTAAATAACATTCAGATGCAAACCCCATAATTGAGAGGTGTATACAAACAGTAATGTGTGTCTTCTGTCCTTCATGAGGTCACCAAATGAAACAAATTCGACATGACTGTTCCTTAAGTGTTCACGGACCACTCCAACTGCTTGGAATACAGAAATACTGTTCATTTATTCAATCTTTTGATGTCCTAGCGTCTCTCTGTGTTCCACAGTCAAATTCCAATCTCAAATACTAGAGCCCAGAAGCAGTATTTTATGACCGCCATAAAGCGTCCCCCTCCATTTTTGCGGGAGACAGAGGGTGCTGTAGAGCGGACCCACTGTAACCTGATCCTTCACATCTTCACAGGAGAGTTATGACACGTGTTAGCTAGCAAATAGATCCAAGTTGGCTAACCTTGAAATATAAATAGATCCAAGTTGGCTAGCCTTGAAATATAGAAATATAACCTTGAAATATAATCACTAGCACGTGGGCTTGAGAGATTGTCATTATTAGTAAATGTGCATTATGCATGGTTCTAGTTATGCATGGTTCTTTGCCTTGATGACAGGTTTGCACACTCTTGGCATTCTCTCAAACAGCTTCATGAGGTAGTCACCTGGAATGCATTTCAATTAACAGGTGTGCCTTGTTCAAAGTTAATTTGTGGAACACAACTGATTGGCTCAAACGCATTAAGATGGAAAGTAATTCTACAAATTAACTTTTAACAAGGCACACCTGTTAATTGAAATGCATTCCAGGTGACTACCTCATGAAGCTGGTTGAGAGAATGCCAAGAGTGTGCAAAGCTGTCATCAAGCCAAAGGGTGGCTACTTGAAGAATATGTGTATCGTGAAACGCCCACAAGTTTGAAAAAAATAAGATATGATTTTTAGGACATATCGCCCAGCCCTAGTCTAAACGCAACTTTTATAGATTGCTCTTTGTCCTGCCTATCTAGGAAGGAGGCTGGTATGTGTGCGATTTGGGTGTATGTTTTGTGTGTGAGGCTGAAGGAGCAGCTTGGAGTGTCTGTGTGAGTGTTTAATGCAGTGAGTGTGCACATATTTTGGTGTGTGTGTGTATGTCTGTGTGTGCAGATGCATACCTGCGTGTTTGGTTGCGTGTATGCCTTTCCCTAATACAATCCTCCATACAATTCTCCACTTCCGTGTTAGGCTTTATCACAATAGTCTACCGTGGCCTTCTCCTCTCACTCATCTGCAACAATTTGAAAACACAGTCAGGTGAAAGCAATATGGAGGAAATGTACTCATACTCCGTTTCCATCTTTCCAGTTCTTTTATGCCAATTCTACGAAAGTAAAAAAAGGTTACTAGAAAACGACACCACTCTGCACTATCAAGACGCGGCCCGTTAGCTAGCTAGCTTGCTTCGCTAACCCAATCCCAAAGACTCTAGCTAGCCTGTATAAATCAAATCAAATTGTACTTGTCACATGCGCCAAATACAACAGGTGTAGACCTTACAGTTAAATGCTTAGTTACAAGCCCTTTACCAACAGTGCAGTTAAGAAAAATACCCAAAACAAAAAGAAATAAAAGTAATAAATAATTAAAGAGCAGCAGTAAAAAACAATAGCGAGGCTATTTACAGGGGCTACCGGCACAGAGTCAATGTGCGGGGGCACCGGTTAGTCGAGGGTAATTGAGGTAATATGTACATGTAGGTAGAGTTATAGCGCTCTTTGGTATGTAGTTGTCGGGTTGGCCCCTGAGTGCCCTGGTTGTTTAGCAGTGATTACACTGGCTCTCTCTGCGGCTCTCGCTGGCCCTTACAGCGGGAGGATGAGTGGCTGTAATTGGGTATTCATTCCCTGGTCCCATGGCATTAGCACTGCCAGCCATTGATTGCCGTGGCGCTCCTCTACTGCACTTGTATTAATGGGATGAGTTTGGATGGAGCCAGCCAACCACTGCCAGTCGTAACACGGACACTCGTCTCCAACAGAACGGCTGTATTTGTCTGCTTTACTCTGCTTTATGGGTTGGAATAGAGAGGGAGTTGTGTGTGCGTGTTTGTGTGTGTGTGTGTGTGTGTGTGTGTGTGTGGACGTCTGTGTGTGAGTGTGTGGAGATCCTGGCCTGGAAACTGCAGGCCACAGGTTGGAAGAAGTGATGGAGCACGTGGCTCCTGTAAACCACAGTTGAGTATCAAGGGTGAGATGCAGTGTAGTTCTAATGTGATAGTCTGTGCATAAAATACGTATTTACAGTATAACTGACAAGAGGGACAGTGTGTGGAAGGAAATAAGATATAATCTAGCTGACCTGGGCCTGTTGAGATACTTTTAAAATACACCTTCCTTCCTTCCTTGAAGTAATCACAGATCTTACAAGGTTGGATTGGTGAAAGGAAACATTCCATAACAAATCTAAAGGCATTGAACAAGGCCCTGGTGCCCAACATATAAGGTGGAAAATGAGGCCAAGAGTCTACTGATGCCCGGCACTTTAACAAGGGTGGCAGATAGCCTAGCGGTTAGAGAGGCTAGCCAGCGACCGGAGGGTTGCTAATTCAAATCCCATGTCCAATGGGAAAATCTGTCGGGAAGTGAGCTGGCAACTGGAGGGTTTCTTCAGGAGGCTGAAGAAATTTGGCTTGTCACCAAAAACACTCACAAACTTTTACAGGTGCACAATCGAGAGCATCCTGTCGGGCTGGTACGGCAACTGTTCCACCCACAACCGCAAGGCTCTAAAGAGGGTAGTGAGGTCTGCACAACGCATCACCGGGGGCAAACTTCCATGCCCTCCAGGACACCTACACTACCCGATGTCACAGGAATGCCAAAAAGATCATCAAGGACAACAACCACCCGAGCCACTGCCTGTTCACTCCGTTATCATCCAGAAGGCGAGGTCAGTACAAGTGCATCAAAGCTGGGACCGAGAGACTGAAAAACAGCTTCTATCTCAAGGCCATCAGACTGTTAAACAGCCGTCACTAACATTGAGTGGCTGCTGCCAACATACTGACTCAAATCTCTAGCCACTTTAATAATAAAAAATTGGATGTAATAAATGTATCACTAGTCACTTTAAACAATGCCACTTTATATAATGTTTACATACCCTACATTACTCATCTAAATGTATATACTGTACTCTATACCATCTACTGCGTCTTGCCTATGCCGTTCGGCCATGGCTCATCCATATATTTATATGTACATATTCTTATTTATTCCTTTATACTTGTGTGTATAAGGTAGCTGTTGTGATTGTTAGATATTACTGCACGGTCGGAACTAGAAGCACAAGCATTTTGCTACACTCGCATTAACATCTGCTAACCATGTGTATGTGACCAATAACATTTGGTTTTGATTTGATTTGATCAACTCTTCGACGCCATCCCCTGCCGTTGTGCCCTTGAGACTCCCACATGTGTGTCTTTCGGTTGGGTTAAAAGCGGAAGTCAAATTTTGGTTGCAATTGACCAATAAAGTGATCTTTATCGTCATGGAAAGATGGAAAGACAGTCGTAGTCGTCCTGCAGAAACCAAACAAGTCAATGTTGTTCGCCAGACGTGGGATTTGGCTTTTTCGGGTGTCTGTGTGCTTGTGTGTGACTGCATCCCAGGTGTGATGCCCGAGGGGAACTGCAGGTGTCAGAACAATCTGACAGCTTTGATTGACTCTTCTGCGAAACAGGCACTGATGCGCAGAGCCACTGGAGACTGGGGTTCAATCCCCTGTGTCCAACTTTCCTACTGAGACCCGGGGTCCCTACTGTTCTCCCACTTGCCAACTTTCCAAATAAAGTGTAAATAAACTAGGGTACCAGTGAGGATATCCTGCGGTGGAACATTTTTGTACTGCTGTTGATAAGTTATTGATAATAATTAGCCACATTTTTTTTTCATGTCATTGCATTAAGATATAACAGAGGAATATGGCTACATTCAATACAATGTTTTAATAATCCTTACTTATGGTTGGTGTATTCACGGATTTGTCCAAAATCGTGTGACATAAAACAATAGTTTTCTTTCCTGGCAGTGTTGTTTGTTGTTATATCATGTGTTAAGCAATAACCAGTTAAATTAGACATTGAACTTGAACCCTGTAAGAATCCTGGATCTTGCTGTCGGACAGTTTATTGTAATGAGATCTCGGAAATGCACTGTTTAACATACCAGTTAATGTCTCCTTATGTTACAGCGTGGAAACAGTTTTCATGGGGACACAAATCAAAAAATAATGTATGTGATAAAAAAATCGAATGCTTCTAACCCGGAAGAGTCACCTTAACTTGATACTTACAACCAAAATAAATACTGTCACCAATGTGATTCTTCAATAGTTATGCATAATACTTGCTGGATGCGCATTTGCTGTCCAGCTGTTTAATTACGTTGTGATGGTCATGTGACAAACAGCTGTGATACAGCACACAAATGCAACAACAGCCAAAGTGCTAGAAAACCAGTGTTCAAGAGGAATGTCCAGAATATTTTCTTGTCTCATTCGTTACTCCAGTGAGGACAGTTGTGCCATGGTCCATTTTGGATCTAATATCCAGCGGTGTGTGGTGAGGTCAGTGGCTGGGTAGGCACTGGCTATTATCAAAGCCAAATTTACTCACAAATTAACCTGGATGAAGCCCAAGTTCACCATACAACAGATAGGCCAATAAACTGAAATTGACAAACGATGTTCACCAAATGTAAATACCAATGTAGCCAAGATACACAAGCGATAGCTTCCGATGGCGGCATATTTCATAAATCATATCATCCTCCAAAATGACACACTGCTCAACTCAGCATTCATCCACAGTTACAACCAACTGGTGGCAATAAAATGGCCACCTTTCATCTGAATACTTTGCAACGCAAACCCTATAACCTTTCACATTGGATTTACAATTCTTCCAATGAACAGGCGCAAACACCACACACAATAATAATAATAATAATATTATTATGTGACACTATTACACATATTTTGTGTATAATAAATACGCTTCTAACTACATTTCCATATTAATAATCAACATGACTTAAAAATGCAGTTGAAACATCAAAAAGTGTCTAATTAAAACACAATTCTAGCTTAAATAAATCAAATGCATCACAGGAATGTTGTCTATTCTCATGTTCGTTCAACACTAGTCTAACCCTGGCTGGATGTCCTTTGGGTGGTGGACCATTCTTGATACACATGGCAAACTGTTGAGCATGAAAAACCCAGCAGCGTTGCAGTTCTTGACACCTACTACCATACCCTGTTCAAAGGCACTTCAATCTTTTGTCTTCTCCATTCACCCTCTGAATGGCACACATACCCAATCCTTGTCTCAATTGTCTCAAGGCTTAAAAATCCTTTAACCTGTCTCGTTCCCTTCACTGATAGACACTGATAGAAGTGGATTTAACAAGTGACATCAATAAGGGATCATAGCTTACACCTGGATTCACCGAGCAGGTGTTCTTAATATACTCTGTGTATATGTTGCCAAATAAGACTAAATAATCCTTTGCTCACCAGAATAATGTCATACATTGATAGAAGGATCTAGTTGACATCGGTAACGTTTTCCCTGTCATTTCTGCTTCTTTCGTGGAGCAAAGACTTTTATGGACCGGGTATCAAATGCAATTACCCCCCACAAATAAAACAGGAATGATTTTCTGTGCCAAATCTGACCGGTTGTTAGGAAATAGAAAGCTGTGAAAACGCTCCAACATGTTTCTGATACGATTTCAGTTTGGATCGGATGCATATTTTATGTGGTTGAAATACTATCAGCTTTTTATGACGCTGATAAAGACCACACCTTTACAGACATTCGCATTCTCTTAAGATGTGAAAGAAAGAAATCCTATACTGAAGAAAAATTATAAACACATCATGCAACAATTTCAGTGATTTTAACATTGATTTTACAGTTCATATAAGGAAATCAGTCAATTGAAATAAATTCATTAGGCCCTAATCTATGGATTTCACATGACTGGGAATACAGATATGTATCTGTTGGTCAGAGAAACCTTTAAAAAATGGGCCTCGTAATGGGCCTCAGGATCTCCTCACGGTATTTGTGTGCATTTAAATTGCCATCGATAAACCTCAATTGTGTTCGTTGTCCGTAGCTTATGCCTGCCCTGCCCAGCCCAGCCCATACCAGAACCCCAACGCCATCACGGGGCACTCTGTTCACAATGTTTACATCAGCAAACCGCTCACCAACAAAACGCCAAACACGTGGTCTAGGGTTGTGAGGCTTGTTGGACGTACTGCCAAATTCTCTAAAACGACATATGGTAGAGAAACTTATATAAAATTCTCTGGCAACAGCTCTGGTGGACATTCCTGCAGTCAGCATGCCAATTGCACGCTCCCTCAAAGCTTGAGTAATCTGTAGTATTGTGTTGTGTGACAATTGCACATTTTAGAGTGGCCTTTTATTGTCCCCAGCACAAGGTGCATCTGTGTAATGATCATGCTGTTTAGTCAGATTCTTGATATGCCACACCTGTCAGGTGAATGGATTATCTTGGCAAAGGAGAAAGGCTCACTAACAGAGATGTAAACAAATTTGAGCACAAAAGTTGAGAGAAATACGATTTTTGTGCATATGGAAAATTTCTGTGATCTTTTATTTCAGATCATGAAACATGGGACCAACACTTTACATGTTGCGTTTCTAGTTTTGTTCAGTGTATTTCTCTGCTCCTGTTCAAGTCGAAATGTAGCCTACATTTGGTGAATCATTTTACTGCAAGAAATTATTAATTCTGCAGGAGTTAATATGAAGGCTAATGTGAGAAGCTATAGATTTCAGATTGTCCAGATTTCAGTTTCCATTTAACCCATCTGAACAGTAGGCTACAGTTCCCTTGACGTGCCATAGGCCTATTTGAAGTCTCCGTCTTGTGACTGTCAAATTTGTATATCGCCTCACAATCATCACATATATCATCCTATTTTACCACTTCACCAAATCTTTCCCAAATGTTACTTTTTTGGCCCTCATTTTTATTTTCAACTCTCAATTTTCTAACTTTTCTCTTATTGAATAAAACTATTTTTGCCTCTGTGCTCGACAATAACTTTTTCTGCGCGTTCCCAAAAGCATTTGCCGATTTGCCTGTAGGTTATTTGATGTGCATACAGTTAGGCCATAGGCTTACGCAGTAATGCTAGATAGCCTAAAATAATGAAGGAAAGGAATCAAGATTTTTAGCCTATAGATATAAATTACACAAGAATGATACATTTCGACCAATGTTTTTTTTAAAGGTATTTGATTTCTCTTAGTTCAACCTGCCCGCCACCCACCCGCCTTTCATCCACACAATATTTAATGATCCGAAACCCTCCCGCCCCACAGATATAAGCGAAGCCAATGGGCAACCAGCCTCTGAATGCTACCAGACAGACTTGACCAGACGGAAGGTCAGAGGTCAAGATGGGTTTGTCGGTCAGTGGGACAGATCTCTATACAGTAGGGCTCCAAAAATGCTGACACACACCATCCCCACTGCGACTGTAGTCTGTTTTAGCCCCACTCTTCTCTCCATGCTGCCCTAAGGGAGGTATAGTGTTGCAACCCCGTGCTGAAATCCGCACCGTGCCAAAGAGGCCATTGGCCATCTCAGCAATACTCCACAACTGTGCCTCCCTGTGATTGGTCTTTTGGGAGGCCAATGCACCTCTGATAGTCCAGACTCACTGCTCTTGTTTTGTTGCACAGGGTATCTCGTTAACTGGCATCGGTCTTGGGACTGAGCCAGGTGGCACTCCTCATAGTAGAAATCGATTAGAGAGAGAGCCTGATATTCTATACCTTGGTGTTTCTTCTCTCACTATGGACCCAAAAATAGAGCTGAAAGTATCCACATGAAATCCCAGGAGTCTGTGCCTGTTTGTGTGTATGAAGCTTGAGTGATTCTGCTCATTTATATCCATTATGTACATGTCTTGATGTAATACTGCTGTTTTAGAAACTTCTCTCTTCTAAGCTCAATGTTTTTCCACAGTATATCAGAATTTAAAGCGCCAGGGAAACAAAACCTGCAGACATGCAACCACTGGTAAGCTCTGTGTGAAAACAAGTCATTGGGAGAATCTTAATTGCAATTTCCTTGATTCCTCGCGTCTTCTATCCTCACCGCCTTCTCAAAACCCATTGTAAAAGTTTTTTTTTTTACCTTTAATTTATCACATGTACAGTACCAGTCAAAAGTTTGGACACACTTACTCATTCAATGGTTTTTCTTTATTTTTACTATTTTCTACATTGTAGAATAATAGTGAAAACATCAAAAATATGAAATAACACATATGGAATCATGTAGTAACCAAAAAAGTGTTAAACAAATCAAAACGTATTTGTTGTGACAAGGTAGGGGTGGTATACAGAAGATAGCCGTATTTGGTAAAATATAAAGTCCATATTATGGCAAAAACAGCTCAAATAAGCAAAGAGAAACAACAGTCCGTTATTACTTTAAGACATGAAGGTCAGTCAATATGGAAAATGTCAAGAACTTTGAAAGTTTATTCAAGTGCAGTCGCAAAAACCATCAAGCGCTATGAAGAAACTGGCTCTCATGTGGACTGCCACAGGAAAGGAAGACCCAGAGTTACCTCTGCTGCAGAGGATAAGTTCATTAGACCAGCCTCAGAAATCTCAGCCCAAATAAATGTAAGTAACAGACATCTCAACATGAACTCTTCAGAGGAGGTCGAATTGCTGCAAAGAAACCACTACTAAAGGACACCAATAATAAGAAGAGACTTGTTTGGGCAAAGAAACACGAGCAATGGACATTAGATCTGGTTTGCGCTGAGTGGGAATATCATTTGTTTTTCAACAGGAAAATGACCCAACACACCTCCAGGCTGTGTAAGGGCAATTTGACCAAGAAGGAGAGTGATGGAGTTCTGCATCAGATGAGCTAGCCTCCACAATCACCCGACCTCAACCAAATTGAGATGATTTGAGATGAGTTGGCCCGCAAGGAAAAGCAGGCAACACGTGCTCATCAAAAGAAATCAAAATGGCTTAAGGACAACAAAGTCAAGGTATTGGAGTGGCCATCACAATGCCCTGACCTCAATCCTATAGAAAATATGTGGGCAGAGCTGAAAAAGCATGTGCGAGCAAGGAGGCCTACAAACCTAACTCAGTTACACCAGCTCTGTCAGGAGGAATGGGCCAACATTCACCCAACTTATTGTGGGAAACGTGTGGAAGGCTACCCAAAATGTTTGACCCAAGTTAAACACTTTAAAGGCAATGCTACCAAATATTAATTGAGTGTATGTAAACTTCTGACCCACTGGGAATGTGATGAAAGAAATCAAATCTGAAATAAGTCATTCTCTCTGCTATTATTCTGACATTTCACATTCTCAAAATGAAGTGGTGAATTTTTCCTTGGATTAAATGTCAGGAATTGTGAAAAACTTAGTTTAAATGTATTTGGCTAAGGTGTATGTAAACTTCCGACTTCAACTGTATATATACGTGTGAACGGTTCATGTGAACGGTTCTTCAGCTGGACTACACCAACCTGTTGGGAGTGCACCTGGGAATGGAGAAGACCCGGAAATGGATCACCGCCCGGTTCCACCGGCCTGGGATGAGGAGGGCCGTGGAAGACTATTGTCGCAGCTGTCCGGAGTGTCAAATCACTGCTCTAAAAGCACACTTCTGAAACCCGCTGGTCCCCCTAACGATCACTGGGGTGGCCTTTGAACGCATTGCGCATTGAGACCCCAGGTAAAAACGGCCTGAGGACACTGGTACATCTTGGTAGTAGTAGATTATGCCACCTTGCATCCTGAGGCCATTCCCCTACGGGCGGTGGTCTCCAAGGGATTCGCCCGGGAGCTGTTCCACCTCTTTAGCCGGATGGGCATCCCGAACGAGATCCTGACAGACCAAGGTACTGAGTTCATGTACCACCTAATGAAAGATGTGTGTGCTCTCTGCAGATCAAGCAGATCCGAACCTCCGTCTTTCACCAGCAGACGGATGGGCTCGTCGAGTGGTTCAATAAAACAAATGCTGCGGAAAGGTCATCGAGCAGGACGGGAAGAACTGGGACCAGCTACTACCCCACCTAATGTTCTCGTTCCGAGAAGTGCCCCAGTCATCCACCGGGTTTTCCCCTTTCAAACTCCTCTACGGGAGGAGACCACGTGAACTACTGGACCTCGCCAAGGAGGTGTGGGAATCCCGCGAGATGAGACGATGGATGACAGCCATATGGCTAGTGGCCAAATCGGATCCTCGAGGCCCAAAGGAAGGCCATGAAGCAGGAAGTGGAGGCTATGCTGAGGATGGGGTTTATTGAATAATCCCACAGCGCAGGTTGCAGCCCCATCGTGTGGTGCCCAAACCGGACGGTAGTCTGTTCTTCTGTAATGATTTCCGGGGAAGGCCCGGTACGTCAGCACCCTCGACCTGACCAAAGGATATTGGGAGCTCGGTTTTATTCCCCACAGGATACAGCAAGACTTCGGAGCCCAGAAGATGGTATCTCGGAGGAGACCTATTATTTTCTATTTGTTTATTATTTAATAAACACCCTTGAAACCAAGCTAATACAATTGTGTCTGATCTGTGTAAACGTCTTGACCAAACTCCCTGGTGTGCCACTATATATACAGTGGGGAGAACAAGTATTTGATACACTGCCGATTTTGCAGGTTTTCCTAGAGAGGTCTGTAATTTTTTATCATAGGTACACTTCAACTGTGAGAGACGGAATCTAAAATCTAAAACAAAAATCCAGAAAATCACATTGTATGATTTTTAAGTAATTAATTTGCATTTTATTGCCCATTTAAGAATTCAGACCGTTTACTCAGTACTTTGTTGAAGCACCTTTGGCAGCGATTACAGCTTTGATTCTTCTTGGATATGACGCCACAAGCTTGTCACACCTGTATTTGGATAGTTTCTCCCATTCTTCTCTGCAGATCCTCTCAAGCTCTGTCAGGTTGGATGAGGAGCTTTGCTGCACAGCTATTTTCAGGTCTCTCCAGAGATGTTCGATCGGGTTCAAGTCCGGGCTCTTGCTGGGCCACTCAAGGACAGCCAGAGACTTGTCCCAAAGCCACTTCTGCGTTGTTTTGGCTGTGTGCTTAGGGTCGTTGTCCTGTTGGAAGGTGCACCTTCGCCCCTGTTTGAGGTCCTGAGCGCTCTGGAGCAGGTTTTCTTTACGTTTTCATCATATTGGAATGAGAAGACACATGTAGTTATTGATTTGTGTACAGTGTTAAAATGGTGGCTATGCTTTTTACTGTGTGTGTGTGTGTACAGTGCTTTCAGAAAATATTCACACCCTTTGGCTTTTTCCACATTTTGTTGTGTTACAGCCAAATTTAAAATTGATTAAATTGAGATTTTGTGTCACTAATCTACACCCAATATCCCATAATGTCAAAGTGGAATTTTGTTTGTAGAACTGAAATGTCTTGAGTCAAAAAGTATTCAGCCCCTTTGTTATGGCAAGCCTAAATAAGTTCAGGAGTAAAAAATTGCTTAACAAATCACGTAATCACTTCAATAATGAATGACTACCCAATCTCTCTACCCCACACATACAATTGTCTGTAAGGTCCCTCAATTGAGTAGTGAATTTCAAGCACAGATTCAACCACAAAGACCAGGGAGGTTTTTCAATGCCTCGCAAAGAAAAAAAAACAGACGCTGAATATTCCTTTGAGCATGGTGAAGTTACTAATTAGGCTTTGGTAACTCAGTTACTGGAGAGGAAGGAAACTGCTCACCGATTTCAAAATGTTTCAGGCACGAACCTGAGGGGGGAGCCAACATGGACAGGAAGATCACGTCAGTGTCTCAACCCACTCATGTGAAGCACCCCTCCTAGGGACGGCATGGAAGAGCACCAGTAAACCAGTGACTCAGCCCCCGTAATAGGGTTTGAGGCAGAGAATCCCGGTGGAGAGAGGGGAACCGGCCAGGCAGAGACAGCAAGGGCGGTTCGTTGCTCCAGAGTCTTTCCGTTCACATTCACACCCCTGGGCCAGACTGCACTCAATCATATGACCCAATGAAGAGATGAGTCTTCAATAAAGACTTAAAGGTTGAGACCGAGTCTGAGAAAGCCCTGCCTCCAGCTGTTTGCTTAGAAAGTCTAGGGACAATAAGGAGGCATGCATCTTGTGACCGTAGCGTACGTTTCAGAATATGCACAGCAGGACCAAATCGGAGAGAAAGGTAGGAGCAAGCCCATGTAATGCTTTGTAGGTTAGCAGTAAAAACTTGAAATCAGCCCTAGCCTTAACAGGAAGCCAGTGTAGAGAGGCTTGCACTGGAGTAATATGATCACATTTTTGGGTTCTAGTCAAGATTCTAGCAGCTGTGTTTAGTACTAACTGAAGATTATTTAGTGCTGTATACGGGTAGCCGGAAAGTAGAGCATTGCAGTAGTCTAATCTTCATGGTGGTGGCTGCATCATATTATGGGTATGCTTGTCATTACAAAGACAAGGGAGTTCCTTACGATAAAAATAAACCGAATACAGCTATAGCCACAGCTAAAGGAAAACCTTCTTCATTCTGCTTTCCAAAAGACACTCCGAGACAGTCACCTTTCAGTAGGACAATAACCTAAAACACAAGGCCAATCTACACTGGAGTTGCTTACCAAGATGACATTGAATGTTACTGAGTCACAGTTTTGACTTAAATTGGCTTGAACATCTATTTCAAGACTTGAAAATGGCTGTCTAGCAATGATCAACAATCAACTTGACAGATCTTGAAGAATATTCATAAGTTTAATGGGAAAATATTGTACAATCCAGGTGTGCAAAGCTCTTACAGACTTACCCAGAATGACTCACTGCTATAATCGCTGCCAAAGGTGGCTCTACAAAGTAATGACTCAGGGGTGTGAATACTTATGTAAATTAGATATTTCTGTATTTTATTTTCAATAGATTAGCAAAAATGTCTAAAAACACATTTTCACTTTGTCATTATGGGTATTGTGTGTAGATAGGTGAGTGATTTAAAAAAAAATCTATTTTAAATTTAAGATGTGGAAACAATGTGGAATAAGTCAAGGGGTCTGAAAACTTTCTGAAGGCACTGTATATACTGTATGAAATATAGAAACATCTCTATGGGGGCTGATTTAGGTGTGATGTATGGCCAAGTATACCTTCCCACAATGCAATGGGCTTCACCCAGCGATCCCAGGGAATCAATCTCCATCAGCTACGTCAGCGCAGCTCCTTCCGTCAGCGACACGTCTGCAAAGCATGCACACACACTGCCTCTCTCTCTCTTTCACACACACACACACACACACACACACACACACACACACACACACACACACACACACACACACACACACACACACACACACACACACACACACACACACACACACACACACACACACACTGTAAGTGCTGTGTGTGTCAGCAAATCCCAACCGCTAAGATCGTTTTGCGGTGGGATTTTTTTGTGCTCTGTTGCAATGTTGCATCATTTCACCCAAGAGTGGGTGGACCCAAACTGCATTTCTGAGAATATGCACATGTGTTTACTCAGTGAGCTTGTGCATTAATACATGTGTGTGGATCTGCCTGCATGTTTGTGTGTTTATGCGTCTGTGCGTTTGTGTGTGTGCTTTTGTACATCTTCTAGTGTGTGAATGTCTGTTTGTATGTGTGAATGTCTGTTTGTATGTGTGTGCATGTGTGTATGTTAGTGCCGTCTTCATCCTCCTCCTCCTCCTCTATGGTGCAGGCCAATGATCAACCGACCCACTAAATTAGAAGGGATTACGTGAAGGATAACTAAACTCAGCAAAAAAAGAAACGTCCCTTTTTCAGGACCCTGTCTTTCAAAGATCATTTGTACAAATCCAAATAACGTCATAGATCTTCATTGTAAAGGGTTTAAACACTGTTTCGCATGCTTGTTCAATGAACCATAAACAATTAATGAACATGCACCTGTGGAACGGTCGTTAAGACACATAAGTAATTAAGGTCACAGTTAAGCAATTAAGGTCACAACTTAGGACACTAAAGAGTTATTTCTACTGACTCTGAAAAACACCAAAAGAAAGATGCCCAGGGTCCCTGCTCATCTGCGTGAATGTGCCTTAGGCATGCTGCAAGGAGGCAAGAGGACTGCAAATGTGGCCAGGGCAATAAATTGCAATGTCCATACTGTGAGATGCCTAAGACAGCGCTACACGGAGACAGGACGGACAGCTGATTGTTCTCGCAGTGGCAGACTATGTGTAACAACAACTGCACAGGATCGGTACATCCAAACATCACACATGCGGGACAGGTACAGGATAGCAACAACAACTGCCCAAGTTACACCAGGAACGCACAATCCCTCCATCAGTGCTCAGACTGTCCGCAATAGGCTGAGAGAGGCTGGACTGAGAGCTTGTAGGCCTGTTGTAAGGCAGGTCCTCACCAGACATCACCGGCAACAACATCGCCTATGGGCACATACCCACCATCGCTGGACCAGACAGGACTGGCAAAAAGTGCTCTTAACTGACGAGTCGCGGTTTTGTCTCACCAGGGGTGATGGTCGGATTCGCGTTTATCATCGAAGGAATGAGCGTTACACCGAGGCCTGTACTCTGCAGCGGGATCGATTTGGAGGTGGAGGGTCCGTCATGGTCTGGGGCGGTGTGTCACAGCATCATCAGACTGAGCTTGTTGTCGTTGCAGGCAATCTCAACGCTGTGCGTTACAGGGAAGACATCCTCCTCCCTCATGTGGTACCCTTCCTGCAGGCTCATCCTGACATGAACCTCCAGCATGACGAAGCCACCAGCCATACTGCTCATTCTGTGTGTAATTTCCTGCAAGACAGGAATGTCAGTGTTCTGCCATGGCAAGCAAAGAGCCAGGATCTCAATCCCATTGAGCACGTCTGGGACCTGTTGGATCGGAGGGTGAGGGCTAGGGTCATTCCGCCCAGAAATGTCTGGGAACTTGCAGGTGGCTTGAAGGAAGAGTGGGGTAACATCACACAGCAAGAACTGGCAAATCTGGTGCAGTCCATAAGGAGCACTGCAGTACTTAATGCAGCTGGTGGACACATCAGATACTGACTACTTTTTGATTTTGACCCCCATTTGTTCAGGGACACATTATTCAATTTCTGCTAGTCACATGTCTGTGGAACTTGTTCAGTTTATGTCTCAATTGTTGCATCTTGTTATATTCATACAAATATTTACACATGTTAAGTTTGCTGAAAATAAAAGCAGTTGACAGTGAGAGAACGTTTCTTTTTTTGCTGAGTTTTTGAACAAATGTCTGGTGTTGTTATTTTACTAAGCCCCAAAGCTCCTCCCTGTTTCTGTCTGTTGAATTAATCCATTCTGTGATAACCCTTTCGCTCTTACCCAATGCTGTTTTGTAATTCTATTTATCCTTTATGTCACCAAAAGAGAGTCCTGGCTAAGACAGATGGCAACATGCATTTAGGCTAGGAGTGTCACTGTAAAACAAGTAAATTTTTCTTAGCACTGCGTGTAGCCCAAGTGTGGATTGTGTCCATCTCACATATTGACCCTTTGAGCCATTCTGTAGAGCAGTGGTTCCTAAACTTTTTATTGTCCCGTACCCCTTCAAACATCCAACCTCCAGCTGCGTACTCCCTCTAGCACCAGGGTCAGCGCACTCTCAAATGTTGATTTTTGCAACTATTGTAAGCCTGCCACACACACACACTATACAATAACATTTATTAAACATAAGAATGAGTGTGATTTTGTCACAACCCAGCTCGTGGGAAGAGCTCTTATAGGACCAGTGCACAAATAATAACATAACAATAATCAATAATTTTGCTCTTTACTTAGCTATCTTACATATAAAACCTTATTTGTTCATCAACAATGGTGAATAACTGACCACAGGTTAATGATAAGGGTGTGCTTGAAAGGATGCACATAACTCTGCAATGTTGGGTTGTACTGGAGAGTTGCAGTCTTTTTCCACACACAGTCTGTGCCTGTATTTAGTTTTCATGCTAGTGAGGGCCGAGAATCCACTGTCACATAGGTACGTGGTTGCAAAGGGCATCAGTGTCTTAACAAGGTGATTTGCCAAGGCATGATACTCTGAGCACAGCCCAATCCAGAAATCTGGCAGTGGCTTCTGATTAAATTACATTTTCACAGAAACGCTTGTTGCAATTTCGATGATGCTCTCTTGTTCAGATATCGGTAAGTGGACTGGAGGCAGGGCATGAAAAGGATAACGAATCCAGTTGGTTGAGTCGTCCTTTTCAGGAAAGTACCTGCGTAATTGCGCACCCAACTCACTCAGATACTTCGCTATATCACATTTGACATTGTCCGTAAGCTTGAGTTCATTTGCACACAAACAATCATGCAATGATGGAAAGACCTGTGTGCTGTCCTTGTTAATGCAGACAGAGAAGAGCTCCAACTTCTTAATCATAGCCTCAATTTTGTCCCGCACATTGAATATAGTTGCAGAGACCATACTCTGTAATCCTAGATTCAGATAATTCAGGTGAGAAAAAACATCACCCAGATCGGCCATTCGTGTGAGAAACTCGTCATCATGCAAGAAGTCAGACAAGTGAAAATTATGGTCAGTAAAGAAAACTTTAAGCTCGTCTCTCAATTCAAAAAACGTGTCAGTACTTTGCCCCTTGATAACCAGTGCACTTCTGTATGTTGTAAAAGCGTTACGTGGTCACTGCCCATATCATTGCATAGTGCAGAAAATACATTAGAGTTCAGGGGCCTTGCTTTAACAAAGTTAACCATTAGTCTCCAAAATGTATTTCAAGCTGTCAGGCATTCCCTTGGCAGCAAGAGCCTCTCAGTGGATGCTGCAGTGTACCCAAGTGACGTCGGGAGCAACTGCTTGCATGTGCATTACCACTCCACTATGTCTTCCTGTCATGGCTTTTGCGCCATCTGTACAGATATAAACACATCTTGACCACCAAAGTCCATTTGATGTCACAAAGCTGTCCAGTACTTTAAAAATATCCTCTCATGTTGTCCTGGTTTCCAGTGGTTTGCGGAAGAGGATGTCTTCCTTAATTGATCCCCCCATAAACGTAACGGACATATACCAGGAGCTGTGCCAGGCCGGCCACGTCTTTTGACTCATCCAGCTGTAATGCATAGAATTCACTGGCTTGTATGGAAAGCAGTAATTATTTCAAAACATCTCCTGCCATGTCACTGATGCGTCGTGATTTAGTGTTGTTTGATGAAGGCATTCTCTGTATAGTTTTTTTGCCCTTTTCCCCCAGCATTGTCCCAGTCATATTAGCGGGAGCTGGAAAAATTAAGTCCTCCGCAATAGTATGGGGCTTGCCTGTCCTAGCCACTCGGTAGCTCACCATATAAGACGCTTCCAGCCCCTTCTTATTAATGGTGTCTGTTGCTTTTATACATGTCTTACTAATCTAAAGTCGTCTTAATTCTCGGTCAAAAAATTCCTGTGAGAGATCAGCGTCCATAGTAACGCCAAGGTTCTTCAGTTTTATTTCATACGACTGTACAACCATCAAGATTAATTGTCACATTCAACAGAAGATCTCTTAGTTTTTTGGGACCTAGAACTGGCATCTCTGTTTTGTCCGAGAAAATGTGCCGCCATCCACTTCCTTATGTCTGAAACACATCCTTCCAGGTAGGGCAATTTTGTGTCTTCACCATGTTTCATCGAAATGTACAGCTGTGTGTCGTCCGCATAGCAGTGAAAGTTAACATTATGTTTCTGAATGACATCACCAAGAGGTAAAATATATTGTGAAAACAATAGTGGTCCTACAACGGAGCCTTGAGGAACACCGAAATTTACAGTTGATTTGTCAGAGGACAAACCATTCACAGAGACAAACTGATATCTTTCCAACAGATAAGATCTAAACCAGGCAAGAACTTGTCCGTGTTGACCAATTTGGTTTTCCAATCTCTCCAAAAGAATGTGGTGATCGATCGTATCAAAAGCAGCACTAAGGTCTAGGAGCACGAGGACAGATGCAGAACCTCGGTCTGACGCCATTAAAAGGTAATTTACCACCTTCACAAGTGCAGTCTCAGTGCTATGATGGGATCCAAAACCAGACTGGAGCATTTGGTATACATTGTTTGTCTTCAGGAAGGCAATGAGTTGCTGCGCAACTGATTTTTCAATTTAGGATTTTCAATATAGGCCGATGGTTTTTTAGATTTTCTGGGTCAAGGTTTGGCTTTTTCACTGCCAGTTTTAGTGAGTTTGATACACATCCGGTGGATAGGGAGCCGTTTATTATGTTCAACATAGGAGGGCCAAGCACAGGAAACAGCTCTTTCAGTAGTTTAGTTGGAATAGGGTCCATTGTGCAGCTTGAAGTTTTAGAGGCCATAACTATTTTCATCAATGTGTCAAGAGATATAGTATTAAAACGCTTGAGTGTCTCCCTTGATCTTAGTTCCTGGCAGTGTTGTGCAGACTCAGGACAACTGAGCTTTAGAGAAATACGCAGATTTAAAGAGAAGTCCGTAATTTGCTTTCTAATGGTCATGACATTTTCGTCAAAGAAGTTCATGAATTTATCACTGCTGAAGTGAAAGCCATCCTCTCTTGGGGAACGCTGCTTTTTAGTTAGCTTTGCGACGGTATCAAAAATAAATGTTGGATTCTTCTTATTTTCCTCAATTAAGTTGGAAAAATAGGATGATCGAGCAGCAGTGAGGGTTCTTCGATACTGCACGGTATTGTCTTTCCAAGCTAGTCGGAAGACTTCCAGTTTGATGTAGCGCCATTTCTGTTCCAATTTTCTGGAAGCTTGCTACAGGGCTCATGTATTTTCTGTATACCAGGGAGCTAGTTTCTTATGACAAATGTTTTTTGTTTTTAGGGGTGTGACTGCATCTAGGGTATTACGCAATAATAAATTGAGTACCTCAGTTAGGTGGTTTTTGTACTTTGACGTCTTTTTTTAGGTAGAGGGAGTCTGGAAGGGTATCTAGGAATCTTTGGGTTGTCCGAGAATTTATAGCACGGCTGTTGATGGTCCTTGGTTGGGGTCTGAGCAGATTATTTGTTGTGATTGCAAACATAATAAAATGGTGGTCCGATAGTCCAGGACTATGAGGAAAAAACATTAAGATCCACAACATTTATTCCACGGGACAAAACTAGGTCCAGAGAATGACTGTGGCAGTGAGTAGGTCCAGAGACATGTTGGACAAAACCCACTGAGTTGATGATGGCTTCGAAAGCCTTTCAGAGTGCGTCTGTGGACTTTTTCATGTGAATTTTAAAGTCACCAAAAATGTGAATATTATCTGCCATAACTACAGGATCTGATAGGAATTCAGAGAACTCAGTGAGGGACGCTGTATACTGCCCAGGAGGCCTGTAAACAGTAGCTATAAAAAGTGATTGAGTAGGCTGCATAGATTTCATGACTAGAAGATCAAAAGAAGAAACGCAGTCATTTTTTTTTTGTACATTTCATTTTGCTATGGTAAATGTTAGCAACACCTCTGCCTTTGCAGGATGTGCGGGGGATATGGTCACTAGTGTAACCAGGAGGAGAGGCCTCATTTAATACAGTAAATTCATCAGTCTTAAGCCATGTTTCAGTCAGGCCAATCACATCAAGATTATGATCAGTGATTAGTTCATTGACTATAACTGCCTTGGAAGTGAGGGATCTAACATTAAGTAGCTCTATTTTGAGACGTGAGATATCACAATCTCTTTCAATAATGACAGGAATGGAGAAGGTCTTTTTTCCAGTGAGATTGTTAAAGCGAACACCGCCATGTTTAGCTTTGCCCAACCTAGATCGAGGCACAGACACGGTCTCGATGGGGATAGCTGAGCTGACTACAATGACTGTGCTAGTGGCAAACTTCACTAAGCTGGCAGGCTAACAGCCTGCTGCCTGGCTTGCACCCTATCTCATTGTGGAGCTAGGGGAGTTAGTGCCCTGTCTATGTTCGTAGGTAAGATGAGAGCACCCCTTCAGCTAGGATGGAGTCCGTCAGTCCTCAGCAGGCCAGGCTTGGTTCTGTTTGTGGGTGAGTCCCAGAAATCTACAAATTCTAATTTTTGGGGAGGGGCAGAAAACAGTTTTCAACCAGCGATTGACCAGCGATTGAGTTGTGAGAATATGCTGTACTGCTCATCACTCCCCCTAACTGGGAGGGGGACAGAGACAATTACTCGATGCCGACACATCTTTCATCTTTACACGCTGAAGCTATGTTGCGCTTTGTAACCTCTGACTGTTTCATCCTAACATCGTTGGTGCCGACGTGGATAACAATATCCCTATATTCTCTACGCTCGCCAGTTTTTTAAATTTTATTTTTTTATTTTTTTATACATTTTATCCCCTTTTCTCCCCAATTTTCGTGGTATCCAATCGCTAGTAATTACTATCTTGTCTCATCGCTACAACTCCCGTACGGGCTCGGGAGAGACGAAGGTCGAAAGCCATGCGTCCTCCGAAGCACAACCCAACCAAGCCGCACTGCTTCTTAACACAGCGCGCCTCCAACCCGGAAGCCAGCCGCACCAATGTGTCGGAGGAAACACTGTGCACCTGGCCCCCTTGGTTAGCGCGCACTGCGCCCGGCCCGCCACAGGAGTCGCTGGAGCGCGGTGAGACAAAGATATCCCTACCGGCCAAACCCTCCCTATCCCGGACGACGCTAGCCCAATTGTGCGTCGCCCCACGGACCTCCCGGTCGCAGCCGGCTGCGACAGAGCCTGGGCGCGAACCCAGAGACTGGTGGCGCAGCTAATCAAATCAAATCAAATCAAATTTTATTAGTCACATACACATGGTTAGCAGATGTTAATGCGAGTGTAGCGAAATGCTTGTGCTTCTAGTTCCGACAATGCAGTAATAACCAACAAGTAATCTAACCTAACAATTCCACAACTACTACCTTATACACACACAAGTGTAAAGGGATAAAGAATATGTACATAAAGATATATGAATGAGTGGTGGTACAGAACGGCATAGGCAAGATGCAGTAGATGGTATAGAGTACGGTATATACATATGAGATGAGTACTGTAGGGTATGCAAACATCAAGTGGCATAGTTTAAAGTGGCTAGTGGTACATGTATTACATAAAGATGGCAAGATGCAGTAGATGATATAGAGTACAGTATATACATATGAGATGGGTAATGTAGGGTATGTAAACATTATATTAAGTAGCATTGTTTAAAGTGGCTAGTGGTACATTTTTACATAATTTCCATCAATTCCCATTTTTAAAGTGGCTGGAGTTGAGTCAGTATGTTGGCAGCGGCCGCTAAATGTTAGTGGTGGCTGTTTAACAGTCTGATGGCCTTGAGATAGAAGCTGTTTTTCAGTCTCTCGGTCCCTGCTTTGATGCACCTGTACTGACCTCGCCTTCTGGATGATAGCGGGGTGAACAGGCAGTGGCTTGGGTGGTTGTTGTCCTTGATGATCTTTATCGCCTTCCTGTGACATCGGGTGGTGTAGGTGTCCTGGAGGGCAGGTAGTTTGCCCCCGGTGATGCGTTCTGCAGACCTCACTACCCTCTGGAGAGCCTTACGGTTGTGGGCGGAGCAGTTGCCGTACCAGGCGGTGATACAGCCCGACAGGATGCTCTCGATTGTGCATCTGTAGAAGTTTGTGAGTGATTTTGGTGACAAGCCGAATTTCTTCAGCCTCCTGAGGTTGAAGAGGCGCTGCTGCGCCTTCTTCACGACGCTGTCTGTGTGGGTGGACCAATTCAGTTTGTCCGTGATGTGTACACCGAGGAACTTAAAACTTTCCACCTTCTCCACTACTGACCCGTCGATGTGGATAGGGGGGTGCTCCCTCTGCTGTTTCCTGAAGTCCACAATCATCTCCTTTGTTTTGTTGACGTTGAGGAGATGATTGTGGACTTCAGGAAACAGCAGAGGGAGCACCCCCCTATCCACATCGACGGGCGATGCAGTGCCCTAGACCACTGCGCCACCCGGGAGGCCCGCGCTCGCCAGTTTTAGCCTTAGCCTGCACCATCTTCAGATTAGCCTTAACGTCAGTAGCCCAGCCCCCTGGTAAACAGTGTATGATTGCTGGATGATTCGTTTTAAGTCTAATACTACGGGCAATGGACTAGGATTTTCAATTTGTCAGAGCTGATGGGAGAAGGAGAGACCAGAGAAGGCTCAGCCTCTGACTCCGACCAGTTGCTTAATGGGGAGAACCGGTTGAACGTTTCTGTCGGCTGAATGAGTGACACCGGTTGAGCATTCCTACAGAATTTCCTTCCAAAAGCCATGAGAAACATTTCAGGTTGCGGGGACTGTGCGAGGGATTTATACTACTATCTGTACTTATTGGTGGCACAGATGCTGTTTCATCCTTTCCTACACTTAAATTGCCCTTGCCTAACGATTGCGTCTGAAGCTGGGCTTCCAGCACGGCTATCATCACCACAAGGCGAACGTTCTCCTGTATATTATGAGTACAGCGACGGCAATTAGAAGGCATAATGTTAATGTTACTACTTAGCTTCGGCTGGTGGAGTTCCTGACGAATCATGTCCAGATAAAGCGTCCGGGGTGAAAAAGTTGAATGAAAAAAGTCGAGCGAGGGGGAAAAACGAAAAATATTAAACGGTAATTAAAAAGTAAAAACCGTAAAGTTGGCAGATGGCAAAGTAAGGTTAGCAACAAACCGCACAGCAGCACGTAAACAAGTCTACACGTTGTGACCGGAGAGTGGTTAATGTGATTGGATGTTAATTATTTGACTAGGCTACCTGTATTTGACCTTGTGTTGTTATTTCGCTGAACACTAGATGGTTTCATTTTATTTTTGCCAGTGGAACGAGGCTACTAAAAAATTTTTTTTTTTTATGTATTTGGCGTACCCCCAACGCCATTGAGCGTACTCCTGGGGAATACTTGCTGTAGAGGAATGAAGCTACTGTATGTTTGAAGTGAAGCTGTAAAACATCAAAACTAGGTTTAACTTGTTGTACCACCAAAACATATAAAAACTGTTGTACAACAACTATCTACCACTAACTTGTATACAAATTCATTGAGAATTTGGGTTCAGGGTTTGGCATGTGTGTACGTCATGTGGTGTATGTGTTACGTAACAGGGTCTTTGTCTCCAATTCAAGCAATGAAGCCACAGCTGACAAAGCTCTTATTTACTTATTCAAAAACTAACCACACTGGAAGTTGTTCACTCCAGCGCTGTGTCCTGCCCAGAAGACCATTTCCTCCTCCTTCCTCTCAGTACACTCTCAATGCCCCCTTTGTGCCCATATCCCTCATAGCCTCCACCCCCAAAACCCATGGCGTCACAGAGATGATTTTCACCCTATTCCATGATGAGAGTGGCAGGCTTTTCTCTTCTCTGTGTTGATAAACTCTGTGACATTTTGAGGAGGACCTCCTTTGTTTGGCCCTAAACCCCACCTAAACTCTCTCTTCTGGCCAGTGTCATTGTAGTGCTGCACTTTACTTTTGAACTCGTGAAATTCTCCTCTTTGAGATTAGTGCCCTGCTGTGAGCTGATACAGTGGGGATCCTTTTTGAGATACACACACATAGAGAAGCACACAGACACACACACACCACTCCTCTCAATTGTGGGCATACTGCACCCTGTTACCGGTCCACACATATTGTGGCAACGCTGGCACGTACACACACACACACACACACACACACACACACACACACACACACACACACACACACACACACACACACACACACACACACACACACACACACACACACACACACACACACACACACACACACACACACACACACACACACACACACCCTCACGCACATAGGAGTAGCTGTCAGTACTTTTTCCCTTTTGTTTGCAGCCTATCGTGGTACAACTCCTACCACCACACTCTACATCAAACACCATAGTGTGTAAAAACAGCCGTCGTTAGTATCATCTGTGCCGTGTAGACCTACAATGAAGAGTCATTAGCCGTTCGCCAAAGCTGAGCATTATTAAATGAGGTCAGGGGGATATTATATTCTATGGGTCATTCAATGAATGGGCTCCGATTGGACCTGCAAGTTTGTGTGTCTGAGAAAGAGCCTTGGGAAAGGCTACTGTGTCCTCTCGTTTTTGATTGAATCCTACGTCATAAAGGAACAACAGCCATGGAAAATGTCAGTAACCCCCGCTTTCTCTCTTTCTCTCCCCAGTCGACGTGAGCGTGGCACTGCCCTTGCAGGTGCCCCCGGCTGCAATTCCCATGGACCTGCGCCTGGACCAGCCTTTTGGCCTGGCACCGCGACCAGACGACCAGTGCCACCAAGGACAGGTCCCAGGTCAGCGGGAGCAGCAGCTGCAGCAGGAGTTGCTGGCCCTCAAACACAAACAGCAGATCCAGAGACAGGTGCTCATCGCTGAGTTCCAGCGGCAACATGAGCAGCTCTCACGCCAGCACGAGGCCCAGCTACAGGAGCATGTTAAGGTGTGTGTATGTCCTCTCCTCTCCATCTTTTTCGTGATCTCTCGTCACCACGCAACGTATTCGACCCCTCATCCCAATCTTACCCCCCACTCCCTCCAACTCTCCATCCCTCCTTCCCCTTTGCTCGAGGGCTGTGTGGATGTCTGCAGAAAGATTTTCATTGCAACAGGGACTTGGCTCAACAGAATGTGGTAAGGACAGAGGGAATGGCTGTAGGAGAGGACACGCCTGGACACGCCTGTACCCGTGTGTGCGTGTGTGTGCATTCGTGTGCCCGTACGTGCGCATGCCAGTGATAAGTGGGGCAGCTGTTTGTTCACCCACACCCGCCCACAATTTCTACTAACCCATTCGCAACCACCCGACTACAAGTGATAAAGTGATCTGAGGCCAGCACCCGACCCTAACTCGCAAATATAGAAAATACGCTGTAGCATACAGTCAGAGATTTTTTGACAGTGGGTGTGGGACTTTTTGTTGTTGTTGCCTAATTCAGATAGGTCTTTGTTTCTGCTTATAATTTACAACATTTTGGTAGGCTATTTGTTAGTCAACTTGTCTATAATTAGATACAATACTAGAAGACTAAATAAGCCCTTGCTCACCAGAAAATATGTCATACATCAATCGAATGAATGCTTCAATCTAGTTGACATTGGTAAAGTTTTCTCTTTCATCTCTGCTTCTCTCCAGCAGTAAAGATGTTTAGGGACCGGGGAGAAAATGCAAAGATTTTCCATGCAAAATGACCAAATTACATTAGTTCGACTGTTGTTAAGTTAATTACAAGCTGTGAAAACGACCCAACATGTTTCTGAAAAGACTTAAGTTTGCAAGGATGCATATTTTAGGTGATTAAAATACTATAAGCTTTTATGATGCTGATAAAGATGGCACCTTTACAGACGGTCCCTAACCAATCATTCATTCTCTCAAGTTGCTGAAATATATAATATTTCCCCACTCCTGTTCCAGAGTCAAAAATCTACATTTGGTGTATCGTTCTACTGCAATAAGTGCTTAATTCTGTTCTGCAGGAGTTAATATTATATCAGATTATGTGAGAGGTTATAAACCTACAGTCAGTGTCCAGATTTCAGTTACTATTCCTTGTAACCCGTCTGAACAGTGGCTACAATTCCCTTGACCATATTTGAAGTCCCCGTCTTGTCACTGTCTGGCAGATAAAAATAATGAAAGAAAAACCTCTATCTAGCCTATAGATATGAATTGCACAAGAATTATACAGTATATTTATGGATTGTTAATGCATTGTTTTCTCTTTATTCCACCTGCCCGCCCGCCCTTCATCCACACAATATTTCATGACCCTAAACCCACCCGCCCTGTGGATATAACCGCTGAGACTGCGGATTATGACTCAACCCGCGCTTCACTAGCGCATGCGTGTGTGATGTAACTGGATCTGCCGGTTACGTTGGGCTGCTTTTCTGATCTTAATAGGAACTCAGTCCTTGGGAAACTGTGTATGTGTGTGTACCAGCGCATATGTGTGTGTGTGTGACAGTGAGAGAAACTGCTCGCTTTGCAAACAGACCTCCACGGTGTTGCCACGGGGCCGCAGCCTCAATCAGGCAATGGGAGCGAGGCAGCCCATGCTAAAAATAACTCTGTCTGAAAGCTCCAGTCACAGCAGCCAGTGGGCTTCAGCACCAGGTAGGATGGGATGCACAGTGATTGACACATCACTAGCTCTACATTATGCCTTGACAGCATGCTGACTGTATTCTATTTTGCCCTGTTCCAGTCAACACCCACCTGTACTGGTTGAAATTATGTAAACGCTCTCCATAGTGAGGCTTTTATCATTCAGTCATTTATGCATTTAGTCTCACTCTTGCCGACTTCTTAAAGAGTAACTTCCATTAAAAAAGTCTTAGTTATAGTGAATTATAGTGAAACAAGTCAATTCTGGTCTTCATTTTGACAGTTTGTTGCAAAAGTGATATATTTCAGTCTTTTAGTAGTAAATCTAGCACTTTTTGCCCCTATAGGTTCAACTCTACCATTGAATTAAAGCAGGAAGCACCAGTGACTCGGTCTATAAAAAAAGTTGTCAGATGAAGCAGATGCTAAACTACAGGACTGTTTTGCTAGCACAGACTGGAATATGTTCCGGGATTCTTCGGATGGCATTGATGAGTACACCATATCAGTCACTGGCTTTATCAATAAGTGAATCGAGGACGTTGTCCCCACAGTGACTGTACGTACATACCCCAACCAGAAGCCATGGATTACAGGCAACATTCACACTGAGCTAAAGGGTAGAGCTGCCGCTTTCAAGGAGCGGGACTCTAACCCGGAAGCTTATAAGAAATCCCGCTATGCCCTCTGACGAACCATGAAACAGACAAAGTGTTAATACAGGACTAAGATCAAATTGTACTACACCGGCTCCAACGCTCGTTGGATGTGGCAGGGCTGACTACAAAAGGGAAGGATAGTCAAGAGCTGCCCAGTGACACAAGCCTACCAGACAAGCTAAATAACTTCTATGCTCGCTTCGAAACAAGTAACACTGAAACATGCATGAGAGAACCAACTGTTTCGAATTACTGTGTGATCACGCTCAGCCGATGTGAGTAAGACCTTTAAACAGGTCAACATTCACAAGGCCGCTGTGCCAGATGGATTATCAGGACGTGTACATTATCCCAGAAACCCTAGACCCACCCTAATGTGCATACCGCGCCAACAGATCCACAGATGATGCAATCTCTATTGCACTCCACACTGCCTTTTCCCACCGGGACAAAAGGAACATCTATTTGAGAATGCTATTCATTGACTACAGCTCAGCGTTCAACACCATAGTCCCTCAAAGTTGATCACTAAGCTAAGGACCCTGGGACCTAACAGCTTCCTCTGCAACTGGATCCTAGACTTGCTGACGGGCTGCCCCCAGGTGGTAAGGGTAGGTAACAACACATCCGCCACGCTGATCCTCAACACGGGGGCCCCTCAGGGGTGCGTGCTCAGTCCCCTTCTGTACTCCCTGTTCACGCATGACTGCACGGCCAGGCACGACTCCAACACCATCATAAAGTTTGCTGATGACACAACAGTGGTAGGCCTCATCACCGACAATGATGAGACAGCCTATAGGGAGGAGGTCAGAGACCTGACCATGTGGTGCAAGGACAACAACCTCTCCCTCAACGTGATCAAACAAAGGAGATGATTGTGGACTATAGGAAAAAGAGGACCGAGCACGCCCCCATTCTCATCGACGGGGCTGTTGTGGAGCAGGTTGAGAGCTTCAAGTTCCTTGGCGTCCACATCAACAACAAACGAACAAGGTCAAAGCACACCGAGACAGTCGTGAAGAGGGCACGGCAAAACCTATTCCCCCTCAGGAGACTGAAAAGATTTGGCATGGGTCCTCAGATCCTCAAAAGATTTTACAGCTCCACCATCGAGAGCATCCTAACAGGTTGCATCACTGCCTGGAATGGTAACTGCTCGGCCTCCGACCGCAAGGCACTACAGAGGGTAGTGCGTATGGCCCAGTACATCACCGGGGCCAAGCTTCCAGCCATCCAGGATCTCTATACAAGGGCGGTGTCAGAGAAAGGCCCTAAAAATCATCAAAGCCTCCAGCCACTCTAGTCCTAGACTGTTCTTTCTGCTACCGCACGGCAATCCGTACCGGAGCGCCAAGTCTAGTTCCAAGAGTCTTCTAAACAGCTTCTACCCCCAAGCTATAAGACTCCTGAACAGCTAATCAAACCTAGACTATTTGCACCCCCCCTAGACTATTTGCACCCCCCCCCCCCCACCCACTACACTGCTGCTACTCTCTGTTATTGTCTATGCATAGCCACTTTAACAACCCTACCTGCATGAACATAATTATGTCAAATACATTGTTATTTACTGCTGCTATTTAATTATTTGTTTTTCTTATCTCTTACTTTTTTAAACTCTTTTTTTTAGGTATTTTCTTAAAACTGCATCGTTGGTTAAGGGCTTGTAAGTAAGCATTTCACTGTAAGGTCTACACCTGGCGCATGTGACAAATAAAATTTGATTCGATTTGAAATTGTGATGTAGAGGCACCTTCAGAAGGCAGGGGTTCGGTATGAAATACACTCCCTTCTAGATGTGCTGGGTGGTACCACCTCAAGGCTTACTAAAAATGCAGGTGACAGCGCGCCTTATTTGGGAATGGTCTTAGTAAGTGGAGTGTGCCATGATGCTTCTCTGACTAGACAATTGACTTTACACAAAATTCAAAAGCCAGTAAGGCACATTTCCGCATATGACCAAATTGCTTAACGTTTCATACACATCTATGTAATTTTACGAAGAAAATAAACATGTAGGCTATAAGGATTATGTTTTTATATTCGTAGCTACATCCATCGTAACAAGAAAAACAGTATTTTTACTATTTGCTACATTGTAGAATAATAGTGAAGACATCAAACTATGAAATAACACATACGGAATTATGTAGTAAGCAAAAAAGTGTTAAACAAATCAAAATATATTTGATATTTGATATTCTTCAAAGTAGCCACGCTTTGCCTTGATGGCAGCTTTGAACACTCTTGGCATTATCTCAACCAGCTTCATCTGGAATGCTTTTCCAACAGTCTTGAAGGAGTTCCCACGTATGCTGATCACTTGTTGGCGGCTTTTCCTTCACTCTGCTGTCCAACTCATCCAAAACCATCTCAATTGGGTTGAGGTCGGGTGATTGTGGAGGCCAGATTGTCTGATGCAGCAGTTCATCACTCTCCTTCTATGTCAAATAGCCCTAAAACAGCCTGGAGGTGTGTTTGTGTCATTGACCTGTTGAAAAACAAATGATAGTCTCACTAGGCGCAAACCAGATGGGATGGCGTATCGCTGCAGAATGCTGTGGTAGCCATGCTGGTTAAGTGTGCCATGAATTATTTATTTATTTATATAATGTCCATTGCTCGTGTTTCTTGGTCCATGCGAGTCTCTTCTTCTTGTTATTGGTGTTCTTTAGGAGTGATTTCTTTGCAGCAATTCAACCATGAAGGCCTGATTCACGCAGTCTCCTCTGAACAGTTGATGTTGAGATGTGTCTTTTACTTGAACTCTGTGAAGCATTTATGTGGGCTGCAGTTTCTGAGGCTGGTAACCGTAATGAAATTATCCTCTGCAGTAGAGGTAAATCTGGGTCTTCCTTTCCTGTGGCGGTCCTCATGAGAGCCAGTTTCATCATAGCGCTTGATAGTTTTTGCGACTGCACTTGAAGAAACTTTCAAAGTTCTTGAAATGTTACTGATTTACTGACCTTCATGTCTTAAAGTAATGATGGACTGTCGTTTTTCTTTGCTTATTTGAGCTGTTCTTGCCATTATATGGACTTTGTCTTTTACCAAATAGGGCTATCTTCTGTTTGCCACCCCTACCTTGTCACAACACTACTGATTGTCTCAAACGCATTAAGAAGGAAATAAATGTTAATTGAAATGCATTCCAGGTGACTACCTCATGAAGCTGGTTGAGAGAATGCCAAGAGTGTGCAAAGCTATCATCAAGGCAAAGGGTGGCTACTTGAAGAATCAAATATAAAATATATTTTGATTTGTTAAACGCTTTTTTGGTTACTACATGATTCCATATGTGTTATTTCATAGTTTTGATGTCTTCACTATTATTCTACAATGTAAAAAAAAAAATACAAAAAATAAAAGCCCTTGACTGAGTAGTGTCCAAACCTTTGACTAGTACTGTAGATGACAATGGTGGTCATGTCAACTCGTGGTTTCCCCTAATCGCTATGACCGATTGGTTGTGCAGTCCGCTAACAGTTGGCTCATAGTTCAATAGTTGTGAGTTCTAATCCCACCTGGGCCAGATATCTTTTTTTTCACATCTTTTATTTACAATATTCATCCCGTGCCCACACACTTCTAATTCTGAAAAGTAAAAGCAGACATGTGAGAGGGGTCACCCTGGTAGTAGTTGTGGCCTTTATACATTACCTAAGACCATTTTGTGAGTTAATTTGACCATTGGAAAAAGAGCTACTGCGTAAATACTGCATTGCGGGTTGGATTGAATTGAGTGCCTAATCTTCATTTTCAGGGGGATTCTTTTTTTACACAATACTGCAATAAATTTGAGTCCACATAAAAGAAATATGAATGTTAGCCCCATGGAGGATTTGAACTTACACCGCAAGTGGCTATAGATGTCAGGATCTCTGCACCCTAGAACTGTGTTGCTTGTGATGCACATACTTTTTATTATAAGAGCATGCCAGTGGACTTCTGTTATTAAGTATGATTTAGTGAGAAAGTGTTAGGGTCAGGTACAACTAAGTTTACCCACCCCCAAATAAATATTTATGAACAATTCCCTCCACTCACAACTTCTCACCCGAATGCAATTTTTTGGAAATTTGAGTGTTTCCAAGCTGATATGAAATCTGTAGGGGGCACTTGCTGTTGAAATCTAGTGATATTGATGTCAGCCAGTGGTGTTAGATTTTTGCCATTGAAAGGAAGTGTGTGTGTGTGTGTTTAGAACCGTGTGTTATTTGTTTATCTAGATGAGGTGATATCAGACAATCTGTGACCATGTCTCCCCCCTCTCTCCCTTCCGTCTCCCTCTTCTTCTCCCCCATGTCCCTCTGTCCCTCTCCATCTACTCCATCTCTCTCCCCAATCACTCTTCTCCTCCCTCTCCCCATTTCCTATGCAGTACCAGATGCCCTGTAGCAGTGCCATCAGCAGACAGTTGTATCAACATCGTAGTAAAGTTTGTAGTAACGTTGTGTTGCAGCACCAGCAGGACCTCCTGGCTCTGAAGCATCAGCAGGAGCTGCTGGAGCACCAGAGGAAGATGGAGAGACACCGCCATGAGCAAGAGATGGAGAAGCATCAGAGGGAGCAGAAACTCCTACTGCTTAAGAACAAGGAGCGTTGCCAGGAGAGTGAGTGGCTCAGATTTACATCCTCCCCCCCCCCCCCTTTTTCTCCCCAATTTCGTGGTATTTAGTTGGTAGTTACAGTCTTGTCCCACCCGCTGCTACTCCCGTACGGACTCGGGAGAGGCGAAGGTCGAGAGCTGTGCGTCCGCCGAAACACAACACGGACGAAGTATGGTAAAGGGCTTCATCGCCAAAATTTTAAGTGCCGTAGTAAATTGCCTCCAGTCTCGTAAAAGTCAGCACGTAGGCCCCGAAATGTGATTTAAAATGTGTCTGTATTAGTAGTCATCATATTGTACTATGTGACACCCCCCCCTCCCCAGCGCGCGCTGCTTCACCGCTTGACATGTTAGTCACTTGTTGTCAGCTCTGTCTTATTCTCACTCATTGTGTTTCTCTTTGACACACACTTTTACAGACATATGCACACGCACGCACTTGTTTTGCTCCCTTTTTACTCGTGCTCTTTTTCCCCACTCTTTCCATTTTCTCTTTCTCTCCCCGTGTGGAGGATCCCCTCTGGGAAGTGTTAACGGTGTGATGGCGAGGTGGTAATTGAAGAGAGAGCTGTGAGAGAACGCACCTTGTGATACCTTGTTTAAAAAAAATAACAAACACACCAACACACTAAAAAAGCCCATTTAACTGCCACTGTCTCGGTGGAATTCCCATGAAAGCATGTATTTTTCCCTCTATGGAATCTCTGTGTGACTCTGCTCTCTGTTCTGGGCCCAGTTTGCCGATAGCGATGGAACTTAGGCCTACGAGTGTTTTAACGCTGCATATTTCCTACGACGGCCGAAAGATGTAACACGCGTTTCCCAAAACACCATGCAGAGAGAATGGTCGGTCAGTGCGTCGCTGGAACATGTGTCGATACTGAAAGGATTGAAGGAAAAGGAGTGCTGCTCTCGGATCAGCTTTCTCTGTTCAAATCTTTCCTGAACATTAGAAATATTTCACAGTACTGACAAGGGATCAGCTCCTGGAGAGATACTACCACATACGGCTGCAAATATTGAGGCGGCCTATTCTAATGAAATAAAAATGCATTAAATCACTAATTTGGCACATCATTGCGCACATGTTAGGCTGCACATCATTAAATATATTGAGACAAATTAAATAGAGTAGCCTACAAGTAGCAAAATATAACTAAATTGATTGAACATGAAATGTATTTGAATATGATTGAAAAAGGCCTACAGTGCCTTCAGAAAGTATTCATACCCCTTGAATTATTCCACATTTTGTTGTTATAGGCTGAATTCAAAATGTATCAAATACAAACAATTCTCACCCATCTGCAATTTTTTTTTTAAACATTTGTGCTAATGTATTGAAAATTAAATACAGAAATACCTAATTTACATACGTATTCACTGTCACGTTCCTGACCTGTTTTCTGTTGTTTTTGTATGTGTTTAGTTGGTCAGAGCGTGAGTTGGGGTGGGCATTCTGTTATGTGTTTCTATGTTGGGTTAAATGTGTTGCCTGATATGGTTCTCAATTAGAGGCAGGTGTTTGACGTTTCCTCTGACTGAGAACCATATTAAGGTAGGCTGTTCTCACTGTTTGTTTGTGGGTGATTGTTCCTGTGTCTGTGTCTACCACACGGGACTGTTTCATGTTTTCGTTCGTTTGATAGTCTGTGCCTGTTCGTGCGTTCTTCGTGTATATGTAAGTTCTCAAGTTCAGGTCTGTCTACGTCGTTTTGTTGTTTTGTATTTTCCAAGTGTTTTTTTGTGTTTGTCTTGTCATAAATAAATATTCATTATGTCTTCATTCAACGCTGCGTTTTGGTCCGAGCCTTACTCCTCCTCCTCATCCGAGGAGGAGGCATTAGACAGCCGTTACATTCACACCCCTGAGTCAATACTTTGTAGAAGCACCTTTGGCAGCGATTACAGCTGTGAGTCTTTCTGGGTAAGTCTCTAAGAGCTTTCCACACCTGGATCGTGCAACATTTGCCCATTATTCTTTTCAAAATTCTTTAAGCGCTGTCAAATTGGTTGTTGAACATTGCTAGGACAACCATTTTCAGGTGTTGTCATAGATTTTCAAGTAGATTTGAGTCAAATCTGTAACACTTCATAGATTTAAAAAGATATTGTTGGATATTATTCATCCTAATCCTAATATTATTCATCCTTTTTACACGATACATAATATAAGACAAGTACTGGAAACAATAGAACACTATGACAATTCAAACAAAAAAACACAACAAAATGTGGAAAAAGTCAATGAGTGTGAATACTTTCTGAATGCACTGTATAATCTTTATATTTTAATAATGCAGTCATCTTCGTTTTCATGTGATGCATCATTTTATACTTCGCTTGTTTATATCAATTGCAAAGACATTGGCAACTTTGTATTTCTAGTCAACTTTGTTCGGAAGTTATCGGTGGACGGATAAACCATGTGATTTTATGTTGAGCGGAGGTCTTCGTGTATAAAGTGACGCGGGAGGGCAAAAAAGGGTCTAACGATGCAGTTAGCTGTTCTACGAGTGGTCTGAGGCAGGCGTTAGAGCAAAAGCGTTTTCAAGTGATACGTTAATAATGATGGTTTCGGGAAACAGCTCGGAGATTTAACGATGCTCCTACGAAGGTTCTAACGAAGAACATAGCCTTAAGATGCTTTTGGGAAACTCGGCCCTGTTCAGTCACTCCTTCAGGTTGCATTCTATAGTAGTATTTCACTCAGAATGATTCCGTGTTGTTTCATTTCTGTTCCCCCATTGGATTCAGTTTACTATTACTTTTAAATAATATAGAAAGACTATATTTTAACTAAATGTCATTGGGGCATGTAAAGATCTATATTCAAGTTTAATCCAACAGCAAGGAGGAACCACATCTGAAGCGGGAAACAGAATCACACGTGTTCCTCCAGGCTATTTTGAAGGTTGTATATGTAGTACTTGTCCTGTCATTTTGTAGTCCCTAATCCTTGGCTTCTCGCTCATCTCTCCCAGGTGCGGTGGCCAGCACAGAGGTCAAGATGAGGCTGCAGGAGTTTGTCCTGAACAAGAAGAAAGCCCTGGCCCAGCGCAGCCTCAACCACTGCATGTCTACTGACCCACGCTATTGGTACGGGTGAGTATCTTACCCACACCCCACACCCTTACTCTTACCCAACTATAGGTAATGTTTAACTTACTTCTGCTGGTGCAATGCGCCAAATGATGACATGTCAGAACTCTCTGTTCTTCATGGAAGCTGCATAGCGCCACAGCCCCCCCCCCCCCCCCCCCCCCAATCCACCCCTTTCCTGATTTTGTAGATGTTAAAGGATATTTTAAGAATACAGTGGCTTGCGAAATTATTCACCCCCTTGGCATTTTTCCTATTTTGTTACCTTATCATTTGATTTACACAACATGCCTACCACTTTGAAGATGCAAAATATTTTTTATTGTGTAACAAACAAGAAATTAGACCAAAAAAACAGAACATTTGAGCACGCATACCTATTCACCCCCTCAAAAGTAAATACTTTGTAGAGACACATTTTGTAGCAATTACAGCTGCAAGTATTTTGGGGTAGGTCTCGGGAAGCTTGGCACATCTAGCCACTGTGATTTTTGCCCATTCTTCAAGGCAAAACTGCTCCAGCTCCTTCAAGTTGGGATGGGTTCCGCTGGTGTACAGCAATCTTTAAGTCATACCACAGATTCTCAATTGGATTGAGGTCTGGGCTTTGACTAGGCAATTCCAAGACATTTAAATGTTTCCCCTTAAACCACTCGAGTGTTGCTTTATCAGTATGCTTAGGGTCATTGTCCTGCTGGAAGGTGAACCTCCGTCCCAGTCTCAAATCTCTGGAAGACTGAAACAGGTTTCCCCTCAAGAATTTTCTTGTATTTAGCGCCATCAATCATTCCGTCAATTCTGACCAGTTTTCCAGTCCCTGCCAATTAAAAACATCCCCACAGCATGATGCTGCCACCACCATGCTTCACCGTGGGGATGGTGTTCTTTGGGTGATGGGAGGTGTTGGGTTTGTGCCAGACATAGCATTTTCCTTGATGGCCAAAAGCTACATTTTTGTCTTATCTGACCAGAGTAACTTATTCCATATGTGAATCTCCCACATGGCTTTTGGTGAACACCAAACGTGTTTGCTTATTTTTTTCTATAAGCAATGGCTTTTTTCTGGCCACTCTTCGTAATGCCTAGCTCTGTGGAGTGTACGGCTTGAAGTGGTCCTATGGACAGATACTCCAATCTCAGCTGTGGAGCTTTGCAGCTCCTTCAGGGTTATCTTTGGTATCTTTGTTGCCTCTCTGATTAACGCCCTCCTTGCCTGGTCTTTGAGTTTTGGTGGGAGACCCTCTCTTGGCAGGTTTGTTGTGGTGCCGAATTCTTTCATTTTTTTTATAATGGATTTAATGGTGCTCTGTGGGATGTTCAAAGTGTCTGATTTGTTTTATAACCCAACCATGATCTGTACTTCTCCACAAGTTTGTCCCTGACCTGTCTGGAGAGCTCCTTGGTCTTCATGGTGCCGCTTAGTGGTGTTGCAGAATCTGGGGCCTTTCAGAACAGGTGTATATATACTGAGATCATGTGACAGATCATGTAACACTTAGATTGCACGCAGGTGGACTTTATTTAACTAATTCTGTGCATTCTGAAGGTAATTGGTTGCACCAGATCTTATTTAGGGGCTTCATAGCAAAGGGGGTGAATACATATGCACACATCACTTTTCCATTTTTGAAATATATATCTATATTTTTTAAATAAGTCATTTTTTTCATTTCACTTCACCAATTTGGACTTTGTTGTGTATGTTCATTACATGAAATCCAAATAAAAATGTATTTAAATTACATGTAGATATGCAACAAAATAGGAAAACGCCACGGGGTGGGATACTTTTGCAAGGCACTGTAAGCAGTAAAGTAATAGCTCCATCTCGCCTTCTGATACTAGGTAGAATTACCTCCATATTGCTTGCACCTTATGCAATCCACTCAGTTCTACACAAGTGTACAGGGGTTAAAGGCTAAAGCAGTGGTATTCAAAGTTGGGGTCGCCCTAATGGGGCGTCAACATTTTTATTCATTTTTATTCACTTTTTGGTGGGGGTGGGGGGGATAATTAAGATTACAAATGATTTTATGGGACAATATACGAACGTTTTTTGAGAAAGATTAATTAGAATACAAAATATATAGAGTAATTGTTTTTATTGGTTTATTTGCATTTTGATAAGAAAGGCTATCTAGAGATGAAAATGTAATGATCTGAAGGTTATTTGTTGATGTAAAAATAGACATTTATCGATTTTATGGTTATGTTATTAGATTTGGGGTGGGAAATTCTGGTGGAAAAAATGGGGTCCACGCTGAAAAAGATTGAATACCAGTGGGCTAAATGGTCTATTTAGGACTGGGTCTCACTGTCTGTGCCTCAGATCGAATCTACTATGCAGGACCACTCTCTCTCTCTACCTCTGCTCTCTCTCGTTCCCAATTTCTCTCATGCTCCCCTCCTCCCCCCTCTTTCTCTCTCCACCCCCCTCTCCACCCCTACCTATCCATCCCCACTCTCCCCTTCTCCCTCCTCTCTCCTCTCTCTCTGTTCTCTCTCTCTCACCTCTCCTCACGCAGACACTTAGCCCATCTCCCGGGACCTCTGCTGTCGCCTTCTGATATGGGGAAATGAGGAGGTGCACAGAAAGGGTTTTGAGAGGAACCACCCGATGAATATTAACACACTGGCACCTCTTTCTTTCTTTCTTTCTTTCTTTCTTTCTTTCTTTCTTTCTTTCTTTCTTTCTTTCTTTCTTTCTTTCTTTCACTACAGTAGTAGTGATGGTTTAACCTGGGGGTCCTTAATGGTGAAACTGCCACGTCCGTTTTGGATATTACAACAACAAAGAAGCCAACAGTTTTTTCACGCGCAATAAAACAGCAGAATATGTACTAACATTTTTTTTTACCACGCTGCTTGACGCACCTTACCTCCGTTTCATCCACAAAATAAAAACAATAACAAAGGTACGTCTGACCTGACCTGTTCTGTGCACCGGACGTGCTACCTGTCCCAGACCTGCTGTTTTCAACTCTCTAGACACAGCAGACACAGCATGATTGGCTATGAAAAGCCAACTGACATTTACTCCTGAGGTGCTGACCTGTTGCACCCTCTACATCCACTGTGATTATTATTATTTGACCCTGCTGTTGATCTATGAACATTTGAACATCTTGGCCATGTTCTGTTATAATCTCCACCCGGCACAGCCAGAAGAGGACTGGCCACCCCTCATAGCTTGGTTCCTCTCTAGGTTTCTTCCTAGGTTCTGGCCTTTCTAGGGAGTTTTTCCTAGCCACCGTGCTTCTACACCTGTATTGCTTGCTGTTTGGGGTTTTAGGCTGGTTTTCTGTACAGCACTTTGAGATATCAGCTGATGTAAGAAGGGCTTTATAAATACACTTGATTGATTGATACTGGGGTGGACAGTGGCGCTGTTTCCCCTAATGCGGATTAAATCTTTAAGGTCCTTGGAGAGAAGTTTAACTCCCCATTGGTGGTATTCCTTGTCAAAGTTATTGAGCATTAGTGAGGCTGGGGCTAGTTATCTTGACAGTTTTACAGGGGTTTTACTTAGTTTTGTTTACTCTTTACTTGTTTGTTTCCCCACCTCCCAAAAAAAAAGACCACTGACAGCAGCCGCATAAAACGAGCCCTCTAAGACAACATCGAACACCAGATATCTTATTTATCAAAACATGTATATATTCTGACAGCTACGGCAGCATTTTTATAATTGCCACATGAGCCAAAGACATGTCAGCCATGCAACCTAGACGGGCTCGCTGTGTATCTGAGATGGAGGGGAAAACCAGACAGAACAATTCAGTGGGCTGCGAAGATGACAGCTGACCTCAAATGGCCCCAGCCAGAGGAAACATCAGTGATATCCTCTCTTAGCTATTAACTGAGAAACATGAAGCCCTCATCATGCTTTACTGTAACACATTGGAACATAATGGCAGTTAAGGAAGACGGACACAGAGACAGACGGGTACACACTGTTCAATGGTAGCTGAGGATAGACGGATACGCAGTAACAGAGATCGGCAGACAGACAGACGCCTGTTTCTCCCTCACACTACTGAAGCCACATCAACTGGCAGGCACCATTGCTACCCAGTCAGACAGAGTAGCATGGACAGACGGGCAACATCAGCAGATCGTTCGCACACCAGCAGGTCCTTGCAATAGTAGTAGCTTTTATGGCTCCATCAGATCTGTTTCCCGCTCGTTGCTGTGTCAGCGGGTTTGTTTACAAACACAGGGTGTCCTGAACTGTGTGTCCTGTGTTTGTGGTAACGCTCATGCGCCAGCCTGTGTGTGTGTGTGTGTGTGTGTGTGTGTGTGTGTGTGTGTGTGTGTGTGTGTGTGTGTGTGTGTGTGTGTGTGTGTGTGTGTGTGTGTGTGTGTGTGTGTGTGTGTGTGTGTGTGTGTGTGTGTGTGTGTGTTTGTATTTATTAGGGATCCCCATTAGCTGCTGCCAAGGCAGCTAGTCTTCGTGGGGTCCAAACATAGTCGGAAGTTTACTTACACCTTAGCCAAATATATTTAAACTCAGTTTTTCACAATTCTTGATATTTAATCAGAGTAAAAATTCCCTGTTTTAGGTCAGTTAGGATCACCACTTTATTTTAAGAATGTGAAATGTCAGAATAATAGTAGAGATAATTATTTATTTCAGCTTTTATTTCTTTCATCACATTCCCAGTGGGTTCGAAGTTTACACATACTTTATTTGTATTTGGTAGCATTGCCTTTAAATTGTTTAACTTGGGTCAAACTTTTTGGGTAGCCTTCCACAAGCTTCCCAGAATAAGTTGGGTGAATTTTGGGCTTTGTGATTACCACTCCAATACTTTGACTTTGTTGTCCTTAAGCCATTTTGCCACAACTTTGGAAGTATGCTTGGGGTCATTGTCCATTTGGAAAACCCATTTGCGACCAAGCTTTAACTTCCTGACTGATGTCTTGAGATGTTGCTTCAATATATCCACATAATTTTCCTGCCTCATGATGCCATCTATTTTTTGAAGTGCACCAGTCCCTCCTGCAGCAAACATGATGATACCACCCCCGTGCTTCACGGTTGGGATGGTGTTCTTCGGCTTGCAAGCCTCAACCGTTTTCCTCCAAACATAACGATGGTCATTATAGCCAAACAGTTGTATTTTTGTTTCATCAGACCATAGAACATTTCTGTACCATCTTTGTCCCCATGTGCAGTTGCAAACTGTAGTCTGGCTTTTTTATGGCGGTTTTGGAGCAGTGGCTTCTTCCTTGCTGAGTGGCCTTTCAGGTTATGTCGATATAGGACTCATTTTATCGTGGATATAGATACTTTTGTACCTGTTTCCTCCAGCATCTTCACAAGGTCCTTTGCTGTTGTTCTGGGATTGATTTGCACTTTTCGCACCAAAGTACGTTCATCTCTAGGAGACAGAACGCGTCTCTTTCCTGAGCGGTATGACGGCTGCATGGTCACATGGTGTTTATATTTGCATACTATTGTTTTTACATATGAACGTGATACCTTCAGGCGTTTGGAAATTGCTCCCAAGGATGAACCAGACTTGTGGAGGTCTACAATAATTTATTTTGTGGAGGTCTTGGTGGATTTCTTTTGATTTTCCTATGATGTCAAGCAAAGAGGCACTGAGTTTGAAGGTAGCCTTGAAATACATCCACAGGTACACCTCCAATTGACTCAAATTATGTCAATTAGCCTATCAGAAGCTTCTAAAGCCATGACATCATGTTCTGGAATTTTCCAAGCTGTTTAAAGGCACAGTCAACTTAGTGTATGTAAACTTCTGACCCACTGGAATTGTGATACAGTGAATTATAAGTGAAATAATCTGTCTGTAAACAATTGTTGGAAAAAGGACTTGTGTCATGCACAAAGTAGATGTCCTAACCGACTTGCCAAATCTATAGTTTGTTAACAGGAAATTTGTGGAGTGGTTGAAAAATGAGTTTTAATGACTCCAACCTAAGTAAATTTCAACTGTATATACAATATGTTTGTTTTTTTAACTAGGCAAGTCAGTTAACACATTCTTATTTACAATGATAGCCTAGGAACAGTGGGTTAACTGCCTTGTTCAGGGGCAGAAAGACATAATTTCAATCAATTTTTCAATCAATCAATCAATTTTATTTTATATAGCCCTTCGTACATCAGATAATATCTCGAAGTGCTGTACAGAAACCCAGCCTAAAACCCCAAACAGCTAGAATGCAGGTGTAGAAGCACGGTGGCTAGGAAAAACTCCCTAGAAAGGCCAAAACCTAGGAAGAAACCTAGAGAGGAACCAGGCTATGAGGGGTGGCCAGTCCTCTTCTGGCTGTGCCGGGTGGAGATTATAACAGAACTATGCCAAGATGTTCAAAAATGTTCATAAGTGACAAGCATGGTCAAATAATAATCATGAATAATTTTCAGTTGGCTTTTCATAGCTGATCATTAAGAGTTGAAAAACAACAGGTCTGGGACAGGTGGCGGTTCCATAACCGCAGGCAGAACAGCTGAAACTGGAATAGCAGCAAGGCCAGGCGGACTGGGGACAGCAAGGAGTCACCACGGGCGGCAGTCCCGACGCATGGTCCTAGGGCCCAGGTCCTCCGAGAGAAAGAAAGAGAGAAGGAGAAAATTAGAGAGAGCCAAGATTTTCAAAATGTTCATAAATGACAAGCATGGTCAAATAATAATCAGGAATAAATCTCAGTTGGCTTTTCATAGCCGATCATTAAGAGTTGAAAACAGCAGGTCTGGGACAGGTAGGGGTTCCATAACCGCAGGCAGAAGAGTTGAAACTGGAATAGCAGCAAGGCCAGGCGGACTGGGGGCAGCAAGGAGTCACCACGGCCGGTAGTCCCGACGTATGGTCCTAGGGCTCAGGTCCTCCGAGAGAAAGAGAGAAGGAGAAAATTAGAGAGAGCCAAGATTTTCAAAATGTTCATAAATGACAAGCATGGTCAAATAATAATCAGGAATAAATCTCAGTTGGCTTTTCATAGCCGATCATTAAGAGTTGAAAACAGCAGGTCTGGGACAGGTAGGGGTTTCGTAACCGCAGGCAGAAACAGTTGAAACTGGAATAGCAGCAAGGCCGGGCGGACTGGGGACAGCAAGGTGTCAGCATGCCCGGTAGTCCTGACGTATGGTCCTAGGGCTCAGGTTCTCAGAGAGAAAGAGAGAACGAGAGAATTAGAGAGAGCATACTTAAATTCACACAGGAAACTGGATAAGACAGGAGAAGTACTCCAGGTATAACCAACTGACCCTAGCCCCCCGACACATAAACTACTGCAGCATAAATACTGGAGGCTGAGACAGGAGCGGTCAGGAGACACTGTGGCCCCATCCGAAGAAACCCCCGGACAGGGCCAAACAGGAAGGATATAACCCCACCCACTCTGCCAAAGCACAGCCCCCACACCACTAGAGGGAAATCCTCAACCACCAACTTACAATCCTGAGACAAGGCCGAGTATAGCCCACAAAGGTCTCCACCACAGCACAACCAAGGGGGGGCGCCAACCCAGACAGGAAGTTCACGTCAGTAACTCAACCCACTCAAGTGACGCACCCCTCCTAGGGACGGCATGAAAGAGCACCAGCAAGCCAGTGACTCAGCCTCAGTAACAGGGTTAGAGGCAGAGAATCCCAGTGGAGAGAGGGGAACCGGCCCTGGAGAGACAGCAAGGGCGGTTCGTTGCTCCAGAGCCTTTCCGTTCACCTTCACACTCCTGGGTCAGACTACACTCAATCATATGACCCACTGAAGAGATAAGTCTTCAGTAAAGACTTAAAGGTTGAGCCCGAGTCTGCGTCTCTCACATGGGTAGGCAGACTGTTCCATAAAAATGGAGATCTATAGGAGAAAGCCCTGCCTCCAGCTGTTTGCTTAGAAATTTTAGGGACAATTAGGAGGCCTGCGTCTTGTGACCGTAGCGTACGTGTAGGTATGTACGGCAGGACCAACTCGGAAAGATAGGTAGGAGCAAGCCCATGTAACGCTTTATAGGTTAACAGTAAAACCTTGAAATCAGCCCTTGCCTTAACGGGAAGCCAGTGTAGGGAAGCTAGCACTGGAGTAATATGATCAAATTTCTTGGTTCTAGTCAGGATTCTAGCAGCCTTATTTAGCACTAACTGAAGTTTATTTAGCCGGAAAGTAGAGCATTGCAGTAGTCTAACCTAGAAGTAACAAATGCATGGATAAATTTTTCTGCATCATTTTTGGACAGAAAATTTCTGATTTTTGCAATGTTGCGTAGATGGAAAAAAGCTGTCCTTGAAACAGTCTTGATATGTTCGTCAAAAGAGAGATCAGGGTCAAGAGTAACGCCGAGGTCCTTCACAGTTTTATTTGAGACGACTTTACAACCATCAAGATGAATTGTCAGATTTAACAGAAGATCTCTTTGTTTCTTGGGACCTAGAACAAGCATCTCTGTTTTGTCCGAGTTTAAAAGTAGAAAGTTTTCAGCCATCCACTTCCTTATGTCTGAAACACAGGCTTCTAGCGAGGGCAATTTTGGGGCTTCACCATGTTTCATTGAAATGTACAGCTGTGTGTCATCCGCATAGCAGTGAAAGTTAACATTATGTTTTCGAATAACATCCCCAAGAGGTAAAATATATAGTGAAAACAATAGTGGTCCTAAAACGGAACCTTGAGGAACACCGAAATGTACAGTTGATTTGTCAGAGGACAGACCATTCACAGAGACAAACTGATATCTTTCCGACAGGTAAGATCTAAACCAGGCCAGAACTTGTCCGTGTAGACCAATTTGGGTTTCCAGTCTCTCCAAAAGAATGTGGTGATCGATGGTGTCAAAGGCAGCACTAAGATCTAGTAGCACGAGGACAGATGCAGAGCCTCGGTCTGACGCCATTAAAAGGTCATTTACCACCTTCACAAGTGCAGTCTCAGTGCTATGATGGGGTCTAAAACCAGACTGAAGCATTTCGTATACATTGTTTGTCTTCAGAAAGGCAGTGAGTTGCATTTGACCTTATCAGCTCAGGGATTCGATCTAACAACCTTTTGGTTACTAGCCCAACACTCTAACCACTAGGCTACCTGCTGTTTGATACCACAATGCATGCGTATGCCTGTGTCTGTACCTTTGTGTGTGTCTCTTCGTAGTCCCCGTTGTTCCATAAGATGTATGTTTACTTGTTTTTTAAATCTGATTCTACTGCTTGCATCAGTTACCTGATGTGGAATATAGTCTCATGTAGTCATGACTCTATGTAGTACTGTGCGCCTCTCATAGTCTATTCTGGACCTGGGGACTGTGAAGAGACCTCTGGTGGCATGTCTTGTCGGGTGGGTCGCATGGGTGTCTGAGCTGTGTGCAAGTATTTTAAACAGACAGCTAGGTACATTAAGCTTGTCAACACCTCTTACACAAACAAATACTGATAAAGTCAATCTCTCTTCCACTTTGAGCCATGAGAAATTGACATGCATGTCATTAATGTTAGCTCTCTGTGTACCTTTAAGGGCCAGCCGTGCTGCCCTGTTCTGAGCCAACTGCAATTTTCCAAAGTCCCTCTTTGTGGCACCTGACCACGCTGCTGAAGTAGTCTAGGTGCAACAAAACTAGGGCCTGTAGGGCTTGCCTTGTTGATAGTTTTGTTAAGAAGGCAGAGCAGCGCTTTATTATGGACAGACTTCTCCCCATTTTAGCTACTGTTGTATCAATATGTTTTGACCATGACATCTTACAATCCAGGGTTACTCCAAGCAGATTAGTCACCTGAACTTGCTCAATTTCAACATTATTCATTACGAGATGTAGTTGAGGTTTAGGGTTTAGTGAATGATTTGTCCCAAATACAATGCTTTTAGGACTAACTTATTCATTGCTACTCATTCCGAAACTAACTGCAGCTCTTTCTTTGTTAAGTGTTAAAGTCATTTCAGTTGCTGTAGTAGCTGACGTTTTATAGTGTTGAGTCATCTGCATACATATACACACTGGATTTACTCAAAGCCAGTGGCATGTTGTTAGTAAAGATTTAAAAAAGTAAGGGGCCTAAACAGCTACCCTGGGAATTCCTGATTCTACCTGGATTATGCTTGAGAGGCTTCCATTAAAGAACACCCTCTGTGTTCTGTTAGACAAGTAACTATTTATCCACATTATAGCAGGGGGTGTAAAGCCATAACACGTGTTTTTCCAGCAGCAGACTATGATCGATAATGTCAAAAGCTGCACTGAAGTCTAACAAGACAGCCCCCACAATCATTTTATCATCAATTTCTTTCAGCCAATCACCAGTCAGTAAGTTCTGTGCTTGTTGAGTGTCCTTCCCTATAAGCATGCTGAAAGTCTGTTTGTTTACTGTGAAATAGCATTGTATCTGGACAAACACCATTTTTTACAGAAGTTTACTAAGGGTTGGTAACAGGCTGATTGGTCGGCTATTTGAGCTAGTAAAGGGGGATTTACTATTCTTGGGTTAGCGGAATAACTTTAGCTTCCCTCCAGGCATCAAAGGTATTATCTAGGTGAGTTTCAGAGATATGAATGTCATCAGTTACAAGCAAGATATTGACTTCATGGTCCTTGTTTCTCAGGCTGCATATGTTAATATGTGCAATTTAAAAAAAACTGGGTTGCTTGATTGTTTTTAATGCTTTACTACTCAGTGCTAACAGTATAACTCTGGTTCATAAGCTCATGATTACTGCATACAATAGCTGTAGGATCAACACAGGTATTCAGGGCAATTAGGGGGACATGATTTAAGTTACTTACATTGTGTCTACCTACACCCCTAGGATAATGTACATTTGATGCAGCATTATGATGACTCATTGTCACAATGGTAGGGATTAACTGAGCTGGTCTTGGGTCATTGATAAGTCATTGTTTCAACGCAGCCTTGAAATGCGAGTCCAAAAGCCAAGATGATTTGGATGGACTCCGTCATTCCTGTAGAGTATCTTCTGTTTCCAGAAGGTGTCAAAGTTATCTATAAAAGTGACTCCAGCAGAGCTACAGTAGTCTTTTAGCCACATGTGTAATGCCAGCAGTCTGCTGAATCTTTCACACCCGCGGCCCAACGATGGTACTGGACCTGAAATGATTGGCAGTTTTTTGGTGTCTTTTAATGCTAAAATCAGTTCTTTAAAATAAAAGTTCAGATGTTCTGAGCTAGCCCTCCTGATGTCGTTTGACCTCACATGGACTACGACAGCGTCAGCTCCCGGGATCTGTAGAAAAACAGTCGAAAGCTGCCTTGTGATGTCCTGTACTCGTGCTCCTGGGTAACTCAGTGTTTTTGCCTTGGGAACCAAGATGCTTCTCACCATAGAGCTGCCTATGATGACAGCTGGTGATGTTGAATGGTTCGATCTCTCAGGCAGCCTCACGGTCTGATGAAGGTGGGAGCTCTGAGGATCTGAACCCGAGGTAGAAGCCTCCGGAGAGGGAGACAGAAAAAAGGCCGAAGATGCAGGTACCTCGGGATCTGATGTCGAATGGGAAGCCCCTAAGGAAGAAGGCGCCGGAACCTCTGGATCCAGGCCGTTTCTGGTCTGTGTCAGGTCCGGGCTTAACAACTCCAAGGAGACCCCGGTGCCAGAGGACGCTTTCTTTGACTTCCACGGCGAGTGCCGTATCTCCATGGCTGGTTGGTGGGGTCGAGAACAGCTCCGTTCTCCAGGGAAGAGGGAGACCCCTTCGGGGATGGAACCCTGCTGAGCACCGGCCAGTCGGCTGTGGAGAGCCGACACGGAAGCGACACGTCAACCAGACCAGAGCGGCGTCTGGCTACTGGGGTGGAAGAAAAAGAAAAAGTAGGTGGGCGTGGATTCCCGAGTAGCTTTTGTAGGTTTGCTACCAGCTTGCTAAGAGTAGTCTTCCGCAAGCAAGCAGTTGCTACATTGAAAGTCAGCGCGGTCCACATTGAAAGTCAGCGCAGTCCACATTGTCCCGGAACAAAGCAAAGTAAACACAGTTCCTGCAGTGCTGGAAACATTCAATAGCAACCTCCATTTGAGAACACCGAGCCAGGTAGGCTAGCTGGGCTTCCATGTCTCTCCCCCTATGCGGAATCTGTCAGGATCCGGGGACAGATAGCAGCGCTCGCAGCGACTAAGCCCAACAGAGCCTTAGCATCCCAAAAATAAAATACGACAAAATGTACAGGGAAACACTGTCAACTTTACTAAAACAATAAACCGTTCAGCTTTCAGCCCTCAACAACAAACATACGTCGCCCTTAGATGATGTCATACTAGTTATTCATGCATGTGTAACCTTTCAAATATGGACCAATTGTGCCTTAATACTTCTTGAAGGACAGATGTTACAAATTTACGATTACAAGAAATCATTGAAAAACTGAATTTAGATTTTTCAACATCTTATTGCTGTGATTATCCATCATACTGTGTACAATCTCCAGATGTATTTATCTACAATGGGGGAATACGTTCAGTTTACTTCCAATAACCAGACTTTTTCTCCCTTTGAAGGACCCAAATTAAATATTGTAAATGTGTATTTGTCTCCCCTATGTAGGAAGACCCAGCACAGCTCCCTGGACCAGAGCTCCCCTCCCCAGACAGGGATGTCCACTTACAACCACGCCATCCTGGGGATGTACGACCCCAAAGACAACTTCCCTCTCCGCAAGACAGGTAGGCCTCCTCCACCTGACCCCTGAACCCTACCCCCTAACCTCTTTTCACTTTTGGAGTACACTATCAATGTGTTTTTTTGCTTTCCTTGATTGTGTTTGAAGCTCTGTTTGAAAGCTCTTCCCTTTCCAACTTCCTCTTTCCACATTAAAACGAATCAAACAGTTAGATTAAATAAAAGTGAATAAGTGAAAAGGTGTAAGCAATTCGGTGACAACTCCATTTGGCCTACTCCAACATATTGCTTTCACACATCCAGGCCTTTTCAGATCAGCAAGAGGAAATGGGGCAAAAGTATTGAGCCAAAACATTTAAAAATTAGATTTAGCCAACTGTGTTACTTTGTGCCAGTTGTCATGGGTGACACAACTGTTGACACCAGTGATCCACTGCAGTTGCCACCAGTGACGCAGAGCAGGCCGATTTGTCACCAGGTCCCAGCAGTCTTTGCTTCTGGGTCATTAGCAGTGTCGTGTGTAGAGCATTGTAGTGTTGGGGCAGATTACAGATGATAGTGGGGTAGATTATCAATCCCAGTTACTACTATGATCACTATCTTGACATTCAAGAGTTCTTCGTGACTGGTTAGTATAAGGAGAGTATCTCAGCATTTCTGCTGCTTTCTTATTTCCTTTCTTTATTTATAAGGGTTTCCGTTGTTAAGATGATGTATTTTATCCAAGAGATGTGGTTCGAGAGAGCAGCAACAAATCATTACCAACATGAGAACAATGTTGACATGAGAAACATAAGAAAACAAACCAACTAAAATAAGCAGGCTGTCTATGAAACATACAGAGTCTGATACCAAACAGTTCTGGTTGGAGAGTACCCTCTTCAAATCCTTTGAGAAACTCTACTACCGCTGTGGGGGCTAGGCAGTGATTATTCAGTTAGCGTCTGGGCTCGTTTGTACACGTCTGTCCCTGCTCATCCAGCTGGAGATCAACCTCAGTGTACTCTGGAGCACCGACAGCCCTGCCGCCTGTGGGGATGTGGACAGGAATGTGTTATCCCTGCGACGAGTGGGAATGTTATGACAGGAACAGGAGAGGGCCCAGGATTGAGCCTTGCTAGACACCTAAAGAGGCGGTAAAAAAAAAAAATTGTACAGACAGACTTGGGTCTGGAAATGTTTAAGATTTGCTACTGTATACCTTGCGCTGTTCACTTGGGGATAACTGCTGTACATCCACATTTGAAATACTTCATTTGAATCCACAAATACTTTGCAAAAGGATACAAACATTGAAAAGGTGATAGATGCTCTATAGTGCGTAGCACCTCAGCTCAGGTACCAGGCTTGTAATATCATTTTGTGTTAAAGGTATACATTAAAACTACCATATGCATACTCCACATATCTCACCCCCCCTCCTTCCTAATTAAAGTCCATCTCCTCATATCACCTCTCCACATTATAGTCAGGGTGTGCTTTACACACCCTCCACATACATTCCCATTCCACACTCTCCACACCACCCCCTCGTCTGTATTCTTTATCAGCTGTTTAGCCAAGCACTGAGACCTTATTGTCCTCACTGGGCTCTGCATGGTTTATATCTGTATTCCGCTGTTATTAAACCACTCACGGGTGAAGACTGCAGTGCGTGTCATTTCCTCTTTTGCGGCGCCACTTCTCTCCGCTCTGCCGGGCGGGCTCCTATCACGGCCATCGTAACTGCGTAACTGCACATTTTAATACTCGCGAGGAGGCTTTGTCTGTCTTTAATGTCAGAAGGAAAATGTCACACTTCTCATCCGTGTCTCTTCCGCTCCCTCGTATCATATCTCTAATATGGAACATGGGGATCTAAAATCCCCCCACTGTATTTTGAAGGTGTTCACTTAGTGGTAGTGTCGGCAGTAATTGACAAGCAATGCCTTTACAACTGACTAGCTTTTGAGATATTCATTTTGTTACAGTAGATATTCTACAACAATATATTGGACATAAAAATATGAATATTTTTTACATTGATAACAAACAGTCATGTCTGTATATTGGAATAATAGTTACTTTGAACCAGTTTGGGATATTTGAAACTATTTATGGTTTTGATTCAGAGTTGGTTGAATCAGATCTTGCAAGTTGCACATTTACCTAATGCATTCAGATGGCTTTTATTCGATTTTTTTTTGTATTGTATTTGCAGGCCGCTTGTTTTCAGTTTGATGCAAGCAATCAAACCGAAAACAGTCTGGTGTCGTGTTCTTTTGTTCACCGTTGATTTGAGGATATAAGGGACAGGAAAAGAACCTAACGAGGAATAGACAAAGCACCGAAGAGGTCTCCTTTATGTACACTCACTGAAATTAGCGTAGCATTAGCATCTCCATGTTCATCAAATAGACAATCTTCATGGTAGTGAAGCTCATTCAGGCCTCAAACCATACACCTAATCACAGCCCATTCACAATGTGAAGTGGAGCCTCTTCAGTTTCCTGGATTATCTCCATTTGACTCACTCGATTGTGTCTGTAGTATAATGAAGACTGGACCCTCTCTGTCCCTGGAGCAATGTTATTTTCCAAAATGTTTGTGGAGAAACCAAAGTGTATTTTTGTGTGTGGATATTTTAAGGCCATGTTTCATGGCTGTATCAATGAGAACGTTTCATTAGCACTGAGGAAATGAGTAACCACAGCAAGAATCCACATTTTGTTTGTTATTTTCTGTGCCTCTGAGGTTGATTCCAATAGATGCACATTTCTCAGAATCTTGTCGATGAGTTCCAGCAAAACCTATATCGATTCTCTTAAATCTCTACACTCTAGTCCTTTTATTAAATCCAAAAATGAATTAACTTTCCTAGATGTATTCAGTAACCTGCACAGGGCTGTCATTCTTCAAATCCGCTGAACATATGATGAATATGTTTTGTATTAGCGAACCTGTAAGTACATTTTTGTTGTTGTACTTTTACCCATTTTTCTCCCCAATTTCGTGATATCCAATTGGTAGTTACAGTCTTGTCCCATCGCGGCAACTCCCGTACGGACTCGGGAGAGGCAAAGGTCGAGAGCCACGCGTCCTCAGAAACACAACACTGCCAAGTCGCACTGCTTCTTGACACAATGCTCGCTTAACCCGGAAGCCAGCCGCACCAATGTGTCCGAGGAAACACCGTCCAGCTGGCGACCGAAGTCAGCTTGCAGTCGCCCGTCCGACCACAAGTAGTCGCTAGAGCGCGATGGGACAAGGAAATCCCGGCCGGGCCAAAACCCTCGCCCTAACCAGGACAACGCTGGGCCAATTGTGCGCTGCCTCGTTGGTCTCTCGGTCACAGCCTGGTATCGAACCCAGGGATGTAGTGACACCTCAAACATTGAGATGCCGTGCCTTAGACCACTGCACCACTTGGGAGGTGAGAACCTGTAACTTCTGAGTCTATCTAAAATATTGACTTTTATCGGCCTTTACTCAGAATTTCAGTATACAGTCAATGGAGAAGTATTGAGCAGGAGCTTAGCATTTTGATACCGTTTAATTTGTTTCCTGTAAATCGTCTCTAGCAGCGATTTCGTCTCCTCACTTTTCTGTGTTTCATTCAAGCAAAGTGCTACATAATGTTTGGGAGTGAACGATTCAGTAGCCAATACGGCGAAGTGTCAATACTAGCTAGCAGGACTTCCCCTCACTCAATTTCAGAAATAAAGGGAACAAGAGGACGTGACAGAGAGGATGGGAAAGGGAGGGAGAGGGTTAGGGTTAGAAATTGAGGAAAAAAGAGATTAGGTGAGACAGAGAGAGAGATAGAGAGAGATTGAGGGAGGGAACAAGATGGAGGCGAGAATTAAAAAGTGAGGAAGGTGAGAGAGAGAGGGAGCGAAAAAACAAATGTACTGGAGTCAGCAGACAGTGCAGTTGGGCCCCTGCAGTGGGTTGTTTGGCGTGGCCACACTAACACCCTTCAAAGTCACCGCGTCCCTGGTGAACCCCAACGGGCTCCTCCAGTCAGACAGGCCATAAGCCTCTGGTTCTGCCTGCATCAACACTTTAGCCCCGCCATCTCTCCTCTGAGCGTGAGAGAACAGAGAAAACCCTGGCACGGGCACAAACCTCCATCTACCCACTCCACCCACCCATCCATCCCCGACTCAGCCCTGTCTCCACTCCTGGCTACCAGCCACGTCCTTTGGCTCAGGCCCTTTGGGTATGCTTGAGCCACTCGGCCACACTGCAAATAAAGCTCAGCACTGAAGGCCCAATGGCAAATTTTACGCCTCTCTTATTTTATGTCTCTCTTTCCATGCAACTTTAGTGGGTATATTATTTATTCAGCAGTGTTGCAGGGTTTTACCTGTGTGACATGCATTTTATGTGGTGGCTGTTCTTGACTGATTTTTACTAAAGTGTGACAGGAAAGATGTGAAAGCTAATGCAGCATTTGCAGACTAGTGTGTTGATGCTTCTGTAGCTTAACCCACATCCACCTGTCTTCACTTACAAAGCAACTAGTGCGTCAGGTAATGAGATCATACGACCAAGATCATTAAAAATGAGAATCGTCCTCCAGTTATCTTCCACTTTCTAACAAAGCTTCCAATATACAGTTGAAGTTGGAAGTTAACATACACTTAGGTTGGAGTCACTTCTTAGAGTTAGGGTCTATTTTCCTGAATTTCTGGCTGACTGATGTAACCAAAGTAAACTGCCTGTTACTCAGGCCCACAAGCCAGGATATGCATATAATTGATAGCATTGGATAGAAAACACTTTGAAGTTTCTAGAAATGTTAAAATAATGTCTGAGACTATAACACAATTGATATGGCAGGCAAATTACAAAGAAAAACCACCCGGAATTATCTTTTTTTTAGGTCCCAGGCTCTTGTAATGGAAAGCTATGGGTCCTATGTAATTCCAGCTCCCAGATTGCAATTCCTATGGCTTCCACAAGATGTCAACAGTCTTTGTTCACTGTTTCAGGCTTGTTTCTTCAAAAACTAGCAAGAATTTGAAGTTTTTGTAGGAAGAGTCCCGGGACAATATCCGTCTGTTCGCGCGCCACGAAGAGGACGCGCGCTTACTAATTTTACTTTTCTATTAAACATACTTCTTTCCCTATGAAATATTATGGTTTATTTACATTTTAGGATACCTGAGGATTAAATAGAAATGTAGGTTGACTTGTTTAAACAAAGTTTAACGGTAGCTTTTTGGACTCCCTTGTCTGCATGTTGAACGAGTGGATTACTGAAATTGATGGCGCCAACTAAACGGACTTTTTGGGATATAAAGAATGATTTTATTTAACAAAACGACCATTCATGTTGTAGCTGGGACCGTTGGGATTGCAAACAGAGGAACATTTTCAAAAGTAAGTAATTTGTTTAATCGCTATTTGTGATTTTACGAAGCCTGTGGTGGTTGAAAAATATGTTGTTGTGGGGCGCCGTCCTCAAACAATCGCATGATGTGCTTTCGCTGTAAAGCCTATTGTAAATCAGACAACACAGTTAGATTAACAAGAAGTTAAGCTTTTAAAGGATATAAGATACTTGTATGTTCATGAATATTTAATACTACGATTATCTATTTGAATTGCGCACCCTCCAATTTTACCGGATGTTGACGACACTCCACAAATTTCTTGTTAACAAACTACAGTTTTGGCAAGTCGGTTAGGACATCTACTTTGTGCATGACACAAGTAATTTTTCCAACAATTGTTTACAGACAGATTATTTCACGTATAATTCACTGTATCACAATTCCAGTGGGTCAGAAGTTTACATAAACTAAGTTGACTGTGCCTTTAAACAGCTTGGAAAATTCCAGAAAATGTCATGGCTTTAGAAGCTTCTAATAGACTAATTTTTTTTAAATTTATTTTACCGTTATTTTACCGTTATTTTACCAGGTAAGTTGACTGAGAACACGTTCTCATTTGCAGCAACGACCTGGGGAATAGTTACAGGGGAGAGGAGGGGGATGAATGAGCCAATCATCATTTCAGTCAATTGGAGATGTACCTGTGGATGTATTTCAAGGCCCACCTTCAAACTCAGTGCCTCTTTGCTTGACATCATGGGAAAATCAAAAGAAATCAGCCAAAAAAAAGGTAAATCAAATCAAAGTTTATTTGTCACGTGCGCCGAGTACAACGGATGTAGACCTTACAGTGAAATACTTACTTACAGGCTCTAACCAATAGTGCAAAAAGGTATTAGGTGAACAATGGGTAGGTAAAGAAATAAAACAACAATAAAAAGACAGCCTATATACACTTCCCACACTGCCCCTACTCGGATGGTATCGCGCCGTCCCAACCTTCGCTCTCTCTCCCCCGCTACTCTCTCCTCTTCCATCCTATCATCTCTTCCCTCTGCTCAAACGTTTTCCAACCTATCTCCTGATTCTGCCTCCTCAACCCTCCTCTCCTCCCTTTCTGCATCCTTTGACTCTCTATGTCCCCTATCCTCCAGGCCGGCTCGGTCCTCCCCTCCTGCTCCGTGGCTCGACGACTCATTGCGAGCTCACAGAACAGGGCTCCGGGCAGCCGAGCGGAAATGGAGGAAAACTCGCCTCCCTGCGGACCTGGCATCCTTTCACTCCCTCCTCTCTACATTCTCCTCTTCTGTCTCTGCTGCTAAAGCCAATTTCTACCACTCTAAATTCCAAGCATCTGCCTCTAACCCTAGGAAGCTCTTTGCCACCTTCTCCTCCCTCCTGAATCCTCCTCCCCCTCCTCCCCCCTCCTCCCTCTCTGCTGATGACTTCGTCAACCATTTTGAAAAGAAGGTCGACGACATCCGATCCTCGTTTGTTAAGTCAAACGACACCGCTGGTTCTGCTCACACTGCCCTACCCTGTGCTTTGACCTCTTTCTCGCCTCTCTCTCCAGATGAAATCTCGCGTCTTGTGACGGCCGGCCGCCCAACAACCTGCCCGCTTGACCCTATCCCCTCCTCTCTTCTCCAGACCATTTCCGGAGACCTTCTCCCTTATCTCACCTCGCTCATCAACTCATCCTTGACCGCTGGCTACGTCCCTTCCGTCTTCAAGAGAGCGAGAGTTGCACCCCTTCTGAAAAAACCTACACTCGATCCCTCCGATGTCAACAACTACAGACCAGTATCCCTTCTTTCTTTTCTCTCCAAAACTCTTGAACGTGCCGTCCTTGGCCAGCTCTCCTGCTATCTCTCTCAGAATGACCTTCTTGATCCAAATCAGTCAGGTTTCAAGACTAGTCATTCAACTGAGACTGCTCTTCTCTGTGTCACGGAGGCGCTCCGCACTGCTAAAGCTAACTCTCTCTCCTCTGCTCTCATCCTTCTAGACCTATCGGCTGCCTTTGATACTGTGAACCATCAGATCCTCCTCTCCACCCTCTCCGAGCTGGGCATCTCCGGCGCGGCCCACGCTTGGATTGCGTCCTACCTGACAGGTCGCTCCTACCAGGTGGCGTGGCGAGAATCTGTCTCCGCACCACGTGCTCTCACCACTGGTGTCCCCCAGGGCTCTGTTCTAGGCCCTCTCCTATTCTCGCTATACACCAAGTCACTTGGCTCTGTCATATCCTCACATGGTCTCTCCTATCATTGCTATGCAGACGACACACAATTAATCTTCTCCTTTCCCCCCTCTGATAACCAGGTGGTGAATCGCATCTCTGCATGTCTGGCAGACATATCAGTGTGGATGACGGATCACCACCTCAAGCTGAACCTCTGCAAGACTGGAGCTGCTCTTCCTCCCGGGGAAGGACTGCCCGTTCCATGATCTCGCCATCACGGTTGACAACTCCATTGTGTCCTCCTCCCAGAGTGCTAAGAACCTTGGCGTGATCCTGGACAACACCCTGTCGTTTTCAACTAACATCAAGGCGGTGACCCGTTCCTGTAGGTTCATGCTCTACAACATTCGCAGAGTACGACCCTGCCTCACGCAGGAAGCGGCGCAGGTCCTAATCCAGGCACTTGTCATCTCCCGTCTGGATTACTGCAACTCGCTGTTGGCTGGGCTCCCTGCCTGTGCCATTAAACCCCTACAACTCATCCAGAACGCCGCAGCCCGTCTGGTGTTCAACTTTCCCAAGTTCTCTCACGTCACCCCGCTCCTCCGCTCTCTCCACTGGCTTCCAGTTGAAGCTCGCATCCGCTACAAGACCATGGTGCTTGCCTACGGAGCTGTGAGGGGAACGGCACCTCCGTACCTTCAGGCTCTGATCAGGCCCTACACCCAAACAAGGGCACTGCGTTCATCCACCTCTGGCCTGCTCGCCTCCCTACCTCTGAGGAAGTACAGTTCCCGCTCAGCCCAGTCAAAACTGTTCGCTGCTCTGGCACCCCAATGGTGGAACAAACTCCCTTACGACGCCAGGTCAGCGGAGTCAATCACCACCTTCCGGAGACACCTGAAACCCCACCTCTTTAAGGAATACCTAGGATAGGATAAAGTAATCCTTCTAACCCCCCCCCCCCTTAAAAGAGTTAGATGCACTATTGTAAAGTGGTTGTTCCACTGGATATCATAAGGTGAATGCACCAATTTGTAAGTCGCTCTGGATAAGAGCGTCTGCTAAATGACTTAAATGTAATGTAAATGTAATATACAGTAGCGAGGCTATAAAAGTAGTGAGGCTACATACAGACACCGGTCAGTCAGGCTGATGGAGGTATTATGTACATGTAGATATGGTTAAAGTGACTATGCATATATGATAAACAGAGAGTAGTAGTTGCGTAAAAGAGGGGTTGGCGGGTGGACAATGACACTAAGCATACTTCCAAAGTTGTGGCAAAATGGCTTAAGGACAACAAAGTCAAGGTATCACAAAGCCCTGACCTCAATCCTATAGAAAATGTGTGGGCAGAACTGAAAAGGCGTGTGCGAACAATTAGGCCTCCAAACCTGACTCAGTTACACCAGCTCTGTCAGGAGGAATGGGCCAAAATTCACCCAACTTATTCTGGGAAGCATGTGGTAGGCTACCCGAAATGTTTGACCCAAGTTAAACAATTTAAAGGCAATGCTACCAAATACTAATTGAGTGTATGTAAACTTCTGACCCACTGGGAATGTGATGAAAGAAATTAAAGCTGAAATAAATTATTCTCTCTACTATTATTCTGACATTTCACATTCTTAAAATAAAGTGGTGATCCTAACTGACCTAAGACAGGGAATTTTTACTAGGATTAAATGTCAGAAATTGTGAAAAACGGAGTTTAAATGTATTTGGCTAAGGTGTATGTAAACTTCCGACGTCAACTGTACCTTCTTTAATACTCCTATACGACATCTTGAATCCCCCTCTTGCACCTTCTCACGAAATCCCATAATACAGTATCTGCCAACAAAACCACAAATAAACACTGCATCCATCTGTGGCCAGTTTACTTCAAGATAGCTTTGTGGATACAGGTAGTCTGCACCACCTTATTGTCAACTACTTCAGACTATTGTTCGCTTGGTCAGCCATTTTGGGAGAGTCAGGCAAATTTTCACTGGATTGGATTATAATTTGTCCGAGGAATTGCATCTTTGAATGTGTTCCCATACACTCCAGCTGCTAATGCATGGCGTTCATGACCGGGCCGCCCCCTGATCCTGTTAACAAAGACTTTTGGACAAGTGCCCTCCACCGCTCTTTTTTTTGGATAATCAAGTTTAATAAGTTCAACCACAAGTTCAGCCGCTCAAATTGAAAGTGCACTTTTTAAGAAGTGCTTATTCATTATACAACCCCACACACTTCAAAGTCCTTGCTCTTCCCAAATGGGCCAGATGTATTCTCTGGCTGCACCTCGTTTTAAGTGCATTAAGACAGGTACATTTTAAACTCTTCTCCCTGTTTTTCATATTCAAGGAGTTGAAGGGAAAGGGCAGGAAAACTAACCACAAACATTCCCTGACCAAATATCCACTGACTGCTATGAGTATGTGTTAAGGATATGTTGTTCTCCAAATCGCGTAAAAATGTATCTGATCATTTATGCATATGCCATTGGATGGTGCCCTCATTGATCGTGTCCCCGCGTATAAATATCTAGGTATCTGGATTGACGAATAGCTATCTTTCAAAAAAGTATGTTGATGAGTTAGTTAAGAAATTAAGAATTAAAATGGTGTTCTCTTAGGAATAGGTCATGCCTTTCATTAAATAGCAGAAAACAAATTATTCAGTCGACATTCATACCGGTTCTAAACTATGGCAATATTGTCTATATGAATGCAGCTGCGACTTTATTGAAGCTATTGGACACTGTTTATCATATCGCACTATGCTTTATTACTGGCTATAGGTTTGGTACACATCACTGCGTTCTGTATCAGAATGTAGGCATTGCCCTCTTTGAAGTCTCGTAGATCGATGCATTGCAACTTCCGCTGTATCTTACTTTATTTTTTAACTTAGACATAGAAGATATCAGATCCGGTCTACACCGAGTTAGGGAAATCTGCTTTTAGTTTTTTTTGCACCTTACTTGTGGAATGATCTCCAAGGCTCTCTGAAGTTGGATGAATTGGTTCCACTAGGGCAATTCAAAAGGCTGATTGAGGACCTTTTACTGAACGATGTTTGTTTTCTATGATTTGTGTTTTGCTTTTCGTGTATTGATGTGAATACTGATGTGATTTTTTTTTTTTTTTTTTTTTTGCCCCTTTTCTCCCCAATTTTCGTGGTATCCAATCGCTAGTAATTACTATCTTGTCTCATCGCTACAACTACCGTACGGACTCGGGAGAGACGAAGATCGAAAGCCATGCGTCCTCCGAGGCACAACCCAACCAAGCCGCACTGCTTCTTTAACACAGCGCGCCTCCAACCCGGAAGCCAGCCACACCAATGTGTCGGAGGAAACACCGTGCACCTGGCCCCCTTGGTTAGCTCGCACTGCGCCCAGCCCGCCACAGGAGTCGCTGGAGCGCGATGAGACAAGGAAATCCCTACCGGCCAAACCCTCCCTATCCCGGACGACGCTAGCCCAATTGTGCGTCGCCCCACGGACCTCCCGGTCGCGGCCGGCTGCGACAGAGCCTGGGGGCGAACCCAGAGACTCTGGTGGCGCAGTTAGCACTGCGATGCAGTGCCCTAGACCACTGCGCCACCCGGGAGGCCTGATGTGAATTTTGATGTGTATTGATGTGTATACAGGGCACATCTGTGAAAGAGACCTTGGTCTCAGCATGACTCTGTTCAATAAAGCATTTTAATAAAAATAAAGCCAAGAGAGTCCCATGGGCCTTGCCCGACTTGACACAGACGTGGCATTGAGTCCTACGCTCATGAACGTAGCGTGCCTTCTCTTGCTGGACCCATTTCGCACAAGGTTACGGGCCAAGCCAAAGGGTCAACTGGTTTGGTCTGGATTAATTGAAGTGAAGGGAGAGAGGGGAAGGATATGCCAGTGAGTGCTGCTGGGAATAAGGCTGTCAGTGTCTGGGGGTGAAAGAGAAGAGAAATAGGCTAGTGAGTGGCAAGGCCTCAAACATTTTTCGATACCCCTACCTGAGGTAGAACAGAGCACAATCATGTTTTTTCATATTTCTAATGCCTCCCATTTATGAAATGGATGGTTGTGTAAAACATTGTTACTGCAAAAGTGGTTAAATTAAAAGATTGTGACACCCGACCCTAAACTAAAAAAGTGCAGAATAATGCCTGACTGGAGGTGGATGGGCCACAAACTCACGTAACCCAATATTGCATAAATGTGGAATACATGTAGTCAGTTTTCTTCCATACGTACACAAATAAACAGCATTAGGATATCTTAATGCATCTTGGAAATATAGACCTGTAAACACGGAGATACAACAGTTGGAAATATCAACTAGGAATATGTCTGACGAATGTAAGATTTACTTTCTGCTAGCTGATTAATAGACAACATTCCAAGTAAAAAGTTGCTCTTATTCAGTGCTGTATGGTCCTGCCTGACAAAAATACAGACAGATCCACGTCTTCTGATGTTGTGGCTATTGCAATCGGCTCTAAGGAAAACAAGTGGGCTCAGACATCGAAAATAAATGTTTTGGAGACCAAGGTTCCTTGAAAGATGTATATTTTAGCCCCTGCTCTTGTAATTTAGTCAGGGGGCCACCATAGATTATCTTTTGGGCCATCCTGGAATTTACCTCAAATCCAATATGGCTGCCATAATACCATTTGATGGAGTTCAAATCACATGTAAATATACATTTTTGTAAAAAAAAAAATCTTCCAAAAGGTTTCTTCAGCTGTCCCCATAGGAGCACCCTTTTTGATTCCAGGTAGAACCATTTTGGTTCTGGAACCAAAAAAGGTTCTTCAAAGGGTTCTCCTATGGGGACAGCCGGAGAACCCTTTTAGGTTCTAGACAGCAGCTTTTTTTCGAAGAGTGTAGATGATAGGTATTTTTTTCAGAACTGTATTCAACACTCATGGCCATAAAGGCTATTTTGGTGTAAATACCTGTTATTCTGAATCCAATATGGCCAACATAATTACACTTAAACACCTTCACCTGCATATAAATTGCCCTGGTTTATTTTGTATTGTGTTATTTTGCCTTGCCTCTGTTGTGTTCCATAAAAAATCAGCCCTTTCCAGCTACAATAATCATTTACAACATTAACAATGTCTACACTGTATTTCTGATCAATTTGATGTTATTTTAATGGACCAAAAATTTGCTTTTCTTTCAAAAACATGAACATTTCTATGTGACCCCAAACATTTGAATGGTAGTGTATTTATTTTTTAAATATCAAAAAGTAACACAAGAAAATGACATAACAATAACGAGGCTATATACAGGGGGTACCGGTACAGAGTCAATGTGCGGGAGTACAGGTTAGTCGAGGTAATTTGTAAAGTGACTATGCATAGATAATAAACAGCAAGTATCAGCAGTGTAAAAACAGAGTGGAGGGGTGTCGTCAGTGTAAATAGTCCGGGTGTCACGCCCTGGCCTTAGTTATCTTTGTTTTCTTTATTATTTTAGTTAGGTCAGGGTGTGACATGGGGGATGTTTGTGTGTTTTTGTCTAGTCTAGGGTGTATTGTATAGGGGTTTTTATAGAGTTCATGGGGTTGTGTTCAGTGTAGGTGTTCATGTAAGTCTATGGTTGCCTGAGTGGTTCTCAATCAGAGACAGCTGTCTATCGTTGTCTCTGATTGGGAGCCATATTTAAGGCAGCCATAGGCATTAGGCAGGTTGTGGGTAATTGTCTATGTTTGACGTTGGTAGCTTGTGTCTGCACTTTCGTTTGTAGCTTCACGGTCGTTTTTTTGTTTAGTTTGTATTAGTGTTTCGTGTTCGTTTCATCTTCTAATAAAAAGGAAGGTGTATCTATATCACGCTGCGCCTTGGTCCTCTCTTTCACCGAACAACGATCGTGACACCGGGTGGCCATTTGATTAATTGTTCAGCAGTCTTATGGCTTAGTTGTAGAAGCTGTTAAGGAGCCGTTTGATCCTAGACTTGCCGTGCGGTAGCAGAGAGAACAGTATGACTAGCGTGCCTGGAGTCTCTGATAGTTTTTAGGGCCTCCCTCTGACACCACCTGGTATAGAGGGCCTGGATGGCAGGAAGCTTGGTCCCAGTGATGTACTGGGCAGTACATACTTCCCTCTGTCATGCGGTCGGAGGCCGATCAGTTGCCATCACTACCTGCCCCGTCAGGTAGTGATGCAACCAGTCAGTATGCTCTCGATGGTGCAGCTGTATATTTTTTTGAGGATCTGAGGACCCATGCTAAGTCTTTTCAGTCTCCTGAGGGGGAATAGGCTTTGTCGTGCCCTCTTCACGACTGTCTTGGTGTGTTTGGACCATGATAGTTTGTTGGTGATGTGGACACCAAGGATATTGAAGCTCTCAACCTGCTCCACTACAGCCCCGTCGATGAGAATGGGGGCGTGCTCGGTCCTCTTTTTCCTATAGTCCACAATCATCTCCTTTGTCTTGATCACGTTGAGGGAGAGGTTGTTGTCTTGGCACCACATGGCCAGGTCTCTGACCTCCTCCCTATAGGCTGTCTCATCGTTGTCGGTGATCAGGCCTACCACTGTTGTGTCATGGGCAAACTTGATGATGGTGTTGGAGTTGTGCTTGGCCATGCAGTCATGAGTGAACAGGGAGTACAGGAGGGGACTGAGCACGCACCCCTGAGGGGCCCCTGTGTTGAGGATTAGCGTAGCGGATGTGTTGTTACCTACCCTTAGGACCTGGGGGCGTCACGTCAGGAAGTCCAGGATCCAGTTGCAAGTAAATGTGCAATAGATTATGGTCATTATGTGCAAAACTATGTCGAATATTGGCCTGTTGGAAAATAGAACTCCCTACTACATCGCCCAGTTCAGGCTGAATTTGATTTACACTACCCAGTCCAAAGTTTTAGAACACCTACTCATTCAAAATATATTTTTATTTGTTTAACACTTTTTTGGTTACCACATGATTTCATTTGTGTTATTTCATCCTTTTGATGTCTTCACTGTTATTCTACAATGTAGAAAATAGTAAAAATTAAGAAAAATTCTGGAACTAAAACTTTTGACTGGTAGTGTATCTCTAGAGAACCTGTGCAAAGTGCATATTGAACTCACAGAAGAAGAAAAAACAACTAAATGGAATTCAAATAATTGAACTGATGTCGGTCAATTTGTTATTTAAAAAACAAAAAAATAACACATTTCGGTTAATCGCTCAGCACTACTTTTCTATATCCAGACAATGTTGTGTGAGTGTAATTATGGCACGCTTATTGGATTCCTAACATAGTTGAATTACACTAATTTAGTATTGAGTACAGTACACAAAACTGAAAGATGTCTCTCAATTAAAACATGTACTGTGTATTAATGGTGGTAATTGGTGGTAATTAAACCACCATTTAATGGTATTGTGGCAGCCATATTGGATTTTGGACATCATAATGGTTTTAGAGTCAAGACTATGGGGGCCCCCTTACGTAATTGCAAGAGGCTGAACAAATAACATCCACAGAAGAACCTTTAACTGAAAATAAATTACAGTTTTCATTGTCTCAGACCACTTGTTTTCCTAAAAGCTGATTAGAATTCAATATCCAAAACATAAAAAAGACATGTATGTACTTTTGTCATGCAGGATCATACAAATTTCTTTCGTCAGGGAGGTGATCAAGAACCCGATGATCACTCTGACAGAGCTCCAGAGTTCCTCTGTGGAGATGGGAGAACCTTCCAGAAAGACAAGCATCTCTGCAGCACTCCACCAATCAGGCCTTTAAGGTAGAGTGGCCAGACGGAAGCCACTCCTCAGTAAAAGGCACATGACAGCCCGCTTGGAGTTTGCCAAAGAGGCACCTAAAGGACTCTTAGATCATAAGAAACAAGATTCTCTGGTCTGATGAAACCAAGATTGAACTCTTTGGCATGAATGACAAGCATCACGTCTGGAGGAAACCTGGCACCATCCCTACAGTGAAGCATGGTGATGGGAGCATCATGCTGTGGGCGATGTATTTCAGCGGCAGGGACTGGGAGACTAGTTAGGATCGAGGGAAAGATGAACGGAGCAAAGTACAGAGAGATCCTTGATCAAAACCTGTTTCAGAGTGCTCAGGACCTCAGACTGGGTCAAAGGTTCACTTTCCAACAGGACAACGATCCTAAGAACACCCAAGACAACGCAGGTGTGGCTTTGGGACTAGTCTCTGAATGTCCTTGAGGTGCCCATCCAGAGCTTGGTCTTGAACCTGATCAAACATCTCGGAGAGACCTGAAAATAGCTGTGCAGCGACACTCCCCATCCAACCTGACAGAGCTTAAGAGGATATGCAGGGAAGAATGGAGAAAAACTCCCCAAATACAGGTGTGCCAAGCTAATCGAGGCTGTAATCGCTGCCAAAGGTACTTCAACAAAGTATTGAGTAAAGGGTCTGAATACTTATTTAAATGTGATATTTCAATTTAAAACATTTGATACATTTGCAAAAATTTCAAAAACACTGTTTTTGCTTTGTCATTGTGAGGTATTGTGTGTAGATTTATAAGGGAAAAAAGCATTTGAATCTGTTTTAGGGGTCTGATTACTTTCCTAATGTACTGTGTATGTCAAAAGTAAAGCTTACGTGCATCATACATTTTGTGGTAGAGATATTCCACCTTTTGTATCTCTGTGTTTACAGGTCTATATTTCCAAGATGCATTAAGATATCCTAATGTTTTTGTTTGTGTATGTAGGGCAGATATCTGACTACTTGTCAAGTAGTCCGGTTAGCCATTTGATTACCTGTTCAGGAGTCTTATGGCTTGGGGGTAAAAACTGTTGAGAAGCCTTTTTGTCCTAGACTTGGCACTCCGGTACTGCTTGCCATGCGGTAGTAGAGAGAACATTCTATGACTGGAGTGGCTGGGGTCTTTGACAATTTGTAGGGCCTTCCTCTGACACCGCCTGGTGTAGAGGTCCTGGATGGCAGGCAGCTTAGCCCCAGTGATGTACTGGGCCATACGCACTACCCTCTGTAGTGCCTTGCGGTCAGAGGCCGAGCAGTTGCCGTACCAGGCAGTGATGCAACCAGTCAGGATGCTCTCGATGTTGCAGCTGTAGAACCTTTTGAGGATCTCAGGACCCATGACATCTTTTTAGTTTCCTGAGGGGGAATAGGCTTTGTCGTGCCCTCTTCACGACTGTAAGATAGAGAGATGATAGGATCTCCCAGATTGGCGCTTGACAAGGGCCGTGCCCCTCTCCCTGATCGTTGTGTGTGCGGTAATTACAGTCGCCTCTTCGACACTCCCGCTATTGTTCTCTGGCCCTATCCCCCTATCCGTCTGTCCACACACAGAAAGCAGAAATGAACAAAAACGAACCCGAGAAGTCCACCAAAAACGCACACACACACTTGTTTAATTGCGAGCATTTGACAACAAGAGCTATTCATTAGCTGGGCATTGAGACGGGCTTGATGATGCTTGGGGTCGGCAAGAGCTGCCAAGACTGGAAACTCGTTACCGCTACTGCTGCTTATCCTTGTCACATGTTTGGATCTCATCTCATCAAATCTCTTCTCATCTGCTCTATCAGTCTTTCCAGAAGTAGCGTGTTTATGGAGTAGCTTGTTAGCATAACTAACTGCCCTGAACTGGCTTACCCTTCTCATGTACCATGTGCAGTGCATCATTTCCGGTGCTAGTTTCATTCTAGGCTCCACAGCACAGTGTGTTGTTTGGGACTATTGATTGTGTACTAATGTTTGTCTACGTACACTGTAAAACACTCTCCATTTAAAGCGCTCTTCTCTGAGAGTTTCAGAGTAGGGTGACGTCACCTCAGATCTGCACTGAGCACAGGTCAGCTGAAGTCGGGCCAGGGGAGGCGGTTTGCTGGGGTCTGGAGTTTTTTCTTGTTTCCAGACAGTTTCAGACAGCAGGAGAGACGAGTGAGAGCGGAGTGACAGGCATGATGTGCAGTAGAGAGCGAAAGCTCTTGTCTTTGCCTGCCACCCGAAGCCCAAAAGCCTTCTGAGACTTTGACAGCCAGGGAAGCCAGAGCAGCTAGAATCTCCTAAGAAAGATATCAGACTGTCTGTTTTCCCACTTCCATACGTCTGCATATCATCTGCAGGACAGAACAGAATATGTTTAACATGTTCATATCATTTCCTGTTGCAGTGTTGTCTTCATAACTATATTCATTCATGGTTTGCGGCAAGTATTTGGTTTGATTCAAGTGAATCCCATTTTTATAGTGCCCTACTTGTCATCTCAAGTCTGCCTTTCAATAGCGTATTCTTCCCTCCGAGATCTGTCATTTGTGTTGTGTATGTTCTGCTCTATAGCTGTGTTTTAATGGACCCCCTCTTCCTCTCTCTCTCTAGCCTCTGAGCCCAACTTGAAGCTCCGGTCCAGGCTAAAACAGAAGGTAACGGAGCGCAGAAGTAGCCCACTTCTACGCAGGAAGGACGGTCCAATTACCACCGCCAAGAAGCGCTCTCTGGACATGGCTGGTAAGCTTCTGCCAGACCAAGTGGAACACGTGCAAACTCGCACAGCCCTTGCATCTATGACTTTAGTACTTTTCTGGAGGTTGAAATCAATAGGTTTCCAACCTGGTACATTGATCAGTATGCATGTTGTGTGGGGAGCCTCATGTCTTGTGTTTTATGTATTTATTGTAGAATCGGCCTGCAACAGCGCTCCTGGCTCGGGCCCGAGTTCGCCCAACAACAGCTCCAGTAACATCACCAATGAGAATGGCATCGCTGGCTCCATGTCCAGTAGTTCAGTAGAGGTAAGCGCTAAGCAGCCACTCGAACCTTAACCTAAATTAAGCTGTTAGCTTACTGTGACCATGCAGAAACCAGGAGCTTCTGATATACTGTACTGTTCTTTTTTCAATCTGCTTTGATGTTGACTGTTCCCAGTCACATTGCTGAGGGCTGTTTGCTTAATATGGCCCGAGTCAAACAGTATGTTTATGTCTCACCTGTTAGTTGTTGGCTCACACTGTCAGGCGTGTGCGTGTGTGCCTGTGTGCTTGTTTGATATGGTGTGACTGTTTGAGTGTGTAAGTATGTGCACATGAGTGTGTAAATGCAAGTGTCTCTGTGCATAGGGTATGTGTATCTCTGTATCCATGTGAGTATCTAAGGCTCTGAGCGTATGTGTCTCTGTAAGCAACATGTGCTCCAGATGGCCAGTGTAGACAGGAGGCCACAGGGGTCTGGGGGAATGACCAGACAGGGCTGTTTATTTTTGCAGAGGGGTCTATTTGTCTGGTCTGTGTTTCAGTGTCTCTTTCTGACTGTGTGCTCCTCTGTTTGCAGGCCTCCCTGGCCCACAGGCTGGCTGGCCGAGAGGGCCCCTTGAGCCAGCTGTCTCTGTACACATCGCCCTCGCTGCCTAACATCACCCTGGGCCTGCCAGCCACCGGCCCTTCCAGCGTTAGTTCATACACCCACTTTTCTCTCGTTCTTTTAGTTTTTACTTTTGTTCTTTCTTATCTTTCTAACCTGACATTTCACTTTCTCCCTTTCTCTCTAGCCCACTCCCCCCCCCCCACACTCTCCACCGCCTTCCCCCAATTTCTTATTTTCTCCATCTAACTTGCTATTTCTCCACATCTTTTCTCTCACTCATTCTCTCTTTCCTTCTCTCGCTCTCTCCTTTCTTTCTCATTTCTCCTCTGTCACTTTGAGGGCTTGCTTGCGCACATGGCCCTTTCAGAGTGGAAGAGTCTACATAGAGGGGGCCCTGTCTAGACCTAGTCCATCTGTCATATGTGGCTTTTCAGCCTCACTCCATTTCAGAAAGGCCCCATTGAGAGACAATGACCAGCAGTCACTGACGCATGTACTACCCCCCATCGCACTCTCTCTCGCTCTATATCCATTTCCAACTCTTGCAAGTCAATTCAGGCAGAAAGTTATTAGTTCACTGTAGTTCATTTATATATTTTGACCTGTAATGGTTTAGAGGGAAATTACACTACAGTTAGATGTTTCTTGGTTTGCATTAGGGGCAACTTTTCTCCTATCTCTCACACTCTCTCTCTGTCTCTCTCTGTGTGTCTCTGTCTCCCCTCTATTTGTCCCTTCAGATGACGTCGGGCCAGCAGGAAGGCGACAGGCTTTCAATGCACGACAGACTGCAGCAGGGCTTCCCCATAACCACTCCCTTCATCCCCGGGGCCCACCTGCCCTCCTACCTGACCGATGGGGGCTCGGCACACAACCCCCTCCTCCAGCACATGGTCCTCTTGGAGCAGTCCCAGAACCCACTAGGTTTGTCCTGCTGTAAGCACATCCACTCCGTCTCAGGCACTATCGAAAGCACATAATCTCCAAAAACCTGGTTTTAAAGGACCACCTTGCGCGATGGTTTCAGTGGCGGCTGGTGAAAGGAGGACAGCTCATAGCAATTTCTGGAATGTAATGAATGTGTTTGACATTTCCATTCCAGCCAGTACAATGAGCCTGTCCTCCGGTTTAAAGTGACAGCAGCCTCCACTGGTTGAGTACCCGATGTTAATTGTGGATCTTCCTATTCATGTTGTGTCTGTGTTTTCATGTGTTTCAGGCCTGAGCGGGATGCCCCTGCAATCGTCCTCCATTCACAAGCTGCGTGGGCAGCACCGTCCCCTGGGGAGGACCCAGTCGGCCCCTCTGCCCCAGAATGCCCAGGCCCTGCAGCAGCTGGTGGTCCAGCAGCAGCACCAGCAGTTCCTGGAGAAACACAAGCAGCAGTTCCAGCAGCAGCAACTGCACATCAACAAGGTGTGTGTGGTGTGTTTGTGTGTGTGTGCATGCATCCTTTGTTCTTTTATGTGTGTGTGTGTGTGTGTGTCTGTGTGTGTCTGCTACGTTATGAAGCACAAGCAACAGGCCCAGCAGCAACACAACAACTGTACATCGGCAAAGTATTGCCTGTCCTGTTTGCATGTTCCTGTCCATGCTTCTTCCATCGCCATAACAACTACATTATGGAGGAAGCCACTTCCTTATATGGTCGACAGGCAAGAGCTCAGTGTGTGTGTATTTATGTGTGTGTGGTGATTAGGGAAGTTGGAGAATCATAAGGTCGGAGCAGGGTGGAGGTGTAGAGATAATTATTGCTATTTTTTCTCCCTCTTGAATTTCTCTTGTATTGTGACATTCCTGAGGATTATATGCTATATGGTGGGTCTAATCCTGGATGCTGATTGACTAAAACTGCATTCCAGCCGGTGTCTATTCCACAAGTTACCACTGGCTAAGGCTATGACGTTGTAACACCTATTTAGTGTTCCATCCCACTGCGCGATCTACAGTCTCGTCAGCCCAACCAGGCAATTTTAGAAACTTGATCTCCACCGTGAAAAGCATCTAGACATTTCCCCTTTCTTTTAGACTACTATTTTGGTTTTCAACAGCATAGATTTGTATAAACCTTGCGGTCTTTCTCTCCGACGTTTGCAACATTGTTTCAATGTTGAAGTCTCCACCTGTCCCGTTGAGGATGAGTGTGTCACGATGAGACAAACTGCTTTCCTCAGACATGAGTCAGCATAATTTTTATGGATATATACAAAGAAGTGTCAATGGAAAAAAAAGGTGAAATGAAATGCAGCTAGTTTGCTGTCTTTCCAGCTTCAGTTTAAGTGGCTGTGTTAGCTGTGTTGTTGGCTAGTAGCTCCTCTGAACAGCGTCCTGGCGAGGGAGCAAATTCCAGACTGTGTTGGGCGTACTGATAATGCCCTCGAAGCCTGTGTTTGGAGGATATATTGGCACGGTTTTCTGGCTCTCTTGACAATATACAGTTGACGTCGGAAGTTTACGTACACTTAGGTTGGAGTCATTCAAGCTCCGTTTTTCAACCACTCCATACATTACTTGTTAACAAACTATAGTTTTGGCAAGTCGGTTAGGACATCTACTTTGTGCATGACACAAGTCATTTTTCCAACAATTGTTTATAGACAGATTATTTCACTTATAATTCACTGTATCACAATTCCAGTGGGTCAGAAGTTTACATACACTAAGTTGACTGTGCCTTTAAACAGCTTGGAAAAATCCAGAAAATGATGCCATGACTTTAGAAGTCTGGTTCATCCTTGGGAGCAATTTCCAAACGCCTGAAGGTACCACATTCATCTGTACAAACAATAGTACGCAAGAATAAAAACCATGGGACCATGCAGCCATCATACCGCTCAGGAAGGAGACGCGTTCTGTCTCTTAGAGATGAACATACTTTGGTGCGAAAAGTGTAAATCAATCCCAGAACAACAGCAAAGGACATTGTGAAGATGCTGGAGGAAACGGGTACAAAAGTATCTATATCCACAGTAAAACGAGTCCTATATCGACATAACCTGAAAGGCCGCTCAGCAAGGAAGAAGCCACTGCTCCAAAACCGCCATAAAAAAGCCAGACTACGGTTTGCAACTGCACATGGGATCAAAGATCTAACTTTTGGGAGAAATGTCCTCCGGTCTGATGAAACAAAAATAGAACTGTTTGGCCATAATAACCATCGTTATGTCTATGAGGAAAAAGGGGGTGGCTTGCAAGCCGAAGAACACCATCTCAACAGTGAAGCACGGGGGTGGCAGCATCATGTTGTGGGGGTGCTTTGCTCCAGGAGGGACTGGTGTACTTTACAAAATAGATGACATCATGAGGCAGGAAAATTATGTGGATATATTGAAGCAACATCTCAAGACATCAGTCAGGAAGTTACAGCTTGGTCGCAAATGGGTCTTCCAAATGGACAATGACCCCAAGCAGACTTCCAAAGTTGTGGCAAAATGGCTTAAGGACAACAAAGTCAAGGTATTAGAGTGGCCATCACAAAGCCTTGACATGAATCCTATAGAAAATGTGTGGGCAGAACTGAAAAAGCGTGTGCGAGCAAGGAGGCCTAAAAACCTGTCTCGGTTACACCAGCTCTGTCTGGAGGAATGGGCCAAAATTCACCCAACTTATCGTGGGAAGCTTGTGGAAGGCTACCCAAAACGTTTGACCCAAGTTAAACAATTTAAAGGCAATGCTACCAAATACTAACTGAGTGTATGTAAACTTCTGACCCACTGGGAATGTGATGAAAGAAATAAAAGCTGAAATAAATAATTATCTCTACTATTATTCTGACATTTCACATTCTTAAAATAAAGTGGTGATCCTAGCTGACCTAAGACAGGGAATATTTACTAGGATTAAATGTCAGGAATTGTGAAAAACTGAGTTTAAATGTATTTGGCTAAGGTGTATATAAACTTCCGACTTCAACTGTATCCTCCAAACACCGGCTTCGGGGGGAAATATCACATAATTATCCTCTACGGCAGGTATTCCCATACTGGGGTACACGTCCCTCCAGGGGTACGCGCAATGCCATGCCGGCGGGGGTACGCCAAATAAAAATGTGATTCACACATAAAAAATACAAAAATTCTTTACATTTTCAAACCGTACATTTATGTTTTTTTCTTTCCTTGTTTCACTGCCAAGAATGAAATTTAACCTTCCAGTGTTCAGCGAAATAACAATGCATTGTCAAATACAGGTAGCCTACTCAAATAATGAACATCCAATCACATTAACCGTTACTCTCTCGCGGGAAACCTTCACTCTTGTGCAGACATTTAGAAACAAAACATGACAATTAGAAAAATAAGCCATGGGAGTTTTTTGAGCGGGAATAAAGACGACTTTCGAGTAGTAAGACATGTATAAAAGCAACAGATACCATTAACCTGTACTGCTCTGGCGTTCCGCCAGCGGAACTCCTCCCACATTCCACTGAAAAGGCAGAGCGCGAAATTCAAAATATATTTTTTAGAAATATTTAACTTTCACACATTAACAAGTCCAATACAGCAAATGAAAGGTACACATCTTGTGAATCCAGCCAACATGTCCGATTTTTAAAATGTTTTACAGCGAAAACAGCACGTATATTTATGTTAGCTCACCACCAAATACAAAAAAGGACAGACATTTTTCACAGCACAGGTAGCATGCACAAAGCCAACCTAACTAACCAAGAACCAACCAAACTAACCAACAAACAACTTCATCAGATGACAGTCTTATAACATGTTATTCAATAAATCTATGTTTTGTTCGAAAAATGTGCATATTTCAGGTATAAATCATAGTTTACATTGCAGCTACAATCAGAAATTGCACCGAAAGCAGACAGAATAATTACAGACACCAACGCCAAATACCTAAATACTCATCATAAAACATTTCTGAAAAATACATAGTGTACAGCAAATGAAAGACAGGCATCTTGTGATTTCAGCCAATATTTCCGATTTATTAAGTGTTTTACAGCAAACACAATATAGCGTTATATTAGCTTACCACAATAGCCAGAAACACAAGCCCTTCCCCAGTAGCAAAAGTTAGCGATCGTAACAAACCAGTAAAAGATATATAATTTTTGACTAACCTTGATAAGGTTCATCAGATGACAGTCCTATAACATCAGGTTATACATACACTTATGTTTTGTTCGAAAATGTGCATATTTAGAGCTGAAATCAGTGGTTATACATTGTGCTAACGTAGCTACTTTTTCCCACAACGTCCGGATTTTTTTCTGACACTTTTTCTGACACACATATTCTGACCAAATAGCTATTCATAAACATAACTAAAAAATACATGTTGTATAGGAAATGATAGATCCATTAGTTCTTAATGAAATCGCCGTGTTAGAATTCTAAAAATAACTTCATTACGACATCCAGCTTCGGTATAGCTAGAGATTACCCGAAAGCTGGGCGCCAACGACTAGTTCACATGTACGACAGATATATGAAATAGCATCATAAAATGTTTCCTACTTTTGCTGATCTTTCATCAGAATGTTGGACAAGGGGTCCTTTGTCAAGAACAATTGTTGTTTGGATTTAGAACGGCCTCTTTCCCTCTCGATTTAGCAAGCACACTAGCCAAGTGGCACGAATCTCTCCATGTCAACAAACGGAAAAGAACGGAACACGGCAAAACTCCCGAAAAAATTTCAATAATCTGATTAAACTATATTGAAAAAACATACTTTACGATGATATGGTGACATGTATCAAATAAAATCAAAGCCGGAGATAGTAGTCGCCTAAAACGAAAGCTTTTCATAAGGCAATCCCCGGTTCCTTCTCGCGCCTTCCTGAAAACAGGAAATGGGTGACACTTCATTCCAAGAGGTTGTATTCCACTTCAGACCAAGATAAACACTCAATTTCTTCTCTCACCGCCTCTTGACATCCAGGGGAAGGTGTATGACGTGAATGTATACTAATACATATCATGCCCATTTATAGGCAGGACCCAGAACAGAGCCTCGATTTCAGACTTTCCACTTCCTGGTCAGGAAGTTTGTGCCAAATGAGTTCTGTTTTACTCACAGATATAATTCAAATGGTTTTAGAAACTAGAGTTTTCTATCCAATAGTAATAATAATATGCATATTGTACGAGCAAGAATTGAGTACGAGGCCGTTTAAATTGGGCACGTTTTTCCCCCAAAGTGAAAACAGCGCCCTCTGTCCTCAACAGGTTAATAAGACTTGGCTAAATGTCTTTTATATGTTGAGCTACCGAGTGGCAAACCCCATATTATTGTGGAGGACTTAATTCTTCCTGCTGCCGCGGATATGGCTGGGACAATGCTGGGGGAAAAGGCCCAAAAAACTATACAGACAATGACTTCATCAAACAACACTGTTTCACGACACATCAGTGACATGGCTGGAGATGTTTAGAAACAATTACTGCTTCGTATACAAGCCAGTGAACTATATATGTCATAGCTGGATGAGTCAACAGACGTGGCGGGCCTGGCACAGCTCCTGGTATATGTCCGTTACGTTTATGGGGGGTCAATTAAGGAAGACATCCTCTTCTGCAAACCACTGGAAACCCGGACAGCATGAGAGGATATTTTTAAAGTACTGGGCAGCTTTGTGACATCAAATAGACTTTGGTGGTCAAGATGTGTTGGTATCTGTACTGATTGCGCAAAAGCCATGACAGGGAGACATAGTGGAGGTGCAATGGGCGTGCAAGCAGTTGCTCCCCACGCCACTTGGTTACACTGCAGCATCCACCATGAGGCTCTTGCTGCCAAGTGAATGCCTGACAGCTTGAAATACGTTTTGAACACAGTGAAAATGGTAGTGAAATGAATCTAGGATTACAGGGACTCTCTGCAACTATATTCAATGTGCGGGACAAAATTGAGGCTACGATTATGAAGTTGGAGCTCTTTTCTGTCTACATTAACAATGACCACACAGGTCTTTCCTTCATTGTATGATTTTTTTGTTGTTGTGCAAATGAACTCAAGCTTACGGACAATGTCAAATGTGATATAGCGAAGCACCTGAGTGAGCTGGGTGCGTGATTATGCCGGTACTTTCCTGAAACGGACGACACAACCAACTGGATTCGTTATCCCTTTCATGCCCTGCCTCCAGTCCACTTACCGATATCTGAACAAGAGAGCCTCGTCGAAATTGTAACAAGCGTTTCTGTGAAAATTGAATTTAATCAGAAGCCACTGCTAGATTTCTGGATAGGGCTGCACTCAGAGTATCCTGCCTTGGCAAATTGCGCTGTTAAGACACTGATGCCCTTTGCAACCACGTACCTATGTGAGAGTGGATTCTCGGCCCTCACTAGCATGAAAACTAAATACAGGCACAGACTGTGTGTGGAAAAAGACTAACTCTCCAGTACAACCCAACATTGCAGAGTTATGTGCATCCTTTCAAGCACACCCTTCTCATTAACCTGTGGTGAGTTATTCACAATTTTTGATGAACAAATAAGGTTTTATATGTAAGATGCCTAAATAAAGAGCAAAATTATTATATTATTATGTGTGCCTTGGTCCTTGTAAGAGCTCTATGTCACTTCCCACGAGCCGTGTTGTGACGAACTCACACTCATTCTTATGTTTAATACATGTATCGTATAGCGTGTGCGTGGCAGGCTTACAATGATGGCAAAAAAACAACATTTGAGAGTGCGCTGACCCTGGTGCTAGAGGGGGTATGCAGCTGGAGGTTGAATGTTTGAAGGGGTATGGGACTATAACATTTTGGGAACCACTGCTCTACGGGAATCTGTTTTCCCCTACTTTTGACCTCAGAATGTTCCTCAGAGTTCTCGGTGGTCATCCATTTAAGAATATGGAGAATATGGCTTAGCTACTTCCCAATGGTTTAGCATTAGATGTGTCGTTTGACAAGCAATGGGAGTGGTAGGGGCTGTGTTAGTATGATGTGGCTAAATCAACCCGTGTTATGGGTGGCTGACTCTCAGGATGTATTGATTGTTTGCTGGTGATCCGTAAGTGGTCACTTGTCACTTTACTCGTGAAACAGCTGTCTCCATGATATCAATACTTCCATCGTGCTGCTGTTAGATTGTAATCTATTGTCAAAAAAAAGGGATGTATTTGATGGAACCTTGGTTTTTGCTTCACGTTTTGGATGAAAGGTACTGAAAAGCTGCAATGAAACATGTATAGTTGGATATTAACAGTGGTTGAGGTGTTGTTTTTAAGTACCAGTGTGTTAAGCATTGAAGGAACCACAGCAGGCTTCAACTTCAAAGCAATCTCATCCTTCATGTGGCTGGCTCAAATCCCAAAAGTGTGTTTCCCGCTTTAACACTAGAAAAGCTGGGCCTCAAGGGACCCCCGCCTCTGAGCCATTGGGCATTTCGACTGCAACATTCTAACAGTCTAATAAATAAGATTCATATATGCTATTGGGGGAAAACATGATCCTTTGTTTTTAATTATGAAGGTCTTTGGTAACATTAGAAATACAAATATATATATAATAACTCCATTTTATATTTTGTATGAATTTCGTTTCGATATAGTTGAAGTTTGGTTTCGAAGGCCAATCATCAGCCTGTGAATGAGGGGCAGGGGTTGAAAATGACATGTCCTCTTAAAACTGTTTGTGACACATTCTGTTTGTGATAATGAAATTCTAACAACATACGTGTGTTAAATATAGTTATTTAGGATAAGTCAAGGATGGAGGGGGGCATGACTTTAAAAATGGCAGAGATATTTCTATTTTAAATAAAAAATGATAGCCTCAGTGCTTCTAGTGTTAAAAGAGTTACAGAAAGAGAGAGAGAGTCAAGGAGATTGAATAGGCGGGAGGGGGGGGGGGGTGAGTGTAAAAAGAGAGGCTTGTGTTTGAAGAGGAGGGACGGGGGATGAGGCAAGAGACCAGCGCTCTGACGTCAATGGACCGGGTCCCCTGGCGTCGTGCCAATAGGGCCCTGTGTGTGCGTCTGCCAGCCATGGTGACTACGACCAGGGACACTGGAAACGGGTGGGGGGGGGTGTTGTTATTTCCCTTGCCATCCCCGTGGCGACCGAGCCTGATGGACCCAGCTGGCCTGGCACAGCATCATCCGCCACAGTCTTGATTACACACTCTCTCTCTTTGCTTCTTTCTTTCTCTCTCTCTCTCTCTCTGCCTATTTCCATCTCTGTCTTTCTTTCTCTCTCTGCATACAGGTATATCTGTCTCTTTCTGTTTGTCTATTTCATTCTCCCTCTCTCGCTCTGTGTTTCTGTGTCTCATTTTCATCTGTCTTCTCGTCACTCTTTCTCACTTTCTCTGGGCTGCCTACTCTTAGTCTCTCTATATCTGATGTATCTGATGTCTACCTTACCCAACGTCCCACTTTCATTCCCGCTCACTCTCCACTTTGAAGTTCTGTCTTGGTCCCGGTCTCCCTCACTTGATTTTGAACAGAAGTACCCTCTTTATTCTTCTGTTTATGTAGGATATTCTCTCTCTTGCTCTCTCACTCGCTCTACTATTATGATAGCTCAGCACTCTCTCTCTCAAATTCAATTCATTGGGGCTTTATTGGCATGGAAACAGTGTTAACATTGCCAAAGCAAGTGAAATAAACAATCACAAGTTAACATTAAACTCACAAAACAGAAAGACATTTCAAATGTTACGTTATTAACTATATACAGTGTTGTTACAATGTAGTAGAAATAGTAGAAGTACAGATGGCAAGGGAAAATAAATAAACAGATAAATATAGATTTCAATTACTTTGGTGTTTGTGCTCCACTAGTCTCCAAAATCAACTGCTTGCACTTTTCTTATCGCAACAGGTCCCAAACTTTGCTGCGATGATTGCAAACTGCAGTATTTCACCTAACACATACTGTCCCCCTGATATTGGCTAAGGGCTACTTCCCATGCTGTTGCAGGAAGGTCCATTTTAGATTTTTATGGATATACACTATCGTTTAAAAGTTTGGGGTCACTTAGAAATATCCTTGTTTTTGAAAGAAAAGTGACTTTTTTTCCATTAAAATAACATCAAATTGTTTAGAAATACAGTGTAGACATTGTTAATGTTGTAAATGACTTTTGTAGCTGGAACAGTTTTCAGCTGTGCTAACATAATTGCAAAAGAGTTTTCTAATGATCAATTATTCTTTTAAAATGATAAACTTGGATAAGCTAACACATGGAACACAGGAGTGATGGTTGCTGATAATGGGCCTCTGTCCGCCTATGTAGATATTCCATATAAAATCAGCCGTTTCCAACTACAATAGTCATTTACAACATTAACAATGTTAAAACAAGGACATTTCTGAGTGACCCCAAACGTATGAACGGTAGTGTGTATATATATATATATATATATTTAGTGCCTTCGGAAAGTATTCAACCCCCATGACTTTTTCCACATTTTGTTACATTACAGCCTTATTCTAAAATTGATTAAATAAAAACAATCCCTCAGCAATCTACACACAATACCCCATAATGACAAAGTGAAAACAGGTTTTTAGTATTTTTAGCAAATAAAAATAAATAACAGATTTATTTACATAAGTATTCAGACCCTTTTCTATGAGACTCGAAGTTGAGCTCAGGTGCATCCTGTTTCCATTGATCATCCTTGAGATGTTTCTACAACTTGATTGGAGTCCACCTGTGGTAAATTCAATTGATTGGACATGATTTGGAAAGGCACACATCTGTCTATATAAGGTCCCAGAATTGACACTATGTCAGAGCAAAAACCAAGCCACGAGGTCGAAGGAACTGTTCGTAGAGCTCTGAGACAGAATTGTGTCGAGGCACAGATCTGGGGAAGTGAACCAAAACATATCTGCCGCATTGATGGATCTGCAAAGAAGAATGGGAGAAACTCCCCAAATACAGGTGTGCCAAGCTTGTAGCGTCATACCCTAGAAGACTCAAGGCTGTAATCGCTGCCAAAGGTGCTTCAAATAAGTACTTAGTAAAGGGTCTGAATACTTATGTAAATGTATATTTCATTTTTTTTATTTGCAAACATTTCTAAAACCTGTTTTTGCTTTGTCATTATGGGGTATTGAGGAAAACAAATATACAGTGCCTTCGGAAAGTATTCAGACCCCTTGACTTTTTCCACATTTTGTTACATTACAGCCTTATTCTAAAATTGATTCAATAGATTTTTTTCCTCATTAATCTACACACAATACCCCATAATGGCTACCCAAACAATTTGCATTGTCCCCCCCCCCCCCTCCCCCGCCCTCTTTTACACTGCTGCTACTCTCTGTTAACATCTATGCATAGTCACTTTTAATAACTCTACCTACATGTACATATTACCTCAATTAACTCAACTAACCGGTGCCCCCACACATTGACTCTGTACCGGTGCCCCCTGTATATAGCCTCGCTATTGTTATTTTACTGATGCTCTTTAATTATTTGTTACTTTTATTTCTTTTTTTTATTTCTTTTTTTTTTTTTGTATTTTTCATAAAACTGCATTGTCGGTTACCTTTCTGGGATATGTGGGAGCGTCCCACCTCAACAACAGCCAATGAAATTGCAGGGCTCCAAATTTAAAAACAACAGAAATTCCATAATTAAAATTGCTCAAACATACAAGTATTTTACAACATTTTAAAGATAAACTTCTTGTAAATCCAGCCACAGTGTCCGATTTCAAATAGGCTTTACGGCGAAAGCACACCAAACGATTATGTTAGGTCAGCACCTAGTCACAGAAAACCATAAAGCCATTTTCTAGCCAAAGAGAGCCCTCACAAAAGTCAGAAATAGCGATTCAATTAATCACTAACCTTTGATCTTCATCAGATGGCACTCACAGGACTTCATGTTACACAATAAATGTGTGTTTTGTTCGATAAAGTTCATCTTTATGTCCAAAAACCTCATTCAAAATTGGTGTGTTATGGTCAGAAATGCATTGTCTCAAACAAACATCCGGTGAAAGTGCAGAGAGCCACATCAAATTACAGAAATACTCCTAATAAACATTGATAAAAGATACAGGTGTTATTCATGGAAATATAGATAAACTTCTCCTTAATGCAACCGCTGTGTCCGATTTCAAAAAGGCTTTACAGCGAAAGCACACCTTGCGATTATGTTAAGTCAGCACCTAGCCACAGAAAAACATACAGCCATTTTCCAAAGAAGGAGACGTGTCACAAAAGTCAGAAATAGCGTTATAAATATTCACTTTCCTTTGATCTTCATCAGAGTGCACTCCCAGGAATCCCAGTTCCACAATAAATGTTTGTTTTGTTCGATAAAGTCCATAATTTATGTCCAAATACCTCCTTTTTGTTCGCGCGTTTAGTTCACACATCCAAACTCACGAGGCGCGGGCAAGTCCAGGCGAAAGTTCAGACGAAAAGTTCGAAAAGTTATATTACAGTTCGTAGAAACATGTCAAACGATGTAGAGAATCAATCTTTAGGATGTTTTTATCATAAATCTTCAATTATGTTTCAACCGGAGAATTCCTATGTCTTTAGAAATGCAATGGAATGCAGCTAACTCTCATGGGCACACACGAGACTGAGCTCATAGCACTCTGCCAGACACCTGGTTGAAACAGCTCTCATTCTCTCCCCCTTCACAGTAGAAGCCTCAAACAAGGTTCTAACAACTGTTGACATCTAGTGGAAGCCTTAGGAAGTGCAATATGACCCCATAGACACTGTATATTCGATAGGCAATGACTTGAAAAACTACAAACCTAAGATTTCCAACTTCCTGGTTGGATCTTTGCTCAGGTTTTGCCTGCCATATGAGTTCTGTTATACTCAAAGACATCATTCAAACAGTTTTAGAAATTTCAGAGTGTTTTCTATCCAAATCTACTAATAATATGCATATTCTAGCTTTTGGGCCTGAGTAGCAGGCAGTTTATTCTGGGCACCTTATTATCCAAGCTACTCAATACTGCCCCCCAGTCCCAAAGAAGTTAAGGGCTTGTAAGTAAGCATTTCACTGTAAGGTCTACATCTGTTGTATTCGGCACATGTGACGAATAACATTTGATTTCATTTGATTTAGATCACAAAGCATAAACATTTTTTTTTAGAAATGTTTGCAAATTTATAAAAAAAAATGAAGTGGCCTCCATCATTCTTTAATGATGGAGGCCGGATTGGTGCAGAGAAAAGGTGTTGTTTTGTTAGGGTTAAGTGCCTCGCTCAAGGGCACGTCGACAGATATTTCACCTTGCCAGCTTGGGTTTTTGAATCTAGCGACCTTTCGGTTACTGGCCCAACGCTGTAACTGCTAGGCTACCTCCCACCCTTATAGTGCTTGGCAAGCAGGAGCGAAGGGCACTGTGTCCTACTGTTGCTATTCATGCCCTTCCCATTGAGTAGCAGACTGTATGTATCAAGGTGACATTAGATGGTTATCAATATTTTATTTATTGTGTCGGCGGCTATCCTAATTGAAATGAAATCATGGGAGGGAAAGAAATTGCCACGTTAGCTACCGCCGGCGACACGACCATGAAGAAGCTGGCTGCAGCTCAATCAGCCTGAAAAAAATGGTATACTGCCTCTAAGCCAAAGGCAGCAAGGACTCACCCAGCGATAAGATGTTTCACAACATATGTATTGCAACAGTTATCATTACTTATCGTTTTGTGGTCCTGTGTGGGTCAGTTAGTAGAGCATGGCGATTGCAATACCAAGGGTTGCTGGGGCCAGCCATACAACAAATGTATGCACGCATGACTATCGCTCTGGGTAAAAAAATATATATTATTAATAATTTTATTATTATTATTATTATGAACAGCTATGTGTAACTTATTCATACCCAGTGCTGTGTCTTCTAACATTTAACCCCCCCCCCACTCCATTCAGATGATGGCCAAGACCAGTGAGCCAGGGCCGGGGCCGGGTCGGCAGCACGAGAGTCACCCGGAGGAGACAGAAGAGGAGCTAAGGGAGCACCAAGCCCTATGTCCCCAGGACGGAGGCCACATGTGTGGAGTGACAGTCAAGCAGGAGCCCCCGGACCCCCAGGAAGAGGAGAGGGACCACAGAGATAGGATAGTTGACCAGGAGCTGCTCTTCAGACAGGTACGGGACAGAGAGCAGGAAGAGGAGGGGACACAGAAACACACACACACAATCAAACATAACATATTCATGCGTACACACACACATATTCAGGCATACACGCATAAATGCAGACACACAAACACACAAACTCACAACCTAATTGTTGCTGTTACAGCTTCTCCTTTTTGTAAATGTGGTTGGCATCACCAGTGGACAAGAGCTGGAGTAGACAGACAGACAGACAGACAGACAGACAGACAGACAGACAGACGTGTCATGCTTTGGTGATAGTGAACAGAATGTAGGCTATTTGGGTTTTTAGTCAGTTCACGAAAAACAGACACCCACACATGGCTTACTCTCGCTGTATGGACACACACACACACACACACACACACACACACACACACACACACACACACACACACACACACACACACACACACACACACACACACACACACACTATACTCCTTCTCTCAAAGTGAAATAGCGTGCAGGTTTTTGTCTGAATGGCTGAGGGCAGCCTCACGCCTCCTCTCTACAGCTGAATCTGAGTCTCCCTAGGACCACACACACACACATTGACACACACATCGTCACGGACACACACACACACACACACACACACACACACACACACACACACACACACACACAAGACCATGTCCTCCCTGTCTAACATACAGCACTGCAGTCGGTCCAAATCCAATCAACTGTCCTCCCTGTTGCCATGACGCCCACAAACCCTACATCCCGGCAGGAAGTAGAGCACTGGGGGCCCTTGGGAAATGAAGTGTTAGAACAGGAGTATGCCCAATCGAATCCTGGTCTGTTAGTTACAGTAGTGGCAATTCACTTAGTGGCAATACAGTTTGCGAATCTGAATCCCAATAGCTCCTTATGACAATCACCTATAGCCAGCCCCACCAGTAGTCTTTAATAGGAATTGGGGTGACTATAAATGAGATCATTTGAATACCTGCATACTTACAAAGCATTTGTCTCTGTATCTTTATGTTCCTGAATCAGCTCACACGTCTGATTCACGTCTGTCTGGCTGTGATAATGGAGATGCATCAAGCGCCATCTTCTGGCTACTAAGATATCTTGCATGCGGTTCAACAGATGCACACGATAGCTGAATTTGGAGTGTGTGTGTGTGTGTGTGTGTATGTGTGAGAGAGAGAGAGCACTTACGTGTGTGTAATATCACTCTTTCTCTCTCTGCCTCTGTCTCTCTTTCTCTCTCTCTGCCTGTCTCTCTTTCTGTCTCTCTCGGGTCTCTCTCTCTTTCTGTTTCTCTCTGTCTCTCTCTCTGTGAGCAGCAGGATGTGTTGTTGGAGCAGCAGAGAATCCACCAGTTGAGGAACTACCAGGCTTCGATGGAGGCAGCCGGCCTGTCAATCACCTTCCCAGCGCACCGCCCCCTCTCCAGGGCCCAATCATCTCCTGCCTCGGCCTGCTTCCCCCCCATCGTGGTGCAGCAGGAACCACCCACCAAGCCTCGCTTCACCACCGGCAAGCACCCTTGACCAACACACACTAACACACGTGCGCACTCATGCACACAATCGCACACACGCTCCAACACTCTATCGCTCTCTCTCTCTAACCTTCAGTCTGCAAGGGCTTAGCTGCCTGTTCTCTTAGATTAATGTGTCCTCTCTCCCTGAAAAAAAAAGAATCAAGTCCTTGACTCGTTCCCCTCTAAACCACTCTGAGAGCCCCAGTGTCCAGCATACTGATCAGCCATGCAGTGCAGGGTGTGGGTGTCTGTATCTGTCTGTATCTGTCTCTCTCTCTCTCTGTCTCTGTCTCTGTGAGAAAGAAAATGGGAGTGGAAGTGCACTGAGAATCTATGGCTGTGTCCAAAATCTGTCTTGCCTACTACTTACCAAGACGACATACTGTGTACTCAATACTAATCGTACGACATACTATTTAGAACATACTGTTAGGGTACCAACGAACGCAGTACGCATCAAATGTCAACACACTAGGCTCATCCATACTGAGAATGTGTCATCGAGTGCGTGGTCGCGTTGACTGCTGCCGTTCGTTCGTTTTGGTACAGCACGTCAATGTATCTGTTTAATCAGCCGTTAAGCACACGAGAGTCTGAAAAGACGACTCTCTTCCTCATTAGTGTGCAGCGAATTCTACGAAAATCAAAGGCCAAAATGCGTATGACATCCTGGCATTTCAAGCACACTACATTTCCAAAATGTCACATCCTATAAAATGTTTGATTTTCACATACCCACAATGCCTAATATTTAGAACGCATGTACGGATATTCGGACACGGTTATTGTCTCCCAAACATGTCCTAACATCGTTTTTCCTAACTCTTTGTGTGTTCCCATCACCCTCCAGGACTGGTGTATGACACGTTGATGCAGAAGCACCAGTGTATGTGTGGCAACACCAACACACACCCGGAGCACGCCGGACGCATCCAGAGCATCTGGTCTCGACTACAAGAGACAGGACTGAGGGGCAAGTGTGAGGTATGGAGACCATCACCGAAGCTCATCTCTTGGATATGTATCAATAATCTATACTGACACACACACACACACATTGTTTCACTCACTTAAGCACTGAGCTACAAGCAGAGGTTATATTGAGGCCTGCTCTGTGTTTTCACCCGTACAGTCTTTTCAGATTAGTGCAGAGACTAAGGGGAGAAATCCAATTTAGAGTATAAATTCTGTCAGATTAACTGAGGAAGCTTGTTCGCCGTCCTATCTCAATAGTCAAATGTGGCTTCCTTTTCCCATCCAATCTAGACTACTGAGATGAACCCATTATTCCACTTTCAGAGCGTTCTAAGGCACCATTTCTGATCAGGAGGGGGCAGTGTTAAGCCATGCTGCCCGACCTCCCCATTGACAAAACACCCCACAGCAAGTTGCCCATAAGCACAGATCTAGGATCAGCTAACCGTTGCCAAATCCTAACCTTAACCATGTGGCCGAAAAAAATCTAAACTGACCTTAGATCATTGTTTAGCTTCGGGCCTTGTTTTGAAGTATTAGGTTGTTTTGAAGTGCTGGCAGAGATAAAAAAGCTTATAGTGGGTCTTATCATGCCCTGCACCTGTTCTGTGACAATCCACATACACGCACTCATGCATGCACACACAGACGCACACACACACACACACACACACACACACACACACATTTTCTCAGCGAGAGACATTCTTTTCTCTTCATCCTAGAGGTCTAAAAACAGCCTAATGGTTCCTAAATGGAGATAATCTTTCCTGCATCGCTGTGTGCGTGGCGTGTGTGTGTGTGTCTTTATCTTTAATTTAAAGACCCTTGCTCCCTTATGATCTGAAGCCATTCTTGTGATTTTGCTATTCATTGAAAGTGTTTGTAGGCCTATGTAAGCCAAATTGTATCTATGACCGTAATGCTATCTATCCATTCATGTTTTTTATACGTTCTATTTATATCTGTAAATTAACCAATGATTTCAAGCCACACCCGGCCATGTTTACAGACACCTGCGTGTGTCCTTTGACACTATATAAACCAGTGACCAGCAGTGTTTGTCATTATACCCTGATGAAGACAGCTTGTCTGTCGAAACGCCGGTTATGAGGTTATTCAGTTATTGCATCTGAGCTCCTAGAATGTGCGGGTCTCCTGTGTCTGATCTCTCCCGCGTCTCACTCGTTCATTGCATCATCGCTACGCTTGGTTGCACAGCTGCCTGTCAGTCTTTCCCGAATGGCACAAACAGAAATAACATCAACAAATAAACAAGCAAACAAATTCCACCCCCAGACTTCCTCTCCTGTCTCTCTCTCTCACTCACCCCTTTCAGACCTCATTTACGACCACCACTGTTACTAATTGGAGATTCCTGGCTGCAGGTCTTACCCTGCTGCTACCCCCCCAACTTCCCCCCGTCCCTCCTTCACTCTCTCCTCTTCATCCTTCCATCCTTTCCATCCCTCTTGTCCGTCAAAAGCGCAGGTGGCCCTTGGGGATTCGTAAAGTAGCAGTACATTATAACAAATGGGTACACAATTACAGATTCTGGTGTCATAGTAAGTGTTACCAGGCCCTGTAGCCCCCAGTTCCACTCCTATTCCCCAGGCGCTATCATTTGTTGACTTCTGTAACCGTAAAAGCCTTGGTTTCATGCATGTTAATATCAGAGGCCTCCTCCCTAAGTTTGTTTTTTCCACTGCTTTTGCACACTCCGCCAACCCTGATGTCCTAGGCGTGTCTGAATCCTGGCTTAGGAAGGCCACCAAAAATTCTGAAATTTCCATCCCCGCCTACAACATTTTCAGCCAAGATAGAACTGCCAAAGGGGGTGGAGTTGCAATCTACTGCAGAGATAGCCTGCAGAGTTCTGTCATGCTATCCAGGTCTGTGCCCAAACAATTTGAGCTTCTACTTTTAAAAATCCACCTTTCCAGAAACAAGTCTCTCAATGTTGCCGCTTGTTATAGACCTCCCTCTCAGCCCCCAGCTGTGCCCTGGACACCATATGTGAATGAATTGCCCCCTGGAGTTTGTCCTGTTAGGTGACCTAAACTGGGATATGCTTAACACCCCGGCCGTCCTACAATATAAGCTAGATGCCCTCGATCTCACACAAATTATCAAGGAACCTACCAGGTACAACCCTAAATCCGTAAACACGGGCACCCTCATAGATTTCATCCTGATCAACCTGCCCTCTAAATACACCTCTGCTGTCTTCAACCAGGTTCTCAGCGATCACTGCCTCATTGCCTGTGTCCGTAATGGGTCTGCGGTCAAACGACCACCCCTCGTCACTGTCAAACGCTCCCTAAAACACTTCAGCGAGCAGACCTTTCTAATCAACCTGGCCTGGGTATCCTGGAAGGATATTGACCTACTTCCATCAGTAGAGGATGCCTGGTTATTCTTTAAAAGTGCTTTCCTCACCATCTTAAATAAGCATGCCCATTCAAGAAATGTAGAACTAAGAACAGATATAGCCCTTGGTTCACTCCAGACTTGATTGCCCTTGACCAGCAAAAAAACATCCTGTGGCGTACTGCAATAGCATAAAATAGCCCACGCGATATGCAACTTTTCAGGGAAGTTAGGAACAAATATACACAGAAAGCAAAGGCTATCTTTTTCAAACAGAAATTTGCATCCTGTAGCACAAACTCCAAAAAGTTCTGGGACACTAAAGTCCATGGAGAATAAGAGCACCTCCTCCCAGCTACCCACTGCACTGAGGCTAGGAAACACTGTCACCACTGATAAGTCTACGATAATCAAGAATTTCAATAAGCATTTTTCTATGGCTGGCCATGCTTTCCACCTGGCTACCCAAATCCAGACAGCTTATGTTCTGAAAGAGCTGACCCCTACAAATCAGCTGAGCTAGACAATCTGGACCCTTTCGTTCTAAAATTATCTGTGGCTATTGTTGCAACCCCTATTACTAGCCTGTTCAACCTCTCTTTCAAATTGTCTGAGATCCCTAAAGATTGGAAATCTGCCGCGGTCATCCCACACTTCAAAGGGGCAGACACTCTAGACCCAAACTGTTACAGACCTATATCTATCTTACCCTGCCTTTCTAAAGTCTTCGAAAGCCAAGTTAACAAACAGATCACCTACCATTGCGAATCCCATCGTACCTCCCTCCGCTATGCAATCTGGTTTCCGAGCTGGTCATGAGTGCACCTCAGCCATGCTCAAGGTCCTAAACGATATCATAACCACCATCGATAAAAGACAATACTGTGCAGCCGTCTTCATCGGGGGTCTCTATGGGGGTGCCACAGGGTTCAATTCTCGGGCTGACTCTTTTCTCTGTGTACATCAATGATGTTGCTCTTGCTGCTGGTGTTTCTCTGATCCACCTCTACGCAGACGACACCATTCTGTTTACTTCTGGCCCTTCTTTGGACACTGTGTTTTAACAACCTCCAGATGAGCGTCAATGCCATACAACACTCTTTCCGTGGCCTCCAACTGGTCTTAAATGCTAGTAAAACTTAATGCATGCTCTTCAACCGATCGCTGCCCGCACCCGCCCGCCCGTCTAGCATCACTACTCTGGACGGTTCTGAATATGTGGACAACTACAAATACCTAGGTGTCTGGTTAGACTGTAAACTCTCCTTCGAGACTCACATTAAGCATCTCCAATCCAAAATGAAATCTAGAATCGGCTTCCTATTTCGCAACAAAGCATCCTTCACTCATGCTGCCAAACATACCTAGTAAAACTGACTATCCTACCGATCCTTGACTTTGGCGATGTAATTTACAAAATAGCCTCCAACACTCTACTCAGAAAATTGGATGTAGTCTATCACAGTGCCATCTTTTTTGTCACCAAAGCCCCATATACTACCCACCACTGCGACCTGTATGCTCTTGTTGGATGGCCCTCGCTTCATATTCGTCACCAAAACCACTGGCTCTAGGTCATCTATAAGTCTTTGCTAGGTAAATCCCCGCCTTATCTCAGCTCACTGGTCACCATAGCAGCATCCACCCGTAGCATGCGCTCCAGCAGGTATATTTCACTGGTCATCTTTCCTTCCAGTACTCTGCTGCCAGTGACTGGAACGAATTGCAAAAATCAATGAAGTTATTTACCACTAACTTTAAGCATCAGCTGTCAGAGCAGTTTACCAATCATTGCACCTATACAAAGCCCATCTGTAAATAGCCCACCCAACTACCTCATCCCCATATTGTTAATAATTTCTTTGCTCCTTTCCACCCCAGTATCTCAACTTGCACATTCATCTTCTGCACATCTATCACTCCAGTGTTTAATTGCTAAATTATAATTATTTCACCACTATGGCATATCTATTGCCTTACCTCCCTAATCTTACTACATTTGCACACAATGTATATCGATTTTTCAATTGTGTTATTGACTGTATGTTTGTTTATCCCATGTGTAACTCTGTGTTGTTTGTGTCACACTGCTTTGCTTAATCTTGGCCAGGTCGCAGTCGTAAACGAACTGGCCTACCTGGTTAAATAAAGGGGAAAGAAATACAAATAAAATGACAATAAAATTGACCAACTCTCTTTCTTTCTCTCGTCCCCCCCTTTCTCTGCAGTGTATACGGGGGCGGAAAGCCTCACTGGAAGAGCTGCAGACGGTTCACTCTGAGGCCCACGTCCTTCTGTATGGAACCAACCCACTTCGACAGAAGCTAGACAGTACGTTCTACACCAGGAGTGCTATTCTAGGATCGGTCCATATAATCCTATTCGTTGTGATCTAAAAGGAACAACGGGTGCTAGATCAGCATTCCTGAGACCCTTTGTGGATATGGGCCCAGACCCAACTGGTTGTTGCTTTGTACACTAAACAGGATCCGTTGTGTAGATGCTCATGGTATATTGTGCAGGGCGAATCCCTGCTTCCACTGAAGTCAAATGTTCACCTTGTGTCTTCCACTGACATCGATGCGTGTCAGAAGTTCAGATTGACCCATGTGTCTTCGAAGTAGAGGAACAAGATTGCCTAAAGTATGACGGTGTTACGACAATAATACAACACCCGCTCTCTCCCTCCTCTTACACCTCGGCTGTCTATTATTACAGGGCAAAGCTGGTCTAACGATAGTGATCCTCTACCAGACCATTATCAACTTAATGATCTACATTATTGCCTTCTGTGTAGACCAAAACAGGGACACTCAGTACATCTCCCAAGAGATTGTTTTGTTTACCAATACAATTTGAATTTGTTTTGGTTCTATTCTTGTTTTTTTTCTCTCGTCTGATTTGGAACTTGTAGAACTTGTTCAAATCTACCTCTAAGCCGTTGGCCCAGCTGTTCGCCACCTCTCTGCCAATAATGAACACGCATGCACACATGCACGCGAGCACACACACACACGCCATTTTCCATGACATCACCCCTCCTTGTTTACTCCCTCGCAAAGTTTACTGATCCATCACCTAAAGACTTCCTCTCGGTTGGGAGAGTGAGAGAGACTGACTTTTTGGGCTCAAACATCTCACTATGACCGCTCTGGCTTTCATAGCCGAGTTAGCCTCTTAGCCAGCAGTGCCTGTGCAGTAAGGTAGTCATTACATTTGTGGACTTTTTTGGACCAGAGTCTCTCAGCCTTTTTTGGTTACTGTACCACCAAGTACATTTTGCTCTGCCCGGAGTACCCCTGAAGGACAACCTCATGTGCATTTTACCAGTAAGACTCATGAAAACAGTACCCCCTGTGGATAGGCCAAGTACCCCCAGGGGAACCACTGTTTTGGACTGTGTTCAACTGTGTGTGATTATGTTGTATATTCTGTCTTGCATCAATGGTGTGGGGGTGTGTGGGGGGCTGTGTGTGTGAGTGTGTGATGAGTCAATCTATGAGCGTCTGCTATATGAATTCATATTTATTCAGTGTTACGATCAACTCAGGGCCCACTAAGAAGAGTGACCGTTAACCTAGACACATTTTAAATGTTCAGGCCAAAAGGTGAAATGTTGCTAGCGTATATTCTCAAATCATGCAGGGTGTTGTATTTAGGGTTTGGGGTTTCCACTTGATGATGTTTTGCTCGAATTTGTACCGGTCAAGATGAATTTGTATCTCAAGGGGGGGATATAATGTCTAACCTAGTCATCTTGCAGGCGCTTCTCGTCTGGAGGGACTAGAATACTTTCTAACATGCCTACTGCATGACAAGGCGGTTGGACAACTCTTAGGTTATGTTACGGTATGTTACTTCATATTCACCACTATGGTATACAGTGCTGTCACAGAAACAATGGATAAGTGGGATGAAGGGGGGTACTGAATGAAGAGGAAAATGACAATGTGTCATTAATTTGTTGTCACAACAAGAGGGGAGAGGAGGGAAGAATAGGTTTGACAAAATCAAGTCGTTTACACTAAGAGAGAGAGGTTCGTCATTTTTTCCCCCACCACAATTAAAATGGCATCTGTGTATTCTCGCCTCTGTGGAAGTTCACATGGTCAGAGTCTGGAGTTCAGAGGTCAAAGGCACCTGCTGAATGTCCTGGGCGTCCATGAGTATTCTGGAGGTCCCCTCTAACCTCTCTCTCTCTCTCTCTCCCTCTCTCCCTCCCTCTTTTTCTCTCTCTCTTCCTCAGGTTCAGTTACTCCCATGTTTGTGAGGCTGCCTTGTGGAGGGGTGGGGGTAAGTCACTCTCTTCTACTTCTTCTCTTCTACTCCCCTGTAGAAATAATGAGAGAGAGGGGGATGGAAAATCAGACCAACATATTGACCTAGGGATCGACAAACACACATAACCTGAGTTCACCCACTCACTCCAATACACACACACACACTCCCGGACACATATAATACCTTTACTTCCACAAGCACACGGAAGTGGAAGCACACATGTGCATACACGTGCACGTGCACCCACACACACAGACGCCATTGTCACACCCCCCTAAGTATCCCTCTGAACACACAATACACAGGCAGTGCACCCCCCCCCCCACACCCACACACACACACTCTACAACACACAGCTTGTTTATAGAAAACATCTGGTCACAATTACCCACTCGACAGAAAGCAGAGCAACAGTTTTGGTTGCCTCTGGTGCTCCAGGGTGGTGTGTGTGCGTGTGTGTGGTGGGAGAACAAACAGCAACACTTTTTCTCTCTCTCTCTTGCTCTTTACCCCCCCCCCCCCTCACTCCTTCTCCACAGTTCTCTTCTCCCCACCCTGTCTCTCCCCCACCGCTCTCTCTCCCTGTCTCTCCCCCGCCTCTCTATCCCTGTCTCTCCCTTCCCCTGTCCCCCCCCCCTCTCTCGGGGGTAGCTAGCTGGGTCTGTTACGGCGCCTGCTGGCGTTGGTAGGAAACAGAAGGGGCTCTGCTCTGTTTTATGGAAATGGAACTAAATTGTTGTCTTCCTGTAGTCCCAGCACAGCGCCTCCGCTCATCAAATTACCCTGTCAGCCTTAGCAGAACGAACCACTCTTTCATTCCAACACGCTCCCCCCTCTCTCTTTGGTCTCTGGGTCCCTCGCTTTTCCCTCTCTTTTATCCCCCTATTGCTCTTGGTGTTACTGGCGTGTGTCTTTCACTTCTTCTTACTCAGTCTTCCTCTCAGAAGTTGCTTTTGTCAGGACTGCTCTACTTTTCCAGCGTTACGCTTTCTTCTCTGTTAGTGACTGGAACTGCTGACATACTTTGGCAGTGTCCCTCCCTCGCTCGATATTCTCTTTTACTTTCTTACACACTCCTCAGTTTGTCCCTCTGCACGTTGTCCCATTTCTTCTTCTTTTTTTTCTTTTTTTTTAGCTTGCTCACTTTATTACGCAATAACTTGATCACTCATTTCCTTGGTCACTTTCTCACTTGCTCGCTCGCTCACTCACTCACTCACTCACTCTCTGGTGCAGCCATCACTCTTCAGTCAACTCACCCTCCCTCTCCCCCGAAACATCTTCCCTCTCTTCCCCTCACCCCTCCATCCCCCCCCCCCCCCCCCCCCCCCCCCCAGTCTTCTTTTTATCACAAATGCGCCACAGACCCGTAATTCGTGACAAAGTCCTTCTTGGCGCGACTTGAAAAGGCCCACGTTTTCTTTTCTTTTTTTTTCTCTAGCCTCGAGCGTTCATGCAACTGAAAGCCAAATGCAGCAGGCAGGGATCGCCACAGTCAATGTGTGCTGAGTCTGTCGGAGACCCCAAGGTTCACAGAAACCCTGCAGGTCCCCACACACTCCCTCTTTCTCTCTCCTCCTCTCTCTTTCCCTCTGCCAGGTGTTTCCTTCTCTTAAGATTATTCCGTCTCGGAATTCAGTTGGTCATCCCAGGCGTGTGTGTGTATGTGTATGTGTGTGACTTCAAATTGGTTGCAGGGTCAACGAGGAGTTAAGCGTATCTCTGCTAAGAGTGTTACAGCGGTGTGTAGATTTTAGAGCTGTGTGTGGTGTTTGTGCAACAGTATGTGGAGCACGGAGTAGTGATGTGTAGAGTGCGTGGAGGTGTAGAGATGTAGGTAGTTGTATGAAGTGTGTGCATGTTTTACTATACTTGTGGGTGCAAGAAGTCCTCACAAGAATAGTAAACCAACTAAAGTTCTGACATTTTGCCTGTCCTCACTTATAAAAAGCCTATTTCAGGGGTTAGGTTTAGGGTTAGAATTAGGGTTAGAGATTAAGATTAAGGTTAGGTTTAGGGTTAGGAGTTAGGGTTAAGGGTTAGGGAAAATAGGATTTGTGTGTGTGAGAGAGATTGGGGCCACTCGGCAGGCGTGTGTCAGCATAATCAGCCCTGACTGATGAATGCCTGGCCTCTCTCACACACACACACATACACACACGCACACATATCCACAACAGCAAGACTAGCCAGCTCCCCCCAACCCATCCCTCTCCATGTCTTCATCCCCTTGGTAATATTTCTCTCCATCTATACCCCCCATCTCTTCCAAAAGTACTCGCTTGGCTCAATATTGACGCTCCATGTCTATGAATATACAGTAAGCCATCTCACCTCTCTCGTCCCCTTTAAAATCACACCTCTACTAGCATCCCCTTTGGGACCTCAGTAGAAGCACGTTCAAAAGACTCTCTTGGCGGACAAACGTGTGAAGAGCAAAGTACCTTCCCCTGCCCCTGCATTGACCTGTGTGTGTGTCTCAAACGGGAGTCATTCACGTCAGTTGGACAGACCCGTAACTCACTCTGAGGGTCTCTTTACTGCTGCCTCTTTTTGCTCAGCAATCAAGTCCCTTTTTTCCTTCTCTCTGTGCAAGCTGTGATATAATAGATTTGTAACACTGTGTGCGAGTGTGGTTAGGGGCTTTGTACTGTAGCTTGTGTACTCATGCCTCCTTTCACTCTCTCTACATCTGGTAGGGTTGCGAGGACAGATAGTACCACAACAATCCCGGTCCAACATTGTCCCATTGTATAATTTTACCTGTTTATATTGTACATTATACATGTACAATTTATATACAATTTATACTGTTTATATTGTCCCATTGTATTATACATTTAGGCTATACACAAACATTAAGAACACCTTCCTAATATTGAGTTGCACCCCCGTTTGCCCTCAGAACAGCCTCAATTCGTTCAACAGGGATGCTGGCCCATGTTGACTCCAATTCTTCCCACAGTTGTGTCAAGTTGGCTGGATGTCTTTTGGGTGGTGGACCATTCTTAATACACAGAAAACTGTTGATTGTGAAAAACCCAACAGCGTTGCAGTTCTTGACACAATCATTTTGCCTAGCACCTATTACCATACCCCATTCAAAGGCTCTTAAATATTTTGTCCTGCCCATTCACCCTCTGAATGGCACACATACACAATCCATGTCTCAATTATCTTATTTAAGCAATAATGCACGAGGAGGTGTGGTATATGGCCAATATACCACGGCTACGGGATGTTCTTCAGCACGACGCAACGCGGAGTGCCTGGATACAGCCCTTAGCCGTGGTATATTGGTCATATACCACAAACTCCTGAGGTGCCTTATTGCTATTATAAACTGGTTACCAACGTAATTAGAGCAGTAAAAATAAATGTTTTGCTGTACCCGTGGTATACGGTCTGATATACCATGGTATACGGTCTGATATTCCATGGTTGTCAGCCAATCAGCATTCGGTGCTCGAACCACCTAGTTTATAATGTGCATTATAAATATAAATATGCATTTGTGCTTGTGCTCACAGGTGGACAGCGACACCATCTGGAACGAGGTCCACTCGTCCAGCGCTGCTCGTCTAGCTGTGGGCTCCGTCGTGGAGCTTTGCTTCAAAGTGGCGGCTGCAGAGCTCAAGGTTAGCCTCATGTCCCTCGTCACCATGTGTTTGTCTATGCGTCTGTCTGTCTGTCTGTATGCCTATTACCAATGATAATGCCATCTCGCAACTGATGCTAAATGCTAATGCTAGCACCATCTCAGGTGAACAGGTGGCAGAGTGGAGCATTGATAATTAGACGTCATTAGCAGTGCTACCGCTAGCCCCACTCAAGTGAATGAAAGGGCTTGTGTATCTTCATTAATATAGCCTTGTTAGCCATACTCACTCTTAACACCTACAGACTCGGTAGGAATGCCCCCCTCCCCACCGCAAATCTTTCAGACAGACACCCCCGCCTTCCCCTCCTGCCTTCCTGTGTCTGTGACCTTGCTGGATTATCACTTGAACCCCGCTGGCAACCTAGCGCATGGGCACCACTGAGTTGCTAACGCTAACAGTCCCTGCTAACACACAAATTTAACCAGGCAATCAATCAATCAATAAAGTTTATTTTATATAACCCTTCGTACATCAGCTAATATCTCGAAGTGCTGTACAGAAACCCAGCCTAAAACCCCAAACAGCAAGCAATGCAGGTGTAGAAGCACGGTGGCTAGGAAAAACTCCCTAGAAAGGCCAAAACCTAGGCAGAAACCTAGAGAGGAACCAGGCTATGAGGGGTGGCCAGTCCTCTTCTGGCTGTGTCGGGTGGAGATTATAACAGAACTATGCCAAGATGTTCAAAAATGTTCATAAATGACAAGCATGGTCAAATAATAATCAGGAATAAATGTCAGTTGGCTTTTCATAGCCGATCATTAAGAGTTGAAAACAGCAGGTCTGGGACAGGTAGGGGTTCCGTAACCGCAGGCAGAACAGTTGAAACTGGAATAGCAGCAAGGCCAGGCGGACTGGGGACAGCAAGGAGTCATCATGCCCGGTAGTCCTGACGTATGGTCCTAGGGCTCAGGTTCTCAGAGAGAGAGAAAGAAAGAGAGCATACTTAAATTCACACAGGACACTGGATAAGACAGGAGAAGTACTCCAGGTATAACCAACTGACCCTAGCCCCCCGACACATAAACTACTGCAGCATAAATACTGGAGGCTGAGACAGGAGCGGTCAGGAGACACTGTGGCCCCATCCGAAGATACCCCCGGACAGGGCCAAACAGGAAGGATATAACCCCACCCACTTTGCCAAAGCACAGCCCCCGCACCACTAGAGGGATATCTTCAACCACCAACTTACAATCCTGAGACAAGGCCGAGTATAACCCACAAAAATCACCACCACAGCACAAACCAAGGGGGGTCGCCAACCCAGACAGGAAGATCACGTCAGTAACTCAACCCACTCAAGTGACGCACCCCACCTAGGGACGGCATGAAAGAGCACCAGTAAGCCAGTGACTCAGCCCCTGTAATAGGGTTAGAGGCAGAGAATCCCAGTGGAGAGGCAAGTCAGTTAAGAACAAATTCTTATTTACCGTGACGGCCTACACCGGCCAAACCTGGACGACGCTGGGACTCCCAATCACAGCCGGTTGTGATACAGCCTGGATTCAAACCAGGGTGTCTGTAGTGACGCCTCAAGCACTGAGATGCAGTGCCTTAGACTGCTGCGCCACTCGGGAGCCTGCACACCGCATCAGAGCAGACCTGGCTAATGGAGACGAATGACGGTTCCTTCTCAGAGCCGTTAGTACAGCATGTTAAATTACTAACACTCACGTGGAGTTTCTGCTAGGACTAGTGGCTTCAACAAGCACTGTCACTCTCATTGTTATAGTAGAGTTGAAAGCATGATCTATTGTTATTTGAAGGTTGTGGTTAGGAGTGTATCAGTTGAAATGAGTACGTGTGCCATCGAGTGAACAACACTTGTTATTGTTACTGAGATGAGGGTTTGATTCAGTTACTTGTTTGATTCATTCACTGACTCGTTTGGTCATCCATTCATCTATTTATCAGTCACCCCAATGGATTAATCGAGGACATGGTCTCTCTATCTAGGAATGAAGACCTGAAATAATCATGAAAATTCCTGCACTCTACATAGGGGTTAGAGGTCACAGGAAGTTATCTCCTTGCCGCTTAACACCATCTTAGCATACACACACGCAACCCCGGGGGGGGGGGGGGGGGGGGGGGGGGGCAGACTAACATCACCTGCAACCCCCCTAGCCTGTCCGAGTCAGCATTCCATCAGCATCTTCAGCGTTTTTACATTTATAAATCGCATACTCTCGCTCTCACACATACAGCTCTTTGAAAGCGGCCCCTATCGTCAGACAGGATCTGAGTCCCTCCTCTCCCTCTGCTAGAATAATATCCTCTGTGGACAGGCGAGGTGGAGTGCAGTAATCTACAGCAGCTGCCTCAACATCATTAGACTGGACTACAGGGACACAGGTCCCCTCACCATGTCCCTGCATACCACAGTCAGTCACGGCCCCCAAACACTGGGCGTCCCCATATTACACAAGGACCCTAAAACAGTCGGCGCGGGAGTCCCCTAGGTCCCCACATTAACACAGCATCCACGTCTCGCACTGCTACTCCCAGCTGACATCCACACGTGTGTGTTTGTGTGTGTGTGGTGGCAGGGGTTGTGTCTGTGTCATCAGCAGTGTCTGGCCCTCCGCCCTGTCAATGGCAAAACAATTAACTGTGAGCCATATCGGGATTTAAGGACAGAGAGGGAGAGAACTAAATATTGCATGGAGAAACTGGAATGCGTGCATGCGTGTGTGGGTGCACGGGTTGGTGTGCATATATATATATATATATATATATATATATATATATATATATATATATGTGTGTGTAAGCGGGTTTTTTCGTGTGTGCGTTTTTGGGGTTATGCGTTTATCTGACTAGGAGTGTATTTCAGTATGACTGCTCAAGGGCTTATTGGGCTCCCAAGTGGCGCAGTGGTCTAAGTCACTGCATCTTAGTGATAGAGACACCCTGGTTCAAATCCAGGCTGTATCACAACCTGTCATGATTGGGAGTCCCATAGAGCAGTGCACAATTGTCCCAACATTGTCTGGGTTTGGCTGGTGTAGGCCGTCATTGTAAATAAGAATTTGTTCTTAACTGACTTGCCTAGTTAAATAAAGGTTCAATAAAAAATTATGGGTAACATGGTTCCGTCTTCTCTGATTGGCAGAATGGTTTTGCTGTAGTCCGGCCCCCTGGACACCATGCAGAGGAGAGCACACCTATGTAAGTCCCACCCCTTTTATGTTTCTTCCGTCTCATTCGATCAGATCTTGTTGACATCATTTTGGAACAGTAGAGAGATTTTGAGCAGAATCAAATGTTCAGAACCTGTCAGACTCACAAAATGTATATAATTTTTTTCGCTCCCCTCCCTCGTCTCTTATCATTACATTACATAGGGGATTCTGTTACTTCAACTCAGTGGCCATCGCAGCTAAACTCTTGCAGCAGAGGCTCAGTGTCAGTAAGATCCTGATTGTGGATTGGGTAAGTTTACCTTGGACTTCCTGTGCTTCCACACAGAATAAGGCAACAAATAATGTGACCTATCTTTCAAAAAAAAATATATATATATATTCTGTGAGTGTAATATTAAGACAATACATCAGGGTTCTATATCTATGAAACACATAACGTCAGTCGTTAGAGTCTGTCATATTGAAAATAGTCCACATGCCCAGGAAGAGATGGCAGCTGGATGTTGGTAGGATCATTGCTGGGTTCACTATACGGCTTCCCAAAGCCTTTGAACCTCTTTTCATTTCCTGCCGTTTTTCACTGAGAGACTTCTACAACTAGCCCTGTCATCCAGTCAGCAAGCACAGTTTTCTTTTTACTCCTTTTTTTGTATTAGAAAATGTCTCGATGTAGAAACGTATAAAGCAGGGGGACACTGTAAAAAATGACACTCGGTTAAAAAACAAACCTTCTTTAAAACGTGTCAATTGTATGAGATAAAGCCTCAATATAGAAGCTTAAGTCACTTTTTTTTATGTTTGACTATGTGGGAAGGTCTGTTAAAATGAAATGGATGTCGTAGCGATGGGATTTTTAGGACTGACTTAACCCAATTGATTGCCTAAAACATATTCAACGCTCTGAACCATCACAAAGAGTTTGTAGGGTTGTGGTATGTTAGATAGTGGCTAAGCATGGCAATTGATATAGTTTGTTTCAGGGTGTCCACTTTTCTACTTTGGTGTAACTCTTCTATGTCCATCTGACGACTGATTCAAGTTCGATGTTGTTGCTTAGCGCACAATGCTTATGAATAGGTGTTTAATTTGAAGACCTGATCCAAAGTCAGTTGTTAGAGTCAGGGAGAAGACCTAAACCTGCCTACCCCCGCCCCTCTCATATCTGTCAGGATGTTCACCATGGCAACGGCACACAACAAGCGTTCTACAGCGATCCCAACGTTCTCTACCTGTCACTCCATCGCTACGACGACGGCAACTTCTTTCCTGGCAGTGGAGCGCCTGATGAGGTGGGTGGCAGAGTTGGGGATATGCTCGCGTGTGTGCCTGCGTGCACGTTTGTCTATGTTCACTTTGACAAGTGCTTACTGTTCTTCACATCCCTGGCACACATGTAGACAGACACTGGTAGCTCAACCGCCTGCACAGTGTACAAGATTTCAACACCAATAGTTTCTGTGTGTGGTTACAGTAGGCTAACATATGTCAATGGCTTTAGGAACAGCAGTAACATCAGGCAGGATTTAGGCTACCAACTTCCTAGCCAGTTGTAGCTCAATCTTGGGTGCAATGATCACATTCCCACACTGACTAACTGTGTGGAGGCTCATTGATATAACGTTACGTTAGCCTAAGAGCTACAGTAGAAAAGTTATAAATTATATAGCTGTCGGCTATAATGGCCACGACTTACCGTTCTTTGTGCAGCTTCAAATGTCGAACCAAGTTGGAAATTGTTGAGCCTCCGTCTGTAATTTTCTTCCCGCATGTTTTGCAAGTTTCATTCCGTTTTTTGTTGATACAGTGGCGTCTTTATATCCGAAAATAATAATTTGGGGTATCATCTTTCCAAGGGCTCCATCTGAATTCACCTGCCGACGTTCCTCTGCACTGCCACGCACAACTTTTTGTCAGCTGGCACAATTTGATTGGCTGCTGTCCGATTCAAACTGTAATCCGTTAAATGAAAAGTTGATGCGCTGCACACTTTTTTTAATAGCATCATTTTTTTATATTTGGGCTTGGGGAGGGTATCAAGTCAGGTCGAGTCAAAAGGCTCAAGGTCAAGTCACGAGTCATTGGTATTAAAGTCAAAGACGAGTTGCAAGTCATCATATTTGTGACTCGAGTCCAAGTCATGTGGTTTGAGGCAATACCTCTGTTATTCAGAGTATTCATAACATGGCTAACTTAGCTAGCTAACATACATTTAGAGAAAACAAGTTATATTAAGTGGCTAGCTAGCATTAGCAATGTTTGGTGGTCAATGAGATTGAGAGCTAACGTAAACTCACCCCATTCCATACAAATGTGTGCAACCGCAACATTCAAACGAGGCTACAAAGAAAACTAATGGGACTGTAGTGACTGTGTTGACTTCAAAATCTGAGGTGTGAACTAGGTTTCTATACAAGCGTTGATCAACATGGTAATGGCTCTATAGTATTGGAGAAAAGTTGAAAAAACGGACCCTCCACTACATCGTGATGTGTCATGTCGTAACGTACAGCACGCATAAAGCAACTATTTCTGTCTTACAATCTCTCTCCACCAGGTGTAGCACTTCTCTCATCGTTTAAAAACAAGAAATGGACAGTGACAGGGGTAAGGGGGGGATACCTAGTCATTTTTTGCATCATCATTGCATGCGATCATCATTCTCAAAGCCGCTGTTTACTTCTAAGATCACTTTAGCACCGCCCTAAAAACCTGATTCAAATTCGACACAAACCTTCAAATAGGTATCTAATGACACATTATATAAATTCTTTATAGTGTTTTATTTACATTTTAGAGGCGATAAGGTGATAAGTTGGACAGATTGAGTGAAAAAAAGCAATTTTCCCACACAACATCTCTCCTTCTCACTATCACGCATTAGCTTTGCTTCCCCACCCGCCATTAAAAAAAAAGACCCGACGGGGCTCATTGCCTGCTTGAATTATGCAGAAACGGGCAGCGTTTAGGTCATGTAATTGATCATGTTGGAAAGGGGAGAAATTGTGCTTTACAATGATATTGACATTACAGTTGATCTGGAAGTATTACGTTTTTGGGGCGCTAAAATAAGGGCAATTGTACGGACCGAGGCGATGTACGAGTTTACGTGAGTTTACTATAGCTAACTAACCAACAATGTAACAAAAGTATAATTTTGGATTTGAAAAACTTCCTCAACAGGCTCTGCATTTAAGGATCACAGTAACGAGTACTCCTGTTTCAATGTTCAATTATTTAGCCATTTAAACAATTACTTTTCTAAAGAAAACTGTTTTTTCCACTGTCCTCACTGGCTGTCATGCATTTAAAACGTAGGAACATTTCCAAAAATCGATGGACCCTTCTCTAAGCAACGCCCCAGAATTTTGGCGCAACAAATCACAGCGCTCCCAATGGAGAGCAACTATCGTCGAGTGCGACACCTCGGACAGTGTGTTGCCAATCTAGCGACTTTTATTGGTAAAAGAGGCAAGCGACAAATGCAGTTACTTTTCAGGCTGCCTTTGAGGAGTTGCGAGCATTTCTATGGTTTTGATAGCATTAAGCGTATATAGCCACTTAATTCTGCAGCAAACACGAATGGGAGAGGCTGTCTGTGCAACGGGGACCGCAGCAGTACCGTAAATTGGTGCTGTGATGTCGTCATCTAGCAACTTTAGCGACAAATTAAGAAGCCAGTAGCGACCTCTCACTGAAAAATTGTTGACAACACTACTCAAACAAGCTCACGTTTTTCGTATTCAAAATGGCAACACAAAGAAAACTCAATTGTTGCTAGTATTCCTTGGTAATTGCTACAATATTATATTGGCAGTCATCTAACATCTCCTGATTCAGGTTTCTTAATGATGTGGTCATTAGCAAGGCCTTCTACCACTTAGGTCAGATTATTATTGTTGCTTGTAAAATGCCCAGACTTAATGTAAAAGTGTGTTAGTGTGTGTACTTGTGTGTGTGTGTGCATGCGTGTGTATACTAGAGCGCGTGCTCTCGTCTGGCAGGTGCAGTCTGAGCTTTGACAGGTAAATGGCAGCAATCCCAGCAGTATTTTCCTAGATGGAGGCTGTTCTACAGAAGAATTGTCTAGAGTGTGTAATAGTACAGTATATGCATGTAATTTTGCTTGAGTGTGTGTGCATGTTGTGTATGTGACTAACCTATGTTGTGTTGTGTGTGTTGTAGGTGGGCACTGGGGCAGGTATGGGCTTCAATGTGAACATGGCTTTCACCGGGGGACTGGAACCACCCATGGGAGACGCAGAGTACCTGGCTGCCTTCAGGTAACACACATGTCACACACAGACTAGCTACCACAGAGTATGATGAGGATTTCTTATGCTAGCAACATCAGCGTTAGAAATCAAGAGGGAGAGAAAGAGAGAGGAGCCAGTTTAGTGGTGAATTTACAGCGGTGGGGGTTGGCTGTTGGTGTGTAAAGTGCTCAGGGAGCACTTGGCTGAGGAGAGAGGTGTATATCAACAGACTGAAGGTCCCAGTGCTCAGTTTGTCCTGACAGTTCCCAGCTCTGGAACCATATACACACTGCTGTCATGTCGCAAGTCTACAGACGCATATTAAAGGGATGATTCACTCTAATATCACTCAATGCCTTCTTGACGTTAATGTAGATGATTCCGGATGTTGTCTTCCTCCAAAGATTTCAACTTAAGCCGAAGTGACTGATAGAGTAAGCTATTGTTAGCGTTAGAATATAATACATATTAACAGTTGATTGCAGATTCAGGACAACTGTAGATGTTTTTGAGGGGGTAGAAATGTAGATGAACTAAGAAAACGGATTGGGTGATTCATGTCAAATATCCCTGCCAAATTGGAGGCACAAATACAACCATGTGAACATCACTTGGGGTCAGACCTGGGTCAAATAATTGAATATGCTTCAGGTGCACTTGATTTAGTTTGCCCTGTACAATGCAACCAAATGGATAGTCCCAAAAGTGTGTATATTGTCCACATATTGTCTATTTTTACAGTGATAGCTATTAGCAGGATACAGTACGTCAATGTTACATTCAAGGCAGAAATACTGAGAGAAGTGTAACTAACAAAAGGTCATGCTATGCCATGACTGTATGGAATTCTCTTGTCGTCCAAAAATAACTGAACTCATGATACTGTAATGCCTCCTTTTCACAGCTTTTGAGTGGCCTCTATATGGCTGAGAGGCAGGGAGGCTTGAAGTATGATGTGTTGTAATACATGGCCGAGTCAGGCCTTGTGGCAGCCTCTTTTATATGCCAAGCAGGCTGATGCCAGGGCTGAACTCCATTAGGTCCGCTCTCTGGGGCTATTTATAACCCACCTACACACTCACACTTTACACACACACATTACATGAGCATGTGCATATAAACATCCAGTAAACACACAACACAACACACACTCTTGCAGGCATACACACCTACCCGTACACACACAAGCATACATGGCATTGCATGCAAGCATAAACTTACATACAGTACATCCACACACACACACTCACACACACGCAGACATGTGGTTGGGGCGCAGGGCAGAGGGTGATTCACTTTGAAGATGAGCCTGTCTGGCCAATTGGTCTGAGCTGTCAGTGCAGGTAGACAGGAGACACACATCAAACCACTCTGTCTCAGTCTACTGACTGGCTAGCTGCACGCTATACTATACTAACCAGGACAATGTGCCCTGCTAATGTACCCCAGACCTCCACATAACCCTGCTCCTCACGTAACCCCACACTGACCCTCTCACATCGAGACAGATGGATCACATGCTGTACAAGCCGCAGTATCGTATGTTCATATGGATGTGTACAGTATACAAGAGGTGGGACATGATACATATTAGGGCGCATATGTACCTATATATTGTATATACATATCTATGTCGACAAACCCTCAAGCACTGTGCCCTCACCAATGTGTAGCACGTCTTCAGGTATTGTCTCTTCTGTTGTTGTATATAAAGACACATTTTATGCGTGTATGCTCAAATCTGTCCTTTGTTTTTAAACCACCCTGCCACGTTATGTTGGCGCTGCACTTGATAGCAGGGAAATTGTTTGGAAAGGGTAAGAAATCTTGTTTGTTGATACTCTGTGACAATGCAGTAGTTACAGATTTCAGACTGTGGGAAACATTGGAGTCAACATGGGCCAGCATCCCTGTCGAATGCTTTCGACACCTTGTACAGTCCATGCCCCAACGAATTGAGGCTGTTCTGAGGGCAAGAGGGGGACCTATGGCCAATAATCTGAAAGGCTGATACCGAGCAAAGTCCATGACCTTTATGAGATAAAGGATTGATGTGCCCAATCTTAAATGATACTGTTGCCCCTACCTGTTTTTACGTAGACCTGAATGAGATGCAGTAAGTACACGCAACATAGTATTATAGCCCCACCTCAACCTCCTGGCCCAGCTCCACGAGGGGGCCTCTTTCCTGTACGAGGATGGTGCGCGAGTTGGGAGCTACCGCAAAACTACCAAAGAACCAGGTAAGGATGGCAGTAGAACAATGCGAAATGCAGCAGGATATATTGTGGAGTGGGCTTGGGACGCCACAGAGAATGGCGCACAGACAAGCACATATCGGCAATCCTGCATTTTCTGTGGCCGAGAAGCAACGCGATCCACAGCTGTGCGCAATGCTGGGGCTCACGGACTTGCTGAAATGGAGCATTTAAAAAGAGCAAGCAACGGGAGTGGAGACAGGAGGCTCGGAGATGAGATGGAGATAGAGATGGCACTTATTGATCGACAAGAAAACAACGCTGGCATCGGGGCACAAGACCAGCTGGGCCATGGGGTTGGAGCAAGCAGAGGCTCGCTTGATTGCGCCAGTCGGCACCCAGATCCAAGGGGCCCGGTGCCAGTGACGTTCCGGTCGGACCTGTCACTGCCCAAGGTCACTGACAATGATGAAGTCGATATGTACCTCGCAACATTTGAACGGATGGCGGCTACGTGTGGCTGGCCGAGAGAAGAGTGGGTGATTCGGCTTGTCTACTAACAGGAAAGGCAGGAATAGCCTATGTGACTATGGCCATCGTTCATGATTATGACAGTGTTAAGGAAGCAATACAAAACTAAATATGAAATCAGCAAAGACAATTATAGAAAGCGCTTTCGTGAAGAAAAGACAGAGGCGGGGGAATCCCCTCAGGGATTGTTTGTGCGTCTCCGGGAGCTGGCCAGGCGCTGGATACCACCAACGGAGCACACAGTTGAAACTGTCCTGGATGTTATCGCGCTTGAACAATTCCTTCTGACGATTACATCTGAAATCAGAGTTTGGGTTTGGGAAAGGGACCCGAAGTCTGCTGCAGAGGCGGCGCGTCTCGCAGAGGTCTACATGTCTGACCAACGGGCCTTTTTCCAATGCAAACACAGTGGCAGCTGCTTGACCCAGTCGGTTTGTGGGATAATCCGGGACACATAGTAAGACACAACACACAGTCTTCTTTTAATTGGCAAAGGGACCGTAGGTGTTTTTCTTGTGGCCTAGTAGGACATAAGGCAGACAACGTAATGTATGGCGCGCAGAGCTAATGTGCTTTTGTGCTACTTGCCTACGTCTAGTTTACGCCCTAGTGAGTTGCAGGTTAATGAGCAGCTATGTGAGGTGTTTCTAAATGGCAAGTTGTTGATGGCTTTGGTTGATACTGGCAGTACACAAACACTCGTTAGGGCCGGTCTAATTTAAGTTAGTTGCAGATTATGGGCCTGTAGTACAGGTTATGTTTACTGTGCATGACCATAGGTGCATGACCATAGGTTCATTCTGTGTGAAGAGATGGTTGATGGCCATATGATGTTGTCCTAGGGACTGATTTCCCCATATTGTCAGAGTTGCTAGAGCCAAAGCAGCGTCTACAGCACCTAGGGACGATATTGGGGTAGATCCGAAAGCGAGGCTCACTATGAATGGAACCAAGTGTGCTGTGGCCCGAGAAGAGGTCTTGTACTTGAGTTTCCACATTGGCCCAGAGGGCATGTGCCCTCAAGTGGACAAAGTAGCAGCCATCCAAAACAGTTCTTCGCCTAGCACACGAGCTGACGTTTTGTGCCAGACTTCTCAGATGTGGCCCTACCCGTAGAATGAACTGACCAAAACCAAAGAGCAGAAACAGTTCCTGTGGACCACAGCCTGTGAAAAGGCATCCCAGAGTCCCAAATGGGTGGTATGTAGCCATCCAGTTCTGGTCAGTCCAGACTTCGCCAAGCCTTTTGTGGTGCAGACTGATGCATCCAACGTGGGGCTGGGAGCTATGCTAGCTCAGGGAGAGTCGGACAGGAGAGATCTGTTCTGTTCATCGGCTGAAAATGGAAATCACATGAGTCCAGGTATTCAGTGGTTGAGAGAGAGCACATCGCACTGAAGTGGAGCATCGAGAGCTTGAGGGTATTACCTTCTTGGTAGCGCTTTCCTTGTCCAACATAGTTGCAGACTATGTTGGACAAGGAAGCCCTTCTGTACTGCCACATGTACCATGATTTGTTTGTTATTTTCAGCCTGAGGGCCATGTAAGAAGCTATATCAAATCTTCCTTTACTCAGTTTTTGTTTTATGTCCCTTAATAAAAAATAGCAAAAAGGTTCAAATGATTGGGTGATAGGTTGGCGCCAAATCTGTATCTCCACTGCGCTGTACCAGCACCATGGACAGTGCATGCTGCAGCGTGTGTGTGTGTGTGTGTGTTTGTATGTAGGGAGGCTATGGAAAGCCACTCGGCGGTTAGGTATGACTCCATAGAGTTTCCATAGAAAGCATGGAAAAACACTCCTCATCTGTGGTCGGCTACGTGAATAACGAGGTAGGTTACGTGAATAACGAGATACGCCTCTGCCTGTAATAATTTGATTTATAAGGAGGGGGTCAAGTTTACGGTTGAAGCTGCTTCACTCAACTCTGCCTCACGCCGCACCACTATAGAGTTTAGTTAGCTTCTGAGCTTTCTGTAAAAGGTGTTAGTGTTATTAGCCTATTTAGCTCTAACCAGCTAATCTACCGCTGCCACGATGGATATCAGAAATCAAACCACCAAGGCCGCCGCAAAGCCCAGCAGCTACGATGCTGCCGAGCTCCAGCTAGCTCCGCGTGAAGAGCGCACCCCCGTGTTTGCAGTAGGCCGGCATTGCGTAATTTATTACGTGGGTGGATGGAATTTGATCCACAGAAGTGCCGTATCGCATCGGCTGTGTACAGCTGCATTCACATAGGCTGTTTGTAATAGGTGAATTACCCTATCTAGCTTGTAGCCTATATATTCATTACCAAACAGACCTTTCTTTACTGTGTAGGGCACGGAGATGGGCTACAGATTTCGCGCCAACCTGTCACTTCAAAAGCACTCAATGGTCTCGTAGTCTCGGCATTTGCACGTTATGTTTATTGTGGTATAACGTGATATAAGCAGAGTTCAATATAATTCCAACGCAAGAACCCCCCCCCCCCAAAAAAAATGGTGCCCCCTCACCGATGTCAACTACCCCCTTAGACCCTGCGCCAGGATAAAGTGACTGTCGACTTCTCATAGGCTAGGTGAAAATTCCACCACTTTGATCCACCTATCCAATCCTATGAGATGTACACAAGTAGATGGAGAGAGAGGGGAATTGATTTGACATGTTTTCTTACACTTTCCATGCCAATAAATCTTCTTGAATTGAACTGAGAGAAGGCGGGTCGGGGGGCTAGCTTGGGGGAGTAGGGGCTAGGGGTCAATTTAGGAGTGACAGGGATGTGGGTCTTCCCCTTATTTCACCCAGCTGGCCCCCGGCGCTCATCAATCCCACAATGCTGCAGTGAGTGTCTCCTCAGCCTCTGATTTACAGCACCCAGAGGAAAATGGCCAGCACAGCCCAACAGTCCATATATCTACTCTCCCGCCATCTCTCTCTATCTTTCCCTTTTTTTACGTGTACATTTTAGTAATTCATCAGACGCTCTTATCCAGAGTGACTTAAAGTAGTGAGTGCATGCATTTTTCTGTTTCTTTTCATACTGGCCCCCCGTGGGAATCGAACCCACAATCCCGGCGCTTCCCTTTTATACGTCCCTTTCTCTATCAAACACACAGACAAATCCACCCCGTCGCACTCCTTATTCTCTCTCGCTCTCTCGCTCTCAGCCAGTGCCACATTGCATTTGCAGGGGATCAAGCCTGAGCCTCCAGAAAGGGAGGAAAAAAAGATAAGAAAATTATCCCCTAATGAAAACCAGAAGTCCCGTCTCTCTCTCCTTCCCTCACGCTCCCTCTCTCATCATGAACTTGGGGAACAGAGAGGAGAATTGAGCTTAATTCAAACCAGCTCTACACAACGTGAGATGACAAGGCTTTGAAGTGTGTCGGAAAAGCCGTTGAGCCTGACATGTAGGCATCGCTAGCGTTAACCCTTTGTTGGTTAGTGGGTTTGGGCGGTATGGTTTTCAGTTTTTTTTGGTGTTCAGTCAAGCTATAGTATCTTCCTCCTCATTCACTGCCCTTGTTTAGGACTCCACTTGAGAACACACCACACACCCTGGTGGGGTGTTCTGCGGAGGAGAGGTTAAAGCGAGGAACGGAAAGGAGGAGTGGAAGATGGAGAGAGTCCCTAGAGAGGGAGGTTTCCCTGGTTCTTGTCAACGCCACTGAGTGAACAGCTGCCTCCATTCTGAAAGCGTGTTCGCGTGTGTGCATTTGTGTGTGTGCGGCTGCATGTCTTAGCACTCAAAGCATTCAGGGAATGGGGGAAATGATGAGGACTTGGGTGAACTATGAGTGAACAAAGTCCCTTACCCCTACACAGACTTCTCAGGCCCCCAAAAGAGTGCTCATCTTCCTGCTCCATCTAGTTTATTCCCTCCCAAAGTGAAACAACACAACCTCACTGGGGAAAAAGGTCAAGAAAACACTGCAGGTGAACGAGAGAGATGTGGCTCATCTCATCTTCTCATATCTGTGAAAAATCCAATAGCTTCAGGAATGCCCCAGCAAAGATCAGGGGAGGAGCATAATTAATAATTAACATAGTAAGACTCCAGAGCCACTTCTGTGGGAAGGTTGACGTGTTGGGCGACCACCTGCGGAACTGATCTTCAGGGTGTTTCAGTGGTCTCGATGAGCATTGTAGGTAGAGCGCATTGAGTAGGCACACGTGCGTCGTCAACATTTTATTTTTTATTTTTTATTTTACCGTTATTTTACCAGGTAAGTTGACTGAGAACACGTTCTCATTTGCAGCAACGACCTGGGGAATAGTTACAGGGGAGAGGAGGGGGATGAATGAGCCAATTGTAAACTGGGGATTATTAGGTGACCATGATGGTTTGAGGGCCAGATTGGGAATTTAGCCAGGACACCGGGGTTAACACCCCTACTCTTACGATAAGTGCCCTGGGATCTTTAATGACCTCAGAGAGTCAGGACACCCGTTTAACGTCCCATCCGAAAGACGGCACCCTACACAGGGCAGTGTCCCCAATCACTGCCCTGGGGCATTGGGATATTTTTTAGACCAGAGGAAAGAGTGCCTCCTACTGGCCCTCCAACACCACTTCCAGCAGCATCTGGTCTCCCATCCAGGGACTGACCAGGACCAACCCTGCTTAGCTTTAGAAGCAAGCCAGCAGTGGTATGCAGGGTGTTATGCTGCTTGGTTGGACTACATGCGCGCACTGTATATTTGTACGTGTGTGCGTGCATGTGTTTTTATGCATATGCGTGTGTACACACTGTGTGTGTCTGTGTGTGTTTCTCAAAATGAATACTACCGCGCTCCAAGCATGCAAATTGGAACACGGGAGGGTCGGCGTATGAGTCCAAATCAAGGTATGTGAAATGGAGCACGGAGGGCACTTCTCCGATGCGTACTCCGTTTGTTGATATTTTGAAGCATGCGTCAATGCAAGCTTCAACGCAAAGTATGTACAGAAATAGGACGCAACCACGTAAAAAACAACATTTCTTTAAATTATTTGAGCTGAAGTATGAGACAATCAACTCTAACTTCAGAACAAAATGTTGCCCTTTCTCATATTTTGCCTAATGACAATATTTTATCTTTTTGTAATGTTAATAAATACATACTGTGTTCATTTTGGCATGTTTACATGCCTACAATGCCCACTGTAGTGTGCATAGATTGCAAGCCAATAGAAAGTCAATAGCTTGCTACTACTGTTCGCTAGCTAGATACCCACGAAGAATTGGTAGCTAGCTACCCGCGAAGAATTTACATCTACCTTACATTATTTTTAGGTGATTTTTGCCTGTTTAACTAGCTGGCGAACTAGATTATTACAATTCACATATTGATAGCTGATTATTATGAGGTAAAACATTTTGTTTTATGTATGTTTTGTTTGGTTTCTATTGTTGCAATTGTCCTGGCTGTACGATGCTTCTCAGATGTTATGTTTTCTGTGTTCTCTACACTTTCGTCCTCACAAGAACGTATTCAAGAGAACATCCTCGGAGAATGCACTCGGAGCATGAGAGTGTGGAGCACAGTAGTATGCATATTGAGATACACCCTGTGTGTGTATGTGTGTGCGTGCGTGCGTGATGAGGATATTACAGTGGGTCAGGGGGATTTGGGTTAGGCCTGACTGTCTCAGGAGAAAGAGGTGTTCAACCCTGAGGCTTAGCAGGTCCTCCCAAAACAAAAACGCTCACACACACTGCCGGGATACACAGACACACATACCTACACAGTCCAACCAAGGTCCATGTATTGAAGAACACACTGAATGTGCAACAGGTAATGCCTAAACATGTTGTAAGCACATTTTATTCAACTTTATTTTTCCTTAAAGGCGCAATGTGTAGAAATCATTCCAGGTGTGGGATCCTAATTTGATCACCCTGTTGCAGGAGAACTTTCCTGCACTGCAGGACATTTTAAACGTGTAGTATATTTGAGGTTTGAAAAGGCTTCTGAAGTTTGTAATTTACAACCATTAATTATAATTCAAAGAACAAAAATAGGACAGCACTCTGGTGAATAAACTGAAATTGACATATTTTTATTGCTGCACAAACGTTTTGGGTATGAGCCCTTCTTCAGCGTGCAAGGCAATCAATGTCACGACAATACCACACACAGGTGGGTAAAATGATAAATTCTCAGTCAGTATTGGCCCAATCAAGGGATCCCAGCAGAGGGAGCATGACAATCAAATAAAAAAAAACATGACAATCAAATAAAGATAAAAAATATATAAACACAATACAGATACTGTACATTATGATGTCATTGCCTAAATGTTTGTCATACATATTTATAACTTACAACCAAAAAACAAGAAAAAGAACATTCCTCTTTAAGGCCTGCTAGGGAAGATTCAAACGCTTTACCAAAGTTGGAGTCGCTGTGCAATATCTATTAACCACTTCCTTGATCAACCTTGAAATGGGACTGTAGGTGGACACCAAAGTTGCAGAGGGAGGAGAGGAATTCCTTTGACGTGGTTCCAATATTGCATTCCACTCAGTTTGTCTTACTGTCTTAAGGCAATTGTTCCATAATTCTTCTTTATACCCTCTTGTTTTGAATCGTTCACGTAAATCTTTGGCATGTACACTACCGTTCAAAAGTTTGGGGTCACTTAGAAATGTCCTTGTTTTTGAAAGAAAAGCAAAAAAAAATGGTCCATTAAAAAAACATCAAATTGATCAGAAATACAGTGTAGACATTGTTAATGTTGTAAATGACTATTGTAGCTGGAAACGGCTGATTTTTAATGGAATATCTACATAGGCGGACAGAGGCCCATTATCAGCAACCATCACTCCTGTGTTCCAATGGCACGTTAAGTTTATCATTTTAAAAGGCTAATTAATCATTGGAAAACCCTTTTGCAATTATGTTATCACAGCTGAAAACTGTTGTTGCATAGGCAAGTCAGTATAACTAGGCTAGTCAGTTTAGAAAAAAAATGTTTTTTACCATGACAGCTTACACCGGCCAAACCCGGACAACTCTGGGCCAATTGTGCGCCGCCCTATGGGACTACCAATCACGGCCGGTTGTGATACAGCCTGGATTCAAACCAGGGTGTCTGTAGTGATGCCTCAAGCACTGAGATGCAGTGCCTTATACCGCTGCGCCACCAGGGAGCCCAGCTGGTAAAATAAAAAGACGCAGAAAATAAACTTAACTTAAGGACAGGAAGCATGGAAATAGCACACAGAACGGATCTACCGCTTATCATACTTGCTTTCCATGAGAATGACAAAACTATAACTCACATTTCTATGTGAATTTGGTCGGGGTGCACACAACGCTACATGTTGCGCCTTTAATCTGAACAAACACATTCGGTGTGACTGCGCAGGCATGGGAGGTTAGAGCAGAGCAGTATACATTTCCCCTTGATATCCAAACCAGAGCACACCTCAGCGACGACACTTTACAGGCAGGAACTAGCTGACGGAGGCAGTAGGGTTTTGGATCCGACCCCACAAACCCAGGATGTCCCATAGCAAAGACGGCCTCGTAAATATATTTCAAACGTATTATCCGCCGGCATAATTAACCAAGCGTTTTTCATCTACCACATAGATATCCACTGATTCACGCCTATAAAAGCCCTCGTTTCCACTCACACTTGCTCTCTAATTGATCGCTCTGGCTTTCCCAAGGTTGTCGTCTGTTTTAGAGGGGGTTTGTTGATGGGGAATTTGATGATGTGAGCAGTTTCTGATGGAGGGATGACGTGTGTGTGTGTGTGTGTCTCCAAACACATTAGATCTGAGGGAGGTTGGGGAGGGGGTAGTGTGTGATGCTCCGGTCACCACGGTAACCGTCATACTTACTTAAGCTCCCCCCCGTCCAATCTTGTGGCTGGCCACATGAGTGCCTGTGGCCAGCTCACTCTTTGGGTTGGGGTATTTTATGTGCTTGATATTAATGGTGTGTGTGTGTGAGCACTTCTAAGCAGCTGAACAAATATTTCCAAGACATTACTACTCGCTTCATCTCTTTTGGATATTTGCAGCCTACATGTATTGCAACCACCGGGTCATGCTATCATTATCTTACTCTCATTTGGTCTCAATCATTCTCTCCTTCACTTCCTCACTTTACTCATCTCTTACTCATCTTCCTTCCTTCTGTCCACCATCCCTGTGCTTTATATATTACGCTGCCCGCTGAGCTAGTGCCAGAGGCATGCTGACACAGTCCGTGATGCACACACTCCGCTGTGTATCTCAGCTGTCTTGGGTACCAAGCCTCCTAAAAATACCGCCTCCCTCTCTCTCCCTTTGGGGGGAGGCCACCGCTGCAGACAGCTGTGTGTGTGTGTGGGTGGGCGTGGTTTGCCCATTGGAGGCCTATAATTGTGGCGACGAGAGCAGGATGGAAAGAAAGTGAGCCAGGAGACAACCGCCATGTTCCTGAGGTCAGCAAAGTAGAGGGTTCCTACAACATGACCCTGAGGCACCCCCTCACACAGCACCAATACGCTGCCTATCCAAATACTGCCGGGCCCCAAAAAGCACAGTGTGCTCTACTGCTTGTACCAAACACACAGTTGCACTGGGAGAGCCATTCATACTGTCACTCAGATAAGTCACACGGAACCTACACGAAAGATGCCCTGTCACAATGACAAACATTGTCACAAGTTGTCACAGGCACGTTTGTTATTAACATTCTATCTCAAACCGATTCCTCTCAGTTCACCGACAATGTTGACCGCATAAAATGATTTACACAGATTTACACTCAAGAAAGCTTTACTTAGAGTACAAGGAGTACAGCGAACACTCTAACTATAGCCTCAAAAGATGGAGGTTGTTTCCCAAATGGCACCCTATTCCCTATATAGTGCACTACTTTTGACCAGGGCCCATAGAATAGGATGCCATTTGGGACTCAGCCTGAGTCACTGTAACCACGGGTCGCTGTATCAAAGAGATACATTTGTTATCTATCTATTTTCCTTCCTCCAGCTGTGTGAGAGAGGGCAGATTGTAAAGGCCTCACTCGCCACACCCACACAGCCATCAACACAGACCAACGAGAGAGCCTCTCCTCCGAACTAAAGTATCATTGTGTAATTGTGTATTATTTTTCTCCGGTTCACTTTCACTACTACCTGACATGTGACCTCCTTGCTCTCACACGTTGTAGTTTGGGGGTTTCTACGGCCCTGTTTTTTGGAGAATGTTCCTCCCGACACCAGATTTGTGGCTTTGATTCCTGAATGTGAGGTTATATGTTGTTTACTGAATGTTTGGATTAAAGTGGCTGCCAATTGGCCAGGTACATTGTACTGTATGTGGTTCATAGACGGCTTAGCTGACAGTGTCCGAAAACGATACGCACACTTCAACGGGTCAGAAGGCTGTCGGTTGTTGTAGTTCTGGATGGCTAGTTAGCTAACAACGACAAGAAGCTGCCACGCGGGGAATAGTAGGTGTCTCGTTTCAGCTCGCTGTATCTTATTCTTGATACCAGGTCTTGGTTTGACTGACACGTCTATGCTAATATGGCAAAAACTGTAACAATGTATTTGAGAGACAACAAGTTCTCATTGTGCAAATTGATTCATGTGTTCAATAAACATTGGAGATGAAATATAGTTTACATGTCGTCAACAATCTAAGCCAACCCCGTCTGTTTTGCCCCATAGTTGCGCACGTGTCGGTTTTGTTGCTAAACAACCAACCCGTCTATTGGTTTGCGTGGACAGTACCAACATCAGCCTCTAGGTGGTGTCTACCAGTAGGTATGTTTAGGTTAGTCACTGAAGGTGATGATGGCACTGACTGCTTCTTGTCTCACTCTCACTCTTTTTTTACTCCTTCACAGGACGGTGGTGATGCCCATCGCCAATGAGTTTGCCCCCGACGTGGTGCTGGTGTCGTCTGGCTTCGATGCCGTGGAGGGCCATGCGTCACCCCTGGGAGGGTACAGGCTGACAGCCAAATGTAAGTGACTTCCTCCTTTTCCCCTTTCTCTCCACCAACACACTCGAATCTGACTCGAGTCACCAATTTGATGACTTGACTTGACATAAAATAAATAACCTTGACTTGGAGCCTCAAGACTCGGGATTCGACTTTGACTTGAGACTGATGACTTTAAATTATCATGGCATTATCATGTAACGTTTTGACACTCATTTTGTGGCACAGAGTCTCCGTGGATTACTCTCCATGCAGCCAGAGACAGTAGCCGCAGCATCGGACCTTGCAAATGAAACGTGCAACATATTGGCTAGTGAAATGCACAATTGGCACTCTGATTGGACCAGCAAACTGTCAATCAACACAGGTCGGGTGAACTAGTGAACAGATTGCTGATTTGCTGTACAGCTATAGGATCGGGTGCAGCGCAAAGATGAAGTTGTAGGGAGAGAGGATTGCCATAATAAATAAAAATGCAGCTCCAAAAATAGTTTGGTGATCAAGAATAATAACTGTCTACTTTGCAAGCTCACCAGCAATGGGGCATCAAGCAACAATTAGGCCTACTAGCTGGTCTTTTGGAATGTCAAAATTGGTTGAAATTGATCATTTACTTATGGCGCTTGCATTTGAAATTTGTTGTTAAAATGTATTATTACTAGGGCCTCCCGGGTGGCGCAGTGGTCTAAGGCACTGCATCACGGTGCCTTCGAGACTCTTTCCCGCGACCGGGAGGTCCATGGGGCGATGCACAATTGGCCCAGCGTCGTCTAGGTTAGGGAGGGTTTGGCCGGTAGGGTCTCATCGCGCACTAGCGACTCCTGTGGCGGGCCGGGCTCAGTGCGCGCTGACCAGGTCGCTAGGTGTAAGGGGTTTCCTCCGACACATTGGTGCGGCTGGCTTCCGGGTTGGATGCGCGCTGTGTTAAGAAGCAGTGTGGCTTGGTTGGGTTGTGTTTCGGAGGACGCACGACCTTCGTCTCTCCCGAGCCCGCACGGGAGTTGTAGCGATGAGACAAGACAGTAACTACTAACAATTGGATACCACGAAATTGGGGAGAAAAAGGGAGTAAAACAACAAATACATATATTATTACTGTGGTGAGGATGCACCATAGGCTTGTCTCCCCACTTGCGATCTCCAAACTCAAACGCTGTTCTTTGCTGTTGCTTTCACACATTTAAATGCATATGTGCTAAATCTATATTCCACCTATTCCTACAATAATTGCTAGCATGTAATAATTCTATACCGGTGTCGTTTATTGCAACACATTTCTGTTTGATAAGATAGATTTTCATTCAGCCAACCATTTCTTACCCTCTGAGTGGGCGCAATGTTTATTGTGCACATGAATGTTAACAAGACAGTTGTGTTTATTTAATTCAATGTCTGGTTTCGTTTGTTCATATTTCCGGGTTATGTCGGAGTTCCGTGTGTCTGTGTCCTACTGTATGTCTCTGTCATTCTGGTTGTGCGTAATAGGAAAGAGGCTAGGTGGCCTGAGCGCAATGCTTTGGAGTCAGTGTGTTGAATAACAGAGAAAAGTATTGTTTCCATGTATGAATGTTGAGGAAATATCGTTAATAAGTCTGATTAAGAAAAATATACCAATGTAACAATGGGTGTGGAAATTGCCTTTTACATTGTAGAACCAGTTTATTGGTTGTAAATACCAATGGGGTAACTGTATGGTCCTGGGAGGGGCCAAGTGAATATACAGTATGTACCTGTTTGAGCTATTATACAGTTTGGATTTGTTTTCTCAAGGGGAGGCTGTGCAGTCTTGCCCTCTACCTGTGCCGGTTCAGATAGGACAAGCTAAGTCTGACACAGGAGCAATTTCTTTTGGGCTGTGTATATTTTGTCAATCTACTTCTATATTTTGAATGATATGGCACTTTTACCATTGAATCACCAAGACCTGTAAATAAATCTACACTCTGACCACGTCAACCTGCCTTGCCTTCTGCTGATTTCATGCCCTTAAGACAGTTACAAGGTCCCTATTTTACAATTACATAATCAAAACGTGTTGTAGACAAAATAAGGGAAAGGGCTGTTTGGTAGCCTCAGTAAATAGACAAAGATTTGCAGTCATTGCATGTATAGATACATTTTTTACTTGACTTGAGACTTAACTTGAAAGAATTCCGCTAGTGTTAGGGCAATCCGCTAGCTGATCCCATAGACTTCCAGTCATTGCGCTAACATTATTTAGCAATCACTCCAGAAACGACCTTGTACTTACAGACACAAAAATAGAATCCATGAGTTTATCTGAGTCTGGCTAAGTAGAACAAATCTTGCTCGATCCCTTCCAGAGAAAGGCTGCATTGATCTAAGTGTTTGAGCCCACGCTAAGTGGTAAATGCAGAAACACTAGTTCTGGCCACGAGGAGGAAGAGTCTTGCAACCACACTTTAAAAAAACGTAGATTTAAAAGACATTGCGGCTGGCCAGCATGCGTGGTATGTGCCATTCTGACGGATGACAAAATCCGATTTATTTTGCTGGGTTGATCTGAAAGAGTCTAAATAGCCAATGACAGTCTCTTACGAAAGGTAACCAGACTCTAGTAACATTACCATACACAGTACCAGCTACACAGACATGATCAGATCAGATCAGATCCAACTGTTCTGGCCCTGTCCATGTAACCTCCCCTCACGTTCACAAAGCTACAGGATCTCAACTTTGTTTGGAAGCGCCTGTCTTTGGCCCAGGTAGAGCAGCACTCTGGCGTGCCAGCAAAGAGCTTTCCCAAAAACTATCTCTGAGATCTCAGCCTAAAGCTGGGTCTCTAAGAGAGGGGGATCCGAGGAGGGGGTAGGGTGGTATGGCGGAATGCATATACTTAAACCCCCGGAGGATCAAACACAGGCGGCCTGAGCCAAAATACTAAGCCACATTTATTCAGATTAAACCTGACTCGTATTCTGCATTTAGGCCGAGTAAGTCCCTGGTGCCTTCTCTTTCTTAAATCTAACGAGAAAATATGATGCAATACTGTTTTCTCCCTCCTCTTCCCCTCGCTTTCTGTATGCATTTCTTTGATTGCCGTCCAAGCTCCAGAGTCGCCGTGGACGAACTCTAACCCCAACCACATGCGTCTTCCTTTCCCCAGGTTTTGGATATCTGACCAGGCAGCTGATGGGGCTAGCCGGAGGCCGCATGGTACTGGCCCTGGAGGGGGGCCACGACCTCACTGCTATTTGTGACGCATCCGAAGCCTGCGTCTCTGCTCTGCTAGGAATCGAGGTAATACTTGAGAGCGAAGGATGGGAGGGAGGGAGGGATTTCTTTATTTGTTTTCATTCATTTGCCACTCCACCTGTTTAGGGAGCCTGTCTCTACACATCCAGTTCAATCAGGAGGTGAGAATAGAGCTCAGACGGCGCTGGGTGGTTATGCCGTCTTTCTGGGCCGTTGGCACAGTCATAGGTGTGGTGCTGAAAGGGCTTTGGCCCAATGCCGCCACCCACTGAGAGACCGAGAGAGAGAGAGGGGGTGGAGAGAGCTGGAACAGTGAGTTAACAGAGATCGCCATCCTCTCTTTCTCTCCATCCCTTATCCATCCCGTCTCACTTTCTGTCCCCACCGCCCAGTGTGGGAGGATACCACCGCCAGGGAGAGGGAGGAAGTAACAGTGGTCAAGTTGAAGAATCTGAGGTTAATTGTGGATGTGTGTAGGCTGGATCTGGAGCTGAACCAACTGTCTGTCGTCGTCCAAAATAGCGCCCTATTCTCTACGTAGTGAACTCATTTTGACCAGAGCCTTCTGTCTGCTGTGATTCATGGCACAGGCCCGCTGATTTTTCACAAGATAATGGATGGAGTCTAGTGTTTTCTTGGCCATGGCTTAGATATAATTTTAGATTTTGGTTCCATGATAACATGCTTTGGCGCTTTGAATATCTTCACCATAAGAATACTGTAACCAAATGGAGAGGAAAGTGTATGGTTGCTTCAGTGTCTATGTGTGTGTGTGTGTGTGTGTGTGTGTGTGTGTGTGTGTGTGTGTGTGTGTGTGTGTGTGTGTGTGTGTGTGTGTGTGTGTGTGTGTGTGTGTGTGTGTGTGTGTGTGTGTGTGTGTGTGTGCCACCATAACTGTTTCAGTTATTTGAGGTCTGGCTTCTGTCCTTATACATTTAAGTCAGACACTTTTTGTTCATCAAGAGGACTTGTGATGTGGGCACCAGCTGAAAGCCATAGGGACCATAGTGTCCTATCTAAATATTGAATAATGAATAGTCCACACGGAAATATTGGAAGACAATTAAACGGGTTGGCTAGTGCTGTCCCTTGGCTAGTGCTGTCCCTTGGCTAGTGCTGTCCCTTGGCTAGTGCTGTCCCTTGGCTAGTGCTGTCCCTTGGCTAGTGCTGACCCTGTATAAACAGATGAAGTGCTGATGTCATGTCTAATACAGAGGCAGTGCAGTGGTCAGAGGCTGAAATAGAACCTCTGATAGTAGTGCATTTCCAGGCCCCTGCGTCCTGCGTTTGTATAAACATAATTTATTTTGAGCAAGTGACCGTCTCTTAAGTGTTGCTGCAGACCAGACCAGACCAGGCCACAAACACACACCCTCTATGTGTTTTCTGTCGTTGGACAAGACATGCGTCCCAAACGGCATCCTATTCCCTCTATGGTGCACTCCTTTTGACCAGAGCACTATGGTCCAATAGGGTGTCATTTGGGACATAGACAAGGAGAGAACCTGCTTAAACCGTTTGCCAGTTAGCCCAGTGAAACTGGTAAACCTCCATTAACGAGAGGCGTACGTGGCTATAACTCGTAATGTACCGCCCCTCAGTCTAATAGTGCACCAAAGAGTGGTGTGTAAGTGTATTTTTATTGTCGTAAACCTGTTAAACGGAATGCTACCTCATGATTCAAAGGCAAGTAAACAGTAGCGGCTTTTCGGCATTTCGGTTTACCTTATAAGATCATAGAGTGGGTAACAAAATTGGAAGCACTGCTGGGATTTCTTTTCATGTGCGCACCGGCGCGTATTACTCCAGCAAAATGGACAACGAGTGAGAGATATTGGAAAGGTACTTAGCTGGCTAACCGTGAAGTTATGGATGTACATGCAGGATGATTATTCATGCACGCTGTTAGTATTGCACTAGATGCTGGCGAAGTTGAGTACAGATCGATAAACGCTAGGAAGAGATCAAATGGTCTGGTGAGACTGGACTGGGGGATAAGAGGACTGTGTTATTCCAGCCCTCCCTCCAGACAAGGCAGTAAATAAGCTCTTGGAACCGTAAAAAAAACAGATGGCCCTGCTCCAATGTGGATCTTGGGCCCGAAGCAAAACAAACAGAACAATAATGCTGAACCGGCGCTAATGAAACGTGGTCACCGCAACCAACCGCCCCAGAGAAAGGGAAAGCAGCGAACAACCGTTGCAGCTTTGATCTAGAGTGACAGGGACCAGCTGTGGCATTGGAGAGGAGTGGATTGCGGTCAAACCGTTCTAAACCCACCCGAAAAAACTCAAAGTCTGGAAAGGAATTTGAGCTCCACGGCAATGCTAACCTGTCAGAAGAGCTAGATCTTAACAGTTCTGAGCTGGAACAAGGTTTGCTTTGGAGGGGGAGCTACACAAACGTTCTGTTGAGCCTTAAAGGTGCAATCAGCAGTAGAAACAATAACAGTGTTGTCCCTGCCCTTGTTTTGGTAAAAAGCTAATGGTTGGTGCTGGAGAAATGTAACCACTCTCAAATTCATAAACCGAGCTATGGATGCAAGGACTGACCATCCATGTTTTGAAACTATAAGTTTGTTTACATTTACTTTGATTACAAACATTGGAATAAAACAAGCTTGGGTTCTGATGGGGTGAGACAGTCGAACTATGCTCATGAGGGATTTCTAATCAATATTCTTCAAGAGTCCAAAAAGGGATGTTGCAACTGCTGATTGGCCCTTTAATGCAATAACCTTAATCTGTTTACCTGCACTGGTGCCTTTGAATGACTCAGAGGTCATTGCCATGACGACGATTACAGTAACATCACACCGGGAGCCCGCAACGCCACTCTCCAAAGTCCCTTCTCCTCCAATTTACCACTGAGAGTAATGACTTGGTTTAATACATGGAGGCAATGAAGGAGGATAGAGAAAGAGGAGAGAGAGAGAATAATAAGAAGAGGAAGAATGGAAGGTTACTCCTGGAAAGGTTAGGACTGGGATGGTCTCATGTTTCAGTAGCCAGGAGAGAGGGTTGTTTCGTGGGGTCAATGGGCAGGTCAAAGCGAGTCTGGAAGTCTAAAAAGAGGCCCTGGCCCTGTAAGGCTCCCTTTTTCGCCCTCCTCCCCGGGACCCCGTCACCAGCCCACATCTGAAAGTGGTTACCCTCACACCTCTCCCGACAGGGTCACCAACAGGCCTAGAGAGATCGCAGAATCAAAGGAAATTGGGGAATCATTTGAAGTCGGGGGAGGAAGCTATTGTCATAAACCAGCGAGCTCTGGGGTTCGAGTTTCACGCCGGGTGTTGGGCAAGAGGAAAAACGCAACGCCACAACACCCGTTGATAAGGAGTTAGAACACACGGCTCATTAGTCGCCTTTGACTGGCCATGAGCTGCCGCCGTATTTAAACACTGGTGATTGGCCAGACCCACTGTGATTTGCATTGCCTTTTCTCATTGGGTGTTTGGCAAGAGCCCTGTCAGTCTACGAACAAGTGCAGATCAGTCCCTCGTTAGTGTGTTGACCCGTTCAACAAGTTGAAATGGCACGAGAGGGAGAAACGCAAGGCAGTGGAGACAAACAGATAAAAGAAGAAAGTTAAAACGTTGCTAATCACAATGGCCGGATGCGAGTGTTTTATCAGAGTCTTTGCAAAAGGCCCAGTGTAACGGAGGTGGAATGCAGCGTAATGACTCGCCAGCGGCAGTTTGATGTGGCTAATAGAGAGGGGGGAAAGGGGTCTTGTGTGTTCGTGGATGTGTATGTTACGTAGAGATGCTAGTCTGCGGCTGTATTTGTTTGTGAAGTCAGAGGCAGGGCTTTCAGTTATTCGAGCAACACTCAAATTACTGAACTAAAACACTAAACTAAAATGCATTACCAAAAATGATCATTGGTCTCTCATTGGCCTAAGAATAAGGTCTCTAATGTAGACATACTAGGGGTTAAGACAGGTCCACAATCGGGGCCAAACGTCTAGATTGGGTTTACAGCCCCACTGCCTCCTGTGTGACTGTAGTGTGTCCATCAAGCATTTTACTGGGCACTCCACAGTGAGAAACATATTCCCCCATTTTATTGCCAGGTTAAGACTAGCTTTGCTATAGCGAGCGTTGGGTTCCTTTTGAAAGTGGCTTGGATTAGCTTGGGGGGGGGGATGATACAAATCGGTGAGTCAACTTTACGCTTTGAGTGTATAATCACTAAAGCCTCTCTAGTTAAATTTCTCATGAATGATGCATTGGTGTCGATGCCAGTCAACTCTGACCTCGTGACTAATTGACAAATGTTCGCAAGCAGATGTTGCGCCCCCTCCTCCAAATTGGGGTCGTTAGCGATTATGTGATCAACAACAGGCTAATACGCCAATTGTTGCTAGTCGCTGACGAAGTTATCCCTGGTGTTTACACTCCAGCTACAGTAAGCGTGGTCCATTTCACCTGGCCCTCTCAGGCTTTAGCGTTTCACTCTCTTTAGAGAACAGAAATGTACCGGCGCTGCATAAAAGGCCACCTGCTTTGCTCGATACGTAGTTAGCTCGTTAAACTAGCGTAATCAACCGGTGTCGGCGATCGATCCTTCGCCCCGACCAAGCAACCAACAAACAATAGATGTCTTGAGTCTACTGAACAAGTAAAATTCCTCCCACCCAGTGTTACGGTTTCACCGCCTTTCACAGAATTTGTATTTTATTTGTTGGGTTCAACGGCATGCGTTTGAAGGCCGTGCCACACACTCAAACAGACAGATTTGGATTTAAGCAGGCAGCAACGGACAGTGATAGTATACTGTCCTCCAACAAAAGCTCTTCTCTCTCTCTGTCTCTCTATCTCTCTGTCTCTCTCTCTCTGTGGCTCTGGCTCTGTCTCTCGCTCTCTCTGTTGGAAAAAGGCAATGGTTATCTCGCTATGAAGATGGAGGGATGAAGGAGAGGTGGAGAAGAGGGAAGAGAGGTTTGGTTAGAGGGGTTAGAAACTCAAATAAACGCTCTGCGTCACGGTGGATGCCGTAGGGGGGCGCCGTGTGTGTCATACCTGCCAGGCAGGTCCGTAGCGCGCTGACAAGAGCCATTAAAGTTTATAGGCGTGCGGCACAGCTGCTCGTCAAACTGACAGACAGACAGCCCACAGAGCCCCCCGGCCTGGCCCCGTGTGGGGACCCCCTCCCTGGCTATGGTGCAAGGCCAGGCTGGAGGCAGGGGGTCTCTGGGGGTAGTAGTGGGGTAGTGGAGGAGGAGGGGTAGTGGTGGAGAGATGACTGGGCTGCTAGGAACTGGAAGTGATCCACTGAAAACCACAAACACAGTAATGGGCACACATTCATGGAGCCTTGGCTTGTTCCTGTGAGGAACGAGAGAAAATAAGATCAAAACTAGACAGAAGGATGAGTGATAGGGACCGAACTCAGCAGTATTTGAATGGTTTAGCAGTGTGTCCCAGCTTTTTTTTAACGTGCTTTGAGTGTAAGGTCACTCTATTTGGTGGGCATCACTAAGGGCTCTCCGGTGGCCTGGCATAAGTGACGCCTAAATTGAACAAAGTGCTTTGTTGTCTGTACATGCAAGTGTGCACTGGACCAGCGCCAACCCCTGATCTTAGTACTGACAGACCCGCGCTCTGAGGCCTGTTTCCTCAAAAGGTGCCGGAGTTGCATGACAGACATCCATGTGCACCACTGCTGCTCAACTCAAGGGAGTAAATGATAGGACAACAGTATGTGTGAGTTTTTCAGTACCACAAAACATTATGTGATACTATACAGCAATGCAGGTTCGATTGAAGGGACCCATCCCAAGGTCTTGTCGTGTTCTGAAAGAAGATTAGACTATGTAAGGTTGTACTAAAGAGGCCAAGGGGCTAGAAAATGTTGCGTGTGAGTGAGTGAGAGTGTGAATGTTTGTGTGTGTGTGTGTGTGTGTGTGTGTACACATGCGTTCTTGCACACTTACTTGCTTGCGTGTGTGCGTTTGAGCGAGTGCGTGCTTGTGTGTGCGCCCGTGAGTGTGTACCCTTGTGTGTGTGTGTGTGTGTATGATGCAGCTTGTCGTGTCACAGCCGGATTAAAGTATCCCTCTCCTTAGACTGGCCTCTCCCGTCGCCCTCCTCACCCCCTCCCACCCTCTATTTGTTTTAATTAAAAGAAAACTTCCAGCCTTGGCCGAACGGGACCGACCGGCCATCCCTTTTTCCTCTCTCTCTCGTCTTCCTTCTTCTAATGTTTCAAGACTTTTTCTAGCTTCTCCTCCACTTTTCAGTTTTCGAGCAAGGTTATAATAGGGCAAAAAATACAGCTGCCTGCCTTTATTTATTTCGGTGTTTATACATAGAAGCATTTGGGGCTTTTGGGGGGGGGGGGGGGTTCTGCTCACAAGGTGAAAAAAAGCAGTACACACTGTGAGCCAGAGGGAAATGGAATCGTTCCGGATTGGAAAGGCAGCTTGGGGAATGCCCCCGTTTCCTCTCTCCTCTCCTTCATGGCTTCGTCTGACTCTCTATTCCCATAGTGTGTGTGTGTGTGTGTGTGTGTGTGTGTGTGTGTGTGTGTGTGTGTGTGTGTGTGTGTGTGTGTGTGTGTGTGCAAAGTGGGACCCAGCACAAAAGCACACATTGTAGCCTGTGGTGGAGAGTAGCTCCTTGAGTGGGAGGCTACAGTGCATCTGTGAGCCTATTGTTATTGCGTCCAAATGTTCTCCACCGCTGGGCTGGCTGGGTGATTCAACACTGGGCAGAAGTCCACAGTCAGAAGTAATCAAGTTATGATCTTCAGTTTTTTTCTGTTCTGCTATTGCCGTGTTGTATGTAACCTGTCACTCACTCCAGTGTGTGTGTGTGTGTGTCTCCCCAGTTGGATCCTATCCCTGAGGAGGTGATGCAGCAGAGGCCCAACCCCAACGCTGTTCACTCCATGGAGAAGGTGCTGGAGGCACACAGTGAGTGTCGCTCTACTCTACTCACACAGGAAATAGCCCCACTCTATCTGCTAGAACCACAGAATGATTCAGAGATTTGATTTGCCAGTGTGCATTTACCATCAAATCTCAACGATGGTCTTAGATCAGAAAAACAGCAGCACTCCGCCCTGGATGACTGAAGTTGTTTGACCCCTGGTGTACTTTCTCTATGTTATTATCATGATCCTTTAACCTTTCACCTTTGTCCTGTCCTGTAGGTAAAAACTGGCGCTCTCTGCAGCGCGGGGCCTCCACGCTGGGCTACTCTCTGAGCGAGGCTTGCCGGTGTGAGTCGGAGGAGGCTGAGACCGTCACCGCCATGGCCTCCCTCTCTGTGGCCAACAAGCAGAGGAAGTACGTCCCCTCGTGAGGCCTGCGTGTGTGTGTGTGTGTGTGTGTGTGTGTGTGTGTGTGTGTGTGTGTGTGTGTGTGTGTGTGTGTGTGTGTGTGTGTGTGTGTGTGTGTGTGTGTGTGTTTTACGCCGAAGGTCACATCGACCAAAAGCTTAGCTCTTCAGTAAAATTGTTTTTTTAAATAACATTTTGATCCAAGCTAAATGTGCAAAGGTTTCTGATACTCACTAGTCTCACACCTTCCTGCAGTTGACATGTGTAGTGTGGAAGTGCAGCCTGTGACAGGTGTCATTGTCCCTTCTTTCTCCAGGAGCGAGGAGGAGCCTATGGAGGGCTGACCAAGCCCCCTTCACCATTCAGAGACACTCAAGTTCTCCAATTTAGGTCTCCCATTTAGTACTCAGCCAACCTCCATTTCAATTTGACCCACCCCTTGGCCCCACTCGCACCCTGTCTAGGAGGCGCATCAGCCCCGGGGGACAGGGGGCAACGTATAAAACGACTTGGTATGAAACGGAAATGGAAGACGTCACTATCTCACTCGCCCAGAATGGACGGACTAAAACGCCCCCGATGTGGTTCCGTCTCTACGTGGGGAGGCAGAACACAAGGAGCCCCGGGTTGCCAGGTCTTGTCAGGTCTTTACTCCAGGACGGGTGGGATCTAAGGTGACTTTAAATCATCCCACGCTGGCAACATTGAGTGTCTGTGATTTTTTTGGGGGGGAACAGACACACTCGCTACGTTCGAAGTACTGCTCCAGACGCAGAATTTCTCATTCAGCCATCTCCTTTCGTTTTTCTCTTTCTGTCATTTTTTCCTTTTTCCTCTTCCGTTCAGGAGAAACAGCAACCGAGCCCTGTGATGTAATTACTTCTTTGTTTACGAATGTTTGATTGTTACCATTCATGAAAGACTTTGAGAAAGGAGAGATGTCGACAGGGTTTGCTGATATTTCTTGGCACATTTTCCGATTGGCAAAAGCAGGCGTTTTTTTTTTTTTTTACAGAAGAGGAAAGGTATAAAGCGAGGAAAAGAGAAGGAGAACCCGATGGACAGGTGACCTGGGGCCTTGTTTATCAAAGGTGCGTGCGCACAAAAAAAAGTCTCAACCTTGCGTGCGCCAGTTTTCCCGCAAAGGTTAGTGGTTATCAATTTTGAACTTGATGGGAAAGTGTGCGTATATCCACTGAAATCTCAGACCATGCGCACGCACAACTTCTAGTGGTTGATCAACCGTATTGCAAGTAAATATTGTTATTTTGGAGGAAATGTAGGTGTTTGATGCACGGGAATTATAATAATGGTAGGCTGATAAAAACATAAAAATGTATATGCCTATTGATAAAACAGATGCATTTGCCGTTGGTAAGGAGATCACATAGCAGCATGTCGCTTAATATATTTATTTAACTTTTATTATATGGGCCTAAATCAATCATATTGCAGGACATGTCTCTCCTTTTCTGACATGACTGGTTCATTTCCGCTACACAACAAATATTACGCTACCATTTATCCATCTCTCATTCAATAGCCAAGCATGCTCGAAAGTAAATAGACCAGTAGTGTAACGGCGTTCCTCCTCCTCTTCATCCGAAGAGGAGGAGCAGGGATTGAACCAAAATGCAGCTTCTTGATATGACATGATTTATTAAATGAAAGACGAAAAAACACGAAAACACTTTAACAAACTACAAAAGAACAAACGACGTAGACGCACCTGAACATATGAACTTACATGACACGAAGAACGCATGAAACAGGAACAGACTACATAAACCGAACAAACAAACCGAAACAGTCCCATGTGGCGTAACTTACATAGACACTGACACAGGAGACAACCACCCACATACAAACAGTGTGAAAACACCTACCTTAATATGGCTCTCAATCAGAGGAAATGAAAACCACCTGCCTCTAATTGAGAGCCATATCAGGTCACCCTTAACAAACATAGAAACACATAACATAGACTACCCACCCAAACTCATGCCCTGACCGTCAAACACATACAAAATAACAGAAAACCGGTCAGGAACGTGACAAGTAGTCTATGACAGTATAGGTAGGCTAAAGTATCCTTGTGCGATAGGAGCGCGACATCATAGCCTATTTAATCTCAGAGTCTATGCCAAAGCAGGAAACATTAACACGATCATGTATTGATGAACAAAATATTGAACAACAATTCGTCTTTTGCATAGAAGTCTGGGCTCTAAGCAGCATTTACTTTTCAATTGTTCAATAGACAGTCAATCTTGCCGAATACATGGCCAGTGTTTGGCACTCTCTATAGTTTAAAAAAGTCACTGCAAAAGATGACTACATTCTGCCCACACCTCTACAGAAATGTGATCACATTTACCCTTGCACTTTCTTTTTAGTGACTATCATGGCCCAGTTCCAATATCTCCAAATTATACAGCAAATGAGGGTGTTTTTGTTACCATAAAAGGTGAATGGAGGGCGTTTTTCCAGGCAGGGTGGTAACGCTCGTTCACGAGTGCACAAATATAGTATGGCTCTGATTTAATCAATGAAAACATGCGTATAGGTTGCGAGCAACAGTTTGATAAATCCCAATCATTTGTTCTGCACACAAATCCTAGAATGTCCACGTACGGCAAAATTTTGTAAGAAATGTACGCAGCGGTTGATAAATGAGGCCCCAGGTCTTCTGGTTTGAGATGACCGACTGTAAAAAGACTGAGTTTTGTGCCTTTCTAGTTCCTGCCTGGCGGATTTCCCGATGAACTCAAGACGAAGAGCTTTGCCTTAAATTTGTTTTGGAGGGAGAGAGGTGCCCTCCTCTCGCTCTCACGTCTCATCGCCTTTTGTGGTAGTGAGACTGGCAATGCCGATACGATGGCACATAGACTGGAAGCCCTTGGCATGTTTACCCTGACTTCCCTGTAGCCTTCTGTCCCACCCTGATCCATTTGACCTTGTTGTCGGTGCTTGACTTGGGAAGGAGCTCACCGCAGCTGACTACCGGCACACAAAATCCAAGTCGTACACTACTTGTTGTAACCCCTTTACTATCGTTTCGAAGGTAGTTGCCGTGCTACACAGGGACTAACACGGTCGAGTCTTTTTCAGTGGAACGAGAGCCTTCAATGCTTGAAACATCAGCCAACGATGTAGCGATCGTCTGGTATGTAAACCCTTTACCAAATACACGCCACCTCTACGAAAGAGTTAGCTAGCATGCACTGTAGTCTGTACTAGAGAGATTTGCCATTTTAAACTAGAATGCTGTTCAAAAATAGTTGTAGTAAGACAAGAAATTATGCCAAAGCGTGACGTTGCTATCAGCTCAATAGCCTGGTGCCACGTAGTATTGTAACCACATAGGACAGATATTGCTATCATGATTTTACGTTCAAAATTGTTCTCTGTGAGGGAATTATAACAGTTGACCAATTTCTGTCTTTACACACCTCACCCTTCAAAACGTTGTGATGTCACAATGTTCAGATGCTCTTACCTTCATTTAGGGGCTCTACCCACAATTTGCCGTTCTTTTTTTGCTTTGTTCACAGAGATAAACAACCACAAAGCTCATGAGTCTTTGTGTTACCATGGTGACAGAGCAGTTAGACAGACGTGTACCCACCTTCGTGAGTTTACAGAGGGGAGCAAGTGGCACCCATATTCTCTGACATTCGGTCCACGCTCCTTGTTAGACACAGCTGCTCCCCAAGTGTCAGGTGCTACTGAGTGTGTGTGTGTGTGTCACATGTCACAATCCAGTAAACAAACCCTTTATACATTGACACAGTCATCATAGCTACTGCTAGGTGTGTGTTTTTAGGCACAGGAAAGGGTTTTTAACCTTGTGTGTGTGAGACACATTAAATAACCGTGTCTCTAACTACATACATTTGACTTAGTTCACAAACACCTATAGCTCAGAATACAGAGAATGAATGAAAGTAGTGATCTGAATACGGTATATTGAACCCCCCCCCAACTCATGTTTCGCCTCTTGGCAACTACCTTCTACGTTGTTTCATTGACGTCATAATCCCTTTTTTTCTACTTTTGGTAAACGAGGAAGAACTGAGAAGATTCTGCGTGGATCTTTCTTCTGGATGTTTCCACCACGGTTGTTTTGATGACTCCTCCATCCGTGTTGTTTTTACCCATCTTTGTCTCTTCTCTTGTTTCCGTTTTGTCCCCGTTGTCTTAAGCAGTGGGCTCCAGTGTCTTTGGTTGTTCTACTTTTGAGTTGTTTTCCTGTCATTTTGTATTCTTTTGAGTTCTTTCTCTCTCTTACACTTTGTACAGTTCCTTTTCACGGTGAAACGTTCTGGGGTTGTGTGCAAATATTTCTACTTTGTATAACGATTCCAACAGTTGTGTATTTACTATGCTGGGTGTTCATGGTAGATTTATATATGACAACACATCTATAAGTATATTATATCTTCTAAGAAATTACAATCTTGTTTTGGGGAAAAGAGAATTTGAATTGCAAAGTCATATGCTCATGTTTCATTACCCGGTCTGGTTCGGCCCTTCCTGGTGTCGCCGAGGGCACTGTTCATTATTCCTGGCTGCCATTGGCTGAGGGTTCAGTACAGTAGCATCCCATTTGGTGTCTGTTTCTCTACAGTATACACCACTGACCTAGGCTCTATTACTACTTCCTGACACTACATAGAGGAGTAGAAAGGCTGTTCCCAAACAAAGGGAAAGGACAAGTCGCTTGTCTCTTATATTGAATTTCCTTCTCCATTAAAACAATGTGACAACCCACCCATGTAAACATGGGGTTACAGTGGAATTTCACACTCTTACATAGGTAACCCTTTCTGACCTGCAACCAAACACTCTAGCTGTGTTTTGTAAAACCTTCTGTATACTATCTAAGGATTTGTAATTCAGAAGCAGTAGCGGAGCTTGGATAAAATCACTGGGGAAGCCAAGCCAGTAAAAAAAGCCATATTGCAACTTATGTGTTGTGATAATTGCGTGGTTTGCTCTATAACCCGTTAGTTCATATGCCTTGCCACCGTGATGTATACAGGCCTAAAGGCCGAGACAATAAGGAGACACGGTGGCAGAATAAATTCAACCACAGCTTTGTTTCACCACCAAACTGGGGAGCAGCATATATCCAGTGGAACATCTATCCACAAAGTATATTGTAACAAACAGTTACATGACCTACAGCATGGTCAATCAAGTTAATGTTTCTGACATTTTTTGGACTACTAAACAACTTGATTTAGGACACCGGAGAGTTACCGCAAACCGCAAAGAAAACAGGAGCTGCCTCCACTATTCCAGCACCATTTCAACATGATCAAATCACTGATGCTTAGTCTAATACAGTGACAACTAAAATATTCCAAAAGCCATTCAGTCCAATCAACGTAAGCTAAATAGGATGTGCCTGTCCATAGTACTGATTTCTCTGTGTGTGTGCAATGAAGTAGAAAAAACATGTTGACTCACCCTACTTGTAAAGTAACGCCAATGCCATCCCCCTCTCTTGCCGAAACGGTTTATGACTCTGTCATACAGTACACGTTTTTAGTTTTTGTTGTCCTAGGCTACCTGGCTAAAATGCTTTGTCGCTAGCTTAACTTCCTTTCATGGGCAACAATTAGCCAGCTAATTAACATTCACCAACTACATCTAGCTACATATTGAACTTCTATCCTCTCAGACCAGAGGCACAAATGTATGAATTTACGGTTAGAACCGACTTGCCGTTAAAATCATTGGCCAGTATGGATAATTAAGTAAAACCACAAGTCCAAATCCCTATCTCCGTCCATGACTCATTTAGTAAAGGGACAATTTTAGCTAGCCACCAAAGGACAAAAACACAACGAGATGCAACAATTCAATCTTTTTTCTGTCAATGACAGTTGACTTTATTTGAAGTGATTAGTGTGAAGCCAAATCCAAACTGACTTCCCATAACACTTTTTTTTGGTGTGCCAGGACCATTCACAGTTGAACTCGCTCAGTTTAGCTCAAGGCTGATTGGCTGTTATTGTATATAACAAATATCAAGGAAGGCAAATGCTCCCTGGCTTCCCTTGCATTCAATGCTATGGGCAGCAACGATATCATACTCTTTTTGACCAGACAGCATCAGATAGATGGCCTACACATACAGAGACAGAACGGCACTGTTTTTGCTCGCTTGGATGCTTTCTCCGGTGAGATACATTCAGCCTCTTGCGAATTGAAGGAAAATGATGAAACACAGAGAGACGAAAGATACATTATTTTATATGTTATTTTTCTTCCATTTTGGGGGAAGCCTGGCTTCCCTTTGCATCCATGAATACATGCCACTGTTCCCGAAGGGCCTGTCTTGGAATGACATGATAATTACACAAGAGTTTCCCTATAATGATTAATCACCATAAGCCCAGGTGTCATAGTTAACCCATCAAAAGTCCCCCCCCCCCCCCCTCTCCCTTTGACCTCATCCAGCCCAAACTGCTCCTCTCTGACGGCTGTAGCAGACGACTAGTGAGGTCAAGGGTCACCTCAATGGATCCAGTCTCAGCCAAGAGGGTGGAGTATGAATTGATAGTCGAGTCTGCGTCACAGTTGTGGTTGTTGTTATTGTATTGGGGCACAATAGTAACCGATCATCCAGAGCTCCCCCAGAATGCTCAGTGCACCAGCCTGAGCAATTGGCAGTTATGGTTTAGTCACTTGTATTCAAGCAATCTTTCTCAAAGGGACTTTATACTATCTGGTTATCATAGTGTCCAGATAGTCAATTTGAACATTCTCGTGCTCTACAGACATTCCATTTGTTTTGTTTTTCTTTGTTTTATTATTTTTTTATTTTTCTCCTGTTTTTTTCTCCTCTTCTCACAAAAGGCCTGAGGATTGTCTGTCGTTTATTTAAAGGGCCTGGTTGCCGGATTCTGCGCCATTCCTCTTCCACCACCTCTAACTTTCTCTGCATGGTTTTGTGTGTCCGCATGCCTGTCTCTGTCCCTGTAACTTATCTGCACAAGACAAAAAGCACTGAATGGACAGAAGTACGTTTTTATCACAGCGTCGGGATTCGGGAGCGAAGCATGACGCAAGAACTTGTTTTTTTGCAACCTATTTTTCTTTCCCCCCGCAATTGACGATGAGGAAGAACGGCACTCCATGTTGGTCTGACAGATGTGCTTTTTACATGTAAAAAAAAAAAAAAAGATCAACAACAAACTGAACGACTTAATATTTTACAACATCTTGATCTAGCACTTGTGACATACAGACAATAGATTTGACTGTATTTGTGCACAAAAACTGTTTGAGGGAAACTAAACGACAGGAGACAACAGGAGAGACCAACTTATTATATCATTTGAAGTTGGTACGGGGAGACGTTTTGTTTTCGAGGCATCTGGAGATATCAAAGGGCTCTGTTCAGATGAATGGCCTATTTTGTCGTCATTCCACTTCAGCCAGTAATATCTGTGACCACTGTGGTAAGAAAAAGAACAGTTATAGGTTTACAGAATGTATGAAATGCATTATGTTTTTATATTGTTTTCTTTTGACTCTTGTTCTCTCCATTGTTACAGAATAGTACTTTTTTCCCGGGACCTTAGCTCTAACATTTTCTCTTTGACATCTACACTATAAAGTAAAATGTTTTGGAAAAACCACTATGCCTTGTTGTTTTTTATCCTAGGGGCTATGGTCAGATGAGTGGTTGAACAAAAAGGAAAAAGTCTAAATGACTGTCATGCAAACTCGAGGCCCATCTTGAATCATACATGAATCACACACCCAGATACTGACAAACTTCAGGACATACATTGTTTCGTTGAAATGAAAGGCGTCAAATGAGTTAACACAAAGTGCCTTCATAAACGCCATGAAACATCTGTGTTGCTGAGTGCTTGGCATTTAGAGTGTCTTAGCCGCTCTGATGTTGCGGTCAGCTTTCTGTAAATAATAGTAATTCGATGCTTGCTTACATTTGTTCTATTTCACACATGTACAAGTGTATTTCACACATGTACAAGTGTATATCATACACGTGGGAATTGGAAATGAGTTTTTTGCATATCCCACTCCCCCCTAAGACATCCTCATCAGCCATTATTGACGGTAACCCTGGAGCAAATTGGGTTAAGTGCCTTGCACAAGGGCACATCAGCAGATCTTTCACCAAGTCAGCTAAGGGATTTGAACCAGCGACCTTTTTGGTTACTGGCCCAACCCTCTCATCCCAATCCACACTTCAGCCAAAAGATGAAAACTAGTCGACAATATGTGAGTATTTACAGAATTGTTCTGCAACCGCAACTAAACATTGATGTTTGAATAAAGGAATAACTTCTTTCGTTCCCTAAATCCCAGATCCGGGAGGGAAGGATTAATGAAACAAGAAGCCAATAATCTCTTTTTCACTTACCTAATCCCTTACAGATCAGTGACTAAGGTCAGAAGGAAGGATGAATCTACACTATTGGAACGGGCACCAGACCTGTACAGTAAGTATTTAGTATTCCGAAGAGAGAAGCCTCCTTGACCGTACTGCCATGTACGGTAGCAGTAGAGGCTTAATGCGTCTGCATGCTTCCCAGCCAAAACAGTTCCCGAAGAGTTTGTGCAATATATTATGATTACATTTTGTGACGTTTTTGTTCGTTTTGGACTTCGGTAAGGTTTTTTGTTTCAGCTGTTCCGGCACACAACATTTTTTTGCTGAGACAAGATGAAGTTTACACCCCTTCATTGGTGGCTGATCAACAGTAGGGATTCGTCAATGAAGTCTTTGTTGTCATTCAATGGAGGCAACTCGTTTTCATGCGAATGTGTTCATTAAGAAATACTGCACCAAACAACCTAGATGTAAAATTGACCAAAAACTGCAAAATGAATGACAGATTTCTTGAGGTATTCTGTATTAATTCGGACTATATTGAGGAAGTGTATACTTTCTACGGCGTCTCAAAATGGAAAAACAGTACAATTGCCACTTTTTTCTCATTTTTCAAGTGAAGGTCCTAGGCGCCAGCCGAACTTTAGCATGCGGACACCTTTAGGTCTTCGGCTTCACAGTAGCCACAAGCAGGCTTAGCCACCCATTTGGAAGGGCCAAAGGTCAACCCCAGTGTCCAAATAAACACAAGTGAGTCTGTGTTTGGAGGAAGTTGGGGGGGAACATTTAAAAAAACACTCCAAACTAAAACAGAACCAGGCCTGCCACTGGTCAGTCAAATAAACACAGGGAGAGAGTAAAAGTCCCAATGCTGAGCGCTCTTCTTCAGTCGTCCCCTGCCTATACACAAACAACGACGCTGGTGTCGTCACTGTGAAGGTGGTGTTTCAATATTCATAAATCAATGGAGTTGGAGCACGGTGCTGTGGCTAAGGCAAAGAGACCTGGACACATCTCGAGCACCTCTATAGGAGCAGAGAGAACTGAGACACGAGTGCCAATATTGACTGTCTCACGCGATGTGAAAGAGACCTGTCAGGAGGCTCCGCGACGCCACGAGACTAAGAAAGACGACATTAAATCGAAAGAATGCACTCGTTTTTAGGGGTCCTGGAGCCCTGGGACAAAGTAGCGACTGGCCGCACTCCCAGCACGTAGACCAGCCGTCTCACTGCGAACTCCAGACGTCCCGTTGACGACTCCGTTTCATCCCACACCGCAGGCGGCTGACCTCTGCGCGCCCTGAGGGTCAAAGAAGGGCCGGGGCTTTCCCCTTTGAGTTACGACACGTCTTGGAACCTAATATGGCCAGCCCACAAAATCCAAAATGGCAGCTTCTATCCTACAACAAAACTCCCCAGAACAACCCCCAAAGGCAGGGCTGCTGGTTTCGCAGAAAACCCCCGGCTATTTTCTGTTTAATCCCACAATGACAGTTCGGTCTGTGGTTATCACTCCCTGTTCCTCTCTATGTCTCGCTCTCTCTCTCTCTTCACCCATCCTCCTGCCTCCCAGCATCAGTTGGCGCTGTCATTACCAGCTCCCATATTAGAAAAGGCCTCGTCCCTGAACGTAGCTCATCCTCCAGTATTCTTTTTAATTGCAGGCCTGAGTGGCCGTGGTGGCTATGGATAAGGACGAGGAAAGCTGGAGGATGACAAGCACCGAAAATGACAGATCACACTTATTGGAAACCCTAACCATGAGACCTACAGGCAATGAGGATCCCATATTTATGACGGGGCCCCGATAGTGAAATTTTTGTATCTTGCCCTTCACACACGCACACTGCTCCCCGTGGGACAATAAGGAAGGATTTGTTATATAAGTTATATGGTGCGTCAGGCCAGAGGCACAGAAGGGATGAGCCTCCAGGTCACAGTGACTGTGGGAAGATGGACCTACTATTGCAGCACTCTCTCACACGCACATTGCTCCTCTACTTTTGGATGGAACAGGGTTTTATGGTGTCCTGTGTGGCTCAGTTGATAGAGCATGGTGCTTGCAACACCAGGGTTGTGGGTTCGATTCCCAAGGGGCATGAGTACAAAAATGTATGCACCCAATACTGTAAGTCACTAAAATGTAAAAAAATATATATAATGTGAGATGCTTTTCCAATGTTCATTCTCATAACCGGATGAAGCCATGCTTGTTTCCTGTTTTAGGATGAGGATTCCTTCAATGTCAATATCAGAGATTCTGCATTGAAAGTGCTTCTTAGTCTGTGAGCAGAAAACCAGCGTGTGTGTGTGTGTGTGTGTGTGTGTGTGTGTGTGTGTGTGTGTGTGTGTGTGTGTGTGTGTGTGTGTGCGTGTGCGTGTGCGTGTGCGTGCGAGCGAGCGCATACCTGTCTTTGTGCGTGTCCTCCTGCTTCCTCTCAGGGGCGGTTTAAAGGACCCACACAGAGGGAGTTGCCACCACTATTTCAACGTAATTTCCTGGCATAGTGAGGAAATATACACTACCGTTCAAAAGTTTGGGGCCACTTAGAAATGTCCTTGTTTTTTAAAGAAAAGCCCATTTTTTTGTCCATTAAAATAACATCAAATTTATCAGAAATACAGTGTAGACATTGTTAATGTTGTAAATGACTATTGGAGCTGGAAATGGCAGATTTTTAATGGAGTATCTACATAGGTGGACAGAGGCCCATTATCAGCAACCATCACTCCTGTGTTCCAATGGCACGCTGTGTTAGCTAATCCAACTTTATCATTTTAAAAGGCTAATTGATCATTAGAAAACCATTTTGCAATTATGTTAGCACAGCTGAAAACTGTTGTTCTGATTAAAGAAGCAATGAAACTGGCCTTAAGACTAGTTGAGTATCTGGAGCATCAGCATTTGTGGGTTTGATTACAGGCTCAAATGGCCAGAAACAAAGAACTGTCTTCTGAAACTCATCAGTCTATTCTTGTTCTGAGAAATAAAGGCTATTCCATTGTGAGAAATTGCCAAGAAACTGAAGATCTGGTACAACGCTGTGTACTACTCCCTTCACAGAACAGCGCAAACGAAAGATTAGCCAGCTGGTTCTGGAGCTGGATTTGTTATAAGCATTGATTTAGGGAAAACTTTCCCACAAATGGAAACCACTGGGCTATCTTTGACTTCACCATCTATTTTTATAAATTGCGGCCACGAATCCCCCATGGAAATAGTTAGAAAGATTAAGATGAAGCTCCGGTAATATGGATAACTATTGAAATATAGCCGATATGCGTTTTTTTACATTGTAATAGACATGGTGCAATATTTGGTAGACAGGCTGCTGGCAGGCTTCGGCTGTGGTACAGCAAAGTCAAGTCAGCCCTGTTCATGGTTTGCACAGGGGAAGTGAAATGCATGATACAAATTAAATGTAACTTTAAGTTTCTTGTTTTTTCTTTTGCAGGTGCCTTTTCATTATCTGAATAGTCACTTGTGGTTTCTAGCTGACGTTACACCAACCAAAGCAGTGGAGCGCATAGTAAAGCAAGACTTTTGTGGTCAAAACCATTCATCTTGGGGCGAAGGGGGGAGCGGGTTTGCAAAAATGCTATCGTATCACACAATTTTACCATTTATAAAATGATCAGATATATATATTTATATTATTTTTTTTACAGACTAGCTCAAATATGTGAAAATGTACAAATTTTCTGGTGCGTTTCATTTTCAGCACTGAAATGAAACGTAGGTTAAAAATAATGTCATATCATAGGAAATGACACCACATTCACAAGGACTTGCACAAAGTGGACTGTTCGTGTTTTTCACTTCAAACCCCACAATATCATACTTTGACAAAAACGATGACTTGTTTACTTAAATGGTGGTGCAACATCATGGGTAAGGTCTGGCCATTGTCTTTCAGCTCGAAAAAAGTGGATTTCTACTGGTGTTGGCATTTACCACTAGACTAAACACACAGCAAGAGAAGCAAACCCCACACTGTTTTTCAATACACAACACAGACCATCCGACTCCTAACATGGCCAATGGAAGTACACAGTACGGTGCATAGTTGCAATCCCTAAATTATTGAACGCAAAGGTTTCACACAAATTCCATTGTTTTAACCTCTCTCCACTATATATCCATGTAAAAATGCATATTCAATAATGCCATTATATGCCAGTCATAAAATGTAATTTAAAAAAAAGTTTTTCACTTGTTTTCCTTCAATCTTCCTGTTTGAGAGACTTCAGAAGTAGGCCACGGCGCTAAAGCCTTATTTTTCACATTAACTTTCCACACACACCTTCTAAAGGCACACACAGAGCCTACCTCAATTTATGCCTGTTGTGTTAGCCCAAATTATACAGGAAACATCCTCGATGAGTCCCTTCAAAAAATGGTGAGAGCAAAAGAAAGGAGGAGAGGAAAGGATTTACCCCCTCAGAGTAGTTTTCGTTTTAAAATGGCTATTTTAAAATGGCTCACATCATTGATGCTGCAATTCCCCCAGTCTGAAGTAATCTTGGAAAAGGAAAATATTACCACATGCATTTGTTACACACACACACACATCCAACACCCCCGCACCTCCCAAACTAGACAAAGTTATTGTGTGCTTTAACAACAGCTATACTGATGATCTGTAAGGAAGTGTCTCCCATTGCTTTTAAAGGTAGTAATTACTATGTTAAAGTCAAACCCGACTTTTGTAATTATGACAAACCTTTGAAAGTTGACTCCAAACTATTCAAACTGGTCATTTGCAGGTTTTCCCCAGTTGACCATTGAGCTGCTGCACATATTTCAGGTTCTACATTGTTATTGTAGATTGTACCTTTAAGGGTATGATGACACAATGCACGCTCGGGCCAAGATAAACTGGCCATTATTTCATTAATCAAAGAGGAGCATTGGGTGTGTTTCTTCTTCTCTATTTTTATTGCACTAGATGTTATCTGGATATAATCTCAAAAGGGTGCTATTCATCTTTCCTAATAAGAACGATGTCAGTGCAGCGTAGGAAATACGAGATCTAGTAGATGTACTTCACGTGCAGAACTGTGAAAGGGCTGAAGATCGGGAACATCAGTGGTTTCATTCTTGCTTGGAATGATGATAGAAGAATTTTAACATATCTTTACATCTTGGAGGAACAACTTTGATGGGAGTGGGGGCCACAAAAAAAACGGAACTCATGAGGGGCCGCAGTGACTCATAGGTCTACGAGCAAAACATGTTAGCGGTCCCCCTCGTGACAGCAAAGAGGAACATTTTAAGTTTAAACGTTTATTTCCTACAATTCTGCACATTTTGCCATGAGGCATAGAATTTTTTTTGCAGTTTTAAAGCAAGTTTTCTACAATTCGACACATTTCGCTATGGGGCGGAGACAAGATTTAGCAATTTTCGAACTAATTTCATGCAATTCTATTAATTTTGCCATGGGGCTATCCGGAATCAAGGTAAGACGCAGATGCAGACTGTCGAAGTAACAATGTTAACAGGGGCAGGCAAAGACAAGGCAGGCAGGGGTCGAAAATCCAGGGTAAGGCAAATGTACAGGTCGGCAGGTGGACTCAGGGTCAGGGACAGGCAGAGTTCAGTAATCCAGAGGTTGAACAAAGGTACAGGACGGCAGGCAGACTCAGGGTCAGGGACAGGCAGAGTGGTCAGGCGGGCGGGTACAGGGCCAGGACAGGCAAAGGTCAAAAACCAGGAGGACAAGAAAAGAGAGGCTGGGAAACGATAGGAGCTGACAGGAAACCACTGGTTAGCTTGAACGAACAAGACTAACTGGCAACAAACAGACAGAGAACACAGGTATAAATACACAGGGGATAATAGGGAAGATGGGAAACACCTGGAGGGGGGTGGAGACAAGCACAAGGACAGGTGAAACAGATCAGGGTGTGACAGGGGCAGAGAGAAACATTTGCTGTTTTACAGCTAATTTCCTGCTGTTCTACATATTTTGCCAAAGGGTGCAGGCAAATATTTGCCATTTTTAACGATAACTGATAACCCAGGTCGGTAATTAGTCCGTGGGCCAGCTGCACCTCAAAAATGTTCCTAGTTTAAATCGATACAGGAAAAATACAGTTACATATCGTTATATTATTTTTGGATGATATTATATCGATATGTATATATCCCTGTTTTACATCATCTCTAGTAGAATACTTTTAGCTTATTTCATTCTTTTAACCAGTTACCACCAGAGGAGGACACACACATTAATGTTTTAGACTGCATTCTTCCTTATTAACCATTTAGTAGTATGATCCTGAATCGGAGAACAAACACTGTAAGAGATGAGTAGTCACTGTGAAGGACATAACTGGTGAAAGCATGTAAGGAGAGAGGGAGTTAGTGTAAACAGAGAGAGAGAGAGAGGCAGGAGAAAAGGTAAGAGTGAGTGATTGCGTGGGCTCCTGTGGTAGCCTGACCTGTGCTGACCCCAGGGTTGGCCCCTGTGCTAATGAAGAGGAACATGTCAGAGTGTGGGGCTGGGCCCGGGGCCAGATCATGTTTCGGCCATATAGGTGACCGGGATCAGCGCCTTCTGTTTCGTCTGTTACAAATCACATGGGCTGGACAGACAAGTCCAGCTCTGACCATTGACAGAGACTGCAGTGAGGCACAACACCTAAGGTGGAGTATATACTGTACACCGAGTACACAAAACATTAGGAACACCTTCCTAATCTTGTTGGATGCATTTGCTGTTTGTTTTGGTTGTGTTTCAGATAATTATGTGCCCAATAGAAATTAATGGTTAATCATGTATAATGTAGTGTCAAAATGACAAGACATTATCCCCTAAAATGGGGGGAGACTATGTACAAAAAGTGCTGTAATTTCGAAACGATTCACCCAATATGGAAGAAAATACCCTCTAATTAAAGCTGACAGTCTCCACTTCAACCTCACAGTCGTTGTATCAGAGCAAAAACAACAAACAAATTGTCACTGTCCCAACACTTTTAGTGCTCACTCTAGGTGGAATTCAGGGGATGGGATATGTTCGCCACCATTTTATGATTTTCTTTCAACTTTCTCTAATTTTTTTTATTCAATTCTGTGAGAGTAACCAGATGGCCCAGGTGTCTAAAAGAAACCACACTATTAAAACCACTTCAAAGACCGACACACACACACACACACCAAGCTACCAGGCTGGGGCCTTGAATTTTAAGGCCAGTTCAGTTGGGTGGGTTATTTCCCCCATGCCTGCCTGGCTTGTCCTGGCATTCCTCCACCACTGCCTTTTTACAGCCATCTTTACAACCACTTTAGTGTTCTTAACCCATTTTGTTGTCCAGTTTAATTTCTCCCCTCGGAGAGTCAGCGGAAATCTCCCTGTGGTGGAGTGAGGGGAAGGGAGAGGGAGGGGTGAAGAGGGGGAGGTTTGGCACTCCAAAGGATGAAGGGGAGAGATGGCTTTGGGGAGACAGGGACAGAATGGGATGGGACATACATGTGCACACGTGTGCACACGCACAAACAGACACATACATAAACACACCTGTAATGCTATATCGGCTCCTCCACTGCAGAGTATGGTCCAAGAAAGAGAGAGGAATGGGGGGAAGATGGAGGATGGTTAGTGATCCAGTGTTTGGAGCTCCCTCCCTGGTCATCTCATCCAGCCATCTCTACGGACTCCTCTGTGCCCAAAGCCCAGTTTCCAGTACCTCATCACTTTTTCCGTTGCTCTGCCAATTAACAGGATAAGAGAGGGATTTAGCTGCTGAAGACTTTTTTCTGTTGGGATGTTTATGTACAACGTAAGCAAGCCCCACCTGGCTAAAACACTGCGATACACACACACACACACACAGCCTTTCACACTATCGTGCCGACCTCAAAACTCTGATCTGTCTTACAATGGGTGAAGTGACACTGACCTCACACACACACATACTTTGTCAGCCTGCCTTCTACCGATATGAGCACTACTGCCAAAGCACTGACACATCGCCTTAATGGCATAACAGTTGTCACAACATACCACCATGGTAGAGACAATCACCCGTCATGATACACAACACTTTCGTAACAGATCACCCAGACAAGACATGATGGTATCAACTCAACTCAGCTGCCAATGTTATTACTCATTTAGGTCATGTAATAACATTCTCATGACACCGTTATCACGTGGTAAAGTGCTAATATCAAAGTTAAGGATAGAAGCTCCTCATGCTAAGGGCCATCTGCAATGCCGAGTGCACACTAGACTATAAACATGGCCACAGTGCATATCATTCGCTGGCTTCATCCAGGTCCCGTATCTGTTTCTGCCACGTCATCCGGTCCTTCAGCTCTCCGGGACTCCAGAGTAGATTTCCGAGGGGGTTGCCAAACCACCGCTCCCCATACACGAGGAGCCGTTCCTGGGCTGGACCTTGGCCCGCCAGCCCCCCCCCCAAGTCCCTGGTCGGATGATGAGGGCCCTCTTTGTAGGGGATCAAAGTATTACAGATCCTGATTAAAGACGGAGGGGAGGAGAGGAGAGGGGGAGAAGGGAGGGCGGAGGACAGAAACTCTGTCTATTCACTTTTGTCCGGGAGCTTGGAGAGAAGGTTTGGTGGGGCCGGGCGGTGCGGTCTGTTTTTTTGAGTAGCGTCCCTGGAATTCTGGAATTCCATGAGGTGGACTGGAGTGTGTAGCGGTCCTATCCGGACTGATTCCTGGAAGGCTCTGGTAAACATTGTGGCTGGCAGGAATATTTGGCACCTGCTCGGCACGGCATCGAATTAAGAGGGCGAACAACGACAATGACGTAGTGATTTCAAATGGTGTTGATGTTATTCACACTAATCAGGATCTACTTAAGTAGGAATAATAAACAGTAGAGTTTTAGACTGTGTGGGTGCCCACATGTCGAATGGTGCCTGGTAGGGTTAGTCAGTGGACTGTAGGCCCAACCTTGTAGCAGGTGCACCGAATGCTGTCCTCTCCACTCACATATTAATGAAATGCACACGCAAAATGACTACAACTAAATACTTTTACTAATAATGACAATTCGAATACAATTCCTCGTCACCGTCGTCATAGCAGAACTTTACGCCCCACTTGTTTTGTTTTTCAAAGCTGAAGCCAATTTTAAAAGCCTAAAACCCCAAAACAGCAAGCAATGCAGGAGTAGAAGCACAAATCTGCACTTGCTTTCCTCTCTAGGGTACTCGGGAACAACGGTACAGCGAAAGCTTATCATTAGGGAGTGAACGTTATTTGTAATAAGGGTTACATGGAGAAAATTGGACCTCTCTGATATTAAAATGGATGGTCCTCCCTTCAGCAAAATATGTTTAACCTTCCCTGAAAGCTTTTTTAAAAAGTGACCCTCCCCTATATCCAAAATAATAGCCTAATTAAAACATCAAATGGATAGCTGTAGCGCTCGTCGTCGGTGGAAGGAAGAGTGGACCAAAGCGCAGCGTGGAAAGTGTTCATGATATTTATTTACAAGAAACACTCCAACAAAAAGAACAAATCCAAAAACGAAAAGTTCCGTCAGTGTCACGACTTCGACCGAGGCAGGCTCTCCTTCCCGTTCGGGTGGCGTTCGGCGGTCGTCGTCACCGGCCTATTAGCTGCCACTGATCCTTTTCTCCCCCTCCCTATGTGTTTATTGGGCGCACCTGTTTTGTATGAGGGTTAATTAGTTGGGCTTATTTAATCAGCCGGCATACAGGTTTCTTTGTGCGGGATTGTTTGTTTGTAAGTGGTGGTGTTTGTTCCGTGCATCGTGTTTGCTGTACTGTTTTGTATTCCCCGTGTCTGGGGTTGTTTAAGTGGTCACCCAGTGTGTTAGTTGGGTGGCCTAGTTTTCTGCATGTTCATTAAAGAACATTTGGTTATTGCACCTGCTGTTGCCTGCGCTTGACTTCCACTCCGACACCCAGGCCTTACAGAATCCCGCACCTCAAAAGAAATATGGAGTCAGCAGGAGCAGCGGCCAACCCTCTCCCATCAATGGAGGAACAGGTGTTCCATCACACCACGGTTATCCACCGTATTGGATCAGCGATGGAGTCAATAATGGAACGTATGGATCGATGGGAGAGGAGTGGTTTCCTCTCTCCACCTTCGGCTCCTCCAGCCCAGGACTCTCCATCCCTCGGCTCCAGCGCTCTCCATCTGACACTCCCGAGGGATTATGATGGATCGGCGGCGGGGTGCCAGGGGTTCCTACTCCAACTGGAGCTGTACCTTGCCACCGTAAGACCCACTCCCTCGGGAGCGGAGAGGGTGAGTGTCCTCGTCTCCTGCCTCACGGGTCGTGCTCTGGAGTGGGCGAACGCAGTCTGGAATGGCCCAGACTCAGCGAAGGAGCACTACCCAGAGTTCACCCGCCGTTTTCGGGCCGTATTTGACCATCCTCCAGAGGGCCGAGCGGCGGGAGAACGACTGTTCCACCTTAGGCAGGAGAAGAGGAGCGCCCAGGATTACGCGCTGGAGTTCCGGACCCTGGCTGCTGGATCTGGGTGGAACGACAGGGCCCTTATTGATCACTACCGGTGTAGTCTCCGGGAGGACGTCCGCAGGGAGCTAGCATGTCGGGACACCGCTCTTTCCCTGGATGAGCTGATTGACATGTCTATCCGTCTGGACAATCTGCTGGCTGCCCGCGGGCGTTCTGAGAGGGTCCTGTACGTTCCACCACCCAGCCCCTCCGCTCCTATTCCGATGGAGGTGGGAGGGGCTGGGCAGAGGGGTACCGGAGGAGGAGGCTCTCCCTGCACCAGCTGTGGTCGGAGAGGACACACGGCCGATCGGTGCTGGGGGGGTCCGTCTGGGAGTCGAGATGGCAGGCGGAACACTTCTCGATCACCCCAGGTGAGTCCGCACCAAACTCACCCAGAACCCCCTGTTAGTCACATGTTTGTCTTGATTTTTTTCCTTAAATTTTTCCCTTCTTCCCAGCATAGGGCGCTAGTCGATTCAGGCGCAGCTGGGAACTTTATGGATCGCGGACTCGCTTTTAGGTTACGGGTCCCGCTTGTGCCGATAGATTCTCCCTTTCCCGTGCACTCCCTAGATAGCCGGCCATTAGGGTCAGGGGTGGTCAGGGAGACCACGGTTCCCCTGGACATGGTGACGCAGGGGAATCATAAGGAGCGTATTAGCTTTTATATTATTGATTCGCCTGCGTTTCCGGTGGTACTAGGGATTCCCTGGCTGGCCCGGCACAATCCTAAAATTTCGTGGAAACAGGGGGTTCTCCAGGGGTGGTCAAAGGAGTGTTCTGGAAGGTGTTTGGGAGTTTCCATCGGTGCCACGTCGGTGGAGAGTCCAGACCAGGGTTCCACGGTGCGCATTCCCCCCGAGTATGCCGATTTGGCAATCGCTTTCAGTAAAAGGAAAGCGACTAAATTACCACCTTATCGACCGGGAAGGGATTGTGCGATAGATCTCCAGGTAGACGCTGCGCTTCCCAAGAGTCACGTGTACCCATTATCCCAAGAGGAGACGGTGGCTATGGAGACATATGTCACTGAGTCTCTGGGACAGGGGTACATTCGGTCCTCCATCTCACCCGCCTCCTCGAGTTTCTTTTTTGTGAAGAAAAAGGAGGGAGGTTTGCGTCCGTGTATTGATTATAGAGGTCTAAATGCCATCACAGTGGGGTTTAGTTACCCACTACCTCTCATTGCTACGGCAATGGAATCATTTCACGGAGCGCAGTTCTTCACAAAATTGGATCTCAGGAGCGCGTATAATCTGGTGCGTATTCGGAAGGGAGACGAGTGGAAAACCGCATTTAGTACCACATCGGGCCATTATGAGTACTGCGTCATGCCGTATGGGTTAAAGAATGCTCCAGCCGTTTTCCAATCCTTTGTAGACGATATTCTCAGGGACCTGCACGGGCAGGGAGTGGTTGTTTATATCGATGACATTCTGATCTACTCAGCCACTTACGCCGCGCATGTGTCTCTGGTACGCAAGGTGCTTGGTAGACTACTGGAGCATGACCTATATGTCAAGGCTGAGAAGTGTGTGTTCTCCAAACGAGCCGTCTCTTTTCTGGGTTATCGCATTTCCGCCTCGGGCGTGGTGGTAGGGAGTGACCGCATTAAGGCCGTGCGTAATTGGCCGACTCCGACCACGGTAAAAGAAGTGCAGCGGTTTTTGGGTTTTGCCAACTACTACCGGAGGTTTATCCGGGGTTTTGGCCAGGTGGCAGCTCCTATTACCTCACTGCTTAAGGGGGGTCCGGTGCGTTTGCAGTGGTCAGCAAAAGCGGACAGAGCTTTCAACAGGTTGAAGGCGCTGTTCACGGATGCGCCCGTGTTGGCACATCCGGATCCCTCTCTAGCATTCATAGTGGAGGTGGACGCGTCCGAGGCTGGGGTAGGTGCCGTGCTATCACAGCGCTCTGGTACGCCACCAAAACTCCACCCCTGTGCTTTCTTCTCGAAGAAGCTCAGCCCAGCGGAGCGTAACTATGATGTGGGGGACCGGGAGTTGTTAGCAGTGGTCAGTGCCCTGAAGGTGTGGAGACACTGGCTTGAGGGGGCTAAGCACCCTTTTCTCATCTGGACCGACCACCAGAATCTGGAGTATATTCGGGCAGCCAGGAGACTGAATCCACGTCAAGCAAGGTGGGCCATGTTCTTTACCCGATTCCAGTTTACCTTAACGTATAGACCGGGCTCCCAGAACGTAAAGGCGGATGCACTGTCCCGTTTTTACGACTCGGACGATCGGCCCACCGAACCCACTCCCATCCTTCCCGCCTCTAGGCTGATAGCACCAGTGGTGTGGGAAGTGGACTCGGACATCGAGCGGGCGTTACGGGCGGAACCCGCTCCTCCTCAGTGTCCGGTGGGGCGGAAGTACGTGCCGCTTGGTGTCCGGGACAAATTGATTCGGTGGGCTCATGTTCTACCCTCCTCGGGTCACCCTGGGGTGAAGAGGACAGTGGGGAGCCTTCGGGGAAGGTATTGGTGGCCTACCTTGGCAAGAGACGTTAGGGTTTATGTTTCCTCCTGTTCGGTATGCGCCCAGAGTAAGGCTCCTAGGCACCTTCCTAGAGGGAAGTTACAACCCCTCCCCGTTCCACAACGGCCTTGGTCGCACCTGTCCGTAGATTTTCTGACCGATCTTCCCCTGTCTCAGGGGAACACTACGGTACTGGTGATTGTGGATCGGTTCTCGAAGTCCTGTCGTCTCCTCCCGTTGCCCGGTATGCCTACAGCCCTACAGACTGCGGAGGCATTATTCACCCACGTCTTCCGGCACTACGGGGTGCCGGAGGACATTGTTTCTGATCGGGGTCCCCAATTCACGTCCCGAGTATGGAGGGCGTTTATGGAGCGGTTGGGGGTCTCGGTCAGCCTTACCTCCGGTTATCACCCTGAGAGTAATGGGCAGGTGGAGAGAGTGAACCAGGAGGTGGGTAGGTTTCTGCGGTCGTATTGTCAGGACCGGCCAGGGGAGTGGGCGAGATACATTCCCTGGGCCGAAATGGCCCAGAACTCACTACGCCACTCCTCTACTAACATGTCCCCCTTTCAGTGTGTATTGGGGTACCAGCCGGTCCTGGCACCATGGCATCCGAGCCAGACCGAGGCTCCTGCGGTGGAGGAATGGGTGCAGCGCTCCAAGGAGACATGGAGAGCCGTCCAGGAATCACTCCAACAAGCTAGTGGACGGCAGAAGAGGAGTGCTGACCGCCACCGCAGTGAGGCCCCCGTGTTTGTACCGGGGGACAGGGTCTGGCTCTCGACCCGAAACCTGCCCCTCCGCTTGCCCTGCCGGAAGCTGGGTCCGCAGTGTGTAGGGCCCTTCAAAGTCCTGAGGAGAATAAACGAGGTGTGTTATCGATTACAACTCCCTTCCTATTATCGTATTAACCCCTCGTTTCATGTGTCTCTCCTCAGGCCGGTGGTAGCTGGTCCCCTGCAGGACGGTGAGGTACCGGAGGTCCCTCCTCCCCCTCTGGACATCGAGGGGTCCCCGGCGTACACGATACGGGCCATTCTGGACTCGAGACGCCGGGTGAGGGGCCTGCAGTACCTCGTGGACTGGGAGGGGTACGGTCCGGAGGAGAGGTGCTGGGTACCGGTGGGGGACATTTTGGATCCGTCTATGTTGAGGGATTTCCATCGCCTCCATCCGGATCGCCCTGCACCTCGTCCTCCGGGTCGACCTCGAGGCCGGTGTCGGCGCGCTGCGGGAGCCGCGCGTCAGAGGGGGGGTACTGTCACGACTTCGACCGAGGCAGGCTCTCCTTCCCGTTCGGGTGGCGTTCGGCGGTCGTCGTCACCGGCCTATTAGCTGCCACTGATCCTTTTCTCCCCCTCCCTATGTGTTTATTGGGCGCACCTGTTTTGTATGAGGGTTAATTAGTTGGGCTTATTTAATCAGCCGGCATACAGGTTTCTTTGTGCGGGATTGTTTGTTTGTAAGTGGTGGTGTTTGTTCCGTGCATCGTGTTTGCTGTACTGTTTTGTATTCCCCGTGTCTGGGGTTGTTTAAGTGGTCACCCAGTGTGTTAGTTGGGTGGCCTAGTTTTCTGCATGTTCATTAAAGAACATTTGGTTATTGCACCTGCTGTTGCCTGCGCTTGACTTCCACTCCGACACCCAGGCCTTACAGTCAGGCACAGACACTAAACAGAAAATAACACCCCACAAAACCCAAACGGAAAATCACAACTTATATATGATCCCCAATCAGAGACAACGATAGACAGCTGCCTCTGATTGGGAACCACACTCGGCAAAACAACAAAGAAATAGAAAGCATAGATTTTCCCACCCGAGTCACACCCTGACCCAACCAAACATAGAGAATAAATAAGGATCTCTAAGGTCAGGGCGTGACAATAGCAGTCTTCTTGGACAGAGAAGAGCCTTCAATATGCAGTTTTAGAAATGATTCTTCTTCCTGTAAGCATTACATGGTAAAATAAACATTTTGATAGCACACAGGGCTGAGGGCCTGAAGGTTGTGGGTTCGCAGACCACCGTGGACAAGAGTATGGGTGGAAAGATCTCCTTTATAGTAAAAGGCTAAGTATGGATGGAGAGATAGGCCTATGTGTTCATCTTATCATATTTCTCCAATGCCAAATCAGTGTGTATTGTTTGTAGCGAAACTGTCCCTGTTTGCAAATAAATACATCTGAGACGTCATTAGGAATCTGAGCACTTTAAAGAGTTAGGCCTACCTTTCCATCCCAGACAGAGTAGGCCAACCGAGGCAGAACACTTTAAGCTTTAACTGCTGGCTACTCATCTATGGCTAAACCCAATGACAGAAAGTCAAAAGTGCTTCCCTAAAAGCTGTCTGGGTTGGAACACCTATTGTACAGAAAGTGAATAGCTTAATCAATTGATAGTGACGGAACTAGATTACTCCCGGGCAAAGTCATTTATTTCTCCTCGAATATCGAAGGTTGTATGTAGCTCAGCCTCTGAATGTCAAACAAAAGAAGCAATAATATCCTCATATGTTTCGGAGTCACGCCTTTCCCAGGTATTTCACAGCTTGTTTCTAGCATAAAGCATTGCGGACCAAAGCGCTGTTATAGATCCCTTTATATAATCAGATCCGTTTTATTTTATTATCTTAAGCTAACAAGGGGTAGATAGGCCTGTGCTTTTTGCCATTTTCTTTCCTAAAAAGTAGACCTATGGCATACTCTCTCATACCCCCTCAATTCTAGTCTTGGTTTTAACTTAGCCTACCTCATGTCAGTGAAGGGATGTTATTTAAACAGTGCATGGTGGGTGGAGGAATTGACAGACAAAATCTATGGATATGGCAGCCCATAGCCTGATTTTCTTTGTCAAACAGGTAGACCTACCTCTTATTTCTTAAATCGGAAGAAATAGGCTCTACCACAAAGCCCTCTTAAAGTCATTGAAATGAATTATGCCTACTCAAATTCAGCACCATGAGCTGTCCATTTCCTATTGATTGTGCCAGGGCTGGTGATTCAAGTTTCAGCACCACAATGTAAATTACTCAAATCTGGCTTATTGTTAGGTCAACTGATAAATGGGCCCACATCATGGTCACGAAACATATTGTATTTAATAAAATCAATTATAGTAGTAGCAAGCTATCAAAGTTTATCTCCGGTCCTCCTCATCTTCACGCTCTCCTTCTCAAACTGAACAGAACATAGACCATAGGCAAGTCCGCTCGCAAGATAATGCCTTTTCTGGACTAGGCCTAATCTAAAAAAAAAAATGTGGAAGATGCTTAAGACTGAAATGCCACCGATGCCTCCTGAACTGCCACCGTAGGCCAACACAGCACATCCACTGGTTAAGGCAGCACACAAAATGTTATTGATCAGCAAGAGCAGAGCAGGTCGGGGCTCAGGGTTGGAATATCCCTCGCAGTGTGTAATGCAGCCTAGTTGTATTTACATCATCCCAGCAGCTATCTGAGAAATATAACTTTGCTCTATGCTTCTCTCCGAGCATGCACTTCGTAGCCTATGGGCTCTGGATCATTTGATTGAGACCACACTAAATAGTGTATAGGCACACTTGATATTGCCCCAGTGGAGAATCAAAGATGAGAGGCGGAATCAGGCACACATCGATATACACGGAGTATACAAAACATGAAGAACACCTGCTCTTTCCGTGACATAGACTGACAAGGTGAATCCAGATTAAAGCTATGATTCCTAACACGGAACCCAAACCGGCTGCGCGCCTGCGCCATCGTGCATACATTTATCCCCCCCCACCCCCACACACACCAAACGCGATCACGACACGCAGGTTAAAATATCAAAACAAACTCTGAACCAATTACATTAATTTGGGGACAGGTCGAAAAGCATTAAACATTTATGGCAATTTAGCTAGCTAGCTTGCACTTGCTAGCTAATTTGTCCTATTTAGCTAGCTTGCTTTTGCTAGCTAATTTGTCCTGGGATATAAACATTGAGTTGTTAATTTACCTGAAATGCACAAGGTCCTCTACTCCGACAATTAATCCACACATAAAACGGTCAACCGAATCGTTTCTAGTCATCTCTCCTCCTCCTTGAAATCTATATTATTCAATTATTGCACCCACGCTGCTCGCGCACGCCAACGAGTGCGCAGCCGGTTTGGGTTCCGTGTTATTGATGTCACTTGTTAAATCCGCTTCGATCAGTGTAGATGAAGGAGAGGAGACCAGTTAAATAAGTATTTTTAAGCCTTGAGACAATTGAGACATGGATTGTGTATGTGTGCCATTCAGAAGGTGAATGGGCAAGACAAAATATTTAAGTGCCTTTGAACAGGCTATGGTAGTAGGTGCCTGGTGCGTCAGTTTGTATCAAGAACTGCAACACTGCTGGCTTTTTCCCATGTGTATCAAGAATGGTCCACCACCAAAATGACATCCAGCCAAGTTGACACAACTGTGGGAAGCGTTGGAGTCAACATGGGCCAGCATCCCTGTGGAACGCCTCGACACCTTGTAGAGTCCCATGCCCCAACGAAATGAGGTTGTTCTAAGGGGAAAGGGGGGTGCAACTCAATATTAGGAAGATGTTCCTAATGTTTGGTATTCTCAGTGTATAGCCTAATAAGCAACTAATTATAAAGCACTGAGAAATATTGACACTTCATCAATTACAAATGACATTTCCCTCCCCTGGATTAGATTTTCTTTTTAAATGAAACCCTCCCCCTGACTGAAATTGAAAAAGCATGACCCTTCACCATTTTCCACCAGGTACCCATTATGTAAATCCACCCCATACAACAATTGTTATCTGGGAATTTTTCTCCTAGGCACACAGTGCTCCCCAAATAAACTCCTGGTCACACAACAAAATACTTTGTTGCACTTTAGAGCCCTAGTTACATATCCGTGGGAAGATGTTTTGAGTAGGGGGTGCTGATTACATTGGCTTAAAAATAAAATAAAAGTCCTGATGTGATGAGTAGCCTAAGCATAGGACAAGATTCGGTAACAGTAGTCATAATAGCCTGAAGTAAATTGAAATAAATTTGCAAAAAATTATATCATTTACTCCTGTCTATACAAAAATAAATAAAAGACTTAGAATGACTTAGCCACAGAGGATGATTCGCTTCTTTTAAAGCTATGGGTTGTTTCAAATCACATGTGTGTAGGCCTATATGCCTAGTTGGGAAGCCCGCAATTTGGGCAGCATACGTTGCAATAGGCCTAGCTGATTATTGAGATGAGACTGTCAGTGAAAAGTAATGCATCTAAAATATGTGTGACGATAATGTGTCTTGAGTATAATTTGAAATGTTGAGACATGAAGAAGGGGAGGGGTGTGTGGTGAAGATATAGGCGAGTCTCTCTCCAGAGCTGTCTCCCTGCAATTCTAACACATTCATTATTTATTTCATACCATCATTTATGAGTTTTGCTCATTTTTTCATTGTATTTTGTTTGGAGCACTCCATGTGAGCAATGAGCATGTGTCTGGTTTCTCCGTCCTCTTAATGTTGACAGAACGTGCGCCTGAGCAAGCATAGAAGTAGTCTAACTGGCCTGCTGCGTACAAATGTAGGAAAGTGCCCATTTGGGGATGTCTGACGTCTCACCACCACTAATAAGCTGATCTTCTCAGTCATTTTTTCTTCACCTCACACAGTAAGTCAACAAAGTCCGTTTTTTTATTTAAATCCATTGTGAATGATAATGGTTCCACTTGACTATGACTATGATTTTGAGAAACGAAACGTTCTTATTGAAATGAAAATACGAAAATCATAACCGGCACGTAGATCGGTAGAATCGGTAGTAAGATTCATTGTAAGCTTCCCCAAACTTAAAACGCACACTCCGCCCAGGAATAAACTACTGTGAACAGAGAGCACATGTCTTTGTACTGCATCATTAGAAAATGTGCGTGAGAGAGAGAGAGAAATAATGAGAGGGGTGTTGTAACTAATAGTGTGCCTATTAAAACTGAGCACAAATGGACAGCTATGCAAGCCATCGTGGAGAAAAGCGCTCACCTCCATCCAGAACCAGTGGGTTGGAAAGCACCACTCGCTGGGCCACGCCCAGCACTGTGTTGTTTAGTGGGCTAGCAGGCCTACACCTACGTGTTTGATATGGGCAGGAGCAGAACTGTGAAACGAGGGCGAGAGAATGCTATGTTCCTTCTTTGATATTGTTCCCATTCCCTTTTTGCCAAGTTTAGAATTGTAAACTAATAGAAAATAGAAGTGGGAGACTAATGCGAGCACTGCTCCCTGCTTCTCACGAAAACGTCTGTAGCGTCCAAGCGGTTTGGCTTACAAACTAAAATGACTCTATGGAAAGATGAGAATCTCACAAACATGATGGTGTTCTCCGTGTTGCTCTATGTCCCCCACAAGCGTCATGGGACTCGTCTGAAGTCGGTTCCGCCGATCTGCCAACTTCTGTCTGTAGCGTCAGAACAGCTTGGGTTACACACTTACAGTACTAGTCAAAGGTTTGGACACACCTACTCATTCAAGGAATTTTCTTTCTTTTTACTATTTTACTACATTGTAGAATAATAGTGAAAACATCAAAACTATGAAATAACACATATGGAATTATGTAGTAAGCAAAAAAGTGTTAAACAAATCAAAATATATTTGATATTTGATATTCTTCAAAGTAGCCACCCATTGCCTTGATGGCAGCTTTGAACACTCTTGGCATTATCTCAACCAGCTTCACCTGGAATGCTTTTCCAACAGTCTTCAAGGAGTTCCCACATATGCTGAGCACTTGTTGGCTGCTTTTCCTTCCCTCTGCAGTCCAACTCATGCCAAACCATCTCATTTGGGTTGAGGTTGGGTGATTGTGGAGGCCAGGTCATCTGATGCAGCACTTCATCACTCTCCTTTTTGGTCAAATAGCCCTTACACAGCCTGGAGGTGCGTTGTGTCATTGTCCTATTGAAAAACAAATGATAGTCCCACTAAGTGGTAGCCATAATGGTTTGGTTTCCCTTGAATTCTAAATAAATCACTGACAGTGTCACCAGCAAAGCACCCACACACCATCACACCTCCTTCTCCATGCTTCACGGTGGGAATACAAATACACGGCGGTAGGAACCAAAAATCAAACATTTTGACTCATCAGACCAGAGGACAGATTTCCACCGGTCTAATGTCCATTGCTCATGTTTCTTGGCCCAAAGAAGTCTCTTATTATTATTGGTGTCCTTTAGTAGTGGTTCCTTTGCAGCAATTTGACCATGAAGGCCTGAATCACGCAGTCTCCTCTGAACAGTTGATGTTGAAATGTGTCTGTTACTTGAACTCTGTGAAGCATTTATTTGGGCTGCAACTCTAATGAGGCTGGTAACTCTAATGAACTTATCCTTTGCAGCAGAGGTAGCTCTGGGTCTTCCTTTCCTGTGGCGGTCCTCATGAGAGCCAGTTTCATCATGCCATTTCACGGGTTTTGCGACTGCACTTAAAGAAACGTTCAAAGTTCTTGAAATTTTCCGCATTGACTGTCCTTCATGTCTTAAAGTAATGATGGTCTGTCATTCTCTTTAATTATTTGAGCTGTTCTTGCCATAGTATGGACTTGGTCTTTTACAAAATATGCCTATCTTCTGTATACCACCTTGTCACAACACAACTGATTGGCTCGAAAAAAATTAAGAAGGAAAGAAATTCCACAAATGAATTTTTAACAAGGCTCACCTGTTAATTGAAATGCATTCCAGGTGACTACCTCATGAAGCTGGTTGAGAGAAGGCCAAGAGTGTGTATGGAAGTGTTTTGTGCAAAAATGTTTTGGTTAAATATAGGTTAAAAAATCCTTATCTTCCTTATACCTCTCAGATATAGGACAGACACTTTAAAACTTCCTTTTGATTAGTTGTTTTCTCTCTCAATGTATGAATCTATTATTCAATGTGTTTCTATGGGCAAATTCAATGTCTGATCAAATCATTTGTTTATATATTTTGTATCCCTAAAGGGGTCCTAAAATTCTAAATCAAATAGCTAAATGATCCTTGGTATGGCCATCTTCAAACAATTTCAGATTTTAGTTTAGTAGAACCCCCCCCCCCCCCCCCCCCCCATTTAAGAAAGAGAGTTCCAAACCTCTGCCAATAATAGCAGTTCATTTTCACTTTTCCCCTCCCCACTCAGACCACACCCAGACAGTCCTAGCAGAATTCTTGCTTGAGAAATTGCTCTTAAGAAATTGTAGTTTCTTGTTGATCATTTTAACTGAAAATAATCACAGTAAGGTACTTAAATGTTACCTAGAAATTATTTGATATTGAGAGAAAAATGGCTGCATTTGACCTTTAAGTCATACAGCATCAACCCCACAAATGGTAATGTAACCTTACCGTTTGAGCGACCAGGCCGAACATGAAATCCTATTTGAGGCTGCGATTTTTTATTTTATTGCTCTTTTACGTCAGATTTTAGGGGAAACACTTACGATTTACCATACTGTGCGAGCGTGGGACAATGAGCCGTTGTCACCGCCGATGGCCGAACTAGGCCCGAAATGGTCCTCGTAGGCCTACTCATATCGCCACCTGGACGTCTTCCATTACAACCACGACTACAATGCATGGCCAACCAACAAGACTGCCTTGTCCTATTGCTCTCATTTACATCAATGCCTAACTTTCCTGAATTTGATTAGTTCAACTTTTTAGTGCAAGGAAATAGCCTTACTAATTGAATAAATTATCAAATGTTTAAAATTTAATTTAATCTAAAGTCATGTTGAAAAATAATTTTGTTACAAACTAATAGGCCCAGTTATAGCCTGCCTACACGTAGGCCTATGCCAAGATTAGTTCCACACTTGCAAGATATAAAGTGCATAGAGGCTACTTGGATATAGGTTATCCATCTATAAACTCTTCTAAACCATAAACTCCCATGCCTGACTTGTTCCAGGGTTTAATCAATGTTACTTGCTACCATATTAAATGTATCATTTCATTTCCACTTTATATCTGAGAGTGACCCTGAAACAAGTAGATTGAAATTCGTCATAGAGATTGCAAATCTATTCGCCCATCCATTGCTGAAATGTAGCCTTCGTCATTGGTAAGCAAGGGTGCAACTTTAGTTTTAGAAGGGGTGTGGGACATAACTTGGTGGGGGTCTGGGGGTCCTCCCATTTTGGGGGGCATCTAAAGCTAATTTCCTGCATTTCTACACAATCTAATATGACCCATGACCCTTCTTGCTGTCTCTATTTAGAACAACATAAAATAAGCAAAAATGCCCAGTCATCAAGCTAGGTAGGAGTACATTATTAAATATGTTGAAGGGATTAATAAGACTAAACTAGATCAATGATAATTCAATAATCAATATTGTGTTGCACCTTTAACCAATAGCCTAACAAATGAACACCTCTTACAAATAAATAAAGTACAAATACTTTTGATTGTCTTTATTAAGACATCCTTTATATCAAAATTCAGCCAGACCGCCGAGCCAGACTGAGCCGCCTGCACGCCCGACCCCCACCCAGTCTAGTCAATGACTCAACTCTCTCAACTTCCTTCCCGTCTTTTTTTTGACTTCTCAAGGAGTGGTTTGGAAAACAAAAGTTCTTTAAAAACACACATACACCTACACATTAACACACAGAAACAATACATCCTCCATATCATTCGTATCATAGGCCTAAGAGTACTGTAGAGCTCTTTTTACTCGCACACAACATAGCTGGGTCAGCCCGTCCTGCCCCTAGTGGTCCATGGCCCTGCAGTGGCCCAACCCAACACACCCCACTCATCTTTAGGATCTTAGTGAAACATTCATTATTGGTTTCAGGTGTTAGGCCAAGGCCAGAGTGACAGCCAACTTATTTCAGAAACCCAGGGCCAGGACTGAGCAGCCCAGCAGCTAGGGATTGTCTAAATATTTATCTCCCCTAACATGGGTATGTTTTCAATACAGACTCATTTTGTCATACTGCATTCCATATAAAGCATTCAGACCTTATGAAAGTTGCACAGTATACCCTTATTTTTGTAATCAATCAAATCTAGTGACACATAACATAGACATTTCTTCCACCCATTGTGGGTGGATAACCAACCTTCCAATTAATGGCAATGCTAATGGGACAATCTGCAGACATCCTAAAATAGATGAACATACTCTTTGGGTAGAATTCAGCCAGCCTTCACAAGACCATACCATGCCCCCTTTTGTGTTTTACACCTACAGCAGAATAATGACATTTCTGAGTGCCTGATATTCAGTTTCACTGGCATATAGAACTATCTATGGATGGTCTTAAAGTGCAGTAATTTATGTCTGAGATGATATGAACATGACTGGGCATTCAAACACATCTGTATCCATTCATCATCATCAATAGTGTCTCCCATGTCTCCCTCAAATTTTAGTTTTACATGTTTTGTGTTATATGGAAAAGACAGTTTGGAAATGTACTTTCGAGTTTTGTCAGACAGCCTTAAAATAGTTTCAATCTTTGAAGCTTCTTGCTTGTCCACTGTTTGCCGCACAGAGAATATAGTGTCGTTTCTGCAAAAAATTCACCTCAGCTCCGTCACAGACTGGTCTTCCCTGGCTGCCTGACACTGATAAGACCCCTGTCACCATCTGATCCTGCTCAGATGAGGCATGACAAAGAATTACATTGGTGTACATTTATACATTACATTATCCAAGAATAGAATCAATGGCTCAATCATTTAAATGACCATTATTCCCATACCCCAGACTATAGCCTACCCATCAACTCAAGATGGAACTTTATGTCCATTCACTGATTGTTATAACATACTTAAAAGTTCACCTGAGCTCTGGAGACTGGTCTTCCCTGGCTGTCTGATCCTTGAGGGACACCTGTCACCATCTGATCCTGCTAAGACATGATGAGCATATTGTTGTGTACTGACTGTGCCCCATGACAGCCTGTTGAGCTGTTTATACCATGTCAGTGTGAAAAGTAGGGAATTGGCTCGGGAGACTGACAGATCAATAACGTTGCATCGCTTTACTGACTAATGAAAACTCACTCACATTGCGCTGAAAAAAAACGTCCGAGTATCGGTTTTCAATTGTTTGACCGCTGGTTTCGTCGTTTGATTTAGGTCTAGTGTGGTTGAGGCAAAAATAATAGCTAAGGTTAGTGAGCTAGCTAACGTTAGCCAACGTTTGGCTAGCTCTGCTAGCTAATGGTGCAATGGTACGTCATCGAAGGTACTTCTGTTGAAATGAGACAAAACAAAGGCTACAAAACATGTCCATATGCTGCCTGACATATAGCTAGTTTTGTATCACAGAGCAATGAAAAAAAACAAAAAATGCAATTTCAGAATGTGGGGGTCATGTCCCCAGTGAAAGTTGCACCCCTTTTTGGTAAGATAGAAAACATTATTTAGAAGACGGCTAAACATCTGTGCTATTGTTAATTTACATATTGATAAATATAAATTGTTATAAAATACATGTTAAAAATGGTAAAAAGCTTGTTTCTTACTGGTGCTTTAATTAATCAGAACAGGTGCATGCAATGAATATAGGCCTAGGGCTATTGGATATTGTGCAGGTGCGAGAATGGGGAATAGCCTAGGCCTATGTGACTTCACGCCACAGCTTCCTATTTGAGTGGACTATAGGCTAGCCTACTGCAGCCTCCAAGAGCATCACAACTGGATGATATATATTACAGTCCATCGCAGGTGCTTCCACTTCAAACACGCTGCCAGATTTCCTCCACAAGGATTTGAAAACTCATCTTAATAAAGTTTATCCAGGTTTCCAGAGCATGTTTCTGCCAGTAGCTTGCAGTCAGGCTTCTAGGCTTCAAAATAGGAATTCGTCTTACACATGCCTAAACATCATTAACCACAATAGGTGAGTTTTCTATTTTCCAAGTATTTGTCATGATATTTGCTGAAGGCGCTTGCAGTGAAATTCAACGTTTTTTGGAAGTCACCTTTCTCAAAACGACCATAGGCCTACATACTCACAAATGGCAAGCAAGCCAAAAATAGTCAACACATTAACAGCAGCCACATTATAACAAGGGTTTCTCAAAATGGAGTGAATGCCAAAACCCTCAACAGTGAGTGACCCCAATGTGTGCGCATTGTGTTCATATTTTTAACAATAAGGTCCTTTCACTTTTTTTTAGATTTATATCTTCACCAAGTCTGGAAAAATGTAATGCAAAAAATGTTATGCTTTGATGGTGTGGTGGTTAGATTGAAAGGAAAAGTTAACTAGCCCCGGTAGTTAAAAGCTGCGCGATAGTTATTGTCGTTATATCTGCGGTTGTTCGGGGTCCCTTGCTCATTAAAGAATTCCCCTCAAGGCATCGCTACTTAAATTATTACGTTGTTATTAAGGCGGATAAGCCTTTTATATGCCTTTGGTTTGAAACTGGCTCGAATTTCCCCCACTGTTAATGAAGCCCTGCGGTTTTATGACGGCTTTTAGCTGGTGATTTCTTTCCACAACAAGAGCGGGGAAAGAAAACCTAAATAAAATCTTACAATAAGCAGTGAAAGGGGTGTTTGTTTTTGCCTAGTCTATGAGATTATCTGGAGAAAACGTGGAAGAGACGCTTAGATAAACACTGTCAGCGAATAACATATTAATTATGCAATTATTTTCTAAATTAAAGCTCAAACGAAATGGAAAAAGATCAAGATAAAAAAAGGTAGGCCTATGGTTTTTCATCAGTTTATTTAATCTTAGATTATTCCTTTACTGTGTGACATACTGGAATAATTTACATCGAAATAGAGGGGATATAGCCTATATTATTAAAACCTTTTCATGCAGACCGAAATCCCACTATTTTACCCATGCCTTCGTTTTTATACCTGTTTTTTTTTGTATATCTGAAAAGGGTAGGGATACAAAAACACCTAATTGATTCCTGCATTTTCACAGACCCTGTAACCAAAATACCAGGTATCAGGTCTGTGTGAACGATTCTATACTTTTTTTGCAGGGAAATTCATTAACACTTCCAGTGTTTAATACCTCTCTGATTTGAAATGCAAACAGGCCCCATGTATAAACAACCCCCCCCCCCCCACCCACCTCCCCTACCAATTTACCGGTTACCCACTGATATGTATAAAAGGGATATACCATACAAGAAAGTGGTAAATAAGGGGCTGTTTGAAAGGGAGTCATATAAACATGGCCTTATATATATTTTTTATAGGTTGCATAATATACCACATATTCTGTCTGAAATGGGTATGCTATGGAAACATAAATCAAAAGGCTTAACTACATTGTTCAAAAATATGTGTTTTAATAAATAAGTTTTAAAAAATGTACATTGGACAGAGTTGAAAGACTTGCTTATAAGTCAATCTGGAAAAATCCATGCAGTGTACTTCAAGAACGTATTCCAAATTGCATTGGTCCCTTTACAAACGGAATATACATACAGGTAGGCCTATGTACAATACGAAACATTTATATATACTTCTATTTTGAGATTTTACAGACAGAACGAAATATAATTTCCCCAAAAATATAAAAGATGGTTTTTCCTACTATCATCACCATTCCGACATTAAAACAACGTGATAATGCGCCAGCAGTAGACACGAGAAGCGTCTTACAACACTGTCTGAGTATGCAACTTTTCAGGGTAATCTTCACTCCTTCTCACACTGTTCCAAGTGTTAGGTAATTGCACTCAAAGCACTCCAGGAGAGTTGTGCGTCACATTATGCCTCTTGACCATGTTTCTGAGGTTCGTGGGTTCTTCAATAGATCCTTGGGTGTCTTCATACCTTGTAGAAGTAAACAGTCTATCAGGGGAAGAAAGAAAACATAAAAATGTTAGCACCAATTACCAATATTACAGATTGCAAGGCATATACGTTATCAAGCAATAGGATTATTACTAATACATTACATGCATAGCTTTATTGCACTTAATTCCTGAAAGAGATTGTATAGGCTAGCCATGACACAGTGCGTTGCCGATTGGCCTTAAGGGTGGCACAGGATCACTGGCATGGGAAGTCATTAATTAAACAATGATTTGGCCCTGAGTGAAACCATATGTCAACAACGGAAAGGGATTTCATTTGAAATGTGATGCATAAGCCACAGTGGCCTATCTAATTGCATCACTGGAAAATATATGAGCAGGCCAAACAGACTTCAGGGGATATGAGCACCTGTCTGTTTTAAGAGGTTTTCATTTCTATGGATGAGTGAATATTGAAATATTTATGCGGTAATATTATTCATAATGTAGCCTATGTAAATGCACATTTCTAAATTCATAGTAGGCTATTATTAAGATTACATTTCCTTTCTGTAATTTACGAGGCAAAGCTAAAATGCAGCAATTATATTTGTAGGCCTATTAGATTTTAGATGATCGTTTTGTTTCTTGAATTCGTTTAGTAAATATTAGTAGACTACAATATGATATTCAGATATTTTGGGGTTAAATACATTTGGATTTGTTTGGTTTAGTTTGAGAAAAAACAGCTATGCTGATTACATTATCAAATAGCGCAATGAACGTGTCACTAGTATCATTACGAGTAGACTAATATAGGCCTCATGATTTCAGCCGCATACATTGTCGAGATGTATTTTATAATGTCGTTTAACGATAACAAATTCCTTTTAAGACGACTTTTCTCACTTGCTTTTCTTTGCCATTCCACACAGACTAATGAAACCCAAAACAGCATTGACAGCAGAATTGGATACGGAAAAGACGTCCGGTTTAGTTCGAGAAAGGCCACCTTTAAATGTAGAGTGCGCAAATCACCATAGTGTAGTTTATTTGTCCTCTTTACAGAAGATCTGTTTTATACGAGTGGGCGGTCTGTAAACTTCATGGTACCAGTCCATGGGAACTAAACAAACCAAAATCGGGCTTTATTTACCTGGAAATGTTTCTTTCACTGAATAAATGTTTAACTCCTGTTCCAAGACATCAGTAACCTACTTAAAATTGGTGTGCTACTATTCAGAGCATAAATACTATTTTGGCCAATAGCTAATCTGTTAAAAAGATGTAAGCATATTAAGAATTTTCCCCAATTTTTTTGTAGCAGCCTACATTTTTTTAAACATATTGGCCTATGCAAATTGCAAGACTCTCCATTGTACAAAACTGTACATTAGAATTCGACTAGGCTACTACAATTAAATTAGGCCTAAGCCAATGGCACTAGACAAGAAAACAAATGCACTATCAGATGGTTTTGTGGCATGCATAAATGAGTTTCAATGGCATGCTTCACAGCTCAAAGACGCACAACGGTTGGGTAACGCTGTGAAATGATAAGGGGAGTAGAAACTCTCAAAAGACCGTAGCCATACCCAGTATACCCACTATGCCCAATGCGCTCGCATCTATAATAAAACGCTGGTTTGAACTCTCCAGCCCAAGTCCAGTGTTGCTATTCCTGCGGTCTCCATACAGGAAAGCGCTCCATTGTGAATGTGAATTGCCCGTGGTAGGCTGTTCAAGGCTACTGCGTTTTGATGCGGCCTACCCCTCTATCTGCCATAGGCCTCAGAGGCCTCGCATCTTAAAAAGTCGTTATGAACGAACAAGGATTAAATGCAAGACTGACATTTCACTGCAAAGTTTAATGTGTTTTCGAGCTGTCATTGCCACTCACAGCAAGAAAAAAAAACTGACGTTTCAACCATTTCACTCCCCCAGTGTCAGTGAAGCGTATTTTATAGTCGTCTTTGGTTGCTACCTCAGTGTTTGGCAAGTAAAACATGTTCCAAAAACATTATTTTGGCTACATTCAGAACACAAAGTTCCCACGTCTATAATCAAACAGCAGCCACATTCTCATTGTAAAATAAGTGTTCAACGACCCTCACTAACATTTCAGAAGGCCCATTTTCCTCTTCTCACTTAGCAGTGGTGTTGTCGGGCAATGCTGATGGAGAACTTGTCTAACTGTGCATTAACCTGGCTCGTGCTCAGGTCATCCACATGCGCTTCTGCGCGCCAGACCCCAAGTGCGCGCGTACTGGTAAAATGTTTGCAAGATGCAGATGCCATGGCATAGATGTTAAAGAATGTTATTTGTATACGGCTACCCAGATGACTATCATGAACATTCACTGAGTAATTGGATAAATTTAATTCACTATAGTAAAAGGGGAAATTGTTTCGCTTTCAGATCATTTGTGCAATAGTTGACCTGACGCGGACTTTTAGCTAAAGCCACAACATATTTTTTCAGGATCATTAATAACCTTCAAACTATGTCAGGTTCTTATGTTTGCCCTAAGATGCTCTACTCTTATGTTCACGGCCTTTATGCATAATAGCCTACGAATACTAATAATAATTGCGGACTAACAAAATGTTTTGTTTCGTATTTTCGCATGAGAAGTAACGCTGAAAGTACGACCTACCGCTTTGGCATTGAGTGAAGGGCTTTGGATGCTAATGAGATGCAGACATTGACCACGCGCCCTCCATCCGCCACACCGAGAAAGCGTAACTGAGTCTCTCGTGCGCAACATAGCTGCAGCTCGACATCTTGTTGTCCATCTCGTCGCTTTGTAGCACCTGGTAGAGGAAGTCTATGTATCTGGAGGCCAGTTTTAGTGTCTGGATCTTGCTCAGTTTATCCGAGGGTAGCGTGGGGATGATTTTGCGTAAAGACGAGAAGGCTTCGTTGAGCGACTGCGTCCTTTGCCTCTCCCTGACGTTGGCCAGGCACCGCTGGTTCTGCAACTCCTCGTAGGACTGAGTGCTGCTGCTCGGACTCGTTTTTTTGCCCCGTTTCACGTTACCCGGACAGCTGTCCTCGCTCGACTTTTTACTGTGTCTCCTCTTCCTTCCAAATCTTTTCTGTTGCCTGTCCAACTCATCCTCACTGGTCAGTAGGCTATCCATTGGGGAGACGGGAGAACTCGAGCCCTCTTCCATTTCTCGTTTAAAGAAATGCAAGGATAGAAAAGGAAAAACGGTCTCCACTTTTGAAGCTGTGGTTACAAAATATATCAGAATATGCCGACAACGACAGAAAGTAGTTTTAAAGAATGTCTTGCTCTACGACTATTATTTTCTCAACGTTTTTGGAGTAGGATACTTTCAAACCTACGCTTGAGGTAGTCCTTCTCTCGCAGGAAGTTTTTCCCCAATTTTTGGGGGGGAAACTTCATCCCAGTTTCAGATGCTAAATAGTTGTCTAGTGAAGAGGGAGGCACTATCGGGTTCTGATTGGCCCGCTAATAAACAGGAGGGAACAGTCTTATGTTACACTCCATAGCTATATTATAGCAGCCCTGGACCTCAGAACAGAATAATGTCAAAACAATCAAATATCAATGACAAAAGTAACAATAGACCTATTATTATTTGTAATAATTCATGTTCTAGCCTACCTCTTCCTATAATTGGTATGAAATAGACTATAACGAATAGACCCTTTTTTTTAAATCAACAAATATAGCATGATTATTAGGCCTTTGATAAATGCATGATTCATATTATGAAAAGTGTGTTGTTTTATAATTTGATAATCATAAACAATACCCATTTCATCCCGTATTGACTATTTTAGTACAATAGCGACATCTTCATGATGAATATAATACATGTTAAATATAAGCCTATGCAATAACCAAAATATAAATAGGCTGGGCCTATATGTAATCTGAAAAATCTATATAGTTGCGGTCTCTCTACTATGCGTTTTAGTAGGCTTAATAGCTTACTGTACATGTTTATAAAATTAGATTCATATTTTATTCTAGTCTATAAATTCAGTAAACATTTTGTTAGTGAGCGTAGGTTTAACATACCGTATTGTAATACATAAAAAATACCTACCCTATGCAGACGGGGATATATATACTCTTGTTCCCTAATCTAATCAAAAGTCGGTATGCTTTCCCAGTTTTCATAATGTGGAAGTCAAAACAGGAAGAAAGCTTAAACTAACCGAAAAGTTCTCATGTTTCTCTGGGTGCCTCCAGCATGCGTTTTGTCAAAGTTCCACCTCTTGATGTGTGATGTCATGTTTTCTACACATGACAGTGCGCAGTTGGCTCGTTTTAACGGCCCCATTCTCCAACAGTGTGTGATTTCTCGAATTATCTGCTACCAAAATGCTCCGTTTTTCCCAGTCAGCTGACGTCTACTTTTAACATTGGAGTAAAATCCCACTGTGTATGTGTTTTACCTTTATCTAAAATAATCTGTAGTATTTAGATTAATGGATTAATGGAAATCCTTCCTCATAGTTAAATACTGGCATGGGTTAAATTCCTTGGAAGAATATGTGAAGGAATGTAATAAATAACTGTCACGCCCTGGCCTTATTATTCTTTGTTTTCTTTATTATTTTAGTTAGGTCAGGGTGTGACATGGGGAATGTTTATGTTTTTGTTGGTTTTGGGTGTTTATTTGGTAAAGGGGTTATGGGGTGGAGTATATGGTTTTGTGTTGAGTGTATATGTCTAGCGTTGTCTATGTTGGTTTGTTATCTAGGAGAGTCTATGGTTACCTGAATGAGTTCCCAATTAGAGACAGCTGATTTCGGTTGTCTCTGATTGGGAGCCTTATTTAGGGTAGCCATAGGCTCTCATTGGTTGTGGGTAATTGTCTATGTAAGAACGTTAGTAAGCCTGTATGTTTGTGCACAACGTTTGTAGCTTCACGGTCGTTTTGTTATTTTGTTGTTTTGTTAAAGTGTTTTTGTGTCGTGTTCATCTTCGTGTTAAAATAAAAGAAGATGGCATATTTTCCAACTGCTGCATTTTGGTCTGAAGATCCTTCTCTCCTCACCTCATCTGAGGATGAGGAGAGCGTCACCCATTACAGAATTACCCACCAAGCTAAGACCAAGCGGCAAAGGAAAACGAAACGGAGTAGGGGACAGGAGAGAAAGGATTTCTGGACATGGGAGCAAATAATGAATGGAGAAGGTCCCTGGGCTAAGGCAGGAGAAAATCGCCGTCCCAAAGCTGAGCTGGAGGCACGGAGGAGAGCAGAGGCTACCGAGGAGAGGAACCGGAGCTATGAGGGAACGCGTCTGGCACGGAAGCCAAAAAAGCCCGTGAGTAATTCCCAAAAATTTCTTGGGGGGGGGCTAGGAGATAGTGGGCCAAGGGCAGGTAGGAGACCTGCGCCCACTTCCCAGGCTTACCGTGGAGAGCGGGAGTACGGGCAGGCGCCGTGTTACGCAGTAGAGCGCACGGTGTCTCCTGTACAGTGCATAGCCCAGTGCGGGTTATTCCACCTCCCCGCACTGGTAGGTCCGGTATTTCCGGCACCACCTCCCCGCCCCAGCCTAGTACCTACAGTGTATACACTACGCACTAGGCTACCAGTGCGTATCCTGAGCCCTGTTCCTCCTCCACGCACTCTCCCTGTAGTGCGTGTATCTAGCCCGGTGCCTCCAGTTCCGGCCCCACGCACTAAGCTACCAGTGCGTCTCCAGAGCCCTGTACACACTGTATATTCTCCCCCTACTAATCCTGATGTGCTTGTCCTCAGCCCGGCGTCACCAGTGCCGGTACCACGCATCAGGGATAGAGTAGGCTTTGAGAATACAGTGTGCCCTGTTCCTGCTCCCCGCACTAGTAGGAAGGTGCTTGTCATTAGCACGGTGCCTCCAGTTCCGGCACCACGCACCAGGTCTACAGTGCGCCATATCCGGCCAGAGCCATCCGTCTCCCCAGCGCCATCTGAGCCATCCGTCTCCCCAGCGCCATCTGAGCCATCCGTCTCCCCAGCGCCATCTGAGCCATCCGTCTCCCCAGCGCCATCTGAGCCATCCGTCTCCCCAGCGCCATCTGAGCCATCCGTCTCCCCAGCGCCGTCTGAGCCATCCGTCTGCCAGGAGCCTGCAAAGCCGCCCGTCTGCCATGAGCCTGCAAAGCCGCCCGTCTGCCATGAGCCTACAGAGCCGTCAGCCAGACAGGAGCCGCTAGAGCCGTCAGCCAGACAGGAGCCGCTAGAGCCGTCAGCCAGACAGGATCTGCCAGAGCCGCCAACCAGACAGGATCTGCCAGAGCCGCCAACCAGACAGGATCTGCCAGAGCCGCCAACCAGACAGGATCTGCCAGAGCCGCCAACCAGACAGGATCTGCCAGAGCCGCCAACCAGACAGGATCTGCCAGAGCCGCCAGCGAGCCATGAGCAGCCAGAGCCGCCAGCGAGCCATGAGCAGCCAGATCCGTCAGCCAGCCATGGGCCATCCCTCAGTCCGGAGCTGCAGTCCTTCAGTCCGGAGCTGCAGTCCCTCAGTCCGGAGCTGCCATTCTTCAGTCCGGAGCTGCCCCTTACCCTGGTGCTGCCCCTTACCCTGGTGCTGCCCCTTACCCTGGTGCTGCCCCTTACCCTGGTGCTGCCCCTTACCCTGGTGCTGCCCCTTACCCTGGTACTGTCCCTGACCCTAGTACTGCCCCTGACCCTGGTACTGCCTCTTACCCTGGTACTGCCCCTTAGTCCGGAACTGCCCCTGAATGCAATGGGGTTAAGGTGGAGGGGGGTCGTTTGGAGGAAGCCTAGGAGGTGGTTAGGTACTGTGGTGACGTGGGGACTACAACCAGAGCCGGAGCCGCCACCGTGGAGGGGAGCCCACCCAGACCCTCCCTTAGACTGTGTATGGTGCGTCCGGAGTTCGCGCCTCAAGGGGGGGGTTATGTCACGCCTTATTTAGGGTAGCCATAGGCTCTCATTGGTTGTGGGTAATTGTCTATGTAAGAACGTTAGTAGCCTGTATGTTTGTGCACAACGTTTGTAGCTTCACGGTCGTTTTGTTATTTTGTTGTTTTGTTAAAGTGTTTTTGTGTCGTGTTCATCTTCGTGTTAAAATAAAAGAAGATGGCATATTTTCCAACTGCTGCATTTTGGTCCGTTAATCCGCCACACGATCGTGACAATAACAAGTGAGAAACTTCACCCAGGTGGAAGATTTTATTCCGTGCAATTTTATTCTTATAAATGCTATGAGCTCAAATACTGTACCTCGATATCTGTTTTAAATTAACTTTATAAACAACACTTGAAAATGCGTTTTACACATCCGGGTAGACCAATATAAGCCTACTGTCAAAATAGTTACAGTGCCTTCAGAAAGTATTCAGATCCCTTGACTTATTCCACATGTTGATGTGTTACAGCCTGAATTCAGCTTTTCACACCTGGATTGTACAATATTTGAAAATTGTTCTTTTTAAAATTCTACAAGCTCTGTCAAGTTGGTTGTTGATCATTGCTATTCAGCCATTTTCAAGTCTTGCAATAGATTTCACGCCAATTTAAGTCAAAACTGTAACTAGGCCACTCGGGAACATTCAATGTCTTCTTGGTAAGCAACTCCAGTGTATATTTGGCCTTGTGTTTTAGGTTATTGTTCTGCTGAAAGGTGAATTCATCTCCCAGTGTCTGTTGGAAAGCAAACTGAACCAGGTTTTCCTCTAGGATTTTGCCTGTGCCTAGCTCTATTACGTTTCTTTTCATCCTAAAAAAACTCCCTAGTCCTTGCAGATGACAAACATACCCATAACAGGATGCAGCTACCACCATGCTTGAAAATATGAAGAGTGGTACTCATTGATGTGTTGTGTTGGATTTACCCCTAACATAATGCTTTGTATTCAGAACACAAAGTTAATTTCTTTGCCACATTTTTTTGCAGTTTTACTTTAGTGCCTTATTGCAAACAGGATGCATGTTTTAGAATATATTTATTCTGTACATGCTTCCATCCTTCCTTTCACTCTATCATTTATGTTAGTATTGTGGAGTAACTACAATGTTGTTGATCCATCCTCAGTTTTCTCTAATCACAGCCATTACACTCTGTATCTGTTTTAAAGTCACCATTGGCCTCATGGTGAAATCCCTGAGTGGTTTTCTTCCTCTCTGGCCTTCTGAGTTAGGAAGTACGCCTGTATCTTTGTAGTGACTGGGTGTATTGATACACCATCCAAAGTGTAATTAATAACTTCACCATGCTCAAAGGGATATTCAGTGTATGCCTCATTGTTTTTAACCCATCTACCGTACCAATTATGTGCTCTTCTTTGCGAGGCATTGTTCTTTGTGGTTGAATCTGTTTGAAATTCACTGCTCAACTGAGGGACCTTACACATAATTATATCTGTGGGATACAGAGATGAGGTAGTCATTCAAAAGTCATGTCAAACACTATTATTTCATGCAAAGTATTATGTGACTTGTTAAGCAAACGTTTACTCATGAACTTATTTAGGCTTGCTATAACAAAGGGGTTGAATATTTATTGACTCAATACATTTCAGCTTTTAATTTTTAATCATTTGTAAACATTTCTAAAAACATAATTCCACTAGTGACACAAAATCTCAATTTAATCCATTTTAAATTCAGGCTGTAACACAACAAAATGTGGGAAAAGTCAAGGGGTTTGAGTACTTTCTAAAAGGCACTAGGTTTACACATGTTTACATATATTATAACCTACAAATATGTGGGACTAATGCATTTACTGTAGGCTTATTTGTTACTTTAGCTTACTGAAAATAAGCGGAACTCAGATGTATTTTTTGCAGTGAGCAATTTTAAAAGTTGCACAATTATTTGAACACAAGCACATGGTCCTGGTGTGAGGACATATTCTGGCAGCCCCTCACAGGTTCCTGCCTGTACAGCCATCTCAGTGCCGGGTCTGGTGTATCTCTTTGACTGGGATGGTAATATTGCATGTCACACAGCTTTTACCCGCATCCAGAGTCCCCAAAACCGTCTGGAAAGTCTCAGAAGAGGTAGAAGTTTGGTCACTAGTAATTGAAGCTGAGGATATCTTGGGTTTAAAGAAATATGTAATATTTGACATGTGTAATCCACATTCTTAACCGTCTAGAAAAAGGAAGAAACCATCAATGGACATGGCAGCACTTAAAAGACCAACAACCACACACGCACGCGCACACACACTTCCCCCTGATTACACCCCCAAGACCCTTTGCTCTACGTCTGCAGGTTAATGCTGGAGGGCAGTTTGGCCAGGGGAGTGGGGTCAGAGATGGAGTGTAAGAAGTTGATCTCCCACAGTGACTGTGCTATGCAATATGGTCCTGGGCCAAATCTAATTTTCTTCACCGTGCAACCTTTCCAGTAAGAATAATACAATGTTTCACTCAATTCAAGCACAGTTTAGGCTACTAGTACAACAAATACTCATTTTATGTGGGCATTTTGTCTCAATTATGACCCAAGTCAATATGTAAACACACATTTCCAGACCAATAGGTTATTCAAGTACATTATTCTGCACCATTTCATTAGCTTATACTTCATGTTGTAAAACACTTGTTATATTGATGCCTATCCTGCTGAGCGTGAGGGGTGATTCGCTCCTGTTCACCTGTAAGTACAACATGCTTTGGGAATTGTATCCCTACAAGCATGGTATCTCAGTTTTCAGACATATCCCTCTCAGGATTAACTAGAAAACATTTTCATTTCTCAGATCATGAAGGTTTACATAGATATTCACAGGTTACACCCTTTGAACTCATCACTGATTGTTGTTTCAGATCTAATGAATAAAAGGAAATTGACAATTTCAATAAAAACAGCGGTTGTGGAAAAAATCTGAGCGAGTCCCAGACAGAATCCATATGGCCTGTAGTCATGAGCCATGCCTTCCTTCAGAATCCCAGGGGATTAACAGGTAGAGCATCCTGCACATGTATTCCAGGCAGGGCCCAACCAGAGGAGAAGGGGTAATTTAGGATACTTCTGGCCCCAGCGCCCTGGCACGAAGCATAGAAGCCACAGCTTGTCAGAGAGGGAGAAAGAGAGAGAGAGTGTGTCTGTGAGTGTGTCTGCATGCGCGTGTGTGCTTGTCTGCATGCATATGTGTGTGAGATGACCCGCATCAGATCAAAGATGAGCTCGGGGCTGTATTTCACCCAGGCAGGATGACGCATTAATATCTCCCTGACACCTCCAAACCACCTCCACATGGGCCCGGCCTTCCCTTAAAAAGCCCAGATCCTTTCTACAGAGGCCTGTCACATCAATCGACACACATCCTCCGCATGCAGCATGCTGACTTCAGATCAGGGTAATAAATAGAGAACGAGTGGCTGGGGGAGAAGTGGGAAAGAGAAAAGAAAAATATGACCCGGCATGTGCGGCATCAGTCAATGCTTTTATGAAGCGTCTGCCTAAAAAGGCAAATCGATGGGCGCCGGTTCGGCCCCTGCAGATCTGACAAAGGTTAGGGAACTGTTACGAAAGGTTATGAATGAGATTAGTTGTTGGGGCGCTCGTTCTGTGATGAGTTGAATTTTACTGTCCATGTGCATGCCAGAAATGGTTAACTCTGGGTTTGGACCGCAAACCTTACAAGTTATACCCCAAAGGATCCAGGGCAAGTGGATCTAACGTGTAGTCAGATGAGGGCCCAGTGTGTGTGTATGTGTGTGTGCACGCCGGGTGCATGCACGAGTGTGTATGTGTCACGGTGTGTGAGAGCGCATGTGTTTCATACCAAGATGAACAAAAGGTCTTCAGCAGAGAAAGCTCCAGCTGGTTTTCATTAGTAGCACTGCCCGTGTCTATTACTACCAGTGCAATCACTGTTACTACTAGTGTTGCTTCTTCCATGACCAATTTCCGTTAGCATGCCAATACCTATTGCTCTGCAATTGGAATTGATATTGATTGTATTTTCAAACCTGTAATTCCTAGTACCACCATTGCCCTGAAACACACAGATGCCACTGCTTTAGCTCTTCAACACCATTTTCTACATTGCATACAGAATTGCTAACCTTATATCAGCTCTTTAAATTTAAAGTTCCAGTGGAGTCAAAAACGTGATATCCCGTGTTTTATATATGCTGAACAAAATTATAAAATGCAACAAGCAGCAATTTCAAAGATTTTACTGAGTTACAGTTCATATAAGGAAATCAGTCAATTGAAATAAATAAATTAGGCCCTAATCTACAGATTTCACATGACTGGGAATACAGATATGCATTGATTGCGGCCTGTGGAATGTTGTCCCACTCCTCTTCAATGGCCGTGCGAAGTTGCTGGATATTGGCGGGAACCGGAACACACTGTCTTGCACGTCGATCCAGAGCATCCCAAACATGCTCAATGGGTGACATGTCTGGTGAGTGTGCAGGCCATGGAAGAAGTGGGACATTTTCAGCTTTCAGGAATTGTGCACAGATCCTTGCGACATGAGGCTGTGCATTATCATGCTGAAACATGAGGTGATAGCGGTGGATGAATGACCTCAGGATCACGTCATGGTATCTTTGTGCATTAAAATTGATAAATTGCAATTTTGTTTGTTGTCCGTAGCTTATACCTGCCCATACCGTAACCCCACCGCCACCATGAGGTGTACTCTGTTCATAACATTCACGTCAGCAAACCGCTCGCCCACACGACGCCATACACGTGGTCTGCGGTTTTGAGGCCGGTTGGACATACTGCCAAATTCTCTAAAATGAAATTGGAGGCTGCTTGTGGTAGAGACTTCTTACGGCTGAGATCGGCTGAGATCCCGTTAACGGCCAGTGAAAGTGCAGGTGAAAGGGAAAGCCAGTGAAAGTGCAGGGCGCCAAATTCAAACAACAGAAATCTCATAATTAAAATTCCTCAAACATACACGTATTTTACAACATTTTAAAGATACACTTGTTGTTAATTCCACTACAGTGTCCGATTTCTAAAAGGCTTTACGACGAAAGCACACCATCTGATTATGTTAGGTCAGTACCTAGTCACAGAAAAACAGCCATTTTTCCAGCCAAAGAGAGGAGTCACAAAAAGCAGAAATAGAGATAAAATTAATCACTAACCTTTGATGATCTTCATCAGATAACAGACATAGGACTTCATGTTACACAATACATGTATGTTTTGTTCGATAAAGTTCCTATTTATATCCAAAAATCTTAGTTTACATTGGCGCGTTATGTTCAGTAATGTTTTGCCTCCAAAACATCCGGTGATTTTGCAGAGAGCCAAATCAATTTACAGAAATACTCATCATAAATGTTGATGAAAATACAAGTGTTTTTGATAAAATTTAGATCCACTTCTCCTTAACGCAACCGCTGTGTCAGATTTCCCAAAAACTTTACGGAAAAAGCACACCACGCAATATTCTGAGTACGGCGCTCAGACACAAAAACAAGCCATACAGGTACCCGCCATGTTGTGGAGTCAACAGAAGTCAGAAATAGCATTATAAATATTCACTTACCTTTGATGCTCTTCCTCAGAATGCACTCCCAGGAATCCCAGTTCCACAATAAATGTTTGTTTTGTTCGATAAAGTCCATCATTTATGTCCAAATATCTCCTTTTTGTTCACGCGTTTAGTTCAAAAATCCAGCTTCACGACGCGCAGGCACACTTATTCCAGACGAAAAGTCAAGAAATTCCATTACAGTTCGTAGAAACATGTCAAACGATGTATAGAATCAATCTTTAGGATGTTGTTAACATAAATCTTCAATAATGTTTCAACCAGAGAATTCCTTTGTCTTTAGAAAGGCGAAGGAACGCAGCTACCTCTCACGGGGGCGCACCTGAGTGAGCTCATGGCACTCTGCCAGACACCTGGTTGAAACAGCTCTCATTCCCTCATCCCTCACAGTAGCCTGAAACAAGGTTCTAAAGACTGTTGACATCTAGTGGAAGCCTTAGGAAGTGCAATAGGACCCAATAGACACTGTATATTCGATAGGCAATGACTTGAAAAACTACAAACCTCAGATTTCCCACTTCCTGGTTGGATTTTTTCACAGGTTTTTGCCTGCCATATGAGTTCTGTATTCTCACAGACATCATTCAAACAGTTTTAGAAACTTCTGAATGTTTTCTATCCAAATCTACTAATAATATGCATATCTTAGCTTCTGGGCCTGAGTAGCAGGCAGTTTACTCTGGGCACCTTATTCATCCAAGCTACTCAATACTGCCCCCAGCCATAAGAAGTTAACATTCAATTCCCTGGCAACAGCTCTGGTGGATATTCCTGCAGTCAGCACCAATTTCACGTTCCCTCAACTTTAGGCATCTGTCGCATTCTGTTGTGTGACAAAACGGCACATTTTAAAGTGGTTCCCAGCACAAGGTGGACCTGTGTAATGATCAAGCTGTTTATTCAGCTTCTTGATATGCCACACCTGTCAGGTGGATGGATTATCTTGGCAAAGGAGAAATGCTCACTAACAGGGGGGTAAACACATTTGTGCACAAAATTTGAGAGAAATAAGCTTTTGTGCGTTTGAAACATTTCTGGGATCTTTTATTTCAGCTCGTGAAACATGGGACCAACACTTTACATGTTGCATGTTGTACCCTTCCCCACTCAGACCACTCCCAGACAGTCCTACCAACATTCTTGCTTGCGAAATTGTCCTTTGCTAAGAAGCTAATTTTGTTTCTTTTTGACAATTTGAATTGAAAGCACTCTAGCTAGGTTTCCATCCAATTGGCGACAGATTTTCATGCGAATAAGTTAAACGAGTTTCCAGCGCATTTTCAACTCTACCGATCTTTTTCTCACACATCTTTTTGTGTTATATAGTGAGTGTGCCCACTGGTATTGGCATGTGTGCTCTAGCCAACAGCTCACAGACGTAGTGCGGGTATAGCCTATATGAGATTATAACCGACAAAAGAGCGAGATTATTTTTATTTGTCAAATGGCAGCCAAGCTTTTCTCTCCCCTGTCGTTTTGACAAGCAGCTGTGGGCAAACTTTGCTCTGTTAGCCACCATGGTCACACTGAGTGACACACTGAAGGGAATCAGGAGAACAAACATGCCCACACAAATACTACAGTCTGTAAACATCACCTGTTCAGGCACTAACACCAGGAACGGACTAGGAAAAGAAATCGGCCCGGGCAATTTTAACACACAGGCCAATCTTTTTTTTCCTCTAGGCCACCACACCAGCCCATTATTTGTCCAACAGGCCCAATTGGCTAAAGATGGACCACCCCATCTGGCATTTGTGAGAACCTTCCTATTGACAGTCCATCTCTGACTATCACCAACACCACTACTACCTCCAACCATGACCCAGTAATGGAGGAAGTTAGTTGTGGGCTTTTCAACGAAACGGGGAGATTTCCCAATATTAAGCCACTCTTTTCCAGTAAGGAGGAGTGACTCATGTTCCGCAGCATTACAGAGGGAAATGTCCTCACTAACAGGGATGTAAACACGTCTGTGCACAAAATTTGAGAGAAATAAGCTTTTTGTGCATATGGAACATTTCTGTGATCTTTTATTTCAGCTCATGAAACATGGGACCAACACTTTACATGTTGCGTTTATATGTTTCAGTGTATATTTCCACACTATGAGGCTGGAATTATACTGTGAAATTGTGAAAATTATGATAATGCCCTTTTAGTGTAAGAGCTGTTTGAAAAGACCACTGAAATTTCAGCCTGTTTTGGTGGGATGGAGTTTTGGAATTCCATGGCAAACTCAACATGTGGTAAATGAGTTAATAGACCAATAAGAAAGTTCCAAAGCAAATTTTTCATTTACCCCTCCCCACTCAGACCACTCCCAGACAGTCCTACCAACATTCCTGCTTGAGAAATTGTCCTTTGCATAGAAGCTAATTTAGCTTATTTTTTTACCATTTTAATTGAAAGCACTCTAGCTAGGTTTCCATCCAATTGGCGACAGATTTTCATGCGAATATTCTAAAACAAATGTACTTCTTGTGTGCGATTATTTACTGCACGTAAAAATACCTTTTGCGGTAAAATTCCCATGTACTGAATAAAAATGTCAAGTTAAATGGATATTCAGCACATTTTCAACTCTACCGATCTTTTTTTCACACATGATTTTGCGTTATATAGTGAGTGTGCCCACTGGTATTGGCATGTGTGCTCTAGCCAACAGCTCACAGACATAGTGCGGGTATAGCCTATATGAGATTATTACGGACAAAAGAGCGAGATTATTTTTATTTGACAAACGGCAGCCAAGCATCGATGATCATGTCACCAAAACAAGATGGCGTTTCAAACGCCATTTCTTCCATAATTAATTTTTACAAACACAAAAAGATCCGACCTTGGCTGACGTATTTTGTTTTGTCGACATTGGGAACGTTTACTGACGCATTTTCTGTTTCCATCAAGCCTATAATTACATTTTGTATTAGAAATGTACGTAAAAAGGTTGGATGGAAACCTGGTTAGTAAGGTACTTAATTGTTACCCAGAAAATATTTGATATTGAGATAAAAATGGCTATTGGACCTTTAACAGTAGCAGTAGTACCTGCTTATGTGACATAAAAATATACTATTGGCTGTAATGTTAGCATTTCCCGGGAGGAACTGGGACCAGAAATCGGCCCTGGCAATTTTAAGACACTAGCCCATTATTTTCCTAAATTTGACTGGCTAAAGATACACCACCCCATCTGGCATTTGCGAAAACTTTCCTATTGACAGTCCATCTCTGACTATCACCAACACCACTACTACCGCCAACCATGACCCAGTAATGGAGGAAGTTAGTTGTGGGCTTTTCAACGAAACGGGGAGATTTCCCAATATTAAGCCACTCTTTTCCAGTAAGGAGGAGTGACTTGTGTTCTGTAGCATTACAGAGGGAAATGTCCTCAAATGGATTGGTTACACAAGTTCTGAAAAAAGTATAGCGCATAGACTACTCTGATTACTGTAAAATAAAATGTAAAGAAAGAAGGACCCCACTCATAGACAAACTGATTTGTATGACAAGCTCTCTGTTTCATACACAGGTGGGGCTGGTTTCTTGGATTTAGCTTAAGCCTAGTCCTAGAGCATTCTTAATGGAGAGTATCCGGGAAACCAGGTTCGATACCTAGGCCACTATTCAATCAGATGGCGTGTTAACCCGCATTGGCAAACATCCCCATAGTGGATACTTTGGCAGTATTGGAGGTGTAACTGAAGGATGAGCTGATAAATAGGTGAGCTGCTGCTCTTGTGTGTCACAAACCACTCCCTTCTTTATTATCCCTACCACGTTAGAAGTTCGAAACGGCGCCTCCCAAGTGGCGCAGCGGTCTAAGGCACTGCATCGTAGTGCTTGAGGCTTCACTACAGACCCGGGTTCGATCCCAGGCAGCCTGCTGCAACCGGGAGACCCATGAGGCGGTGCAGAATTTGGCCACTTAGGTTATTACACAATATAGTGTTGATATCCCGGGGGGGGGGGCATGGAACCATAGGCACTAAAACTCAGAGCCATTCTTCACTGTCATATACTCTGTGGCCATCTATTCATATATCCACACCTCCTCCACTGCAACGCCGATGACAACGTGTTTCTCAAATTGCATTAGGGGCCCTTCATAAAGGTTTCATAGGGGAGTGTGTAACAGCTTGAAGCGTTTAGGTTGGTTTAATATGATGCAGGTTTCTCAAAGGGGTTCTCGAGTGTGGACAGGGGCCCGGGGTGCCAGAAGTCCCCAGAGGCCCCCCCCTCTCTTCACTTTGATATTCAGGGCTATAGGGAGTAAAAGGCCTATCCTCAGTGTGGAGTTCAAAATGCCTGACTTGCACATGAATTGGCCATGGTAACAATGTTTGAGGCCTACATGTAAAAACTAAAGCGAAGCGCTCGATTCAATCCATATTGTTCCACGTTATAGCGCAATTTAAATGTAAAAGGTGTGAATAATGCAGCGTGCACCGTGAATGCAGTCTCCGCCAACGTGGGAACATTACCTTTACATTTCAATCGAGCTACAACATGCAACTTCTGCCATATGGATTGAATCGAGCCTTAAGCTTTTTCGCCTTTCTGCTTTTTGTACATATTATCGGTGCATATTGGTTTGGGGAGAATCGGACTGGTATTTCTCTCCACTGAAAGTAGGGCCTTTAGTCATGAACTTTCTCCCCTTTCCCCCCTCACATTGAACTCAAACACGTTTCATTGACTTGACAGTTACAGCAAACAGTGTTGCCAGAGCAATTATGTTGGCAAAAACACAATTACATTCATTATGCATGTACAACTTCCAGGATCTGAACCCAAACACAACCCCACCCCACCCCCAACTACAAACCCCATCTGGAATAGAGGGTTTCTTGTTGATGAGATGGAGAGTCAAAGATGAATTAAGTAAATAGGTGAGAGAGGGAATGGAGAAGGAACGGTCAGTAGGGTGCTGACAGGGGGGAAGGTCACTCCACCGCCTCCTGCACAAACACAGCTAGCGTGATTAGCATTGCACTTGTGACCGTGGTGCCAAGGTTAGCAAGGTAAGCCTAGCTGCTGGGCCCAGGTTCACAGCGTCCTGTTTATGTCCACAGTACCCAGGTGGCCTGAAAGGCTAAGACTGGCCTGGATTGGGCTGGAGGGGAGATGACCAAACCAAAAACCAAAGGCAAACATGGGACCTGTTTGCTTTGCTGATTGGTTAAAACGAGGGGGTGACGATGGGGTTGTCATCAGCAGATGTCAACACTGAGGCGACACTTACAGTAAACTGTCCGTCCCTGCTCCCTACATCTCACCTAGCTTACACCCCAGGCCCAAATCCGTAGGTCTGGTATAAGGAGTTGAGTGGCCTTGTGCATTGTCTAAAGCACAATAAAAGTAACTTTTGTGGAGCTCAATTAACACACCAATAAAATAACACTGAGTAAAGGTATGGCTGGATAGACATGCTAATAGGACATTTCTCTATCCAGTCGAGATTAGCCACGACGGCTACAATTGACTACAGCCCCCTTAGCTCTTAACACCTAGAAAATACTTAAAGCGTCTCTGTTTATCTAGACTCTCTGCTTAGCGTGTTTGTGCTGGGCACCAGGAGAGCTGTTCAATCTGAAGAGGAAATTATTGAAGGTCCCAATGCTCATCTGAAAATGCTTCAAATGGGCCCCCTGCCGTTCGGCCCTGTCAGCAAAGGGCCCGAGTCATATTGTAAAGCATACTTTCCCCACACACCACTCTGAGTTATTAGCTCCCAGGTTAAAGCAGTGTGGCAGCCCTGTGAAGAGGAATGATAATGACAAAAGCAGGTGAGGTATTTAACTAACGTTTCACAGCTATTGATGAGACATAGAGAGACTGGGTACCGGGTAGGTCGGGTTGGGAGTCAGCTTCTGCTTCATCAAATGGCCCCACCTCTTAAAGTTACTTGAGGTATTTGGGACTGTTGTTTATGAATTAAATGATTTTAATCAAATGTATTTAACTTAACTTATGAGTTGCTCATGAAATGTTTTCCATTTGTAATATTGTAAGTTTAGAAAGAGTTTTAATAAAAAAATGTAAAGCTTTTATGCATTTCATTTCCTAGGCACACACTTTCTTGGTTTCCTATTAAAGCCACAGTCTGTGAGATTGTCTGTCACTGATGGTCCAGGAGTGAGTTTTGGGCCTACAGCAGTCACATAACTTGGAATCAAGTCTGACTCCAGTCACCAATTTGATGACCTGAGACGCGACTTGATAGAAAATAAAATAAATTGAGACTCGACTTGGAGTCTCAAGACTCAGGACTCGACTTTGACTTGATAACGATCATTTAAAATTATCTGGACAGGTTTTGTAATGTTTTGATACTCATTTTGTAGCACAGACTCTCAACTGGATTACTCCACGCAGCCAGAAACAGTAGCCGCAGCATCACCCTTGCAAAAGAAACGTGCAACAGTTTGGCTAGTGAAACGCACACTTTGCCCACTGATTGGACCTGTAAACTGTCAATCAACACAGGTTGCGTGAGCTAGCAATCAGATTGCTGATTTGCTGTACAGCTATCGGATCGGGTGCAGCGCAAACGTCAAATTGTAGGGAGAGAGGATTGCCATAATAGGTAAATATGCAGCTCCAGAAATACACTACATGACCAAAAGTATGTGGACACCTGTTCGTCGAACATCTCATTCCAAAATCCTGGGCATTAATATGGAGTAGGTCCTCCCTTTACTGCTATAACAGCCTCCACTCTTCTGGGAAGGCTTTCCACTAGATGTTGGGACATTGCTTTTCATTCAGGCACGAGCATTAGTGAGGTCAGGCACTGGTTGTAGTCGGCGATCCAATTCATCCCAAAGGCATTGGATCGGGTTGAGTTCAAAGCTCTGTGCAGGCCAGTCAAGTTCTTCCACACCGATCTTGACAAACCATTTCTGTATGGTCCACGCTTTGTGCACAGGTGCATTGTCATGCTGAAACAGGAAAGGGCCTTCCCCAAACTGTTGCCACAAAGTTGGAAGCACAGAATGGTCTAGAATGTCATTGTATGCTGTAGCATTAAGATTTATCTTTACTGGAACTAAGTGGCCTATCCCTAACCATGTAAAACAGCCCCAGACCATTATTCCTCCTCCAACAAACTTTACAGTTGGCACTATGCATTCGGGCAGGTAGCGTTCCAAACCCAGATTTGTCCGTCGGACTGCCAGATGGTGAAGTGTGATTCATCACTCCAGAGAACGCGTTTCCACTGCTCCAGAGTCTAACGAGCTTTACACCACTCCAGCCGATGCTTGGCATTGTGCATGGTGATCTTAGGCTTGTGTGCAGCTGCTCGGCCATGGAAACCCATTTCATGAAGCTCATGACGAACAGTTCTTGTGCTGACATTGTTTCCAGAGGCAGTTTGGAACGCATTTCGGTGTTCCTCAAGGTTCCGTTTTAGGACCAGTATTGTTTTCACTATATATTTTACCTCTTGGGGATGTCATTCGAAAACATAATGTTAACTTTCACTGCTATGCGGATGACACACAGCTGTACATTTCAATGAAACATGGTGAAGCCCCAAAATTGCCCTCGCTAGAAGCCTGTGTTTCAGACATAAGGAAGTGGATGGCTGACAACTTTCTACTTTTAAACTCGGACAAAACAGAGATGCTTGTTCTAGGTCCCAAGAAACAAAGAGATCTTCTGTTAAATGTGACAATTAATCTTGATGGTTATAAAGTCGTCTCAAATAAAACTGTGAAGGACCTCGGCGTTACTCTGGACCCTGATCTCTCTTTTGACGAACATATCAAGACTGTTTCAAGGACAGCTTTTTTTCCATCTACGTAACATTGCAAAAATCAGAAATTTTCTGTCCACAAATGCTGCAGAAAAATGTATCCATGCTTTTGTTACTTCTAGGTTAGACTACTGCAATGCTTTACTTTCCGGCTACCCGGATAAAGCACTAAATAAACTTCAGTTAGTGCTAAATAAGGCTGCTAGAATCCTGACAAGAACCAAGAAATTTGATCATGTTACTCCAGTGCTAGCTTCCCTACACTGGCTTCCTGTTAAGGCAAGGGCTGATTTCAAGGTTTTACTGTTAACCTATAAAGCGTTACATGGGCTTGCTCCTACCTATCTTTCCGAGTTGGTACTGCCGTACATACCTACACGTACGCTACGGTCACAAGACGCAGGCCTCCTAATTGTCCTTCGAATTTCTAAGCAAACAGCTGGAGGCAGGGCTTTCTGCTATAGATCTCCATTTTTATGGAATGGTCTGCCTACCCATGTGAGAGACGCAGACTTGGTCTCAACCTTTAAGTCTTTACTGAAGACTTATCTCTTCAGTAGGTCATATGATTGAGTGTAGTCTGGCCCAGGAGTGTGAAGGTGAACGGAAAGGCTCTGGAGCAACGAACCGCCCTTGCTGTCTCTGCCTGGCCGGTTTCCCTCTCTCCACTGGGATTCTCTGCCTCTAACCCTATTACAGGGGCTGAGTCACTGGCTTACTGGTGCTCTTTCATGCCGTCCCTAGGAGGGGTGCGTCACTTGAGTGGGTTGAGTTACTGACGTGATCTTCCTGTCTGGGTTGGCGCCCCCCCTTGGTTTGTGCTGTGGTGGAGATCTTTGTGGGCTATACTCGGTCTCAGGATTTTAAGTTGGTGGTTGAAGATATCCCTCTAGTGGTGCGGGGGCTGTGCTTTGGCAAAGTGGGTGGGGTTATATCCTTTCTGTTTGGCCCTGTCCGGGGGTATCATCGGATGGGGCCACAGTGTCTCCTGAACACTCCTGTCTCAGCCTCCAGTATTTATGCTGCAGTAGTTTATGTGTCGGGGGGCTAGGGTCAGTTGGTTATATCTGGAGTACTTCTTCTGTCTTATCCGGTGTCCTGTGTGAATTTAAGTATGCTCTCTCTAATTCTCTCCTTCTCTCTTTCTTTCTCTCTCTCGGAGGACCTGAGCCCTAGGACCATGCGTCAAGACTACCGGGCAAGATGACTCCTTGCTGTCCCCAGTCCACCTGGCCTTGCTGCTGTTCCAGTTTCAACTGTTCTGCCTGCGGCTATGGAACCCTGTCCTGTCCACCGGATGTGCTACCTGTCCCAGACCTGCTGTTTTCAACTCTCTAGAGACCACAGGAGCGGTAGAGATACTCTTAATGATCGGCTATGAAATGCCAACTGACATTTACTCCTGAGGTGCTGACTTGCTACACCCTCGATAACTACTGTGATTATTATTATTTGACCATGCTGGTAATTTATGAACATTTGAACGTCTTGGCCATGTTCTGTTATAATCTCCACCCGGCACAGCCAGAAGAGGACTGGCCACCCCTCATAGCCTGGTTCCTCTCTAGGTTTCTTCCTAGGTTTTGGCCTTTCTAGGGAGTTTTTCCTAGCCACCGTGCTTCTACACCTGCATTGCTTGCTGTTTGGGGTTTTAGGCTGGGTTTCTGTACAGCACTTCGAGATATTAGCTGATGTACGAAGGGCTATATAAAATAAAATGGATTTGATTTGGTAGTGAGTGTTGCAACCGAGGACATATATCTTTTTTTTTGCATTTGGCCGTCCCATTCGGTGAGCTTGTGTGGCCTACCACTTCACGGCTGAGCCGTTGTTGCTCCTAGACGTTTCCACTTCACAATAACAACACTTACAGTTAACCGGTGCAGCTCTAGCAGGGCAGAAATTTGACAAACTGACTTGTTGGAAAGGTGGCATCCTATGACGGTGCCACGTTGAAAGTCACTGAGCTCTTCAGTAAGGCCATTCCACTGCCAATGTTTGTCTACGGAGATCGCATGGCTGTTTGCTCGATTTTACATACCTGTCAGCAACGGGTGTGGCTGAAATAGTTAAATTCACTAATTCGAAAGGGTGTCCACATACTTTGTATATATAGTGTAGTGTAGTTTGGTGATCAAGAATAATACCTGTTTACTTTGGAAGCTCACCAGCAATGGGGCATCAAGCAACAATTGGGCCTACTGGTCTTTTGGTACGTCAAAATTACTTGAAGTTCATAATTGACTTGCGAAGTTTGCATTTGGAATTTGTTGTTAAAATGAATTATTACTGTGGCGAGGAAGCCCCATAGGTGCCTCTCCACTTGCGACCTCCAAACTCCCGCCAGCAGAGAGCGCTTTGTTCTCTTGTTGAAATGTTTGCTGTTGCTTTCACACATTTAAATGCACAATTCTATATTCCATCTAATCCTACAATAATTGCAAGCATTTCATTATTCTATACATGTACCGTTTATTGCAACACAAAACATTTCTGTTTCATACTATACATTTTTCATTTGGCCTACCATTTCTTACCATCTGAGTGGGCGCGATGTTTAGTGTGCACATGAACGTCCACAAGACTCATGTAGGAGTTATTTTTTATTTAATTCAATGTATGCTTTCCTTTGTTGATATTTCTCAGGTTAGGTCGGAGTTCAGTGTCCTATGTCTCTGTCATTCTGGTTGTGCATAATAGCAGCATTTGCGCCTCAGTGCGCATAGAAATAGGCTGGATGGCCTGCGCACCACGGTTTGGAGTCAGTGTGTTGAATAAGAGAAAATTATTTTTCCATGTATGAATGGTGATGGAATATCATTAATAATCATTAAGTTTGATTCAGACAAGTGTACCAATGTAACAATGGATGTGGAAATGGTCTTTTACAGTAGCTACCGCTACTCTCTGTTCATATATATGGTAGTCACTTTAACCATATCTACATATCTACCATATCTGTACATACTACCTCAATCAGCCTGACTAACCGGTGTCTGTATGTAGCCTCGCTACTGTATATAGCCTGCATTTTTACTGTTGTTTTTATTTCTTTACTTACCCATTGTTCCCCCAATACCTTTTTTGCACTATTGGTTAAAGCATTGCACTGTTAGGTTTACACCTGTTGTATTCGGCGCACGTGACAAATCAACTTTGATTTGATTATTGGTTGTAAATGCCAATTGGTCCTGGGAGGGGCCAAGTGCTTATACAGTATGTACCTTCTTGAGCTCCTGTTGGACAGATTACATTTGTTTTCTCAAGGGGAGGCTGTACAGTCTTGCCCTCTACCTGTGTCCATTCAGATAAATCTACTTGTATATTTTGTATGATATGGGGCTTTTACCATTAAATCGCCAAGACCTGTAAATAAATCTACACTCTGACCACATCAACCTGCTTTGCCTTCTGCTGATTTCATGCCCTTAAGACTACTACAAGGTCTATTTTACAATTACATGATCAAAATCTCAGGGCTACCGAGTGGCACAGCGGTCTGGGCTAAAAGGTGTCATTACAGTCCCTGGTTCACATCCGGCCATGATTTGGAGTCCCATAGGGCGGCGCACAATTGGCCCAGTGTCGCCTGAGTTTCCAGGGGTAGGCCGTCATTGTAAATAAGAATTTGTTCTTAACTGACTTGCCTAGTTAAAAAAAGCAAAAAAATGTGTTGTAGACAAAATAATGAAGGCTGTCTGCTAGCCTCAATAAATAGACAAAGGTTAGCAGTCATTGCATGTATAGATACATTTTTTTACTTGACTTTAAAAAAAACTAGACTCGACTTGACCTGTTCTTAGAATGCACGACTTGAACTTGACTTCGAGACTCGACCCGTTCTACTTGGCACTCAACTTGAGACTCGGACCTTGTGACTTGTGACCACCTCTGGCCTACAGTCCAGCCAAAAGACGTGTATATGGACATAGGCTTTTAAAAAAGCAAGTCATTTCAGGGTAGAGTTGAGAGAGATGAATTGTCTGAGGACTGAGCTTGAATAGGAGGATGGAGAGAATAGAACGTAAGGAAGTGTGGACGTGAAATATCAGAGCGCTTGGAGATTCATTGGTCCGTTGGGACGAGGAGTTAGCCCAGATGCAGCAGCATGCTGTTACCATAGAGACGTCTTCTTTCACTTAGACCTCAGTGTGCCACATAACACAGAATCACTACCACGAGTGGGTTTCATCTAAGCATAGACATGCTGGTCATATTTTTCTTCTTACACCAATAAACAGTTCCAAAAGCACCCATTTCCTGGCAGCTGATGGTTTTCCCTTCTGACACCTGGAGAGAACATTTGAAGTTAGAACCTAGTTATATTAAAGAACAGTGTGAGTGAATTGGGTGCATCACAGTCTAACAAAGCCACAATCCGTAAGAGGGTTATTTTCAATAACCTATTTCAATTAATAATAACCCATAATAACCCATTTTTTATTGAAGAATGGGCTGTAAATGCTTTATGAGCTTAGGGTCAGACAGTTGTACTATCTTAACCCCAAATGGAACTCCAATGTTTCAAATCAAGTGGTGGGGCTCTGGCTGCCCTTTAACAGGTATTATCTCATATTCAAAGTATGTATTTCTATCCTGTCATGTACTTCGTTGTGCTGCTGTTGCATTATTATTTTAGACATGAAACATATCAGAACCAAAAGCCTAACCAATAGGCCTATTCTTAAAATAAACATATAGGCTATTTTTATCCTCCTGCATATACACAGATAAGTAGCCTGAACATTTCCTATCATGTCAGGGAAAATGTATTGAGATTGGGGTAAACCTCGTTCACAATCTAGATCGAAGCCTCTATACTGTAGCTGACTTCATGAATTGACAACTTTGTTTACATTCTCCCGGGCATTCTCCCGGGCGTTTCGCTCCACTCCCCTCGGATCCCCGCATCCTCCTGCAATGTGCTACTATATTTATACAAGTTTGAGGTCTGGGGTTTCACGAGGGCACCCGATGAACACACCTGCCAGCCCACAGCAGAACAGCGACCCAGTGCTCGAGACTTGATGGAGTTTGTCCGTTTTAGTCATCCGGATGTTAAACCAATAAACAAGCCTTCTATGCAAATATAAACTGGATAAGGCTTGATGTACACCCCATACTGACCAGACCTCTGAATTTTCCATATCTTTGACCACTTGTCTCATCCGAAAGATATTCTAGGCATGTTGTTGAGGCCAGGGTCAGGGTACACTCTAAAAAATTAGAGGTTCAACAAGGGTTCTTTGAAGATCCTCAAAGTTCTTAGAAGAACCTTAGGGTTCTTGGCCACCCGATGGGAGATGGCGTTCATCGAGGAACCTCCATAGTTGTTGGGCGTTCTTGCAGGAATCTAACTGACCAACTGAAACATTTGGATTTGAATTTGAAATGACAGCGGGTGCAGGCACTTAACTGAAAAATGTAAAGATCTCCTCAATTTAAGGTAAGGTTTGTACCTTGTATGATCTAAATTCCATTCAATGGCTATAAATCAACAAAGATCTAAGAATATGTAGGGTAAAATAATATGTTGAAAGCTAGCTGTATTGGGTGCAGATGACTGAACTGCTAACTTTGTGTCTGTGTCTGCAGGTATACAGATGAGGAGGCATACAAAGGTACAGTTGCAGTAGGAAGTTTACATACACTTAGGTTGGAGTCATTAAAACTCGTTTTTCAACCACTCTACACATTTCTTGTTAACAAACTATAGTTTTGGCAAGTCAGATAGGACATCTACTTTGTGCACGACACAAGTCATTTTTCCAACAATTGTTTACAGACAGATTATTTCACTTATAATTCACTGTATCACAATTCCAGTGGGTCAGACGTTTACATACACTGAGTTGACTGTGCCTTTAAACAGCTTGGAAAATTCCAGAAAATTATGTCAAGGCTTTAGAAGCTTCTGATAGGCTAATTGACATCACTTGAGTCAATTGGACGTGTCCCTGTGGATGTATTTCAAGGCTTACCTTCAAACTCAGTGCCTCTTTGCTTGACATCATGGGAAAATCAAAATAAATCAGCCAAGACCTGAGAAAGAAAATTGTAGACCTCCACAAGTCTGGTTCATCCTTGGGAGCAATTTCCAAACGCCTGAAGGTACCAGGTTCATCTGTACAAACAATAGTACGCAAGTATAAACAGCATGGGACCACACAGCCGTCATACCGCTCAGGAAGGAGATGCATTCTGTGTCCTAGAGATGAACGTACTTTGGTGTGAAAGTGCAAATCAATCCCAGAACAACAGCAAAGGCCCTTGTGAAGATGCTGGAGGAAATGGGTACAAAGGTATCTATATCCACAGTAAAACGAGGCATATATTGACATAACCTGAAAGGTTGCTCAGCAAGGAAGAAGCGCTGCTCAAAAACCGCCATAAAAAAGCCAGACTTCGGTTTGCAACTGCAGATGGGGACAAAGATTGTACTTTTTGGAGAAATGTCCTCTGGTCTGATGAAACAAAAATAGAACTGTTTGGCCATAATGACCATCGTTATGTTTAGAGGAAAGAGGGGGAGGCTTGCAAGCCGAAGAACACCATCTCAACAGTGAAGCATGGTGGTGGCAGCATCATGTTGTGGGGGTGCTTTGCTGCAGGAGGGTCTGGTGTACTTCACAAAATAGATGGCATCATGAGGCTGGCAAATTATGTGGATATATTGAAGCAACATCTCAAGACATCAGTCAAGAAGTTAAAGCTTGGTCGCAAATGGGTCTTCCAAATGGACAATGACCCAAGCATATTTACAGAGTTGTGGCAAAATGGCTTAAGAACAACAAAGTCAACGTATTGGAGTGGCCATCACAAAGCCCTGACCTCAATCCTATAGAAAATGTGTGGGCAGAACTGAAAAAGCGTGTGCGAGCAAGGAGGCCTACAAACGTGACTCAGTTACACCAGCTCTGTCAGGGGGAATGGGACAAAATTCGCCCAACTTATTGTGGGAAGCTTGTGGAAGCCTACCTGAAATGTTTGACCCAAGTTAAACAATTTAAAGGCAATGCTAAAAAATACTAAATTGACCCACTGGGAATTTGATGAAAGAAATAAAAGCTGAAATAAATAATTCTCTCTACCATTATTCTAACATTTCACATTCTTAAAATAAAGTGGTGATCCTAACTGACCTAAGACAGGGAATTTTTACTAGGAATAAATGTCAGGAATTGTGAAAAACAGAGTTTAAATGTATTTGACTAATTTGTATGCAAACTTCCGACTTCAACTCTATGTCTATTGGTATTGGTATGTTAAGCAGATCATATTTACTATCCTCCTCCCTTACCTCTTCAAAGAGTATCCCATAGGCCTCTAGATTATGGACAAGGTATGTGTATGATAACCATTATCAAAACAGTTATTTTCATTCACATTAACCACAAAAAAACAAAGGTATGAATACTGTCTTGTGCATGTTTTGTTAATCATCTGTATAATTAGTATCTTTTGCATTCACAGACTTCACCCTCCCTACACCTCTGATGGATATGACAGGAAACCTGTTTGATCACCGTTCACTGCAAAAATCATTCTGGCTATGGATACAGAGAAAATCAACACGCCAGCGGATATTACTATTGGACTTGGGGCTCTGCTGGGAGTTTACCTCATATTTGGATTTTTAATTCTGCTTTGCCACTAAAATCATAATAAAGGCTGGCAACTAAAATATGTTATTGTTGTTACGCGTATTATTGTTATTATTATTAATAATAGTAATAATAGGGGAGGGGGGAAGGGGTAGTTAAAAAAATGTACTCCAAAAGGTTGTTTGAGGATCCATTAAAAGTGGTTCTTTGAAGAACTTATAAGGGTTAGGGTTCCCCCAAAGTTTCAATTTGAAGAACTCCTAAAGGATACTCCAGGAACCTTTACTTTTCAGAGTGTAAACAGTAACTTAGATGTTTACGATGACTTTATTTTTCAGTTCATTACAGAAAACACTGATAGATTGAAAGTCTATGTCCATCAAGTTATCATCTCTCTCTGTCCAATAATCACAATTTATTCCACTATTAAAGAGCAACTGCCCCTAAAAACAAACCTATCCCTTTGAAAACGCCCTATATGGCATCGATATGAGTAAAAATAAATTCTTGTGTCAAAATTGACTCCAAAGTGTAAATAGGATAAGCCTAATCACATCTAAAACTGAGTTTGGAACTTGAGTGCTTCACAACGAGTAAATTAAAGTTGGGTTTGGATTACAATGTCGTTAACAATTTATGTGCTCTTTTGCCAAGCTCCGCGTGCAAATCGCCCGTCCACCCACTTCGCTTCCCTGAATCGGGACACCGTTGTTTCATCATGTTCAACAGTCATGGCCATTTGAGATTGACAAACTCTGTATGGATTGACCACAGCCAACTATGGTTTGCATGCCCTACCGAAGGACCCTAGTACCCTACCATGCAGAATAGATGGTTGGAGTTTGTTGGTCCCAAATGGTGGTGAGTATCACAGGAGGTTGGTGACACCTTAATTGGTGAGGAGGGGCTTGTGGTAATGGCTGGAGTGGAATAGGTGGAATGGTATAAAATACATCAAACACGTTTTTTTTTTTACCCTTATTTTACCAGGTAAATTGACTGAGAACACATTCTCATTTACCGCAATGACCTGGGGAATAGTTACAGGGGAGAGGTGGAGGGATGAATGTGCCAATTGTAACATGGTTTGATGCCATTCGCTCCGTTACAACCATTATTATGAGCCGTACTCCCATCAGCAGGCTCCACTGGTGAGTATACTGGTAACTAGACCATAGACTGCTGGTTATGTATCTGGTTACGTATATTTTGATAATCATTATCACTATCGTCGCTAGTATAGCTGATGACTTACATACCTAACTAGCTAGCTAACTACCTAGCTGGCTAACGTTAGCCTACCTCAATTCAATTCGGATTTGGCTTGAAAAACAATAACATTTCGAAAGAAGCCAAATAATTAGTAGGAAACCCTTTTGTCATGATTGTGATATTGCCAGATTGACTTCAGATGCAGTATTACTTTAGCCAGTTAACTAAGATTGAGGAGACCACCCTATTTTAGCTAGCTAACATTAGCATTGCTAGCTATTTTTGACAAACTTAGCTAGTAACAGTAATGGAAACATCTTTCTAAAGTAAATTTGAGTTGTTTCCTACTAATTATTAGCGTACTATAGCAATGTCATCATATTTACATGTCACTAACATTAGAAGTTAGTGTCATTTAGACGAAACAGCCACATTAGCCTCCAAGGTGCATCCCATCTCGAGGGCTCAAATAAATATTGGATGCAGCTATGGTTGTACTAACTAACTCATGTCTGACAACAACAGTGTACTAACTAGCAGCAACAAACCCAACCCAACCCAGGACCATAGCAAAACATAGTGTAACGGCATCACCGGTCTGAATCTAATCCAATCAGTCTACATCTATAAAGCATAGAATTAGCTTCCAAACAAGATTACGTTATTTCTTGATCTATTTTTATAATTGAAGGATGATGACAATAATTGACCCTGTTTTTATGTTAGACAAAGTACACAGTTGGGTGCCAGACTGGTCATGAACGGATGCCGGTAACTACCAAAAGGTGCAAAGGTGGATATCATAACATGTCCAGCAATGTAATTGCAATGGTTTAGTGACCTCCAAAAATAATTTTATTCACCATTCACTTGCTATTTTCAAAGCTTGTCAGCCAAGACCTCCTACTAAAAGTGTGTTATGCGATACTAGTACCCTTGTGACACCTCCTCCATTGTTGCCAGAGTCTCCCTCGACTCCTATGAAAAGAACACACCATCATGAGGCCTCTGATAGTGACCCTAGATACTGCCCTGGTGGCACTGATAACTTCATTAACAACAGCAGGTAATTAGCGCTATGTAAAATGTGAAAAGTTCTATTAAAAAAATACCCAGCTTAATCGCTGTGTTCACCATTCTATTTCACTTTATGATATTTGAAGTGAAATAGAAAGGTGAATGCAGCAATCAGGTTGGTTCCATCAGGATAATCATAACCCCCATTGATAATGTAATCAGTGCTCTGTGTTTGTGTTTGTGTCTGCATGTGTGTGTGTCACCTGTGGATCCATCCCCCACCCAGATTCAAGACTGACCATATCACAGACCAGTATCTTTGAGGGTACGTTGCTATGGCCATCAATGGGGCTCTGGCAAAGACCTCACATCCAGCCTCACCTCTTGCCTGCTCACCAACAGTCATCGATGGGGAGAACAGAATTATGTAGGTTTAGTCTGACCTGTTCAAACTTCAACATAGTATATGTTTGTTTGTCAGATATTACCTATCCCGACTGCCATTGGTAATAGAATAGTGACTGTGTGTATATGTTCACGGATGCATCTAACAGAGCCAGCACTTGGAGACTTGCAAGAAGATGTGATGGAGTCCCGACCGACAGACAGGTTTGATTTTGACGTCTCTGAATGGTGAGAGACCTGGCACTCAACACATCGACAATGTGGGACTGAAGGTGATTACTAATAATACAGTACAGCAGAAATGTCCAGTATTTGCAACGTTTCTTGAGGAACAAGCCAAAAAACGAGGCCAAATCAGCAGGGGCAGTTCCCCTTTAGAAAAGATCATCTCATTTCCCCTTACATTTAATGACTCAGATCATATACCTATTTTCTAGCCCAGCCTACTCCATCAAAGTAAAAGGCCAGAGAACTAGCCATTACCAAAAAAACAGGCTTCTGGCAAAGAGTTGTGGCAAATCTTTGGCCAATTTGCAGCCAATTTGCGGCAAGCTTATATTTTCACATGCAACTTAATTTTGTGGCAAACTGTTGCGCACATTTGGGCCGACTTGTGATCTTCTGGCAAACTATTCTGGGAAACTTGTGGCGAACATTCTACTGTTTGCTGCAAATTTGCTGCAAACGCATTATGAATATGCAAATTAGATCAGCCTTTTGGTTATTTAGTGTATTAACAACATCAAAATGTCTTATCTACATCAACCAAATCACAAATAACTTTAAATGTACTTGCTTCTCACAGAGAAAACTAAACATACTAAACAGAATGTATTCAATGTCTTAACATATCAAATAAATCCAACATAACTTTCTTAACTATCTCACAATTAAAACATTATGCACTGTTAATGAAGAAAAGGGCAACAACGGAATATTCCCCAAATAAATTGTTAATTTAATATTTTTATGTAGCTACAACATTTACATGAGAGAAATATCCAGGAGTTCTCATGGGGTAACTTCAGAATTTACATGAGCATTCAACCAATGGAAGAAGTATAGCCTTTTTGACTGAACTTTACATTTTAGTCATTTAGCAGATGCTCTAATCCAGATCACTTTACAGGAACCATTAAGGTTAAGCACATTGCTCACATTAACACATTTTTCAATTACTCAGCTGAGGATTTGAACCAGCGACCTTTTTGTTACTGGAACAACGCTCTTAACCGCTAGCCTACTTGTCGGCCCTGTAGAAATCCTGTCGAAGGCTTGCTGAATGCATGCACTGAAACAATCTGAAAACACAAAACAAAAACATTAAGATAGGCCTACTGAAAACATTTTCTATTGGCGTCTTAAAAATTTGACTCAGCAGCTAATGAGCTGGATAAGAAAAATGGGGTTAGGCTGCTTCCCACTGGGCACAGACGTGATCCCACTGGGCACAGACGTCAGTTCAACATCTAGTTTTGATTTACATTTGAATGAGTTGTAAACTAAATGTTTATTCAATGTGAAATCCCCCTAAAAATTACCATGTCATTGGATATAGGTTCAAAGTTGGGTAAAAAAAAAAAGAAGGTGAAATACCCTTACATTGATGACTTTTTGCAAATCCAATCAGTTTTCCACTTTGATTCAAAGTCATCACATATATTTTTGGGGGTCAAAATGACATGGGAACAACATTGATACAACCAGTTTTTGCCCAGTGGGATGTTGCTACGCTTCTCACTGAAACTGGCATTATATCTATTTTTCAGCAGGGAAACAATCTGCCTTGTATAAATGCTATATGAACAAACATTGTAGCTAGCATACTGGGACTTAGGCCTATTAAATCTACCTCCAAAATGTGTGTTTCTAGAGAGCCACAGAAATGATTTCCTCCAGTCAAGCCTCAATACAATTGATTAAAACTCTGATCTTCAATCTGGACTGGGGACATCATTATCAAGAGCCACTTTTCTACTAGTTGTCACTTCTTTCTGACTCGGGTGTATAAGGCTTGGGTGGAAGAAAAGCAACAAACATTTTGTTATTCCTATTATTTTCCTAAACAAATGATTGATAACTTTCATCTCAAGGCCATGCATGGAAGATGTCTTGACCTGGTGCATGCATATTTCTCAGTCCTCAGTTTGATTGAAGGCCTCAATCTGTCTTTTTGACTGATAACTGATTGCTACTAGAAAGAAAGAGTGAAGGAACAACACATGACCGAGATGAGCTAGTTACTAACGTAGTTTAAAGCAATGAAAGGTCTTATTGTTACAAAGCATGAATTTAGTATTGACTACAGTTATGAGAATAATACATGCATTTGTTTAATTTATCCAGCTTGAAGACAATACACCAATTTATCACCAAAAAAAAGTGTTTGAGTGAGTGCACTGCAAACGTATCTTTCCAGGGTGTTAATGCATCCTCTTCATAATGCAGCCTCTTCCAACATCATGGGTAGGGGAAGTTTTGCTTTGATGTCAAGTCAGATTGTTGCTACCTAGCTAGCTGCCTGTTGTGCTTACTAACATACCACTGAAGGTAATAAAAGACACCAATGTCATCACCCCAAAATATAAGTGTTTAAAATGTCCAGTAAATCATTAGCTAGCTATCACAATAATAGTGCAAAAATATCTAACGTTATTTAACAAGCTACTACTGTAGCCAGTCCGTGGCATTGACAGGTTGACACTGATATAGCAACAATGTGTTTCTGTCTATCCCATAAAACATGACATTGTTAACCGGGCATCAATTAGCTATGACAATTTAAAGTTTATTAGGAAATGAAATCAATAAGTTAGACACTCACCGGACAACTTTGGTAGGTAGATTGCTTGATTTCCATTTCCATCAGATTTTTCTTCTCTCGCTGACTGGTCGTCAAAAGTTACTGGTCTTGGAAATGATGTGCCCACCAGAAACAACCTCTGGTAAACTGGTTGCCACTAGTGGCAGTACATATTGTTGCCACAGGTTTGCACAGATTCAAATATCATCTTGAGAGAATTGTTTTCCAGAAGCAAACTGGTGAACTGTTTGCCACTAGTCGCAATTAATATTGTTGTTGCCAAAGGTTTGCTGCAAATTCACCACTAGTGGCAAACATTTTTAACTTCTGGCAACATTGTGTCAAATTCATTCGTTTGCAGACAATTTGCCACAAACTTGCAGGAAGTTTGCAGCAACAAATACATTTTTGCAAGGAAGGTAATGTGTATATCAAAAATACATATTTATGTTCTGTAATAGGCCTACTGTGTATAAAAGTAGCCTACCATGTATGTAAAATGGACTGAGTGTAAAAAAACATTAGGAACACCTGCTCTTTCCATGCCATAGACTGAGAAGGTGAATCCAGGTGAAAGCTATGATCCCTTATTGATGTCACTTGTTAAATCCACTTCAATCAGTGTAGATGGAGGGGAGGAGACAGGCCAAATAATGATTTTTAAGCCTTGAGACATGGAGTGTGTATGTGTGCCATTCAGAGGGTAAAGATTTAAGTGCCTTTGAATGGGGTATAGTAGTAGATGCCAGGTGCACCGGTTTGAGTGTGTCAAGAACTGCAACACTGCTGGGTTTTTCACACTCATCAGTTTCCAGTGTGTATCAAGAATGGTCCACCATCCAACGGACATCCAGCCAACTTGACACAACTGTGGGAAGCATTGGAGTCAACATGGGCCAGCATCCCTGTGGAATGCTTTCGACACCTTGTAGAGTCCATGCCCCGATGAATTGAAGCTGTTCTGACGGCAAAAGAGGGTGCAACTCAATCTTAGGAAGGTGTTCGTGTTCCTAAGATTTTGTACACTCAGTGAATATAAAATATTTATGGGTCTTTCTATAAACTAGTGTACCAGTGAGGAGTTCCTACGCTGGACAACTTGTTACAGCTGTTGATAAATCATTGATAATAATATGCCAATTGTTTTCATGTCATTACTTTAACATATAAGTAGGGGGTCATAGCTATATTCAATAAAACTCACGAGTTGATTTAAAACCTTTTATCATGCTTGGTGTCTTGAACAATTTGTCCAAAATCGTGTGACATAAAACATGACTTCTCTGTCCTTGCATTTATGGCAGTGTAAATTGTCATTATATCATATATTAAGCATTAATCAGTTAAATTAGACATCTAATTTTGACCCTGTTAGAATCGTGGATCTAGCTATTAGACAGTTCTTTCTATAGAGCACTCAGAAATGCAGTGCAGGTAGCCTAGTGGTTAGAGTGTTGGGGATCGAATCCCAGAGCTGACAAGGTAAAAATATGTTGTTTTGCCGTTGATTAAAGCAATTAACCCACTGTTCCCCGGTAGGCCGTCATTATAAATACGAATTTGTTCTTAACTGACTTGCCTAGTTAAATAAAGTTTAAAATAAAAAACTGTAACATTTCGTGTCTCCTTATGTTAGGGGGTGAAAACAGTTTCCATGGGCACACACATTCAAAATAATGTATGCATTGCACAATCGAATGCTTCTAACCGAAAGTCAATTTACCTTGCTACTTAAAACCTAAAACGATGCGTCATTAATTAATGTGGTTCTGCAATAATTATGCATAATACTTGGTGGATGGTGTTTGGTGTCCAGCTGATTAGTTATGCCCTGATATTTTCACACATCATCATCTGATCCAGGAAGTAATATTCCGAATGACAGTCAAGTGACAAACAGCTGTTGTGATAGCACATGCGATGCATCAACAGCCCAAGTGTTGGGGGAAAAAACTGTTTGGGAGGAATGTCCATATATGTCTCATTCGTTATGCCGGTGAATACAGTTGTGTCTGGATCCACATTGAATATAATATCCTTAGTGATGTAGTTATGTTGACCATATGTTGTTGTCTGCTTGATTTACAACAGGGTCTTGCTTGATTTAACAGAGGAAGCATCAAGGTAATGAGTTATGGTTTTCATTTGTTTTGGTGCCTCAGATTGGACGCCAAGTCTTCTGTGTGCAATTGTGTAGGATTATTAAAATTAAAATGGTGTAGGATTATTGTGCAACACCCAACCTTATTAATTATTCTGGATATATTGACAACACATTACATAGCATAGTGGGCTTATTCACAATATGATCTGGTAATGAAACAACATTACATATATTTTGTTTTCCATGTTAGACCTGCAATTTTAAACAATATAATGGGCTTGAAGTAGCCTACTTGAACTTGGATTTGGAGCTGGCATAGGCCTACCTTGAAAATGTCCTTAACCCTGATCTGTTTCACCTGTCTTTGTGTTTGTGTCGCCCATCTTCCCTATTATCCCCTGTGTATTTATGCCTGTGTTCTCTGTTTGTCTGTTGCCAGTTCGTTTTGTTTGTGAAACCTACCAGCGTTTGTACCCCTGCTCCTGTCTGTTTCTTGCTCCTGTTTCTTAGTCTTTTCCGGTTTTGACCCTTCTGCCAGCCCTGACCCTGCCTGCCATTCTATACCTTGCCCCACCTCACTGGATTATTGACCCCTGCCTGCCCTGACCCCGAGACTGCCTGCCGTTCTGGACCCTTTGCACCTTCTCTGGATTACTGACCACTGCCTGCCTTTGACCTGTCGTTTGGCTGCCCCTGTATTATACATAAACTTTTGTTTCTTCGACACGTCTACATCTGGCTCATACCTGAAACTTAATCTGGTGCTAGAAAAGTTATTATAATAAGTGTAGCCAATTTATAAATCCTCCTGCTTCATTTTAATTATCTGTGATTTCATTTTTGATCAGTTTTTGTTTCCTGCTGCTTCAATTAAAGGATGTTGCAGCTACTCTGTTATAGTAAAACCATGTGCGGATCTTGAGGATGGCAACATCTAATGTTGGCTTTCCATACAAATCCTTCCAATAAACAAGGAACCTAGTTTTTGGTCACTTTCTCGTTATAAAATCGGAGATGGTGAGATGAATGCTACCGCTATTCAACGCTTTATTATGTATGCCTGCGTTGGCCACATAGGCTACAAAAAAATCGCCATGCATGCATCCAATCTATTTAGTCAGGCGATGTCCACATTATTCTCATACATTTTAGATCGTAATAGTAATTTGAAAAAGTGCCTGAATGTCATTGAATTTGACTTGCCAATGTCTGTATGAGCCCTGCTTAAAGGATGTATAGTCCTATGCAATGTTCCCTCTAAACTGCGCATAGCCCAGAGACTGACGCGCAGATATATCAGCCCAGAGAGAGAAGCAAGAGATTGAACTTCATTCAACTTCCTAGAGCAGTTGTCACCAACAGGTTGATCTCCAAGGCATCCCTAGTCGATCACCAAACATTTATGTAAAAAAAACAACGATAAAGCCTTGTGTTCTTTTTATATTGTATTCGTCTCGGGCTATTGCCGGTAGATGCGCCGGATTCAGCTGCCCTGCGCGCCGGATAGGCGAACTGTTGCCATTTTGAACCATTTCGTGTGTCTGGAGGTAAAAATTCCGCTTTCCCGGCGGGCCCAGAGAGCAAATCAAGTGCATTATAGTTTTACGGTTTGCCAATCGAATGGCTCAGATGACTGTCTGCAGTAACGTAGCAGACATAAAATAAATCTACATCAAAATTGATACTGGGAGATTGATACTGACTAGAGAGAGTGTCAACAAATACAGCAAAGCGATGCTGTTTTTATGAGTGAGTTCATGTTTAAGTTCTTACTCAGCACTGTCAACACTTTGTACTCAACACTTTTATAACCCATAAAATGCGGGTTATTCCTATTTCATTTCAAGCATTGCAGCAGTAATGCATGAGTAGGAAAGTGTATCGATAGGCTTGCGTTGTTTTTATTATCAGCGGCTTGGGCCTTTTTTAATATGGAGGAATATTTAACTTTTTCTATTCATACTGTAGGAGTAACAACATACGTTTTTTCACGAGGATGAAAAGAATGCGGTGCGACTCGAGTTTCGCCATCAGCTGGAAGATGGTGTCCTTTTTGGTCAGTGTCAACGGAGGAAAGGGAGACGGGAGGGATGTTGAGACTGACAGTCAGATGCAGGCACCAGCCCAGTAAAATAAAAATAAAAAACAAATTATTTAAATGTATGCTCACTCAGCTGGGCTTCACAAGTAATACAACGGATCTATTACCGGTGTGATCATATAGCCTACCTCAAATTTTGAAATATAATATTTAAAAATGGCCTGAACAAAGGCAATTCAAGCAAAGCCAATATGCAGTGATAATGTATTGGGCCTATAGCACAAACCTCATTGCTACAGTACTGTTTTTAATTGGTTAATGTTGCATAGGCTTACGTTTTTTAAGTACTGTTTAAAAAATATCTGAGCGGTAGATCTCGGCTTGCATTTTGACTCAAAGCGATCTTGACTCAGAAAAGGTTGGTGACTACTGTTCTAGAGTTTTCCCTGTTAACACTATCAACGTTTCCCTTTACTCTGGATATTTTGATCAAATCAACACAATATTATCAACTTTCAATGCAACATACTGAAACAAAACAAACTATGCAAGATATTTTGTTGTATGCGGAATGCATCGGAGTAGGATTTTATTGCAATGACACGCACTACCCAGCATGTACTTTACACAGACCGGTGTGGCATAAACAATCGGAGTTGCGTTAGGCCTATATGCAAATAGACCATTGTCATATATGGATCTGTGCCATTTACTCTGAACTGGACTGTGTTTACAGCATGAGTGGTCGCATGTTTTGAGATTAAAGCGAGAGCTGCATGTAGCCACGTGTGCACATTTTGTCCATATCCTTTGCTAGTTAGTGAGTTATTAGCCCAGTTATATATCATTTGTAGTCAGCAATAGTGGAGTGATTGCTTTCTACAAGAGCACAAAAGGTATACATTTCTAGAAAAGCGAGTTAGGTAAAGAGCTTTTTTTGTCTTAAAAGGGCAGTGTTGTATTTTGATACAGGCTTGAATAAACTAAGTGACCAATAAATACCTGTGGATGGGCCATTAATATATAGTACCAGTCAAAAGTTTGGACACACCTACTCATTAATTTTAAATGTTTTACTATTTTCTACATTGTAGAATAATAGTGAAGACATCAAAATGATGAAATAACACATATGGAATCATGTAGTAACCAAAAAAGTGTTAAACAAATCAAAATCAGGGACAAAGTTGTGGAGGAGTACAAATCAGGGTTGGGTTATAAAAAAAATATCCAAAACTTTGAACATCCCACGGAGCACCTTTAAATCCATTATTAAAAAAATTAAAGAATATGGCACTGCAACAAACCTGCCAAGAGAGGGCCGCCCACCAAAACTCACAGACCAGGCAAGGAGGTCATTAATCAGAGAGGCAACAAAGAGACCAAATATAACCCTAAAGGAGCTGCAAAGCTCCACAGCGGAGATTGGAGTATCTGTCCATAATGCCACTTTAAGCCGTACATTCCACAGAGCTGTGCTTTACGGAAGAGTGGCCAGAAAAAAGCCATTGCTTAAAGAAAAAATTAAGCAAACACGTTTGGTGTTCGCCAAAAGGCAAAAGGTACTCTGGTCAGATGAGACTACATTTGAGCTTTTTGGCCATCAAGGAAAACACTGTCTGGCGCAAACCCAACAATTCTCATCACCCCGAGAACACCATCCCCACAGTGAAGCGTGGTGGTGGCAGCATCATGCTGTGGGGATGTTTTTCATCGGCAGGGACTGGGAAACTGGTCAGAATTGAAGGCATGATGGACGGCGCTAAATACAGGGAAATTCTTGAAACCTGTTTCAGTCTTCCAGAGATTTGAGACTGGGACGGAGGTTAACCTTCCATCAGGACAATGACCCCAAGCATACTGCTAAAGCAACACTCGAGTGGTTTAAGGGGAAACATTTAAATGTCTTAAAATGGCCTTGTCAAAGCCCAGACCTCAATCCAATTGAGAATCTGTGCTATGATTTACTGATTGCTGTACACCAGTGGAACCCATCCAACTTGAAGGAGCTGGAGCAGTTTTGCCTTGAAGAATGGGCAAAAATCCCAGTGGCTAGATGTGCCAGGCTAATAGAGACATACCCCAAGAGACTTGCAGCTGTAATTGCTGCAAAAGTTTGGGGGGGGGTGGGTGAATAGTTAAATAGTTATGCACGCTCAAGTTTTCAGTTTTCTATTCTTATTTCTTGTTTGTTTTACAAGAAAAAATATTTTGCATCTTCAAAGTGGTAGGCATGTTGTGTTTTTCAAATGATGCAAACCCCCCCAAAATCTATTTAATTCCAGGTTGTAGGGCAACAAAATAGGAAAAATGCCAAGGCGGTGAATACTTTCGCAAGCCACTGTACATTTTTAAAAAGCCGCGTTTGACCAGATTACCAACACAGACTGACCAGCTCAAACAGACCAAAGCCTTCTATATAGCATGTCCAGCCCACTCATTATCTCAGCCAATCATGGCTAGTGGGAAGGTTGCTTACTTTCTCTGTGGCTTAACCAACAAGGCTTGTAATTTAACCATTTTATTCGTATTTACAGATGGAATACAAGTTTGTTATTAAGGCACATCACTTGTTCGAGAAGATATTTCTGCCCAAAAAATTTAAACGGCTCTCCTGTGAAGTTGTGACATACGCCTAGTTTCCTGAATCGGGTCACATATTATGGCAAGAATAGCTCATATAAGCAAAGAGAAATTACAGTCCATCATTACTTTAAGACATGAAGGTCAGTCAATCTGGAAAATTTCAAGAATTTTGAATGTTTCTTCAAGTGCAGTCGCAAAAACCATCAAGCTCTATGATGAAACTAGCTGTCATGAGGACCGCCACAGGAAAGGAAGAACCAGAGTTACCTCTGCTGCAGAGGATAAGTTCATTAGAGTTACCAGCCTCAGAAATTGCAGCCAAATAAATATTTCACTGAGTTCAAATAACAGACACGTCTCAAAATCAACTGTTCATGGGAGACTACTTGAATCAGGCCTTCATGATCAAATTGCTGCAAAGCAACCACTACTGAAGGACACCAATAATAAGAAGAGACTTGCTTGGGCCAAGAAACACAAGCAGTGGACATTAGACCGGTGGAAATCTGTCCTTAGGTCTGATGAGTCAACATTTGAGATTTTTGGTTCCAACCACTGTGTCTTTGTGATATCCGCATGTGTGGTTCCCAACATGAAGGATGGAGGAGGAGGTGTGATTATGTGGGGGGTGCTTTACTGGTGACACTGTCTGTGATTTATTTAGAATTCAAGGCACACTTAACCAGCATGGCTACCACAACATTCTGTAGTGATACGCCAACCCATCTGGTTTGCGCTTAGTGGGACTATGACCCAACACACCTCCAGGCTGTGTAAGGGCTATTTGACCAAGAAGGAGAGTGATTGAGTGTTGCATCAGATGACCTGCTCTCCATAATCACCCAAACTCAACCCAATTGAGATGGTTTGGGATGAGTTGGACCGCAGAGTGAAGGAAAAGCAGCCAACAAGTGCTCAGCTTATGTGGGAACTCCTTCAGGACTGTTGGAAAAGCATTCCAGGTGAAGCTGGTTGAGAGATTTCCAAGAGTGTGCAAAGCTGTCATCAAGGCAAAGGGTGGCTACTTTGAAAAATCTCAAATACAAATAGGATTTGTTTAACACTTTTTTGGTTACTACATGATTCCATATGTGTTATTTCATAGTTTTGATGTCTTCACTATTATTCTACAATGTAGAAAATAGTAAAAATAAAGAAAAACCCTTCAATGAGAATGTGTGTCCAAACTTTTGACTGGTACTGTGTATATATATACTTTAAAAATTCAATAAAAATCCCAGTTGGATATTATAGATTTTAAAGAAAAAGGCTTGTTTGTTTGTGTGAATTTTATTTTCAGCATTTCCACACATTTTTCCTATCTTGATCGATAAAATCATCCCTTATGAATTTGTTACTGCAAACTTCCTGCATGTCCCCACCACTCACTAATTTGACATGCCTACCATGCAGTGGCGGTTCTAGACCATTTCGACTGGGGAGGGCCAAGCTAGGGCCAGTTGTACTGTTAGAGGGGCCAGTTACGTTAGACGTTATTGTTGTCATCGTTTTCTTCACTGCATTGCAGGCATTAGCAGGCAAAAGACCATGTTACGCATTGCCACTGTCTAATAACGGATGTAAAAAAGAACGATAGCAAAAATTTGTTATGTAAAAATTATTTCATACTACACATTTAGGTAGGCCACAAGGGGGTCCAAAGTTGTTGTCACATGGGCACTGCACCCCCCCCCCCCCCAGAACCGCTAGTTCTACCATGGACAAATTATCAGTCAAAAGCTTATCCAATAGTTTCCACTAGAGGGAAGTAGTGGTCAAAGACCATTACAGTTATAGGTGCCAGAAAGGTAATTTATTATAGCATACCTCCAAGATCAGTAGACATCCCAAAATATTACTTTTCAAAATGGTGAAATTAAAAATATATGAATTAATGTTGATGTTGAGATTAGTGGTGCTCAATTTTAATTGATTAAATAACTGTATAAATTATTATCACAGTCCATGGTGTAAAGCACTTATTTACATCCCCAGTCAAGTAAAACAGGTACACAGTAGGCTATAGAGAAAAGAGGAGTAAAGGCAACATCTGCACTGTCTGTGTACTATTTTCTAATTGTAATTCATTCTGACACAGGGACACTGATACACAACACGGCACACTGATCTCTTGTGGCTCTGTGATATGGTCAGTCTTGATTCTGGGTGGGCATGGATCCACATGTGACACACACACACCTGACACTCTTATGCTCCTGCAGGTCTAAGCCCTTAGATCGCATCATACAACGAATAGACCTAATCCTGGATGCTGATTGGTTAAAACCGCATTCCAGCCGGTGTCTATTCCACAAGTTACCACCGCCTAAGGCTATGTCGTCAAAATGCCTATTTACTGTTCCATCTCACTGCGCAATCCACTGTCTCATCAACCTATCCAGGCACTTTAAAAACTTGATCTCCACTGTGAAAAAGCGTCTCGACATGATCTCCCCTGTCTTTTAGATTAGTATTTGGTTTTCAACAGTGGACATTTGTATCAACCTCGGTGTCCCCTGTCTCATTGGGGATTAATGTCAGGATGAGACAGACATTTTCTCAGCCAGACGAAATCATGAATCGGCATACATTTTATGGATATATACAAAGAAAATGTCAAACGAAATGAAATGCAACAATTTTTTTGTCTTTCCAGTTGGAAGTGATTGTGTAAGCTGGCTAGCTCCTCTGAACAGTATGAGAGAGCACATTTTCTATGGAACGCAAAATCGGGCATCATTAGCTCATTTTTATGGATGCATCCAAATAAATGTCACTATGTTAGCCGTAGTTGGCTAGCTAGCAAGCAAAGGATGAGAAAGTTGCCAGCTATCATGGCAATATTTTTAGAACGAACGATTGGGTCGCATCCATAGATATGGAACAAAAAGACTAGCAACCCTAGATTTGTGTCGGGTCTATATCCTGTGGAAGGATTAAATAGTTTGTTGAATGAAAATATGTAAATCATTGTTTTAATATGTTGGTAACCCGTTGTGTAAAAGGGATAATGCCATTCGAAGTCGGTGTTTGGAGGATATATTGGCACCCGTGCTTCGAGAACATTATCACTTAAATATCTACTAAGCTAACATATGGAATTGTTTTAAGATGGTCATAACATTCATCATTTAGCCATTTGATTTAGAATTTTAGGACCCCTGTATGTATATGTATATATAAAACATATGTAGAAAAAGTTATTTGATGAAACATTGAATTTGGCCTTTACTGCCATAGCCCATAGAAATGCATTCAATAACATTTGTCCATGGCAAAACAAACAGTAAAAAAAAAAATCATAAGCAAAAACGTTTTTGAAGGTTTTGAAGTGTCTGTCCAATAGCTGTTCACGTTATTTATGGCACTTTTTACCCCTTATGTTATTTGTGTGTCTGTAACTTCCTTACTCATCATTATTCACAACTCATTCAGGATTATCCAGAATCATTGTAGCGTCCACATTCATTTTGAAGTGTTTAGAAACATATTATATTCTTATTTACATTAAAAGTGACTCCAAAATGACACTATACGTTATTTACCATTCATTTCTATTGGGCAGAAAATAATCAGAAACTACCAGACAAACTAACAAAGAGCAAAATTCTTCCAACAAATTTTTAGAGTCACAAGCTTGATGTAGGCATTGCATGCTATGAATATGGGACCAAATACTTAACTTTTTACTACTTTAATACACATATAAGTGAATTTGTTCCAATAATTTTGCTCCCCTAAAATAAGGGGACTATGTACAAAAAATGCTTCACTGTTTCAATAATTACTGAGGGCACTGTACACCAAAAATCACCTTGCATCATAAATAAGTACTCATTATTATTTTTAGATCAGACAATCAGTCACCATTTACCCATAACACTTCATGGATTTCATGCTCTCGAACACGGTCTCTGTCTTCTTCAAATTGGGTTGCCTATGGTTTGAAATCAAAGACTAAAGTAATGTCCTGCCTAAATGACTACCGACCCGTAGCACTCACGTCTGTAGCCATGAAGTTGTTTGAAAGGCTGGTCATGGCTCACATTGGCCAGGTCGCAGTTGTAAATAAGAACTTGTTCTCAACTGGCCTACCTGGTTAAATAAAGGTGAAATAAAATTGAAAAAACATCAACACCATAATCCCAGAAACCCTAGACCCACTCCAGTTTGCATACCGCCCCAACAGTTCCACAGATGAAGCAATCTCTATTGCACTCAACACTTCCCTTTCCCACCTGGACAAAAGGAACACTTACGTGAGAATGCTGTTCATTGACTACAGCTCAGCGTTCAACACCATAGTGCCCTCAAAGCTCATCACTAAGCTAAGGACCCTGAGACTAAACACCTCCCTCTACAACTGGATCCTGTACTTCCTGATGGGCTGCCCCAGGTGGTAAGGGTAGGCAACAACACATCTGCCACACTGATCCTCAACACGGGAGCCCTTCAGGGGTGTGTGTTTAGTCCCCTCCTGTACTCCCTGTTCACCTATGCCTGCGTGGCCAAGCACGACTCCAACACCATCATTAAGTTTGCCGATGACACAAAGGTGGTAGGCCTGATCACCGACAATGATGAAACAGCCTATAGGAAGGAGGTCAGAGACCTGGCAGTGTGGTAACAGGACAACAACCTCTCCCTCAACATGATCAAGACAAAGGAGATGATCGTGGACTCCACTACGGAGCTGTAGTGGAGCAGGTTGAGAGCTTGAAGCTCCTTGGTGTCCACATCACCAACAAACTATCAAACACACCAAGACAGTCGTGAAGAGGGCACGACAATGCCTTTTTCCCCTCAGAATACTGAAAAGATTTGGCACGGGTCCTCAGATCCTCAAAAAGTTCTACAGCTGCACCATTAAGACTATCCTTACTGGTTGCATCACTGCCTGGTATGGCAACTGCTGCACGCACTACAGAGGGTAATGCGTACAGAGGGTAGTGCGTACGGCCCGTTACATCACTGGAGCCAAGCTTCCTGCCATCCAATACCTCTATACCAGGCGGTGTCAGAGGAAGGCCCTAAAAATTGCCAAAGACTCCAGCCACCCTCGTCATAAACTGTTCTCTCTGCTACTGCACGGCAAGCGGTAACGGAGCCCGAAGTCTAGGTCCAAAAGGCTTCTTAATAACAGCTTCTACCCCTAAGCCTCTTAAGACTGCTGAAAGGCTAATCAAAGGGCTACCCAGACTATTTTCATTGACTCACCCCACTTTTTTACGCTGCTTTTACTCATTGTTTATTATCTATGCATAGTCATTTTATCCCTACTTACATGTACAAATTACCTCAATAACCTTGACTAACCTGTACCCACGCACACTGACTCTGTACCGGTACCCCCTGTATATAGCCTCGTTACTGTTATTTTATTGTTGCTCTTTTATTTTTTACTTTAATTAGTAAATGTTTTTCTTAACTCTTATTTTTCTTAAAACTGCATTGCTGGTTAAGAGCATTAAAATGGAGATGTCACAGACACCATAAAGGCACAGATACAAAGATGAGCTCTCTATATGTCTCTATGTTGTCAATTGTTTCGGTTCTGACCGTTTCTGTTTGGACAATTTTGACTTATTTTCAAAATTTAATTAAAAAAAAATTAAATCATTTCGGGGTAACAATTAAGTACCTTACTGTAATAGAATTCCATTAAAATGGGAAAACATTTCTCAAGCAAGAATTTTGCTAGGACAGTATGGGAATGGTCTGAGTGGGGAGGGGAAAACTGAAAACTAGCTGTTATTGGCAGAGAGGTTTGGAACTCTCTTTGTTATTGGTCTATTAAACCCCCTTGAGTCAATGTCCATGCCCTGAGGAAATCGAATTAGCACAATAAAAAAATCACCATACAAACCTATCAGTTTTAGCTAGATACAGTATATCTTTTTTCTCCATTAGATGCATCTCAATCTGCCGCATCTGCCAATGTCGCACTTCCACATCTGCGGTGAAAGGTGACAGAGCTAGAGTGGTGTTTGTCAGACCATGAGACGTCCTGAAAATCTGTCTTCTCACAAAATTGTCTGTAGCATCCGAATGGTTTCACTATTATGACCAATCTATGAAAATATGAGACTTTCACGAACACAATGGTTTTGTTCCACGACCCCCACAAGAGTCTTGGGACTCGGTACAGTCGATCTGACAACTTCTGTCTGTAGCATCTGAACCGTTTTGGCTACACTCTAATATGACCTCTCTGACTCACACGATCGGTTATTTTGCTCTAGGACTCCCATAGGTCTCGCAAGACTCGTCTGAAGGTCCCCAGTACCAGTTGAAAAAATTTATGGAAGTATACATTACCAGTCAAAAGTTTGGACAAACCTACTCATTCAAGGGTTTTTCTTTATTTTTACTATTTTCTACAATGTAGAATAATAGTAAAAACATCAAAACTATGAAATAACACATGGAATCATGGAGTAACCAAAAAAGTGTTAAACAAATCCAAATGTATGTTATATTTGAGATTCTTCAAAGTAGCCACCCTTTGCCTTGTTGACAGCTTTGCACTCCCTTGGTATTCTCACAACCAGCATCACCTGGAATGCAGTCTTGAAGGAGTTCCCACATATGCTGAGCACTTTTTGGCTGCTTTTCACTCTGCGGTCCAACTCATCCCAAACCATCTCAATTGGGTTGAAGTCGGGTGATTGTGGAGGCCAGGTCATCTGATGCAACACTCCATCACTCTCCTTCTTGGTCAAATAGCCCTTACACAGCCTGGAGGTGTGTTGGGTCATTGTCCTGTTGAAAAACAAATGATAGTCCCACTAAGCTCAAACCAGATGGGATGGCATATCGCTGCAAAATGCTGTGGTAGCCATGCTGGTTAAGTGTGTCTTGAATTCTAAATAAGTCACCGACAGTGTCACCAGCAAAGCACCTCCACACCATCACACCTCCTCCTCCATGCTTCACACATGCTTCACACATGCGGAGATCATCCATTCACCTACTCTGCGTCTCACAAAGACACGGCGGTAGGAACCAAAAATCTAAAATGTTGACTCATCATACCAGAGGACAGATTTCCACCGGTCTAATGTCCATTGCTCACATTTCTTGGCCCAAGCAAGTCTCTTCTTATTATTGGTGTCCTTCAGTAGTGGTTTCTTTGCACCAATTCGATCATGAAGGCCTGATTCACGCAGTCTCTTCTGAACAGTTGATGTTGAGATGTGTCTGTTACTTGAACTCTGTGAAGCATTTATTTGGGCTGCAATTTCTGAGGTTGGTATCTCTAATGAACTTATCCTCTGCAGCAGAGGTAACTCTGAGTCTTCCTTTCCTGTGGCGGTCCTCATGAGAGCCAGTTTCATCATAGAGCTTGATGGTTTTTGCGACTGAAATTGTTTCTGGATTGACTGACCTTCATGCCTTAAAGTAATGATGGACTGTCGTTTCTCTTTGCCTATTTGAGCTGTTCTTGGCATAATATGGAAGTTTACATACACCTTAGCCAAATACATTTTAACTCCTGACATTTAATCCTAGTAAAAATTCCCTGTCTTGTGTCAGTTAGGATCACCACTTTATTTTAAGAATGTGAAATGTCAAAATAATAGTAGAGAGAATTATTTATTTCAGCTTTTATTTCTTTCATCACATTCCCAGTGGATCAGAAGTATACACACACAGTTAGTATTTGGTAGCATTGCCTTTAAATTGTCTAACTTGGGCTAAACGTTTCGGGTAGCCTTCCACAGGTTTCCCACAATAAGTTGGATAAATTTTGGCCCATTCCTCCTGACAGAGCTGGTGTAACTGAGTCAGGTTTGTAGGCCTCCTTGCGTGCACAAGCTTTTTCAGTTCTGCCCACACATTTTCTATGGGATTGAGTTCAGGGCTTTGTGATGGTCACTCCAAACCTTGACTTTGTTGTCCTTAAGCCATTTTGCCACAACTTTGTAAGTATGCTTGGGGTCATTGTCCATTTGGAAGAGCCATTTGCGACCATGCTTTAACTTCCTGAATGATGTCTTGAGGTGTTGCTTCAATATATCCACATAATTTGCCATCCTCATGATGCCATCTATTTTGTGAAGTGCACCAGTCCCTCCTTCAGCAAAGCACCCCCACAACATAATGCTGCCAACCCCGTGCTTCAAGGGTGGGATGGTGTTCTTCGGCTTGCAAGCTTCCCCCTTTTGCCTCCAAACATAACAATGGTCATTGTGGCCAAACAGTTCTATTTTTGTTTCATCAGACCAGAGAACATTTCTCCAGAAAGTACGATCTTTGTCCCCATGTTCAGTTGCAAACCGCAGTCTGGCTTTTTTATGGTGGTTTTGGAGCAGTGGCTTCTTCCTTGCTGAGCGGCCTTTCAGGTTATGTCAATATAGGACTCGTTTTACTGTGGATATGGATACTTTTGTAGCTGTTTCCTCCAGCATCTTCACAAGGTCCTATGCTGTTGATCTGGGATTGATTTGCACTTTTCGCACCAAAGTGCGTTCATCTCTAGGAGACAGAACGCGTCTCCTCCCTGAGCGGTATGACGGCTGCGTGGTCCCATGGTGTTTATACTTGCGTACTATTGTTTGTACAGATGAACATGGTATCTTCAGGCGTTTGGAAATTGTTCCCAAGGATGAACCAGACTTGTGGAGGTCTCAACATTTTTTGGGGAGGTCTTGGCTGATTTCTTTTGATTTTCCCATGACGTCAAGCAAAGAGGCACTGAGTTTGAAGGTAGGCCTTGAAATACATACAAAGGTACACCTCCAATTGACTCAAATTATGTCAATTAGCCTATCAGAAGCTTTTAAAGCCTGACATAATTTTCTGGAATTTTCCAAGCTGTTTAAAGGCACAGTCAACTTCGTGTTTGTAAACTTCTGACCCACTGGAATTGTGATACATTGAATTATAAGTGAAATAATCTGTCTGTAAACAATTGTTGGAAAAATTACTTGTGTCATGCACAAAGTAGATGTCCTAAACCAACTTTCCAAAACTATAGTTTGTTAACAAGAAATTTGTGGTGTGGTTGAAAAACTAGTTTTAATGACTCCAACCTAAGTGTATGTAAACTTCCGACTTCAACTGTAATTCACAGAAGACTGAAATATAACAAAACATTTGACATAGAAACACCAGATTGACTGTTTAAAAATATATAGTATATGTTTATGAATTATGAAATGATGAAGAATGTTAATAACATTCCACCCATGAGGCCACTAGAGGCCTCTAGTAGCCTATTGGTAATTCGACTGCAGCAAAACTACCAAGACTATTTCTTATGGTGTTCTTGGCAATCAAAAAGTCCCAATCCGCAGTTAGATGTGCAATCAGAAAGATGTGAGTTGTGTCTTCTCTGATAGCCTGCACAACTCTATGGGTAAAACAATATTTTCTTTAGTGTATTTAGTAACAATGACCTAGAAAATGACATTGCTTGTCACCCAACTAATAGTGCCTATGATTTGACATTGCGATTGCCGTTTTACAAGCGTTTGAAAGCTGAAGGTGTCGCGAGCAGCTGCGCTCTTTGCTTGTACATGCTTAGTTTGATAGGCTATTGAAGGAGAAAAAGATTTGAGCTATTTTCTTCGGATGGAAATAAAAATGATATGATTTTTTGACCGATTCAAGCTACACTTGGATCGTTTGGGCTCCCGCGGACCGATGCACTCGTATTTTAAACATTTTAATAGGGTGAATCTTTACATCCCAAGCAACATTGCTAGTAGATTGTATTTTCAACCAGCAACTATCAGGAAATTACATCGGTCAAATTTGTTAGTTTCATCAGCTCTTGTACAATATGATACAGAAATCATTTTGACTGCACTGGGCCTTAAATGCATTTCATTCTAGTCTTTTAATGTGTGTGTTTCGGTAGTGACATTGAAAGCTGGGACTGCATTTAAAAAAAAAATGTTTAAAAATGAACAAAACTACTAATTCGATCAGTATCTTTCAAAAAAGAATAGAACAACTCAAGATGTTCTATTGAAATAATAGTGTTACAAAATACTAAAATCATGAATTGCTTTATTTTCAAACATGAAGTTTAGGAGTCGGGCTTTGGGACAGCCACCTCTCAATAGAAAAATGTGCATAAACAATGATTTTGTACTATATTAATTGAACAATATATTTGTTATTAACTTGGATGGAATTAAAACACATCACGATGTAAATAAGATCATAAGTTGGGAGACTTTTAAATATTTTTTTGGGGGGGTGGGACTGAAATTTGCTGTTGAATAACCCTTATCTGTCTCTGTTAACTACATCTCTGACTAAGTAGTCACCACCATGACATCCATAAGTTACATGATGACATTGAAAGTCATCTACAGTGACAGTGACACAGGGACAGTGACACAGGGACAGTGACACATGGCCAATGTCAGTGAGGCCTTGCTCCGCTGGTTCGATTGAGTAGGGCCAGCTAAGTGGAAACAGATTTAGGAGTCCCCTAAGTACAGCTCTTAACCGTAAGGGAAATGGCTAAACCAAATGCTGCGGGACACCACAGCTGTGGATTCAATGTCACGAACAGGGCTTCGGAAGCCAAAAGAAATACGCAGTACACTCAGTGACACACGCTCGCACACGCACGCTCATTCAAACATACACATAGGCTCAGATGTGCAGTGTACTTTATATGTCAACCCCCACACGGGACGGCTGACTTCATTACACCTTCGTTTCAAACTCCTAATCCCCTCCAGATGAATACTATTTATACATCACATACTATTCAGCACGTACTATTTAGTAAAAAGGTATACACTATGCCATGTCTACAACGCAGTAGCAGCTGTTGACTGGCTGCGTAGGTGGGGCAGGACTGAGTGCGGGTGGATTTTTCGGAATTTAACCGACATGCATAGCCTTAACCAGCCTGATAATAGCTCATTTCCAATTTGATTAATTAAACTAAACACTGTATAGAATCGGAATGGAGTTAGAGGCCTACTCAGGCTGGTTATAGGCAGACTATCACATTCAAGATATACCATAGCCCATATTGCCCATATATCCTATTTAAAAAGGACTGAAGACAGAAAGAGATCATTTGGTTCCATTTCAACATATTTATTAGTGAAACCAAAGTGCTGTAACATATATAAATGATATCACATAGTCTAGTACACACACTAAAACATTTAAAATGTTCACATCAAAAGGCTGTTGCATAGAAAAACTTGGGGCGTTTTATTATCATGCTAAAACATGAGGTGATGGCGGCGGATGAATAGCACGACAATGGGCCTCAGGATCGTGTCACGGTATCTCTGTAAATTGAAATTGCCATCGCTAAAATGCATTTGTGTTCATTGTCCGTAGCTTATGCCTACCCATACCGTAACCCTACTGCCAACATGGGGCACTCTGTTCACAACGTTGACATCAGCAAACTGCACGCACACACAATGTGATACAGTTGAAACTGTGATTCATCCATGAAGGTGCACACTCCTCTAGCGTGTCAGTGGCCATCAAAGGTTAGCATTTTCCCACTGAAGTCGGTTACGATGCCAACCTAGTCAGGTCAAGACCCTGGTGAGGACAACGAGCACGCATATGAGCTTCCCTGAAACGGTTTCTGACAGTTTGTGCAGAAATTCATCAGTTGTGCAAACCCACAGTTTCATCAGCTGTCCGGGTGGCTGGTCTCAGACCATCCCGCAGGTCAAGAAGCCGGATGTGGAGGTTCTGGGCTGGTGTAGTTACAAGGGGTCTGCGGTTGTGAGGCCGGTTGGACGTACTGCCAAATTCTCTGAAACGACGTTGGAGGGGGCTTATGGTAGAGAAATGAACATTAAATTATATGGCAACAGCTCTGCTGGACATTCCTGCAGTCAGCATGCCATTTGCACATTCCCTCAAAACTTGAGACATCTGTGGCATTGTGTTGTGTGACAAAACTGCCCATTTTAGTGGCCCTTTATTGTCTCCAACGCGTGGTACGCCGGTGTAATGATCATGCTGTTTAATCAGCTTCTTGATATGCCACACCTGTCAGGTGGATGGATTTGAAATGTTCCAAAATGCAATTTATGGGGAAACACAGTTCTAAAATGTGCACCGCACATGCAAGCGGTTTCATGGACAGAGATGGAAATATCTGTTAGAAATGTAGCAAGAGGGGAGATCTAAAGATGCAACCGCTATCATGGGTTGCTAATATTACAAGGATCATGCCTTTGGCTGCTGGACAATGAAATAAAGTTGATTTGAAAACCAATATAACAGGAGAAAGCATATCTTTATAAAATAATTACCTCCATGTTTCCAGGGTGGGATTTTGGCTATAGGCTATTTTGAAGCAAGGTAAGACATGCCTCATAATATGAAGTAAAATGTCCAGGTTTGGTGTTGCTAATGATAGTCCTAGCCGTCCTGTGGTAGATGGAAAGTTTTTCCCAAAAACCTTCTCAATTATAGTACATTCAGAAAGTATTCGGACCACATTCTGTTACGTTGCAGATTAATTCTAAAATGGATTAAATAAATAACAAATCTCATCAATCTACACACAATAACCCATAGTGACAAAGTGAAAACAGGTTTTTAGAAGTTTTTGCAAATGTATGAAAACAAAAAAACAGAAATATCACATCAACATAAGGTTTCAGACCCTTTGCTATGATACTTGAAATTGAGCTCAGGTGCATAATGTTTCTATTGATCATCCTTGAGATGTTTCTACAACTTGATTGGAGTCCACCTGTGGTAAACTCAATTGACTGGACATGATTTGGAAAGGCACATACCTGTCTATATAAGGTCCCCAGAGTTGACAGTGCATGTCAGAGCCAAAACCAAGCCATGAGGTCGATTGTGTCGAGGCACAGATATGGGGAGGGATAGCAAAAAATGTCTGCAGCATTGAATGTCCCCAAGAACACAGTGGCCTCCATCCTTCTTAAATGGAAGACGTTTGGAACCACCAAGACTCTGCCTAGAGTTGGCTGCCTGGCCAAACTGAGCAATCGGGGGAGAAGGGCCTTGGTCAGGGAGGGGATCAAGAACCCAATGGTCACTCTGACAGAGCTCTAGATTACCTCTGTGGAGATGGGAGAATCTTCCAGGAGGACAACCATCTCTGCAGCACTCCATCATTCAGGCCATCACATCTGGATGAAACCTGGCACCATTCCTACGGTGAACAACGGTGGTGACAGCATCATGCTGTGGAGATGTTTATCAGCGTCAGAGACTGGGAGACTAGGCAGGATCAAGGGAAAGATTAATGGAGAAAAGTACAGAGAGATCATTGATAAAAACCTGCTCCAGAGCGCTCAGGACCTCAGACTGGGGTGAAGGTTCACCTTCCAACAGGACAATGACCCTAAGGATGATATCACCTCTACCTTACCTGACACCCTAGACCCACTTCAATATGCTTACCTTCCCAATAGATCCACGGACAATGCAATCGCCATCACACTGGTTCCAGGAAAAAAACTCTCACACTACGTCAACAAAACAAAGGAGCTGATCGTGGACTTCAGGAAACAGCAGATGGAGCACGCCCCTATCCACATCGTTGGGACTGCAGTGGAGAAGGTGGAGAGCTTCAAGTTCCTCGGCATACATATCACTGAGGTTCTGAAATGGTCCACCCACACAGACAGTGTGGTGAAGAAGGCGCAACAGCGCCTCTTCAACCTCAGGAGGCTGAAGAAATTTGTCTTGGCCCCTAAAACCCTGACAAACTTTTACAGATGCACAATTGAGAGCATCCTGTTGGGCTGTATCACTGCCTGGTACTGCAACTGCTCTGCTCGCAACCACAGGGCTCTCCAGAGGGTGGTGTGGTCTGCAAAACGCATCACCGGGGGAAAACTACCTGCCCCCCAGAACACCTACGGCACCCGATGTCACAGGAAGGCCAAAAAGATCATCAAGGACTTCAACAACCCGAGCCACAGCCTGTTCACCTCGCTATCATCCAGAAGACGAGGTCAGTACAGGTGCATCAAAGCTGGGACCAAGCGACTGAAAAACAGCTTCTATCTCAAGGCCATCAGACTGTTAAATAGCCATCACTAGCCAGCTTCCACCCGGTTACGCAACCCTGCACCTTAGAGGCTGCTGCCTTATATACATAGACTTGGAATCACTGGCCACTTTAATAATGCAACACCAGTCACTTTAATAATGTTTAAATAATGTTTACATACTGCTTTACTCATCTCATGTATATACTGTATTCTATTCCACTGTATTCTAGTCAATGCCACTCCGACATTGCTCTATCTAATATTTATATATTTCTTAATTCCACTCTTTTACTTTCAGATTTGTGTGAATTGTTGTGAATTGTTAGATACTACTGCACTGTTGGAGCTAGGAACACAAGCATTTGGCACACCTGCAATAACATCTGGTAAATATGTGTATGTGACCAATAAAAGCCTCTGAATGTCCTTGAGTGGCCCAGCCAGAGCCCAGACTTGAACCTGATCGAAGAGAGAGATCTGGAAAGACCTGAAAATAGCTGTGCAGCGATGCTCCCCGTCCAACCTTACAGAGCTTGAGAGGATCTGCAGAGAAGAATGGGAGAAACTCCCCAAATACTGGTGTGCCAAGCTTGTAGCGTCATACCCAAGAAGACTCGAGGCTGTGATCGCTGCCAAAGGTACTGAGTAAAGGGTCTGAATACTTATGTAAATGTCATATTTCATTTTTTTTTTAAATGATAGATTTGCTAAAATTTCTAGAAACCTGTTTTTGCTTTTTCATTATGTGGTATTGTGTGTAGATTGATGAGGGGAAAAAACTATTGAATCAATTTTAGAAAAAGGCTGTATCGTAACAAAATGTGGAAAAAGTCAAGTGGTCTGAATACTTTCCGAATGCACTGTATATGTTAACTAGCTACAAAGTAGCCTATGCCTACCTTGCAGAATGATATCATGATTATTTGCCTGCACAGTTGAATTAAAGGGTAGCTTCACTCAAAAATGTATTACATTTTTCCCAGACCTCAAAAGTGGTCTCCTTATGTGGTTTAAGAATTTTTGTGGACTTAGAACATAAAAATAATAATAAATTGTACTTTTTACCCCAATTTCATGATATCCAATTGGTAGTTACAGTCATGTACCATCGCTGCAACTCCCGTACAGAGTTGCACGACCCAGCCAATCCACACTGCTTCTTGACACATGCTCGCTTAACCCGGATGCCAGCCGCAACAATGTGTCGGAGGAAACACCGTACAGCTGGCGACCAAAGTCAGCGTGCATGCACCCGGTCGCCACACGGAGTCGCTAGAGCACGATGGGACAAGGACATCCCAGCCGAACAAACCCTCCCCTAACCCAGACGACACTGGGCCAATTGTGCACCGCTTCATGGGTCTCCCGGTCGCGGCTGGCTGCGACACAGCCCGGGTTCAAACCCGGATCTGTTGTAACGCCTCTAGCACTGCGATGCAGTGCCTTAGACCGCTGCGCTGCTCGGGGGAGGGGCATTTTTCTTGTTTGTCTATTAAAAGTGAGATTTGAGTGTGAAAACTTGAAAAAAATGGGGGAAATCTGAAACCTGTGAACTTCTGACTCAGATGAAAGTCTCATTTATCTATTTCAGTAGTAGGTCTACTGTATTAGCCTACTTGCGCAATATGCGAATTTTCATTTTAGGCCATTCAGAGTAATGTCACTGTTTGTCATAGAATTCTTCACACAGGGCCCCTTCCCTTTGCCCGGCAGGCTGTTTGGGAAATTCTGGACAAAATTAGAGTATACCCACTTCTCCAGGCACCTCTACACCACTGCTCAAGCGGCCTACTATTTAGGACGCAAGTATGGTCATTCGCACACGGCCAGTGTGTTAGAAATTCCCTGATTTGCCATTGAGCACAAATCCATTCACCAGTCCTTACAGTTTCACTGCAATATACACACAGACACTACAAAAACAACATACCTTCATAATAAGTAACATGAATCTCAAAACGGTCCATTTGACAACATAATAAATCACGTATGATTGTCAATTGATTAAAGGTACAGTTTAAACAACTCGCAACATCAAAATGAAAACAGTTAAATAAATAATTATAATAATAACCATTTTTTTAAAAAGATGATTAATAAATAAATAAACAAATTAAATAAATACATAAATTAATTAATTTGGTTAAATTAACTTACGGGAAATTTGGGTGTCACACACAATGAACAACAGCTAATGGTTTCAAATGAACACACGGGCACTTCAGTATTACGCTCAGAAAAAATAGTTTGACCAAGGTTCATTCAGTCCCATTCCAGGCTGCTTCTGTCCCCTGTGAGAAATTCCATCCCCATGGGCTGAAGTCTGGCCCCCATGGACTTAAGTCTGGCCCCGGTCCCCCATTCCCTGTAAAACAACAGGCAACTCCAGAAAAACACTGCCACTCCATTACCAATCGACAACACATTAAAATATTAAAGGCTGTGAGGGGAGTGGATGGCTGTAGAGAGAGGTGCATGAACTGATAAAAAGTCTGCAGATGTCACTCAGCCCCTGATGTGATGTTGCCATTGAAACAAAGACAGAAGGGGGGTATAAATCCTCCACCAGCAGCCCCCTGTCCAACATACTTGGGTTGCCCCATCCTGAGTTAATCCCACTTTATCCAGGAGAGCCGGGCTGTCAGATCTAGAGTGAGACGGGGGACAAAAGCAAGGCAAACATTAAGCTTAAAATACATTTTAATGATCGTTTAACAAGCCGCAGGTCCGTGCAAAGGGGTACACTCACTCCTCAATGGCCCCTCCGAATGGTTGAAGTGAAGCCCCACAGAATTGGTTAACTAAAGTAAATAGGCAACCATTGAGTGCAGTGAGAATACTTGTGCTCTGGTAAAGGGGAGATTTTGTGCACCCACACCAAAGAAAAAGACAGCTGGGGGAAAAACCACACAACAAACAAACAAAGCAAGGTGTTTAAGTGACACAAACTCAATTCAGAGCCAATGAGCTTTGGAGATGGCTGTCAACCATTAGTATATTCTCTCTTTCTCCTTGTGCTAATGTAATTTTAAATACTTGATAGGATATGTCATCCTTCCTTGGGTTTATCCTGTGTGTTGTTTGTAATTTCGTGAATGGGGTTTGGCAATGTCCCACACACAACTTGAAGTCACAAAACATATGGGCCATGCATGTAGTATTGGTTGTAAAACTAGAATTCCAATGGCAAAATATACATTTACTGTAATTCCATCCATGTATAGTGGGTGGACATATTGCTGGAGGGTCTTCAGTACCACACTTAAAATAATTATTATTTGTTTTCAGACCAAATGTTACCTGGACCCGACCCAACAAAAATCTTGGCCCAAACTTAGCTCCAATTTGAGAAAATGTAGGCGACAATTCATTCAATTTAAAAGTATGTGTTTGCTCAACTTGTCTCATAACTCATGTTCATTCAACTAGAAATTATTATTTGTGCGTAACTAAAAATGGCTGTGCAACTGGTTACACATACACAGTACTTTTAACATACAATGTTACATATTTGACAGACATTGACATTGTGATTTATACAGTACTATAATTCAACATGTCCTCACTTGGGATTGAACTCACAACTTCTTGTTGCATGGCATTCCAATCTTCCTGCTACGCCATCATGTCTGTGTAAGTTATTGATCTGGCCATTTGATTTACTTTGTTTTGATGGACTTATTTCAGAAATTTTAGTTTATTTTGTATAGTTATCTAATATTGGTGGGGCATATGACTCTATTTTAATGTTCCTCCTTAACAGTTTTTCTTGAGTGTACTTTTACCAGAGCTGAGGTCTACTTTGAAGTGCAAAGTTTAGCAATAAAGGTGAAAGCTGTCATTGACACAGACATGGTGGCATAGCAGGAAGATTGGAATGCTGTGAACCAAGAGGTTGTGAGTTCAAATCCCAGGTGAGGGGATGTTGATTATTAATTGCTGTATACATGTACAGTGTGCCAAATATGTACATCGTATGTTAAAAGCACTGTGTGTGTAATTAGCTACACCGATTTGTTTTGAGGAAAGATGGCCAAATACTACTTTCTAGTTGAATGAACATGAGACAATTTGAGCAAACACATAATTTTAAGTTGACAGATGTTTGGCTATGTTTTCTCATGTTGTAGGTAATTTTGTGCATTTTTTTTTTTAGGTTAGGCCTACTGTAGGATCTTTTGCACCAGTTTCAATTTAGCCTTTCCCATCTTGAATGGAAGAGAATCGAAATGTCATTTTACAAGCAAAGAATCAAATAGTGTATAACTGTAATCTCATTGCATAATCTAAAATGGTTCTATATAGATCAGTAATCAGGCCATTTGTATTATCTGCTCACCGCTTGTGTTCCAAATGGCATTGGTTTGATTCTTGTAACCATTCTTCATGCATTCGTCCACGTACGACTTGGGGTCGCGGCCGGAAATCAGTATCTCTCTCAGGAGGGCAATGTAGGCAATGGCCAATCTCAGTGTATCAATCTTGGACAGGCGCTTCTCGTAGGGAAATGTTGGCACGTGGCACCTTAGCTCTTCGAACGCAGAATTGATACTCAGCATCCTCTTCCTCTCCCGGATGTTAGCGGCGTGTCGCTGGATCTTGTACGGGTGATGGGGCACGAACCGCCGCTGCCTGCGATTGCTCATCTCGTGGGGCTCGTCCACAGAGGAGCTGTCCACTTCAGCACTGGCTCCAAGGCCGGGGGACTGCGAGTCCAGGTTGGTGAAGGTCATCTGCGAGTCAGGGAACATGGACTGGCCACCGAACGAGGACCAGGGCGAAAGCTGGCCCGTGACCGCGGTGCAGTCGAAGAGGAGAGTGTCCAACTGGGCCTGGAACTGGAAGTTAGGGTCCATCTGGCCCCAGAAGGCAAAGTCTGTAGTGGCATCTTGATCCAAGTCAAATAATATATCTTCCATTTTTTAAATCTTACTGTTCAATTTGATTCAACAAGCTTTGTTCACCCGGCAGGAGAAAACGTGTAGCCTGCCGCCCAAAATAAATGGTGTTGTTCAGTCATCGGTGCCGAGTTGAAAATAAAGTGCTTGTGAGAACCGTCGGGTGTGCACTACCTGTCACCTGTAATCTCTGGACTGTGTGACACGCACAGTGACACATCTCGAGGATTAAATAGTTCCCGGATTTCCATGTCTCGCGGCAGGGGGTTCGCGCATTTTCTAAAGGCTGAAAAGGACCTCATTAGGAAACATGCTCCCGTCCTAATAGATCACTCATTGCCTATTAAAAAGCGGAGGTGGAGATACAAAGGAATCAGTTGATCTTTCAATTATAAACTTCCCTCGAGTTGTTTCCTATACAACGAGCAAAGAGTATCTTAATATTTACAAAGAAAAGTACTATTTGACATTCGTTCCTTGAGAGGACTCTTGCTCAGTTTTGCCCCGCGTGTAGCACTTGGTCAACCGGGTGGCATCTGAATAGAATAGCTTTATAATTAGTACTCAGCTCGCGCCACACAATACTGTCAGAAACGTATGATAGCACTCTTAATTATCAAACCACATAGCCCCGGATGTATTGTTTATTAATGTTGATAGGCCTACAAAACAAGCAATGTAAGACACATTTTTTTTAGTTGAAGTTGGTACAGATCGAATTTTAAATACAGATTTAACATTTAAAATGCAGATCTAATTTTAAATGCAAGGATCTTCCATAGCCTATATTTTAGCAAAACTGAATATGGTGTCATGCAAGTCAGGCTCTATATTGTAATGACCCGGCTGGGTCATAAAGGGAAAAGAGACGGACTCTAGGTGTGCAGGTCAGAACACAGGTTTATTCTTAAACTGGGCTATTGTTCAGGCCACAGCCCACGCCGCTAAATGCCGAACGTACACAATTATACCATGTCGAGTTAAGGGTCACTCTTATAGGAACAGATCAAGGCCCGAACAGAAGAGAGAGAGATGAGACAGTAATCCCTATTTATGCAATTCCAAACCCCGCGGGATTACCCATCATACCACCCCAACCTTTCCATCTGTCCTGACATATTTAACCCCTGCTAGTAGCCATGAGAACCATAACACACCCACAAACACAGAACACAATACCGGGTCGTTACAATATTATTTAACTGCATCAACTTCGCTATTGCATTTAGTTTGCTATTTTGCATGGCTAAAATAATTGCTATTCGAAAACAGCAATTAAAGCAAGTTGAACCAACACTTCTTATTCATTCGTACGGGATTATTTTGGTTCGCTCACCACATAAAACAAGTTGATTCGCAGATTATATGAATTGTATTAGGCCTATTACGGATGATATAGCATTTAATTATGGCAAATTTAATGATATGTTGTGTCTACTGCCTATTTACTAAATCATGTTTACATTTCCTAACATAAGGTTTTGAAGTTACCGGCCTTTAACGATGCTCGTTGAAAGGGGAGTGTTTGTCATTGCAAACACAGAAAGCAAGCCTGCTATCTCTTTAGCGGTTAGAGTACCAAGCCACATCCTCTAGCGATTTTTGAACTTTTACTGTTGAAAAGCGATATCCCAAGTATAAATAGGTCTACAGTAAAGTAAACACACTAAAGTTTAGCGAAAATTACATTTTTTTTAGACACAACTGATCATTTCAACGAGTGGGTCGTTCAAGGAGTTGGTTTGATGTGAATCTGTGATGTCTTCGGCCTTCCCCTTATTGATGAACAATTGAGTAGCAATAGAACACAAAAGAGAAAAGGCCCACCCACTCTCCTGTGCTACTGTATGTCATAACATACCTGGACCACCTATTGAGATGGGCCTTTTGTTAAGTAAATCAGTTGTTAAATGAGGTGAAAACGAGCCTAGAGTACCTCGTTAAGCATATCACGAACTGTAAGCTCAAAGGTATTTTTCACTCAAATACTTCTAGCAAGTTGAACTCAAAGTCAATGAAAAGTCATTATTACTTCAAATGTGGCACTGACACAAAACTCAAAACTAAATGAGAAGTCAAATCACTAAAAATGTTTTAAGTTATCATAACAAATTCACTTTTTTACCAGCATGTTCTACTGCAGGTAGATTTTTTAAAAATTGTTTTTATCTGTGTTTTTGCATGTACGTTGAGTGATTGATTAATCTTATGTAACACAAAGATAAATAACATACATTTTTCTAAAATAATCCAATCATTTAGTTAGATTTTCTTTGCACCCTTTACTGAAATGGCTGTTCCAGTTTAAATGGCTTAGGTAGTCTCCTCACATTGTTCCTAAGCCTGATAGTCATTATGAATGCAGGTTGTGGGTGAATAATGTCAACTGTTGGATAGCCTAACTCTGGCTGGATTCCAATAGGAATTGCACATCACTTTGCAAGCCAGCATAATGTGACTTGCAGGTAGGGTTGCAAAATTCTGGTAAATTTCCCAAGTTTCCACACATCCCTTTTGGAAGATTCTTGGAAATCCTTTAACCAGGATTTTGTGGAAATCTGGGAATGTTGGGAAAGTTACCAGGATTTTGCAACCCTACTTGCAGGCCTGATGTGGCCTGTAAACCATGAGTTTCAGGCCACTGTATTAGGGTAAAACTAGGCCTCAAAATAAGACCTAATGAGATATGTAATGTATTGCCATAAAGAGTTTAATTATAATGATATTCACCTAGGAACTCACTTGGTGAGTGCCACAGGCCAGAAAATTAACAAATTCAACAACCATGTCTCTGTGACTAACAAATACAGTCATGGGTGGTAACTCTACAATCCACTCGAAAAGGCAAGGCTCACTGGGAAATTATATTGGAGGCGTGGGGGCATTACTCCAAATTTTCAAGCTGATACAACTCAAATCTGGACCCCCTACAGGGTCACTGTGAATATATTGGTTTGAGTAATGACTAGAAAGTGACTTTAAGTAACTACACTCAGAAGTATTGACTTGCACACATTTGTCAAATTAGCATGCCAAAAGGCTATGGATATGATACAATAAAAATATCGATGTTTAACAGATTTTTTCTATTTTGTTTTTTCTATGCTTACTTGGTTGACATTTCACCGAACATGAACGCAATGTGAAATCAAGAAAACACGTCATCTTGTCATTGGATTTAAGATAACATGTGAGTAAAAAAAATATGAAATTCCCTTACATCGATTACTTTTTTTATCAAATCCAGTCAGTTTCCCACGTTGATTCAACGTCATGAATCTTTTGGTTGAAATGATGTGGAAACAGTTTGTTCTTTCCTACAAGGTGAGTTTCAAAGTAAAACGACTTGATTAATGAGTGCTTTTCTATTGGGCTCAGCATCTTGTTTTTTACACAGTTAAAAGCTCATAAAAAGGTTTTAGAGTCAGAAACGCTTGCGTAATTTTGGAAATGCCGGGTAAGTATATATGACGAAAGTTTTGGCATCAAGACAACATTCCTTTCCTCTCTTGTTGTGCCTCTGACGTTGGCTATTAGCCTATTGTCACCAACATAGGACTACATAGGACCTACAGGCTATATCCCTAATGTAGGCTACCTAACATAGCCATAGGCCTAACCATCTTTTAATTGTCTGACTCTATCCATCAAAATATTGTTTCAGATCCTTATGAAACGCTCATTTTATAAATCATATTTTAATATATTTGTAATAGTGGAAGAGAAATCTTGATTATTTTCCAAAAGTATAGTTCTGTTGAATTCTGTCCTCAGCCAGAAAGGATCTTTTAATTAGCCTACTGAGGCGGTACACACAGTAGACTTCCTTTCCACCGCCAGACAGGGAGGATTAGAAAGCCAAGCCATGTATTATCTTGGCAAAACAGCATAGGATTTCGATTGCAAACATACTTATTCAAATTAATCAAGGTGTTATGGTGAAAACTATGAATAATTTCCGCTGCTCTTGACCTGAAGCACAGCGCAGCGAGCGAGGGCTTGTCAGAACCTTCTGCCAGACAGACATCGGTAGGTCGTGCGCAGCTGTCGGGCCAGGTTTGGATTGCAGTGAAGCACACGGCTGTCAAATACAGGACTTGCTCTATGCAGCCAACAATATGTACTCAAATAAAGCCGTGGTCTGCTTTCCGTTGTTTTTCATTTTCATTGCCCGCAAATGGCAAAGATTCACTGTCACCTGTTGGCGAAGGATGATGCCTCTAAGGTCTGTCTAGTTTGTCTGAACAACACTAACGATAACAGGCCCATGATTGGGGAGTAACTGATTACAAAAAAATACTACATACTACAAAAGATGTTTGCGAGAAAAAAAACATTGACACCTTTCTGTTTTCTCAATGACATTCAATTCAGCATTGAATAAAGACGCAAAATGAAGTTTGTTCCACGTGAGTGAATCTGACCACAAGTCTTCTTCTAATTCCTCTAAGGGAAAAGTAATTCAAAAGTAACTGGAAGTAATCAGATTAGGCCTACATTGCTACATTTTGGGTAACCCATACATTACGTTACTGATTGCAATTTTTGACAGGTACCTAGTAACTGTAACGGATTCCATTTATAAAGTAACCTACCCAACCCTGAACAGTCCATTTCCAGACAGAGGGACATAAAAAAAATATGTAAAAAACATTCACTAAAGTAGTGTACTGGGTCTTTACTAGCAGACTGATATAGATGTCTGTAGTGCTGGCAAATATTTTTTTCAGCATCTCTGCTTTGGCAAAAAAGGTAGTTGTATAATTAAGGATAGTATCTTGCAGGATTCAATAGTTGGAATTGAGTTGTTGCCCTGTCCCTTTCTCTGCGTTTGTCATTTTAATGGAATCCAGAAAGAACAAAACCCTGTCCTCAAACATTTACATTGGTAGAGCATGGCACTTGTAATGCTAGGGTTGTGGGTTAGATTCCCATGGGGGACCAGTACGAAAAAGTATGAAAATGGATGCACTCACTACTATAAGTTGTTCTGGAGAAGTGTGTCGACGTAAAGCTTAATAAAGAGCAGTGTGTGGGTTTATTCTTTTTTCTCATCTTAAGAATGTCTACTGAAATGGAAAAGGAATGAAAAGACCATTTCAGTTTTCACGTAGAAATAATTTCCTTTTGCAAAGTAATTCAAGAAACTGGAAAACATATATCAAGCAAGTATTTTTATATTCCACAACTGTTTTGAAGTTACAAATGCTGGTTAACACTTAAATACATGTAGGCAACAAACAATAAAAATGATGCATCCCCCGTCAGCAACAAAAAAATCCCAGCACCCCACCCCCAAACTACTTCCCGTGGCTATGAACGTTGCCATTTTATAAGGATCTTACTGCATTTGCCAAGTAGGGCGGGTCAGGCACATCCGAATTCGCCAGACTTTTAGGCAGGCTGGAAAGTAGAAAACGTATTGGAACCGGTGCATAAACACATCTGGCTGCAATTAGTCGCTGGTTTTGAAGTTGTCTCGACTTGGGAGTTATTTTGAAGAAACCATGGAACTTAATGAAAACGGTGAATTAAAAACATAGCCTATCAATATCGATTCTCACCACAGCTGTTCTTTCATGTTCCTTTGAGTAATGTGCATTTTAATCAATGACAAGATTATTGGGTTGTGTGTAATTATGTAATTTCCTATCGTTTATTACTGGCTTGTCAATTTACCGACCAGAGTAAAGTTTGATCAAATGGAGTGCAAGGCGACCAGACACATGTGTGTACATGTACATACACAGCAAATTCTCCAGTGTTGATTTAACACTGAAAGTGTGGACCCATATACACAGTGTAAAAGTGATCAATGAACACACTGCTTATTGTAAAGCCTTATTTGCCTTTTGAGTGAATTGTTGAGTTACCACACATGACTGTATTTATTAGTGACAGACATGGCTGCTGCATTCATTCATTTTCAGTCCTATGGACTTCACCTAGTGAGATCTTGAGCGAATATGTTGTCATTAAAATGACATTCTTTAACACAATACCATAGGTATTTCATAAGGCCTCAACTCTTACAATGGCGCCGAAGGAGATGGCCGCCATTTTACGCTCCCGTAACCAACTGTGCTATTGTGTATTTTTTCCGCGCGTTATTTGTATCTATTTTTTACTGAAACACTTATTTTGTTTCTTTTTATTAACTTCTTAAGGCATCGGTGGTTAAGGGCTTGTAAGTGAGCATTTCACTGTAAGGTGACACCTGTTGTATTCGGCACATGTGACAAATATAATTTGATTTGATTTGATTTGAAAGCCTAGTTTTACCCTACATTCTTAGAAATAATAGTATGATTTTGTTCTCTGGGTTACAAAAACCCCAAAAAATACACATAATGTACCTTCAGAGGTACACATAATGAGCTCACAGGGTACTGTTCGGTACCTTTTAGGATACATGTGCGGATAATCTAGCATATTTTTTACCCAATATTTTGAATATAAAGGTACACTCACTCTCAATGTACGGTTAAGGTACATTTCAGTTTCTCAGGGTATAAACATATTTTGTGTACCCTACTCTTGATGGTACTGATCTGTACCCTTGCATAGCAGAAAAGGGATGGTCATGACCCGGCATATGACATCTGAAGTCAATCTTCCAAAAATATATTTTTTATTATTATAATTTTTGTAGTTGTTGCAGAACTGCCTTCTTCAACACGTGAACTTTCACGTACCTTAATTACAAACTTGTACGGGATCCTTAAATATGAATACAAATGTTAAATTCTGGGCGTCGTTTAGGAGAAAGCATTGTGCAATATAAGGAGAAAGACAGGATCCTTCCTGGCTAGCCATGATTAGCTGAGATAATGGATGGGTTGACGATGCTGATGGTTGGCCATGTGTTTACATGTGAATCCTTAATTTTACTGCAGTGGGCTGAATCAGGGTCACGCACATGGTTATGGGCTTAAAAAAAAGAAGACACCTGTACCATGTCAGATATAGAGTTGAAATGTATTAAATTTTGAGTTTACATCCCATTACACTTTATATACATCTTAGAAGACTGAAATATAACAAAACTGTTTGACAGTTTTTTTAAACAGATTTTTGTCGTAAAAATTAATACATCTCTATTAATTATGAAACATATGAATAACATTCCACCCATGAGGCCTAAGATGGAGCTTTTGGTCGTTGACTGCAGGAAAGACCTACAGAGATGAATGGGTATGGGTTAAGGGGGTCCTAGCGATGCGGAATGGATGCAAACAAAGAGGAGCACTCCGGCGCTCAACAAAATCTTTCAAGGGCAATTTCTCCAACATGTCTCCTAAGTGGGATAACAAAAGTTTATACATTTTTAAAGCAGCATAACTTTCCATGCGTCCTCAAATCAGTGTATGAAATACCATTTTAGAGCCATGAATCTGAATTATTCCACAAAAGGCCCAATTGGGATGGGCCGTCACATATTATCTTGATTAAAGATGTCAAACAGTATTTGGTTTGTATTTTTGCCATAATATGTTAGGCTGCTCCCTTCCATTTTCTAGTGTTTGATCTTTGATCATTCTGAGAAATGTATTTTTCCCCTAATATTTATTAACACTTAAGTGAATTATGAAATATTATCCATGACCTACAAAATTATGTTAGAATATTTCCAGACCACTGTAATTAGAAATTTTTTTAGGAGGAGTATTAAAAATGAAATGTTTCAAGAACATGTTAAACATATTATTGGTGACCACACATCATGGCAAAATAAACATGAGCATATATGTAAGGACAGACACGGTAGACGAGAAGCAAGTACAGGGAGTGGACATTTAATGAAACAACGGACATATAACAAAACAAGAACAGCGTCTGGACAGGGGGAACAAAACAACATTACAACAATAATGCTGACACAGGGATCAAACTGAGGAACAGACAGATATAGAGGGGCAACCAATGAGCGCTGATGCGCGTAATGATGGTGACAGATGTGCATAAGGATGGACAGCCTGGCGCCATCGAGCACCAGAGGGGGGGGGGGGGAGTGGGAGCAGGCGTGACAGCATAAGGATATATGGAATAAATTATCCATTTGAATGTCAATGAATTTTATTGAATAAAATTACAATTTAAAAAAAGTATCTGTGTTTTTGCATGTACATGCATTGACAAAGATAAATAACATATATTTTTCTAAACTAATCCAATCAGTTAGTTTGATTTTTTGCACCCGTTACGGAAATGGTTGATCCAATTTAAATGCCTTAGGCCCTCACAAAGTTCCAAACCCTTGCGGTCATTTTGAATGCAAGTTGCAATTGAATAAAAACTGTTTTACAGTGGCTGGCAAAAGTATTTACCCCCCTTGGCATTTTTCCTATTTTATTGCCTTACAACCTGGAATTAAAATAGATTTTTGGGGGGTTTGTATAATGTGATTTACACAACATGCCTACCACTTTGAAAATGCTAAATATTTTTTATTGTGAAACAAACAAGAAATTCTTGGTCTCTTTGGTCTCTTTGTTGCTTCTCTGATTCATGCCCTCCTTGCCTGGTCCATGAGTTTTGGTGGGTGTCCCTCTCTTGGCAGGTTTATTGTGGTGCAATATTCATTCAATTTTTTAATAATGGATTTAAAGGTGCTCTGTGGGATGTTCAAAGTTTCTAATATTTTTTTTTAACCCAACCCTGATCTGTACTTCTCCACAACTTTGTCCCTGACCTGTTTGGAGAGCTCCTAGGTCTTCATGGTGCCGCTTGCTTGGTGATACCCATTTACATTACATTACATTTAAGTCATTTAGCAGACGCTCTTATCCAGAGCGACTTACAAATTGGAAAGTTCATACATATTCTTAGTGGTGCTTAGTGGTGTTGTAGACTCTGGGACCTTTCAGAACAGGTGTGTATATATACTGAGATCATGTGACAGATTACACACAGGTGGACTTTATTTAACTAATTATGTGACTTCTGAAGGTAATTGGTTGCACCTGATCTTATTTAGGGGCTTCATAGCAAAGGGGGTGAATACATATGCACACACTACTTTTCAGTTTTTTATTTTTTATAATATTTTGAAACAAGTATGTTTTTCATGTCACTTCACCAATTTGGACTATTTTGTGTATGTCCATTACATGAAATCCAAATCCATTTCAATTACAGGTTGTAATGCAACAAAATAGGAAAAACGCCAAGGGGGATGAATACTTTTGCAAGCCACTGTATATCCTAAATCTGGATGGATTACAACATGAATTACACATCACTTTGCAAGCCAGCATAATGAGACTTGCAGGCAGGGTTGCAAAATTCTTGTAACTTTCACAAAATTCTTCTAGTTGGAAGATTCCTGTAAACGGTAGGTAATAAGCAGGAAATCCTGAATCCTTCAACCAGAATTTCTGGAAAATCTGGGCATTTGAGGAAAGTTGATGGAATTCTCCAACCCTACTTGCAGGCCTGATGTGGCCTGTAAACAATGAGTTTTGGCCACTGTATTAGGGTAAAGCTAGGCCTCAGAATCAGGCTATTTGAGTTATGTAATATATTGTCATGAAGAGTAAAATGTTAATGATAACATTCACATAGTAACTAATTTGGTGAAGGGCATAGGATTTAAAATCAATAAATACCACACCCATGTCACTAACAAATATAATCATGGGTGGTAACTCTACAATTCACTCGAAAAGGCAAGGCACACTGGGCAATTATATTGAAGGCATTGCTTAGTGAGGGCATGGCATTCAGCTAGTTATTTTTGGCCACCCGTGATTTGAAGTGTTGTACCAGTTTAAGTGGTCTATAGAGGGGTTGGCTGACAATGTCACAGAAATTATGTGTGCACATCGATGTGGCCAAAAGGCTTGCATTGTTATGATCCTGAATGGTCAGATAGATAGAAAAAAATGGCAAGAAGCTGCCATGTGGGGAATCATAGGTGGCTTGTTGTCTCTTGTTATTGATACCATCTTGTTTTGAGGTGTTTTGGCTGATGTCATGGTTCTGCTAATATGGCTCAAATTCGCTTGCTATCTAACCAACAACTAAAACAATGTATTTGAGAGACAACAAGAGCTCGTTGTGCAAATGTATTTATTATTTCAATAAACATTTGGAGACTAAATATAGTTTACATGTTGTCAACCGTCTAAGCCAACCCTGTCTGTTTTGCCCCATAGTTGCACACGTTCTTTTGGTAAACAACCAACCTGTCTATAGTATAGGTACATGTTTACCACTTACAAGGAACCATTGTGGTGATACCCTATAAAGACAAAATGTACCCTTTCTAAAATCATGTTTTTCTACCTTTGGACTTTATAGTGCATTCATTAAAAATAATCCATATTTTGTTACATTACAGCCTTATTCTAAAATGGATTAAATAAAACATTTTCCTCATCAATCTACACACAATACCCCTTAATGACAAACTGAAAAAGTTTTTAGAAATTTTAGCAAATGTATTAAAAATAAAAAACAGAAATACCTAATTTACATAATTATTCAGACCCTTTTCTATGAGACTCGAAATTGAGCTCAGGTGCAACCTGTTTCCATTGATGATCCTTGAGATGTTTCTACAACTTGATTGGAGTGTATCTGTGGCAAATCCTGTCTTGGATTTATCAATTGAATTTAAAACAGGTGGACTCCAATCAAGTTGTAGTAACATCTCAAGGATGGTCAATGGAACCAGGATGCACCTGAGCTCAATTTCGAGTTTCATAGCAAAGGGTCTGAGTACTTATGTAAATAAGGTATTTCTGACATGTTGGAAAGGATGCCACCTTTTCAACAAGTCAGATCATAAAAATTCTGCCATGCTAGAGCTGCCAAGGTCAACTGGAAGTGCTGTTATTGTCAAGTGGAAACGTCTAGAAGCAACAACGGCTCAGCTGCGAAGTGATAGGCCACAAAAGCTCACAGAACGGGACCGCTGAGAGCTGAAGCGCGTAACGTGTAAAAATTGTCTGTCCTTGGTTGCAACACTTACTACCGAGTTCCAAGCTGCCTCTGGAAGCATTGTCAGCACAATAAATGTTAGCTAGCTGGCTATGGCTATCCAACACTGGAACTCTTCCAAGTCAAGGTAAGCTTTTGGTTTTATTAATTAACTGCTTAACTGCTTGCTGACTGTACACTGTACTCTATGATTGTAGCTGGTTTATTAATGCGTTACTTTTATTAGTCTTAGTTAATAGTGACAACAATGTAAGCTGTGTGTAGAGGTCAGCGGTTATGATATGAAGATTTGTTTTGAAAAATGTTTCTTCACCTGGTCACAGACAGCTGATGTGTTGTGTACTGAAGTCCAGAAGCAAAGGGAAAATGTGAGAGAGGAGGAGAGCGCTTAGATGCAATTAGAAATTACATGAGCAATGTGATCATGCTGTTTGTATGTGGCTGCTATGAAAGTGAACTGTGTTTGCGTGTGATCAGGGGTATATTCATTCTGCCAATTCTTTTGAATAATGCTTCTTAAATGGAAGCAAACGGAACGAAACGGGGATAAACATACCTAAATTTGTCCAACAGAAACTCGTTTGCAAATGTTGGACTAATGATTACACCGTAGATCAGCTAGATGCAGGCAAGAGTGTGCAAGGCAGTATTGAATATGTCACTGTCTGTCACCTTGATTAGTAAAAATGTTTCTTCCAACCTGTGGATCTACATTCTAAACTTTCATTCATAGGCTAAGTTGTAGCAACCTCATGATTGGTATAGGGAAATTTGAGTATCATGTAGTAGCCTAAATCTAGAGATGTTACATTGAGCTGGGTGAATGGAATGTGAATGCCAGTCATCCATATACTGTAATAGAAATAAGGCCATGCTCCCCCCAAAACATGCGTCCTCCCTCATCTTAAACGACACTGACCGCAACTGGTTGACTCCAATGTTTCCCACAGTTGTATCAAGTTGGCTGGATGTCCTTTCGGTGGTGGACCATAATTGATACACACAGGCGACTGTTGAGCGTGAAAACCCCAGCAGCATTAAAGTTCTTGACACTCTTAAAACCGGGGTGCCTGGCACCTTCTACAATATTCCGTTCAATGGCATTTACATATTTTGTTTGCCCATTCACTCTCTGAATGGCACACACACACAATCCATGTCTCAATTGTCTCAAGGCTTAAAAATCCTTCTTTAACCTGTCTCCTCCCCTTCATCTACACTGATTGAAGTGAATTTAGCAAGTGACATCAATAAGGGATCATAGCTTTCACTGTATTCACCTGGTCAGTCTGTCGTGAAACGAGCTGGTGTTCCTAATGTTTTGTACACTCAGTGAAAATACAACACAGGAAAATCATCCCTCACCTAACCCGGACCAAGCTGGGACAATTGTGCGCCGCCCCATGGGTCTCCCGGTCGCGGCCGGCTGCGACAGAGTCTGGACTCTAACCAGGATCTCTAGTGGTACAGCTAGCACTGCGATCCAGTGCCTTAGACCACTGTGCCACTCAGGAGGCTTGCACTGGGCTTTTAAGAACAAGGTATTACTCCCACCACAGCTCTCACTCAAGATGGTATGGATTGGTACTTGAATGTGATTGGAGGAGGACCACGCCATGGCCAAAATTACTTCCTGAATGCATCCGAGTCAACATGATCTGGTTTCCAGGCCTTGCTGCACCTGTTTAAGGACGAAGGGGAAGCAAGGTCTCCGCAATGGGGGGGAGTTATGTCACTTTCTGATCCACAGTGGATACTGTGTCCACTTGGATGAATGTGTACTAGCAGATTGCATGATAGTGTTTATGACTTTAACTTGAAGAATATGGAACTTTGTCTCCAGAAATATGCCAAATCCATTGGGAAAAACGGTCATACACTCAAGTAGCACAAGGAGTGTGTTAAGTTTGGTGTGTGTCTGCGTGCTCATGTATGTGTATGGATCTACACAAGACCCTCTGAACACAGCCACAGTCTGTGACATACTCTCGTTGGAACTTTTGGACAGTTCTCCCTGGCTTCTGGAAAAGGCATCATCCCCATAAAGTGGGGCCCGGAATTAGCACAATAGGAGTGTGTGTGTGTCTGTACAAGATATCAATTGAAAGATTCTGTCTCCCCGTTTCGTCTATGTCCCCTTCTATTACTCCCCCTTCTACCAATTCCACTGTGGGGATGCAACAGTTCACAAGGTTCAGCACTCTCTGGCCATTGAAAATGTGTAAAAAAACCACATAGCCAGACACAGACAAGCTGTGTGACAGTGGACGAGCGGGTCAGCCGTTTTACCCTGGATCCAGGGAGTGTGTGTATAGTGTACTCTATAGCGATCCTCTATGGGCACACACCTGTTAATCAGACCAGTTGTGAATAGTATAGTGGCTATTTACAACCCAGTCCCCTCTCTCCACTTCACCTTCATGGGATAAAGACCTTATGGGGTCCTGGTGCCTTCACACACAGGGGAACCCAGCCCTCAGGAGAGGGGGCTTCTGAGGTCACCACAGAGAGAGGCCGGTGCACACATTATCACTGGCTTTGTTGCCGGGCGGAGTTGAGAAAAGGGGAGTTTTGCTTCGCGTTGTCACACTGCTGCTCTTAGAGGGTCTGAGTGGAGTAAACGTACCCAGCGTGGACGTCTGTGTGTGAACGAAAATGGCAGAGAATGAAGTAAGGATGGGACACAGAGGAGGTGGAGGAAGGTGAATAGGTTGTTGAGAACTAGGAGACAACAGTGACTGTCTGAGTGGACACATCTCTTACTTAGGTTTGGTTACTTAACTAGGTTCATCTGATCATCTCATTCTCTCAGTCTTTTTCACACAGAAACACGTGTTCCCACTTATGTGATAGACACACGAAATTGTTAGTCTTTGAACAATTTTGTAAAAATGTATATATCAACAATTTCTCCCAAAGCAGCTCATCTAATGTCCTGGGCAGGGTTGAGCTCTGGAGATGACATCGGTGTGGTGCGTGTATGATACATACACACACACACTGGGCCGTGATGGCTGGATGAGAAGGACCCTCTGAGTCAACCAGTGTGGCCAGAAAGTCAGAATCAAGAGTGGCCTAACCAGGCACACTCACAAACGCACATACGCACACACACATGCATGAATGCATACACTCATGCACACACATAAACAAACACACACACACACACGACATCATCATCATCACCGTCATCATCATAACCATTATCACCATCAAAATAATATTTTCTTGATCCTTCCCTATGATCCTCCTACCTCTCAGGAAGCTGCCATGGCCAGATCCACCTACTCAGAGGAATTGTTTGGCACCAGACCTCTTGCTAAACCTCAGCAAACTATGTTTGGAGGACACTGCCCTTTTGACACAGCCTTACATTCTCTTCTAGTGTTGGACTTTTTATTTCCCCATTAAATGGATATTAAGAGGTAATGGATTGGATAAAAAGGAATACATAAAAAGCTTTCTCTGTCCTTACAACCTATAGGGTTTCATCCACGACAAATAACGGTGCAACATATATCATAAAAGATATATGAACTGGAAAAGCTTATTCCAGAGGTAAGAAATGGAGGGGGGATGCGAGTCGAGCCACGCCTATCAACTGGCATATGAAAAAAACATCCATCCCTGGGAAGAATTGCCAGCTGTGCCAAGGATATATGAACTGGAAAGAGAGAGTTGGCGCGTAAAAGAAGGAAGGACGAGCTATTAAATGTACAGTGGGCATTTTCAAAGAGGGCCCATCTGATAGAATGATAGGGCTGTTTCTTCTCCACGTTGTTGGCAAGTTCGCCACAAACCTGCTGACCAAAGATGAACCACTAGGCTCTGCCCTGAAGTGCACTGACTGGAGAATAGCTTTCCTTCTGAAGATCGATGTTTCCTAACGCGGTTGATTAAGCCAGCACAGTAGGTGATCATAGAGACTATCTGGTGGAATTAGAAAAGGGTTCGGTGGAAATCAAGCGCTGATTGATTGATCTAACAAATGTCAGCAAGACACAAGAACGGTGATATCATTTCACGGAATATCAAATAGACAACGAAGGATCCATTTTAAAATGCACGCAGAGCATAATTGTAAGATCTGACATTGTCATCTATGTATGTACGCCCTTTCCTTACGCCACAAACACTTGCACAGGAATCGAACGTTTTCGGAATGAGGCTTTCGCCTACGCATCTCTTCGAAACATCAAGCCTCAATGCGAGACATTCAAAAGCATTTTTAATAAACAACATAATAAATGAAATCAACCTCAACAGAGAAGTCTGGCTGCTTGCTCGCACACCAAAGCTTACATCTGACAGCAGTTAAGCAGCTGGTTTCCATGAAAGGGCCGATTTGCTCGGTGACAGTACCAGGGCTAGGGGGCCATGCCTCCCCCCCAGAGTGCCCGTGTTACCCGTTGTACCCAACCTCAGTGCAATTATGCCCCCTGAGACAAGAGCACATTAGCATTGAGGGCACAGCCACGTGAGAAGACGAGGAAAACAAAAACAATGACTGCAAACACTCTCGCCCACGTGCAGATGTGTGAAGGCAAATTCCTCTCTGCTTCGCCATGGTGCTTCTTCCTGTGAGACACCATCAAAAAGCCAGAACATTTATCTCACAATGGCACCAGGCACAGCAACAACAATGGTCTTGGGGAAGTCCCCTTGCACATATTTGGCTCGGAGTACTTGCATAGCTTCGCGATTATCGAGGCCCAAAACTGCGGCCCTGAATAGTTTGATTACTTTCAAATGATTCCTCCTCCTTCTTCTCTTCCTTGAGGTAGGTAACCATGACTGATTTTAACATGGTCGGATAGGTGAAAGCAAGGATTTCACTCATGGGGGCTTACACCAATCAAGCCATGTCGGACCAGGGGAGGATGCATCTGAGAGCCTCTCTCGCTCCCTCTCTCCTTCTCTGGTTATTACAACAGAATGTCAACACCGTGAAAAGCATCCAACAGTAAAGCCTGTGTTGACAGAGGAAAACAAAGGGAGGTCTCTCACAGAGGCCATGCGACCTTCATTGCCGAACACAAGAACCGCCTGGAGGCCTGGTCACATGAAAAGGTCACAGTCGTCGGGGTGTTGCTCCAATTTGACGCCATGAGAGAGAAGACGAGAACGTAAACAGAGCAGTTGGTTGAAGACGATGTGTTCCATCAAAGCATTAGCTGAGTGTTTTGTGCAAGGACAGATGGGAATAAATGACAATGAAACAAGTTCTTTTTGAAGTTTAAATCAACAACAGTTCATTTATTGTGGCTATACGTAACAGAGGAGAGAAGAACAAGTAGTCCCACTCTTTGTAATGAGCAGCCAAGTGCTTTTCCCATTCTAGGCTAGTCTAATGTGGACATTTTATTGTTTGGATCACATGGCCTGAGCTGTAGGTGTTGCTGTTTCCTGCCTGTTCAACTGTTGCCAACGCCTAAACCCCTCATCCTTGAGTAATCTTGGATAAGGTCATATGGACGAAAGAGAGAGAAAACAAAGGATTATAAGAAACAGATCGTTAAACATAAACACTAAGCCGATGACTGGGGAAACAGGAATTATGATTCCCAGGAGCTGGAAAATGCTTCCATGAGAGAACAATTGTATCAATGAATCATTGTTTTCACACTCTTTGTTAATTTCGACTTGTAAAAGCCAGTACTCTGCTATTTTCCAACCCTGGTGCCAGGGTTGGTCATTTACCTGTCTTATATCAGCTTCTGTGAAAAGGTGCGACTCATTAGGCCTGTGTGCAATGCTCATTGAATGAAAGGTGTCAGTGACTGTAGGAAGTCTGTTGAGGAGCATCAAGTTATTACAACAGACTGCTTATTGTTTTTCATTTATCATTGTGTTAATGACATTCCATCTTCCACTTTCATCTGTTGGACCAAACTGTCAAATCATGGGAATGCCAATCACTGTCCTTGGTGCTGAATCCGCTTGTAGACTAGGCTACTTGCCTGTTCGTTTGTTTACCTTTCACGTGGCAAAGTCTCTAACAGGCCATGTCAACAGCAATGGTAAGCTAGTCTTATTATAATGTTTGGGCATTGTCTAATTGTCCATGGCTCGAAATGCAATGTGTGTGGATTAATATTTCCATGTTGAAGCCAATAAAAATACCTAGATTGGCTGCATGTTTGTTATATAACTAGACCTATTGTAGTTTAATGAACTATATTCAATGGATAGGACAAATATCCATGCCTCCTGCCGATGAGCCCTTAGGCCTGTGTGTGCACACATTGCCTCATGCCCATGGAATGAGAGATGCATTTAATGGTATAATGCTTCTGACACAATTCTATTTAGAAATATCGTTGTTGGTTTAAAAAAACGACTTATTACAAAGATTCACCATCCATGGGTTTATGATGAGAACGCACTGTACATGACGCCAATTAAATGAGTCAGTGTATTATAGAAGCAGCAAAGTTGACCTACCTCAGCTCTTGATTGTTTACAACATTCCTCATTTTACCTCAAATTCAAAATGACCCCAGACAGGGGTTGAGCTCCGGTATAAAAGACATGAGCTCCTCTCTACTAGCTATTTCTGGAGAAGTGCAAATATGATGCGTATTACCTAATGTGTCTCCAGAGGAATATTATTGTACTATATAGAAAGTGAAAGGCTGAAAATTTGAATAGGCAAACTATTCTACTATGGGGTTGTATGATTTTGGTGTAGCTAATGTTGAAAATTAAACATGGACAACATTTTTTTTTTCATGAGATAATTCAAATAGACTAACGAAAGGTACCGGGTTTCAACTCCACTTGGCTCTCATTTGCATCATCTGCAGCATCCAAACCCCTGATGCTATATGCAATAGCTCATATTTAGGTATCCTAATAGATGCTTATCCACAATGACAGTGTAGTGTGATCATTATGGCTGTTATCAAAAGTGTGCTTCTGTCGATACCAGAGTTAGTAAATATGCCCAAAGGCCAAACTACATTTAAAAGAAAAATGATGCTGATATACAGTGCCTTCAGAACGTCTATTCCACATTTTGTTGTGTTACAGCCTGAATTCAAAATGGACCATTTTCAGGTCTTGCCATAGATTTGGAAGTAGATTTAAGTTAAAACTGTAACTTGTCTACTCAGGATCATTCACTGTCTTCTTGGTAAGCAACTCCAGTGTAGATTTGGCCGTGTGTTTTCGGTTATTGTCCCGGTGAAAGGTGAATTCGCCTCCAAGTGGCTGGTGGATTTAGCCTGTATTTAGCTCCATTCCATTTATTTTGTATCCTGAAAAAATCCCCCTGTCTTTAACGATTACAAGCATACCTATAACATGATGCAGCCACCACTATGCTTGAAAATAAGAAGAGCGGTACTTAGTAATGTGTTGTACTGGATTTGCCCCAAACATAACACTTTGCATTGAGGACAAAAAGTTCATTACTTAGCCACATTTTTAGCAGTATTACTTTTGTGCCTTGTTGTAAACAGGATGTATGGTTTGGAATATTTTTATTCTGTACAGGCTTCCTTCTTTTCAGTCTGTCAAGCCATGTCGGACCAGGGGAGGATGCATTTGAGAGCCTCTCTCGCTCCCTCTCTCTTCCTCTGGTTATTACAACAGAATGTCAACACCGTGAAAAGCATCCAACAGTAAAGCCTGTGTTGACAGAGCAAAACAAAGGGAGGTCTCTCACAGAGGCCATGCGACCTTCATTGCCGAACACAAGAACCCCCTGGAGGCCTGGTCACATGAAAAGGTCACAGTCATCGGGGTGTTGCTCCAGTTTGACGCCATGAGAGAGAAGACGAGAAAGTAAACAGAGCAGTTGGTTGAAGACGATGTGTTCCATCAAAGCATTAGCTGAGTGTTTTGTGCAAGGACAGATGGGAATAAATGACAATGAAACAAGTTATTTTTGAAGTTTAAATCAACAACAGTTCATTTATTGGGGCTATATGTAACAGGGGAGAGAATAAAAAATAGTCCCACTCTTTGTAATGAGCAGCAATGTTGTTGATCCATCATCAGTTTTATCCTATCACAGCCATTAAACTCTAATTATTTTCAAATCACCATTGCGAAATGGTGAAATCACTGAGAGGTTATCTTCCTCTCCGGCAAATGGGTTAGGATTAATAACTTATCCATGCTCAAATGGTTATTTAACATTTTTACCAATCTACCAATATGTGCCCTTCTTTGCGAGGTATTGGAAAACCTCACTGGTCTTTATGGTTTAATCTGTTTGACATTCACTGCTCGACTGAGGGACCTTACAGATAATTGTATGTGTGGACTACAGAGATGAGTCATTCAAAAATCACGTTAAACACTATTATTAAACACAGAGTGCTGTCTTTCCAGCTTCAGTTTGAAGTGATTGTGTTAGCTGTGTTGTTGGCTAACTCCTCTGAACAAGTGTCTTGATGAGAGAGCACATTTTCTATGCCAGGAGAAATCACACATCATTAGCTCATTGTTATGGATGTATCCAAATAAATGTAACTAGAAAACAGCTTAAACAAACTGAAATGCAGCTACTTTGCTGTTATTCTGGCTGCAATGTTTGATGTGACTGTAAATTAGCCGTAATTGGCTAGCTAGCTAGCAAGCAAGGGATAAGAACGTTGCCATGGAATGTTTAGAATGAACAACTGGGTCGCGTCCATAGATACAGAACAAAAAGACTGAACGACTGAGTTGTGTCTCTGGCAACCAAACCAATTAAACTAAGTACCAGCCGGCTTGGGTAGCAACCTGAGATTTGTGTCGGGATTGAATAAATTAATCAAAAATATGAATAAATTAATCAAAATATTGTTTTTAATGAAAGTATGTAAATCGTTATTTGAATATGTTGGTAACCCATTGGATAAAAGTGATAATGCCCTTGAAGCCAATGTTTGGAGGATATTTTGGCACGGTTTAGCAGCACCCGTGCCAATATATCCTCCAAACACTGACTTCTCGGTCATTATCACTAACATCATAGTCAACATAGCTACTAGATCTAACGCAATAGTAAAAAACCCGCTACAATCATGCAGTACAGTGTAGTCAGCAAGCAGTTTAGCAGTTACACTGGCGGGCCTCGGTGGAATAAATGTATAAAACCAAAAGCTTACCTTAACTTGGAAGACTTCCAGTGTTGGATAGCCATAGCCATAGCCAGCTAGCTAACATATCATTCCTCTCTGTTTGAGCTCAATGTTTGAGTAAGATAAACTAGCAAGCTTCCTTCGCTAGCTGAGTAAGTGAAAGTGAAACAAATATGAAATATAGCTTTTTCTTGCTTCTTATTCGTTTAAGAAATTAATTTGTTCTAAACTGTTAAACAATTGGCTCTCTTTATCTTTGAGTCAACCACATTTTATGAACTGCAGTGCTAGCTAGCTGTAGCTTATGACTTCAGTACTAGATTCATTCTCTGATCATTTGATTGGGTGGACATGTCAGTTCATGCTGCAAGAGCTCTGATAGGTTGGAGGACATCCTCCAGAAGGTATCATAATTACTGTGTAAGTCTATGGAAGGGGTGAGAATATGGTAGCCGGAAAGTAGAGCATTTCGGTAGTCTAATCTAGAAGTAACAAAAGCATGGATTAATTTTTCTGCATCATTTTTGGACAGAAAATTTCTGATTTTTCCAATGTCTTGATATGTTCGTCAAAAGAGAGATCAGGGTCCAGAGTAACGCCGAGGTCCTTCACAGTTTTATTTGAGACGATTTTACAACCAACAAGATTAATTGTCAGATTCAACAGAAGATCTCTTTGTTTCTTGGGACCTAGAACAAGCATCTCTGTTTTGTCCGAGTTTAAAAGTAGAATGTTTTCAGCGATCCACTTCCTTATGTCTGAAACACAGGCTTCTAGCGAGGGCAATTTTGGGGCTTCACCATGTTTCATTGAAATGTACAGCTGTGTGTCATCCGCATAGCAGTGAAAGTTAACATTATGTTTTCGAATGACATCCCCAAGAGGTAAAATATATAGTGAAAACAATAGCGGTCCTAAAACGGAACCTTGAGGAACACCGAAATGTACAGTTGATTTGTCAGAGGACAAACCATTCACAGAGACAAACTGATATCTTTCCGACAGATAAGATCTAAACCAGGCCAGAACTCGTCCGTGTAGACCACTTTGGGTTTCCAATCTCTCCAAAAGAATGTGGTGATCGATGGTATCAAAGGCAGCACTAAGGTCTAGTAGCACGAGGACAGATGCAGAGCCTCGGTCTGACGCCATTAAAAGGTCATTTACCACCTTCACAAGTGCAGTCTCAGTGCTATGATGGGGTCTAAAACCAGACTGAAGCATTTCATATACATTGTTTGTCTTCAGGAAGGCAGTGAGTTGCTGGGCAACAGCTTTTTCTAAAAGTTTTGAGAGGAATGGAAGATTCGATATAGGCCGATATTTTTTTATATTTTCTGGGTCAAGTTTTGGCTTTTTCAAGAGAGGCTTTATTACTGCCACTTTTAGTGAGTTTGGTACACATCCGGTGGATAGAGAGACGTTTATTATGTTCACCATAGGAGGGCCAAGCACATGAAGCAGCTCTTTAAGTAGTTTAGTTGGAATAGGGTCCAGTATGCATCTTGAAGGTTAAGAGGCCATGATTATTTTCATCATTGTGTCAAGAGATATAGTACTAAAACGCTTAAGTGTCTCTCTTGATCCTAGGTCCTGGCAGAGTTGTACAGACTCAGGACAGCTGAGCTTTGGAGGAATACGCAGATTTAAAGAGGAGTCCGTAATTTGCTTTCTAATGATCATGATCTTTTCCTCAAAGAAGTTCATGAATTTATTACTGCTGAAGTGAAAGCCATCCTCACTTGGGGAATGCTGCTTTTTAGTTAGCTTTGCGGCAGTACCAAAAATACATTTTGGATTGTTCTTATTTTCCTCAATTAATTTGGAAAAATAGGATGCACGGTACTGCACGATACTGCACGGTACTGTCTTTCCAAGCTAGTCGGAAGACTTCCAGTTTGGTGTGGCGCCATTTCCGTTCCAATTTTCTGGAAGCTTGCTTCAGAGCTCGGGTATATTCTGTATACCAGGGAGCTAGTTTCTTATGACAAATGTTTTTAGTTTTTAGGGGTGCAACTGCATCTAGGGTATTGCGCAAGGTTAAATTGAGTTCCTCAGTTAGGTGGTTAACTGATTTTTGTCCTCTGACGTCCTTGGGTAGGCAGAAGGAGTCTGGAAGGGCATCAAGGAATCTTTGTGTTGTCTGAGAATTTATAGCACGACTTTTGACGCTCCTTGGTGGTGGTCTGAGCAGATTATTTGTTGCGATTTCAAACGTAATAAAATGGTGGTCCGATAGTCCAGGATTATGAGGAAAAACATTAAGATCCCCAACATTTATTCCATGGGACAAAACTAGGTCCAGAGTATGACTGTGGCAGTGAGTAGGTCCAGAGACATGTTGGACAAAACCCACTGAGTCGATGATGGCTCCGAAAGCCTTTTGGAGTGGGTCTGTGGACTTTTCCATGTGAATATTAAAATCACCAAAAATTAGAATATTATCTGCTATGACTACAAGGTCCGATAGGAATTCAGGGAACTCAGTGAGGAACGCTGTATATGGCCCAGGAGGCCTGTAAACAGTAGCTATAAAAAGTGATTGAGTAGGCTGCATAGATTTCATGAGTAAGTCCCAGAAAGAGGGCCAATTTTCTACAAATTCTATCTTTTGGGAGGGGCAGAAAACAGTTTTCAACCAGCGATTGAGTTGTGAGACTCTGCTGTAGAGCTCATCACTCCCCCTAACTGGGAGTGTGCCAGAGACAATTACTCGATGCCAACACATCTTTCTAGCTGATTTACACGCTGAAGCTATGTTGCGCTTGGTGACCTCTGACTGTTTCATCCTAACATCGTGAGTTTTATGGCGATTTTGTAACGGTTATTGACCGAGTTGGAAAACGTGTTAACATTTCCATGGGCTTAGATGGTTTCTAGCTAGGTTAAATTAGTGAATAAGGGGGAAATACTAGCTAGCTTTACCACCCTGTGCGTTTTACACACTAAAATAGTTATTGCTATGAGTCGGAAATGGGGAATTCAATTTGAACGCTTTGAAAATGAATCTTTGTTCAATCTATTCAATAACAGTCAGACTGACATATATCCTTTAACATTCTGTGTTTAGTCCGTATTCCTTTTGATAAGTGAGGCATGTTTATAAATGGGAAAATATAAACTACAGTACATTGACTGCACAGAATTCATACATAAACCTATAATGTTGGCGACCTGCACAGCTAATTACCACGACGTGTTTCGCTAAAAATGCTTGATGAATGGGAAAATAGATTTTGACTTTACTTTGACTTCATAGAATTCCTAAATAGCCCTTTCCAGTATTACCAACTTAATTGTGGAGGAGGGTTGTTAATGAGCTACGAAAGAGTTATGACCCTCAACTGCGTGGATTGATCTGAGGATTCAACCCTGTGGTGATCCCCATACACCATTGACTTCAGTGAGAAGAAGGTAAGTCACGAGCTTACACCTGCCGGTGGGGGAAATGGGGTTAGTACAGGCAACAGTATTTGCATCATTTTCTACACGTGGTTTGGCAGAACCACACTAACACTGGTATGGCAGAACCACACTAACACTGGTATGGCAGAACCACACTAACACTGGTATGGCAGAACCACACTAACACTGGTATGGCAGAACCACACTAACACTGGTATGGCAGAACCACAATAACACTGGTATGGCAGAACCACACTAACACTGGTATGGCAGAAGCACATTTTTGAAAACCGCCATAATGATTACACTAAGCTGTAATTGTAATAATGCATCTATTATTAAGATACCTAAATATGAGTTATGGCATAGCGTGACATGAGTACACTATGAATATGCTATGGATATATTTCATTAAGCTTTAATAATGCGGTTAGGACCTGTTATAACACGGTCCTGAAATGTTTATAGATATGTAATGAATACGTTACGGATATGTAGTCAAGGGAAATCGTTACCATTCATTAAAAGAAATTACAGTATAATGGTGAGTGGATGTTTCCCCTTTCTCTTTGGATCTTTATCCAGCTCTTGTGAAAAGTTTGGATGTCAATTTTATTTATCACATGCTTCGTAAACAAAAGGTGTAGACTAACAGTGAAATGCTTACTTACAGGCCCTTTACAACAATGCAGCCCCACCTTTCCAACAACGCAGCCCCTCCTTTCCAACAATGCAGCCCCTCCTTTCCGACAATCCAAAACCCTCCATAGTCTAAATTGCCTTGTCTGTATTGTACCCCCACAAGGAGCAATTACGGTGCTTGTAACTGCCTATTTTGTTTAACCTTTTATTTAACTAGGCAAGTCAGTTAAGAGTAAATTATTATTTACAATGACGGCCTACCAAAAGGCCTCCTTCTGGGACACCACAACACTACATAAAGAGAGACCTAAGACAACAACATAGCATGGCAGCAACACATGACAACACAGAATGGTAGCAACACAACAAAGCAGCAGCCCAACATGGTAGCAACACAACATGGTAGCAGCACAAAACATGGTGTAAACATTATTGGGCACAGACAACAGCACAAAGGGCAGGAAGGTAGAGACATCAATAGATCACGCGAAGCAGCCACAACTGTCAATAAGTGTGTCCATGATTGAATCTTTGAATGAAGAGATGGAGATAAAACTGTCCAGTTTGAGTGTTTGTTGCAGCTCGTCCCAGCTGCTAGCTGAAGCGAACTGAAAAGAGGAGCAACCCAGAGATGTGTGTGCTTTGGGGACCTTATATGTGGAGGATGAGGGCTGCATTAGGTATCTTAGATAGGGGGGAGTGAGGCCTAAGAGGGTTTTATAAATAAGCATCAACCAGTGGGTCTTGTGATGGGTATACAGAGATGACCAGTTTACAGAGGAGTATAGAGTGCAGTGATGTGTCCTATAAGGAGCATTGGTGTCAAATCTGATGGCCGAATGGTAAAGAACACCTAGCCGCTCGAGAGCACCCTTTCCTGCCGATCTATAAATTACATTGCCGTAATCTAGCATGGGTAGGATGGTCATCTGAATCAGGGTTAGTTTGGCAGCTAGCGTGAAAGAGGAGCGATTACGATGGAGGAAACCAAGTCTAGATTTAACCTTAGCCTGCAGCTTTGATATGTGCTGAGATAGGGACAGTGTATCATCTAGCCATACTCCCAAGTACTTGTATGAGGTGACAACCTCAAGCTCTTAACCCTCAGAGGTAGTAATCACACCTGTGGGGAGAGGGGCATTCTTAGCAAACCACATTAACTTTGTTTTGGAGGTGTTCAGAACAAGGTTAAGGGCAGAGAAAGTTTGTTGGGCATTTAACACAAAATCCAGGGAGTTGCCAGCTGAGTATAAGACTGTATCATCTGTATATAAATGTATGAGAGAAATTCCTACTTCCTGAGCTATGTTGTTGATGTAAATTGAGAAGAGCGTGAGAACTAGGATCGAGCCTTGGGGTACTCCCTTGGTGACAGCCAGTGGCTGAGACAGCACATGTTCTGACTTTATACACTGCACTCTTTGAGAGAGGTAGAGTGGCTTGCGAAAGTATTCACCCCCTTTGATCCCCCATTTTTCCTATTTTGTTGCCTTACAACCTGGAATTAAAATTATTTTTGGAGGGTTTGTATCATTTGAGTTACACAACATGCCTACCACCTTGAAGATGCAAAATAATTTTTATTGTGAAACAAACAAGAAATAAGACAAAAAAACAGAACACTTGAGCATGCATAAATATTCAACACCCAAAGTCAATAGTTTGTAGAGCCACCTTTTGCAGCAATTACAGCTGCAAGTCTCTTGGGGTATGTCTCTATAAGCTTGACACTAGCTTATAAACTTGGCATCTAGCCACTGGGATTTTTGCCCATTCTTCAAGGCAAAACTGCTCCAGCTTCTTCAAGTTGGATGGCTTCCGCTGGTGTACAGCAATCTTTAAGTCATACCACAGATTCTCAATTGGATTGAGGTCTGGGCTTTGACTAGGCCATTCCAAGACTTTTAAATGTTTCCCCTTAAACCACTCAAGTGTTGCTTTAGGAGTATGCTTAGGGTCTTTGTCCTGCTTTCCCTCAAGAATTTCCCTGTGTTTAGTGCCATCCATCATTCCTTCAATTCTGACCATTTTCCCAGTCCCTGCCAATTAAAAACACCCCCACAGCATGATTCTGCCACCACCATGCTTCACTGTGGTGATGGTGTTCTCGAGGTGATGAGAGGTGTTGGGTTTGCACCAGTCATAGCTTTTGCCTTGATGGCCAAAAACCTCAAATTTTGTCTCATCTGATGAGAGTACCTTCTTCCATATGTTTGGAGAGTCTCCCACACGCATTTTGGCGAACACCAAACGTGTTTGCTTAATTTTTTGTTTAAGCAATGGCTTTTTTCTGGCCACTCTTCTGTAAAGCCCAGCTCTGTGGAGTGTACAGCTTAAAGTGGTCCTATGGACAGATACTCCAATCTCCACTGTGGAGCTTTACAGCACCTTCAGGGTTATCTTTGGTCTCTTTGTTGCCTCTCTGATTAATGCCCTTCTTGCCTGGTCTGTGAGTTTTGGTGGGTGGCCCTCTCTTGACAGGTTTATTGTGGTGCCATATTCTTGCCATTTTTTTATAATGGATTTAAAGGTGCTCCGTGGGATGTTCAAAGTTTTGGATATTTTTTTATAACCCAACCCTGATCTGTACTTCTCCACAACTTTGTCCCTGACCTGTTTGGAGAGCTCCTAGGTCTTCATGGTGCCGCTTGCTTGGTGGTACCCCTTGCTTAGTGGTGTTGCCGACTCTGGAGCCTTTCAGAACAGGTGTTTATGTACTGAGATCATGTGACAGATCATGTGACACTTTGATTGCACACAGGTGGACTTTATTTAACTAATTATGTGACTTCTGAATGTAATTGGTTGCACCAGATCTTATTTAGGGGCTTCATAGCAAAGGGGGTGAATACATATGCACGCACCACTTTTCTATCTAATTTTTTAAATTTCACTTCACCAATTTGGACTATTTTGTCTATGTCCATTACATGAAATCCAAATAAAAATCCCATTTAAATTGCATGTTGTAATGCAACAAAATAGGAAAAACGCCAAGGGGGTGAATACTGTAGTTAGCAAACCAGGCCAAAGACGCCTCAGTGACATCAATACCTTTAAGGCAGCCAACAAGAATGGAATGGTCTATCGTATCAAAAGCTTTGACCAAGTCAATATAAAACGTAGCACAACATTGATTAGAATCAAAGGCAATGGTGACATCATTGAGGACCTTTAAGGTTGCAGTGACACATCCATAACCTGAGCGGATGCCAGATTGCATACCAGAGAGAATACTATAGACATCAAGAAAGCCAGTCAGTTGATTATCGACAAGTTTTTCCAACACTTTTGATAAACAGGTTAAAATAGAAAGTGGCCTGTAACAGTTAGGATCAGCTTGATCTCCCCATTTAAATTAAGGATGCACTGTGGCTGGTGAGAGGAGAGACATGTTGAAAAGGTCAGAGATAGGCTTGACGATGACAGGGGCAGCAACATTAAAGAAGGGTTTAACCTTTCTCGCCCCAGGGTTCCGCTAGCGGAACACCCACAACATTCCGCTGCCTTCACAGAGCGCGAAATTAAAAAAAAAATGTTTTGAAATATTTAACTTCCACACATTAACAAGTCCAATACAGCAAATGAAAGATAAACATCTTGTGAATCCAGCCAACATGTCCGATTTTTAAAATGTTTTACGGTGAAAACACAATATATATTTATGTTAGCTCACCACAATAGCCAAACACACAACGCTATTTATCCACCGCATAGGTAGCTTTCAAAAAACCGACAAAATATAGATATAATTAGTCACTAACCAAGAAACAACTTCATCTGATGACAGTCTTATAACATGTTACACAATACATTTATGTTTTGTTCAAAAAATTTGCATATTTGAGTTATAAATCATAGTTTTACATTGCAGCTACAATCACAAATAGCACCGAAGCAGCCAGAATAATTACAGAGAGCAACGTGAAATACATAAATACTCATCATAAAACATTTATGAAAAATACATGGTGTACAGCAAATGAAAGATAAACATCTCGTGAATCCAGCCAATATTTCCGATTTTTTTAAAGTGTTTTACAGCGAAAACACAATATAGAAATATATTAGCTTACCACAATAGCCAAACACACAACCGCATTTATTCACCGCAAAGATAGCTTTTGCAAAAACCAGCAATAAATATAAAATAAATCACTAACCTTTGGACAACTTCATCAGATGACAGTCTTATAACATCATGTTACACAAAACATTTATGTTTTGTTCGAAAATGTGCATATTTAGAGCTGAAAACGGTGGTTATACATTGTGAAAATGTAGCAACTTTTTCCCAGAATGTCCGGATATTATTCTGACACTCACCTAATCTGACCAAATAACTCATCATAAACTTTACATAAAAATACTTGTTGTATGACAAATGAAAGATACACTGGTTCTTAATGCAACCGCTGTGTTATATTTTTAAAAATAACTTTAGTACGACATACAGCTTGCGTTATTGCGAGACAGCGCCCGCTAAAAGGGCGGAGAATAGGACTAAACATTTCACAAAAAAATACGAAATAACATCATAAATGTTGTCTTACTTTTGCTGAGCTTCCATCAGAATCTTGTACAAGGAGTCCTTGGTCTAGAATAAATTGTTGTTTGGTTTTAGAATGTCCTTTTCTCCTATCGAATTAGCAACCTTAGCTAGCCAAGTGGCGCGAACATGTCCATCTTCTCTCGGCGCAAACAACGGAAAACTCCAAAAGTCCCGATAAACGTTGAATAATCTGATAAAACTCGGTTGAAAAAACATACTTTACGATGATATTATCACATGTATCAAATAAAGTCAGAGCCGGAGATATTAGCCGTGTATACCAAACGCTTTTCAGAAGGTAATCTGGGGTTCCTTCTCGCGCCTTCGAAGACAATGAAATTTCCAGACCTGTCACTCCAAAAGCTCTTGTTCGACCTCAGATCAAGCTAGACACCCCATTTCACCTCCCACTGCCTGTTGACATCTAGTGGAAGGCGTATGAAGTGCATGTATATCAATAGATATAAGCCAGTTGAATAGGCAGGCCCTGGAACAGAGCCTCGATTTCAGATTTTTCACTTCTTGTCTGGAAGTTTGCTGCAAAATGAGTTCTGTTTTACTCACAGATATAATTCAAACAGTTTTAGAAACTTGAGAGTGTTTTCTATCCAATAGTAATAATAATATGCATATTGTACGATCTAGAATAGAGTACAAGGCCGTTTCATTTGGGCACGATTTTTTCCCAAAGTGAAAATAGCGCCCCCTACACATTAACAGGTTAACCCATCTGACCATGATGTTTTTTTGGGGTCAAGTTTAAGGAGCTCCTTTAGCACCTCGGACTCAGTGACCACCTGCAGGGAGAAACTTTGTAGCGGGGCAGGGGAAAAAGAGGGAGGAGCATCGGGGCTAGTCGCATTAGAAGGGGTAGGAGATGAGGAAATGTTGGACGGGCAAGGAGGCATGGCTGAGTCAAATAGGAATCCTGACTTAATGATGTGGTGATTAAAGAGCTTAGCCATGTGCTCCTTGTCATTAACAACCCTATCATCAACATTAAGGGACATGGGCACCTTTGAGGAGGAGGGTTTATTCTCCAGGTCTTCAACCGTTTTTCAGAACTTCTTGGGGTTAGACCCACAAAGAGAGAACTGCTTCTTAAAACTTCTTCTGGCTGCAAGCCCGACGTCGGTACACTTATGACAACAGCCAGCTCAAGTGCAGTGCGCAAAATTCCGAATATCTTTTTTTTTTATATTTAACTTTCACACATTAACAAGTCCAATACAGCAAATGAAAGGTACACATCTTGTGAATCCAGCCAACATGTCCGATTTTTAAAATGTTTTACAGCACGTATATTTATGTTAGCTCACCACCAAATACAAAAAAGGACAGACATTTTTCACAGCACAGGTAGCATGCACAAAGCCAACCTAACTAACCAAGAACCAACCAAACTAACCAAGAAACAACTTCATCAGATGACAGTCTTATAACATGTTATACAATAAATCTATGTTTTGTTCGAAAAATGTGCATATTTCAGGTATAAATCATAGTTTATGTAACGGATGTGAAATGGCTAGCTAGTTAGCGGGTACGCGCTAGTAGCATTTCAATCAGTTACGTCACTTGCTCTGAGACTTAAGTAGTGTTGCCCCTTGCTTTGCAAGGGCCGTGGCTTTTGTGGAGCGATGGGTAACGCTGCTTCGTGGGTGACTGTTGTTGATGTGTGCAGAGGGTCCCTGGTTCGCGCCCGGGTCGGGGCGAGGGGACGGTTTAAAGTTATACTGTTACATTGATGCTGTTGACCCGGATCACTGGTTGCTGCGGAAAAGGAGGAGGTTGAAAGGGGGGTGAGTGTAACGGATGTGAAATGGCTAGCTAGTTAGCGGGTACGCGCTAGTAGCATTTCAATCAGTTACGTCACTTGCTCTGAGACTTAAGTAGTGTTGCCCCTTGCTTTGCAAGGGCCGTGGCTTTTGTGGAGCGATGGGTAACGCTGCTTCGTGGGTGACTGTTGTCGATGTGTGCAGAGGGTCCCTGGTTCGCGCCCGTGTCGGGGCGAGGGGACGGTTTAAAGTTATACTGTTACATTTACATTGCAGCTACAATCAGAAATTGCACCGAAAGCAGCCATAATAATTACAGACACCAACGTCAAATACCTAATTACTCATCATAAAACATTTCTGAAAAATACATAGTGTACAGCAAATGAAAGACAGGCATCTTGTGATTCCAGCCAATATTTCCGATTTATTAAGTGTTTTACAGCGAAAACACAATATAGCGTTATATTAGCTTACCACAATAGCCAGAAACACAAGCCATTTCCCAGTAGCAAAGGTTAGCGATCGTAACAAACCAGTAAGAGATATATAATTTTTGACTAACCTTGATATTGTTCATCAGATGACAGTCCTATAACATCAGGTTATACATACACTTATGTTTTGTTCGAAAATGTGCATATTTAGAGCTGAAATCAGTGGTTATACATTGTGCTATCGTAGCTACTTTTTCCCACAACGTCCGGATATTTTTCTGACACTTTTTCTGACACACATATTCTGACCAAATAGCTATTCATAAACATAACTAAAAAATACATGTTGTATAGGAAATGATAGATCCATTAGTTCTTAATGAAATCGGCGTGTTAGAATTCTAAAAATAACTTCATTACGACATACAACTTCGTTATAGCTAGAGTACCCAAAAGCTGGGCGCCGACGACTAGTTCACATGTACAACAGATATATGAAATAGCATCATAAAATGTTTCCTACTTTTGCTGATCTTTCATCAGAATGTTGGACAAGGGGTCCTTTGTCAAGAACAATCGTTGTTTGGATTTAGAACGGCCTCTTTCCCCCTCGATTTAGCAAGCACACTAGCCAAGTGGCACGAATCTCTCAATGTCAACAAACGGAAAAGAACGGAACATGGCAAAACTCCTGAAAAAATTTCAATAATCTGATTAACCTCTACAGAGTACCTAACCCGGATCCGGGAGCACCCCCCACACCCCCCACACTGATTAGCATCGCTAGCATAGCGTCACAATTAAATAGTAGCATCTAAATATCATTAAATCACAAGTCCAAGACACCCAATGAAAGACACAGATCTTGTGAATAAAACCACCATTTCAGATTTTTTAAATGTTTTACAGGGAAGACACAATATGTAAATCTATTAGCTAAACACGTTAGCAAAATGACACCATTTTCTTACTCCAACAGTTTCTTACTCCATCAGGTGCTATCACCAATTCGGCTAAACTAAGATATTGATAGCCACTAACCAACAAAAAAATTCTTAAGATGACAGTCTGATAACATATTTATGGTATAGCATAGTTTTTTTTTTTTAAATGTGCATTTTTCAGGTATAAATCACAGTTCTACATTGCAGCTGCAATCTGATATAGTGCTGATGCAGCTAGAACAATTACAGAGACCAACGTTATATAACTAATTACTTGTCTTAAAACATTTCAGAAAAAATACACAGCGTACAGACATTGAAAGCCCAACATCTGGTGAATCCAAACAATATTTCAGATTTTTTAAATGTTTTATAGCGAAATTAGCATAACTAGCTAATTAGCATAACCAGGCCAGCCAAAACCAGTTGGACGCGCGCGACCAGTTCACATGCACGACAGATATATGAAATAACATCGTAAATTGGGTCTTACTATTGCTGGTCTTTCATCAGAATGTTGATCAAGGTGTCCTTAGTCCTGATGAGTCGTTCAATCCATTCACAATGGCAACTTCCCCTCTTCATTTAGCCTGGGTACTGGTCGACTGGCACGGTCCATGTCCAAAGTTAAAAAACTCAAAGAACGGAACACGGCAAAACTCCCGAAAAAATTCTAATAATCTGATTAAACTATATTGAAAAAACATACATTACGGTGATATGGTCACATGTATCAAACAAACTTCGACACGGAGATAGTTTTCATCCGTAACGTCAGCATAACAAAAGACAATGCCACCTCTGAAAACGCGCATCTCAGAAACCGGAAGTTGTCGGTCACGCTAAAGAAATAGATCTTATTTCACGTCAGTACAAGATAAACAAAAAATTTCTCCTCTGACGTCTTCCAGACACCCAGAGGAAGAAGAAGGAAGTGTCATTCGGGTCATAGGTCGCGTGACCATATATAGGCAGAGCTTTGAAGCGAGCATACACATCTTGCAATCTTTTTCTGGCTCAGGGAAAGTGCTGTGAAATGACCTGTGTTTGACTCAGAGACTCAATTGGAACGGTTTTAGAAACCATAGCTTGTTTTCTATCCAATGCTATATGGTTATATGCATATAGTAACAGCAATAATTGAATAAGAGGCAGTTTAGTCTGTAGAGGCAATTATGCTAATGCGAAACAGCACCCCCTGTATTCTCAAGAAGTTTAAACTATATTGAAAAAACATACTTTACGATGATATGGTCACATGTATCAAATAAAATCAAGGCCGGAGATATTAGTCGTCCATAACGGCAGCTTATCAGAAGGCAAATCCAGGTTCCTTCTCGCGCCTTCCTGAAAACAGGAAATGGGTGACACGTCATTCCAAGAGCTTGTATTCCACTTCAGACCAAGATAAACACTCAATTTCTTCTCTCACCGCCTCTTGACATCCAGGGGAAGGTGTATGAAGTGCATGTATACTAATACGTCTCATGCCCATTTATAGGCAGGAACTAGAACAGAGCCTCGATTTCAGACTTTCCACTTCCTGGTCAGGAAGTTTGTTCTGTTTTACTCACAGATATAATTCAAACGGTTTTAGAAACTAGAGAGTGTTTTCTATCCAATAGTAATAATAATATGCATATTGTACGAGCAAGAATTGAGTACGAGGCCATTTGAAATGGGCACCTTTTATCTGGCTACTCAATACTGCCCCTGCAGCCAGAAGAAGTTAAAGTAACTAACTTTGGCCTTCTGGATAGTCTGAGTGTACTTATGTCTCATCTGAGGACCCATGCCAAATCTTTTTAGTTTCCTGAGGGGGAATAGGCTTTGTCGTGCCCTCTTCACGACTGTCTTGGTGTGTTTGGACCATTCTAGTTTGTTGAGGATGTGGACACCAAGGAACTTGAAGCTCTCAACCTGCTCCACTATAGCCCTGTCGATGAGAATGGGGGCGTGCTTGGTCCTCCTTTTCCTGTAGTCCACAATCATCTCCTTAGTCTTGGTCACGTTGAGGGATAGGTTGTTATTCTGGCACCACCCGGCCAGGTCTCTGACCTCCTCCCTATAAGCTGTCTCATCGTTGTCGGTGATGAGGCCTACCACTGTTGTGTCGTCTGGAAACTTAATGATGGTGTTGGAGTCGTGCCTAGCCATGCAGTTGTGGGTGAACAGGGATTATAGGAGGGGACTGAGCATGCACCCCTGAGGGGCTCCAGTGTTGAGGATCTGCGTGGCAGATGTCTTGCTACCTACCCTCAACACCTGGGGGCGGCCCGTCAGGAAGTCCAGGATCCAGTTGCAAAGGGTGGTGTTTAGTTCCAGGATCCTTAGCTTAGTGATGAGCTTTGAGGGTACTATGGTGTTGAACTCTGAGGTGTAGTCAATGAATAGCATGCTCACGTAGAAGAGCCTTTTGTCCAGGTGGGAAATGGCAGTGTGGAGTGCAATAGAGATTGCATCATCTGTGGATCTGTTAGGGCGGTATGCAAATTGGAGTAGATATAGGGTTTCTGGGATAATGGTGTTGATGTGAGCCATTACCAGCCTTTCAAAGCACTTCATGGCTGCCGATGTGAGTGCTACGGGTCTGTAGTCATTTAGGCAGGTTGCCTTTATGTTCTTGGGCACTGGGACTATGGTGGTCTGCTTGATACATGTTGGTATTATAGAGTCAATCAGGGACATGTTGAAAATGTCAGTGAAGACACCTGCCAGTTGGTCAGCACATGCCCGGAGCACACGTCCTGGTAATCCGTCTGGCCTTGTGAATGTTGACCTGTTTAAAGGTCTTACTCACGTCAGCTACGGAGAGCGTGATCACACATTCGTTCGGAACAGCTGATGCTCTCATGCATGCCTCAGTGTTGCTTGCCTCGAAGCGAGCATAGAAGTGATTTAGCTCATCTGGTAGGCTTGTGTCACTGGGCAGCTCGCGGCTGTGCTTCCCTCTGTAGTCTGTATTAGTTTGCAAGCCCTGCCACATAAACTGAGCGTTGGAGCCAGTGTAGTACAATTCAATCTTAGCCCTGTATTGATGCTTTGCCTGTTTGATGGTTCGTCGGAGGGCATAGCAGGATTTCTTATAAGCTTCCGGGTTAGAGTCCCGCACTTTGAAAACGGCAGCTCTGCCACCCTTTAGCTCAGTGCGAATGTTGCCTGTAATCCATGGCTTCTGGTTTTGGGTATGTACGTACAGGCACTGTGGGGACGACGTCCTCGATGCACTTATTGATAAAGCCAGTGACTGATGTGGTGTACTCCTCAATGCCATCGGAAGAATCCCGGAACATGTTCCAGTCATTGATAGCAAAACAGTCCTGTAGTTCAGCATCTGCTTCACCTGACCACTTTTTTATAGACCAAATCACTGGTGCTCCTTGCTTTAGATTTTGCTTGTAAGCAGGAATCAGGAGGATAGAATTGTGGTCGGATTTACCAAATGGAGGGCGAGGGAGAGCTTTGTACGTGTCTCTGTGTGTGTATCCTTCTGTGGTGGTAAATAAACAGCCACGAAAAGTATAGCTGAAAACTCTCTAGGCAAATAGTGTGGTCTGCATTTTATCACAAGATACTTTACTTCAGGCGAGCAAAATCTAGAGACTTCCTTAGATTTCGTGCACCAGCTGTTGTTTACAAATATGCACAGACCGCCTCCCCTCGTCTTACCAGAGTGTGCTGTTCTATCTGAGTATCCATGTCATTATTCAGCCACGATTCCGTGAAACATAAGATATTACAGTTTTTGATGTCCCGTTGGTAGGATATTCGTGATCGTACTTCGTCTCATTTATTGTCCAATGATTGCACGTTGGCGCGTAATATTGACGGTAACGGCAGCATTCCCACTCGACTCCTGAGGATCCTTACAAGGCACCCCGCTCTGTGTCCTCTGTACCTGCGTCTCTTCCTCTTGCAAATAACTGGGATGTTGGCCTTGTCGGGTGTTCTGGGAGTGTCCTGTGAGTCCTGCTTGTTGAAGATTTTTTTTTGTCTAATCCGAGGTGAGTGATCGCTGTCCTGATATCCAGAAGCTCTTTTTTGCCATAAGATACGGTTGTAGAAACATTATGTACAAAATAAGTTACAAATAACGCAAAAAAATCCACTTAATAGCACAAATAGTTGGTTGCCCGTAAAACTGCTGCCATTTCTTCCAGCACCATTTTAGAAAAAAAAGGGGCTGACCTCTCCCCAGGGGTATGGGTCAGGCTGTGGAGGTCTGTTTGCCTGCAAATGCGCCCAAGGATTCAGGCTCTCTGGTGCTCTTTGGGGCTTGTGGGTGATTTGGCATACGTTTTCAATGGCCCCTGGCTGTCAATGGAATATAACTCGATAAAGAGCCCAACAAAATACACAAGCAAAAATGTCTGAGTGTTAGTAGGTGAATTTAACAGAACATTCTGGATGTTTAGTTAGTCATTGTTTACCTCAAAATTATGCTCATATTTTAACCCTATGATTGATATGGCTATTGAAAACATAGAATATGAGTCACTTATTAATGGATTAAATCACAAAAACAATAGTTGTAGGGAACTAAACTTTAAAAATGTACAAAAATGAACTAAATTCCAAAAGTTTTGCCCGTGGGTGCTTTTGTGAGCCCAATTTTTACTCACCACCAACATCCCTCGAGGCAAACTAGGTTGTAACTGTATTATAACATGTTTTTTTCCCCCACAATCGACTTGTAAATGTTAATTGAGATACAGTATGTCTATGTAAAAGTTTAAACAAGATATCTATTGTCGCACACCCCCAAAAATACCATGGTGCTCTTCTAGCTACAGTCCTCTCTCTACTGCGGTGTCCCCGCTGAGTCAGATGCATCGTCAGCCATGTGGCACCACCTAGCTAAAGGATGACTCATCACTTCCTGAATATGAGTCTGGTCCAGTGGGAATGTGTGTGGCTAACCTAGCCTCCAAATTAGCTGTGATATTAACATGTTCTCTCTAATTCAACTGTGACAAAGGAGAACAAAAACAAACCCTTCTTCAAACAATATGTGTAACTCTAAAAATATACCACAACAACAAAGCCTTCTATCCAAGGCCAGATGATTGGTTAGTCACATTCTTCAGGGGAAAATTGCCCAGGCCTGTAACAGAGCAGTCCGAAAACACAAAGTTTAACCGGAAAACACCTTTGAAATATTTCTTTGCGTCCTCCGACTTGCAATTAAACAAAACTAACATCGGGGAAATGACAGCAGCTCCTTTAAGGACGATCATATGAAGAGGGATTGGACATTCCTACTGTTTCAGAGAAGACAGACTAGTCCATTTAAGATAATATACGGCCTGGCCCCTCTTTGTGGGACAGACAGAGGTACATGAGGTGGAGGGGGCGATGGGGCGTTACCCGGGGCAGAGGCTGCTGACCTCCTCTCCCTCTGGGTTGACCCCTCCAACGTCTCCCCCCTAGGCTGGAGGAAGCCAGGGCCCTGTCCCCTGGGAGCCCGAGACGGGACTTGGCCAACCCCGGCAGCAGGATAGAGCAGATCAGTGCCGCTTGGCAAGGGCCAGCTCTTTTGGGGGCAATGAAAAATAATTTCCTCCGGAAAAAGTGCCATGAGGGAGCCAGAGCTTGGCCTGGAGCTGGGGAGCGTGAGCCACACAGATGGAATGCCGGGATGGGATGACTGGGAAGGAACGTCGATCGGAAGGTAAATGTCAAAGACAGACGGCCGTTCTCCTCGGAGCCTCATGCCACGGACCTGTTTACCCAACCTTGATTACGCTGTGAAAAGGAATTTCTTCTCCTTCTCCTCCTCCTCTCCCTCCTTGTCTCCCTTTAACTTATGAGCAAAGGGGAAAAACAGCAGTCAGGCATCAAGCACATTCATTCATACAGGGGAAACTAGAAATAAGGATTTTCTTTACAGATTATGTAATCAGCCTATGTTTTCCGAATAAGATTAAGATTAGACTGAGTAAATTTTTCCTGGCAATTTTCATTGTTTACAATTGGCTCATTCATCCCCCTCCTCTCCCCTGTAACTATTCCCCAGGTCGTTGCTGCAAATGAGAACGTGTTCTCAGTCAATATACCTGGTAAAATAACGGTAAAATAAAATAAAATAAAAAATTGGCACAAACCATTAATTTTGGAAAGGGGGGTCAATCACCTCCACTCATCATTTGGGGATATACTGTTTTGTCAAATATTATTTTTATTAGTATTTTATGGTTTTATGAAAAGTTATGGTCAGAATGTAGAGGGGGAGACAGATACTGAGAAGAAGTGGCTGAGACAGGATTCGTACCTACGTCACCAGGGGTATATGTGGTCCGGAGTCTGAGGGGCTAACCACTACGCAAGGCCCCAGCACTCTGCCATAACTGCAGATGCAGAATCTTAATTTGATCCATTTTGCTACAGCAGGAAAATAATTCTGCAGCAACAGGAAATGTATTATGTGGATTACAATTCATGGATATTTTTTTGGGGGGGTTGATACATTTTACGTTAGGGTAAATAAAGTCTGGAATTTTAAAGGGTAAATTACAAACTTTAGAAGCCTTTCTAAACCTTGAACACACTACTGTACAAGTTTGGAGTTCCTACTATGCAGGAAAATTCTCATCATCAAAAGAGTGATCAAGTGAAGATCCTACATCTGTACTACCCCTCCCTTCCCATCTTTCCCCAGCATGTCCCTCACCCATGCACCCTCAACCCATCTGCCTGAACACAGGTATATTTTCATAACCCTCTGGCCTCGGTATGGAAACCAGTGTGTCTGCTGTAATAACCACAACTCTGAGCATATGTGATTGTGGCAGATCAGAGCTTCGCCGTTCTATGCAGCCCGTAGTATTGCGCCTCCAGATAAATCAGCTGGACTTTTTCAAACTAGAAAAAACATCACGATGGAAAGAAAATACATCTCTTGCTTTCATGTGATTCTCTGTCCATCCTTCTCTCTAAACATTCATCATTTTATCCTTTTATTCTACGAAGGAGAATTGATCAGGATTTTTACTGGGCTGCCGGTAGTGCTTGTCATGGAGGACGACTGTGCCCATGCCAAGAGACGTTCCAACGGACCATGTGACGATGATTCCTCTTGGGAGATCATGTGATAACCTGGACCTGGCGGTCATCAGGTAACCCCAGTGGCTGCTAGGAAGGTTCAGCCCTTGCCTTTGTCTTCCTGCACAGCATGTTTGATGCAGTTTTCACCGGATGTTTGATGTAGCTAGCATGCCCCCCCCCAAACACCCATGTTACCTGAACTTCGTCTGCTAGCTACAGGAAAAGGGACACAAACAGACACAGAGGTCACAGACCCTGTAGAAGCCAGTGCCCTGTAAAGAAGCCTGTATAAAGTATATACAGCATTCCAGGGCACAACGCAAAGGGCCCAGACTTCAAAAGACAGCTTGAAAGGTAGAGAGATATGTCTCCTTCTAAGTCAAACCAACCCACTGCCAGGCTACACAAGGCTACACAATGTGGTTCCTATTATTTGATAAGCATCGCATATTTTGTAAGGTATGTTAATGACACGGAGCTATGCCTTTCATGGCTGTTGCGCTAACTCTCGGACGACACTCTGGAAGCCCTCCGTGCAGCATGGTACAAACACTAAGCAGTGGGGGGGTATCTTTATTACGCAATGACACCCTACGCTAGCCACCGCGCTGCGTAATAGAGGAGAGGATCGAGTTTTCCTTTTCGCTCACAACGCTGGTATTCTTTCTCTATTTTCTGTCTCTCCGTTTATTTTTTACCAGCAGGACATGATTGTGGAGTGAATGTGTATTGCTTTAAGGCCGCGGGGGAATGCCAGCTGTCATGGAGGATGGCCTTGGCCGAGTCTTACTCAGTCCTGTCTAACTGCTGGTCCTCTGAGGTTCACTGTGAGGGGCTCTGGCAGCCCCCTGTGGACTAGCTCCAGGCTGTAGAATGGGGACACCAGGGAGGTTATACTGCCTCTGCCCCAAGGGTCATGTAACGTCAGCATCCGTATGGCCTAGGGGTGATCAACCCTCCTCCTGGAGATCTGTGCAGGCTGAAATTGCTCAAGTCCTTTGCTAACACACCTGATTGTATGGAATAGCTGCTCATCAGGCCTCATCAGAGCAGGGCTGGAGCAAATGCCTGAACACCAAGTAGCTCTCCAGGGGGAGGGCCTATGGTGCAGAATGGTTGGTACCCAGATTCAAATGCTGCTTGTGCAATCCTGTTGTTTTGACCCAAAATTGCCCAAAGACATTTTCCTTATTTTTTATGTTGTACATAAACATCCATCACATTGTATTATAGGGTCTCTTAGATAAATATACTGTGAATCCCATGCTATATAGCACTTCACTTCACTTGGTCCAGTGGAAACCCCAGCTGTATAAATGGGATACGCACAATAAATCCTGCACAAAGTCAATGGCCTCACATATTTACCTTCCACTGAGCATAGAAAACCTCACACCAAGACTGCTGAGTTTGTACAAGACTTTCCGCTTTCTGTCCTGGTCTCGGCCCTGGTCAGAAACTTCAGCATACAGTCTCATTGTTCTGCCCTCTTCAAGACAGACCATAAAAACCCAGTCTTACCATGGTTCGCCTCATTTACCGACATCACAGTTTGTTTGTGTGGATGAGCTATTGACTTAACCCACTGGTATGGTCTTTGGGGTGATTACAAAGGCCTACAGTGACCATGAAGCCTGTGCAAACTGTCACACAGAGACTCTTTTGTTTCGAATGGAGATTCAGGGTGGCGGTACTCATATAAGAAGCCTTGGAAGAATACACCCCCCCTACTGTAAATGTGCCAATCACTTTGTGTCACGCCCTGACCTTAGAGAGCCTTTTTATGTCTCTATTTGGTTTGGTCAGGGTGTGATTTGGGGTGGGCATTCTATGTTTTGTTTTTCTATGATTTTGTATTTCTATGTTTTGGCCAGGTATGGTTCTCAATCAGGGACAGCTGTCTATCGTTGTCTCTGATTGGGAACCATACTTAGGTATCCCTTTTCCCTCCTTTCTTTGTGGGAAGTTAACTTTGTTTGTGTTACAGATTCACGGTTGTTTTTGTATTGTTTTTGTCGGCGTCATCCTAATAAAAAGGAATATGTACGCTTACCACGCTGCGCTTTGGTCTAGTTCTTTCGACGGCCGTGACACTTTGGACACACTCCCTTTACGTAGTCAAACAATAGCTTGGACCTTGAGAGCGTGATAGTGCTAGAGTTTCACTGGTGAATCTGGAATCTGTGTTTTCCTCGAGACTCGTGTGTGTTTCTTCTTTTGGAATGGGCTCGGCTTGAAACTGTCACATTTGTTTTGAGGGAAAAACTGTGTCATCCTGTGGTTTATCCATTTTTTTGGGGTTGCAAAAATCCTGAATTCTTTGATCCATTGGGAAATAAATATAACAAGCTGAATAACACTGTGTAGTCTCACCGAGGGCTGTTTGTTTACTGCCTCATATCTATCCATCATTTATTGTATTTTTTTTACACAGAAAATGTGTTGTGGATTTCTGGACGTTACATATCGTAAATTGAGTAAAAACAACATCACGAGTTGAATTACAAGGATGGACGAGTCATCCTGAAAATATGTGATTTGTACAAAAGAAAAGCGCTGCTCCGCTTTTACCCAGAATCCTCTGGTGTAGCCTTGGGGACATGAGTTTGGGAGGAGCCACAGGGCAGGGCCTTGCCTGGTTTGCTTGGGCTTCAGCTAGCAAACCTCTGTGTACCACTTTTTGCATCCATGTTTGTGTGTGTGTGTTTGTGCACATACACATGTTAGCCCACAGCAGTAACTCTGTGTGGACCCTCTATTTCCATATGTGAGAGCAAGCAAAAAAACTCTCCAAACTCTGCTGTGTGTGTGGGGGTGGGGGGTAAATGAGTGCCTTCCTGTGTGTTGCTCTGAGAGGGAAGGGGACGCTGCAGCTGTGAGTAGCGATAACGTCCCGAGCCCTGCAGGCCTTTCTAACCAAATGTGTGTGTCCAAGCACAGGGCCCTATATGGCACAACACACACAATGCTTCCTGGTGGCCTGTGCTTCATAATCCCCACTTTTGCCAACATCTTTGGCTGCCTTTGACACACACACGCACCCGCTCCCCCATTCGCACACGCACACACTAACGCATGCGCGCACACACACAAATATACGCCTTTGCACAAATGCACGTGCGTAGACACACTTGGTCTAAATAGCGCTATGAAAAAGACTTACCGTATCCTTTCATCTCAGACGTGAGAAGGACATCTTTGGAAGACGGGAAGAAGAAGGGAGGGAGAGCCAATGAGTTCCTGTCCACTCCATCATGCTTTCTACTTTCTTTCTGCCTCTTTTTTGAGTTACAAAATATTCCATGCCCAGAAGGAATGGATTTGCAGGGCCCCCTTTGATCCTGCCTTCATGATTATTTTATTTGCTTTAGCCACATCCTTCTCTCTGCCGCGCTCGCCCCGAGATGCTTTGAATTAGGCGATGTGGGTGAGGGGTGGAGCGGGGGGAGGGGTGGCGACATTCACACTGAGCGCCAGGAGACGAGAAGGTGGTGGAAAGTGGTCCTCCTTGGTGAGAACCGTGTTGAACGAATCCTTGTGGCACGTACATGACAGGCCAGTTTGCAACACATGCTTCATTTTTATACAAAATGTCTTCATTTATAACGTCTATGTGCATTGAGAACGTGGTGTGAATCACGCATACTTTTTGTCATTTTCGAATCGCACCTTTAGCCAAGTTCAACGCTAGGCTATAGCACTGCCACGTGCCACTAGGTTTCCTTATTCTCCGGTAGCTCACCCTGCTGCTGATCCCCTGAGTTTTACAGAGTAGGGTAGAACAGCAGCTTCAGTCATATCTCTCTGCTCCCTTCAGTAATGGTTCTAGAAATGACAATAAACGTTACACCAAAGAGCCTAAACAAGGACAACTCTCCAGATATTGGGTTTCTCCAGTTACTCTCTATTCTCCTGTGGTCTCTTTCTGCACTTTTGGTACTTTCTGCTCCACTCTCTCTACATTCTACTTTCTGAGTTGTCCTAATGTATGGTAGGAGGAAGCAAGTCATACAGTATGACATGTGTCGATGTACGAGAGAGTGGGTGTATGTTTATTTGCGAACATATGTGATTGTCTGTACGCTTGTGATTCGTGTGTGTGTGTGTGTGTGTGTGTGTGTGTGTGTACATGCAAGCTTGTTTGTTTCACCTTGTCCAAGAATGTACAGTTGCGTGTATGTGTTTTCATGTATACAGAGACCCCATATAGGCTACAGGCTAATCTCACAGGAAATTACCTACAAGTGAATAGAAGTAGAGTAAATAAACACAAATTATATATAAATAAATAGCAATACATCTAATTTTGGACAGATTTTTCCAGCAGCTGCCTATGATACTATGGTATTGTTTCCAAATACAGCAGCTGCCTTTGATACTAAGGTATTGGTTCCAAATACAGCAGCTGCCTTTGATACTAAGGTATTGGTTCTACATCCAGAAGCTGCCTTTGATACTAAGGTATTGGTTCCACATCCAGCAGCTGCCTTTGATACTAAGGTATTGGTTCCAAATACAGCAGCTGCCTTTGATACTAATGTATTGGTTCCACATACAGCAGCTGCCTTTGATACTTAGGTATTGGTTCCACATACAGCAGCTGCCTTTGATACTAAGGTATTGGTTCCACATATAGCAGCTGCCTTTGATACTAAGGTATTGGTTCCACATCCAGCAGCTGCCTTTGATACTAAGGTATTGGTTCCAAATACAGCAGCTGCCTTTGATACTAAGGTATTGGTTCCACATCCAGCAGCTGCCTTTGATACTAAGGTATTGGTTCCAAATACAGCAGCTGCCTTTGATACTAATGTATTGGTTCCACATACAGCAGCTGCCTTTGATACTAAGGTATTGGTTCCAAATACAGCAGCTGCCTTTGATACTAATGTATTGGTTCCACATACAGCAGCTGCCTTTGATACTAAGGTATTGGTTCCAAATACAGCAGCTGCCTTTGATACTAATGTATTGGTTCCACATACAGCAGCTGCCTTTGATACTAAGGTATTGGTTCCACATCCAGCAGCTGCCTTTGATACTAAGGTATTGTTTCCACATCCAGCAACAGTGTTTCCCTAAATCTATTTATCTCTTTACAATTAACAGTTGCCTGAATTATAGGAGCTCAGACAAAGAGGGAAAATATACACTGGGAATCAGTGGTCGAGGCCAGGTACGGTGAAAATGCACACACACACACACACCGATTCACTCACTTACTCACGCACCCACTTCCTCTCGCCGTCGCATGTTGTGCGTTGCATCTTTCATGAACCTGTGCTTTTACGACACTGCCAAAACACCCCTAGCGTTGCACTGTCACCAATGTCTGAAATAAAGGAGCATTATTTAACTCTTAACTCTGCAGCGAAATATACAGCCAGTAGGCCCATATGCTTATATGTAAAAGCATAGCAGTATAGGAAGGAGGGAGGGAGGGATGCAGGACCTGAAAAGTTGCAAATACTGGATATATTCTGGGGGAAGACAACAGCTGCAGGCGGGGAAGGCGGAGGACGTTGTGGTGTGTGTCTGTGGGTGTAACGACTTTCCTCTTCTTCTGACGAGGAGTAAGAGATATCGGACCAATGTGCAGCGTGGTAATTGTCCATTTTAATATATAAAACTGAACACTACAAAAATACAAAATAACAACGTGAATGAACAAACGAAAATCAAAACAGTCCCGTATGGTACAAACACAGACACAGGAAACAACCACCCACAAAACACAATGAAAAACATGCTACCTAAATATGGCTCCCAATCAGAGACAACGACTGACACCTGCCTCTGATTGGGAACCATACTAGGCCAAACACATAGAAATATAACCATAGAACTGTCACGTTCCTGACCTGTTTTTCCTTTTTCTTGTATTTATTTAGTTGGTCAGGGCGTGAGTTGGGGTGGGTTGTCTATGTGTTATTTTCTATGTTGGGATGTTTGTGTTCGGCCGGGTATGATTCTCAATCAGAGACAGCTGTCAATCGTTGTCCCTGATTGAGAATCATACTTAGGCAATCTGGGATTCACATGTGTTTTGTGGGTGTTTGTATCTCGTGTCTGTATTCGTGCCACACGGGACTGTTTGTCGGTTCGTTTCTCTTTTGTCATTTTGTTTCGTGAGTGTTCCGTTTATTTTGTTAATAAATAATCATGGACACAAACCACTCCGCATATTGGTCTGATCCTTCTCGCCTCTCCTCCTCGTCCGAGGAGGAGGATTACGACGACCGTTACAGAAACACCCACCACCAAAGGACCAAGCGTAGTGGAGAAGGCCGGCAACAGCAGTGGAAGAAAACACAGGACTCGTGGACTTGGGAGGAGATCCTGGACGGCAAAGGACCCGAGAGGAGTGTGGCAAAGCCGGGTAGGATACCTGAGAGGGCGTCGTACTGGTCAGACACCGTGTTATGCGGTAAAGCGCACGGTGTCCCCAGTACGCGTGCTTAGCCCAGTGCGGGCTATTCCACCTTGCCGCACTGGTAGGGCTAGGTTGGGCATCGAGCCTGGTGCCATGAAGCCGGCCCAACATATCTGGCCTCCAGTACGTCTCCTCGGGCCGGCATACATGGCACCAGCCTTACAGATGGTGTCCCCGGTTCGCCAGCATAGCCCAGTGCGGGCTATTCCACCTCGCCGCACTGGCAGGGCTACGGGGACCATTCAACCTGGTAGGGTTGGGGAGGCTCGGTGCTCAAGAGCGTGTGTCCTCCTTCACGGTCCGGTATACCCGGTGCCACCTCCACGTACCAGTCCTCCGGTGGCAGCCCCCCGCACCAGGCTGTCTCTCCGGGTTCTCTCTCCAGCTGCTCCCACCTGTCCAGCGCTGTCAGAGCCTTCCTCCTCTCCAGCGCAGCCAGTGTCTGAACTGTCTGCCTGCCCAGCGCTGTCCGTCTGTTCCGAGCCGCCAGAGCCGTCCAGCCAGGAGCCGCCAGAGCCGTCCAGCCAGGAGCCGCCAGAGCCGTCCAGCCAGGAGCCGCCAGAGCCGTCCAGCCAGGAGCCGCCAGAGCCGTCCCGCCAGGAGCCGCCAGAGCCGTCCAGCCAGGAGCCGCCAGAGCCGTCCAGCCAGGAGCCGCCAGAGCCGTCCAGCCAGGAGCCGCCAGAGCCGTCCAGCCAGGAGCCGCCAGAGCCGTCCAGCCAGGAGCCGCCAGAGCCGTCCAGCCAGTCAGGAGCCGCCAGAGTCAGCCAGTCAGGAGCCGCCAGAGTCAGCCAGTCAGGAGCCGCCAGAGTCAGCCAGTCAGGAGCCGCCAGAGTCAGCCAGTCAGGAGCCGCCAGAGTCAGCCAGTCAGGAGCCGCCAGAGTCAGCCAGTCAGGAGCCGCCAGAGTCAGCCAGTCAGGAGCCGCCAGAGTCAGCCAGTCAGGAGCCGCCAGAGTCAGCCAGTCAGGAGCCGCCAGAGTCAGCCAGTCAGGAGCCGCCAGAGTCAGCCAGTCAGGAGCCGCCAGAGTCAGCCAGTCAGGAGCCGCCAGAGCCAGCCAGTCAGAATCCGCCAGAGCCAGCCAGCCAGGATCCGCCAGAGCCAGCCAGCCAGGATCCGCCAGAGCCAGCCAGCCAGGATTCGCCCCTCAGTCCGGTGCTGCCCCTCAGCACTCTCTCACAGTCTTCCTCTCTCTCCATCAACTCCATTCAAATTGCATCCAAAATAGATCAGCCTGTTCTGCACTGATGTACAGTGCATTCGGGAAAGTATTCAGACCCCTTCACTTTTTCCACATTCTGTTACGTTACAGATTTACTCTGAAATGCATTACATTTCGTTTTTCTCCTCATCAATCTACACACAATACCCCATAATGACATAGCGAAAACAGGTTATTAGACGTTTTTGCAAATAAAAAACTGAAATACCTTATTTACATAAGTATTCAGACCCTTTGCCATGAGACTCCAATTTGAGCTCAGGTGCATCCTGTTTCCATTGATCATCTTTGAGATGTTTCTACAACTTGATTGGAGTCCAACTGTGGTAAATTCAATTGATTGGACGAGATTTGGATCAGTCAAAAGTTTGGACACACCTACTCATTCAAGGATTTTTCTTTATTTTTACTATTTTCTACACTGTAGAATAGTGAAGACATCAAAACTTTGAAATAACACATATGGAATCATGTCGTAACGAAAAAGTGTTAAACAAATCAAAAGATATGTTAGATATTAGATTCTTCAAAGTAGCCACCCTATGTCTTGACAGTTTTGCACACTTGGCATTCTCTCAACCAGCTTCATCTGTACACTGCTGCTACTCGCTGTTTATCATCTATGCATTATAAGGGCATGGGGCGAGACCCAGATGTAGACACGGGAGGCAGATGGTTTGACAGAAGACAAAGGGCTGTGAGACACAGGCTTAATCCTAGACACCTGGAATGTAGGGTGAAGACAGAGGGTACAGGGTAACAAAAGATGAAAAGCAGTGGAACTAAGGACTCTAGAGATGGGGAAAGGGCCAATGAAACTGGGGGAAAGTTTGTGGGATTCCACCCGAAGGGGCAGGTCCCGTGTGGATACCCATACCCTCTGCCCAATGCGATAGCGAGGAGCTGGAGTCCGGTGGCGGTCCGCTTGTCGACCATACCTGGAGTTGGTCTTGAGAAGCGCCGCCCGGGCTCTTCTCCAGGTACGCCGACAGCAGTGGACAAACATTTGGGCAGAGGGTATGTTGACTTCCTGCTCTTGTTCTGGGAAGAGCAGAGGCTGATACCCCATGGAGCACTCGAAAGGGGAGAGACCCGTGGCCAAACAGGGAAGAGTGTTCCCGGGAATACTCCACCCAGACCAGTTGTCGGCTCCCGGTAGTGGGGTTGGTCAAGACGAGGCATCTTAAGGTTTTTTCCAGGTCTTGGTTTGCTCGCTCCGACTGGCCATTGGATTGGGGATGGACTCCAGAGGACAGGCTGGCCGAAAACCCAATAAGGGAGTAGAACGCCTTCTAGAACTGAGATGAGAACTAATGGATCCTGAAGTGGATCCTGAAGACGTGCTGCACCATGAGCTGGGCCGTCTCTTCGGCAGAGGGTAGTTTGGGGAGAGGGATGAAATGGGCGGCCTTGGAAAACCGATCCACTACCGTCAGAATGATGGTGTTGCCATCAGAGGGAGGGAGCCCAGTGACAAAGTCCAGAGAGATATGGGACCAGGGACGATGAGGGACAGCTGGTGGCTGAAATAGGCCGGAAGGGGCTTGCTGCGGAGTCTTATTCTGAGCACAAACGGTGCATGCGGCGACGAAGGCAGAGGCGTCAGGAACCATTGCGGGCCACCAGAAACGTTGTCGGTGGAAGGCCAGGGTTCGACGGGAACCCGGATGACAGGTAAGCCTGGAGGAATGAGCCCATTCCAGGACCCGGGACCGGACTGAATTAGGGACGAACAACCGGTTAGCCGGGCCCCCTCCTGGCATGAGGTAGGGAGGATGGTCTCGGAGTAGGAGGATGTGGCAACAGGACTGTACAGGCGAGAGAGGGCGTCAAATTTAACATTCTTGGACCCTGGGTGATAGAAAATGGTGAAGTTGAACCTGGTGAATAACAGAGCCCACCGGAAGTGCCTGGAGTTAAGGCGCTTGGCTGTGCGGAGATATTCCAAATTCTTGTGATCGATCCAAACCAAAAACGGATGTTCTGCTCCCTCCAGCCAGTGTCTCCATTCCTCCAGTGCCATCTTGACCACTAGGAGTTCTCGGTTACCCATGTCGTAGTTTCTTTCTGCAGAGTTGAGACGATGGGTCAAGAAGGCACAGGGATGGAGTTTTTAGTCCTGGACAGATCACTGGGACACCCACTCCAACGTCAGAAGCATCGATCTCAACCACAAACTGACGGGACAGGTCCGGATGGGTGAGGATGGGGGCTGTAGTGAACCGATGCTTCAGGTCCACAAAGGCGCTGTCAACCGCTGGGGACCATGTGAACGGTGCCTTGGGAGAGGTGAGTGCCGAGAAGGGGGCCGCCAGGGTTCTGTAGCCTCGAAGGAAACGCCGGTAGAAATTGGCAAACCCCAGGAAACGTTGTAGCTGCACCCTTGAGGTCAATCCACTGCTTTCACCACCTGGACATTTCCTTCAGCGATGACATATCCCAGAAAGGAGAGGGTAGAACAGTGGAACTCGCATTTCTCTGCTTTCACAAATAACTGGTTCAACAGGAGAAGGACTTGTCTGAAGGACCTGAAGAACTTGTCGAACATGGAGGACGTGTTCTTGGGCAGAACGGGAAAAAAACAGGATGTCATCGAGGTAGACGAACACGAAACTATTTAACATGTCCCGGAGCAAATAGTTTACCAGGGCTTGGAAGACCGTGGGGGCGTTGGAGAGTCCAAACGGCATGACCAGGTACTCATAATGTCCACTGGCAGTGTTGAAGGCTTTCTTCCACTCATCCCCTATCCGAACCAGGTGTTAAGCATTTCGAAGGTCCAGCTTGGAGGAGATGGTAGCCCCCTGGAGAGATTTGAACGCCAAGGAGAGGAGTGGTAGGGGGTAACGATTTTTGATCGTTATGTCATTAAGGCCCCAGTAGTCAATGCACGGACGCAGGGTCTTGTCCTTCTTTTCCACAAAGAAAAACCCTGCACCAGCATGGGATGCAGAAGGACGGATACCTCCAACACCCAGAGAGTCCTCAATATACTCCTCCATGGCCTTGGTCTCCAGGCCGGATAGGTAATATAGCCAACCACGAGGCGGTGCAGTGCCTGGGAGAAAGGTCAATGGCACAATCGTAGGGAGGTCATGGTACTCTGCAGGGATGGCAGAGAAATCTGAGGCTTGACTTAAGCCCTGAGGAGGCCGTCTCGGGGAAGGCTGCGCTGCTTTGAGGCAATGGCAGAACGGACTCCAACCCAGGATTGAGCTCGTGGTCCAGTCAATAACGGGGTTGTGTTTTTGGAGACAGAGAAAATCCCAAAACAACAGGAACATGGGGGGACTCAATGAGGAGAAGCTGTATAGCCTCACTGTGATTTCCTGAAACCCGCAGATTAACAGGAACAATGCTGTGGGTAACTCTATCAATGGAGCGGCCGTCCAGTGCTCTAGCGTTCATGGGAACAGAGAAGAGTTGAGTGGGGATACTTAATTCAGAAACTAGGGTAGCGTCCATAAAACTCTCATCCGCCCCAGAGTCAATGTTCAGACATAGACTGGTCTCCCCACAGCAGTAACACAAAAAAGGGAGTGCGGTTGATGGGAATTAGAGGATTCCCAGTCTGGCTCACCAGAGTTCTTGTACCTACTAAAGAAATAGGTCTCTTAACCGGGCAGGTGGCTATATAATGTCCTGCACCCCCACAGTACAGACAACTGTTGGAACTTAGCCTATGTGAACGTTCCCTAGGCAATAATCTAGCACTGCCCAGTTGCATAACTTCCGGTGAATCTGACTCACCCGTCGTCAATGATTCTCGAGGGAATTTGGGTTGCTTTGGATCTTCTCGGAAATACAGCCTTCGGGGACTTCCGGATTCCTTCGGAGATGAACAAGCAGCAGTGGATGAACGAGTGTGCCCAAGAACAGACCTCCTGTCACTCCTGCGTTCACGTAGACGCCCATCAATCCTAAGAGTAAGGACGATAAGGGAATCGAAGCCCAGCTGTAGCTCCCGAGCTGCTAGCTCATCTTTTATTTCCTCTGAAAGTCTGTGAAGGAAAGTATCAAATAGGGACTCCGGATTCCAGGCACTCTTGGTGGCCAACGTTTGAAAATCTACTGCGTAGTCTGCCACACTATGGGAGTCTTGACGTAATTCAAGTAGTTTTTGGGCCGCCTCTCTCGGATACCAGAGAATCAAACCCCTTCCTCACCTCTGCCGTGAAATCTTCCAGATGACGACAAATGGCGGATTGTTGCTCCAAAACTAGCCCAGGAGAGCGCCCTTCCCATCATTAGCGTAATAATATATGCGAATTGCGACCGGTCCGAAGGGAACGAAGATGGCTGTAGCTCAAAGAAAAGGGAGCACTGAGAAATAAAACCCCAGCAGGTTCCAGGATCCCCAGAATCCTGGAGGTAAACAGGGTTCTCAGGGAGCCATGGTAGGCTGTCCAAACACACCACTGATAGTAGACAGGTTACTGGGTGATTGGGAGGTCTCTGAGGTGTCAGGCTGCCTATGAGCTAACTCACTGATTTGCTCCATAATAGCCTTGAACCCTTGGTCGTGGTGTTACGTCATTGGAAACGAAGCCCTTCCAAAAGGTCCAGCAGTAGCTCCTCATGCCTCCAAATGGTGGCTCCCTGCAGGGAGACAGCGTGGCAGCACTGGTCCAAGTCTGCTGGGTCTGTCATGGCCAGTTCGTACTATAGGGGGACAGGGCGAGACCCAGATGCAGATTGTTCGAGTCTCTGATATTTATTATAATCCAAGGGGCAGGCAAGAGAATGATCGTGGACAGGCAAAGATCATAACAAGGTCAGAGTCCAGGAGGTAAAGAGTGGCAGGCAGGCTCGAGGTTAGGGCAGGCAGGCGGGTTCAAGGTCAAGGCAGGGTCAAAACCAGGAGGACTAGCAAAAAACAGAGAAAAGGAAAAGCAGGAGCACGGAGTAACACACTGGTTGACTTGACAAAACAAGACTAACTGGCACAGACAGACAGAAAACACAGGTATAAATACCCAGGGGATAATAGGGAAGATGGGTGACACCTGGAGGGGGTGGAGGCAAGCACAAGGACAGGTGAAACAGATCAGGGTGTGACATGCAGTCACTTCACCCCTACCGACATGTACAAATTATCTCGACTAACCTGTACCCCCGTATATTGACTCAGTACCATTACCCCCTGTATATAGCCTGTTATTGTTATTTTATTCAGTTACTTTTTATTTATTTTTTTACTTTAGTTTATTTGGTAAATATTTTCTTAACTTTTCTTGAACTGCACTGTTGGTTAAGAGTTTGAAAGTAAGCATTTCACAGTAAAGTCTACGCTTGTATTTGGAGCATGTGACAAATAAAGTTTGATTTGATGCTTTTCTAACAGTCTTGAAGGAGTTCCCATATATGCTGAGCACTTGTTGACTGCTTTTCCTTCACTCTGCGGTCCAAATCATCCTAAACCATCTCAATTGGGTTGAGTTCAGGTGATTGTAGAGGCCAGGTCATCTGATGCAGCACTCCATTGCTCTCCTTCTTGGTCAAATAGCCCTTACACAGCCTGGACGTGTTGAAAACAAATGATAGTCCCCACTAAGCGCAAGCCAGATGGGATGGCGTATCGCTGCAGAATGGTGTGGTAGCCATGCTGGTTGTGTGCCTTGAATTCCAAATAAATCACAGACCATGTCACCAGCAAAGAACCCCACCACACCATCACACCTCCTCCATGCTTCACGGTGGTAACCACACATACTCTGCATCTCACAAAGACATGGCGGTTGGGACCAAAAATCACAAATTTGGACTCCACTGGTCCAATTTCCATTGCTTGTGTTTCTTGGCCCAAGCAAGTCTCTTCTTATTGGTGTCCTTTAGTAATGGTTGCTTTGCAGCAATTTGACCATGAAGGCCTGATTCACGCAGTCTCCTCTGAACAGCTGATGTTGAGATGTGTCTGTTACTTGATCTCTGTGAAGCATTTATTTGGGCTGCAATTTCTGAGGCTGGTAACTCTAATGAACTTATCGTCTGCAGCAGAGGTAACTCTGGGTCTTCTTTTCCTGTGGCGGTCCTCATGAGAGCCAGTTTCATCATAGCGCTTGACGATTTTCGCGGCTGCACTTGAAGAAACTTTCAAAGTTCTTGAAATTTCCCACATTGACTGACCTTCATGTCTTAAAGTAATGACGGACTGTCATTTCTCTTTACTTATTTGAGCTGTTCTTGCCATGATATGGGCTTCTTTACCAAATAGTATACCAACCGGTCCTTGTCACAACACAACTGACTGGGTCAAATGCAATTAGGAGGGAAAGAAAGTCCACAAATTACCTTTTATCAAAGCACACATGTTAATCGAAATGCATTCCAGGTGACTACCTCATGAAACTGGTTAAGAGAATGCCATGAGTGTGCAAAGCTGTCATCAAGGCAAAGGGTGGCTACTTCGAAGAATCTAAAATCTAAAATATATTTTGATTTGTTTAAAACCTTTTTGGTTACTACATGATTCCATATGTGTTATTTCATAGTTTTGATGTCTTCACAATTATTCTACAATGTAGAAAATAGTCAAAATAAAGAAAAACCCTTGAATGAGTAGGTGTGTCCAGACTTTTGACTGGTACTGTACCTTATAATGCTTTTGAATGACACTTCTGGTTTGGGCGGGAAATACCGGGTTACCCAGGAGAATAGTGACTTATTCTTGGGATGGAACATATTTAAAATACCAGGACAATATTCAACCCTATGTCACATGGTGTGCTTTGGAAGGTGCAGTCTGGTTCAACTTGTAGTCACACCAATCTCTTTTCCATTACACTATGTGACATAACTTGCCACAATACTCCATATATCCATATCCTTGCTTTCATCCGTATTTAGTAACAGTCTGCTCAGCATATGTGGACACTTGTGAACTGATGTTGACTTGTTTTGAAATGATGTGGACATTTTGACACACGCTATTATTGACATGTGGTCAACATACTGGCATGTGAGTTATTAGCCAGTACTTGAGGATCTTCAGCTAGTGGTGAAAGACTATTGTATTAGGTCAGGCTGTGAAAGGGTCTGTCTGGGTGTGGGCATGTGGCTGCAGGCAGAAGGGGGGCAGGGGAGGAGGAGGTAGCCAGGAAAGTGTGCACTCTCTCTGGGATGGATGGGGTGATTATGGCCCTTCTCTGGAGGTGGTGGTGGAGGGGAGGCCCTCTGGGTCCCAGAGCGGAGGAAAGAACGGAGGAAGTGTGTATGGGCCTACATGTGGGACACATTTGACACTATAAACACACACACACACACAAACTCTTTGGCAAAGCTCCCACCCATCAAACACAGAGAAGAAAAACAGTGTGTTGCATGCAAAGCACACCTTAGCGCGCACACACACCCCCTTATATTATAGAAGTATGGCGGTCGTCACTGCAGGATGTTGAAGTGCACTGTGATAAATAAAAAGTGGCATCAGAAGTTGAAATGTTTATGCAGAGTGCTAGAAAAGCCTAATTGGACAAGGCCCGTGCCCCAACTTTTTATCTTCCCTCCAGCACAGACAGAACAAAACACACAAAAACAATTAGCAGCTCTCCAGGCCCACACACACACAAACATGCACGTGCTAACACACACACGCATGCAGCTTTAACACATAAACACAGTCCGGTTTATCGGACCGGACCTGGACCAAAATAAAAACACCCGGTGTTTATGGTAGCACGGGTGAATGGGTGGTGGGGGGGGGGGGGGTCGGCGCTTTGTCCTCGTCCCCCTGACAGCAATGCTCCTGGCCCCACTCCACTCCAATGGGTCTCATTCCTTTCTGCTTATCAAAACCGCAATCTTCATTTTACTCAGGCCTCAATTCAATAAGATTGAGCGTTAACCCGCAATGACCTACATCCGCAAGGCGGATGTTTTGGCGCTGTTGGAGGTGTAGCTACGGTATTAGCTGACAAATCAGTGAGTGGCTGCTCTTGTGTGTCACCAATCACTCCCTTCCCTAATTAATATCCCTATCGTGTTAGATCAAAACGGTGATAGAAAATGTAGGCTCTATTGATGATAGAAATAACGCCGTGTTTTAATAATGCATGTTTTCATGTTAGTTTGGATTGATAGCCTAATTAGTCTAATCGAGGTGTAGACAATAGAGCATCATGCATTCGAGTGTTTCACAAGGCCGCACGGGATTTGTCGGAATAGAAAGTTGGGTGTGGTTTTGATGCATCCAATGGCAATGTCCACTATAAGGTAACGGAAGAAGCTGCTTGTGGATTCGACAGCTCTAACGCAGTTCCGGCTCCGACACCACCAAAACAACCAGGGTGCAGATGTCAGACAGCACGGATCTGATAGAATCTAGTCTCGAGCGCTACTTCACAGGAATACCAATGACTCATTTCTTAGGTCTAAATAGGTCTAACAAAGGAATCTTGATTTAGTTGCCTTCTTGAGCTCTTGAACCATTGCTAATAATGCCCGTGATGTAAAACCATGCATGACTAAAAACAACTCTATAAAAAAAGTGAGGTGCTCGGTGGCTTGGCTGAAGTGACCACGTTGATTTAGGGGTTGAATGAAAAGTCAGATGTGTGTGTGCTGGCCCCGGAGCGCTAAGGGGGCCATGACAATATCGTCCCACTTCCCGGGACCACGACTGTCCTCTCAGGAATGTCACGCTAGCTAGAGCGCGGGGGCGGAACCATGGCCAGCTGTCTGGCTCTCTGTGTCTCTCTGTGATGCTCATGGTCTCCTGAGGACCTGTCTACTCTCTCTGCTTCCCTCTCTCTACTCCGGCCGGGGGACACAGGGTTCACACACACTGCACTGCTGGTGATAAACAAGAAGGGAAAGGAGCGTAGTAAATTGAGCATCCTGCCTCCTCTGACAGCTAAATTACAGAGGCCGCATGCCCTAACGGCCGCCTGTACTCTCGACTAGAGGGGAGGACTAATCAGGAGATGAAACAGTGAGAACAGGATTCGGAGGATTCGCAGCCCAGTCATAAGAAAGAAAGCCGCTCGTGGTGCCCCGGTGTCCTAAGCCTTTAGCTGGGTAGGACACCACCAGCACCACATCAGGTGGCGAGATGGAAGGACTGTGGCCTACTTGTTGCCATTAACGACTGCTCTCAGTTAGGTATGGTACAGAAACTGTCTACAAGAGACATACCTTTGCCCACCTTTATACATAGCTTTTTCTAATATAGTATTGAAGTGTAAATGGAAACAGAAAACGCTGAATATATATATAGGGTCAGTACTCAGTCACTTCCGGAAATAGGGGGTAAAAATATAGGTTCACAATATCAACATTCAATGCATCAAAATATATGACCATACACAAGGAATGTGATCAATATTTAAGTAATATATATATTGTAATATATATATTGTACAGTGTAAAATATTAAATTAGGATGAAAAAAGCATGCAATAAATTTGACATTTTTTAACTATGAAAACGTTTTTAAGTCGAAATCCTTGTGAAGGCAAAGAGGAGAGTGTGTTGAGCATGTGCTTCCAGAAAGATTCCCTTTGAAGAAGTTACCTCTCAATGTCCCCTCCCCTGCGTGACATCTTGACCATTTCTATTCCAACGTATCTCAGAGAACTAATAGAATGTCCAGCTTACACAAAATGAAAAGCAACAGGGTTTGTAGTCTTATCTGTCCGTGTATTGCTGCGGTGCTCACTTATCCGGGGCTTAAGGCGTCTATGGGTTTTCCGTACGTAAGACAGACCACGGGGACACCACAGACCTCAACACATGTTAACAACATTGGCGGACATGCAGGTCATCTTTGATCTTAAATCTTTGTCACGTGCGGGGGTGGGTAAATGATTCACATTTCTATGTGAAACTGCATTGAGCACATTGGCCACAATTGTAATGTCCCTTTTCTCTGATGGATAATCAGATGAGACCACAATCTTTGAAGAAGATTGTAGTCATCTCGCCACCTGATGCGGTGTTGGTCGAAATGATTGTGTGCTTTCTCTTATCATAATTGAATATTGCTACTGTAAATATTTAACACATTCCTTGTGTATGGTCATATATTCTGATACACTGAATGTTGATATTGTGAACCTATGTTATTTTTGCCTCCTGTTTCAGGAAGTGATGTCACTGAGTACTGCCCCTATATATCAATCAATCAAATGTATTTGTAAAGCCCTTCTTACATCAGCTGATGTCACAAAGTGCTGTACAGAAAACCAGCCTAAAGATCCAAATAGCAAGCAATGCAGGTGTAGAAGCACAGTGGCTCGGAAAAACTCCCTAGAAAGGCCAGAACCTAGGAAGAACCCTAGAGAGGAACCAGGCTATGAGGGGTGGCCAGTCCTCTTCTGGCTGTGCCGGGTGGAGATTATAACAGAACATGGCCAAGATGTTAAAATGGTCATAAATGACCAGCATGGTCAAATAAAAATAATCACAGTGGTTGTTGAGGGTGCAACAAATCAGCACCTCAGGAGTAAATGTCAGTTGGCTTTCATAGCCGATCATTCAGAGTATCTCTACTGCTCCTGCTGTCTCTAGAGAGTCAAAAACAGCAGGTCTGGGACAGGTAGCACTTCCGGTGAACAGGTCAGGGTGTCACAACTTCCGCCGAAGTCGGCTCCTCTCCTCTCCGGTCGACGTCACCGGCTTTCTAGCCATCGCCGCTCCAGTTTTCATTGTTCCATTTGTTTTGTCTTGTTCCCTGCACACCTAGTTTTCATTCCCTAATCACACTGCATGTATTTATTCCTCTGTTCCCCTCCATGTCTTTGTGTGAAATTGTTTATTGTTATGTGGTTATTGTGATGCGCCAGGCTATGTTTCCATGTTCCGTGTTTGTGCACGTTGTATGTTCATTTTGGTACATTAGCTTTGGTGAGTGTTTTTTCGCGCTTTGCGCATTTGCCTGAATAAAGTGTGCACCTGTTCACAACAATCTGCACTCCTGCACCTTACTTTGCCACCAGTACACACACCCTTGACACAGGGTTCCATACCCGCAGGCAGAACAGTTGAAACTGGAGCAGCAGCACGACCAGGTGGACTGGGGACAGCAAGGAGTCATCAGGCCAGGTAGTCCTGAGGCATGGTCCTAGGGCTCAGGTCCTCTGAGAGAGAGAAAGAAAGAAAGAGAGGAAGAAAGAGAGGAAGAAAGAGAAAAAAAGAGAGAAAAAGAGAGAGCATACTTAAATTCACACAGGACAACGGATAAGACAGGAGAAATACTCCAGATATAAAAGAATGACCCTAGCCCCCCGACACATAAACTATTGCAGCATAAATACTGGAGGCTGAGACAGGAGGGGTCAGGAGACACTGTGGCCCCGTCCGACGATACCCAGGGCCAAACAGGCAGGATATAACCCCACCCACTTTGCCAAAGCACAGCCCCCACACCACTAGAGGGATATCTCCAACCACCAACTTACCATCCGGAGACAAGGCCGAGTATAGCCCATGAAGATATCCCCCACGGCACAACCCAAGAGGGGCACCAACCCAGACAGGAAGATCAGTGACTCAGCCCACTCAAGTGACGCACCCCTCCTAGGGATGGCATGGAATAGCACCAGTAAGCCAGTGACTCAGCCCCTGTAATAGGGTTTGAGGCAGAGAATCCCAGTGGAGAGAGGGAAACTGGCTAGGCTGAGACAGCCAGGGCGGTTCATTGCTCCAGTGCCTTTCCGTTCACCTTCACACTCCTGGGCCAGACTACACTCAATTATAGGACCTACTGAAGAGATGAGTCTTCAATAAAGAATTAAAGGTTGAGACTGAGTCTGCGTCTCTCACATGGATAGGCAGACCATTCCATAAAAATTTAGCTATATAGGAGAAAGCCCTGCCTCCAGCTGTTTGCTAAGAAATTCTAGGGACAATCAGGAGGCCTGCGTCTTGTGACCGTAGCGCACGTTTCGGTATGTACGGCAGGACCAAATCGGAAAGATAGGTAGGAGCAAGCCCATGTCATGCTTTGTATGTCAGCAGTAAAACCTTGAAATCAGCCCTTGCCTTAACAGGAAGCCAGTGTAGAGAGGCTAGCACTGGAGTAATATGATACATTTTTTGGTTCTAGTCAGGATTCTAGCAGCCATATTTAGCACTAACTGAAGTTCATTTATTGCTTTATCCGGGTAGCCGGAAGGTAGAGTGTTGCAGTAGTCTAACCTAGAAGTGGCAAAAGCATGGACACATTTTTCTGCATCATTCTTGGACAGAAAGTTTCAGATTTTTGCAATGTTACGTAGACAGAAAAAGCTGTCCTTGAAACAATCTTGATATGTTCGTCAAAAGAGAGATCAGGGTCCAGAGTAACCCTGAGGCTTCACAGTTTAATTTGTGAAGACTGTACAACCATCAAGATGAATTGTCAGATTCAACAGAAGATCTCTTTGTTACTTGGGACCTAGAACTAGCATCTCTGTTTTGTCCAAGTTTAAAAGTAGAAAAATTCCTTATATCTGAAACACAGGCTTCTAGCGAGGGCAATTCTGGGGCTTCACCCTGTTTAATCGAAATGTACAGCTGTGTTTCATCCGCATAGCAGTGAAAGTTAACATTATGTTTCCGAATGACATCACCAAGAGGTAAAATATATAGTGTAAACAATAGTGGTCCTAAAACGGAACCTTGAGGAACACCAAAATTTACAGTTGATTTGTCAGAGGACAAACCATCCATAGAGACAAACTGACATCTTTCCAACAGATAAGATCTAAACCAGGCCAGAACTTGTCCGTGTAGACCACTTTGGGTTTCCAACTCTCCAAAAGAATGCAGTGATCGATGGTATCAAAAGCAGCATTGAGGTCTAGGAGCACGAGGACAGATGCAGAGCCTGCAGTCTCAGTGCTATGATGGGGTCTAAAACCAGACTGAAGCGTTTCGTATACATTATTTGTCTTCAGCAAGGCAGTGAGTTGCTGTGCTTTTTCAAAACATTTTGAGGTAAATGGGAGATTCGATATAGGCCGATAGTTTTTTAATATTTCCCTGGTCATGTTTGGCTTTTTCAAGAGAGGCTTTATTACTGCCACTTTTAGTGAGTTTGGTACACATCTGGTGGATAGAGAGCCGTTTATTATGTTCATCAAAGGAGCGCCAAGCACAGGAAGCAGCTCTTTCAGTAGTTTAGTTGGAATAGGGTCCATTACGCAGCTTGAAGGTTTAGAGGTCATGATTATTTTCATCAATATGTCAAGATAAATAGCATTAAAAAACTTGAGTGTCTCCCTTGATCCTAGGTCCTGGCAGAGTTGTGCAGACAACTGATCTTTGGAGGAATAAGCTGATTTAAAGAGTTCGTAATTTGCTTTCTAATGATCATGATCTTTTCCTCAAAGAAATTCATGAATTTATCACTGCTGAAGTGAAAGCCAACCTCTCTTGGGGAATGCTGCTTTTTAGTTAGCTTTGCGACAGTATCAAAAATACATTTTGGATTGTTCTCATTTTCCTCAATTAGGTTGGAAAAATAGGATGATCGAGCAGCAGTGAGGGCTCTTCGATACTGCACGGTACTGTCTTTCCAAGCTAGTCGGAAGACTTCCAGGTTGGTGTAGCACCATTTCCGTTCCAATTTTCTCGAAGCTTGCTTCAGAGCTTGGGTATTTTCTGTATACCAGGGAGCTAGTTTCTTATGACAAATGTGTTTTGTTTTTAGAGGTGCGACTGCATCTAGGGTATTGCGCAAGGTTAAATTGAGTTCCTCGGTTAGGTGGTTAACTGATTTTTGTACTCTGACGTCCTTGGGTAGGTGGAGGGAGTCTGGAAGGGCATCTAGGAATCTTTGGGTTGTCCGAGCATTTATAGCACGTTTGATGATCCTTGGTTGGGGTCTGAGCAGGTTATTTGTTGCGATTGCAAACGTAATAAAGTGCATTCGGAAAGTATTCAAACCCCTTAACTTTTTCCACATTTTGATATGTTACAGCCTTATTCTAAAATTGATTACATTATTTTTCCCCTCATCAACCTACCCATAATATCCCAATGTACCAAAATGTGGAAAAAAGGGGTCTGAATACTTTCCAAATGCACTGTATAGGACCTTCAACCCCAACTTGGGATATGGATGCCCGATGATGACCTAAGGGTCGAAACGTTGTTATAATAAAACAACTTGCAAGCATGAGCAGCAGTGTGCTGTGTTTTTCCTTTTTATTTTTTATGAATTCACCTACAACTCCAGCACCTTCAAAAAGTACTTGGATGTGCGTATGTTCTTCAGCTTTTGTAAATGGTAAATGTCACGGCTCCTCCTCTGCAGTGCAGGGGGCGGTTCCTCCTGCAGGCAGAGGAGGGTCGTTGGTGATTGGAGTCACCTGGGCTCAGGGTATTTATAAACTGTTTCACTAATCACCTCGCTCTCTCTCTCTGCTTCCTCCAGGTATGCTCATGTTTTGTTTGTTCCTTTGTAGTTTTGCATAGTTTTCACTCAGTCATGTTCACACAAACATATTCACGCATCAATGCACTTTACATACACCTTACATTATAATACTTCCACACCTCATTCCTTTTTCTTCGTTTTAAGTTTATAGTTTTGTTTATAATAAAGAACACTTTTAATTGGCCTATACCTGTTGTTTGTGTCCCCTCATTTTTGTCACAGGCTATGAGCCGGCTTGTGACAACAGAGACATGAATCTAAAAACAGATGGTTACCTTGGTAATGGTTCACAAGGTGGCTTGCATTAACAGTGTATTGACACCACAAAAATATCGCAATCAGCAATATGATCGTGATACCAAGTGGTTGAGTACTTCTGGAAAACTTGAGGGAGTCCTTTGCTCAGCTTTCTAGTCTTACAGTAGGAAATGACTCACAACTATGAAAACCAAGGAGCTCTCCAAACATTTCAGGGACAAAGTTATGGAGAAGTACAGATCAGGATTGGGTTATAAAAAATATCCAAAACTTTTAACATCCCACGGAGCACCATTAATTCCATTATGAAAAAATGGCAAGAATATGGCACCGCAATAAACCTGCCAAGAAAGTGCCGCCCACCAAAACTTACGGACCAGGCAAGGAGGGCATTAATCAGAGAGGCAACAAAGAGACCAAAGATAAGCCTGAAGGAGCTGCAAAGCTCCACAGCGGAGATTGGAGTATCTGTCCATAGTACCACTTTAAGCCGTACACTTCACGGAGCTGGGCTTTACGGAAGAGTGGCCAAAAAAAGCCATTGCTTAAAGAAAAACATAAGCAAACACGTTTGATGTTCGCCAAAAGGCATGTGGGAGACTCCTCTAACATATGGAAGAAGGTACTCTGGTCAGATGAGACAAAATTGAGATTTTTGGCCATCAAGGAAAGCAATATGTCTGGCGCAAACCCAACACCTCTTATCACTGAGAATCCAAGATGGCGTAGCAGTGTAGACGTGTTTTGTTTCAGCCTCTCGTGTACGTTTGTATTTTTCGTATTTCTTGTATATATTTTTTAAAAAAATCTATCTCTTTTCGATTTTTAATTCGATTATACCTTCCGGTAACCCACCTCACCCAATGTGATACGGAATCGCTATTATTTTTTAACTTTGGAACACATTCAAGAACCCCCAGTAGCTAACCAGCTAATCAGCTACAAGCTATTTAGTCATTTTTAGCCGCTGCTAGCAGCTTTTACCTTCTGCACAGACACCAGCCCTGTTATTAGCCTGGATATTACTCACCAATTTACCAACATCGGACTGTCTCTCCACAACAACGCTGGATTCCTGCAGTAATCCCTGAGCCACTACTTCTGATCCTCACAGCTAGCTTGCAGCTAGCGCCACTGCCACGAAGCTAGCACCAGTTAGCAAACACAATTCTACAATACCTCTTTTGCCATCCCCATCCGGCTTGGATTCTCTGTCGACACGACCACGTCTGGTCTGCAGACGAATACCCCATCCGCTGTGCCCTCAACCGGCCTCCGTCTGAGCAGACCCCCTCCGTCTGAGCAGACCACCCCCCGGGCTACTAAGTTTAAACGCCGCGTGCTAGCGTAGTGGCGGCTTCCCTGCTCCATCTACGGCTGCCCCCTGGACACTATGATCACTTGGCTACATAGCTGATGCCTGCCGGACTGTCCATTAATTCACGGTATTCCATTCTGTTTATTTGTGTTTTATCTGTCGGCTCTGTGTTTTAACTCAGGCTCTGTGTGTAGTTAATCCGACCCTCTCTGCCTAGTCGTCGCCATTTTTACCTGCTGTTGCTGTGTTAGCTGACTAGCTGCTGTTATCTCACCTGTTGTTTTAGCTAGCTCTCCCAATCAAGACCTGCAATCACTTCATGCCTTACTGAATGTCTCTCTCAAATATCAATATGCCTTGTATACTGTTGTTCAGGCTAGTTATCATTGTTTTGGTTTGCAATGGACCCCGTAGATCCACTCTCCGTACCTCTGATTTCTCCTTTGTCCCACATCCCACACATGCGGTGACCTCACCCATTGAGACCAGCATGTCCAGAGATACAATCTCTCTTATCATCACCCAGTGCCTGGGCTTGCCTCCGCTGTAACCGTGCCCCACCATACCCCTGTCTGCACATTATGCCCAGAATCTATTCTACCACGCCCATAAATCTGCTCCTTTTGTTCCTTGTCCCCAACGCTCTAGGCGACCAGTTTTGATAGCCTTTAGCCGCACCCTCATCCTACTACTCCTCTGTTCCTCGGGTGATGTGGAGGTAAACCCAGGCCCTGCATGTCCCCAGGCGCCCTCATTTGTTGACTTCTGTGATCGAAAAAGCCTTGGCCTCATGCATGTCAACATCAGAAGCCTCCTCCCTAAGTTTGTCTTACTCACCGCTTTAGCACACTCTGCCAACCCTGATGTCCTTGCCGTGTCTGAATCCTGGCTTAGGAAGGCCACCAAAAATTCTGAGATTTCCATACCCAACTATAACACTTTCCGTCAAGATAGAACTGCCAAAGGGGGAGGAGTTGCAATCTACTGCAGAGATAGCCTGCAAAGTTCTGTCATACTTTCCAGGTCTATGCCCAAACAGTTCGAACTTCTAATTTTAAAAATGAATCTCTCCAGAAATAAGTCTCTCACTGTTGCCGCCTGCTACCGACCCCCCTCAGCTCCCAGCTGTGCCCTGGACACCATCTGTGAATTGATCGCTCCCCATCTAGCTTCAGAGTTTGTTCTGTTGGGTGACCTAAACTGGGATATGCTTAACCTGTCTAGGATCAGCGTGGCGCTAGCGGCACCCCCCCCCCCCCCCCCACTGAAAAACCAGTGCCGCGAAATTCAAAAAAAATATTTTTTTTAAATATTTAACTTTCACACATTAAAGTCCAATACAGCTAATGAAAGACACAGATCTTGTGAATCCAGTCAACATTTCCGATTTTTAAAATGTTTTACAGGGAAGACACAATATGTAAAGATGTACATCTATTACCTAAAAACACATTAGCATAATCCACCATCTTTTATTTGTCCACCAACACCAGTAGCCATCACCAATTCGGCTAAACTAAGATATTTATAGCCCCTAACCAACAAAAAAACTCATTAGATGACAGTCTGATAACATATTTATGGTATGGGATAGGTTTTGTTAGAAAAAAGTGCATATTTCAGGTATATGGCATAGTTTACAATTGCACCCACCATCACAAATGGACTAGAATAATTACAATGAGCAACGTGTTTACCTAACTACTAATCATCAAACATTTCGTAAAAATACACAGCATACACGAATCGAAAGACACAGATCCTGTGAATACAGACAATATTTCAGATTTTCTAAGTGTCTTACAGCGAAAACACAATAAATCGTTATATTAGCATAGCACATAGCACATAGCAGCCCAGCATTGATTCTAGCCAAAGTGGGCGATAACGTCAACATCGCCAAAAATATATTAATTTTTTCACTAACCTTCTCAGAATTCTTCAGATGACACTCCTGTAACATCATATTACACAATCCATATAGAGTTTGATCGAAAATGTTTATATTTAGCCACCAAAATCATGGTTAGACAATGTGAAATGTAGCTCAGCTGGTCAGAAAATGTCCTTGCGCCACTTAGACAGTGATCTACTCTTATACATAAATACTCATAAACGTGACTAAAAAATATAGGGTGGACAGGGATTGATAGACAATTTAATTCTTAATACAATTGCGTTATTACATTTTTTAATTTATCCTTACTTTTCAATACAGTTTGCGCCAAGCGAAGCTACGTCAAAAAACATGGCGTCCTAAGCCACTAAAATGTTTCGACAGAAACACGATTTATCATAATAAAAATGTCCTACCTTGAGCTGTTCTTCCATCAGTATCTTGGGCAAAGGATCCTTTCTTGGGAGAAATCGTCTTTTGGTGGAAAGCTGTCCTCTTGCCATGTGGAAAAGTCAACTGCGTTCGGGATGAACTGAAAAGCGTGCCCAACTTTTCACATCGTTGCAAAAATAAATGTCCCAAAATCGCACTAAACGGATATAAATTGCTATAAAACGCTTTAAATTAACTACCTTATGATGTTTTTAACTCCTATAACGAGTGAAAAGATGACCGGAGAAATATAACAGGCTAAACTAACGCTTGGAACAGGTGCGCGCCGGTGTCCACTTTGCTCATGACGCAGCTCCCAAAGAATGACTAGCTTCAGGGTTTTTTCATTTGTAGGGCCTGTGAACGTGCAATCGACCCCGTTGGAATCGTCATCACGTAAAGGCATCCAGGGGAAGACGTAAGAAGTGTCCGTATAGTCATAGCAACGACAGTGCCCTTTTAAATGACTTCAGAAGAGTGGCCAACATTTCTCAAATCTGACTCCATGTCAGGGAAATTGCTGTAGAATGGGCTCTGTTCCACTTAGAGACAAAATTTCAACTCCTATAGAAACTATAGACTGTTTTCTATCCAATAATAATAATAATATGCATATTGTACGATCAAGGATTTTGTGGGAAGCCGTTTAAAAAATTAGCCACATTAGCATAAGTAGTCTAAACAGCGCCCCCATCCCCAACAGGTTAACACCCCGGCAGTCCTACAATCTAAGCTAGTTGCCCTCAATCTCACACAAATCATCAAGGAACCCACCAGGTACAACCCTAAATCCGTAAACATGGGCACCCTAATAGACATTATCCTGACCAACTTGCCCTCCGAATACACCTCTGCTGTCTTCAATCAAGATCTCAGCGATCACTGCCTCATTGCCTGTATCCGCTACGGGTCCGCGGTCAAACGACCACCCCTCATCACTGTCAAACGCTCCCTAAAACACTTCTGCGAGCAGGCCTTTCTAATCGACCTGGCCCGGGTACCCTGGAAGGATATTGACCTCATCCCGTCAGTTGAGGATGCCTGGTCATTCTTTAAAAGTTACTTCCTCACCATATTAGACAAGCATGCTCCGTTCAAAAAATGCAGAACTAAGAACAGATATAGCCCTTGGTTCACTCCAGACCTGACTGCCCTCGACCAGCACAAAAACATCCTGTGGCGAACTGCAATAGCATCGAAGAGCCCCCGCGATATGCAACTGTTCAGGGAAGTCAGGAACCAATACACGCAGTCAGTCAGGAAAGCAAAGGCCAGCTTTTTCAAGCAGAAATTTGCATCCTGTAGCTCTAACTCCAAAAAGTTCTGGGATACTGTAGTCCATGGAGAACAAGAGCACCTCCTCCCAGCTGCCCACTGCACTGAGGCTAGGTAACACGGTCACCACCGATAAATCCGTGATAATCGAAAACTTCAACAAGCATTTCTCAATGGCTGGCCATGCCTTCCTCCTGGCGACTCCAACCTTGGCCAACAGCCAGGCAATCGGAGGGCATGCTGTCCGGTCCTCTGGCAGTCTCTATGGGGTACCTCAGGGTTCAATTCTCGGGCCGACTCTTTTCTCTGTATATATCAATGATGTTGCTCTTGCTGCGGGCGATTCCCTGATCCACCTCTACGCAGACGACACCATTCTGTATACTTCTGGCTCTTCCTTGGACACTGTGCTATCTAACCTCCAAACGAGCTTCAATGCCATACAACACTCCTTCCGTGGCCTCCAACTGCTCTTAAACGCTAGTAAAACCAAATGCATGCTTTTCAACCGTTCGCTGCCTGCACCCGCACGCCCGACTAGCATCACCACCCTGGACGGTCCGACCTAGAATATGTGGACATCTATAAGTACCTAGGTGTCTGGCTAGACTGCAAACTCTCCTCCAGACTCATATCAAAAATCTCCAATCCAAAATCAAATCTAGAGTCGGCTTTATATTTCGCAACAAAGCCTCCTTCACTCACGCCGCCAAACTTACCCTAGTAAAACTGACTATCCTACCGATCCTCGACTTCGGCGATGTCACCTACAAAATAGCTTCCAATACTCTACTCAGCAAACTGGATGCAGTTTATCACAGTGCCATCCGTTTTGTTACTAAAGCACCTTATACGACCCACCACTGCGACCTGTATGCCCTAGTCGGCTGGCCCTCGCTACATGTTCGTTGTCAGACCCACTGGCTCCAGGTCATCTACAAGGCTATGCTAGGTAAAGTGCCGCCTTATCTCAGTTCACTGGTAACGATGGCTACACCCACCCGTAGCACGCGCTCCAGCAGGTGTATCTCACTGATCATCCCTAAAGCCAAAACCTCATTTGGACGCCTTTCCTTCCAGTTCTCTGCTGCCTGCGACTGGAACGAATTGCAAAAATCTCTGAAGTTGGAGACTTTTATCTCCCTCAACAACTTTAACCTGTTTGGCGTGCAAGCCCGACCTCGGACCGAAAATGACACCCCTGCAGAGCGCGAAATTCAAAATCTATTTTTTAAAAATATTTAACTTTTACACATTAACAAGTCCAATACAGCATTTGAAAGATAAACATCTTGTCAATCCAGCCAACATGTCCGATTTTTTAAATGTTTTACAGAGAAAACACCACATATATTTATGTTAGCTCACCACCAAATACAAAAGTGGACAGACACGTATGAATTATGATTATGAAGTATGAATTATGATTGAAGTAGCATGCACAACCAACCGAAATAAACTAAAACCAACCTAAAGAGCCCAGAAAAAACGACCTCAGATTACAGTCATATAACATGTTACACAATAAATCTATGTTTTGTTCATAAAAAGTGCATATTTTAGCTATAAATCAGTTTTACATTGATGCTACCCAAAAATGCTAATACATAGCTACAGTCTGAATCCAGCCGGGAGTAGCCAGAGAAAATACATACACCAACGTCGGCTACTAATTACACCTCATAAAACATTTCAGAAAAACATATGGTGGATAACTAATGAAAGACAGATATCTTGTGAATACAGACAACATTTCCGATTTTTGAAGTGTTTTACAGCGAAAACACAATATATCGTTATATTAGCTAACATCATAAGCTAGCATAAGGCAGCATTGATTCTAGTCAAGCGCTAGCCTAGCATAGTTAGCAGAGTTAGCATTCAACAGTTCGACATATATATGAAAAAGCATCCCAAATTGGGTCTTATCTTTCTTGGTACTCCATCAGAATGTTGTAACGGGGTCCAATGTCCAGTAGAGTCTTTAGTTGGGTTCCAGAACGAATGATTTCCCTCTTTGGTTAGCTAGCACGGTAGCATTGCTGCGCCAGAAAGCGTTTCTTCAAAAAATTCTTCCGTCGTTTCACATCTAAAGTCCAGAATAAATTGCAATAATATAATTAAAGTATATTGAAAAAACATACTTTAGGATGATTTTGTGACATGTAGCAAATAATATCGTAGTCAGGCATCATATTCAACGTTATCTACCTTGTTCCAGAAGCCGAGATCAAATTATCCTTCGCGCCCGGATTTTTATTTTAACTGCGCAGGTCTCACAAGAAGTTCTGTTATTCAGTCCAGGGACGAGATATTCGACTCCTTTCAATTCTCACTTCCGCATTACATCCAGATGAAGGCGTATGACGTGTTTCTACGGTCCTAAGTGTAATGACCTTTTATAGACAAGGTCTTAAAGAGACACATCGCATTTTGGGAAACTCAATTCGGCTGGGAAAATGGCTGTAAAAATATTTCTGTTCGACTTAGAGAAACAATTCAAACCTTTTTAGAAACTACAGACTGTTATCTATCCGACAGTAGTAAATATATGCATATTGGAAAATAAAAAGTTTCTTAGGAGGCCGTTTGAAAATGTGCACACATTTTCCAGTTTTTTCAATATTCAGCGTGCAGCCATAACAGGTTATTAAACATCTGCTATCCGAGCAGCTAACCGATCGCTGCAGCTGTACATAGTCCATCGGTATATAGCCCACCCAATTTACCTACCTCACCCCCCATACTGCTTTTATTTATTTACTTTTCTGCTCTTTTGCACACCAGTATCTCTACTTGCACATGATCATCTGATGATTTATCACTCCAGTGTTAATCTGCTAAATTGTAATTATTCGATTTATTGCCTACCTCCTCAATTTGTTTTGTGCATTAAAATAAGTGAAACACAGGTTGTGTATGCCATTAATCACCTGGGTGTGAAGTCTGTGCCAAGTTTGAGGTTTGCGTGTGAAAGTGACTTGGATAGGCACGACCTTGGTTCCCATAGCACTGTAGTGTGCAGTCTGGTAGAGTAATGCCACTATGTGGTTACACAACCCTGCTGCACCCGTCCAGGTATAGCTTTTAAGTTCTGTGGTGTTTTCAACGTCCAGTGACATCTGTGACAGAAATGCAAGGGTTAAGAGTTAACATGCTGGCCACATTTTCTTTTACTTCAGCTAACTACAACTATTTTCATTGTCAGACTCAGACTAAAGAGGCTACCACTAACATTAGAAACTCATTACCCTTCGGTATTGCTACTCTGAGCATAGTGAGATTAGAAAGCCTTTATTTAGAGGCTTTATGACAAACTGAACATAACTGCACGACAACAGTACAAGAGTTGGCTAGACCTCAGGCAAACAGTGGGACAATGATTCAAGACTGTACAGAAGTACGATCTGCAAACCCAATATTCAGCTGAGTGACTCTGGAGGTCATACATATCCAGATAGCATTATCTTCACCTAAACTTAACAGTTTGCCTTTCGATGTAATGCTTTTGCTAAAAGTAATGTGAGAAACACGTCGAACTCAGTGGTGCTTTGAACATATTGAGATATATTGGGTGGAAGGACATGGTAAATTGTGCAACCGCACAGACAGAAATAAATAACTTGGATCTTGAAGATATGAACATGCATCAGGGGGTCTACTTCCATGTTTTAAGTTACATTCCACCCCAAAAATCATGTTATGGTCAGATGGCTTCAAGTCTATGAGGCCAGCATTAGTACTTTAATTCCAGCATTTCATTCAAATTGAGTTGACGTAAGAAGGCCTTCGTGAGCAGTAACCCACAATATCAGTAAACGATTGCAGCTAAAATGTGAATGGTTTTGCAGCCCCTGTAAAAAAGAACTGATCTGAAGTGAATCTTCCTGTACAGGACCGGTAACACAAAGCCGTTACATGTATCTCCCTCCTTATGACATTGGACACTTTACAAGAGAAAACATGCATGACAACAATGCAAGGGTTAAGAGACAAAACATGCATGATGAGACAAGCAAGTTCAATTGAGTTCTGTTTTAGTGGCAAAGAATGGTAAATACATCCACAGAAATGAACAAGCATTAATTACTCACAGGAAAAATCAACCATTATTAGCAATCCTTATTAATAAATGTTTTATTGACAAAACAGCAAGACTAAAGGACATAACTCGCTAGCTTACTGTAGTTAGCTGCACCACGTAGCTAGCTACCTAGCACATAAGCTAACCACTGTGATAACCTACCTACAAAATCAGAAATGAATTGCTCAAAAAATTACTGAACGTCCTTTATCTAGTTTGGATCTTTTCATCTTGGATAGTTTATCGACTATGTTTACAACATTATGTTGGCTGAACTTTAGTATTTTAGCCAAACATTGAGTAGTGCAGGCCTACAGCAGCTGCCATTACTGCAGCAGCAAAATAACGGAAACAGTAGAAGTATGTTTCACTTCAGCAGCAATGAACAGCTGTTTGATCAGCTGTAGCAGCAGCTCTCGCACTACATCAGCTGGTATTTCAATCAATGAATAGAATGCATTTTTTCTTCTTCTCTTCTTATTGGCTTAAAAATAGAAATTGGGCAAAAAGTGGGCTATTTCCTGCTAACGGAAACCCTGACCTGTAGCAGCAACAGTCTTTATTCAAGGTTTCAAGAATTTTGAGTTTTGGTGAGGAGAGCAATGTCAATGTCTTTCGGCCCGCTTAATAATTTAGATTTCCTATTGAAAATACTACTTTCCGTATAAAATTCTATAGTTTATTTACATTTTGGAGTACCTGAAGATTAAATAGAAACGTTGTTTGACTTGTTTGGACGAAGTTTAGCGGTAGCTTTTTGGACTCCTTTGTCTGCATGTTGAATGATTGGATTACTGAAATCGATGGCACCAACTAAACAGACTTTTTGGGATATAAAGAAGGATTTTATCTAACAAAACGATCATTCATGTTGTAGCTGGGACCCTTGGGATTGCAAACAGAGGAAGATCTTCAAAAGTAAGTGATTTATTTAATCGCTATTTGTGATTTTATGAAGCCGGTGCATATTGAAAAATATGTTGATGTGGGGCGCAGTCCTCAGACAATCGCATGGTATGCTTTCGCTGTAAAGCCTATTGTAAATCAGACAATTCAGTTAGATTAACAAGAATTTAGGCTTTTAAATTATATAAGATACTTGTATGTTCATGAATGTTTAATATTACGATTATTTATTTGAATTACGAGCCTGCCACGCCTATCCCTAAGAAGTTTTTAAGGCAAAAACGAAAGAAGGTTGGTTGGCCGGGATAAATGTGCGGGCATATAACGTGAATGGAAAGCAAGCCAAAAGTTGCTTGTTCGAATCTCATCACAAACAACTTTAGCTTTTTGCAACTTTAAAACTACTTACCACTTTTTAGCTACTTTGTAACGACTTAGAATGTTAGCTAAGCCTTATCTTAAGCCTAATCCTAACCCTTTTAGTTACCCTTTCTCCTAACCCTAAACTTAAAGTGACACTGACAGATTTTTTAGCTATTTTGCAGAGATGAAACAAACAGACAATCATATCAATCAAAAATATCAAAATCCCAGTTTATGCTTCACAACTAACTACATAAGAAGTTTTAAAAATAGACTATATTTGACTCAAAATCTCATGACGTACTGTAAGGCATTGTTGGCAGAATAGATGGATGCTTGTCAATGCATGATTAATATAATTCACCAAAACATTTCTTGGTTGTCCCGAAAAAATTATTCAGTCGTAACGTGGCTAATAGGCTAGCGCACATGGGTCAAACCCAAGGCCCAGATAGGAAACACAAGCGAGTATAAATGAGTCAACAGTTGAGTCATCTACCTCATGAAATGAATGACTGATCCGCTAGCATCGGTGAATTCAAATTCAATTGCGTTACTTTCATGCGTCCCATTTACAGCACGCAATGGAGGGAAAGTGTACAGATGACACAGCCTTGCTAGGATACTAAAATGTTGCAGTCTGGCAACAAAACACCATGCAAAGAAGAAAGGCCTATGACAGTAACATTTGAGCAGTAGCTTAGTCTGGCTACTCAACCACAATACATTTTGAGTGCACCATTCAATAATGCTGCATTAAACTGCACCAGTGATCCATACAGTGCAAAATAAATGTCAACATGTTTAAAGTTTAAATGTTACCACAACCTATAGCAACATTTTTGTTATTTAGAGTTGTTAAATACTTTTTGATGAGGGTCGCAGCACATTATGCGCATGAGCCATTTACCACACACATGGTAAATGCGTGTGGAAGCATAGCAGTAAAGGCTGGACAAATATTATGTATCTCTTCTTCTGTTTTAATAGGTTAAAACGCTATATACAGCATCCTACTGTATGTACAAAAGTGAATATTGTAAAGGGCCATTTTTATCTAAGAAAATGATGGCCAGTTTGGGTCGCAGAATTCATTGTTTTTTCAATATGGCCCATGTGCTGATTAAGCTTGATACCCCTGGGCTAGCGTATCTATTTATGTAGCTAGCTATTTATTTAGCAAGCTAAAAACTGCTGGGAGGATGTCATGTCATTGGAGGAGTGGTTTTTCAGTGGCTACATCTAGAGATCCAGTTGTCGTTTGGTTAACTAGCAAGAAATGTGGATCGCTTTCCTAGCTAGCTAGCTATGCTGAACTCGAACAACTGTAATCCACAGTTAGCATATCTCTTAGTTGTCAGTCAAACGTATTTGGCATCGATCAAATGGGCGGGATGGCAGGCAAGTTCCCATTCAATTGTGAACACGTGGGTTGGGACAAGCATGTATTGGCACGCAAGTTGCAGAAGGACGAGCAGGATACTATTCCCCATAGCTTATCAGTGCAATTTTGAAGGCCAAATAGCTGAAAAAGTTGGAGAGGGTTTATCTAATGTCCCTCGTTAGATTTTAGCTCATCTCACTCTAGCCAGCATTAGTTGTTGATCTTGTTATTGTTGATGTGCATAGGCAACTGAGTGAGAGAGAACCTACATTTTTATGGTTGTTTGATCAATAGGACTGTGAAGTTCCCAAATGTAAGAGGACTCCGTGGTATCTACATTTACAGAAATCCATTCAGCTGTATTTTGTGGCTTTTGGCGAATGCGTTCTAATGATCTAAAGTCGCAAAGTTGCTACTGCCTGTAAACACAGTCCAGTTCAAAGTGAATGACGGCAGGCCCGTGTGGTAAATGGCTCATTTGCATATAGGCCTACTGTAGCTCTGAGGGCAATGGTGCACCGTTCTGCGTAGACTCCGGTCCTGGACAAGACAGATATTTGTATAAAGTTTACCATACAGCAGTGTGTATTAATTGTCCAAACGCATGGCCACTTTCCCACTCTATATTGCTGTAGAATTTTCACAAATGCCTTCCTGTCATTCCCAAACATTCTATGAATTTATGAAAACTTGAAAATGACCATATCTAGGTGCTCGCTTGTAAGAAAATGTATATGGACAGATTAAAAAAAAAAAAAAAAAAAAGTATCCCCTTTTCTCCCCAATTTTCATGGTATACAATCGCTAGTAATTACTATCTTGTCTCATCGCTACAACTCCCATACGGGCTCGGGAGAGACGAAGGTCGAAAGCCATGCGTCCTCCGAAGCACAACCCAACCAAGCCGCACTGCTTCTTTAACACAGCGCGCCTCCAACCCGGAAGTCAGCCACACCAATGTGTCGGAGGAAACACCGTGCACCTGGCCCCCTTGGTTAGTGCGCACTGCGCCCGGCCCGCCACAGGAGTCGCTGGAGCGCGATGAGACAAGGATATCCCTACCGGCCAAACCCTCCCTAACCCGGACGACGCTAGCCCAATTGTGCGTCGCCCCACGGACCTCCCGGTCGCGGCCGGTTGCGGCAGAGCCTGGGCGCGAACCCAGAGACTCTGGTGGCGCAGTTAGCACTGCGACGCAGTGCCCTAGACCACTGCGCCACCCGGGAGGCCCATGGACAGATTTGAATAAGATTTCATGTTGCTAAAACGCTGTCAGTTCCACTTCAGTCCTTTAACCTAACTCCTAACCTTAACCCCTAACACTAACCCCGATCCTAGCTAACGTTAGATAGCTAGCTAGCGTTAACCACCTAGCCACTTAGTTAACGTTAGCCAAAATAAATTGGAATTTGTAACATATCATACTTTTTGCAAATTTGTAACATATTGTATGTTTTTCTAATTCATAACATATTGTACATTTTGCAAATTCATAACATATCATACAAATTGGAATTCGTAACATATCATACGAAATGGAGGATGGACATCCACAAATTAATACACACCATATGAATTGTAACATTTCATACTAAATGAAGTGTTACAAATTTACATGCAGAATAATATGAAATGCTCTGTGACCAGGTTGGAAAAAGCCATCTGAATGTCCACCCTCCCCCTTTCTTTCTTTCTTTTTGCATATTGGAGATCTGGGAAGCTGCTTATCAGGGGAGGAAATGGTTGATTTGATGTGGAGCACCACCGGGGGCTTGGAGCTAAGCCCATTCTCTGTCAGGCCTGGGGGTCACACACAGGCATGCATAAGTGCACACATGCACACATATATGTTTGAGCACACATACACACAGAACAATAGCTCTTTCTTGAATAAAACATATTTTTTTAAAGGTTCTTTCAAGGTTACGTGCAGCTGAATCACAGACAACGACACCGACAAAGCTTTTTCTAGCTATGCTAATGTCCTCTGGTCAACATCGCAGCACAAAATACAGTGGATTGTCAAACAGCGCCTTCAGAAAGTATTCATACCCCTTGACTTATACCAAATTTTGTTGCGTTACAGCCTGAATTCAAAATGGATTGAATATTTTTGTTTTCTCCCATCTACGCACAATACTCCATAATCACAAAGTGAACACGTGTTTTCAGAAAGTTTTGCATATTTATTGAAAATGAAATACAAAAATATCTCATTTACATCAGTATTCACAACCCTGAATCAATATATGTTAGAATCATTGGCAGAGATTACAGCTGTGAGTCTTTCTGGGTAAGTCTCTAAGAGTTTTGCACACCTGGATTGTACAATATTTGCACATTATTCTTTATAAACGTTTTCAAGCTCTGTCAAGTTGGTAAATGACCATTGCTAAGACAGCCATTTTCAAGTCTCGCCATAGACTTTCATGCCAATTTCAGTCAAAACTGTAACTAGGCCACTCAGGAACATTCAATATTGTCTTCTAAGCAACTCCAGTGTATATTTGGCCTTGGGTTTTAGGTTATTGTCCTGCTGAAAGGTGAATTTGTCTCCCAGTGTCTGTTGGAAAGCAGATTGAACCAGGTTTTCCGGTAGGACTTTGTCTGTGCTTGAATCTATCCTGTTTTTTTAATCCCCCCCCAAAACTCCCTAATCCTTGCCGATGACAAGCAGACCCATAAAACAAATCAAATCAAATCTAATTGTATTGGTCACATACACGTTTAACAGATGTTATTGTGAGTGTAGCAAAATGCTTGTGTTTTGCGCTCCAACAGTGCAGTAATATCTAACAATTTCACAACAATACACACAAATATAAAGTAAAGGAACTTTATGATTTGATTTAAGAATATATAAATATTTGGACGAGCAATGTCGGAGCGGCATAGACTGAAATTGTAGCGGTCGTCATAGTCGTTCTCCTCCTCAGACGAGGAGGAGCATGGATCGGACCAACACGCAGAGTGGGTAGTGCTCATGATAATTTATTAGATCGAAACTGAACACTAACATGAAACAAAATAACAAAATGAATACAACCGACAACAGTCCCGTGTGGCACGAATACAAACACGGAAACAAACACCCACAAAACACACGTGAAACCCCGGCTGCCTTAGTATGATTCTCAATCAGGGACAACGATTGACAGCTGCCTCTGATTGAGAATCATACCAGGCCGAACACAAAATCCCAACATAGAAAATCACACATAGACAAACTCACCCAACTCACACCCTGACCAACTAAATAAATACAAGACAAAAGAAAACAGGTCAGGAACGTGACAGAAATAGAGTAGAATAGAATATATACATATGAGATGAGTAGTGCCAAATATGCAAACATTATTAAAGTGACTAGTGTTCCAATAATTGAAGTGGCCAGTGATTTCAAGTCTATGTATATAGGGCAGCAGCCTCTAAGGTTGTAGTGGTGACTATTTAACAGTATGATGACCTTGAGATAGAAGCTGTTTTTCAGTCTCTCGGTCAGTACAGGTTTGATGCACCTGTACTGACCTCGCCTTCTGGATGATAACGGAGTGAACAGGCAGTGGCTCGGGTGGTTGTTGTCCTTGATGATCTTTTTGGCCTTCCTGTGACATCGGGTTTTATGTGTAGTTTTAGTGCCTTATTGCAAACAGGATGCATGTAAAGGCTTCTTTCTTTTTACTCTGTCATTTGGGTTACTAACAGTTACTACTACAATGTTGTTGATCCATCCTCAGTTTTCTCCTATCACAGCCATTAAACTCTGTAACTGTTTTAAAGTCACCATTGGCCTCATGGTGAAATCCCTGAGTGGTTTCCTTCCTTTCCGGCAATTGATTTAGGAAGACACCTGTATGTTTGTAGTGACTGAGTGTATTGAAACACCATCTAAAGTGTAATTAATAACTTCACCATTCTCAACGGGATATTCAGTGTCTGCTTTTTTCTTTTTACCCATCTACCAGTAGGTGCCTTTCTTTGCAAGGCATTGGCAAACCTCCCTGGTCTTTGTGGTTGAATCTGTGTTTGAAAATCACTGCTCGATTGAGGGACCTTACAGATCATTTATGTTTGAGGTACAGAGATGAGGTTGTCTTTCAAAAATCAGGTTAAACACTCTTATTGCACACAGAGTGAATCCTTGCAACTTATTATGTGACTTGTTAAGCACATTTTTACTCCTGAACTTATACTGAACAAAAATATAAACACAACATGCAAGAATTACATATAAGGAAATCAGTCAATTGGAATATATTCATTAGGCCCTAATCTATGGATTTCACACTGGGAATATAGATTTACATCTGTTGGTCACAGATACCGTTAAAAAAAGTAGGGGTGTGGATCAGAAATTCAGTCAGGATCTGGTGCGACCACCATTTGCCTCATGCAGCGCGACAGCTCTTTCGCAGCTCTTAGAGTTGATCAGGCTGTTGATTGTGGCCTGTGGAATGTTGTCCCACTCCTCTTCAACGGGTGTGCAAATTTCCTGGATATTGGCGAGAACTGGATCATTCTGTCGTACACGTCGATCCAGAGCATCTCGATCATGCTCAATTGGTGACATGTCTGGTGAGTATACAGGCCATGGAAGAACTGAGACATTTTCAGCTTCCAGGGAAAAGGGGTTGAATACTTATTGACTCAAGACATTTCAGCTTTTCATTTTGAAAAACAGAATTCCACTTTGACATTATGGGCTATTGTGTGTATGCCAGTGACACAAAACCTCAATTGAATCCCATTTTAATTTCAGTCTGTACAAAATGTGGAAAAAGTCAAGGGGTGTGAATACTTTTTGAAGGCACTCTGTGTGTGTGTGTGTGTGTGTGTGTGTGTGTGTGTGTGTGTGTGTGTGTGTGTGTGTGTGTGTGTGTGTGTGTGTGTGTGTGTGTGTGTGTGTGTGTGTGTGTGTTTACAAGAGTGTGTATACAGTGGAAGGGGAATAATGGGAATATTGGTGCCATGGGGTTGAGGTGTGTGTGTGTGTGTGTGTGTGTGTGTGTGTGTGTGTGTGTGTGTGTGTGTGTGTGTGTGTGTGTGTGTGTGTGTGTGTGTGTGTGTGTGTGTGTGTGTGTGTGTGTGTGTGTGTGTGTGTGTGTGTACGTGCATGTGTGCACTTGTGTGTGCAGAAGGGATGTTCGGTGGTAATATTGGTGCCATGGGGCTGGAGTGTCACAGGATGATCCAAGTTGCGGTGACCTCATCCTCATCTTGAGTCCTGTGAACCGTTTTGCCTGCACCGTACGATTCACACACCCCTCGGATAGGCCTCCTCTCCCGGGATAAGGGCCCTTATTTTCCATGCCTGCAGGTTCCAGTGTGGATTCCCAATCCGAAGCCTCCAGGAAAACACATTTACAACATTCCCACAGTGGTGGCCATGGAATTACTCTCTTCCTCTTTTTCTCAAATTCTTCCCCCTTTTTTCTGGGGTCTCTGCCGAGGTTGTTGTCAGATGGTGGTTTGTAAGCAGAGTGATGATTCCCGGTTCGTTTGGTGATGGGCGGTCTGTGTCCCCGCAGACACCACGGCTCGGGGTTTTGTTCCCCGCCAGCCAGCAAACCAACAGTACCCAGCTGTGGAAAAATCTCCCATGAGCCCCCTTACTCTACGGAAGCAATTAAGCATCATGGGTAGTTTGGCGTAATAGACGCTGTCATTACAGATTTCCCAGGTCCCCAATTTTAACGAACAACAACTTTAAAGACGTATGCTTTCATAAGCCCTTTACAATGCCTAAATAGATGCTTTGCTTATGATTTGTAATCAAATGCATAGTATAAAAAGGGTTATAAGAGGTTTGTACATCTGGCACTTTGCCAAATGTGGCATTACCCTCTTCCCACACTTTACATGGCTTATAGTCTTCATAAAGGGTTCATGAATGCTTCAATTATCCTTTAAAGTTGTTGTTTGTTTAATGTGTGACTGCATTAGAAACTTGGAACAATGTGGTCTTTCGCTGTTTCTTCAAGTCATTGCAATCAGTTCATTGCGATCTTCAGTAAGTAACAGAGAAAAAAATTAAGTAACAGATTCAATTATTAATGGTGAACGAGTATATGCTGAGTAGGTATTCAACAATATGTAGAAAAACTGACAATAATTACAGAAACTATGACTTCCTTCCTCCGTAAAGCCACATTTCCCAACTACCGGTGCCTTTGGAAAAAAGCCAATTAAGCCATTTGGTTTCTTTTAATTACAACCAACGCACGTTTACTAGTAACTTAAGCCTCATTTAAAATTTCCTGCCACATCACTTGCTTAATGATTCAAATAAAAGCTCTCTTTTAACAGAAAAACAGAAAGACAGGGTAGAATTTTTGCACAAAAACTGTGTGTGTGTGTGTGTGTGTGTGTGTGTGTGTGTGTGTGTGTGTGTGTGTGTGTGTGTGTGTGTGTGTGTGTGTGTGTGTGTGTGTGTGTGTGTGTGTGTGTGTGTGTGTGTGTGTGTGTGTGTGTGTGTGTGTAACCATTATAGGGAAAATACTCCCAGACATAATGTTGTACTGTAATTAACATGTGGGCCTACATTATTGCACTTCTATGAAAAATGATTAATATTTTTTTATTCATTCACCACACCCAGTCCTTCCTGTTTAACCTACCTGACATGACTACATACAGAAAACGGTGTTTCTCTTGTACCGTATATCATTCATATTTGATTTTCTGACAGACATATTTTCGTGTGAATGAATCAGGTTGGCCTGTTGGAGTTTTATCTATTCAGCTTCAAATGTCTCGGATCCAAATGTCACGTATTGGAAATATGCACTTGTCTGTTGTTTGGGTGACGTGAAATAAACACAGCAGAAAGCAATGTGTCCATTGAGGAAATGAAGTGTCGGAAGCCTAACGTATGAGATCATACAAAAAGAAAAGCATGACAATTGCTGACAGGGTAAAATTCCAGTGGAACTGCAAGTAAAACGAGGTCTCGCTAAAAGGTAGACAAAAAGAGACTGTGGTGAACTCTTTAACAACTTGCAGCTGTTTCTCGCTCACAGTAAGGACATAAAGTTACTCTCCCACACGCACGCACACACACAGAAGTTAATTCCAATTTCCTACTTAACTAAGTGCTGTGGTCATTTCATGAGGAAAAAGCCATCTTGAAAGGGAAGCCACAAAGCAGTTAACATCTCTTGCATGTCAAATAACAACAGTGGTGATATTTGCAGACAGATAGAATTTTGATTGCAGTTGGTGGCACAAATAAACTCTAAAATAAACAATATAACACAATACTATAGAAAGACAACCCAATAGAATACTCACTAGTTATTTGATAGGATAAGAAAACGGAACTGAACTGAAGTCAGAGGGCATTAAAGGGGAATGGAAACACTAAAGCTGTGTTTGAATACTCATACTAACTGTACTATTTGTGATGTAAATTAAGTATATGGTATGCTTATAGTATGCTATTGGTCATAGGATGGTCATAGTATGGATATAGTTAGTATGCCAAAATTTCCCGGATGTTGTACTATATTCGCCAAAATACGAAGTATACAAGCAGTGGACACTATTTCCGTGCTTTTAGGGCCCATAATGCAATTCATCATAAAATGGGCGTGGCTTCACATCGCTTTCAGATTTGAAGAAAATATACAGTAGAAGTCCAACAAGAGCGTATACAATTTCATTGCTTTAACTAATTATGACAAATGTTAACAAAATGTTGAGCAATGAAATAAAGTAATGACTTTTCAAATAAGTTACCTTACATGTTATGTTGGCTGACAATTTGTTAGCTATGCTATCCTTACGAACCACATAGCATATCATTACAGCACTATGTACCGGTATGTTAGCTAGCTACCTAACGTTAGTTGGCTACGAATACATCAAACTTGCCAGAATATTAACTACAGTGGTTCCTCCTTTAAAAGTTGTGAGCTTGCACCTCGGGACTTAGAGGTACCCAGCATCACAGCTTCATTGCTCCAGACCACCACAAGGGTGAGTTAGAGCACTCATTATGCATTTGGGTCCCAAGGTTTTTATATGACCAATCATATCGAGTGGTTCCAATGACGAATTTTGAAGCGAGCCACCCTTGCCTTGTGGCGAAACTTCAACAAGGATGGCTGACAAAACATTACGGTGGAACCAGATGTAAGTTTTTATAATGTCATAACAAGTCAAGCAAAAAATGTACAATTGAGAGGAATATGTTAGTTAATGTAGAGACAAACATGCATATTTTTTTGTCATTAAGTTAATTTACGAAAATTGCTTTTTAGCAAGTTATCTGACTAGCTAACATTAGCCAGCTAGCTAGTGTTAGGATAATTAATTTGTAATTTGTGTTGTTTAATGTTTTAGGGACTCCTGAGAAAACCAGAAAACCAGGCGTCGTCTTGTTAAACAGTGGCTGTAAAGAATCTATCTAGCTAAAGCATTTACTGCATATTGAATGTACAATTGTGTAAGCTTGCCTTGCAATGCAGCTGAAGTAACATCTCTCAGTTCATCACAATTGCGGTGTCTCCTAACCAGCTTTCGGCCCCCAGTTGGCCCGAAGGTTATCTTAAGAGCGGGTGAGGTGGCGATGACGGGATTGGCTTCCTCTTTCCTATCAAAACATACCTGCAGACGAGTGACAAATAGATAAAGAGAGAGCATGATTAAGCCTTGTTTTTTTATTCTAACACGATCAGCCATCTTATCGTCCCACCTTAGCATCCCACGGTAGCGTCCCACCTGGCCAACATCCGGTGAAATTACAGAGCGCGAAATTCAAACTACAGTATTATAAATATTTAACTTTCAGAAAATCACAAGTGTAATACATCAAAATAAAGCTTAACTTCTTGTTAATCCAGCCGCTGTGTCAGATTTCAAAAAGGCTTTAAGGCGAAGCACACCATGCGATTATCTGAGGACAGAGCCCAGCATACAAACACATGAAAAACATATTTCAACCAGGCAGGTGCGACACGAAAGTCAGAAATAGCGATATAATAAATGCCTTACCTTTGATGTTCTTCTTCTGTTGGCACTCGAAAAGGTCCCAGTTACATCACAAATGGTCCTTTTGTTCGATAATGTCCTTTATATCCATAAAAACTCAGTTTAGCTGGCGCGCTTCAGTCAATAATCCACCCAGTTTCCCTCCATCAAAATGCATACAAAATTAATCACAAACATTACTAATAAACTTTTCCAAACAAGTCAAACAACGTTTATAGTCAAACCTTAGGTACCCTAATACGTAAATAAACTATAAAATTTAAGACGGAGAATCGTTATTGTCGTCACCGGAGAAAAATACCAAAGAACGCGCTTGGAAACACTACAGCCAAAATGAGAGCCATCTAGAAAAACTACAATTTCTGGCTCATTTTTCCAAAAACTAGCCTGGAACTCTTTCTAAAGACTGTTGACATCTAGTGGAAGCCCTAGGAACTGCAATCTGGGAGGACTTGGCCTTTTAATTAAAGTGATAGCCATTGAAAATAGAGGTAGGCTGAAATTAATTTTGGGGGGGATGGTTTGTCCTCGGGGTTTTGCCTGCCATTTCAGTTCTGTTATACTCACAGACATAATTTTAACAGTTTTAGAAACTTTAGAATGTTTTCTATCCAAATCGTCTGGGCCTGAGTAACAGGCAGTTTACTTTGGGCACGCTTTTCATCCGGACGTCAAAATACTGCCCCCTACCCAAGAGAGGTTAAATCAGGAGGTGAAATGCAAAACTGACCTTGGATCATTAACTCTGGGACTACTACATCTCTGTCTGTATTTCAATGTAAAGCATCTCTTTAATAATACTTCCTGTTGACCCGACCAAGTGACATCTCACCTATGATCATGCTGTGCCCTCTGTGTCAGCCTATTCAGATGCGAGAGGGGTTCACCAAAACAGCTGATATAACCTAGAGGATTTAGGGAGAAGGGGGGGAGGGATGAAGTGAAGAAGACAGACTGTTATTGTGTGTGTGTGTAATCTCACCTGGTGTCCACACTAAGTGGCTACAGAGTTCTTTATGCTGAAAAACAGACATGAGGACAAACAATAGAAGATAATGTATGTAACGCAGACACAAATCGGAGTGTACCAGAAACATTTAAATATAGAGGGCTATGTGTCTCACCACTTGGTTATTACAAGGCTAACCCCCAGGGAAATCATGACTTGGCAGCAACAGATAGGCCAGTGAAAATGGCTGTGTTTATGTGGTGTAAATCTGAAAATTAGCAGTTGACATCAAGGGTTTTTTAATGAATGCATGTGAGACAGGTTCCATGTACAACAAGACAGGCAGAGAGGAAGAGAGAAAAAGAACACAGAACAGTTTAATTACCTCTGGTTATGGACACTTTTGCCAGCAATAAAGCTTCCACGGACTGTTCCTCGGACAGTGAACATCTGGCAATGTCTACATGTTTGACCCCTTGGTCAGCTTGCTCTCTGAAAATAAAGAAAACAGCTTATTTTTTATAGATATGAAAACAATAACTGAGATATGACTGTTCAATCTAAAGCAGCAGATGTTATTTTTAGGATACGTCAGTACAGCCCAGTGCTGCTTACCTGAGATGCCATCTTCGTAGGTGTCAGCTTTGACTTCTTTTGTGTCGGAAAAAAGTTGCTTTCAGAACAATAATTTTTGATTGAAAATAAAAAAGTTTTGCTCTCGACAAAAAATACACAAATGTACCTCCATAGCATATAACAATTTGCCTGTGAATAACCACACCTTCATACAAACGTGCTGCTGTATGCAGAATTCTTGATGCACAACCGAAGATGCTACCATATCCTGCCATCACGCCCACAAGCGAGCCACTCAGGAGCAGAATGATGACACGTGGAAGAGGGAAAGGAATGCAATGGGAACAGCAATTTGTTGCAAGTTGGGTAGGAGGCCTAATAGCCGAACAATAGACTATTCAACCTTTACTAAAGAATAGCCTAATAGCCGAGCTAGGTGTGAAAGCCCCCCTCCTATCACAGACCATATTTGCCCTAACGACCAAGGGGTAGCTTGCTACTCAATGTAATAAAGTAATTACTTTTCAAATAGGTTACCTTACACGTTATGTTGGCTGACAATTTGTTAACTACGCTGTCCATACAAACCACATAGCATATCATTACAGCAGTATGTACCGGTATGTTAGCTAGCTACCTAACATTAGTAGTTATACATCAAACTGGCCAGTACATTAACTATAGGCTATCTAATTACCCAACGTTTATTGGCTTGATTATTCTTGTCATTCTTAGCTTAGCTAAATGGTATAGTTGTTGTGTGTTCTCAATGGACATTCGGGTGCTTTGTAAATTCGCTCTGGCTATCTATAGGCTGGACAATAGAATGAGTCAAAGTTCACCCAAGGCTGAAAAACAGCTTAAGAATTTTGGTTAAACTGGAACACTAGCGCGAGCCCATAGCAAATTAATGGAATCGAACATTCACAGAGCCTGTTTTGACTGGAGTGATGCTTAGAATTCCATAAAAAATATATCTCTTTTTATTTTACCATTACAGTCTGTTCGTCGAACGAAACTGGAAAAAAACAACTTGTGAAGAAAGTAAACATCCGCACCTCGATGGTGTCAACTGTGCTCATGTCTGCGTAATGAAAAAGTAGGGAAAAAATAATAATGTCAGACTATTTCTGGTCTAGCGATAGATGACAAACGAGCTCGCTACCCAGACTTACATAATTACAAAGTGGAAATTCTCTTGATTAAAATGGTGCCCGTGTAACAGTTTTGCTATCGTCCCTCTCCTCGCCCCTACCTGGGCTCGAACCAGGGACCCTCTGCTCACAGACAACAGCCACCCTCGAATCATCGTTACCCATCGCTCCACAAAAGCCGTGGCCCTTGCAGAGCAAGGGGAACAACTACTTCAAGGTCTCAGATCGAGTGACGTCACCGATTGAAACGCTATTACCGCGCACCTTGCTAACTAGCTAGCCATTTCACACGTTACACCCGACTTGAAAAAAATCGAAATATACACATTGCGAGATATTTGGCGCAATAGACAGACATGCTTCTATTTCCCCCATAGGAAACAATGGGAAGACCGCAGAGTTCCAATATTATTTTGTTGTTTACATTTTGTTGTTTACATTTTATCTATGTGAGCAGGTCTCATTGCCAACAATAGCGAAACAGGCATTGTGACGTTGAACAATAAGCTGGGAATAGAATGTTTGGAAGGCGAGTTGGTGCCACAGTGCTCAATAGAACCAATAGGAGCTGCAGGGTAAAAAATGCAGTAAAATAAGGATTTTGTTTTCGTGATTACTTCAAAATGACGGCAAACAGCTGGGAAATATGGTCATATTATGAAACTGGGCTCCACGGCAGATCATTTAACATTTAAGTCATTTAGCAGACGCTCTTATCCAGAGCGACTTACAAATTGGTGCATTCACCTTATGACATCCAGTGGAACAGCCACTTTACAATAGTGCATCTAAATATTTTAAGGGGGGGGGGGGGTCAGAAGGATTGCTTTATCCTATCCTAGGTATTCCTTAAAGAGGTGGGGTTTCAGGTGTCTCCGGAAGGTGGTGATTGACTCCGCTGTCCTGGCGTCGTGAGGGAGTTTGTTCCACCATTGGGGTGCCAGAGCAGCGAACAGTTTTGACTGGGCTGAGCGGGACCTGTACTTCCTCAGTGGTAGGGAGGCGAGCAGGCCAGAGGTGGATGAACGCAGTGCCCTTGTTTGGGTGTAGGGCCTGATCAGAGCCTGAAGGTACTGAGGTGTCGTTCCCCTCACAGCTCCGTAGGCAAGCACCATGGTCTTGTAGCGGATGCGAGCTTCAACTGGAAGCCAGTGGAGAGAGCGGAGGAGCGGGGTGACGTGAGAGAACTTGGGAAGGTTGAACACCAGACGGGCTGCGGCGTTCTGGATGAGTTGTAGGGGTTAAATGGCACAGGCAGGGAGCCCAGCCAACAGAGAGTTGCAGTAATCCAGACGGGAGATGACAAGTGCCTGGATTAGGACCTGCGCCGCTTCCTGTGTGAGGCAGGGTCGTACTCTGCGGATGTTGTAGAGCATGAACCTACAGGAACGGGCCACCGCCTTGATGTTAGTTGAGAACGACAGGGTGTTGTCCAGGATCACGCCAAGGTTCTTAGCGCTCTGGGAGGAGGACAGAATGGAGTTGTCAACCGTGATGGCGAGATCATGGAACGGGCAGTCCTTCCCCGGGAGGAAGAGCAGCTCCGTCTTGCCGAGGTTCAGCTTGAGGTGGTGATCCGTCATCCACACTGATATGTCTGCCAGACATGCAGAGATGCGATTCGCCACCTGGTCATCAGAAGGGGGAAAGGAGAAGATTAATTGTGTGTCGTCTGCATAGCAATGATAGGAGAGACCATGTGAGGTTATGACAGAGCCAAGTGACTTGGTGTATAGCGAGAATAGGAGAGGGCCTAGAACAGAGCCCTGGGGGACACCAGTGGTGAGAGCACGTGGTGAGGAGACAGATTCTCGCCACGCCACCTGGTACGAGCGACCTGTCAGGTAGGACGCAATCCAAGCGTGGGCCGCGCCGGAGTTGCCCAACTCGGAGAGGGTGGAGAGGAGGATCTGATGGTTCACAGTATCGAAGGCAGCCGATAGGTCTAGAAGGATGAGAGCAGAGGAGAGAGTTAGCTTTAGCAGTGCGGAGCGCCTCCGTGATACAGAGAAGAGCAGTCTCAGTTGAATGACTAGTCTTGAAACCTGACTGATTTGGATCAAGAAGGTCATTCTGAGAGAGATAGCAGGAGAGCTGGCCAAGGACGGCACGTTCAAGAGTTTTGGAGAGAAAAGAAAGAAGGGATACTGGTCTGTAGTTGTTGACATCGCAGGGATCGAGTGTAGGTTTTTTCAGAAGGGGTGCAACTCTCGCTCTCTTGAAGACGGAAGGGACGTAGCCAGCGGTCAAGGATGAGTTGATGAGCGAGGTGAGGTAAGGGAGATGGTCTCCGGAAATGGTCTGGAGAAGAGAGGAGGGGATAGGGTCAAGCGGGCAGGTTGTTGGGCGTCCGGCCGTCACAAGACGCGAGATTTCAGATGCAATGAACTATTTTTTTATCAGAAAATAACGCTGTGTGCCCACCCTACTTTCTACACGGATTACAGAGCACTCTCGTCTGAGTGTACCAGAGCGCAGAATAATTACTTTACGAGCGCTCAACACCCGTTGAATATGGCCGGTGTCAATAAACGCTGGGGGAAAAAGCATCATTAAATTGTTTCCAGCAGCACATTTACAGTCACCAACGCTCTGGTTAACACAAAAACTGCCTTACCAGCTCTGCTAGGGTGAGTAAAATGGTCAGAGTGGTCTCATTTGTGTCTGGAAGTAGCTAGCCAACGTTAGCTTGGGTGCTCGACTGCCATTGTAGGCCAAAATGCTTAAATCAACCCTACTATTAATCAAATTAATTTAGCCAAATTTCTTAAAATCAATCCCATATACTATGTTTTTACAAAAAAGGTTTTAAATTCTCTGGTAATGCCAATATGGAATTCTATCAAATGCTTCTCAAAGATGCCCTTTGGTGGTCAAACTAGCAATAACTTGCAGTAACGGAAGAAATGGCTGAGAATGAAATGACGTGCCAAAGAATGCTGCAGCAGCATGCAGGGTGTGCCGCAGTATGACTTCACTTTTAAAAAGGAGGAACCACTGTATATGCATTCTAACTAACTACCCAATGTTTATTGACTTGATTGTCCCGTCATTCTTATCTTACCTAAGTGGTATAGTCGTTGTGCGTTCTCAATGGACATTCGGGTACTTTCGTAAATTCGCTCTGGCTATCTACTCCGGTTTCAGAGCACCCTCGTCTGAGTGTACCAGAGCGCAGAATAACTGATGAATTTACGAGTGCTCAATACCCGTTGAATATGGCCGGTGTCAGTAAACATAGGCAAATTGTTGCCAGCAGCACAGTTAGTCACCAACGCTCTGGATAACATGAAAACAGCCTAAACAGCTCTGCTAGGGCGAGTAAAATGGTCAGAGTGAGGTGTTCTCTCATTCGTGTCTGGAAGTAGCTAGCAAGCTAGCCAATGTTAGCTTGGGTGCTTGACTGCCATTTTAAGGTCAGAACGCTCTAATCAACCCTACTCCTCGGCCAGAGCGTCCAGTGTGCACTCAGAGTGAAACGCTCTGAATTTACAAACGGACAATGTGACACCGCTTTGAATTTAGAAACGCCCAGAGCACACATTGGCACTCCAGATGTAATTTAAGAACACACCTGGAGTCATAAAATGTCAAGCTAGTAACTTGTTATGCTAACAAGCTAGCCAGAGGTTGCATAGCACCAGCATCAACTTCCGGTAGACAGGTGAATAGCTAGTACGCTCAACTGAAAGGATACCGTTCATTTCCAGTATACTAAAATGAACTGATAGTATATAGTATATACTCATTAAGTATGTAGTATACAGTGTGTTAGTATGGGTATTCAAACACAGTTTAGGATTTAGAATGCCAGCTAACTGTAAATCACCATCTTGGAATTGTTGCGTCACTTATACGAGAGAACATTTTGGAACTCACAAAAATGGCTGAATTTACGAAGAGTAGCTCAGAGTCTGAGAGTAAGTTTATAACAGAGGATGAAATATAGTCAGTTAGTGAGCCAATAAACCTACTGAAGCGGTTCATGTTTGAGCCGATCGTTGCCCCAGATCAACGAGTATGTTCTCGTAACAGTAACAACACAGATATGCCGCCTGAAATACCTCAGCTAGAGGGTCGGCGTAGCAGTGACACAATCTGGTGTGAGTGCAGATCCTGCCGGATAATGGCTAGAGACTATGAGTGTGTGTGTCGTAGAGAGAGGGTGGCAATACAGCACAAAATCCCAGCGGATGGTGGCTGTAGTACATCCAGTCAGAGGTTCCTGCCAGTCTGTCTGGATGGCGATGTATCGGAAGTGTCTCTATTCCTTATGAAGGACTTCCTGGCAGAAGAGGTTACTCGACCAGTCAGCAGCATATATGCCAGTTAAATAATTGCTTAAATTTTGCTTGATTATAAATTGTTTAAAGCTAACATCAGTAGTGGGTAGGTGCTCAATATATATAATAAGTAACCTATAACGATGTTTATCACTCGTGCTGTTTGGCGCGATGGTAACGCATTCACCTTTTGATTAGACAACAGCATCATGATTCGTGAAATCTCATTCTAACCAATAAGGGAGCGTGCTCATTACAAATACATTGTGATTTAGTTTCGGCATCAGACTAACTTTTCTTATGATTTTGTTTTCCAGAGCATACAGGCTGGCTGCTTATCGCCAGTTCACCGTATAGGCACAAGGGAGAATTGGACGAGGTGTCATCCCTGCGTCTGTCGTCTCATCCATAAGGCACGCATACCCAGAAGCAATTGGCATTTACGTAGGGTTTGAGTTTGAATAAAAACAGTTAATTTAGTAAATCTAGCCTGCTGTAATTTTTTTCAAGACAGGCCTAATGCCTGCACCTTATATAAAAAAGAGTATTAGTTAGCTTGTCCACTATAACAACAGGTTCAAACGTAACCAGATAAACTTGCTCTGAAGATATACTTTCAACACGCACTAATCCCGTGTCCCTGTTGCTAGGGTAGAGACTTCTACTAGTTTTGGCTGCCATCTATTAGAAAGGAATGGTAACTACACTGGGCAGCTAGTTGGCCGAGTCAAATGAGACTTTAAATATGCCATTTAACAGACGCCATTATCCAAAGCAGAAAACAGATCATCGAAACAGGATTACAAAAATACATAGTCAATTACAGGGTTAGTAAGGTGTTTTTACAAGTTCCAATGAAACAAGAAGAGGATTCACATGAGAGGCTTGTGATTGTAAGTCATTGCCTCGTGCACAAGACCAATAAACAAAACAGTAGCATCCACAACATTGTGTGTGTGTGTGTGTGTGTGTGTGTGTGTGTGTGTGTGTGTGTGTGTGTGTGTGTGTGTGTGTGTGTGTGTGTGTGTGTGTGTGTGTGTGTGTGTGCTGAATCCTTGGGGGCAAAACTAGGGAGTAAGAGAAAAAAACCTGACTTGAAAGCATCTCCTTGCAATGGAAACTCACAGCAGAAGATATCGGTTTGCAAACTGTCCATTCCTCCCAATTTTTCCACTAATGTACTGCAAAGGAGCTTGTGTGTGTGTGTGTGTGTGTGTGTGTGCGTGCGTACTGTTGATGATGATAGATTTGGTTTACTGAGATCTAGGCAGGAGATGAAGCACTCACACAGCCGCTCTTCCATTGAGGAGAGAGGACAGTGAGTGTAAGGGAGAGCGAGAAAGAGAGACTGCCACACTTGACATGAGGAGAGTGCCATCTAGAGCCCTCCCTGGGACATCGCTGAGCCTTTCATTGACCCAAATGCAATTTCTCTCTCTTAAACCTCTTTCAGACAGAAAACAGTAATACCTAAATGTTTTCAGGAATTCTATGACCTCCATTCACACAGCCTGTTATTGAAGAACAATGGTACAGAGGATGGGGACAATGGACACAAATGAGCCGTCTAGCCAACTCCAGCTCGGTTTTACTCCTTAGTATTGTCTAAATAAGATATAACGTATTTCTCCCTGTCAGAAAAATGGCATAAGTAAAACAAAATACAAAAGTAAAAACAATACAACTGCAGTGTGAGCCAGGAGGGAAGAGGTCCAGGGAGACTGCCTGGTCCCCAGCCTCGTGTGGGTTTGTGGCAGGCAGCTTAGTGGCTCCCCTCCAGCTCCACTGGTGAATGGGGGAAATGAGCTCAGAGTCTACACTACGTTTAGCAAGACTGGATAGGTGTAAACAATATGAAAAGGGTTAAACTTCCACCTTGCCTTCCAATAGCCTAAGTAGAACTTTGGCTCTCCTCCTTTCAGCTACCCAGTTTTTCCAGGTCTGTGATTGCTGCAGTGGCACAGCGCAGTCTGTGGGAAAGGATTAGAGTTAGAGAAAAGGGCTATGAACAGAAATGGAACCAATCCCAACTCCACTTTGGGGACTGACTGTGGAATATTCCTCCATTACAGGAGTAAAGAGAGTTTGTGTGTGTGTGTGTGTGTGAGAAGAAAGCCCACCTCTCCCCTCATTGGCCAGATCAGCTGGACTCAGAGTCCCTGGTCTCAAAGGTGATGCAGTTCACAGGCCCTGCCTTCTCCCCAAGGTGTGGTTTTCAACCCCAACAAGATGTGGTTTTCACCGTCATAGCATCCAGGCACATTCTGTATGCCAAAGCTCCAGTCAGATCCAGGGAAAGTTGATTAACTGTATGTAAAGCAGCATGAGAATCGTCCAATTTGTAAGTCGCTCTGGATAAGAGCGTCTGCTAAATGACTTAAATGTAATGTAAATGTCCCCAAAGCTCAAAGGAGCCATGTATTATATCTGAAGTCTGGGTGTCATCTTTTTTTCACCTTTATTTAACCAGGTAGGCTAGTTGAGAACAAGTTCTCATTTACAACTGCGACCTGGCCAAGATAAAGCAAAGCAGTGCGACACAAACAACAACACAGAGTTACACATGGAATAAACAAGCGCACAGTCAATAACACAATAGGGAAAAAAAGAAAGTCTATATACAGTGTGTGCAAATGGCGTGAGGTGGTAAGGCAATAAATAGGCCATAGTAGCGAAGTAATTACAATTTAGCAAATTAACACTGGAGTGATAGATAAGCAGATGGTGATGTGCAAGTAGAAATACTGGTGTGCAAAAGAGCAGAAAAGTAAATAAAAACAATATGGGGATGAGGTAGGTAGATTGGATGGGCTATGTACAGCTGCAGCGATCGGTTAGCTGCTCGGATAGCTGATGTTTAAAGTTAGTGAGGGAAATATAAGTCTCCAGCTTCAGCAATTTTTGCAATTCGTTCCAGTCATTGGCAGCAGAGAACTGGAAGGAAAGGCGGCCAAAGGAGGTGTTGGTTTTGGGGATGACCAGTGAGATATACCTGCTGGAGCGCGTGCTACGGGTGGGTGTTGTTATCGTGACCAGTGAGCTGAGATAAGGCGGAGCTTTACCTAGCATAGACTTATAGATGACCTGGAGCCAGTGGGTCTGACGACGAATATGTAGCGAGGGCCAGCCGACTAGAGCATACAGGTCGCAGTGGTGGGTGGCTTTGGTGACAAAACAGATGGCACTGATAGAATGCATCCAGTTTGCTGGGTAGAGTTTTGGAAGAGAAACTTAACTTCTACTGCCTCAGAAACCCGGATCCGGGAGCACCCCCCACCCCCCACACACTGTTTAGCATAGCTAGCATAGCTTCACAAGTAGATAGTAGCATCTAAATATCATTAAATCACAAGTCCAAGACACCAGATGAAAGATACAGATCTTGTGAATAAAGCCACCATTTCCGATTTTTAAAATGTTTTACAGGGAAGACACAATATGTAAAGATGTACATCTATTACCTAAAAACACATTAGCATAATCCACCATCTTTTATTTGTCCACCAACACCAGTAGCCATCACCAATTCGGCTAAACTAAGATATTTATAGCCCCTAACCAACAAAAAAACTCATTAGATGACAGTCTGATAACATATTTATGGTATGGGATAGGTTTTGTTAGAAAAATGTGCATATTTCAGGTAGCTGCCATAGGTTACAATTGCACCCACCGTCACAAATGGACTAGAATAATTACAATGAGCAACGTGTTTACCTAACTACTAATCATCAAACATTTCGTAAAAATACACAGCATACACTAATCGAAAGACACAGATCCTGTGAATACAGACAATATTTCAGATTTTCTAAGTGTCTTACAGCGAAAACACAATAAATCGTTATATTAGCATAGCACATAGCACATAGCAGCCCAGCATTGATTCTAGCCAAAGTGAGCGATAAAAGTCAACATCGCCAAAAGATATTAATTTTTTCACTAACCTTCTCAGAATTCTTCCGATGACACTCCTGTAACATCATTTTACAATATACATATACAGTTTGTTCGAAAAGGTGCATATTTAGCCATACAAAACCGTGGTTACACAATGAAAATAGTAGCAAAACAAGCCTGAAAATGTCGGTCGCCATCTTTCAGAGTGATCTAGTTTAATTAATAGCTAATCATATACTTGACTAAAAAATACAGGGTTTACAGGAATCGAAAGACAAATTAGTTCTTAATGCAACCGCTGATTTACATTTTTAAAATTATCCTTACTTTTCAATACAGGGTTCGCCAAGTGAAGCTATACCAAACAAAATGGCGAAATATGCGTTTAAAATATTTCGACAGAAACACGATTTATCATATTAAATATTGCTTACTTTGAGGTGTTCTTCCATCAGATTCTTGGGCAATGTATCCTTTCTATGTTATAAACGTCTTTTGGTCGATAGATGTCCTCTGTCCTTCGAAATGTCCACCACCAACGACCGACACCCCAAAACGTGTCCAAAGTTTCAGAGTGCACAACAAATAAATTCCTCTAAAATCGCACTAAACGGATATAAATTGCTATAAAACTGTTCAAATTAACTACATTATGATGTTTTTAACACCTAAAACGAGTAAAAACATGACCGGAGAAATATTGCTGGTTAGAAAACGATTTGGAACGAGGCAGGTCCGATGCCCTTCACGCTTCAGGCGCACGACGAGAAAGGGCGGTCTCTATACATTTTGGTCTTTTATACTGGCTGTGAATATCCCATCGATTCCATTGAAAGCGTGATGACGTACAGACACCCAGAGGAAGACGTAGGCAGTGTCGGTTTCTTCATAGCATTCACTGTCGCCTTAAAAACAGACCCCAGATCAGAGGTAAAAAAAATTGAAATCTGAACCCTGTCATGAAAAGTGCTGTAGAAATTGTTCTGTACAACTCAGAGACAAAATTTCAACTTCTATAGAAACTAGAAGGTGTTTTCTATCCAATAATAACAATAATATGCATATTGTACGATCAAGAATTTAGCACGAGGCAGTTTAATTTGGAGACACAAATATGCTAATGCGGAACAGCACCCCCTATAGTTCCAAGAGGTTAACTACAATGCCGTTAAAAACTGTTTTGAAACTCATTTCGTAGGGCGACAGAAAATGATATTTGAGAGAGCTATGTTTAATGTGCGCAAACAGGAGCAGGGTGAAACCGCCGACAGCTTTATCACAACTGTTCACAAGCTAGCGGAACAAGGTCAGTTTGGCACACTCAGGGAAGAACTGATCCACGATCAGATTGTAGTGGGAATAAGAAATATCTAACTTTCTGAAAAGTTAGAGATGGATTCACAGCTTACCTTGTCCAAAGCTGTAAACCAGGTTAGGCAGAGTGGGAGTAAAACTGTTTTTAAAAACAACAGGCGATGCTGCGCAGCTCTATGCAAAGTGAAGAGAGTGAGGAAATACGTTTTCATACCGTGCTAAAAAAACGGATGGGAACACAGAACAGAGACAGACGTGGGGAAAACAAATCACAGACAGGGCCAGTAGCTAGCTCAAGCATTTGTCGCAAATGTGGGAAATCTCCTTTCCACAGCTGGAAAGATTTCCCAGCAAATGATGTAGGAATACAGGAAATGTCACAGGAGAGGACTATTTTCAGTGGTCTGTCCAAGCAAATGCATAAGGTCTCAGAGGACAAACAGCAGCTACAGCAGTACAGCATCTTTCTGGGAGATGTCAGGGTAAACAATGCTGGCTGGCACTCAGACATTAAACTCAATAGGGAGGTTGTTTCAATTAAACTAGACACAGGGGCAGCAGTGACAGCAATCCCAACTAGGCTGTATAGCTACAGTAGATATGACCCTTTGCTGCCTACAAACAAAAAACTGTACGGGCCCAGTAATAAGACATTACCAGTGGTAGGGTAGTTCCTGTGTTCCTAGTAGTTCCTGTGTAAAGGCAATGAGTCTCTTCTCCTGGACTGTGATAATTCAGCAGGAAAATATGACATCTGCCTACCTGGTAATGCTGTTGGACTCCCTTCCTGGTGGGAGGAAGCAGCCGCTGTGCTGGTACACTGGAGATGTACCAACTGAGACAGTGGAGTAGTCACAACATTATTGTCTGGAACCTGAAGGCTGCAGATGTAGTGTGTAGACAGCTGGGCTGTGGCTCTACTGTTAAAACACTTCCTGCTCTTACTTTATGGGTTGCATACGTATGTTTTTATTCAGATCTGTCATAATTATAACTGCCTAAAAAACGCCCTATTTCACCTTATAAGGTGACAATAACGGCCATATTTGCTGTATACTTTGGAAGTATCTAAAGGAAATCGCAATGGTGAACTTGATCAAATGTCTTTGAAGGTGTTGGCAGAATTTTTGTTGTTGCAGTATCGGACTGTTTCGGAAAGACCAAAACAATTGCAAATTCTTGTGGACCTGTAAACCCATATAAATGAAAGATACACATTCATTTGTTGTATGGCTACTTCGGGAATATGAACTCAAGTGTCTCAACTTGTCCAGAAAAGGTGAGGAATTTATTCTGTAATGGTTATGATATACTGCATGTATTGTTTATCAATGAAATTTGACATTTCAGTATTCAGACATAGCCTACAAACGTCAATGGAAATTATGAACCGTCGATTGTACCTTTAAACTGCGCATTGGATTGGATCACATAGAACAAAATAGCTCATCTATTTACCAATGGCGACGTACTACTTCTGCCTTCTTGCAATGCAATACTTCAACCACTAGAAACTGTGTGTATGCATGGTCTAAAGCAGTGATCATCAAGCTTTTCTGAGTCAAGATCACTTTGAGTCAAAATGCAGGTCGAGATCTACCGCTCAGATGTTTTTTTTAACATGGCAAAAAAACGTAAGCCTATTCAACATTAACCAATTAAAAACAGTTCTGTAGCAATGAGGTTTATGCATATTTGGTCCAATTATCACTGCATATTAGCTATGCTTGAATTGCCCTGCCAATGTTGTTCTTCTCAGACCATTTTGAAATTCTATTTAAAAATGTAGGTATATGATCACACTGGTAATAGATCGTTTGTTGTATTTTTGCGAGGCACAGCTGAGTGAGCATAATCATTTGCAAAAAATATATATACTGGACTGAAGGCCTGCATCTGATGGTCAGTCTGAAGGGAGGGAGCAATGGTGAGGCTGCCTCTCGCCTGACTCAACATCCCTGCGCTCTCCCTCCCTCCACCGAGAAAAGGGGACACAGTCTTCCAGCTGGAGGCGAAACTCAAGTCGCACTACATTATTTCTGCCTCATGTACCAATTCATGTTGTTAGTCCTAAGACATGAGAAGGTGAAACAGTCCCTGATATTGATAAAGATAAGCCTCTAATAATAACAACGCAAGCTTATCGGAAACACTGCTATACTCATTCATTGCAGCTGCAGTGCTGGTTGTAGCTTGAGTGGAAGTAGGGAGAATGTGCTTTTTATGGCTTATTAAAGTGTTGAAACAAAGTGTTCACAGTGCTGAATAACAACTTTAAGGAATATTTTGTTTTTTAGCATGTTAGACCTCATTTTCCACTTACATTTGGTGTTGAAGCATCATCCAGACAGTTGTTTTGGTAAAAAATCCATTCCTGTGATTTCTTTGGCTGGCTTAGTAACACGTTTTAGGGAAGACCCAGATGCAGACAGTGTCGAAGTAACAAAAGTGTATTACTAGAACAGGGGGCAGGCAAAACGACAGGTCAAGGGCAGGCAGAGGTCAGTAATCCGGGTCAGAGTTCAAAAGGTACAGAACGGCAGGCAGTCTCAGGGTCAGGGCAGGCCGAGGTCAATAATCCATGGTGGTGTGACAAGGTACAGAACGGCAGGCAGGCTCAGGGTCAGGGCAGGCAGAATGGTCAAAACTGGGAAAGCAAGAAAACAGGAACTTGAGAAAAGACAGGAGCAAGGGGAAAAAATGCTGGTCGGCTTGACGAACAAAACGAACTGGCAACAACAGACAGAGAACACAGGTATAAATATACTGGGGATAATGGGGAAGATGGGCGACATCTGGAGAGGGGTAGAAACAATCAAAAAGACAGAGTCTTTTAACAAAACACCTGATGACTCTGATGAACGTTTTCTTTCTAAAATGAGTCAAAGCTCTCAAAATAGCAATATCATCACAATATTATGCAAGGTTCTCTCTGTTGATGATGCCTGCCGTTATTTCAATCCGGATGCAAAGGGTTATACCTGGACCAACAAAACTACTGTATGTGACGAAAATCTATAATAGATTTATTCCTAATTTACCCCTTTTTATTACAATTTGTTATCTATGTAGGTCATCAGTTGGCTCCCTTTTCTGATCATCATTTGATTTCCCTTCAAATCTAAGGGTATTAGAGGATATTGGAAATTAAACAACACATTTTTAAAGATCCTATTTTCATTGGAAGCATTAAATAGCATCGTTAGCCAAAGATATTTTTGCAAGAAAAGACTTGGTCATGGAAGTAGATGTGAATTCTTCAACTATAAAGTCAGAGTTGTAGCCATTAAATGTGCCAAAGAGCTGAAGCACCTGAAGAACCTTAGAGAAAAATATTTGATGAGCAAGCTTGACGGTTTTCTAAAGAAAGATCATCTAATCTCAAGAAGAAGAGTCTGTATTTAAATCTTTACAACTAGAATTAGAACCATTTTACACAGATATGGTGCTTTTGTCAGATGAAGAGCAAAATGGATTGAAGAGGGAGAAACACACACCAATTATTTATTTGCAATTAAAAAGAGAAACTACAAAATAAAATCTATAATGGCACTCAAAATGAATGATGTATTATGCAAAGATCCCAATACAATATCAACATTTGTCAATTCCTTTTATGAAAACCTTTACAACTCACAATTTCATACCAATTAGTTGATTAAATATTGATTACAAATTGAATGCTCTGGTTTATGCCAAAAGATTAAAGAAATGAATAGATACCATTATAAATGAGACTCAAACAGGCTTTATGAAGGGCCGTCACATCATTAACAAAATGAGTTTCGTCTTCGACCTTACACATTTTTCAGATGCAATTGACTCAGATGCTGTTATTATATAACTTCTGTAAAGCCTTTGACACAATTGAATATACATTTTTCTTTCAGTCTCTTAAACTTTTTGGTTTCGGGGATTTTTTTAAATCAAAGTCATTCGCATGTTTTACAAAGATGGAAATAGTTCTGTGATACTAAACCTTAATACATCCAAAAGATGCTCATCCAAGATGGCGTAGCAGTGGGATGTTTTGATTGTCTTGTCCCGTCCCTTGTATATATCGTTTCTGTCTTCGTATACATTTCGTATATTTTTTTATCTCATTTTCCATCTACGGACTGAACCTACTCTCCTGCAATCCACCTCACCCAATGTGGTATGGATCTACTATTTTTTTTATACTTTAGAACCGGAACCTCCTTCAGAAGCTAGCCAGCTAACTAGCTACTAGCTAGTAGTCAGTTAGCCACTGCTAGCGGTCATCACCGTTAACTCGGACATCTGCCAGCCTCAGCCCGGTCAACTCCTGCCAGCCTGCACAGCGCGATATCAACCTAGAGCATATTGGACTGCTTTTTCCCACCATATCTCCGGATTCCTACCGCAAGCTCTGAACCTTTACTACGGATCATCGCAGTTAGCTATCTGCTATCCGAGTGGCTACTCCTGGCTAACGACTCTGTCCTGAAGCAACCACCAGTTAGCCTGGAGCAATCCTCGAACTAGGCTCATCTCCCGGCCAGCCGAAGAGATCCATCAAGCAATTCCTGGGCTTCAATGACCTATTTTGCCAATTGGCCTGGACCCTTTGCTGCAGACAAGGAGCCCCGCCGATCCATCACGACTGGTCTGCCGATGTAACTGTCCGAGGGGGTTTCAACAGGCTCTTCCGTTGCGACGTCCCCCTGAGGACCATCTGCTAGCCTGCTGCTAGCCCTGGCCTACTAGCTGTCTAAATCTCCGTGCCTCCAGCTCGCCTAGCTACTCACTGGACCCTATGACAACTCGGCTACACATGCCTCTCCCTAATGTCAATATGCCTTGTCTATTGCTGTTTTGGTTAGTAATTGTTGTCTTATTTCACCTCCAGAACCTGCTCAATATGCCTTAGCTAGCCCTGTTGTTCCACCCCCCACACATGCGGTGACCGCACCTGGCTTAAATGGTGCCTCTAGAGACAAAACCTCTCTCATCATCACTCAATGCCTAGGCTTACCACCACTGTACTCACATCCTACCATACCCTTGTCTGTACATTATGCCTTGAATCCATTCTTCCGTGCCCAGAAACCTGCTCCTTTTACTCTCTGTTCAAAACGCACTAGACAACCAGATATTTTAGCCTTTAGCCGTAGTCTTATCCTACTCCTCCTCTGTTCCTCTGGTGATGTAGAGGTTAACCCAGGCCGTGCAGCCCCCAGAATCACTCCCATTCCCCAGGCGCTCTCATTTGTTCACTTCTGTAACCGTAAAAGCATTGGTTTCATGCATGTTAACATTAGAAGCCTCTTCCCTAAGTTTGTTTTATTCACTGTCTTAGCACACTCCGCCAACCCGGATGTCCTAGCCGTGTCGGAATCCTGGCTTAGGAAGGCCACCGAAACTCCTGAAATTTCCATCCCTAAGTATAACATTTTCCGACAAGATAGAACTGCCAAAGGGGGTGGTGTTGCAACTACTGCAGTGATAGCCTGCAGAGTTCTGTCACACTATCCAGGTCTGTGCCCAAACAATTCGAGCTATTACTTTTAAAAATCCACCTTTCCAGAAAAAACTCTCTCACCGTTGCCGCTTGTTATAGACCCCCTTCAGCCCCCAGCTGTGCCGTGGACACAATATGTGAATTGATCGCCCCCCATCTATCTTCAGAGTTAGTACTGTTAGGTGACCTAAACTGGGACATGCTTAACACCCCGGCCATCCTACAATCTAAGCTAGATGCCCTCAATCGCACTCAAATTATCAATGAACCTACCAGGTACAACCCTAAATCCGTAAACATGGGCACCCTCTTAGATATGATCCTGACCAACTTGCCCTCTAAATACACCTCTGCTGTCTTCAACCAGGATCTCAGCGATCACTGCCTCACTGCCTGCGTGCGTAATGGGTTCGCGGTCAAACGACCACCCCTCATCACTGGCAAACGCTCCCTAAAACACTGAATCGGGCAGGCCTTTTTAACCGACCTGGCCCTGGTATCCTGAAAGGATATTGACCTCATCCCGTCAGTAGAGGATGCCTGGTTGCTCTTCAAAAGTGCTTTCCTCTCCATCTTAAATAAGCATGCCCCATTCAAAAAATGTAGAACTAAGAACAGATATAGCCCTTGGGTCACCTTAGACTTGACTGCCCTTGACCAGCACAAAAACATCCTGTGGCGTTCTGCATTAGCATCGAACAGCCTCCACGATATGCAACTTTTCAGGGAAGTCAGGAACCAATATACTCAGTCAGTTAGGAAAGCTAAGGCTAGCTTTTTCAAACAAAAATATGCTTCCTGTAGCACTAATTCCAAAAAGTTTTGGGACACTGTAAAGTCCATGGGGAATAAGAGCACCTCCTCCCAGCTGCCCACTGCACTGAGGAAAGGAAACACTGTCACCACCGATAAATCTACGACAATCAATAATTTCAATAAGCCTTTTTCCATGGCCATGCTTTCCATCTCAGCACCCCCTGCAGCAACTTGCCCAACCCCTACTTCTCCACCCAAATCCAAACAGCTGATGTTCTGAAAGAGCTGCAAAATCTGGATCCCAACAAATCAGCTGGACTAGACAATCTGGACCCTCTCTTTCTAAAATTATCCCCCCAAAATCATGCAACCCCTATTACAGGCCTATTCAACCTCTCTTTCGTATCGTCTGAGATCCCCAAAGATTGGAAAGCTGCCGCGGTCATCCCCCTCTTCAAAGGGGGAGACACTATAGACCCAAACTGTTATAGACCTATATCCATCCTGCCCTGCCTTTCTAAAATCCACGAAAGCCAAGTTAATAAAAAGATCACCGACCATTTCGAATCCCACCGTACCTTCTCCACTATGCAATCTGGTTTCCGAGCTGGTTTCCGAGCTGCACCTCAGCCACGCTCAAGGTCCTAAACAGTGTCTTAACCACCATTGATAAAAGACAATACTGTCCAGCCGTCTTCATCAACCTGGCCAAGGCTTTCGACTCTGTCAATCACCGCATTCTTATCGGCAGACTCAATCGCCTTGGCTTCTCAAATAACTGACTCGCCATGTTCACCAACTACTTCTCAGAAAGAGTTCAGTGTGTCAAATCGGTGGGCTTGTTGTCCGGACCTCTGGAGGCCTCTATGGGGGTGCCACAGGGTTCAATTCTCGGGCCGACTCTTTTCTCTGTATATATCAGTGATGTCGCTCATGCTGCTGGTGATTCTCTGATCCACCTCTACACAGACGACACCATTCTGTATACATCTGGCGCTTCTTTGGACACTGTGCTAACAAACCTCCAAACGAGCTTCAACACTCCTTCCGTGGCCTCCAACTGCTTTTAATTACTAGTAAAACTAAGTGCATTCTCTTCAACTGATTGCTGCCCTCACCCTCCCACCCGATTAACATCACTACTCTGGACAGTTCTGACCTAGAATATGTGGACAACTACAAACACCTAGGTGTCTGGTTAGACTGTAAACTCACATTCCTCTCACGTTTTTGAAAATAGGGGTAATATTCTTTCATATTAACAATTTATAACATTGAATGAGTTTTCGATACCTTTCTGAGAGTTTATTTATGTGATCAAAGCCATTCCCAGTGGTCTAATTACACAAATGAAAGCTCATCTTAGCTTTGGTGATGATCACAGAGCTTATCCAGAACTCAGCTTGGAAGGCGTGGGCTTACATGAGAAATCTTGTCTTAACAAATAGATTTTAAAAAAAAAATCCATTCACAGAACCAACTTACGCCTAGAGGAATTGTTTTGGCGAACATGCTTATTCCTGACATTGTCCGGAAAAAAGCTTGGTTGATACAAATATTGTATACCATTCAAATTTAAGGAAGTGCACTTTAAGATTCTACATAAGATATATCCATGTAATTCTATGTTGTCCAAATTTGTTGATATCTGAGTTCTTTGCAAAAAAGGAGAAAATCTTGCACACTTGTTTTTTGGAACATAAGAATTATATTTATTTTCTTACAAATTAAAAAAATTAAAATAAAAAATGGCCAATTTTTCTCTCCAATTTTTCAGTCTTGTCTCATCGCTGCAACTCCCCAACAGGCTCGGGAGGCGAAGGTTGAGTCATGCGTCCTCCGAAACATGACCCGCCAAACCACACATCTTAACACCCACCTGCTTAACCCAGAAGGTAGTCTCACAAATGTGTCAGATGAAGCACTGCTCACCCGAGGTCAGCCTGCAGGCGCCCGGCCCGCCACAAGGAGTTGCTAGAGCGCGATGAGCCAAGTAAAGCCCCCCCGGCCAAACCACCCCCTATCGCCGATGATGCTGGGCCAATTTCGCGCAATCCTGTGGGGCTTCCGATCACGGACGGTTGTGAAACACCCTGGCATCGATCCCGGGTCTGTAGTGATGCCTCTAGCACTGCAATTCAGTGCCTTAGACCGCTGCGCCACTCAGGATGCCGCTATTATTTGCCTTGTTTATATTTGTTAGATATGTTTTATGGAGGGATGTAAGTTGTTGATTGCTGATCATTTTGTATAATGATACAAAAATAAATCTAAATCTAAAATAAATTCAAAAAATTCAAAAGTAGCTACACATATGGTGCAAGACTAGCAGTGCGCGGATGTAGTAGTGACATAGAAATTAGTTACAAGATAAGGGCAACATCGGAAGTAAACACGGTTTGAGTTATACAAATGTATGCTCGTAATAGTGGAAATAGCCAAATGTTTTGATATTGACATGTGTGTATAGCCCACAAAGACATGAGATGGCTGTAGAGTTTCTTGTGGGGACGTTTTGAAGCATTTTTGGGAGGGGTGAGTATGGCCACAACCATTATATGGCTCATGCAAGCAACGAAGCCAGCCCAAAAAATCTCAGGAATGGAACTGTCTGGGTGATGCTTCAACACTAAAAGCAAGTGGAAAATTAGGTCTAATGTGCTAAAAAATGAAATATTCCTTTAAACATGAACATACTCATAAAACAACAGCTTTTTGCTGTATTCGTTGTGTCTCTCTCTATACATGTTTTTTAAATCTAAAGGTTTCAACTTTGCTGTGAAGTTTGTTTTTACAGTAGATTTTTCAAGGAAACTGTGCCGACATGGTGATCTGAGCTATCTGATTGGCCAGCCATGGGCCTATAGGTGCACTTGATTTGCTCTCTGGGCCTGCCGGGTATGCAGAGTTCTACCTTCAGACACATAAAATGGTTGAAAATGGGAACACTTTGCCTTCTCTGCGCTAAGGCTGCTGAATCAAGTGAACCAACCGCGCAAAATGAAAAAATAGGAACACAAGGCTTTATCGTTGTTGTTTTTTTCTGAAATGTTTGGTGATCAACCAGGAATGCCTTGGAGAGCTACCGGTTGGTGACCACCGGTCGAAAGTCTGTGGGAGGATAAGCACATTCTCATGTCAAGTTCAGTTTTTATAAATGCCAGTTTTTGCGTGAAAACTGGCACTCGCATGTTATACAACATTTATAAATTAGGCCCCTAATGACTCCCACCAAGGGAACTACAGGTGTGTTTATGAGATTCACGTTTTTGCTCATAACTTATCCTCTAAAAGTGAGCTACTATCCCTCACAACCTCTCCTCTGTCTGCTTTCACCATCAGACTGGTCGTAGTGCTGCTGACCTTAGCGACGGCTATTTACACCTATCTGTACTTCAAGGCCTACATGAAGCAGAAGCGAGTAGAATGGGTGAGCATGGAGATTTACGCCAATGGCATGGATTCCAGAGCTGAAGCCAGACTGTGAGAGGAGAGAGCAGCCCAGGGGGCAGGGTAGGAGTAGGATGGAGTTGACCCTAGACGCTGATCATAGGTCAGTTTTATGTTTTAAAAATGACAGTCATTTGGTGTATAGAAACATTGTGGAAATCCTAAATGAGAGTTTATTCCTCATTTTAATTCCATAATTTCTGAATTTGTTTATTTATATTATATACTGAACAAAAATATAAATGCAACATGTAAAGTGTTGGTCCCATGTTTCCCAACCCTGGTCCTCAAGTACCCCCAACAATACACATTTTAATTGTAGCCCTGGACAAACACACCTCATTAAACTCATTGAGGGCTTGATGATTGAATCAGGTTTGCTTTTCCAGGGTTACAATAAAAATGTGTACGGTTGAGGGTACTCGAGGACCAGGGTTGGGAAACACTGGATTAGGGCCTAATGAATTTATTTAAATTGACTGATCTCCTTATATGAACTGTAACTCAGTAAAATTGTTCAGTATAGTATCTTGGAGCTCATCAATGAGGAGTGACTGCAACTATCATTCATTCTTCTGTTTTTGTCACCACAGGGACATTGGATTTGGATCATTTTAAAATGCTCAATAATACTCCCCCCCCCCCCCCCCCCTTTGCCCTCAGAACATTCTCAATTCTTTTGGGCATGAACTCTACAAGGTGTCAAAGGTGGTCCACATGGATTCTGGCTCATGTTGACTCCAATGCTTCCCACAGTTGTGTCAAATTGGTTAGATGTTCTTTGGGTGGTGGACCATGGTTGGTGGAAACTGTTGAGCATGAAAAACCCAGCCACGTTGCAGTTCTTGACACAAACCGGCACACCTACCACCATACCCTGTTCAAAGGCTCAAAGGCACTTCAATCTTTTGTCTTGCCCATTCACCCTCTGAATGGCACACATACACAATCCATGTATCAATTGCCAGATTTGTTTTTAACTTCTCTATGATAGGGGGCAGCATTTGGAATTTTGGATGAAAAGCGTGCCCAAATTAAACTGCCTGCTACTCATGCCCAGAAGCTAATATATGCATATTATTAGTAGATGTTGATAGAAAACACTCTGAAGTTTCTAAAACTGTTTGAATCATGTCGGTGACTTATTTGGCAGGCGAAACTCCGAGGACAAACCATTCAGATTTTTCTTTTGGGGGTCACTCTCTTTTCAATGAGTTTTCATTGGGAATCCAGATTTCTAAGGGACCTTCTTGCAGTTCTTATCGCTTCCACTGGATGTCAACAGTCTTTAGAAATTGGTTGAGGTTTTTCCTTTGAGAAATGAAGAAGTAACACTGTTCCGAATTATGCTCGAGGGAAGTGTACTCTTTGTTAGAGGCGCATTACACAGAGGCTCGCTACACTTTGTTTTCCTCCGGTATTGAACACAGATCATCCCGTCTTCAATTTTATCGATTATTTACGTAAAAAAATACCTAAAGTTGTATTACAAAAGTAGTTTGAAATGTTTGGAGAAAGCTTATAGGTAACTTTTGTAGTCATGTTGCGCGAGTTGGAACCGGTGTTTTCCTGGATCAAACGCGCCAAATAAATGGACATTATGGATATATATCGACGGAATTAATCGAACAAAAGGACCATTTGTGATGTTTATGGGACATATTGGAGTGCCAACAGAAGAAGCTCGTCAAAGGTAAGGCATGAATTATATCTTTATTTCTGCGCTTTGTGTCGCGCCTGCCTGGAGGATTGAAATATAATGGTCTGTGTTTGTTTTCTTGGGTGCTATCCTCAGATAATAGCATCGTTTCCTTTCGCCGTAAAGCATTTTTGAAATCTGACACGTTGGCTGGATTCAAAACAAGTGTAGCTTTAATTTAGTATATTATATTGAATGTGTGATTTCATGAAAGTTACATTTTTATAGTAATTTATTTGAATTTGGCGCTCTGTATTTTCAATGGATGTTGGCCAGTTGGGACGCTAGCGTCCCAGAGAGGTATTAACTGTCTCTTCCCGTGCATCTACACTGATTGAAGTGGATTTAACAAGTGACATCAATAAGGAATCATAACTTTCACCCGGATTGACCTGGCCAGTTGATATCATGAAAAAAGCAGGTGTTCTTAATGCTTTGTAAACTCAGTGTAGTTTCTCACACCAATGCTGCTGAGTTCTCTTGCACTGCTAGGTGGTAGAACAGTGTAAACATTCAGCATGTTGTGTTTTACCTGCAGCTGTTGTGCTGAGTAGGTCCGAAACGCTGACAGGTGGACAATCGATGACATTGGACTCAATGGGCAGGTCGTCAACAACCCTCTCGATGTTTCCACCGTCCGCCATTGCTCCCTAATAATAACTTCTCAAGTTTCTTTGCTGGGAGTCTAATGTTACGGAGTGTAGTTGATAGGTAATCGTCTAGCTGGGCTGTTCCCCGGACCCGTATGTAGGGACTTGTACAATGCTTGAACATGGCTATTGAACTTGACATTTGTGTCGGTCTTCATTCTTTAATCTAACATGTCATACAGAAACATCTACTATGAAACAGCACCAGAACTAGGAAACTGAATATCAATTATCAAAACTACATTGACTCTTGTTGGATGTAGTTGTCCAGGTTATCAGGTCCCAGGATCCAATGACTGTTACGATTATTGAAAGGAAATTACTGATATAAGAAATATAGTGGAAACGCTCTAACCCATATCAACACCAATCCAATGCTTTTTGGAAATTTGTGAGAGTGAACGAGTGTATACTTTAGGAGAAAGGAGATATTGGGCCACTGTGTTAAGTTATGTAGCTTGCTGAAATGATAAGGCTCAAATTTAGGGGACAGAGAATGTTGCATTCCCAAATCATTGCTTTTTTATTCGAACAGACTAAATTAATTGCATAGGTGATAGGTTCCACTGTATACCTATTTCTGGTTCAAATAGAGTATAATATTGATAAATATCATGAATAATATAGCGATCACACACATGCACTGGACAAATTAAAAGGTGTCCATCTTCATTGATGTAAATTGACCTATGACTCAGTGGCCATGGTTATTAATAACCTTTTTGAACAGTATTTGAAAGTGTTGGGACTACTCAGCACCTAAGGCCTGCCCGAGAATAAAGCCTCATTCATGGGTTACAAGAGAGAAGACAGACTAGGGTCTAGGACCAACAGTCAGTCTGTGAGATGAGAGTGTGAGTTGGGTGGCTTGACTTGAGGCAGCATTACGGCTCATTGTTTATCTGTGGTAGGTGACTTGACTGTACCGCCGGTTGAAGGTTTCACGTCGGGGGAAGCGGCATGCGGCCATGGCTTATTGCTGCCTGACGACAGCAGAACCATGGACACTGGACGGCGGCCTCTTAAAATAAACAGGGGAGGCCCGGCGGCTCCGTGTGTCACACTGAACGTACTGGACTGTAGGGACCCCCCCAGCTCTGTAAACACCAAAAGGTTGCTCAACAGTGGAACAAGGAACCTGTCAAACATATTGCTTCTTTTCAAAAGTAAATTCTTTATATCATGGCTGTTTGTGTCAAGTTACTCTTTTATCATGCCATTTAACATAATGGATTTTAGTATGGCTGTGTCACATGAAGCAATATCTAAAGTGCAAAACAGAGTCCGATTTAGAAATGGTAGGGTGGGGGGTGGTTGTGTTAGGGGCCTACTCACCGGATTAAGTCACTCATTAGCAAAGCAAACCATTCTGAAGCTCAGTGACCAAACATTTGAGTTGGATGGACTCAGACCTTTCTAAAGGTAAAGAGACAGCCATTTCCTAAACCTCACACTTGGCACAAGTCACTTTATTTTTTTTGCACTGGCTCTATGGACACTCACACATACTACACTGATACTCCAACACACACACACACAGACATATACACACCACAGGAGGTTGGTGGCACCTTCATTTGGGAGGATGGACTCGTGGTAATGGCTGGAGTGGAATGTTATCAAATACCTAAAACACATGGTTTCCATGTGTTTGATGCCATTCCATTCGCGCCATTCCAGCAATTATTATGATCCGTCATCCCCTCAGCAGCCTCCTGTGACACATGCACATGGACATCACACACAGACTTTCACATACGCTGCTGCTACTCTGTTTATTATCTAGCCAGATTGCCTAGTCACTTTTACCCTTACTTACATGTACATATTACCTCAATTATCTCGTACATTGACTCAGTACCGATACTCCTTGTAAATACTAGCTTCATTATTGTCATGTTATTGTGTTACTATCCCCCCCCCCCCCCGCCCCCAAAAAAGTTCTATTTTTGTATTTCTTACTTGGGCATTGTTGGGAAAGGGCTCGTGAGTAAGCATTTCACTTTAAAGTCTACACCTGTTGTATTCAGCGCATGTGACAAATACATTTTGATTTGACTTCAGGCCTGTCTTCCAGGAGAGTTTACTTTAGTCCTACAGCAAGAGGGCAAACACAGATAGACAATGGGAGTAGTGGCTGTATGTGCTACTACAGCCTGCACTAATCCAACTGTTCAACTTCAGACAAAGGCCAGTCTTTGCTTTAAAGCAGGTGCCCACTTGCCTCTAAAGGGGCCTCTATATCCTAACTTCTATCCCCAGACAAAAACCTCACTTAAGAGATTTTAAGGCTTCTTAATTATTTGTGTGTGCGTCGCAGCTGTTTTATGGATTGCCAAAAAAACAGTCCAGCGATCTGATTTTATAATAGAGATGATTTAATACATGTTTTGGTTATGTCACGTTGGGCTAGACTTCAAAGGAGAGGGTCTCCTCACAAGTGTGACTAGGTCGTGCCACGATGAGTTTGGGTGAACCCATCAGAAACACACATTCGGGTTGTTTGTCAATCGGCTCATAATGCAACACGAGCTACCCAGACCAGTCATTAAGATTAGAGAATGAAATAAATGGATTTTTTAGGGACTATACAGATTTTTGGGAGTCAAGGAGGCCGATGGCCAATATATTATGCCGATATTCATGATCATTACATTTTTAAATGTTGCTGACAAATATTCCCAGAGACAGACATTACTGCATTCATTTTCAAATCAATCAATACATTTGACTTTGTTTTTAACAATCTAATTACATAACGATAATATTTTATTTGAATGGTAAGATGGTATCTCTTGATAAAATGGGTAACTCAAGATGGCATAGACCTACTGACAATACAAGTGAATGCATATCAGTGGAGGCTCCTCAGAGGAGGAAGGAAGGAAATTCCTACTCAGTGAATTTCAGAAAAAAAGTTAGGCATTTAATAAAAAATGTTTTTAGATAAAACAATACTAAATTTCACATCACCAAATACCTGATTAAAACACACTATTTTGCAATGAAGGTCAACAGTGGTCTCAATAGCACCTTCTAAAGGTAGCTCCGGGGATTGCTGACTTTGAAAGTTGAGGTGCAAAAAATAATTCGAATTTTTAAAAACATTTCTACACTGTTTTTTCACAGAGGAATCCATATTTATTAACAGAACACAACAATGTTTTATTTTATTTTTTAAAGCTTTCTATCGCTGGAATAGAACTTGCAACCCTTGGAATCAGAGGCGCACGCTTACACCCATCCACAATGCCCTCACTGTTGACGCTTATGACTGGTTTCCATGTCATCCTCCGATGTCCTCAGACATTGATGGACGTCGAATATTTACTTGTATCACTGGTGACCTGGCTGAGAAGAACTGCGTGATGCTTGGCTTGGTTTCTTTTTTGTTGTGCCCCGCAAATTGATTACAATAAATAGCTTTTTTGGTTGATATCACATACCAAGCAAAGTGGAGCTAAGTGGAGATACAAATATCCTGTGTTTTTTTATTTCGCGCATAGATGCATCAGTTGTGTGCATTCATGGATTTCAAAGGAAGCCAGGCTTCCCCACAATATTGGCAAAGAAAAAAATATATTTAATCTCTCTGTTTCATGAATTTAATTAAATTCGCAAGAGGCTGAATGTATCTCACCGGAGAAAGGATCCGAGCAAACGAAACATCACCCCTCTGTCTCAGTATGTGTAGCATATCTATCTGATGCTCTCTGGTCAAAAAGGGCAAACACATTTAGGCAACATGAAAGAGGAGGATGGCATTGGTGTTTCTCTACAAGTAGGGTGAGTCAACATGTTTTCCTACTTGCACCCATGCGAGCATGCACACAGAAATGAATACCATCGATAGCCACATCATATTTAGCTTACGTTGATTGGACTAAATCCTTTTTGGTACCTTTTGGTTGTCACTGTATTCGACTAAGCATAGGTGATTAGATGTTAAAATTTTGAAGTTGAAATGGTGTTGGAATAGTGGAGGCAGCGCCTGTTTTCTTTGCGCCATGCGGTAACTCTCCATGGTTCTAAATCAATAGTTGTTTATTAGTCCGAAAATGCTGGAAACATTATCTTGCTTGACCATGCTGTAGGTCATGTAACTGTTTGTTACTTACAATATGTTGTGGACTTCACCAGATTAATTCTGCCACGGTCTTCCTATTGTCTCGGCCTTAGGCCTATATAACACGGTGTCTAGGCATATGAACTAACAGGTTATAGAGCAAACCACACAATTATCACAACACATAGGTTGTAATATGTTGTTTTGGGGGGCTTGGAAAAGAGCCATCATGTATGGTTGTGTTAGTAACAACCAGAGGATTGCAATGAAACCAACCATGACTGGATAAACATTTGTTTAGTGTGTGTAATTACCACGAACGCTTCGTCCAAAGTTGATTGAGACGGAAATCACGACGCAACCGGTTTACAAATGTTTCGTGTTAGGCTATAAAAATGGATTTTATCAAACAAAACGAACATTCACTGTGTAGTTAGGACACTTGGCATTGCCACCAGAGGAAGATCTTCAATGGTAAGCGATTAAGCAATTTATTTTATTGTTATTTCTGACTTTCGTGACGCTAATGTTTGGTTGGAAAATGCTAGTAATACTTGTGTGTGTGGGGCGCCGTCCTCAGAAAATCGCATGTTTGCTTTTGCAGTAAACCTTTTTGAAATCTGACACAGCGGCTGGATTAATAAGACGTTCATCTTTTAAATTATGTAAGATACATGTATTTACAAGAATGTTTAAAACAACGAATGGTGTATTTAAAATGTTAGCTCTCTGCAGTTTCACCGGATGTTGGCCTGGTGGGACGTTAGCGTCTCCAGCAGGCCACAAATGTGCATGTGTCTGCTCAAACGGTCAGAAACAGACTCCATGAGGGTGGTATGAGGGCCCGACGTCCACAGGTGGGGGTTGTGCTTACAGCCCAACACCGTGCAGGACGTTTGGCATTTGCCAAAGAACACCAAGATTGGCAAATTCGTCACTGGTGCCCTGTGCTCTTCACAGATGATAGCAGGTTCACACTGAGCACATGTGATAGACGTGACAGTCTGGAGACGCCGTGGAGAACGTTCTGCTGCCTGCAACATCCTCCAGCATGACCGGTTTGGCGGTGGGTCAGTCATGGTGTGGGGTGGCATTTCTTTGGGGGGCCGCACAGCCCTCCATGTGCTCGCCAGAGGTAGCCTGACTGCCATTAGGTACCGAGATGAGATCCTCAGACCCCTTGTGAGACCATATGCTGGTGCGGTTGGCCCTGGGTTCCTCCTAATGCAAGACAATGCTAGACCTCATGTGACTGGAGTGTGTCAGCAGTTCATGCAAGAGGAAGCCATTGATGCTATGGACTGGCCCGCCCGTTCCCCAGACCTGAATCCAATTGAGCACATCTGGGACATCATGTCTCGCTCCATCCACCAACGCCACGTTGCACCACAGACTGTCCAGGAGTTGGCGGATGCTTTAGTCCAGGTCTGGGAGGAGATCCCTCAGGAGACCATCCGCCACCTCATCAGGAGCATGCCCAGGCGTTGTAGGGAGGTCATACAAGCACGTGGAGGCCACACACACTACTGAGCCTCATTTTGACTTGTTTTAAGGACATTACATCAAAGTTGGATCAGCCTGTAGTGTGGTTTTCCACTTTAATTTTGAGTGTGACTCCAAATCCAGACCTCCATGGGTTGATAAATTTGATTTCCATTGATAATTTTTGTGTGATTTTGTTGTCAGCACATTCAACTATGTAAAGAAAAAAGCATTTAATAAGAATATTTCATTCATTTAGATCTAGGATGTGTTATTTTAGTGTTCCCTTTATTTTTTTGAGCACTGTATATGTCTTGTTCGATTAAGTTCATTTTTATATCCAAAAACCTCAGTTTACATTGGCGCCATGTTCAGAAATGCCTCCAAAATATCCGGAGAAATTGCAGAGAGCCACGTCAAATAACAGAAATACTCATCATAAACTTTGATGAAAGATACATGTTTTACATAGAATTAAAGATACACTTGTTCTTAATGCAACCGCTGTGTCAGATTTCAAAAAGCTTTACGGCAAAACACAATATTCAATCATCTGAAAACAGCGTTCAGCCACAAAAGCAAGCCATACAGTTACCCGCCAAATTGTGCAGTCAACAAAACTCATAAAAAGCATTATAAATCTTCACTTACCTTTGCTGATCTTCGTCGGAATGCACTCCCACTTCCACAAGAAATGTTTGTTTTGTTCGGTAATGTCCATAATTTATGTCCAAATAGCTATTTTTTGTAGCGTGTTTGGTAAACAAATCCAACTTCAGGAAGCGCGTTCACTAAAAGCTGACGAAATGTCCAAAAGTTCCGTAACAGTCAGTAGAAACATGTCAAACGATGTATTGAATCAATCTTTAGAATGTTTTTAACATAAATCTTGAATAACGTTCCAACCGGAGAATGACATTGACTTCAGATGAGCGATGGAACAGAGCTCCCTCTCATGTGAACACGCATGGTCAAAGAATGGTCAGGTCATAGCAGACCTGACTAATTCCCCTCTCATTCGGCCCCCCTTCACAGTAGAGGCATCAGACAATCAGAATTGCAGCGGAGTCCACAGCACAGTGGTCCTGGCCTCCAAGCATCTCGATCGTGTCACTGAATACCGTCAAGTTTCCATGGACAAAGGCCAGCCAAAGTTCAGTCAGTGGATCTTCGTACATTGTTCGCAGGACAACAGGGCATTTGTCTTCGGAAATAAAAAAGGATTTCAATGGCACATACATTTTCAGCACTCTTTCTAGAGCAGGGAGCATGGACATCCAGCGAACATTGCTGTGTCCTAAAATGTTATGGTACTCCTGGCCAACAAACTCACAAAAGCCCTTCAGTCTTTCTACTCTGACGGTGAAAATATGAACATATTCAAATATCTTTGCGAGCAGATACTCAACATCATATCATGTTCTGGTCGTGTTATGAATGATGTGGGCAGGAAAACCTAAGCCAATCACCTCCCGCTGCAGAGCATTTTTAACTTTGGTATGGACATTGACTCTCCCCAGCCTATTCAGTCCTCCAAAGTTGGTATTTGTTGTCGGCAGAGAATGTTTTCCAGGTTACATTTTTGGATGACTACCGGGACCTCAGCTGCAATTTCCTCTGCTGTTTCTCCATTCAATTCAACAAAATCAAGCAGTTTTGTTTCCACAAATGTGCTGCAATCATATATCTTACAATATCTGACTACTATTGGCAGCAGCTTTACATGTCCATGATTGGACGCATCAATGGACAGGGACACACATTCAACCTGGTCTAGGTCCTGTGTTACCAAAGTAGTTGCCCATGTTACTAACACGTTACTCACTATGGCGTCACATTTTGTCCTAGCACATGTAAACTTTTGCTCATAAAGCTTCCGTGTCAGTTGTGCTGTGCAGTCCATAGATATGTAACTATGATTGTGTCGCATAGTGTGGTATGCAAAGACACCCTCCCGCACAGCTACACCATATTCTTCTTGGGAAGGCTCTACCTTCTTGAAGAATGTGGTGACAGAGGGCATACCAACACTGGCAATCAGAGAGGCTTTATGCTTTTTCGTCTGCTGATGTTCTACCACTGCCGTTCTTCCCCGGCTGCCAATTGAAAGAGAGGATGCAGTGAACCATTCTATCGTCTTGACCTGAGCGTATTAAATGGAAATTCTCTCATCATGTTTATCATAAAAAGTGCATTTCCGTTTCTTAGAAAGAGCCATTGTATCTCCTCTGTCTGCTCTTCTTCACTCTCCTTGTGCCACTCTTAATTACTCTCTTAACTTTCTATTCTCCTCCAATCTTTCTCCTCTTTCCTTCACTCGTCTTCCTTTCCTTCTCTCCACCTTTCCACCTCACTCTTCTACACTCTCCTTGGATCACTCTTTTTACTCCCTCAAATTGTTCCTTCTCCTTCCTCTCCAATCTGTATTAATAAATAGCATGCTATTAGATAACCAAAGTATTTTAACAGATTCCCATTGCTTGCCTCATGTTTGTATTTTATCTCAAAAACATTGTTTGGAATTATAAATTGGCAGGCTCTGTAATCATATCTTTACCTTTCCTCCTCTGTCTCCTTCCCTCTTCTTCCTATCCAGTCTTCCTCATCTCCTTCCTCTCCACTGCTTATGTTATCCATGAACATTTCTAAATATATTTTCACACTACTTATTATAATGCCAAACCACTAAAATTGTAATCTCCAAAAATATTCTCTGAATTAATTGCGAAATCATTTCATATAATGATATTTTCAAAATAGCCCATCCACTGCATGTTTACATGTGAACGTTTTTTAACCTAGCTTCTACTGCCTCTGAAACCCGGATCCGGGATCCCCCCCCACACACTGATTAGCATAGCTAGCATAGCTTCACAATTAAATAGTAGCATCTAAATATCATTAAATCACAAGTCCAAGACACCAGATGAAAGATACAGATCTTGTGAATAACCCCATCATTTCTGTTTTTTAAAATGTTGTACAGGGAAGACACAATATGTAAATCTATTAGCTAACCACGTTAGCAAAATACACCATTTTTCCTTTGTCCACCATTTTCTCTCTCCACCAGTAGCTATCACCAATTCGGCTAAACTAAGATATTGATAGCCACTAACCAAGAAAAAACCTCCTCAGATGACAGTCTGATAACATATTTATGGTATAGGATAGGTTTTGTTAGAAAAATGTGTATATTTCAGGTAGAAATCACAGTTTACAATTGCACCCACAGTCACAACTGGACTAGAATTACTAGAGAGAGCAACGTGTATGACCAATTTACTCATCATAAAACATTTCATAAAAATAGACAAAGCATAGCAATGGAAAGACACAGATCTTGTGATTTCAGACAATATTTCAGATTTTCTAAGCGTTTTACAGCGAAAACACAATAAATCGATAAGTTAGCATACCACATGTGCAAACAATACCAGAGCATCAATTCAAGCCAAAGAGAGCATAACGTAGCATAACGTAATCATCGCCAAAAGATATTAATTTTTTCACTAACCTTCTCAGAATTCTTCCGTTGACACTCCTGTAACATCATATTACAACATACATATATTGTTTGTTCGAAAATGTGGATATTTAGCCATAAAAAACCGTGGTTATACAATGACGATGGTAGCAAAACCAGCATGGAAAAGTCGGTCGCCATCTTTCAGAGTGATCTAGTTTAACCTCTACCGAGTACCTAACCCGGATTCGGGAGCACCCCCCACCCCCCCCCCACACTGATTAGCATCGCTAGCATAGCGTCACAATTAAATAGTAGCATCTAAATATCATTAAATCACAAGTCCAAGACACCCAATGAAAGACACAGATCTTGTGAATAAAGCCACCATTTCAGATTTTTAAAATGTTTTACAGGGAAGACACAATATGTAAATCTATTAGCTAAACACGTTAGCAAAAGACACCATTTTTTTACTCCAACAGTTTTTTCCTGCGTCAGTAGCTATCACTAATTCGACTAAATGAAAATATATATAGCCACTAACCAACAAACAAATTCATAAGATGACAGTCTGATAACATATTTATGGTATAGCATAGTTTATTTTTTTTAAATGTGCATTTTTCAGGTATAAATCACAGTTCTACATTGCAGCTGCAATCTGATATAGTGCTGATGCAGCCAGAACAATTACAGAGACCAACTTCATATAACTAATTACTTGTCTTAAAACATTTCAGAAAAAATACACAGCGTACAGATATTGAAAGCCCAACATCTGGTGAATCCAAACAATATTTCAGATTTATTAAATGTTTTATAGCGAAAACAAAATGTAGCGCTAAATTAGCATAGCCACGCCAGCCAGAACCAGCTGGGCGCGCCCGACCAGTTCACATGCACGACAGATATATGAAATAACATCGTAAATTGGGTCTTACTATTGCTGATCTTTCATCAGAATGTTGATAAAGGTGTCCTTAGTCCTGATGAGTCGTTCAATCCATTCACAATGGCAACTTTCCCTCTTCATTTAGCGTAGGTACTGGTCGACTAGCACGGTTCTGTCCAAAGTTAAAAAACTCACAGAACGGAACACGGCAAAACTCCCGAAAAAATTCAAATAATCTGATTAAACTGTACTGAAAAAACATACATTAAGATGATATGGTCACATGTATCAAACAAACTTTGAGACGGAGATAGTTTTCATCCGTAACCGCAGCATAACAAAAGACAATTGCGCCTCTAAAACGCGCGTTTCAGAAAACCGGAAGTTGTCGGTCACGCTAAAGAAATAGGTCTTATTTCACGTCAGTACAAGATAAACAAAAAATTTCTCCTCTGACGTCTTCCTGACACCCAGAGGAAGATGAATGAAGTGTGTTTCGGGTCATAGGTGGCGTGACCATATATAGGCAGAGCGTTGAAGCGAGCATACACATCTTGCAATCTTCTTCTTGCTCAGGGAAAGTGCTGTCAAATGACTTGTGTTTCACTCAGAGACAAAATTGAAACGGTTTTAGAAACCATAGCTTGTTTTCTATCCAATGGTATATGGTTATATGCATATAGTAACAGCAATAATTGAATAAGAGGCAGTTTAATCTGTAGAGGCAATTATGCTAATGCGAAAACAGCACCCCCTGTATTCTCAAGAAGTTAATCAATAGCTAATCATATACTTGACTAAAAAATACAGGCTTGACAGGAATCGAAAGACAAATTAGTTCTTAATGCAATCGCTGATTTACATTTCTAAAATTATCCTTACTGTGCAATACAGAGTTCGCCAAGCGAAGCTATAGCAAACAAAATGGCGGATTATGCGTTTAAAATATTTCGACAGAACAACGATTTATCATATTAAATATTTCTTACTATGAGGTGATTTTCCATCAGATTCTTGGGCAATGCATCCTTTCTTGGGGCTAATCTTCTTTTGGTCGAAAGATGTCCTCTGTCCGTCGAAATGACCACTAACGTTCGACCGGGACCCATAAACGTGCCCGGTGCTTGAAAGTGCATAACAAAGCAATGCCTCAAAATCGCACTAAACGGATATAAATTGCTATAAAACGGTTTAAATTAACTACGTTATGATGTTTCTAACTCCTATATCGAATTAAATTACAGACGGATACATTTCACGTTGATAACCGAGCCTTTGAAAATGGCATCCGGAGGTCCCTTCCTGCGTAAAGGCGAGCGTCGAAAGGGGGGCTACCCTCACTCCTTGGTCTTTTATAACCTCTGAGAGCTACGTAGAAGGCCCATTCCACTTCTCATTGGTTACTGACATCCAGGGGAAGGCGGGTGCAGTTCGTGTCATTCCATAGGATACACAGAGACCTTAAAAACTGATCTGAAACCTGAGCTTCGCTCTCAGACCTTTCACTGTCTGTCATGGATTTCGCTGTAGAAAGTGTTCTGGGTAACCCACAGACATAATTCCAACATTGTATGAAACTAGAAAGTGTTTTCTATCCAATAGAATTAATAATATGCATATTGCACGAGCAAGAATTGAGTACTAGGCAGTTTAATTTGGAGACGACAAAATGCTAATTCAGAACAGCACCCCCTGTAATTGCAAGAAGCTAGCTACCATAACAGTAGCTAGCTAACCTAGCTAGTTAAAACCTGTTAGGCGGGCTGTCCCGATGTCGGTACACTTATGACAACATCCAGCTCTATTGCAGGGCGCGAAATTCAAAATCTATTTTTTAAAAATATTTAACTTTCACACATTAACAAGTCCAATACAGCATTTGAAAGATAAACATCTTGTCAATCCAGCCAACATGTTCGATTTTTTAAATGTTTTACAGAGAAAACACCACATATATTTATGTTAGCTCACCACCAAATAAAAAAGTGGACAGACATGTAGCAGCAGCACAAGTATGATTCAAGTAGGATGCACAAGCCAACCTAACTAACCTAGAACCAACCTAAACAACCTAGAAAAAACTACCTCAGATGACAGTCCTATAACATGCTACACAATAAATCTATGTTTTGTTCATAAAATGTGCATATTTTAGCTATAAATCAGTTTTACATTACTGCTCCCATCATAGCTACATCATAGCTACAGTCAGAAATCGCACGGGAGTAGCCAGAGAAAATAGACACCAACGTCAACTACTAATTACACCTCATAAAACATTTCAGAAAAACATATGGTGGATAGCTAATGAAAGACAAAGATCGTGTGAATAGAGCCAATATTTCCGATTTTTGAAGTGTTTTATAGCGAAAACACAATATATCGTTATATTAGCTTACAACATTAGCTAGCATACGGCAGCATTGATTCTAGTCAAACGCTAGCATAGCACAGTTCGACAGATATATGAAAAAGCATCCCAAATTGGGTCCTTATCTTTGTTGATATTCCATCAGAATGTTGTAACGGGGTCCATTGTCCAGTACAGTCTTTAGTTGGGTTCCAGAACGAACTATTTCCCTCTTGGGTTAGCAAGCATAATGGCCGTGCGGCGCTAATCTCTCTTTCTTCAAAAAATTATTCCGTCGCATCACGTCTAAAGTCCAGAATAAATTGCAATAATATAATTAAAGTATATTGAAAAAACATACTTTAGGATGATTTTGTGACATGTATCAAATAATATCGTAGCCAGAGGTCATATTCACCTTTAACGAGCGTATTCCAGGAGCCGAGTCCAGGTTCTACCTCGCGCCCAGATTTTTTTTTTAACTGCGCAGGTCTCACTAGAAGATGTTGTGTTCAGCCCCTGGAAGAGATATGACTGCTTTTTTCTCTCACTTCCGCATTACACCCAGATGAAGGCGTGTGACGTGTTTCTACGGTCCTAAGTGACATGACCTTTTATAGACAAGGTCTTAAAGAGAGACATCGCATTTTGGAAATCTCAATTCAGGATAGGAAATGGGCTGTAAAAATAGTTCTGTTCAACATAGAGAAATAATTCAAACGTTTTTAGAAACTATAGACTGTTTTCTATCCAATAGTAGTAAATATATGCATATTGTAAGATCAAAAATTTCTTAAGAGGCCGTTTGAAAATGTGCGCATATTTTCCAGTTTTTTCAATATTCACCCTGCAGCCAGAAGAGGTTCTTAGTCTACATAGCTAACGTTAGCTAGCATAACCTATATAAAACCTTATAGAGCAGATCATCTATCTATATAATAAATTGTGACATTATAACATCACTAGCTAGTATCTCAAACGATTGTAATTTACCCGGCTTGAAAAGACGTTTGTGGTGATGTTGTGGATTCACTTGATACTTGCTAGCTTCTGGCCGAGTTTTCCACAGCAGTTTTCCCTAAAACTATCGCAAGCAAGTAGTTAGTAGAAGAAGAGTGAGTGAAGCTGCTATAGAGAGCAGCTCCCTCTGTTGGCCTAAACAAGAACAACACGACTGCGACGTCAACCCGTAGGCTCTGCTGCCCGGTCTTTCTTGCCAAGTAAAATATTTCACGTTGCGGTCTGTTTTTTACGCACAGTTAAAAACGGGGACAGCTCCAGCCGGGGACAGGCCACCAAAAACGGGGATTGTCCCCGGAAAACGGGGACGTCTGGTCAGCTCAAAGGCAATGACATTTGCTATCAAGCCATAAACGTGCATAATATCTAACAAGGGGAGCGAGGGTAGGAAAAATTATAAAACGCTGATCCACACTGAATGACTCATCTGCCCTAATATGCTGACCAGACCAGACACGTCGCGTGCGGGAGCAAAATAAATTTAGAAATCCATGTTATTCAATTATTGCACCCACACTGCTCGCGTGCGCCAACGAGCGTCTGCGACGCCAAGGGCTAAAATAGAACTCATTCCTATTTCTGGCAGATTGCGCTGCAAGTCCTGCCTCTCCCATCTCCTCATTGGTTTATAGAAGCAGGTACCCACGTGCCATCTCCTCATTGGTTATACCCACGTGGGTGATAGATAGACAACTGGTTGGCCGGTAGTCGTGGTAATACAATGAAAGTTTAGATGCGATCACCATATAATTTAAACGATGAAAAAGCCTGGAAGGAGGAGAGATGACTAGAAACAAAATAAATGTATGTACGATAGCGCACGATGGCGCAAGTGCGCAGCCGGTTTGGGCAAGGTGTAGTGCGAACGTGTGTCAGCTGCTTCTGATCTGCAGCTTTCTTGGTCTAATTATGTTGGTAACCAGTTTATAATAGCAAAAATACACCCTGGTGGTTTGTGGTATATGGCCAATATGCCATGACCAACGGCTGGATACAGCTGTTAATCGATAGAGAAGGGAGAGGCTAGACGGACACGCCTGGGGCCCAAATCGATGACGTTTGTTGCGCAAAGAGTCGAGATGAACGGATGCGTTTCAGTCAGTTCAGTCAGTCATCTTTTAGTTTATGCTTGTGGCCAGAAACTTCAGCAAGAATTTGAAACGTGTCTGCCGAAACTGGGATTTGGGAGTGTTCTGAATCTTTCAGTTATCAGTGATTATACTTTCTTTTGTAAGAAAATGTTAAACGTTAATGCCGCGGGCCTCCCGGGTGGCGCAGTGGTCTAGTGCACCAGAGTCTCTGGGTTCGCGCCCAGGCTCTGTCGCAGCCGGCCGCGACCGGGAGGTCCGTGGGGCCATGGGGCGATGCACAATTGGCCTAGCGTCGTCCGGGTTGGGGAGGGATATCCTTGTCGCATCGCGCTCCAGCGACTCCTGTGGCGGGCCGGGCCGGGAGCCAGGTGCACGGTGTTTCCTCCGACACATTGGTGCGGCTTCTGGGTTGGAGGCACGCTGTGTTAAGAAGCAGTGCGGCTTGGTTGGGTTGTGCTTCGGAGGACGCGTGGCTTTCGACCTTCGTCTCTCCCGAGCCCGTACGGGAGTTGTAGCGATGAGACAAGATAGTAATTACTGGCGATTGGATACCACGAAAATTGGGGAGAAAAGGTGATTATTTTTTTAAACGTTAAAACCTTAAATTATCACCTGGCCTGATATTGCCTACACTACCGAGCTACTTCACTCTCCATACTGCTGCAAGAGGGAGCGAAAGACACTGCCCAGTGTTGTAGGCATGCAGCATAAACTCTCCCAATTGAGCAGTGTAGACTGTATCAGGGTGACCTCCAGATGGTTACTATAAATATTACAAGTTATTTCTTGTGTAGGCTGCTATCCTACTCAATATAAAATCAAGTGGGATGGAACAATTTGGAGATAGTGACCAATACTACACATTATTTATTCCTCTCCCATCAAAATAAACATCCCTTTATTTTACAAGTTTTAACTAGCACCAAGCTGCTGTTGTTGCCAGCTGGGCCTGGGAAAGGATCATCAGGATGACAGCCTGAACCGAATCCATTAGTCTTCACACTCGACATGCATCATCAATTTGGGCACCAGGTGTGTCTGTATAACCTATCCCGATTGAGAAGGGCCAAGACTATAAAAGGCCAATATCGGTCATTCTTTTTCATCCTAATGTTAGCAAAGAGTCTACAGTATACCCCAAACCATACTCAATCACAGACCCTCCTTGCTTATTGTGTAATAAGTTTGTAGTTTAATGAAAATAATCAAAAGGACATTCATTTATTTTATTTAAATACAACCATTTCACTCCACAACAAAAATGATACTCATTTGTGAACTGATACAGACTCAAAATATACATAACTGTGAGTATGAAACAAATAGGACCATTTACACTATAAACTTTATTAAAAATACATGGAAATACTAAGCGTTCCTTAAATGGGCTTTGCTTTGTAGGAAATTCAGTAAAAAGTACACCACTCGGTCTAAGACACTGCATCTCAGGGCAAGAGGCATCACTGCAGTATCTGATTCAAATCCAGGCTGCTTCACATCCGGCAGTGATTGGGAGTCCCATAGGGCGGTACACAATTGGCCCAGCGCGTCCGGATTTGGCCGGGGTAGGCCATCATTGTAAATAAGAATTTGTTCTAGTTAAATAAAAGGTTAAATTTCATATATATATATATATATATATATATATATATATATATATTCCTTTTGGTAAGACTTAAGATTAAATTGCCCAAGCACTAAATGTATCTTAATACCCTAGCAAATGCTCTTACTAAAGAAATTACAGTGTTACTACACAGGTTAAAATAGCACACATTATTTTAAAGTGTTAATTATTTTGCAGTACAATGTTATGTACATTTGATGTGCTAGCTAATAATACTGATATGAAATTATGGATTAAAATATGTATACAGTATTACTTGTTTACACTTGTGTAAGAAGGTAAATAACTATTTAAAACTATTTAAATGTAATAAACGTGCAGTGTGGTTCTGTATCCAATTGAAGTGACCGTTTTGGCTTCGTAAGTGAAACAAGTTCAGCACAAATGTTATTTTCAGCATGGACAAATAGACATGTTAGTGTAACATGTTGTGTTAGGGACTTAGACTGTGATCCAATTATTATTATTTTTTTCATCTTCACATTTTCATTCATTAACCGTATATTCTAGTGCAATTTCACCAGCATAGTATGGCTTCATCTTATAAATCATTGCTTATTAATCTTAATAAAAACATCTATGTAAATTAAACTCCATAAAACATGTCATATTCACTAGGTGGGGATACGTTTTTTCGAAAACCAATTCAGATGAAAGAGCAATCATGTTATGAACTCTGAAACCACAAAGTTTCCACATGCAATTTGGGCAGTGTCTACAAATTGTCATCATAAAAACACAAGTGACAACTTCAAAAGTTTTAGAACACCTACTCATTCAAAGGTTTTTCTTTATTTTACTATTTTCTACATTGTAGAATAATAGTAAAGACATGAAATAACACATACGGAATCATGTAGTAACCCAACATTTGTAAACAACTAAATATATTTTATATTTCGAGATTCTTCAAATAGCCACCCTTTGCCTTGACAGCTTTGCACACAGTTGGCATTCTCTAAACCAGCTTCATAAGGTAGTCACCTGGAATGCATTTAAATTAACACGTGCTTTCCTAAAAGTTAATTTGTGAAATTTCTTTCCTTCTTAATGCGTTTGAGCCAATCAGTTGTGTTGTGACAAGGTAGGGGGGTATATAGAAGATAGCCCTATTTGGTTAAATACCAAGTCCATATCATGGCAAGAACAGCTCAAATAAGCAAAGAGAAACGACAGTCCATCATGACTTTAAGACATTGTCAGTCAATACGGAAAATTTCAAGAACTTTGAAAGTTTCAAGGGCAGTCGCAAAAACCATCAAGCCCTTTGAGGAAACTGGCTCTTATGAGGACCGCCACAGGAATGGAAGGATAAGTTACCTTTGCTGCAGAGGATCAGTTAATTCGAGTTACCAGCCTCAGAAATTGCAGCCCAAATAAAATGTTTCAGAGTTTAAGTAACAGACACATCTCAACATCAACTGTTCAGAGGAGACTGTGTGAATCCGACCTTCATGATTGAATTGCTGCAAAGAAACCACTACTAAAGGACATCAATAAGAAGAAGAGCCTTGCTTGGCCAAGAAACACAAGCAATGCACATTAGACCAGTGGAAATGTGTCCTTTGGTCTGGAGTCCAAATTTGAGATTTTTAGTTCCAACTGCCGTGTCATTGTGAGACGGATGACCTCGGCATGTGTATTTCTCACTGTAAAGCATGGAGGAGGTGTTATGGTGTGGGGGTTGAAAGGGGTTCACCTAGGGGTCATGATAGGGGCTGTACCAAATGTTTGATGTATTATAATTGATTATGCTTACGTTGTATTAATAGAAGGGGAAGGGTTATAAGGCCCCTCCCTCCTTACATTTATAGGGTCCTAGACTACAGATTAACAATATATACACATTATGAAGTTCAATATTGTTCAGACAGACTGGAAGCTTCAAAAGGAGGGTGGTGCTTGGAATCATTGTTCTTCCTCTGTCAATCATGGTTACCTGCAAGGAAACACGTGCCATCATCATTGCTTTGCACAAAAAGGGCTTCACAGGCAAGGATATTGCTGCCAGTAAGATTGCACCTAAATCAACCATTTATCAGATCATCAAGAAATTCAAGGAGAGCGGTTCAAATGTTGTGAAGAAGGCTTCAGGGCGCCCAAGAAAGTCCAGCAAGCGCCAGGACCGTCTCCTAAAGTTGATTCAGCTGCAGGATCGGGGCACCACCAGCACAGAGCTTGCTCAGGAATGGCAGCAGGCAGGTGTGAGTGCATCTGCACGCACAGTGAGGCGAAGACTTTGAGGATGGCCTGGTGTCAAGAAGGGCAGCAAAGAAGCCACTTCTCTCCAGGAAAAACATCAAAGATAAACTGATATTCTGCAAAACGTACAGGGATTGGACAGCTGAGGACTGGGGTAAAATCATTTTCTCTGATGAATCCCCTTTTCAATTGTTTGGGGCATCCGGAAAAAAGCTTGTCCGGAGAAGGTGAGCGCTACCATCAGTCCTGTGTCATGCCAACAGTAAGCCATCCTGAGACCATTCATGTATGGGGTTGCTTCTCAGCCAAGGGAGTGGGCTCACTCACTATTTGCCTAAGAACACAGCCATGAATAAAGAATGGTACCAACACATCCTCCGAGAGCAACTTCTCCCAACCATCCAGGAACAGTTAGGTGACGAACAATGCCTTTTCCAGCATGATGGAGCACCTTGCCATAAGGCAAAAGTGATAAGTGGCTCGGGGAACAAAACATCAATATTTTGGGTCCATGGCCAGGAAACTTCCCATACCTTAATCCCATTGAGAACTTGTGGTCAATCCTCAAGAGGTGGATGGACAAACAAAATCCCACAAATTCTGACAAACTCAAAGCGTTGATTATGCAAGAATGGGCTGCCATCAGTCAGGATGTGGCCCAGAAGTTAATTGACAGCATGCCAGGGCGGATTGCAGAGGTCTTGAAAAAGGGTCAACACTGCAAATATTGACTCTTTGCATCAACTTCATGTAATTGTCAATAAAAGCCTTTGACACTTATGAAATGCTTGTAATTATACTTCAGTATTCCATAGTAACATCTGACACATATCTAAAGACACTGAAGCAGCAAACTTTGTGAAAATTAATATTTGTGTCATTCTCAAAACTTTTGGCCACGACTGTAGAAGATAATGACGTAGGCAGTGACATCACTAGGGCTGGACTTTAGTTTTAATAAAATAACTTGGGACATTTTCTTTGATGCAGAACTTAACAGGAACATAACGCATGTTTCCGAGTGTCAACTTATGTCTGCAATTGCATTAATAAAGGTTTTTGAATGATTTAATTGAAGATATTGTCATAATGCTAATTTAACCAATGAGCCAATGATTGACAAGGAACAAAGAAACTAACTTTAACAAGGTGCTTTGCTGGTGAAACTGTCTGTGATTTATTTAGAATTCAAGGCACACTTAACCAGCATGGCTACCACAGCATTCTGTAGCGATACGCCATCCCATCTGGTTTGGGCTTAGTGTGACTATCATTTGTTTTTCAACAGTACAATAACCCAACACACCTCCAGACTGTGTAAGGGCTATTTGACCAACAAGGAGAGTGATGAGTGCTGCATCAGGTGACCTGGCCTTCACAATCCCCCGACCTCAACCAAATTGAGATGGTTTTGGATGAGTTGGACCGCAGAGTGAAGGAAAAGCGGCCAACAAGTGCTCAGCATATGTGGGAACTCCTTCAAGACTGTTGGAAAAACATTCCAGGTGAAGCTGGTTGAGAGAATGCCAAGAGTGTGCAAATCTGTCATCAAGGCAAAGGGTGGCTATTTGAAGAATCTCAAATATATTTCAATTTGTTTAACACTTTTTTGCTTACTACATAATTCCATAGGTGTTATGTCATAGTTTTGATGTCTTGACTATTATTCTACAATGTAGAAAATGGTTAAAAAAAGAAAGAAAAACCCTTGAATGAGTATGACCGGTAGTGTATATATATTTATATATTTTTCATCTATGAAAGTGTCATGTTACTTTTACCTCCAACGCTACTCTTTCAATGAGTGGACACAGTTCTATACTAACCCAATTTCTCAAAGCACAGTGGTGCTTGACTAGCCTGATCCCAGGTCTGTTTTTGATGTCTTGCTGACCTTGGCCAGAACGCACAAACAGATCTGGGACAAGCATAGTGGTTGACATAAGGAAGAGTCAAAGGACTGCCATGTCTCCTGCTCGTGGCGTCCCTAGCTCCTCAGCAAACCTCAGATCTATTGCTTTGTACAGGCTTTGAAGAAGCTTCAGGTAAACAGAATTGTTGATAGACAGACATGTTAAAAAATTACAGATGTCTGTATCAAATGTATATCAAGTAGATGTGGAGGGTATTGGCTTGGTCCATGTGCCCTTTGCTTGAAGCTGTAAAAGAACTCCAATATCAAGTCTTATTCCCACAACGCATACAGTATGTAATGTCAAAAAACAAGAAACTATACAGACCAAAAATAAACGCAACATGTAACAATTTCAAAAATTGGACTAAGTTTCAGTTCATATAAGAAAATCAGTCAATTGAAAGAAATTCATTAGCCCCTAATCTATGGATTTCACATGACTGGGCAGGGTTGCAGCCATGGGTGGGACTAAAGGGGCATAGGCCCACCCACCGGGGAGCCAGGCCCAGCGAATCAGAATGATTCTTCCCCACAAAAAGGCTTTAATACAGACAGTAATACTTCTCAGCACACCTCCCACCCATCCTCAGACAATCCCGCAGGTGAAGAAGCCAGACGTGCAGGTCCTGGGCTGGCGTGGTTACACGTGTTCTGCAGTTATGAGGCTGGTTGGAAGAACTGCCAAATGTTGGAGGCAGATTATGGTAGAGAAATAATACATTAAATTCTCTGGCAACAGCTCTGGTGGACATTCCTGCAGTCAGCATGCCAATTGCACCCTCCCTTAAAAGTTGAGACATTTGTGGCATTGTGTTGTGTGACAAACCTGCACATTTTAAAGTGGCTTTTTATTGTCCACAGCACAAGGTGCACCTGTGTAATGATCATGCTGTTTAATCAGCTTCTTGATATGCCACGCCTATAAGGTGGATGGAGAAATGGAGGAGAAAAGAAGAAATGCTCACTAACAGAGATCTAAACAAATTTGTGCATCAAATTTGAGAGAACTATGGTAATAGTTCGTATGGATATTTTAATTTAATGAAACATCGTATCAACACTATACATGTTGCGTTTATATTTTTGTTCAGTGTAGTAAAGGTGTGTTAATCAACTTAAAGTGGATGGAGCACTAGCAAAATAACATGCGTCTCTCTCTCCCTCCCTAGGGGGTTGACTTCGAACCCTCTCTCCCCTAACCAGTCAGTCAGTGTGGGTGTGTGTAAAAGTGCAGTTGAGGCCTCCATTTCGGACTTCACCAGACTAAGTAAGAACCAGGCTCACCCTGAACTTTTTGTCCTTTTTTAAGGGCGATAATCCTTTAGTTGGACCTTGGCTCCCCCTCATATTCGCGAGGAGAAGTTGATGCTGGTTACCATCTTATGGATCTTGTCCTCATTCTTCAGGATGTTGGACTTGACGGCGCAGATCTTGTCCTGCTGCTCCTTGATCAGCTGCTCAAGCTCGGCTAGCTCGGCCTTCAGAGGCTCCACCGCGCTGTCCGTCACTCTGGAAAAGATGCACACACGTCAAAATATAAATGTATGACAAGTCGTGTGTGTGTGTGAGAATGTGTGTGTTGGTGGTCTTCCAGATCTGTTGCTGCATCAGGGCCTGTGTGTCCTCCTTGTTTTCCTACCTCCAGGCTTTAGTGCAGGGCTCTACAACCCTGTTCCTGAAGAGCTACCCTCCTGTAGGTTTTCGCTCCAACCCCAGTTGTAACTAACCCGATTCAGCTTATTCACCAACTAATTATTAGAATCAGGTGCGCTAGATTAGGGTTGGAGCATAAACCTACAGGACGGTAGCTCTCCAGGACCAGGGTTGGAGTACCCTGCTTTAGTGTGTGTTTGTGTAAGATGTGTGTGTAGCCCTCCAAACCTCTGTTCATGCAGCAGGGCCTGCGCATGCTCCTTGTTCTCCCTCCTCCAGGTGTGCAGCTCGTTCTGCATGGCGTCCATGTCCTCCTGGATGTAATCCATGATCTTGCCGAGGGGCAAGGCGCTGCGGCACACCGTCTGGATGGACGAGCGCAGCCGCTCAATCTCCCTCGACACCAGGTCCCGCTCCTTCTTCCTGGACGCCTCCGACACCAGGCTCTGGGTCTGGAGAGAAGGAGAAATGATAGATAGACGGAGGGATAGAGAGAAGGGGTGGATAGATGGATGGAGTAGGAGAGAAGCCAAGAAAGATTGTTACAATATAGAAAAACTGGATTAACTGGATTTTGGATGTTTGTGCTTTTCTAATGAGTCATTTTCGTGACTGATTGATTGTGAGGATATAAATGTTCCTATTAAGCAGATTTAAATTTGGATAATAAAAGTTTGAAATTTGGATATTAAGAAATATTAGTTAAGTGGTTGAAATGTTGATAATATGTACTGAGTGAATGTGTGTGTGTTATTCTATATGCATGTTATTTTATTCTATATGCATAGACTATAGAGTCTATAGAGAACATAGCATTTATGACTATATAAACTATTGATACCATGGATGCTATAGGGACTGTGATGCTATAGGGACTATAGATACTGTAGAGACTAGAGGAACCATGGCGGTGATACATGTGACAGAAGAAGGTTCGAGGTAATCTTATAGAGAAGGGCAAGTAACGGTACCATGAAAGGCCCCGCTGACGTGTCTACATGGGCTGCAGCCACTACTGATAGCACATGGGGTTATTATATATGTATGTGATACATATGAACATGGGGTAATTAGGGAGATTACCGAGTGTGTTTGGGAATAGTACTAAGTGAATGTGGATGTGAGAGTTGTGGGAGTGTGGAAAGTACGTGTTAAACGGATTGAAATTTGGATAATAAGATATATTATTACGATTAAGTACTGAGTGAATAAGAGCTGTCAGGAGACTGGCTCCAGTGTGAGAGGTAATATAGAAGATTACTGAGTGTGTGTCTGAATGGATAACCCAGCCAGTTCTGTGAGCTGAGTATTTCGATCTATAACGTTATCTACAGTTATTATAAACTCAGCAAAAAAAGAAACGTCCTCTCCCTGTCAACTATGTATATTTTCAGCAAACTTAAAATGTGTAAATATTTCTATGAACATAACAAGATTCAACAACTGAGACATAAACTGAACAAGTTCCACAGACATGGAATGATGTGTCCCTGAAGAAAGAGTGGGTCAAAAAAAAAAGTACCAGTCAGTATCTGGTGTGGCCACCAGCTGCATGAAGTACTGCAGTGCATCTCCTCCTCATGGACTGCACCAGATTTGCCAGTTCTTGCTGTGAGATGTTACCCCACTCTTCCACCAAGGCACCTGCAAGTTCCCGGACATTTCTGGGGGGGAATGGCCCTCACCCTCCAATCCAACAGGTCCCAGGTCATGCTCAATGGGATTGAGATCCAGGCTCTTCGCTGGCCATGGCAGAACACTGACATTCCTGTCTTGCAGGAAATCACACACAGAACAAGCAGTATGGCTGGTGGCATTGTCATGCTGGAGGGTCATGTCAGGATGAGCCTGCAGGAAGGGTACCACATGAGGGAGGAGGATGTCCTCCCTGTAACGCACAGCGTTGAGATTGCCTGCAATGACAACAAGCTCAGTCCGATGATGCTGCGACACACCGCCCCAGACCATGACGAACCCTCCACCTCCAAATCGATCCTGCTCCAGAGTACAGGCCTCGGTGTAACGCTCATTCCTTCGACGATATATGTGAATCCGACCATCACCCCTGGTGAGGAAAAACCGCGACTTGTCAGTGAAGAGCACTTTTTGCCAGTCCTGTCTGGTCCAGCAACGGTGGGTATGTGCCCATAGGCAACGTTGTTGCCGGTGATGTCTGGTGAGGACCTGCCTTACAACAGGATAACAAGCCCTCAGTCCAGCCCCTCTCAGCCTATTGCGGACAGTCTGAGCACTGATGGAGGGATTGTGCGTTCCTGGTCTAACTTGGGCAATTGTTGTTGCCATCCTGTACCTGTCCCGCAGGTGTGATGTCCGAATGTTCCGATCCTATGCAGGTGTTGTTACACGTGGTCTGCCATTGCGAGGACGATCAGCTGTCCATCCTGTCTCCCTGTAGCGTTGTCTTAGGCGTCTCACAGTACGGCAATTCTTTGCCCTGGCCACGTCTGCAGTCACATCTGCGTGCCTAAGGCACGTTCACGCAGATTAGCAGGGACCCTGGGCATCTTTCTTTTGGGGTTTTTCAGAGTCAGTAGAAAGGCCTCTTTAGTATCCTAAGTTTTCATAACTGTGACCTCAATTGCCTACCGTCTGTAAGCTGTTAGTGTCTTAACTTCTCTAGGGTAGGGGGCAGCATTTGGAATTTTGGATGAAATGTATGCCCAAATTAAACTGCCTGCTTCTCGGGCCCAGAAGATATGATATGCATATAACTGGCAGATTTGGATAGAAAACACTCTAAAGTTTCCAGAACTGTTAAAATAGTGTCGGTGAGTATAACAGAACTGATTTGGCAGACGAAAACCTGAGAAAAATCCATTCAGGAAGTCGTTTTTTGTAGTTTTCTATTCAATGCCATTACAGTATCCATTGACTTAGGACTCAAATTGCAGTTTCTATGCCTTCCACTAGATGTCAACAGTCTTTAGAAATTGTTTCAGGCTTGTATCCTAAAAAATTAGGAAGTAAGAGCAGTCCCTAGAGTGTCACAGAGCTTTTTCATGCGCGAGATGGAGAGAGTGCGTTTCTTGTTTACCTTTTAAATTGACTACGTTATTGTCCGGTTGAAATATTATCGATTATTTAGGCTAAAAACAACCTGAGGATTGAATATAAACATCGTTTGACATGTTTCTATGAACTTTACGGATACAATTTGGATTTTTTTGTCTTCCTGTTTTGACTGCGTTTGAGCCTGTGGATTACTGAACAAAACTGAGGTTTTTGGATATAAAGAGACTTTATCGAACAAAAGGAACATTTATTGAGTAAATTAATGTCTACTGAGTGCAACCATATGAAGATCATCAAAGGTAAGGGATTAATTGTATCTCTATTTATGACTTGTGTAACTGTTCTACTTGGCTGGTTACTGTTTGTAATGATTTGTCTAGTGGGCTATGTTCTCAAATAATCATAAGGTATGCTTTCGCCGTAAAGCATTTTTAAAATCTGACACCGTGGTTGGATTCACAAGAAGTTAATCTTTAAACCTATGTAAAATATGTTTTTTTTTCTGAACTTTTATAATGAGTATTTCTGTATTTGAATTTTGCGCCCAGCAGTTTCACTGGCTGTTGAAGAGGTGGGACGCTAACGTCTCACGTACCCAAGAGAGGTTAACGACCGTTCCACAGGTGCATGTTCAATAATTGTTTATGGTTCATTGAACAAGCATGGGAAACAGTGTTTAAACCCTTTACAATGAAGATCTGTGAAGTTATTTGGATTTTTACGAATTATCTTTGAAAGACAGGGTCCTGAAAAAAATGAACTTTTCTTTTTTTGCTGAGTTTATATGTATAGGAAGTGGCGGCAAGCTAGTCTTAAGAGAAGGCTAGAGTGAGGGCAGGAGGCCTCACTGACATTTGTTGGCATTTATAAAGAGAAGTGTCTACGTGGTCTGAAAACCACTGGAACCATTGAAGATACGTATGGTAAATACCGAAGAAGTGTCTCCGTGTGTCTGCAGCCATTACTAATAGCACGTGGTGTCATTTTATATGTATAGGATGTTGCGGCAAACGAACCGTTGAAGATACATATGGCATAGGATGTAACGATAGTCTACGTGGGCTGAGAACCACTGATAATAGCCCGAGATGTTACTGTAGGCATTTTGAGTCGTTGACGATGCACATGAGTGGTGTGGATGTCTGTAGGGATTCACGTTGATCTGTAACATTATATAGGGAATCTGTGTATGTGAGAGATATGAAAGGAGAACGTACTATTCCCGAATATGCTGTTAAATAGAACAACTAGTGTAAATATCTAAACCCCTGAAAGAATAGAACACTAGTCTAAAGGAGGAATTGGTGAAATATACTGGGTTACTAGAGATTTGATAAAGTAACAATGGAGAAAAATAATAAACAACTTGCACACCCACACATAGGAGTACGTAAGTGGTGCAAAAAGTATTCTGAGAAATGTTCAGAGTGGTCCCTCTATGGATCACTTGATAAAGAAAAGGTTAAAGCATTGTATGACTGTTTAAAGGGTCTGGGAAAGAGTCTCAGATAAAGATTGGCGTATATCCACTTTTGGTAAAGGTACAAGACTTAACTTACCCTTAACCAATAGTACTATAAATAGAATCAATGAATTAATGCTGAACATGATTCTGTTAAGTAAACTTAAGGCTACAATTTATTGTACTCCCAATGGAGTTTTCATTGATATCCCAAATTATGACGTTCTAAACCAATTTGTGAGTAGGTAAAATGAAAACTGCCTGTTTCCCTGTCTATGTTGTCTCAGGTGCCAGACTTATTATGGACAGAGTGCGCCATCTACAGGGGACTGATACAGTGCCAGCCCAGTTATTGCGAAAGTGATCCCAGAAAGAAACTCTAGTCGAGAGCTACCTCCAAAGTTTCTCTTCCCTTCTGAATTGGCCGATGTATTTTATAAATTCAGCGCATTACATTTTAATCTTAAATATACTTTTAACAAGTTTCAATACAAGGTCACACATGTTGTGACGTGCTGCAAAGCAACTCTTCATAGCTTTTGGATGTCTGTAATAATGCTAAAATTCTCTACCTCTGCCAACACACCTGCAAATGTGCATGCACACACTCCTCTCAACTCTACCAGAGGCTACTTCAACCGAATCACATAAAAAGTAACACATGTACAGAACCAGTTGCAGGGCTGCATTTAGTGGTTTAGGATTTCAAGGCTAAAAATGTTAGGCAGGAATTATACAAACCTAGGCTGTGTATATAAATATCAAACGCGTGGCTGAATTATGCTGCCTAATGTGGGGGGACTGGCTGGTGAAGGCCTCTGTATGGTATGTGACTAGGGAGTCCTGCTCTGCTATGCCCCAGTCACCTCTCAGCCCCAGGATGGGAGGGGGATGGAGGGCCTCCCCTTGGCACAGTGAGGGCCAGGGACGTTTACTCAGCTGGGTCTGCAGGCTGGTGTGTGTGGCACTGCAGGCGCACACACACTAGATGGCACCCACCCACACTCCTGTGGACTTAAAACCCCTTGTTTATTTTAGTAACAGGCTGTGGCAGTGAAGTTATTTTACTACAGTATTCGGTAACAACTACTACAATTATGTCCCGTTCAAGTTCAACTCTTAGGACAATGTGTCATTCTGGCCTCGAGATCAAAACACCTGCTTTCACGGGTCCGGAAAAAAACAAAACAAAAAAAAAACACATTCCCGCTACATGACAGTGTGAACTAACCAATAACGTCCCCTTCATAAGACCAACCATAATAGACTCAGGTATTTGGCCAGATAGGTGGGCAAAGCTTCACGTTAAGCGCCACTAATCCAACTTTCATTACGAGCCAGCTTCTTATCATTTCGCTTAGAAAAACAAGCCAACTCAATTACAGCTTAGAAACACGCTAAACTACATAGAACTAAACTGTAAAAAATGTCAACTGTCTTCCTTTCCTTCAGGAAGCCAGCAAAAATGTCTGACAAGCTGCCTCATTCCCCCCCCCCCTCCCTTCGCTCTGTGGTTTGCAAAGTGTGCGAGGATTGAAATGTCTAATGGTCGTCTGCAATGTGGGTGGCTTTCCCCTCGACCCCGTGAACATGGCGGCTACACAAACACGCCGCGGCTCAGTCAGTCCGCTGGCCACGGTGGAGCGCTGCAGAAGCTCCGACGGGCTCCGCTCTGTTTTCTGTCCTCTTGCACAGCCTCAACCCCTCAGAAAACCAAGAAAACCCGTCCCTGGTTTGCACGGTGCACTCTGTCCGGCGAGCATATACCAGCACTTTATAGTCAGGCTCTACAAGTCCAGCGCACTCATACTTTCTTCTTTTTCACCCCGACCCAAGAACATGATTTGTTTTGAGTCCGGTGGCTGGAGGAAGGGTGAGGAGGCAGGTTTTTCCATTAGCTCATGAAGTCAGTAACGGAAGCGCCGTTGACGTGGAGACCAGTGGAGGCTGAATTTCATAAAAAACTAAATAGTGAAACATTATATTTTTTAAAGTTGTCCTTTTCAGATAAAACTATGCAAAATATATTCACGTCACCATTTAACCTTTATTTAACTAGGCAAGTCAGTTAAGAACAGATTCTTATTTACAATGACGGCCTACACACTGGCCAAACGACGCTGGGCCAATTGTGCGCCGCCCTATGGGACTCCCAATCACAGCCAGTTGTGATCTAGCCTGGAATCGAACCAGGGTGTCTGTAGTGATGCCCCTAGCACTGAGATGCAGTGCCTTAGACCGCTGCGCCACTCGGGAGCACAAATAACTGATTAAAACACAATGTTTTGCAATGAAGGTCTACAGTAGCCTCAACAGCACTCTGTAGGGTAGCACCATTGTGTAGCCGGAGGACAGATATTTTCCGGCCTCCTCTGGGTACATTGACTTCAATACAAAACCATGAGCCTCCTAGGTTCTCACCCCCTTCCATAGACTTACACAGTAACAACTTCCATGAATCTAGTACTAAATGCACAAACTACAGGTAGTTAACACTGCAGTGCATAACATGTGGTGAATAGTTGACTCAGAGAGAAATACAATAGTTGGACAGTTTTAAACAAATTAATTTCTTAAATTAAGTAGAAGCATGACAGATATTTATTTTTTATTTTTTCCAGTTTCACTTACGCTAGCTAATTTAGCCTACTCAACAAACTGACTCAGAGAGGAATGATATTAATGTTAGCAAGCTGGCTAAGGCTATCCAACACTTCCAATTCAAGGTAAACTTTCCATTTTATAAATGTATTGCCAGCGGGGACTTCCAGTGTAACTGCTAAACTGCTTTCTGTACACTACTGTGGGATTGTACACATGCATTGGATTGTGGGTTTACTAATGCGTTAGTTCTAGTAGCTATGTTGACTATGTTAGCTAATATGGTGACAACGATGCAGGTTGTGTTTAGCGGTTATGGTATGACGTTTTGGCTTGGAGAGGTATTTTCACCTGATCACAGACAGCAGTTGTGTTGTGCACTGAAATCCACAGGGAGGAAAGGAGGAGGAAAGCACATAGATGTGATGTTTGTGTATGGCTGTTCTGAAAGTGACCTGTGTGTGCAGGTGATAAAAGGTTCATTCCACCAATTCTGTTGCAAAACATTTTTGCAACGGAAGCAAACAGCACGAAATGGGGGTGGACCTACCGTTTTACAATTGTTTGGACTAATGATTACACCCTAGATCATCTAGAAGCAGGTGAGAGTGTGCAAGGCGTTATTGAATGGGTCACTGTCAGTCACCTTGATTACTCCAATTTGTCTCTCGCCCTGTGCACCTACGTTATAAACGTTCATTTGTAGGCTAGGTTGTAGCAATCTCATGATGGGTATAGGGCAAATTTGAGTATCATGTAGTGGCCTAAACCTATCGATGTTACATTGAACTGGGTGAATGGAATATGAAATGTCATCCGATATGCTGTAATAAGGCCATGCTCACACAAAGAAAAACAGGAAATCGTAAAACGGCACCGACCGCCACTGGTGGAGACCCGAGCCAATGATCCTTCCTGGGAGCAGGTGGCACCCAGAGACCACTGAGTGTTGAACATCAATTCCCTTTCTATCGGTCTTTCCTAGGAGCCCCTAGTCAATCCATACAGATCAGAGGGTGTCAGGGATATGTCATTAATTGCAATCTTGCTTTTACTTGCAGAAGAAAGTTCCCTCTGGTTTCGCATTGTAAACAATGTGTTGCTGAGTACATCAATCCAAAACGTGCACTAGTGCCAGAATGTTTTACTATGTCTTGTGGAGACTCTGATGGGTATCTAGTCTCATGCCGGGGACTAGGAGCTGGATCTAAACTCCTCACAGACCTGCTGGCCAGGCTGCAGGGCAGGCTGCTGCGCTGCAATGTGGAATCCATTCGAACCCTCTGATGCCTAATGTGCTTAAAGAGGGAACACATGCAAAGCACATGATTTATGGTGCGGTAATAAGGAGCTGGTGAGAGGCGGTGGGAGAATAACTGTCTTCAAAGTAAGGCTTTCGAAAAGAAGAATGGGTTGCCAGCGTGAAACCTGTTAGAGACCTTGGGCGTCTTTAATTAAATAATTAATTTACCCACCACTGGACCATTTCAGGGCAGAGTATTGGCTTCCAGACGGATGTAATAAGCCACTTCATCAACCTCAATTACGGGTCAGCTGAACTGTCTGGCGACAAACATATAAAAGCGACGGTGTAACAACGTTTCTGTGGTGAATAGCATGACATACTTAGGGTATATGACAATTTCCAGTGTCGATCAGGTGAACGTACAGTATGTTAACTCATATATTCTGAGCATTACTACGGTCCCAATAGTGTCAACTGGATTTCCTCGTCTCGTCTTATTTCCTTCATCCCCACGGTAATATATATATTTTTTACAGATGAACAAGTCTCCTGGCTCTCTCGGGCTTCTGCGATAGATTTCAGAACATAGTCGTGTTCAGAACAGAGCAGGCAAAGCAAAGGAGACGAGGAGTTGATGACGTCACTTTAGACCCATCCACCTCCTGGCTACTGGCTCTAAGTTGGAGACAATGCAGGCTACCCAAGGGCCCTGAATTGTGTCCCCAGAGAGGGTTTCAGAGGTAGGCCAAAGAGCTAGGTATTACAGCATGATGATGATTAGTCCAGTGTTGTTCAGAGGTTTGCTATTTTTAGGGGGGAAGACAGACATCATCCAAATGTCCAGACAGATCATAGAAATAGCTAGAAGTCAGTGAGGTGAAGAGTGAGGCTAAGGGCGAGAGGGGTTACAGGATGTTAGGGTCAGTGTGTAGCCCCCTGAGGGGGTCACAGCTGAGCCCCCTGCCCTGAACCCAGGGGTACAAGGGGGAACCTCCCCTACCTCTGAAAAAGACTAGGGACAGGGAAAAGGGCTTGATTCAATTGTTTGACCAAGTAGGCTACACCACAAAGGTTGAATCTGCTAAGACCTCTAGCTTGTAAGGTTATGGGGTTTGACTCGATTGGTGTGATCGAAGCGACTTAAGAAAAAAAGGACCTACAACGCCACGGTCTGCATTGGAGTCTGGTCTCAGAAAGGTATTTTTCAGAAACATTTTCTCATTCCACTGGAATCTCAAAGTGCTGCCCTTGCAAGGGAAATATGGCTAATGGAATGCTGCAGGGTCATTTCATTATGTTTACAAAGACACGGCCTGGTGGGTATTGGACTATTTATTTTCCTGCTGATTCTGCCGAGAGTATTCTGGCACTCCTCCTCCGTGACGGTAACTCAACCATCCATGTGTGCCACGGGGTTTATTTATACATTGTAAACTTTCATCAAGGCTAATTTGATGGGGTAAGAAAAGGGAGACAGCCCGAAAACATTGTGAAAACGCAGCTGCTACGAGGGCCCGATTCTGTCTAAATAAAAAGGCCTCAGAAGTATCTTAGAATAATATACAAGTGTTCTGCAAGGTCATGGGGAAGGTCGTACCTATAAACATGGAAGAATTTGCTCTATGGTGCACTTTGTGTGGCGGGATATGGCTAAATGTTTGATAAAGCATTTAAGAATGAATCATGTCCTGCTGTAATCCCCAGACACCGGGTGATGAGGGAAGCTCAATATTTACATGTTTTAACCCTCCATGTTCCGCCGTGATTACAAGAGAGCAACGTCTCTATTACACTGACCGTCAACTCTTTCATGTCAGGAAGGAAGCCATTATAGTCCTTCCTACAGCGGACGAGGCAAGGCCAGTAACATTGAGGGGGGTAGCACATAGCATGGCTTGTACAAGTACACCTACCTTCCATTCAGACTGCAGAATTCCCCAGCAACACACAGCCCCCTCCCCATTAGATGCCCTATAATAAGGGGCCTGGAATCCCAAAGCTCATTAAGTCTATTACGATAACCCTGTGGGCTGTGCTCAAGTTGAACCAGAAACTTATTTGGAAACCAAAGGGAAATCCAGTCTGATTATTTTGAAATTAAAACTACAAGGGGCTACTACAAGGGTGAAATCTGACCTATTGGGGCGGGTGAGGGAGCCGCCCATCCGAAGGCAAGCTGGGAATGGGGGACTCCATCTGAGTTGCTATGAGCTAAATGTGCGTCGGAGCCGGAACAACGGACGGAGCCTGGCGCATGCCTTGTAGATAGGAGCACTCATTCTCCCCGCTCATCAGCAGCTGGCCTGGGACAGGCGACATCGTTGGGGAAGAGAGATGGGGTCAGGAAAGGGGGGTGGGGGGCTAGACAGGGCCTTTTAGTATAGCAACAGGCAAAAACCCGGCATCCATCAGAGTTGGGTGGTCAGCTGGGCAGGGAGCGGAAGGAGCCGAGTACGCTCGGGTAGAAAAGACCACCCAAAACAGGCAGCGTCGTACAACCCACACCGCTGGAGCATGACAAGAGGCCTTCACACCGATTCCCTATCCAAATATTGATGGTGGGAGCCCTCTCTGGCCAATAAACACGCTCGGGGGAACAGAAGAGGGGCAGCAATAATGGCGTTACGTCAGACTGGAAGTCATGTTCAGAGTCATGAAAAATCTATCAACTATGAAATGTGGAGACAACAGTTTATGGTTGAATCACAGGGAGAGGTAGGGCAGGAGGCCAAGGTAGAAAAGTGGGATATAGCATGACCCCAAAAAAGGAAGATTTTTTTTCTGAGGAAGACTTAAATCACACCAGAAAGGAAATTAAGTTATTTGAAGATGAATTTAAGTTTAGTAGATTTAGTCAAATTCACGTTATTGCTTTTGTCTCTTTAAAATGATGCAGCTGGTGTAAAATCGGTGCAGTCGATTGAAATCCATTTTCCATTATAATGATCAAATGTATTCATTAGGCATGTGAACTAGACAGAAGAAAATAAAACATACTTTCTCTCAAACTGGCTGTTGAGACATTGAGCTAGATAAGCCTAATTTGGATGCATTTTTGCAACGCTTTCTCAGCCAAAAACACGTACGAAACATAAAATGAGAAACAACCACGTTAAATTACAACAAAAGGTGGACATTTTTTGCTGATTTAATCTTCATTCTCGCTGAAGTAATCAACCCGCTCGATGCTGTTTTTCTAGCTCCACTGAGATCAAAATGTTCAATGTTTTTTGCAATTACACTTGTCACTCGATTTGCAAGATTCTTTCTTTAGCTAATAGACTGTATGCTATGGGTTTTGCAACCCCACATCAGTAAGATACTGAATTTACAGAAATAAAAAGGTGTGTACGCTCCGTGAGAGGTAGTAAAATGTCGAGAATTGAGTCACGGGAGAGGAATGAGAGCCAAATACTTGGAACACTGTCGTTATGATGTCATTGCATTGCCCTCTAGTGGAGATCAAGATCACTACATCAGTAGGACACCATTGACATTTTACCTGGTCTTTGGACTTTGGAGATGATGGTGATGATTCAAAGTCTTTCGTGGTTTCAAGGATTTTTTTCACCAGCCCACCTGGGGATGAAAAAAGGTTCATTCATTTTTTTCAAAAGGTTAGCCATTTTTAACCATCCTTAAAGTGGCAATCTGAGGTTCAAATAAGTGGGTAACCCTCCACTTTTTGGGGTAAATAGCTGAGGAACGGGGCTTGAGAAATGTGACCACTCAAATTCATTGACAGAGGTAAAGATGCAAGGACTGACCATTCATGAGATCAAACTTGCAGTTTAACCATATGCTGCTTGTTACAATTACAGTGTTTACAAACATTGGAGTAAAACAAGTGTATTTCAGGGGGTTTGATGGGGTAAGACAGTTGAACTAAGCTCATGAGACGTTTATAAGTTATATTTTTCAGGAATCAAATCGGTATATCATTAATATAAATGTCTGAAAATGGATATAAACAACTGCAGACTGCTCCTTATTAAGATACAAACCCTGGCCACGGTCTAGCCATTTGTACTAGAATTATAAGCACCTACAATGTCAAATTAAGCGAGGATTGCTCACCATGATTCTCATCGCCTTGGAGTTCCACTGTTGGCTCCTGTGGAAGGAGCAAATAGTGAAGAAACCATAAAGACTCAGAAGGACCAACACTGCTGCTGCCTTCTCTTGAACAGACACAGTGCAGTATATGCTTGTGGGAACAGCACAACCAAATGCAACCCAAATCACCTACAGTGCATTCGGACAGTATTCAAACCCCTTTTCCCTCTTACACGTTTTGTTACGTTACAGCCTTATTCTAAAATGTATTAAATAAAACAAAATGCCTCGTCAATCTACACACAATACCTCATAATGACAAAGCAAAAACAGTTTTGAAATGTGCAAATGCATTAAAAAAACAAAAAAACTGAAATACCTTAAGTATTCAGACCCTTTGCTATGAGACCCGAAATTGAGCTCAGGTGCATCCTGTTTCAATTGATCATCCTTGAGATGTTTCTACAACCTGATTGGAGTGATAAATTCAATTGATTGGATTTGGAAAGGCACACACCTATCTATATAAGGTTCCACAGTTGACAGTGCATGTTAGAGCAAAAACCAAGCCATGAGGTTGAAGGAATTGTCCGTAGAGCTCCGAGACAGATTGTTTCGAGGCACACATCTGGGCAAGGCAACCAAAATATTTCTGCAGCTTTGAAGATCCTCAAGAACACAGTGGCCTCAATCACTCTTAAAATGGAAGTTTGGAACCACCAAGACTCTTCCTAGAGCAGGCTGTCCGGCAATGAGCTCTGAAAGAGCTCCAGAGTTCCTCTGTGGACAATGGAGAACTTTCCAGAAAAACAACCACCTCTGCAACTCTGGCTTGAATGCCAAGCGTCATGTGTGGAGGAAACCTGGCACCATTCCTACAGTGAAGCATGGTGGTGGCAGCATCATGCTGTGGGGGATGTTTTTCAGCAGCAGGGACTGGGAGACTAGACTAGTCTGGATCAAGGGAAAAATGAACGGAGTAAAGTACCGAGAGATCCTTGATGAAAACCTGCTCCAGAGCGCCCAGGACCTCAGACTGGGGCGAAGGTTCACCTTCCAACAGGAAAATGACCTTAAGCACACAGCCAAGACAACGCAGGAGTGGCTTCAGGACAAGTCTCTGAATGTCCTTGAGTGGCCCAGCCAGAGCCCGGACTTGAACATCTCTGGAAAGAACTGAAAATAGCTGTGCAGCAACGCACCCCATCCAACCTGACAGAGCTTGAGAGGATCTGCAGAGAAGACTGGGAGAAACTCCCCAAATACAGGTGTGCAAAGCTTGTAGAGTCATACCCATGAAGACTCGGTGCTGTAATCGCTGCCGAAAGGTGCTTCAACAAAGTACTGAGTAAATGTGATATCAGTTTTTTATAAATTAGCAACAAATTTTATAAACCTGTTTTGATGTGTCATTATGGGGTAAAAACGATTTAATCCATTTTAGAATAAGGCTGTAGCGTAACAAAATGTGGGAAAAGTCAAGAGGACTGAACACTTTCCGAAGGTACTGTATGTATGTGCTCCCTCACCATCTCGGGCATGTCGGGGGGAGGAGGGGCGGCCTCCAACACCACAAACTGCTCATCTTCATCCTCAGAAAGCTTCTTACCCTCCGTGATGACGGCCGCCGGGGGCTTGGCACTGGTCAGCCTTACACACACACACAAAATTTAGAGGAAGGAGGCCATGGAGCAAAGTCCAACATTTTCGCAGCCTGGTTCAGTAGGTAAACACTGTGGAACATAGCAGATAGAAATGTCACAAATAGAGCTGATGTGACTCCTAAATCTACATGTCATAGAGGCATGTTTGTTCTACGTCATATAGTTATAAAAGCCCTAAAATGCTGTGCGCTGCTAAATGCAGCGCTGCTATGCTGACTCCTGTATAATTCATAGTGGTACAGGAAGTAAAAAGGTATGAGGGGAAGTCACCTTTCAGCTGGGGTCACGTCAGTGTAGCTCTCCTGCCTCTTGAACCGAGGAGGGGCAGGCCGGGCGCTGCTGGGCCGAGGTATCCTCCTGTTGGGGAGATAAGATGGGCCACACTAATGAATGATCAGCCAGCCAGTAAAGCAACTCTTTCACCAATAGCCTCTATTACAAATAAATAGTAGTGCTTCTCAAAACTGATCCTGGGGACCCGCTATGTACACTATATTCTTCACCAATTGATTACCAGTAATTAGTCCTCTGTTTGGATGGTTAAAGACAACCATTTAACCAAGAGACACCGAGAATCACATCTTCAAATAATCACAAATATTCAAAGACAGGTAGACGGGAACAGGACAGGGTAAAAAGTTACTGTATTTAGTTGGAATAATAAAATAAAATAGACCAGGGTCGACAGCACTCACTCCCATTCAGTCCGTCAGTTATTTCACCATGTTACGCTGAGAAAATGATGAGCGGGGACTAGCGGAGCAATTTGTTGTGGTGTAAAGAGAGAGTACTCCAGCTGAGTGTTGCGGTTGATCAAGGAGAAAGTGGAGGATTTGCGTCAGTGAATGGAGAGCTGTAGCATGCTAACGCACATTGAGCAGTGCCCTCAAACCCTGCTAATTTGCTTAGTCAGCTGTCGACACACACACACAGTACAAACCTGTGGGCTGGCACTGCGTCTGTGGCATCTCCGTTCTCCAGGGGGACCGGCCTCTGTGCCAACGGTGTGTCTCCATCTACAACGTGATGCTGACATGAGAACACCCCTTCTAACACTTTTTATTGGAACAACCGATGAACTGGATAGCAAGAACTAGAACTACTGACGGCTAGGGCTTTTAGAACAGAGACGCATAGAAATGTCCACCTGGACTAAATGGAAAAAAAACTCCAGCACCATCGGTGCAGTGAGAAAAACACTCACCTTCACCGTCAAACTCTTCTGGAAAAGAGGAAACAGAACAATTATTTGTATCTATTTTATGTGTCTATTCATATTATGGTGTAAACAGAAGAATGACTTTAGCGAAAGGCCGGATGGGTTGCGGGGTGGTTGGGGTTACCTTGTTGGCCTCCTGCTTTGGGCCAGCGCCTCTGCCCCTTGGCAGACGAAGGCCGAGGTATTCTGGCTGGACTGTCAGACTGAGGAGAGGAGATGGGAAGAAGACTGGGTAAGTGTGTCCCATTTCGGATAGAGAGCAGGTGTACACACTTATAAACATGCACACGTGCAGGGTCATTCGTAGGAAAAAGAGGACACAGGCAGCTCCTCTTTAAAAATAAGAGGTTACCTGCTTGTATGTGACTTCCGCTGTCTACAGAGTAAGACGGCGTTGAGTAAATATCTGAATGTGGACCTATGTCCAAACCTTCCACCAAAGGGAGCTACAACGCAAGTAAAGCAGTAGGAAAACCAAGCTGCTATGATTACTATTATTTTGCTTCTACAGCATGGAATGACAAGTTATGCTAAGACAGCCAAACAAACTACTGAAGATGCTCACAGCGCTATGTTAAAGTAGGTGAACCTATCAGGCAGCCATACTGCACTAGCGAGTTATACGCCGTTCTGAATCTGCTAAATAGCTCTAGCGATGGAGGCAAAGGAAGGATACCTCTTCAGATGCATCTTCAATGGGCTTCAGTGGATAATTCCAGCGGTAGCACAGAAGCACAGAATGAACAATTATCACACTAATAGCAGCATAGAAATAGACTACATTAGCCAGTCTAATATGTTATTGGCCCAATTTTCTATTTGTATGGATGGCACCCTAGTCCTAACCTATGACCATGTGGTACTAAATGGGATCCATCTTAGCTAAGTCCAATCTGTGCCACACAACTAAAGCATATTCAACATCAGTTCATGGATGTACTAGTAGTCTATATCCATCTCAGAAAATGTGTAGATTTCTTTTCCATCTCTGGTGGTATTGTAGAGAAAGGTACAAATGTGTGAGATGCGCCCTTAAGAGTTGAGCAGGGTAGCGGCATCATTATTGCTGAGCTCCTGAAGTTATTCTACACAAAAAAAACAGCAGTCTTATGACCACCTAAAATATGTGCCATGGATAAATCTTCCCAAGTATATATAAAAAAAAAAAATTTGAGCAAATATGGGCTGGCCTAGACAAATAATACTGAAATACTGGAGTTGAAAACAGAAGATAAAGCAACAGACTGGAAACTCACACTAACAAAGAGTGTGCTAAATATAACTAATCTCTCAATGAATGCAGAGTGCTGCAGATGACAGCTGTCTTGGTCAAAGTTGCGGAAAAAAACCTAATGTGTTCTATCCTAGCAACAAGCAAGGAGTAAGAGCCCTTGAAGTGAAATGAAGCAAGCGAAACAAATTAGCATCTATGCTAACACAAATGCATTCAGAGCAACTACATTACTGTTAGGCATGTAGCTACCTCCTGCTCATCATCTTCAGCCTTGGGGTTGAAGGTGAGAGTACACACACACACGGTGATGGGGCAAGATTATAAATGGGAGCATAAACAAGGAATTGACATAAGGGTCGTTGCTAAGGCCGTTGCTAAGGCCAAAACAAAAGTGAACAAATTATTCTAAAATGAAAGTAAAAACATATAGTTGCAATAAACTATGTCTAAACAATTCAAAAATGTTGTGGCCACCTTTGCTTGAATTTTTTTAAATCAAATTTAATTAACCATTTCATTCATTGAATTTGTCCTTAGTTTACTTGCGTATTAAGATGTTACTTGCCTCATTTTTACATTTTGTTCAAAACACCTTTTTTCCCCCACTTTATCGATTGGCGTCACTCCATAGGACATTATATCACACCGATGGACAATATTACAACAGGCAGTCAAATTTTACAGTTTAAAGAATGGCACTTTCGAAAATTTCTGATCACTGTAAAATTCGACTTTTAAAACATCAGTAATTGACACTCATTAAAGGACTTAAGTGTACTCATTCCAATTGAAGGGCCTCAAATGCGGCAGGTAGGCTAGAAGTTAATAGCGCTGGGCCAGTAACTGAAAGGTCGCTAGTTCGAATCCCTGAGCCGACTAGGTGAACAAGCTGTCGGATGTGCCCTTGAGCAAGGCACTTATCCAGAGTGACTTACAATTAGGGTTAAGAGGGTCTGATAAATGACTCAAATGTAAAAAATAAAAGAACCAAGTTCATGTTCACTTGACTGAAAATATAAATTAGCTATTTACACACAGAAGTGCCATATATTTCCTTTCACCTACACATAGTGGAGGAATCAGAAAGATAAGTACAGGAATCCATTTTATTTGGGTCATCATCAGTAAAAAAGTTCTCATAGCTGGGATAACTTGCCCGACTGCCATTAATGCCATAAATTGTGTCTTTCACTTGGTGAGGAATCAGAAAGATCAGTTTTAGGCTACTATAATTCTTTGTAGTTTGGTTGTTTTCACTTTTATTTATTTTTTTATCACCTGCCCAATGGGGAAACCTCAGAGCATGCTCAACTTGCGGGAATGCTTAGTTCACTTGCCCCAGGTAATAGGTGAACCCTTAAAATCAATCCCTTTTCAACACTCTTCTACATACTGCAAGTCTTAATCTTAATATCCTCCATTAATAGAATGAAACATCTGACATTTTTAAATGTCATGGGTTGACATCACACATTCATATGCTATTGCAACTGCCAAACTGTAAAAAACGTTGTTTATGTTGTTGTGTTTTGCTGGTCTTCAATGGGACTTGAAGTCACTTTCATAATGTACTGATTACAGTACATTCATTTCCCAAACTAGACTTAACATGAACATGTAACAAAAATACAACCATGGAAAGGACTGGAGTGGCATGAGAAAGGACTGGAGTGGCATGAGAAAGGACTGGAGTGGCATGAGAAATGTAGGCATCGGTTGAATATGAAAATGACTGACAATAGTAGATACTGCTCATAGGAGAGAAAGGAGGTTGGAGTAATTTAAAGCTTACCGCTGGTTCAGGTTTGGCCGTTTTACTGGGCTCCTCTGGATGTGGTCTGTGTTTTGTGTCCTCTGACGCTCTGGCCTAAACACACACACACTCCTCAGGATCTCATAGAAGCATTGTTGCAGCCACTGTTACATTGAGGACTATTTTGCACAAAGCCACGGAATGACAGACATACTCTACCTTTTTGTCACCCTTCTCTGGCACTTTGGTTTTCTCCTCCCCCTGTTTGTGTCGGAGCTCTCTCTCCTTCTCTCCCTTGTCTCGCCGTTTATCCGGGTTTAAATCTTTCTCCTTATCCCTCTCTCGGTCTCTCCCTCTGTGCGACTCCTTGTCTTTGCTTTTTTCCCTGTCTCTGTCCCTCTCCTTGTCTCGTTCTCCGTCTTTCTCTCTTTCATTGTCTTTGTCCCACTCTCGGTCCCGGCTCTTGTCCTTGCCACGGTCTTTGGTACGGTCTGGATCGCGGCTCTTCTTTGACCTTTCTCTGTCGCGGTGGCGCTCCTTCTCCTTGTCGCCCCGCCTGCCCTCTTGCTCTTTGGGCAGGTCTGGGTCCTTCTGCTCCCTACCCCCGGCGCTGTGCTCTCGGATCGCCTTCTCCTGGAGAAAACGCACACATATATAGAAAAGCATATACACACACAAAACCGTACATACACACAGATGCATTAATGTGAGCCTTGGGACACCCTGAAAACACTGTGGTAGCAGGCAAACATTAGCCCTGTATGACAAACCTTTACGTTAGGAGGTTGAAGTTACATATAGAACAATCATTTAATTTTGTGTATTTGGTCCCAAATTCCTAGCACCCATTACATCAAGCTTGTGACTACTAACTTGTTGATTGCATTTGCAGTTTGTTTTATGTTTAGTCCAATAGTAACTGAATGGTGAATGACCGGAGTCATTTTCTTTAAGCGAGTAGATAAGAGGTTTCTGAACAGTTCTAAATGAATCCTGATAATGCCATGATTAAGAAAAATCCTGAATAATGATGAGTGAGAAGCCATTCAGAAGCTACAACAAAGCATGCTAACCTCTCGTTATCACCAATGAAATGGGGAGTTAAGCATTTTTGTGGGGTATGATCAGCATTATTCAAAACAACCAAAACAAACTGGAAATGCATCCAATAAGTTTGTAGTCACAAGCTTGATGTAGTCATTGCGTGCTATGAATATGGGACCAAATACTGCACTTTTGACTACTTTAATACACAAGTGAATGTGTCCAAATACCTATGACCTCTTCAAATGAGGGGACTATATACATGAAGTGCTTTCTTTTCTAAAATGGTAACACCGATATCTATGGAAATACTACAATCCAAAATGATGGAGTATAGAGCAAAATATAAAATCTTTGCTTCACTGTCCAAATAAATACGGAGGTGAATGTAGCTCAAAGTTATGTCATGGTCTGATGGGAATACATCCTGTCCAGTCTGAAGCATCTCAGAGTAGTATTGCTGATCTAGGACCAGTTTAGCCTTTGAGATCATAATTAATAAAATGATATGGACAGGTTTGGGAACTGTTACTATATCAGCATTTCACTTCGAGAGACTTTGTGGATGGAGCCCCTGGTCTCACCACTTGGTCTCGTCCCTCTCTGTTCTCCTTGTCCTGGGACCGGGAGGAGCTGGCCTTCCCCTTGGGGTCCAGCTTGTCCCCGGCCAGCACCCGCTTCACCGCCTCCTCACTGGACAGCTGGGACGACATAACACAGGGGACAGACGTGATTGTCAACTTACTTTCAAATCAAAAGGTATTTATCACATGCGCCAAATACAACAGGTGTAGACTATACCGTGAAATGCTTGCTTACGAGCCTTACCCAATGACGCAGAGTAAAAAAATGATGATCAAATAAAATAGTAACACAAATAGTAAGCTATATACAGAGAGTACCAGTACCAGACCAACATGCGCTATTTGAGGTAGATACATTATGTACATAAAGGCATCCACTTCTGCCCTCAGAACAGCCTCAATGCATTGGGGCATGGACTCTACAAGGTGTCGAAAGCGTTCCACACGGATGTTGGCCCATGTTGACTCCAATGCATCATTGCAGTTCTTGACACCGGTGCGCCTGGCACCTACAACCATACCCCTTTCAAAGGCACTTAAAAATGGTATCTTGCCCATTCACCCTTTGAATGGCACACATACACAATCCATGTCTCAAGTCTTAAAAATCCTTCTTTAACCCGTCTCCTCCCCTTCATCTACACTGATTGAAGTGGATTTAACAAGTTACATTAATAAGCGATTATAGTGTTCACCTGGTCAGGCTATGTCATGGAAAGAGGTGTTCCTAATGTTTTGTACACTCAGTGTATATAGTGTGTATAGTCTTTGGAGTATGCATAGAGTCAGTGCAAGATAAGGTCAATGCAGATAGTCCTTTCTACCATATCTATATCTTTAACTTTGTTTATTGGGATTGAACATTTTTCAAAGTAATGCATTGTAGGAGTGCACATTACTATCACACAGCAATCTTTGTGTAGAATTACCTGCCCATCTGTCTGTTTATAATGAACTGAATTCATTTTATTAGAAATATCTAACATAGTTGCCGCAGCCACTCGAGTACAACAATACATCAATTATTGAGGATTAAAAACACGAAGTCGAAATGTATTTCCATTGTGGCCCTTGTTACAATTGATGTTGTGCTAGCTAGCTAGTTTACATGCATGTGAACAGCTGTCGTGACGAGGCCCCGAGGGAGGCATGGCAGAGATCCCCCGAGCTCGAAGCCCTTTATTCCAACTGGCTGTCTTCAGGGTCCAATTCAAATGTGCTCGACTGTAACTGATCCTCTTCAGATTTCACCCACAAGCATCATTAGTGTGTGTAAACATGCATGACCTTATCTGGAGCATTTGGTTTGTGTGCTGATAGGTGACAGCCACTGAAATGCACAAACATATGCTCATATTATTTGCAGCAAGAGCTACCTTTTAACTTTTCTTTGCGGCTGTGGCTATGTAAAATGTAAAAAAAATCTTGGCAACTTTGGATGTTGTGGACTGAAGATTGCGCTACAATTGCACACAAACGTGTCTGCAAATTTAGTTGCATGTGTATGACAATCTGGACAGAGTGTGCGTGTGTGTGCACATGCGTCTCTCTGTCTGTGAGGGTGTATGTTGTGTAGTTACAGGCGTGCGTGCACATGTGAAACAGACGGCAATGTGCTGCTAACAGTTTAACTTCCTCCACTGTCCCTGTCCCCATACCGTGCACGAACCAGTGACCCTCTGCGTCGCAACACACGTGACCACCCTCCTTGACAACGCGTGAACCAATTGAGCTCTACAAAAGTTACCAATTCGATATCTCCATCGCCGACATTTCAAGCTAGCTGTGGAGTGAGCTTACAGGCACGCTCTTAACTCCGTTACACATGTACATGGGTCTTTCCAAGCAAACAGACCTTGTTGAGGCAGCACTTGGCGATGGCCTGTAGCAGCTCGTTGGTCCTCTCAGGCTCATGGCCGGCTACAATGCGCGCTGGCTTGACCGACAGGGGCTCGCCGTTCACCAGCATCACCACATCTAGGGCCTTCTGCAGGAACGCTATCTTAGCATCCTTATCCTGCAGGAGAGAGGAAGGATGAGAGGGATTGAAAGAAAGAGTGAGAACAACGGCTTTAGGAAGACCGTCTAATGGGAATGTCTTTTTTCCCCTCTGAGGTTAGCATAACAAAACTGCTTCGACCTGTTTCTTTGCATCAGTTTTCTTGAGTGGATCCTCTATTGATATCAGAGTACACGTGACCACTGGAGAGTTTATGCAGACATGCATGTGCGAAACCCCTCTTCATCATGTGCACTTGAGGGAAATCTCAACATTGTATAGTTACGTGCCAACGCACAACTGGAACTAAGGGTGTTGCACTGCACAGACCATTCCAAAACGGTGTCCTCATCTGTTATCCATTTCCAGATAAGCACAGTTGAGACCACAACCTAAGCTCCATGCCAACAGTGTAACATTAAGCTGGCCACTAACTTAACTTATAACAAGCTCTATCTCCATTCAGCCCCTGAGCTCTCCAGGCCCTGTATTTCACAACACAGCTGATATTCAGGCCTGAAAGAAAGAGCAGTGAACGGGCCAGAGTAAAGAGTACAGTCACATCCCTAAAAAAACAAAAAAAAAATGTCACAAGAAATTAGCTCCCTGGTATACAGAAAATACCAGAGCCCTGAAGAAAGCTTCCAGAAAATTGGAAAGACGCTCCACCAAACTAAGTCTTCCGACTAGCTTGGAAAGACAGTACTGTGCAATATCGAAGAGCCCTCATGGCCGCTAGATCATCCTATTATTCCAACCTAATTGAGGAGAATAAGAACAATCCTAAATGTATTTTTGACACTGTCGCAAAGCTAACTAAAATGCAGCATTCCCCAAGAGAGGACGGCTTTCACGTCAGCAGTGATGAATACACAAACTTCTTCGACGAAAAGATCATGATTATTAGAAAGCAAATTACGGACTCCTCTTTAAATCTGCGTATTTCTCCAAAGCTCAGTTGTCCTGAATTATTATTTTTGTCCATTTCTTTTTGCGTTGATTGGTGGGGAAAAACAGGTCTACAGTAGGTAGCCTTCACTACTTTTTTGAAAGTCAATACTTGTTCAGAATAATTTGCTTGATAGCAAGATAAAATGTTGCTTTCAAAAAGTATCAAAAAGAAAGGGATAATGAAAGTTTCAGACAAGAATGTACAGAGAGATGTGTGCATCTCTCCATCTTTTCCCAATGTCAAGCCAGTGAGTCTTATTTGTAATTAAAATATCGCTGTTAGCAAATAATTAAATCTCAGACATAATTATGAATCTAAGCATAGAACATTCAGTGGTATTCTCGCCCCATATAGAGGCCCGACGCAGAAACATTGAATTGTTAACTGCAAGCTGCACACACAGCTTTTTTTTGAGGACATATTCTGTAACTTAAAGGGGTTAAATCTGCAGTTACAAGGAAGAGGGAAACAGTTGTGGACATGGAACAACTTGAGGCCTTTACTAGGAAGCTTGAGTTGTTTGATTTGGATCAGGCCGCAGCATTGTCACAGAGGTGATGGAAGATTTCATCAAGCAGCTGAGGGACAATTTATCCACCAGATTTGAAGACTTCAGCATGCCCAAGGATATCATTGCGTTTGTACGTGATCCTCTCACAGTCCGCTCAGGTGGAGAATACTCCTCCCTTGCTAAGAAAACTACACCCTCGCTGGATGAGGCCGCAATTCAAACTGAGCTGATTGAATTGCAGACATCGAGCCAAACCAGGGCTGCGCTCAGGAGTGCCGAGTCCCTGTGTGCGTTGTGGGTGGCTTGCTCAGAGGAATACAGCACAATAAAGAAACTGCCATTTTATGTGCTAACAATGTTTGGATCGACTTACACCTGCGAGTCCTCATTTTCCTCTATGAACGTAATCAAGACTCACGGCAGGAACCGGCTTTCACATAAGTCAGTCGAGGACTGCCTGCACATAAAAATCACATCCATCCACATCCATAAGATTGTGTCAGAGGGGAAATTGATTTTTTCTCATTGGATGCTAAATCTTTGACCAGTTGCAATTGTAAGTAGGCCTAATAAATAAAACAAATCTTACTTCTACTAGGCTGTTAAGCCTCATAGCCTACCTCAGCCAGTTAAGTTATTATAGATAGGTCTAGGCTCCGAAGAAGACTGTAATTACGCCCTCTTGTTGTTTGTAAAGTCAAATTAAAATAAAGATTATTGATTAAATTAATTGCTCGACTGGTGTAGGTTCTCCATCTGTTGGTTTTTGGACAAGGACATCCCAGCCAGCCAATCCCTCCCCTAACCCGGACGACTCTGGGCCAATTGTGCGTTGCCTCATGGGTCTCCCGGTCGCGGCCGGTACGCGTATCGAACCAGCATCTGTAGCAACGCAGAGAATGCATTTGACTGTTAGGACTTGCAGGAGGAACGGAAAATTGCGTGTCAATTCATAAACCATGTGCCATGGAATCGCTTCCCAACTTTTTTTTGTTATTTTATTAAGGAAAGCATAAAGATGAAGAAATACTGTACTGCTGTTTTGAGTTACAAATGTAACACTTTAGAGTACCTAAGCATCAATACATTGCAAGTTGGGGATTTTCACACCTACAGTAGCCTGGCTATAAAGAGTCTATTGCCCTGCTAATAGGGTTACACCTGCTACAGTACACTTGTGAAAAACAAGTGTTTGAAAACCTGCTTTCAAAATTCCTCCAGCTGTCCATTACTACTGTAAATAAAAACACAGCATCATGTGTATTCTTTATTGTAAGCACAATGTCACAAATCATTTGTATCTACCTTTCCAATTACTTTTAAAGTTTGGGATTTACAAATGTGTGCTTTTCATGTCATTTTTCGTTAAATTCAGTTCGGATTCAAGTATAACTTCTGACTGACGCCTTTAGTGAGAGGTCTAATGCTTTAATATTTCATCACTTCTGCCCTCCGAATTCATATCCAAAGGGGCATTTTCCACGCCAGTATTAGTTACATTGTTTTAGTTTGAACGTGCAGACTGGCTCTAAGAACAGTGGGAACGTTTTCCTAGTCAGAGCCATTATTAGTGCAATGCCCCTTAAAGTGTTGCTCTGTGCTACCCAGTGGGGCAGGGTGGGGGTCCACCCCCCTTTCCTCTTCCTCCCTTCCCCATGGGCTAGGTCTGTCTTCTGTCCCCTGCCCTCGTGCCTTGAACCTCGCACGCTCACCGCTATCTCAGTGGATAAAGCTGGAGAACTGCAAGGCAACCCCATTGTTCGCCACTCGGGAGCAATGACAAATATATGCTAATATACCAATATCCTGCTAACAGCCCATCCTAGAAACATTGTTTGCAGAATTCACAGCCTGCTATGCTTGTGAAAAACAGGGTTAATAATATATCTGTGAGAATATCTAATGGGCTTTTATATAATTCAGTTAATTAAAAATAACTTTCTTTTACAAAATAACGACATTTTGGAGATTATTTAGTTTTCAAATAACCTAAAGTGAGCGAGAAAAAGGCCATTCTTGAACATGGGGTGAGACATTCTTACTAATTTGTAAATAAAGCCAGTGTGTTATTTAGAATTATTTATTACTGTTTTTAGAGGGAGTGAAACCAAAAGCCTCAATGGTCTCCTTGAAAAATGAGGGGAAAAAACGGCAATAGTACCGTTTGTCCATTTTGAGACGCCGTAGCCAGTACACACTTCCTCAAATAAGTCAGAATTAATGAAAGATAAAATGAATGAGATTCCTTAAGCTGACGTTTTTGCATTGGAGATCTAACTAAGATGTTTGATGTAGTATTTCCCAAGTCATTATTTTTCTTCATGTAAACGGGTCGTCTATTGTTGAATGAAAACAAACACTTCATTGAAGAATCCCTACTGTTGACCAATGACTGATGAAGGGGCATAGACCTCCACTCCGAAATTGTTGTGAGCACGACCACCCGAAAAAAAACCTTTTCGAAGACGAAAACATCACAATTTTGGCATAATATATGAACGAACTGTTCTGGTTGGGAAGCACACGGACACCAAAAGAGCTAGGCTACGTATCATTTATTTTATAATGACTGTGAAATAGACAATAACTCATTAGATCTGTCACAGTGCAGTATAACAATTAGGTCAAAGCAACATATTCATCGGCAGGGGGCCTACAAGATTTCAGTCTGTTCTGGTGTTTCACAAATTCCTGATCAAATGGAGAAAATGTCTTACCTTTACATTGTCTGACTTCATCTCAGTCTCTGCATAGAGTCCCTTCATGAAGCCAGTGGTCCGAATCACCTATAGGAGAAAAGGTTAGGATACATTGCCAAATGAGTCAGCGGTTAGCCACTATATGGTTGTAATTATCAATGCAGTACAGCATGACTGATTAAGCCGTTAATTTTGAGCATATTTTTTTGTGGAGGGAAAACCAAATAAATAGTCAGTTAAGTTATATTCAATACACGTATGCTAAAGTCAGTGGTCAGTAATTAACCCTTTGCAAAGCCCCAGCCCCCTTAGTTACTGTTGCAACCTCTGACAACATTTCCACAGGAAGCTCAATTTCCCATTCAACCACTGGAAAAATCCCCTTACAATGATCTCAAAGTGTGTTTCTATTAAACACAGATGACCCCTTGCTAATCAGGAAACTCCTGGGTATGTTGTGGTGGGCTGTCATTACAATGGTGAAGGTGCATAAAGATGGAAGAATTCTGAGATGTCATTGATTTTGAACACTGCGGCAAGCAACATGGCTCAATGTGCCAGTAAATCAGCAATATCTACTTTTTAGTTTCTTCAAATTGCCGCCGTCTTGGAGCTAGAGTAACGGAGAGCAATGTACAATATAGCAAACATAGCATTTGTGGTAAGTACATGGGGACTGTCATCTTTATGCAACTTTGTCATTGCTTCACAGGAACCTGGTAAATGTTTGTAGTGTAGCTAGCCACTAAATAGCTGACCGAATTCACTGTCAGCATGCAGTCAAAGTTATAACCAGCAGCAGATGGGAGTTGTAGTCATAACACCCGCTAAATTAGCTAGCTAAAACAAATTGAGAAAACAAGTTACATTAATCCTTAAGAGTCTATTGACGCACACATGCGTCAATCTAAGTCACAAAATTAAAAAAAAATCTCCATCAAAATCCATCCGTTTAAGCTAGAAATGTATATGTTTTACAGGGGCTGCGGCTCAATCCACTGCATCCGCCTATGTCGGCCTTCCGCATATGCGGTGGAAGGCGTGTGAGCTATAGCGGTGTTTGTCAGACCATGAAACATCCCAAAAATTGTTCTTCACGAAAACGTCTGTTCAAGCCGTTTAAGCTATAAACTAACACGATTGTGTTCTCTGTTTTGCTCTACGACCGCCACAAGTGTCAAGGGACTCATCTGAAGGTAACCCATACAAACAATTGAAAGTATGGAGGTAGTTTTGTGGCAACAAAAATAAGGGGTTAAATATGTGTCCCAAAAAATATATATTTCCTGAGCTTTCTTATATCTCCTAGATATAGGAGACACCCTTACCTTTCCCACATGTTGTTTAGTTACAGCCTTGTTCTATAATGGATTAAAAAAACAAATCTACACACAAAATATATTTTCATTTGTTAAAACACTTTTTTGGTTACTACATGATTCCATACGTGTTATTTCATAGTTCTGATGTCTTCAATTGTATCTATAATGTAGAAAATAGTACAAATAAAGAAAAACCCTGGAATGAGTAGGTGTCCAAACATTTGACTTCTATATATTGGTTTTATAAACTCAGCAAAAAAAAGAGAAACGTCCTCTCACTGTCAACTGCGTTTATTTTCAGCAAACTTAACATGTGTAAATATTTGTATGAACTTAACAAGATTCAACAACTGAGACATAACAATAACAGAAATGGGATAATGTGTCCCTGAACAAAGGGGGGTCAAAATCAAAAGTAACAGTCAGTATCTGGTGTGGCCACCAGCTGCATTAAGTACTGCAGTGCATCTCCTCCTCATGGACTGCACCAGATTTGCCAGTTCTTGCTGTTAGATGTTACCACAGTCTTCCACCAAGGCACCTGCAAGTTCCCAGACATTTCTGGGGGGAATGGCCCTAGCCCTCACCCTCCGATCCAACAGGTCCCAGTCAGGCTCAATGGGACTGAGATCCAGGCTCTTCGCTGGCAATGGCAGAACACTGACATTCCTGTCTTGCAGGAAATCACACACAGAACAAGCAGTATGGCTGGTGGCATTGTCATGCTGGAGGGTCATGTCAGGATGAGCCTGCAGGAAGGGTACCACATGAGGGAGGAGGATGTTCTCCCTGTAACGCACAGGGTTGAGATTGCCTGCAAATGACAACAAGCTCAGTCCGTTGATGCTGCGAAACACCGACCCAGACCATGACGGACCCTCCACCTCCAAATCGATCCTGCTCCAGAGTACAGGCCTCGCTGTAACGCTCATTCCTACGATGATCAACGCAAATCCGAGCATCACCCCTGGTGAGATAAAAACGCGAATCGTCAGTGAAGAGCACTTTTTGCCAGTCCTATCTGGTCCAGCGATGGTGGGTTTGTGTCCATAGGCGACATTGTTGCTGGTCATGTCTGGTGAGGACCTGCCTTACAACAGGCCTACAAGCCCTCAGTCCAGCCTCTCTCAGCCTATTGCGGACAGTCTGAGCACTGATGGAGTGATTGTGCATTCCTGGTGTAACTCGGGCAATTGTTTCCATCCTGTACCTGTCCCGCAGGTGTGAAGTTCAGATGTACCAATCCTGTGTAGGTGTTGTTACACGTAGTCTGCCACTGCGAGGAAGATCAGCTGTCCATCCTGTCTCCCTGTAGCAAAGTCTTAGGCGTCTCACAGTACAGAGATTGCAATTTATTGCACTGGCCACATCACGCCTCCTTGCAGCATGCCAAAGGCACGTTCACGCAGATGAGCAGGGACCCTGGGCATCTTTCTTTTTGTGTTTTTCCAGAGTCAGTAGAAAGGCCTCCATAGTGTTCTAAGTTTTCATAACTGTGACCTTAATTGCCTACCGTCTGTAAGCTGTTAGTGTCTTAAAGACCGTTCCACAGGTGCATGTTCATTAATTTTTTATGGTTCATTGAACAAGCATGGGAAACAGTGTTTAAACCCTTTACAATGAAGGTCTGTGAAGTTATTTGGATTTTTACGAATTATCTTTGAAAGACAGGGTACTGAAAAAGGGGCATTTTTTGCAAGGGTTTACCTAAAAGGGTCCTATAATTCAAAATCGAATAGCTAAAATATCTTCAATGCGATTTAAACGTGAGCTTGTCCGAGCTGTCGGACTCGACAACAGTTGCTATCCATTGGAGCACTGAGATTGGTGCCCTAAATTCTGAGGTGGGGCTTAGTGAAGGGTCAATTGCGTCATCCACGCAAACACACTTATCAAATATGCATGAGCATTTAGTGAAAGGTGAGAAACTTCACTGAAGGAGGAGAGAGAGAGACTACCAATTGAATGGGGTTAAGAGTGTACTCAGCTCTGCAGCTTGTGGGAACAGCAGTGGCCAAAAGCAACCTGAATGACCTATAAGACAGACTTGTCCAGAAGATGATGTAGTCTTGTGCAGATGGATCTGCCAGTCTGCTCTGCCTGGATAATCTTTGCTGAGCCTGGTATAGCCTGTGGCACGGACCCAGCCAATGGCAAACCTTCTAGCGAGGAAGCCATTCTCACAGCATCACACACTATGTTCGTACAGTGCCTCCAGAATTAATCATACCCCTTGACTTATTCCATATTTTGATGTGTTACAGCCTAAATTCAAAATAATTTCTATTTGTTTTCTCATCCACCCACACACAATACCCCATAATGGCAAAGTGAAAACATGTTTTTAGAATTAAAAAAAATATATAACACAGAAATATGTCATTTACAGCCTAAATTTACAGCCTAAAAAAATATATAACACAGAAATATGTCATTTACAGCCTAAATTTACAGCCTAAATTCAAAATAAATTCTATTTGTTTTCTCATCCACCCACACACAATACCCCATAATGGCAAAGTGAAAACATGTTTTTAGAATTTAAAAAAAATATATAACAAAAAATATATAACACAAAAAATATATAACACAGAAATATGTATTCACACCCCTAGGTTAATACTTTGTTGAAGCACATTTGACAGCGATTACACCTGGGAGTCTTTCTGGGTAAGTCGCTAAGAGTTTCACACCTGGATTGTGCAACATTTGCTCATTATTCTTTTCAAATTTCTTCAAGCTCTGTCAAATTGGTTGTTGATCATTACTAGACAACCATTTTCAGGTTTTGCCTAAAATGTACATGAACATCTAATTCAAAACTGAAACTCGGCCACTCAGGAATATTCAATGTCTTCTTGGTAAGAAACTTAAATGTAGATTTGGCCTTGTGTTTTAGGATATTGTCCTGCTGAAATGTGAATTAATCTCCCTGTGTCTGGTGGAAAGCAGACAACCTGGATTTCCTCTAGGATTTTGCCTGTGCTTAGCTCCATTCCATTTATTTTTTATCATGAAAAACTCCCCAGTCCTTAAAAATTACAAGCATAACCATAACATGATGCAGCCACCACTATGTTTGACAATATGGAGAGTGGTACTCCGCAATGTGTTGTATTTGCCCTGAAACATAACACTTTGTATTTAGGACAAAAAGTGAATTGCTTTGCCACATTTTTTGCATTATTACTTTAGTGCCTTGCTGCAAACCAGATGCATGTTTTGGGATATTTTTATTCTGTGCAGGCGTCCTTCTTTTCACTCTGTCAATTAGGTTAGTATTGTGAAGTAACTACAATGGTGTTGATCTATCCTCGGTTTTCTTATATCACAGCCATTAAACTCTAACTGTTTTAAAGTCCCCATTGGCCTCATGGTGAAATCCCTGAGTGGTTTCCTTCCTCTCCGGCAACTGATTTAGGAAGGACGTCTGCATCTTTGTAGTGATCATCCAAAATGTAATAAATAACTTCACCATGCTGAAAGGGATATTCAATGTCAGATTAGTTTTATTTTTTCCCATCTACCAACAGGTGCCATTCTTTGCGAGGCATTGGAAAACCTCTAGTCTTTGTGGTTGAATCTGTTCAAAATTCACTGCTTGACTGAGGGACCTTACAGATAATTGTATGTGTGGGGTACAGAGATGAGGTAGTCATTCAAAAATCATGTTAAACACTATTATTGCACACAGTGAGTCCATGCAATTAATTAAGCAAATGTTTACTCCTGAACATATTTAGGCTTGCCATAACAAAAGGGTTAAATACATGACTCAAGAACAGAAAAAATAAATAAAATACACTTGGAGATTATATGGTATGGTGTGTAGACCATTGACAAACTGTAATCCATTTGAAATGCAGGCTGTAACACAGCAACATTTGGGAAAAGTCTATGGGTGTAAATACTTTCTGAAGGCACCATTTATGAGGGCATGTTCCTGCCTGTCCCATGGCCCTGCCATCATGATACTTGTTATGTCAAGTACAAATTATAATGGATTTAGAACCATGATCAGCGGTATGCTTTTTATATTATTTAGGCTATAACAAGCAAGCACCACCCTTCCACAGTGCCATGCCTTCATGTTGCCATCCTAACTAGTTAGTTAGGGAACACAGCCCAATTCAAACAAGCAATCCAGCTGCATTTAGGGATAAGCTCATTGACCGTCACCTAGAATAGAAGGCCTCATTTCATAACAGGGTTGACACCCTCACACAACTTCGGTGACAAAAATATGTAACTGTACCTGCTAACTAACTAGTTAACGTTAACTAACGAGTTAACTAGTGCAGGGGCAGCCATTTAATTTGTTATAGGATAATGTTTTAAACCGTTTCATGAATAAATAGCCAGCCAGTTAGCAAATAATTTCATATTTTTTTTACATAGATACAGTGAAAAGTCACATTTCCCAGCGCCGCGACTTGGTTTTGTTTACTAAACCAAGCAGACAGGAGTGCCTAGCAACGAAAAACGACGATGATTTGATAGCTAGCTACTGTTAGGTAAATTGGCTAATTATCATGACTCAGTCTCAATGCTGAAAGGTTAGTTGGCTGGTTTTAGTCGAGGATAAATGCTAGCTAGCTATCAAATCCAATCTAACTAGTAAGACCTCTTTGTAGCTAGTAGCCAATGTTAGCTAATCACTCACCTCACTGAATATGTCGTGCAGATACCTAAACGGCGGTTTGCTGAGCAGTTTTTCAGTAAGCGGCGGTTTCTTTATAACTTTCCCTAACGTGTCTTGGGTCTTTTTGGCCACAGACCCGTTCATGGCAGATGCTGAAATGACAAATTACCCAACGTTATTGATGAAAACAAGACTGTTCTTCAATGAAAACTCCTGTCGCTATGTCAATAGCATCCAATCCCACAATGCATCATTCATCTGAAATGCGCTTGTGCTAAATCAGAGATACTGGATATAATGGCGAGATGCTTGCCGTCCGGCCATAACAGTGGGGGCGGGACAACTCCGATATAATGGGATTTTTCTAAGTTGCCGGGATGTCATGTGCAGTGGCGACCCGTCATTCAGGGCAGGTGTGGCTTTTGAGACCCACATTTTCAGCAGGCTTGCCTGTTTTGCATGTTATTTTGGCATTAATACGTATCAGTTTACAAACAATGTAAAAAAAATATATATATATATATATCATTGAGTTAATAAAGCCGCATACAAACATGGTCTCTTTTTGGTTTTCTTGAGTAAGGCAGCTCCAAAATGCAGGTGTTTCAGCCTAACTCATTGCTTTCTGTGGTGGGCAAGCCAGCAGAAAATACAGAGTGTTGCGCCGTGATTGGCTCAGTGTTCTGTCACTCATGGGGACACTACGTCACCAACAAGTCTAAGGGTAGACCAACAAATGCTATCCCCTTAGGTGCTGCCATAGAGTTACATTAGAAGTGCTGATCCAAAAAGGCTCACGGTCATTGGCCACAGATAAAATTATATCAAATCACTTTCTGTCATGTCAACATCCTACTTTCAAAATCTCAGTTAGCAGTCATCATCATGAATCAAGTCGACAATCTACTGGCAAATCCTTTTTAATCCTTGTCATATGAAGAGAAATAATGAAGAGAACGTATAGATAAAATGTATCGGTGCTCATCGGCCATTGGACATAAACATTACACAACAAGTTGGAAATCGCAAATTCAACAATGAGTGGTTTGGAAGAAATCAGTGGCTAACTGCAAGCGTTGCAAATCAATCATTAGCCTGCTATTCAGTGGTGTGGCTGTGTGGTCCCAAGTCTAAGATTAAGGGTCTCTTTTCCTAGTTTAAAATGAGAAACATTCAACATTGGCCATGCTGTCAATGAAGCATGATTTGTGACGTGCTCAAAACAACTTAACTAGGAACTGCAATATCTGACTTTAACTGCGAACTTGGGAAAAATGAGCTACGACTGGGAAAATATGTAGGTGTGCTGACTGTGACAAAGGCATTGGGTTTTCAGTTGTCTTGTTTGCTAAATTAACAAATTAAATAGGCAGTGGCATGGTGTACAGTATATAACCATAGAAGCACTGTGACATACGCCTCATTGCAGTCATATTTAGGGCTTATTGGGGATGTGGCTTTCAGGTAATTATTATTGGCAACCCATTCCATGAGAGTGAATGTCATTCCAGTTCATCTCTTCAGTTATATTTGATCAATTATGACTAACCTAGTGCACTGCTTTCTATGAATTCTGATGGTGTTTAAATGTTTAGGCAAAAAGACAAATGTCCTGTTTGAAACACTGACAAGTAGAGAGAATAATTTAAAAATAATTGGATAGGCCTGGCTCCCCATACCTGTTTGGTGAGTTCTGTTGTCTATAAAAAGAACTGCAAATCAAAACCAAGTTACTGTCAGCTTGGAAATAGGTTACAGACACTCCTCCTATGCCTGTGCAATAGGTAAGATATCAAAATCATTGAACATTTCTTAGTGGAAACTTGTAATATTATTGTGTTGACTTGATGCAGTATTTGAATAACCTGGTTGGTGTACAGGCCTATCTCTGTCAACATTCAATCATGTTAAACCTTCATTTTGCCTTTGGTAATTCGGCCGAAGAAGAAACAGACTGGCACCAAAATCAGTTGTTTGAATTTACGCAGACAATAATGATCTATGCAAAATCTCTAATATACAGTATACTTGTACAGGGTTTTATTTTAGAATTTAAAAATACTAATAGACAAATGACAAATGCAATAATCGAGATCAGGAGTAGTTTGAAGTAAATGTGACACACATAACCAAACAGGTTTGGCCTGTTTTAGTAAGCATAGATGAATATCGTTACTATTCATTTAGGCACTTGTATTGAAATGGGCCTACCCCTTAAATGGCACAAGGCAGGTGTTTCTTGGAAGGGGTTCCTTTTTATCACACTTGACTTTTATATGGTCAAGGCGAGAGTTATACTGTAGGTTGATACATTGCTATGTTTTCATTCATAAAGCCCTTTTACAAAAAGTCGATCCATACCTAACATCATTACTAAACTTTAGACATACGAGTTACCACACCCGGTCTCGGGGATGGCTAACTTAGGAAATTCCTTTGGTCTCTACTGAGTTCGGTAAATCAGCTTTTAGTTTTCTTGCACCTTATTTGTGGAATGATCTTTAAAATGTTCTTAAAATTTGACGTTCTGGTGCCTCTAGGGCAATTCATTTTATGACTGTGTTTTTTTTTCTGCTTGCCAATTTGTATTGCTATTTTGATGTGTGCATTTTCTGTAATGTATGTAATTCAGGGCTCATCTGTAAAAGAGACCTTGGTCTCAGTATGACTCCTTGGTCAAATAAAGGTTAACTAAATAAATAATAAACATAAGTATTACATATATGTATTTTTGAACAGTTTGACTTGACTGCCTCCTCTTCTCTCCACCTCAGAACGGATGACAACCATGTATCGCTGGTCTCTCTTTGCATTGCTCTTTGTCACCTGTATGGAAGTTTCCCTACAGAAGAAAACAAGGAAAGGCACTCAAACTCTCTCAAGAGGTAAGAATTATGTAACAATGTATCCTCGCCCCACCCCTAACGTCTATTTGAGTTTACTACACTCAGAAAAAAAGGGTTCTTCAGCTGTCCCCATAGGAGAACCCTTTTTGGTTCCAGGTAGAACCCTTTTGAGTTCCACATAGAACCCACTGTGGAAAGGGTTCTACATAGAACCAAAAGGATTCTACCTGGAACAAAAAAAATGATTGTTCAAAGGGTTCTCCTATGGGGACAGCTGAATAACTCTTCCATGTTCTAGAAAGCAAATTGTTTCTGAGTGTACGAAAACAGTTCTCCATCCCCATTACATTAACACCAAATCCATTCGTTCTGATTTCCATCCTCAATTTTGTCTCAGGATGGGGAGATTACATTGCATGGGTCAATACCTATGAGGAAGCCCTGATGACAATGAAAGAAAGGTAAAACAAGATTAGACAAAATACACAACAAGACATCAAATTGCAATTGCGCTGTTTGGTTAGTGGCATATGTTTGACAATTAGAGCAGTCTTTCAAATGTCTAAGAGTGAAACATTTCATTAAAGCTATCTGCTTATGTTACAGCCATATCCTCACAATTATTATATTACAATTGACATTTCAATCAATTATCAGACACTTTTATCCAGAGTGACTTACAGTTAGTGCATTCATCTGAAGATAACTAGGTGAGACAATCACATATCACTGCGCCCCATTAATTCAATGTGTCCAATAAAACTAATCAAACTGTAACGGAAATCCTCATATTTATTATATGGTTGCATCCCAAAATGGCACAGGCACAGTATTCACTAGACAGTGCACTACTTTTGACCAGGGCACTATCAAAAGTAGTGCACATAATAGGAAATAGGTTGCCATTTGGGACACACACAGCCTATTTGTTTTCTTATCTCCATAATGACACTAGGGGCTTAAGTTTGGTACAATCCCAGAGACGTTGTACTTCTCTGTAAGCACATCCACCCACTACTTATTCTGCAGTGGAATGTGTTCTTGTTTTGTCTGTGTCCTCATGTTCCCACAGTAAGAAGCCTCTGATGGTCATTCATCACATGGAAGATTGTCCTCATAGTCAAGGTAATACTGCTGTGCTTTCATACTCACACATACAGTACCAGTCAAAAGTTTGGACACACCTGGTCATTCAAGTGTTTTTATTTATTTTTTACATTGTAGAATAATAGTGAAGACATCAAAACTATGAAATAACGCATATGGAATCATGTAGTAACCAAAAAAGTGCTAAACAAATCAAAATATATTTTATATTTGAGATTCTTCAAAGTAGACACCCTTTGCCTTGATGATAGCTGCACACTCTTGGCATACTCTCAAACAGCCTGGAATGCATTTCAATTAACATGTTTGGACAGTTTGGACATGTTTGGACAGTTAATTTAACAAAAAAGGTTAATTTGTAGAATTGTTGTCCTTCTTAATGCGTTTGAGCCAATCAGTTGTGTTGTGACAAGGTAGGGGTGGTATACAAAAGATAGACCTATTTGGTTAAATACCAAGTCCATATTATGGCAAGAACAGTTGAAATAAGCAAAGAGAAACGACAGTCCATCATTTCTTTAAGACAAAGGTCAGTCAATACGGAAAATTTCCAGAACTTTGAACGTTTCTTCAAGTGCAGTCGCAAAAACCATCAAGCGCTATGATGAAACTGGCTCTCATGAGGACCACCACAGGAACGGAAGACCCAGAGTTACCTCTGCTGCAGAGGATAAGTTCATTAGACTTAACTGCCTCTAAATTGTATCCCAAACAAATGCTTCACCGAGATAAAGTAAGACACATCTCAACATCAACTGTTCAGAGGAGAATACATGAATCAGGCATTCATGGTTGAATTGCTGCAAAGAAACCACAACTAAAGAACACCAATAATAAGAAGAGACTTGCTTGGGACCAGAAACACGATCAATGGACATTAGACCGGTGGAAATCTGTCCTTTGGTCTGATGAGTCTAAATTTGAGATTTTTTGTTCCAACCGCCATGGTTTTGTGAGACGTAGAGTTGGTGAATGGATCATCTCTGCATGTGTGGTTCCCACCGTGAAGCACGGATGGTGTGGGGTGCATTGCTGGTAACACTGTTTGTGATTTATTTCGAATTCAAGGCACACTTAACCAGCATGGCTACTGCAGCATTCTGCAGCGATATGCCATCCCATCTGGTTAGTGGGACTATCATTTGTTTTTCAACAGGACATTGACCCAAAACCCACCTCCAGGCTGTGTTAGGGCTATTTGACCAAGAAGGAGAGTGATGGAGTGCATCAGATGACCTGGTCTCCACATTCACCTGACCTCAACCAAATTGAGATGATTTGGAATGAGTTGGACTGCAGAGTCAAGGAAAAGCACCCATCAAGTGCTCAGCATATGTGGAAACTCCTTCAAGACTGTTGGAATAGCATTCCAGGTGAAGCTGGTTGAGAGAATGCCAAGTGTTCAAAGCTCTCATCGAGGCAACGGGTGGCTACTTTGAAGAATCTCAAATATAAAATATATTTTGATTTGTTTAACACTTTTTTGCTTACTAAATGTTTCCATTGGTGTTATTTCATAGTTTTGATGTCTTCACTATTATTCTACAATGTAGAAAATAGCAAAAATAAAGAAAAACCCTTGAATGAGTAGGTGTGTCCTAACTTTTGACTGGTACTGTACATCATCTAACCAAAGGGCCCAACCAAGTTCTTTGTTGCCTTACAGTTGTTTTCGTTGTAGCAACATTTCCTTCTATATTATCATTTGTAAAGGCTTGTATGACAAAAGAATAGCAATACATACAAATTCCACTACGAGGATAAAGTGTGTTGAAGTTAAAGGTGAGGTTCTCACTGACATATCATTCTGTCCCACTTCCTTCCACAGCTCTGAAGAAGGCGTTTGCTGTTGATAAAACCATACAGAAAATGGCCCAAAAGGATTTTGTTATGCTCAATTTGATGGTAATTGATTTTTAAAAAATGTATTCAACATACACTCATTGGAAGCAATGCAATTATATGGTTGTAACCATATCCCAATCACATATTGTACATTGTATCATGCATTTCATTATTTCATCACTTGGAAGTAAGTGTTCGAATTTAGATGCTAAATAGATGGTAGTTGATTAGGAATGTATATTTTGATGTCATTTTGATTTATTTTTTAGCATGAGACTACAGACCGTAATCTGGCAGCAGATGGCAACTACGTTCCAAGAATCATCTTTGTTGGTGGGTCTCTTCTTCTACCATGCCATCTCACTTAGGAAATAAATCACCACTTGTTCTGAATCGCCAACACATCACGCAGGTCCAAAGCTTGCTGTGAGATCTTTGATGTAACTGTATTCAGTGCCTTGCATACATTTATTTTAATCAGTAGCGATTTGCCTAAGAACCACCAAATAACTTACAGTACATGTGTGGGTCTTGATCAAGGATCAATGTAATTTATGGGTCGCCATAGTGTTAGAAATTGAATAGTATGAATAAAGCATTACAATCTAGTTATACCTACATAAGGTTGTATTATGTTTGGAAGCTTTGGCAAAGTCCTCCAAAATATCTCTCCCTCCCACAGATCCATCCATGACCGTGCGTTCAGACCTTGTTGGGAAGTACAGTAATCGCCTGTACACCTACGAGCCGAGCGACATCCCATACTGTGAGTGTCCCTCTTCTTCCCTAATGAGGTCCTATGAGAGTCAGATATCCTTATGTTGCCTCACACACACACATGTTTTCCAATAACACAGACTGCACTTACTTGGTTCTACTCTTTCTTCCTTCACCTAATTCACTAACTAGTTGAGAGGAGAGAGTTGGGAGAGACAACCAATAAAGTATTGAGATTGCTTAAGGACAATTCTTAGAGGGAGAGAAGGTGGGTGGGTGAAGGGGTGGATGAATACTTTATAAAGGTTTTACTTGCTCAAATGAAAAGCTGAAAAGCGACAGGAGGATTATTATTAGTCAGAAATGAAGCAAATTATTTCTCTAATTGCTCAAAGTGTAAAATAATTAATTGTTTGGTCCACTACTATCAGAACAACATAAAGCAAGGTTGGGCAATTTAAATTCAGTCAATTCCTGAATTGAATTCCAATTCTCTTCCTGACTTGAAATGGAATTTACCACTTCCCTGGTTAACAGATTCTTACCCAAGCTTCTTGTCCCTCTCTCCATAGTGGCCAAGAACATGAAAAAAGCCAAGCTTCTACTGCGCACTGAACTGTGACCTCACAGCCTTATAAACTCTGTACCAATAAACCACTGGGCCATTTCCTGTGCTGGGATCCAGAGCAACAACCAGAGTGGTTCACGGAGTCTTGGACATTCATATGTTTACGCAAAATGTATACAATAGATGATCAATAAAGATGAATGACAGTGTGCAGTGTACTGAATTTGTTGATGTTCATTTGCTTTTGACTCCAAATGCTAAAACAGACCAAATATTTACATTTAACGTTATATGGACATTCTCTGTGAGGGTTGTTGACATGGCTTAATTGTCGCAGAATGCAAAGAATACAAACCTATTCAAATATGAATTTAATAGGTTGAAAGACTTATCTGCTCAGTGCTTAAGAGATTTACAATGAGGGCATGGACAGTGAAGCATTTTTTCTTTTGGCTCTGTACTCCATGAGGTGAATGAATCGTGAATAATGAGTGAGAAAGTTGCAGATGCACAAATATCATATCTAATCACATCATTTCCTGTTGAATGCGGAATGAGGAAGCGCTCGGTTTGTTCTTTTGGAAGTGTCTGAAAGTGTTCTATTGGAAAAGTTTGGTTACTAGCTAGATACCTTTTAATTTTGGACCCCACTGCACCGTTGGCATCAGATGATGGGAACTCTGCGGTCTGTTCACGGATCATTCCGTCCGAGGGTTAGCTGTCTATAAAGCAAGCAGGGTTTCCTTGAGGGCTTGAATGCAGCCTGAGACACGGTTAGCCTTTGTGGATTTTACCGGGCTTGTGGCTGTCTAGATCCCTACTGTTTGTTGCTGTTTCCATCTTCCCTGTGACCTGCCCTTTCTGGAATTGTGGGGAGTAACAGCGTAGCCTACGTTGCAACCATGACAAAGACCAAAGCCGGTGGGAGTTCCGTTGAGGATAGTGGTGTCACTATCGCAACTCTACAAGCAGTTGTTACGACAAGAAAACAGCTTCAACTGTTGTGTCCAAATACTGGTGGAGTAAACTAATTTAAAAAAATGGACAACCTGCCCAGAGAGGTCCAGGACCTAAAGAACAGTTTGCGGTTCTCCCAGGGTCCGCTCGATGAGTTTAAACAGGAAAACAGCAAGAAGAAAATCTGAAAATCATTAAGAGAGGACATTAGTTCTGTATGTGAATCCATGATAACAATGACAAAGGAATCAGATTATCTCGAGGGACAATCAAGGCGGAACATTGTTGTAGACGGAATTGCAGAATCTCCACATGAGACCTGGATGGGGGACAAAGTGAGGGAAATGATCTTGGAGAAACTGAAGATGGAGATTGAGTTGGAGCGCGCCCAAATGACTGGAAAACCCACCACCGGCACTGGTGACAGGCCCAGGCCGATAGTTGTCAAGTTCCTGAGGTTCAAGGACGAGGTAGTGTTCTGGAATGAGCCAAGAACTTGAGGGGAACGTACATCTTCCTCATTGAGGACTATCCTGAAGCTGTGCGCCAGAAGAGAAAATAACTTATCCCGGCCATGAAAGCTGCCAGAGCACGTGGGGACATTGCTTACATTCAAATGACTGCCTCGTTGTTCACCCTCCCTCCTGTTCACCCTCCCTCCGAAAAGCCTGGAAGCCTATGATGAGTGAGCCAAGCCTATGGGTTTGTAGCTTTAACCCCGCAACACACACACGTACACACACCAACTGATGAATGGACTGCTAAATGTATGTTTTTGATTCTCTTCCTTTGTTTGCTTTTGGAAGGGATGAGAGCACCAGCTGTTCCAGATGACTGTGTGATCACTGTCTTCGTAGCCGATGTCAGCAAGACCTTTAAACAGGTCAACATTCACAAGGCTGCGGCCCCAGACGGATTACTAGGACATGTACTCAGAGCGTGCCCGGACCAACTGGCAAGTGTCTTCACTGTCATTTTCAACCTCAACCGGAGTCTGTAATACCTACATGTTTCAAACTGTGCCCAAGAAAGCGAAGGTAACCTGCCTAAATGACTACCTCCCCATAGCACTCACGTCGATAGCCATGAAGTGCTTTAAATGGCTGGTGATGGCTCACATCTACACCATCATCCAGGAAACCTTAGACCCACTCCGATTCAAATACAAACCCAACAGATCTACAGATGACTCAATCTCAATCGCACTCCACACTGCCCTTCCCCACCTGTACAAAAGGAACTGTCACACCCTGGCCTTAGTATTCTTTGTTTTCTTTATTATTTTAGTTGGGTCAGGGTGTGACATGGGGAAAGTATGTGTTTTTGTATTGTCTAGGGTGGTTGTATGGTTTAGAGGGTTAAGTAGAGTAGATGGGTTTGTGTTTAGTGTAGGTGTCTAGCTGTGTCTATGGTTGCCTGAATGGTTCTCAATCAGAGACAGATGTCATTAATTGTCTCTGATTGGGAGCCATATTTAAGACAGCCATAGGCACTAGGTTTATGTGGGTAATTGTCTATGTTGAACGTTTGTTGCTTGTCTGTGCACTTACGTTAGTTAGCTTCACGGTCGTTTGTTGTTTTGTTAGTTTGTGTATAGTGTTCGTTTCGTGTTTTTCTCTCTTCCAAAATAAAGAAGATGTATTTTTCACACGCTGCGCCTTGGTCCACTCTCTTTCACGAAGACGATCGTGACAGGAACACATGTGAGAAGGCTGTTCATTGACTAGAGCTCAGTGTTCAACACCATAGTGCCCACAAAGCTAATCACTAAGCTAAGGACTCTGGAACTAAACACCTCCCTCTGCAACTGGATCCTGGACTTTCTGATGGGTCACCCCCAGGTGGTAAGGGTAGGTAGCAACACATCTGCCACACTGATCCTTGATACGGGAGCCCCTCAGGGATGCGTGCTTTGTCCCCTCCTGTACTCCCTGTTCATCCACGACTGCATGGCTAAGAACGACTCTAACACCTTCATTAAATTTGACGATGACACATCGGTGGTTGGCCTGATTACCGACAATGATGAGACAGCCTATAGGGAAGAAGTCAGAGACATGGCAGTGTGTACATACCAGTTGAGGTATAGCATGTTTTAACTACTCCTATGTATGGTAGATTATGGTAGATTATCAGACACTCAACAGGGTCTGATTTCATTATTACTGAAACAGGATACAAGTGGGAAATATAAAGATCCAGTCCTTTAAAAAAATTGTAGGCTCCTTACATTTCAGTGTTGTGATGAAAAAATTTGAGCAAAATGTATACCGCATAGAATTAAAATGTTATTGTCGGACATTATTCATTCTAATAAGACAGGTTTTTTACATGGACGATACATTGGAGATAATATAAGGCAAGTACTGGAAACAATAGAACGCTATGAAACATCTGGGAAACCAGGCCTGCTATTCATAGCTGACTTTGAAAAGGCTTTTGATAAAGTACAACTGGAGTTTATATATAACTGCCTGGAACATTTCAATTTTGGAGAACTTGGATCTTTGGAACTTTGGAGAAAATGGGTTAAAATCTTGTATAGTAACTCTAGGTGTAAAATAGTAAATAATGGCACCTTCTCAGAAAGTTTTAAACTGTCGAGGAGTAAATAAGGTTGTCCACTATCAGCATATTTATTTATTATAGTCCTCGAAATGTTAGATATTAATATCAGATCCAACAATAATATGAAGGGATAAAAAATACAGGGCTTAAAACAAAGGTGTCATTGTACGCTGATGATTCATGTTTTCTTTTAAATCCACAACTTGGATCCCTCCACAGCCTCATAGAGGACCTAGATCATGTTTCTAACCTCTCTGGTTTACAACCAGTGTACTATATTATGAAATTGGATCATTAAAAAAAATTGTTTTACATGTAGTTTACCAATAAAATGGTCTGATGGTGGTGTGGATATATTCGGTATTCATATCCTGAAATAAATAAATGATCTCACTCCAATAAATTTTAATAGAAAATTAGTGTCACACCCTGATCTGTTTCACCTGTCCTTGTGATTGTCTCCACCCCCTCCAGGTGTTGCTTATTTTCCCTGGTGGAGTTATCCCTGTGTTTCCTGACTCTCTGTGCCAGTTCGTCTTGTATGTTCAAGTCAACCAGCGTGTTTTTTCCCGTGCTCTTACTTTTCTATTCTCTTCTACTAGTTCCCCCGGTTTTGACCTTTGCCTGTTTTCTGGACTCCATTCCCACCTGCCTGACCATTCTGCCTGACCTGACCTCGAGCCTGCCTGCCATTCTGTACCTCTGGATCTCTGAACTGGTTTTAACCTGTTGCCTGTCCACAACCATTCTCTTGCCTAACCCATTTGGATTGTTAATAAACATCTTGGACTCTAACCATCTGCCTCTGGGTCTCACCTTGTGCCCTTATAGTTAGCAAAAATAGATAAGATCTTGCTACCATGGAAAGGTAAATACCTTTCTATTTGTGGAAAAATCATCCTGATTAACACTAGTCATATCGCAGTTTACCTATTTGCTTATGGTCTTGCCTACACCTAGCGAACAGTTTTTTTTTTATATGAGAATTGTTTTTATTTTATTTAGAATGGCAAGCCAGACAAAATTAAAACGGGCCTTTTTATATAATGAATATGAATTTGGAGGGCAGAAATTATAAATTCTCCCTAAATGCTTCAGTCATACAAAATGTATACTTAAGTCCGAACTGGTTCTCTAGCAAATTAGTAAGAATGTCTCATCCTATGTTCAAGAAAGGGCTTTTCCCTGTATTCAAAATACAACCTCTCACTTTCAGTTATTTGAAAGGGAAATCATCTCCCAAATATCGATATTTTAAAACAAGCCACAGAAAGTTGGTTGCAATTTCAATTTAATCCACCAGAAAAGACAGAACAAATAATAGAACAAATATTATGGTTAAGCTCAAATATACTAATGGATAAAAAGATGTTTAAAAAAGGTATAATCTTCGTAAATTATATCACAAAGACGACTGGTGGAGTTATGTCATACATGCAGCTAACAAAAACATATGGAAATGTCTGCTCTACCCAAAATTACAACCAACTAATTGCAGCATTAGCGCAAAAATGGAAGAGGAAAGTGGACGGGGGAAAAGTATTGAACTGTTGGCCCTGCATTAAAGACCATAATTGGTTAAAGAAATTTGTGATAAATTAAAAAGTTTAATTTAAGGACCAAAAAATTGACAGCCGTGCCATATAGATTGCAAAATAGTTGGGAAGAGATTTTTGACGTACCGATTTATTGGCACATGATTTATGAACTGATACGCAAAACGACGCCGGATTCAAATCTTAATTATTATACAAAATTCTTGCAACCAATAGAATGTTATTTATGTGGGCGATACAACCTTCCCAGCTCTGCAGATTTTGCTGCGAAGTGGCAGAATCACTAGATCATTTGTTTTGGTGCTGTTCATATGTACCTTGTTTTTGGTCACAGGGCCAGGAATGGCTGAAGAATTACAATATTTACCTGGAGCTAACGCTGCAGATAGCACTACTGGGCGATCTGAAAAGTCAGAGTCAATCGGTCAATAATATAATAATACTGTTAGCAAAAATATTTTTTTTCAACTTTCAATCGAGAATGGAAAGGTTCTGAATTTTTGTGAAACATCACAGCACAGTTGAAAAATATATGGTAAATAGAAATCCAATATGGATGGTGTTGAGCTATAGATGGGAGAGGTTTTATGGCTGTAACGCTCGTTTGAAGTAGAAGGAGACCAAGGTGCAGCGTCGTAAGCGTTCATGATATTTAATCAAACTGAACACTGAAACAAAATAACAAAATAGAACAAAACGAAACAGTTCTGTCAGGTGCAGACACAAAACAGAAAACAACTACCCACCAAACACAGGTGGGAAAAAAGCTGAAGTATGATTCCCAATCAGAGACAACGATAGACAGCTGCCTCTGATTGGGAACCACACTCGGCCAAACACAAAGAAATAGAAACATAGAATACCCACCCTAATCACACCCTAGCCATCGGCCATTGGCCAGGGAGTGACAATGGTACCGAAGGTTGGGAATAATAACAACAAGATAACTAATGTAAAATATACTGTGTCCGTAAAACGTATATAGGTTAAGAACTTTTTTGAAAGAACACAGCTTGAAAGATATGGCAAATAGAAATCAAACCAGATGGACACCAGAAATAGATGGGAGAGTTTGAGGGTAGAGGAAGGACAGGTGTAAAAACAAAACAAATAGAACTATTGTAAAATAGACTATGTCCATAAAATGTATATATTATGTATAAGCTGGAAATACAGGCCTAAGCGTTGTTATTCAGTAGTTTGCTCCAATTGGGGGAGAGTTGGTAGGGTTGGATGGTAATAAAGGAAATATATATTTTTTAAAGATATGTATATATGTATGTACATGTATTTATATGTATGAATGTGTATATATTTATATGTGCATGTACGTATGTATATACACTACCTGTCAAAAGTTTTAGAACACCTTCTCATTCAAGGGTTTTTCTTTATTTTGACTATTTCTACATTGATTGTGTGAAGCTTGTGGAAGGCTACCCGAAACGTTTGACCCAAGTTAAACAATTTAAAGGCAATGCTACCAAATACAAATTGAGTGTATGTAAACTTCTGAACCACTGGGAATGTGATGTTAGAAATAAAAGCTGAAATAAATCATTCTCTCTACAATTATTCTGACATTTTACATTCTTAAAATAAAGTGGTGATCCTAACTGACCTAAGACAGGGAGAGTTTCAATGTATTTGGCTAAGGTGTATGTAAACTTCCGACTTCAACTGTAAGTGCAAGAAATACTCTTAAAAATCAATTGCTAACCCTGTTAAAAAATCTGGTATGTGGTTCTCGGGAACGGCCGGACGGCTCATGACGAGAGGCGGGGAGAGTGTTGTATACCTCCAATCAAGCTGATATCTACATTTTCATAGAGATTGGTGTCATGTTGGATTTAACATTGAGCTTCAATCAATGCCTACCTATAGTAATGTATGAGTGCCTTATAATCATGTGTGCTGTGTGTAGTTTACAACGATTTCCTTTCGTTTAATTCCTTACATTGTCACGTATGAATTCAAATTGAATCGCATGGACTATTTTCCTTGCCTGTATGGTGTGCTGTGATTCCACAGATTGGCATAGACTAAAGTGACGTTTAGACAGCTATTGCAAATTCCCTATTACCTCTTCCCTCTCCAAACTAATTGCTAAACACGCCCAATGACTAGTCTTGAGTATAAAAGACCTGGAATTTACCTTCAGGGTGACTACATACAAAGGGAACCCGCATGACGCATCTGTGAGCGGCTACACACGCTACAACCCAGCACGCCCAGTGCATTGCATGAGACAGCCCAGCAAGCTGCCATCCACAACCAAGCCATGCTACCAAGAGCTCAACTCCTACTACGCTATCTATAGCACTACTAAAGGAAAGTGCTTAATTCCAAAGGGTGTGACTCCAATTGTTGGCCAGTACATCAAATCAAATCTAACTTTGCCACATGCGCCGAATACATGTGCAGACCTTACCGTGAAATGCTTAGTCACAAGCCCTTAACCAACAGTGCAATTCAAGAAAGAGTTAAGAAAATATTTACCAAATGAACTAAAGTAAAAAATTATTAAAATAACAATTAAATAACAATAACGAGGCAATATACAGGGGGTATCGGTACTGAGTCAATATGCTGGGGTACAGGTAAGACGAGGTCATTTGTACATGTAGGTAGCGGTGAAGTGACTATGCATAAATTATAAACAGAGTAGCAGCAGTGTAAAAAACAAATGGGGGAGGGGGGTTGTCAATGTAAATAGTACAGTGGCCATTTTATTAATTCTTCAGCAGTCTTATGGCTTAGGGGTAGAAGCTGTTAAGGAGCCTTTTGATCCTAGACTTGGCGCTCCGTTACAGCTTGCCGTGCGGTAGCAGAGAAAACAGTCTATGACTTGGGTGACTGGGGTCTTTGGCAATTTTTGGGGCTTTCCTCTTACACCGCCTAGTATATAGGTCCTGGATGGCAGGAGCCTTGGCCCCAGTGATGTACTGGGCTGTACGCACTACCCTCTGTAGCGCCTTACGGTTAGATGCCGAGCAGTTGCCATACCAGGCAGTGATGCAACCGGTCAGGATGCTCACGATGTTGCAGCTTTAGAACTTTTTGAGGATCTGGGGACCCATGCCAAATCTTTTCAGTCTCCTGAGAGGGAAAAGGTTTTGTCGTGCCCTCTTCATGACTGTCTTGATGTGTTTGGACCATGATAGTTCGTTGGTGATGTGGACACCAAGGAACTTGAAACTCTCGACCCGCTCCACTACAGCCCCGTTGATGTTAATGGGGGCCTGTTCGGCCCTCCTTTTCCTGTAGTCCACGATCAGCTCCTTTATCTTGTCACATTGAGGGAGAGGTTGTTGTCCTGGCACCACACTGCCAAGCTCTAATTATAGGTGTGAAGTTGACCCATCGGTGGGGTAGCTGACAATAGCTCGGTTTCCATCCAATTGGCGACAGATTTTAATGAGAATATTCTAAAAACTGACTTGTTGCAGAAGAAAAAAAATCAGTGCATGCTGACTTAGTGCACACAAAATGTACTTTTTCACTTATATTTTTATGTACTGAATAAAAATCTTAAATTCACTGTGTTTCCATCACATTTCCAACTCTACCAATAGTTGTCACAAACTGTTGCGTTAAATAACAATGTGCCTTACTCTGGTCTTGGCACGTGTGCTCTATCCAACAGGTCGCAGATACAGTGCTTGTAGGCTGTGCAGGTAGGCTAGTCTACATTCTGAGATTGTCATGTGTAAGAGCTAGACTATTTTGATTTGTCAAATGGCAGTCAAGCATCGATCATCATGTCACCAGAATAAGATTGTTGATATTTATTGGAAAGTAGACTCAAGATCACCTTGGACTTTCACCACCCTGTGAAGTTCATCATAACTCCTTTTATCTCTAGCCTAGTAAACTGCATGTTTTCCCGAGTAGTAGTGGGAGGACTTCACATCATGTCATCGTGTAACTCCAAGTTTACTTCCTTATGATGGTTGTTACATCAATAATTGTGCATAAAGGCGTTTCCACCGCGATTTCTCGCTAAATACATTTTACTGACACAAAAAGACCAACCATGTCGAACGAACAAATGATCTGTCGGCATTTATAAAGTTGTACGAAAACCTTCTGTTTCTATCACAGCAGTCATGATTTTTTTTATATACAGTATGATTTATTTGCATAAAAACTGTGGATGGAAACATGGTTACAGAAAGAGCTGTTGCGATGACCATTTTACCACCACACCTGCGGTCACAAGTCATGAAGGCTGTCAAATCCCATGTGACCGTTTAGTCACGGTAATTAGGTTTCTCAAAAGCTCTGATGCTGCTGGTGGTCATACGTAGCTTAACAAACTTGCGAGCGGTCCCTCTAATCACTCTGACATCAATGCAAATGTTCGAAAATCTAATCAAATACTTCATGAAAGCCCATGAGCTCATGTTGCGCAACATTTCTATAGGCTATGCAATTGCGCGAGAAAACAGTGCGATGGACTCTATTACAAAGAGGACGATCCCTTCAGCTTTCTATAGGCTAGGCCTAGTATATTTATTTCTCAACTTTCCTAATATTTGGCACATTGCTTATCTTTACCACAGGAGTATGGCCTACCTGGCTGACATGAAAATGAACCACGGGGAAAGCGTCCTCCATTCGCTATTTAAGTGCATAGATGACATGTATTTTTTCACCTGCCCCTGTTTCGAGACAGGTGCATGATAATGGTCCATTCTAAATCAAAACACATTTCACACATATATTATTTGGTATATGTAAAGATAAGATTAAATCAATAATAGTCTGATGGGTGACAATATTAGCCTATCACCTTGAATGATATATTATCAATTGTGAATGATTCCCAGCGTAAGGCAATAAACAATGCATTTTTCTGTGTGACTTTTTCGAATCATAGTCGCACACCTCATCATGTAGCCTAGCCCATATGCCTATATGTTTTGATAAAGTTTGTATTACAACTAAAGTGGCCAAGTGACTTCTTAAAATCAAGCACATTAATCCGCTTTACCAGGGGTGTAGAGCCTAACAGGAATACATTAGCAGAGCGTTCCACGTTTGGGAAAGATAATTTTCACCATAAAAATGCATCTTTCACATGCATAATCCCATCCAGGCTGATCTTGGTGCAAGTACAAGGTGAGCCTGCTGATCTAGTGTCCCCTGGCCCCTGAGGCTATTGCCCAGGAGAAAGGTTGCCTCGTATCAAACCACATAATGCCATTAGGCACCTACTGTAGTTGATATTCAATACAATGCCCAAATTGAGGGATTGGCAAGTCCCATGCAGGGGTGTTGGGAAACATTACTTTTAAAAGTAGCTCAGAACGTTACTTTAATTGCATTAAAAGCAACTTGTTACTTACTATGGAAAGCGACACGTTATATTACTTTTGCGTTACCAAAAACACACAAAAACTCCTTGCGGGTGCCTGTTGGACATTTATTCTTATGGCCAGTAGAGGGCGAACACTACCTTTTGAATAGCTTGCATAGCCTACACCAACTCATGTAATAATGAGACGCAATATCTCCTTTACAACACTTAAAATAAATGATTTACACAAACAGTACATTCGGAAAATATTCAGACCCCTTCACTTTTTCCACATTTCTTTAAGTTACTGCCTCCTTTTAAAATGTATTAAATTAATTTTGTTCCTCAACCTACACACAATACCCCATAACGACAAAGTGGAAACATAATATATATTTCATTTTTACAAATTTATAAAAAATATATCTATTTACATAAGTATTCAGACCCTTGCTATGAGACTCGAAATTGAGCTCAGTTGCATCTTGTTTCCATTGATCGTCCTTGATATTTGTACAACTTGTTTGGAGTCCACCTGTGGTGAAATCAATTGATTAGACAGGTGTGTGCCTTTCCAAATCATGTCCATATAAGGTCCCACAGCTGACAGTGCATATCAGAGCAAAAACCAAGCCATGAGGGCGAAGGAATTGCCTGTAGAGCTCAGAGACAGGATTGTATCGGGGCACAGTATCAAGCCCTGACCTTAGAGATCCTTTATTCTCTATTTTGGGTTAGGTCGGTGTGTGACTAGGGTTGGCATTCTAGTTTTGTTATTTCTATGTTGGCCTGGTATGGTTCTCAATCAGAGGCAGCTGTCTATCGTTGTCTCTGATTGGGGATCATATTTAGGCAGCCTTTTCCCACCTGTTTGTTGTGGGATCTTGTTTATATATTGTTGCTTGTGAACACTGCATAGCTTCACGTTCGTTTTGTTCTGTATTGTTTTGGTGAGTTTCATTTATTAAACATGTGGAACAAATAAAATCAAATGTATTTATATAGCCCTTCTTACATCAGCTGATATCTCAAAGTGCTGTACAGAAACACTACGCACGCTGCGCCTATGGTCCATGTATTCTTACAACAACGATTGTGACACACAGATCTGGAGAAGGGTACCAAAACATTTCTGCAGCATTGAAGGTCCCCAAGAACACAGTGGCCTCCATCACTCTTAAATGGAAGAAGTTTAGAACCACCAAGACTCTTCCTTGAACTGGTCGCCCGGCCAAACTGAGAAATCGGGGGAGAAGGGCCTTGTTCAGGCAAGTAATCAAGAACAAGATGGGCACTCTGTTGGAGCTCCAGAGTTCCTCTGTGGAGATGGGAGAACCTTCCAGGAGGACAACCATCTCTGCAGCACTCCACCCATCAGGCCTTTATGGTAGCGTGGCCAGACAGAAGCCACTCGTCAGTAAAAGGCATATGGCAGCCCGCTTGGAGTTTGCCAAAAGGCACCTAAAGGTCTCTCAGATTCTCTGGTCTGATGAAACTATTTGGCTAAATGCCAAGCGTCACGTCTGGTGGAAACCAGGCACCACTCATCACCTGGCCAATACCATCCCTAAGGTGAAGCATGGTGGTGGCAGCATCATGATGTGGGGATGTTTTTCAGCGGCAGAGACTGAGATCGAGGGAAAGATGAGCAAAGTACAGAGAGCTCCTTGATGAACACCTGCTCCAGAGCGCTCAGGACCTCAAACTGGGGCGACGGTTCACCTTCCAACAGGACAACGATCCAAAACACAGAGCCAGGACAACACAGGAGTGGCTTCGGGATGTGTCCCAGCCAGAGCCTGGACCTGAACCCCATCTAAAATCTCTGGAGAGACCTGAAAATAGCTGTGCAGCAACGCTCCCCATCCAACCTGACAGCGCTTGAGACTATCTGCAGAGAAGAATGGGAGAAACTCCCCAAATACTGGTGTGCCAAGCTTGTAGCGTCATACCCATGAAGACTCAAGGCTGTAATTGCTGCCAAAGGTTCTTCAACAAAGTACTGAGTAAAGGGTCCGAATACTTATGTAAATGTATTTTTTAATAGTTTTTTATGAATCTGCAAAAATGTCAACCTGTTTTTGCTTTGTCATTATGGGGTATTGTGTGTCGATTGATCAGGGGGGGAAAAAATACTATTTAAACTTTACGAATGCACTGTAAGTAAATACATATATAAAACCAACTGGGCACAGTAAAATGAGAGCTCAAATGCAAGGACAATTGGTTACCAATCTGTTTTACACAGTGATACGAACTGGGCAGAGAGATTCTATGTCAAACTACTACACAGATCACATTGTGTAATTGTAGCGCCATTTTCTTTATGTTTATTGCGAAGACAGTGCTGGAAATATGTAAATTGTCAACTGAGCCTAACTTGATCACCTAGCTACGTTTTTTGTTTTATTACTAGACAATAAATGTGGCACTCGCCTGAACCCGATGATCCTGTGTTTGCGTTTGAATCCTGCAAGTAGCGGCAATCAAGATTTGAGGGGTAACATCTGTCCTTTTCTTCTACCAACTCAAAGTAATGCGAATACTTCTATGACAAAGGCTGTTGTCGCTGCAATCTCGCTAGCTACCAGCTACCATGTCAGCTACCCCCCACAATGTTCGTAAAGAATCAGGAAGAGCACGAACTGCGGTGAACATACTGACTTTACAAGGCATACTTGAGTAGAGTATAAAGCACTATACTGGTCTAAGCTAATGGTTTATTATTGAATAATATAAATGGTGTTGGATTCGGGGTAAACTTTGAACATTGAGATATTAAAGACATGATAGATCAGAAGCATAGAATATAAGGAGTGAAAGAGACTGGGTTTTATGTCAGAAGTAAATTACTTTCTGTGGAAAGACAGATGTTGGGTGGAAATCTTGGAAACTAACAATGTCACTGAGGGAGAGAGGGTAATGTATAACGTTTACATTGTCAGGATATGTTATTGTTAGCCATCAGGGATACTCTGGGAGGAGAAGAGACACAGTCTGGTATCAATAACCATGACAGCCTTGAGTTGGGGAGGAGTGAGCACTTTGGGGTAGAGGGTCAGGTTAGATGAAGTGAGGAAGAACAGATATCACTAAGGTTCTGTCTAGCAACAGAGCTGCATTGGATGTTCAGTTGTGGAGGAGGAGACTCAGCCTAGGAGAAAGGGTTAAATATCAGTGCTTGTGTGAAATGTTTTTTTGTCTGAATACAGCTGTGTTGACCCTTTGGGAAGAATTAAACTTGGTTAAGCTTCTCGAGTGTTCGTGAGTTATTTTCTCTGAAAAAATGTGAACCTAACATTGGTATGTACTTTTGGTTGTCAGTACTTTGAGAGGGACCTGAAAGATCGCTGTGGCACCCGGGCCAGACAGAGAGCTGAGCTGTGGGGAGGGACATCGTGGACCCTGAAAGCCAGCACAGAGGCACTGGGGTAGAAAACAGACAAGGAGGAGAGGAAGACTGCCTAACTGAGCCCCCAGATGATCAGTCTGGAGCCGAGCCCTGGTAACACGTGCACACACACAGGCACAACATGTAATTTCCCATCCATTGATTGGTAACATGTACGATATGTTTCCTGGAACCACATACGTTTGAGGTTAAAGCGAAGCCCAAGAGAAACCCTGTGGATGTTAACTACCTTACTTCGTCCACCTTAGTGGGGACAGGAAGCCTATACAGCACAGCTGAACTTGGGTCAGCAGTGCTGTATGCAGTGAAGGAAGTCAATCCTGGGGCAAGAGGCATAGGTAAATATTGCAGTCCTATAACTCTAAACCTTTTTCTAGTTAACCTGTAGCATTTGTTGTGTTATATAGTCTATGGAGCAAGCCTGTCCATTTTCCCCACCAAGGTTTGGTGTGTTTGGTGACGTACCAGTTCCAGAATCAGAGCTGAGGAAGTGTAAGGAAGACGACTCTGAATGTGAAAAAAGCTTCAGAATCAGCCACTCTCCCAGTCTCCCTACAACCCCCGACCCAAAAGCCAGCGCCTCAGACGGGGGCAGTGTGTGAAGCAAGGGCTCTTTTCATCCAGCTCTATCTGCTTACTTCTAATCTAGATCATTGTTTCTCAATGCATTCCTAGGGAACCCTAGTTTGATACCAGCCAACATTCCATATTGGCGTCAGCGGTGGGATACCAATATTGATTGACCTACTGCATGTATTACTTTTTCCTCAGGACATGATTGGCTTAGCTCAGAATGTCCGTCTAGTGGTGTACGTATCAAATCATGGCTTCCAAGCTGCAGAGAACCAAAGCGCAAATACCAGCGCAAATGATCGGTGTCACATGAAAGGAGGTCTATACCACAGCCAAGAGAGGGTATAATCATTTCCTGCAAACAATGTAAATCTGTATAAATCTATTCTATTAATCATCCTCGTTATTCTGTTTTTTTTTCTCTACATGTTTACCCCTTGTTTGCTGATCTTAGCAACCTGTTCACTGAAAACAATGTGCAGGCCATTTTTGCTGTCACAGAGGACATGGCAGAAAAATACAGAGTAAGAGACTGACTAGGAACTTCTGTCATGACATTTGAAAGCATTCAGGTGTTGTAGGTGTACAGGTCAAATCCAGGACAGTTCACACGTTTCCCTGCAGGAACAATACAGCATAAATATAATTTAATCAAATGGAATAAGCCTACAATGAGAACTCAATGGCCCTCTTGTATTTGATTGGTCACCCAGGAGCTCAGTGACCTGTTGCCAAAGTCAACTGTTGCTGTGCTGACCCCTAACCTTATGAACAACACCGCAGCCATCAGAGGCATACAGGGTTAGAGCAATACTCTATGGAAGATATGTGGCATATGGACAATTACCGTAAGATACGCTGAACCAGAATCTGGGTTTACAGGAGACATTGAATATGGCAAATCTCCTTTAAGCCCAGGCAGCAGACATTCACCAGGTTATCAACCTTAATAATTTCAAAATACTTTCGGTACTTACCAAAGAATGGAGTTTCGCGAGCAACAATCATATTTACCGAACGTATTTAGTCAGCATGTAAATTCTGCTGTTTTGTCACACAGCACAATGCCACAGAGGTCTCAAGTTGAGGGAGCGTGCAATTGGCATGCTGACTCCAAGAATGTCCACCAGAGCTGTTACCAGAGAATTGAATGTTAATTTCTCTACCATAAGCTGCCTCTGTCGTTTTAGAGAGTTCTAGAGTTTTTGTGAGGCCAGTTGAACCCATTGCCAAAATCTCTAAAACGACAGGGTTCAACCGGCCTCACAACCGCAGACCACGTGTATGGCGCTGTGTGGGTGAGCTGTTTGCTGATATCAATGTTGTGAACAGAGTGCCCCGTGGTGGTGGCGGTGTTATGGTATGGGCAGGCATAAGCTACGAATAACGAACAGCAATTTGAAGGGAGTTAAGGGGCACCCATAGGGCGGTGTACAATTGGCCCAGCGTCGTCCGGGTTAGAGGAGGCCGGGGTAGGCCATCATTGTAAATAAGAATTTGTTCTTAATTGACTAGCCTTGTTAAATAAAAAAAGTTATAGTAATATAAAAATACAAAAAATTGTAAGGTATCTGTGACCAACAGATGTACTGTATATCTGTATTCCCAGACAGATTATTCCCAGATAATCTGTGAGATCCACAGATTAGGGCCTAAATAAGTTATTTCAATTGACTGATTTCCTTATTTCCTTAAATAAAGGTTAAATAAAACATTTAAAAATAAAATATTATTTTACTCAGTAAAATCTTTGAAAATGTTGCATGTTGCGTTTATATTTTTGTTCAGTATATATAAGGGGCATACTAGCAAGAAAGTGCTAAAAATGGAAAGAGGTTTTATATAAACAGCGCCAGATTCTTTCTTTTTTTACCGACAATTTATTCTGTCTGAATTTGGTGTACGCATATTAGGCTTACATTACAGAGTATAGTAACAAAAGACAGCAATCTACGGAATACATAAACAAGTAAGCCTTGTGATATTTCGTTCTGTATATTGTTTTTGTCTTCATGAATACATTGGTAATATATGTTGTGTTGAGCCACACACACACACACGTGTTCCTGGGGTCAAGGTATCATACGAGTCTGACTGTAGCGGTGGGACACAGCACAGACTGCTTCGAGGGGCCTGCAGTGAGGTCAGGGGCACAGTCAACAGGTACAGTAACACTCGAGTCAACTAGAAGTGGACACACTACTATTACAAGCCAATGAGCTACACCTGGATGATGTGCTACCTGCCTGAGACCTGAGATTCATGTTAGCTCCCAGAACTCACACAACAGGCTGACACGGTCATGAACTGGGGCGATGACAAGTTCAGTCAAACCATGATGTGTCAAATCAAACCCCTTCACAGTAACAAAGTGACAGTAAAACATTGGTTATGGTACATACTGTATATGAATAAGGACAGCGCAAATTAGCCTTATAGCACTCCCACCTGGAAGGTTGTTTGAGTCGATCCCTCTAACCTTTTCACGGTCCTTCAAGCTTGACCATGCACTTGGGAGTGCTATAAGGCTGATTTAGACTGTGATATTGTATAACATTAACACCCAGTAAAGAAGGGTAATATAGCAGCATCTAAATCCAGACATCTTTGAAGAATCCAATTGTCTCAATATGTCACGTCTGTTGCTGGATACCATACTAACCCTAGATGATCGTCAAAGTGACCGTGTCCTCTGAGAACTGTGTGAAGCCCATGACCTTCGACCTATTGCTGGGCTCTCCCGAGCGTCTGTGAGTCCAACTGATGTCTTGATGCCGGTGTGAGTGCGGCGACCGGTTCGACCTCGACCACTGCAGTTATCAAGGGAATGTGACTTGTGTGCAAGTAGAACGCACTCAGAGGTACAGACAGACACAGACAGGCAGGCAGGCAGGCTTACCCTATCCCAGATGTGAGCCAGGGTACTTTGGTGAATGTGATCTCTGACCTTACCCTGGAGAGAGGATCACTGGCCAAGTTTGTGCGTGTGACAACTTAATCTGTGACCGTCACAACGGTTGCTTCGTGGAGTTAGGAGTCCCTCGACTCCTGATCGTTGAAACCATCATTGTTGATCATTCTAGATACAAAAGTATTTTCTTAATGGAGATTTGAGTTTGTGATATAACTAGAGTTCATACAGTGCCTTCAAAAAGTAGTCACACCCTTGGACTTTTTCCACATTTAAATTAACTGTAACTAGGCCACTCTATTTCATCCAGTGTATATTTGGCCTTGTGTTTTAGGCTATTGTCCTGCTGAAAGGTACATTTGTCTCCCAGTGTCTATTGGAAAGCAGACTGAACAAGGTTTTCCTCTAGGAGTTTTCTTGTGCTTAGCTCTATTCCGCTTATTTTTATCCTAAACAACTCCCTAGTCCTTCCCGATGACAAGCATAACCATAACATGATGCAGCCATCACCATGCTTGACCATGTGAAGAGTGGTACTCAGTGATGTGTTGGATTTTCCCAAAACTTAACGCTTTGTATTCAGAACGCAACCTACATTTATTTGCCACATTGTTTGCTGTATTACTTTAGTGTCTTCTTGCAAACAGGATGCATGTTTTGAAATGTGTTCTATTCTTTATTGTGGAGTTACTACAACTGGTGCTCCGGAGTGGCGCAGCGTTCTAAGGCACTGCATTGCAGTGCTTGAGGCATCACTACAGACCCTGGTACGATTCCGGGCTATATCACAACCGGCCATGATCGGGAGTCCCATAGGGCGGCGCACTATTAGCCCAGCGTCGGCCGTCATTGTAAATAAGAATTTGTTCTTAACTTAACTGACTTGCCTAGTCCAACCTCAGTTATCTCCTATCACAGCCTTTAAACTCTGCTTTAAAGTCACCATTGTCCTCATGGTGAACTCCCTGAGAGGTTTCCTTCCTCTCCGGCAACTGAGTTAGGAAGGACGCCTGTATCTTTATAGTGACTGGGTGTATTGATACACCATCCAAAGTGTAATTAATAACTTCACCATGCTCAAAGTGATATTCAATTTCAGATTTTTTATCTTTACCCATGTACCAATAGTTGCTTTTCTTTGCAAAGCATTGGAAAACCTCCCTGGTCTTTGTGGTTGATTCTGTGTTTATTCACTTCTCGGCTGAAGGACCTTACTGAAAATTGTATGTGTGGGGTACAGAGATGAGGTAGCCAGTGACACAACCTCAATTTAATAAATTTGATACTTTCTGAAGGCACTTTAACTGCAGGATCTGTTTTGTTTGTGTATGGTTGCCAGGTCACGGCGTGTGACTGCAACCGCTGTGCTTGTGAGGAGGGGTTTATGGGTTCTGAATGCGAATGGTCTTCAGAGATGGACCGTTGCCGGGATCTAAACGGAAACCTCGGTAACCATGGAAACTGCCTGTGTGACCAGTGCGAGGAGATGTACTCCGGACTTTTGTGTGAGCAACGTGCCATGGGAGAGGGTTAATCACAACATCAACATGAAGAAATTGCAGTGCATCCCTGTAAGAATCATGTTTCTAGGATTTGATACTTAGAACCAATTGATTCAAAATACAGTGCAAGTCTAAGAATATACCCGTCCAAAAGGTTTTGACCACTCTAACATCTGTGATTCTCAAAAATGTAATGACCTGTACATTTCAACCTATAACGCTGATGTTCAGTGGGTTGGGATGGTTAAAGATTGAATACACAGTAGAGGAAAACACCACTGTCCGCCCCACCAATGTGTTATGGTTTTGACAAAGGGGGAACTAAGGAGCATCACACAAAGTGGTAAAAGAAAATAGCAGTGCATATTCAAATCAAAGTTTATTGGTCGCGTACACAGTTTAGCAGATGTTATAGTAGGTGCAGTGAAATGCTTATGTTACTAACTCCTAACAATGCAGTAAAAATGTCAAACAAGTACACAACAGGCCTCCCAAGTGGTGCAGTGGTCTAAGGCACTGCATCGCTGTGCCACTAGAGATCCTGGTTCGAGTCCAGGCTCTGTTGCAGCCGGCCTCAACCGGGAGACCCATGGTGCGTCTTCCAGGTTAGGGAAGGGTTTGGCCGGCAGGGATGTCCTTGTCCCATCACACTCTAGCGACTCCTGTGGCGGGCCGGGCACATGCACACGGAGACGGTCGCCAGGTGTACAGTGTTTCCTCCGACACATTGGTGCGGCTGGCTTCCGGGTTAAGTGAGCATTGTGTCAAGAAGCATTGCGGCTTTGCTGGGTTGTGTTTCAGTGGACGCACGGCTCTCTCCCGAGTCCGTATGGGAGTTACAGCAATGGGACAAGACTGTAACAACCAATTGGGGAGAAAAAGGGGAAGAAAAAAATAACTTAAAATTTAAAAAAAGTGTACAAATCTTAGTCAAAAACCAGAAATCATAAATCAATTTCCAGACGAAATGCAATGTAGTCGTAGAGATGAGATATTATAATGAGCTTTGTGAATACAGTATATGAATGTGAACGGCGTTCATCAACACTTTGTTGTTTTAATATTGCAAACGGATATGGTAGTTTTCGCCATTAAGGGAAATCAAGCTTTAGTCTCATACAAAACCTCTTTAGATGTAATGATCTGTTTTATCCGCTAGATGGCAATATGATACACAAGAAGAAGCTCGAGTGATAGTCCTCTGCTACTTTTACTGTTGCGGTTGAATTAGGTGTATTCACATAGATACCTCAGTATATTGGGATTATTTGCAGATATATCATATTGAATAATTATATAATGCACTTTGAAATGATTATTTTCCCATTTAAAGTGGTATCTTACTTTTGCAAACCATTAAGGACTGAGAAAACCTTTAATGTTACACTTCTCAATCCATGAGAAGCACCTTTGATGCTAAGCACTCTTCTGCCTTTTGTGAAAACTGTTTGTAGTACATGTAGTGCTCTCCCTAACCACAGTATTCTAACACAGTACATATAATATACCATACAAGACTCAACCTTGCCACAAATTCTAATTTACAGATCTACAAATATATTACCGGTAAATTAGCTATATTTGATTAACATAACCACTTAGTCTTCTGCACATCTACCATTCCAGTGTTTAATTGCTATATTGTAATTACTTCGCCACCATGGCCTATTTATTGCCTTAACTCCCTTATCTTACCTCATTTGCACTCACTGTATATAACCTTTTTGTTTTCTTTTTTCTACTCTATTATTGACTGTATGTTTTGTTTATTCCACGTGTAACTCGTGTTGTTGTATGTGTCGAATTGCTATGCTTTATCTTGGCCAGGTCGCAGTTGCAAATGAGAACTTGTTCTCAACTAGCCTACCTGGTTAAATAAAGGTGAAATACATTTTTTATGTAGAAAGCCACTAAAGGTAGCCATCAAAATTTGTGGATGTAAAATTGTCAGTGGAAGCACAATAATCAACGTGTTCATAAAAATGTGTTTAATAAGGAAATGTGCCTTCCAGATCACATTCATTTGGTGGGTCATTTAGCTGTGAAGAGGAAATACAAATGTTGCTGAGGGAAAATGTCTCCCTGGAATAGGAAAATGTTTTTTCGTACTGTGGAGATTTTTTCCCCCAAATGTACCATCAATGACATTGATTGAATTATTAAGTATCTCCATCTCTCTAGTTCTGCTTTTAAGTCCTTTGCTTTCCCTTATCGCTCATTTTCTTTCTCTCCTTTGAGCTGGGCAGAGCTGCACTCATGCTTCTAGTGTTGTTCCCAAGATGTTTATATAATATTTATTTTATCCGTTGTACAGGTTCACTCTCTGCTGCAACTAGCATATAGTTTCTCCTCACAATGTTATTCCTGGGAACCAGATAGACATATTACTTAGCATCCTGTTGTAGACCCAGACAGACGTATGTCACATGTGCAACCAAATGAAAATAAACTCTGTAGACCACCTTTACAACACACACAGAGACATGTACCATGCTCTCCCCCGTCCTCCATTTGGCAAATCTGACCATAATTCTATCCTCCTGATTCCTGCTTACAAGCAAAAACTTAAGCAGGAAGTACCAGTTACTCGCTCAATACGGAAGTGGTCAGATGACGCGGATGCTGCAAAATTGTTTGCTATCACAGACTGGAATATTCCGGGATTCATCCAATGGCATTGAGGAGTATACCACATTAGTCACCAGATTTATCAATAAGTGCATTGACGATGTTGTCCCTACATTGACCATACGTACATATCCCAACCAGAAGCCATGGATTACAGGCAACATCCGCACCGAGCTAAAGGCTAGAGCTGCCGCTTTCAAGGAGTGGGACACTAATCCGGAAGCTTATAAGAAATCCATCAGACAAACCATCAAAGAAGAAAAGCGTCAATACAGGACTAAGATTGAATCCTACTTCACCGGCTCTGATGCTCGTCGGATGTGGCAGGGCTTGCAAACTATTATGGACTACAAAGGGAAACACAGCTGCGAGTTGCCCAGTGACGCAAGCCTACTAGATGGGCTAAATGCCTTTAATGCTCGCTTTGAGGCAAGCAACACTGAAGCATGCATGAGAGAATCAGCTGTTCCAGACCATTGTGTGATCACGCTCTACATAGCAGATGTGAGCAAGACCAACGTTCACAAGGCCGCGGGGCCAGACGGATTACCAGGAAGTGTACTCAACGTCTCCCTGAACAAGTCTGTAATACCTACATGTTTTAAGCATACCACCATAGTCCCTGTGCCCAAGGAGCCAAAGGTAACCTGCCTAAATGACTACCGCTCTAGTACTCATGTCGGTACCCATGAAGTGCTTTGAAAGGCTGGTCATGGCTCACATCAACACCATCATCCCGGAAACCCTAGACCCAACTCCAATTCGCATACAGCCCCAACAGATGACTCAATCTCAATCGCACTCCACACTGCCCTTTCCCACTTGAACAAAAGGAACACCGATGTGAGAATGCTGTTCATTGACTACAACTCAGCGTTCAACACCATAGTGCCCACAAAGCTAATCTCTAAGCTAAAGACCCTGGGACTAAACACCTCCCTCTGCAACTGGATCTTGGACTTCCTGACAGGCCACCCCCAGGTGGTAACGTTTTTATTTAATTTTTATTTAACCTTTATTTAACCAGATAGGCCAGTTGAGAACAAGTTCTCATTTACAACTGTGACCTGGCCAAGATAAAGCAAAGCAGTGCGACAAAAACAACCCAGTTACACATGGGATAAACAAACGTACAGTCAATAACACAATAGAAGAATCGGTATACAGTGTGTGCAAATGAAGTAAGGAGGTAAGGCAATAAATAGGCCAATAGTGGCGAAGTAATTACAATTTAGAAATTTACACTGGAATGATATATCTGCAGATGAGGATGTGCAAGTATAAATACTGGTGTGCAAAAGAGCAGAAAAACAAAAACAAATATGGGGATGAGGTAGGTAGTTGGTTTGGATGGGCTATTTACAGATGGGCTGTGTACAGCTGCAGCGATCGGAAAGCTGCTCTGACAGCTGATGTTTAAAGTTAGTGAGGGAGATATGTCTCCAACTTCAGTGATTTTAAAAGTTTGTTCCAGTCATTGGCAGCAGAGAACTGGAAGGAAGGCGGCCAAGGCAGGTGTTGGCTTTGGGGATGACTAGTGAAATATACCTGCTGGAGCGCGTGCTACGGGTGGGTGTTGCTATGGTGACCAGTGAGCTGAGATAAGGCGGGGCTTTACCTAGCAAAGACTTATAGATTATCTGGAGCCAGTGGGTTTGGCGATGAATATGTAGCGAGGACCAGCCAACGAGAGCATACAGGTCGCAGTGGTGGGTAGTATATTGGGCATTGGTGACAAAATAGATGGCACTGTGATAGACTGCATCCAATTTGCTGAGTAGAGTTTTGGAGGCTATTTTGTAAATGACATCGCCAAAGTCATGGATCGGTAGGATAGTCAGTTTTACGAGGGTATGTTTGGAAGCATGAATGAACGAGGCTTTGTTGCGAAATAGGAAGCCGATTCTAGATTTAATTTTGTATTGGAGATGCTTAATGTGAGTCTGGAAGGAGAGTTTACAGTCTAGCCAGACACCTAGGTACTTATAGATGTCCACATATTCTAAGTCAGAACCGTTCAGAGTAGTGATCCTAGTCGGGTGGGAGGGTGCGATCGGTTGAAGAGCAAGCATTTCGTTTTATTAGCATTTAAGAGCAGTTGGAGGCCACGGAAGGAGTGTTGTATGGCATTGAAGCTTGTTGGAGGTTTGTTAACATAGTGTCCAAAAAGGGCCAGATGTATACAGAATGGTGTTGTCTGCGTAGAGGTGGATCAAAGAATCACCCGCAGCAAGAGTGACATCATTGATATATACAGAGAATAGAGTCGGCCCGAGAATTTAACCCTGTGTTACCCCCATAGTGACTGCCAGAGGTCCGGAAAACAGGCCCTCCGATTTGACACACTGAACTCCATCTGAGAAGTAGTTAGTGAACCAGGCGAGGCAGTCATTAGAGAAACCAAGGCTGTTGAGTCTTCCGATAAGAATATGGTGATTGACAGAGTCGAAAGCCTTGGCCAGGTCGATGAAGATGGCTGCACAGTACAGTCTTTTATCGATGGCGGTTATGATAACGTTTAGGACCTTGAGCACGGCTGAGGTGCACCCATGATCAGCTCAGAAACCAGATTGCATAGTGGAGAAGGTACGGTGGGATTCAAAATGGTCGGTGATCTGTTTGTTCACTTGGCTTTCGAAGACTTTAGAAAGGCAGGGTAGGATGGATATAGGTCTGTAACAGTTTGGGTCTAGAGTGTTTCCCCATGTAACGGCTTTCTTCCTCCTCTTCATCCGAAGAGGAAGAGCAGGGATTTGACCAAAACGCAGCGTTGTTATATGACATAATATTTATTTAAACAAGACGAAAAAACACGAAACGAAAACACTTGAATAATTAACAAAATAACAAAACGGAGTAGACAGACCTGGACATGGAACTTACATAAATACACGAAGAACTCACAAACAGGAACAGACTACATAAATCGAGACAGTCCCATGTGGCGCGACAAACACTGACACAGGAGACAACCACCCACCAACAAACAGTGTGAAAACACCTACCTTAATATGACTCTCAATCAGAGGAAATGAAAACCACCTGCCTCTATTCGAGAGCCATACCAGGCAACCCTTAAACAAACATAGAAACACATAACATAGACTACCCACCCAAACTCACGCCCTGACCGTCAAACACATAAAAAATAACAGAAAACCGGTCAGGAAAGTGACATAATCCCCCCCTCAAGGTGCGTACTCCGAACGCACCACCAAAAGTCTAGGGGAGGGTCTGGGTGGGCATCTGACCACGGTGGTGGCTCAGGCTCTGGGCGAGGTCCCCACCTAACCATAGTCAATCCCAGCTTACGTCTCCCCCTTAGAATGACCACCCTCATTTTACACCCACTTAGTTTAAGGGGCAACACCAAGATAAAGGACAGCTCCGGGACAAGGTAGCTCAGGACAGAGAGGTAGCTCAGGACAGAGGGGTAGCTCAGGACAGAGGGATAGCTCAGGACAGAGGGATAGCTCAGGATAGAGAGGTAGCTCAGGATAGAGGGGCAACTCCGGACTGAAGGGCAGCTCCGGACAGAGAGACAACTCTGGACTGAGGGGCAGTTCTGGATAAATAGCCGCTCTGGGCTGAGGGGCAGCTCATGACTGGCTGACGGCTCTGGAGGCTCATGGCTAGCTGACGGCTCTGGACGCTCATGGCTGGCTGACGGCTCTGGACGCTCATGGCTGGCTGACGGCTCTGGACGCTCATGGCTGGCTGACGGCTCTGGACGCTCATGGCTGGCTGACGGCTCTGGACGCTCATGGCTGGCTGACGGCTCTGGACGCTCATGGCTGGCTGACGGCTCTGGACGCTCATGGCTGGCTGACGGCTCTGGCAGGTCCTGTCTGGTTGGCGGCTCTGGCAGATCCTGTCTGGTTGGCGGCTCTGGCAGATCCTGTCTGGTTGGCGGCTCTGGCAGATCCTGTCTGGTTGGCGGCTCTGGCAGATCCTGTCTGGTTGGCGGCTCTGGCAGATCCTGTCTGGTTGGCGGCTCTGGCAGATCCTGACTGACGAATGGCTCTAGCGGCTCCTGACTGACTAACGGCTCTGACGGCTCGGGACAGACGGATGGCTCAGACGGCACTGGGCAGACGGATGGCTCAGACGGCACTGGGCAGACGGATGGCTCAGACGGCACTGGGGAGACGGATGGCTCTGGCCGGATGAGACGCACTGTAGGCCTGGTGCGTGGTACCGGAATTGGAGGTCCCGGCCTAAGGACACGCACCTTCAGGCTAGTGCGGGGAACAACAACAGGGCACACTGGACTCTCAATGCGCACTATAGGCCTGGTGCGTGGTACCGGAAATGGAGGTACCGGGCTGAGGGCACGCACATCAGGGCGAGTGCGGGGAGAAGGAACAGTGCGTACAGGGATCTGGAGACGCACAGGTGGCTTAGTGCGTGGTGCCGGAACTGGAGGCACTGGGCTGGAGACACGCACCATAGGGAGAGTGCGTGGAGGAGGAACAGGGCTCTGGAAACGCACTGGAAGCCTGGTGCGTGGTGTAGGCACTGGTGGTACTGGGCTGGGGCGGGGAGGTGGCGCCGGAAATACCGGACCGTGCAGGCGTATTGGCTCCCTTGAGCACTGAGCCTGCCCAACCTTACCTGGCTGAATGCTCCCCGTCGCCCGACCAGTGCGGGGAGGTGGAATAACCCGCACCGGGCTATGTAGGCGAACCGGGGACACCATGCGTAAGGCTGGTGCCATGTATGCCGGCCCGAGGAGACTTACTGGTGGCCAGATATGTAGGGCCGGCTTCATGACATCCGGCTCAATGCTCAATCTAGCCCTACCAGTGCGGGGAGGTGGAATAACCCGCACCGGGCTATGCACACGTACAGGAGACACCGTGCGCTCTACTGCGTAACACGGTGTCTGCCCGTACTCCCGCTCTCCATGGTTAGCCTGGGAAGTGGGCGCAGGTCTCCTACCTGCCCTTGGCCCACTACCTCTTAGCCCCCCCCCAAGAAATCTTTGGGGTTTCTTCACGGGCTTCCGTGCTAGCCGTGTACCTTCATATCTCCGGTCTTGAGCTTGATTCTCCGGCTTCCAGCCACGTCTCATTGCTGCCTCCTCATACCACCGCTCCTGGGCTGTGGCTGCCTCCTTCCACTCACGAGAGCTGCGATATTCTCCAATATGCGCCCAGGGTCCCTTTCCGTCCAATATTTCCTCCCATGTCCACGAGTCCTGGTTCTTTTGTTGCGCTCTCCCACGCCGCTTGGTCGTATTGTGGTGGGTGGTTCTGTAACGGCTTTCTTCCTCCTCTTCATCCGAAGAGAAAGCCTGGCCAGCCGTAGAGAAATGCTTATTGAAATGATCGGTTATCTAAGATTTATTGGTGGTGACAGTGTTTCCTATCCACAGTGCAGTGGGCAGCTGGGAAGAGGTGCTTTTATTCTCCATGGACTTTACAATGTCCCAAAACTTTTTGTAATTAGTGCTACAGGAAGCATATTTCTGTTTGAAAAAGCTAGCCTTAGCTTTCCTAACTGACTGATTATATTGGTTCTTGACTTCCCTGAAAATTGCATATCGTGGGGACCATTCGATGCTAGTGCAGTACGCCACAGGGTGTTTTTGTGCTGGTCGAGGGCAGACCAAGGGCTATATCTGTTCTTAGTTCTACATTTTTTGAATGGGGCGTGCTTATTTAAGATGGAGAGGAAAGCCCTTATAAAAAACAACCAGTTATCCTCTACTGACGGGATGAGGTCAATATCCTTCCATGATACCCGGGCCAGTTCGATTAGAAAGGCCTGCTCGCAGAAGTGTTTTAGGGAGCGTTTGACATTGATGTGTGGTGGTCGTTTGACCACGGACCCATAACGGATGCAGGCAATGATCGCTGAGATCCTGGTTGAAAACAGCAGAGGTGTATTTAGAGGGCAAGTTGGTCAGGATGATATCTATGAGCGTGCCCATGTTTACGGATTTGGGTTGTACCTGGTAGGTTCTTTGATCATTTGTGTGAGATTGAGGGCATCTAGCTTAGATTGTAGGATGGACGGGGTGTTAAGCAAATCCCACTTTTGGTCAGGAAAAATTAAAGGAAAAAGCTTCTTCCAGTTTGTGGTGAGTAATCCCAGTTCTGATGTCCAGAAGTAATTTTCTGTCATAAGAGACGATCGCAGCAACATTTTGTACAAAATAAGTTACAAACAAATCAAAAGAAATGAACAAAATAGCACAATTGGTTACAGGCAAGTAAAATGTTAGCAATCCGCTTCGGCGTCATCTGTACTCGGTGCATGTGACAAATGCAATTTGATTCTACGTAAGTATTCAGACCCTTTACTTTGCTGAAGCACCTTTGGCAGCGATTACAGCCTCGAGTCTTCTAGGGTATGACGCTACAAGCTTGGCACACCTATATTTGGGGAGTTTCTCCTATTCTTCTCTGCAGATCCTCTCAAGCTCTGTCAGGTTGGATGGGGAGCGTCGCTGCACAGCTATTTTCAGGTCTCCAGAGATGTTCGATCGGGTTAAAATCCAGGCTCTGGCTGGGCCACTCAAGGACATTCAGAGACTTGAGTCCCGAAGCCACTACTGTATTGTCTTGGCTGTGTGCTTAGGGTTGTTGTCCTGTTGGAAGGTGAAGGTCCACCCCAGTCTGAGGTCCTGAATGCTCTGGAGCAGGTTTTCATCAAGGATCTCTCTGTACTTTGCTCCTTTCATCTTTCCCTCAACCCTGACTCGTCTCCCAGTCCCTGCCATTGAAAAACACACCCACAGCATGATGCTACCACCACCATGCTTCACTGTAGGGATGGTGCCAGGTTTCCTCCAGACATGGCACTTGAAATTCAGGCCAAAGAGTTCAATTTCATCATGCCATGGAATCTTGTTTCTCATGGTCTGAGATGATTTAGGTACCCTTTGGCAAACTCCAAGCAGGCTGTCATGTGTCTTTTACTGAGGAGTGGCTTCCGTCTGGCCACTCTACCATAAAATCCTAATTGGTGGAGTGCTGCAGAGATTGTTGTCCTTCTGAAAGGTACTCCCATCTCCTCTGACAAACTCTGGAGCTCTGTCAGAGTGACTATCAGGTTCTTGGTTAGCTCCCTGACCAAGGCCCTTCTCCCCCGATTGTTCAGCTTGTCCGGGCGGCCAGGTTTAGGAAGAGTCTTGGTGGTTCCAAACTACTTTCATTTAAGAATGATGGAGGCCACTGTGTTCTTGGGGGCCTTCAATGCTGCAGACATTTTTTAGTACCCTTCCCCAGATCTGTACCTCGACACAATCCTGTCTCGGGCTTGGTTTTTGTTATGTGGATACGATTTCTGTTTTTTATTTTTTATAAATTGGCAAACATTTCTAAAAACGTGTTTTCGCTTCGTCATTACAGGGTATTGTGTGTAGATTGATGAGGATTTTTTTTATTTGATCAATTTTAGAACAAGGCTGTAACATAACAAAATATGGAAAAAGTGAAGGGGTCAGAATACTTTCCGAATGCATTGTACCTTTACGTTTATACCACACTGTACATGGCATTCCTTGTGGATTTTCAATATTCTGACTTAAGCTTAGTTGTGAAGCACAAAATTACGTTGTGAGAGGACAGAGCACACCCTTAAACCCCTCAAGTCAAAATGTTGTCTTAACAAATCTCTTTTTGGAAATGCAATCACTCTGAAGGACCACAGGGTGAAGGCACAGCGGAGAGTTGGAGAGTGATATTGTCTCACAAGAGATACGTTTTGTAAAGTGCTGCCTGTTAATCACAAAAATGTCAGAGATGGTGTTGAAAAGGAGAGAGACAGTGAGGGGAAGACATGTACCAGGTGATCCAGAGGAGAGGATGATCACATCCGGGTAGCTCCAGGTTGCAGACACCAGGAATGGTCAAACTCCTGTCCGGTGTCCGGAGACCTTCTCAATTGAAGACCAAGACTAGTTGACTGTTATTACCAGGTATGTTAGTGCTGGGCTAAAACAAAAGCTTGCACACATTGCAGCACTATACTGTTGGACCCTGGCTGCACATAGCTCTGCATAGAACTAGATGGTCCAATGACAGAGCATAATCAGTCACCAACAAGCAATTCCTTTACATCATGATGCCAACACACAGCACATTCAAAATACAGAGACCGGAAATGGGAAAATCTCTATCAATCTGCTCCCTGTTGAGCTGTGTCTTGCCCCGACAATAGCTGACTGTGCCTCAGATCTTCAGTTTGACTTTGACAGTGGGCCATCAGTGACAAGGACACAGGACCATTAGCCCTCATTTCTGCAGCGCTTGGACAATTTAGCTATTCAAATCGCCCTACGCTCCAAGGAAACTGTTTGTAATGAAGAGATGAATGGGTAATATGCCATTAATCTTCTGTCACAGACACATCCACACGAACGCACACACACACACCTGTGCCAGCTTGATGTCCTGGAGTGGCCTGGAGGAATGAAAGGACAGCCATTCTCCCGTATCAATTAAATATTAGCTCTTTCGGTCCCTTCATCCACCTTCCCCTCACCCCGCCTTCCTCATGGATAGAAAAGAAAGGGTTGACATTTTAATTATTGTGTCAGGTTGAAAGAATCCTCGACTGAGCAGTGCTGAGCCATAAGATAAAGGATATCAGGGTTATTTCTTCACACAACAGTCTCTCTAATCTTCCTACCCTTCTCTCCCTTTCTGCCACTTCCCTCCCAACTCAATACAGTAAGATATACACTACCGCTAAAACGTTTTAGAACACCTACTTATTCAAGGGTTTTTCTTTATTTTTACCATTTTCCACATTGTAGAATAATAGTGAAGGCATCGAAACTATTAAATAACACATATGGAATCATGTAGTAACCAAAAAATGGTTAAATTAAAATATATTTTATATTTGAGATTCTTCAAAAAGCCACCCTTTGCCTTGACAGCTTTGCACGCTCTTGGCATTCTCTCAACCAGCTTCACCTGGAATGCTTTTCCAACAGTCTTGGAGGAGTTCCCACATATGCTCAGCACTTGTTGGCTGCTTTTCCTTCAATCTGCAGTCCAACTCATCCCAAACCATCTCAATTTAGTTGAGGTCGGGTGATTGTGGAGGCCAGGTCATCTGATACAGCACTCCATCACTCTCCTTCTTGGTAAAATAACCCTTACACAGCCTGGAGTTGTGTTGGGTCATTGTCCTGTTGAAAACAAATGATAGTCCAACTAAGCGCAAACCAGATGGGATGGCGTCTCGTTGCAGAATACTGTGGTATCCATGCTGGTTAAGTGTGCCTTGATTTTGAAATAAATCACAGACAGTGTTACCAGAAAAGCACCCCCACACCATAACACCTCCTCCTACATGCTTTACGGTGGGAGATCATCCATTCACCTACACCGCGTCTCACAAAGACACGGCGGTTGGAAACAAAAAGGACAAATTTCCACTGGTCTAACGTCCATTGCTCGTGTTTCTTGGCCCAAGCAAGTCTCTTCTTATTGGTGTCCTTTAATGATGGTTTCTTTGCAGCAATTTGACCATGAAGGCCTGATTCACGCAGACTCCTCTGAACAGTTGATGTTGAGATGTGTCTGTTACTTGAACTCTGTGACGCATTAATTTGGGCTGCAATTTCTGAGGCTGGTAACTCTATTGAACTTATCCTCTGCAGCAGAGGTAACTCTGGGTCTTCCATTCCTCTGGCGGTCCTCGTGAAAGACAGTGTCATCATAGCGCTTGATGGTTTTATCGACTGCATTGAAACCTTCCACATTGACTGACCTTGTCTTAAAGTAATGATGGACTATCATTTCTCTTTGCTTATTTTAGCTGTTCTTGCCATAATATGGACTTGGTCTTTTACCAAATAGGGCTATTTTCTGTATACCCCCCTACCTTGTCACAACACAGCTGATTGGCTCAAACACATTGAGGAAAGAAATTCCACAAATTAACTTTTAAGAAGGCACACCAGTTAACTGAAATGCATTCCAGGTGACTACCTGGACAGGCCCGCCGATTTGACACATTGAATTCTGAGAAGTAGTTGGTGAACCAGGCGAGGCAGTCATTTGAGAAGCGAAAGCTATTGAGTCTACAGATAAGAATGCAGTGATTGACAGAGTCGAAAGCCTTGGCCAGGTCGATGAAGACGGCTGCAAAGTACTGTCTTTTATCGATGGCGGTTATGATATCATTTAGGACCTTGAGCGTGGCTGAGGTACACCCATGACCAGCTCGGAAACCAGATTGCATAGAGACGGTACGGTGGGATTCGAAATGGTCGGTGAACTGTTTGTTAACTTGGCTTTCGAAGATTTTAGAAAGGCAGGGCAGGATGGATATAGGTCCATAACAGTTTGGGTCTAGAGTGTCTCCCCCTTTGAAAAGGGGGATGACCGCGGCAGCTTTCCAATCTTTGGGGATCTCAGATGATACGAAAAAGAGGTTGAATAGGCTAGTAATAGGGGTTGCAACAATTTCGGGGGATAATTCTAGAAAGAGAGGGTCCAGATTGTCTTGCCCAGCTGATTTGTAGGGATCCAGATGTTGCAGCTCTTTCAGAACGTCAGCTGTCTGGATTTGGGTGAAGGAGAAGCGGGGGGGCTTGGGCCAGTTGCTGCGGGGGGTGCAGAGCTGTTGGCCGGGGTTGGGGTAGCCAGTTGGAAAGCATGGCCAGCCGTAGAGAAATGCTTATTGAAATGATCGCTTATCGTAGATTTATCGGTGGTGACAGTGTTTCCTATCCTCAGTGCAGTGGGCAGCTGGGAAGAGGTGCTCTTATTCTCCATGGACTTTACAGTGTCCCAAAACTTTGGAGTTAGTGCTACAGGATGCACATTTCTGTTTGGAAAAGCTAACCTTAGCTTTCCTAACTGACTATGCATATTGGTTCCAGACTACCCTGAAAAGTTGCATATCGCGGGGGCTATTCGATGCTAATGCAGAACACTACAGGATGTTTTTGTGCTGGTCAAGGGCAGTCAAGTCTGGGGTGAACCAAGGGCTATATCTGTTCTTAGTTCTACATTTTTTGAATGGGGCATGCTTATTTAAGATGGAGAGGAAAGCCCTTTTGAAGACCAGGCATCCTCTACTGACGGGATGAGGTCAGTATCCTTCCAGGATACCCGGGCCAGGTCGATTAGAAAGGCCTGCTCGCTGAAGTGTTTTAGGGAGCGTTTGACAGTGATGAGGGGTGGTCGTTTGTCCACGGACCCAGTACGCATGCAGGCAATGAGGCAGTGATTGCTGAGATCCTGGTTGAAGACAGTAGAGGTGTATATAGAGGGCAGGTTGGTCAGGATGATATCTAAGAGGGTGCCCATGGTTACGGATTTAGGGTTGTACCTGGCAGGTTCCTTGATGATTTGTGCGAGATTGAGGGCATCTAGCTTAGATTGTAGGATGGCCGGGGTGTTAAGCATGTCCCAGTTTTGGTCACCTAACAGTACAAATTCTGAAGATAATTGGTGGGCGATCAATTCACATATGGTGTCCAGGGCACAACTGGGGGCCGAGGGGGGTCTATAACAAGCGGCAACGGTGAGCAACTTGTTTCTGGAAAGGTGATTTTTAAAAGTAGAAGCTCGAATTGTTTGGGCACAGACCTGGATAGTATGACAGAACTCTGCAGGCTATCTCTGCAGTAGATTGCAACTCCGCCCCCTTTGGCAGTTCTATCTTGGCGGAAAATGTTATAGTTAGGGAAGGGACATTTTTGGTGGCCTTCCTAAGCCAGGATTCAGACACGGCTAGGACATCCAGGTTGGCGGGGTGTGCTTAAGCAGTGAATAAAACAAACTTAGGGAGGAGGCTTAGGAACAAATACTTTTACGGTTACAGGAGTCAACAAATGAGAGCGCCTGGGGAATGGGAGTGATGCTGGGGGCTGCAAGGCCTGGGTTAACCTCTACATCACCAGAGAAACAAAGGAGAACTAGGATAAGAGTATGGCTAAAGGCTAAAAGAACTAGTCGTCTCGTGCGTTCGGAACAGAGAGTAAAAGGAGCAGGTTTCTGGGCGTGGAAGAATAGATTCAAGGCATAATGTACAGACAAGGGTATGGTAGGATGTGAGAACAGTGGAGGTAAGCCTTGGCATTGAGTGACGATGAGAGAGGTTTTGTCTCTAGAGGCACCATTTAAGCCATGTGCTGTCAACGCATGTGTGGGGGGTGGAACATAAGGGCTAGCTAAAGCATATTGAGCAGGGCTGGAGGCTGTACAGTGAAATGAGTCAAACATTACTAACCAAAACAGCAATAGGCAAGGCATATTGACATTAGGGAGAGGCATGTGTAGCCGAGTGATCATAGGGTCCATAGGGGCTCTGTGTCGGCAGCAAAGGGTCCATGCCAATTGGCAGAAGAGGTTTTGAGGCCCAGGGATTATCTGATGGAATTCTTCTGCTAGCCGGGAGAAGGGCCTAGCTCGAGGCTAGCTCCCGGCTAAATGGTGCTTGCTTCGGGACAGAGACCCCCTCGGACGGTTACGTCGGTAGACCAGTCGTGATGGATTGGCGGGGCTCCGTGTCGGAAGCAAAGGGTCCAGGCCAATTGGCAAAAGAGGTAATTGAAGCCCAGGGACTGCTTGATGGAAACTCTTCGGCTAGCCGGGAGATGGGCCTAGTTCGACGCTATCTCCAGGCTAACTGGTGCTTGCTTCGGTACAGAGACGTTAGACAGGAGTAGCCACTTGGATAGCAGCTAGATAGTTGCGATGATCCGGAGTAAAGGTTCAGAGCTTCCGGTAGGAATCCGGAGAAGTGGAATAGGAAAGTTCCTTACTTTTTCCCCTTCCACTTGCCTCTTCCATTTCCGCGGCAATGCTGCAATTAGTTGGTTGTAATTTTGGGTAGAGCAGACATTTCATATGTCTGTGTTACCTGCATGTGTGAAATAACTCCACTAGTCCTATTTATGATATCATTCACTAAAAGTATACCGTTTTTTAAACATTTCTTCGAAAAATACATTTTTTAAAATCAATTATTATATTTGAGTTTAACCACAATATTTTTATGATTTGTTCTGTCTTTTCAGATGGATTAAACTGAAATTGCAACCAACTTTCTATGGCTTGTTTAATTGAGGATAGAGGGCGCTATTTTCACTTTGGGGGAAAATCGTTCCCAATTTAAACGGCCTCGTACTCTATTCTTGCTCGTACAATATGCATATTATTATTACTATTGGATAGAAAACACTCTCAAGTTTCTAAAACCGTTTGAATTATATCTGTGAGTAAAACAGAACTCATTTTGCAGCAAACCTCCTGTCAGAAAGTGAAAAATCTGAAATCGAGGCTCTGTTCCAGGGCCTTCCTATCATTTTGCTTGAAATTTATGACTATACATGCACTTCATACGCCTTCCACTAGATGTCAATAGGCTGTGAGAGGTGAAATGGGGTTTCTAGGTATTTCTATGGTCAAAAGAGAGAGCTTGGAATGACATGACCCCCGAATTCCTTTGTTCAGGAAGCGCATAAAGGTCATCAGTATTGGCTTCTGAAAAGCATTCGCTATAGACGTCTAATATCTCCGGCTTTGATTTTATTTGATAAATGTGATAATTTCATCGTAAAGTATGTTTTTTCAATATAGTTTTATCCGATTATTGAAATTTTTTCGGGAGTTTAGGCGTGTTGCGTTCTTTGCGTTGGGTGACGATGGACAGCTTAGCGCCACTTGGCTAGTTTTGCTTGCTCATTCGAGAGGGAAAAAGGCCATTCTAAAACCAAACAACGATTGTTCTGGACAAAGGACCCCTTGTACAACATTCTGATGGAAGATCATCAAAAGTAGGACCCATTTATGATGTTATTTCATATATCTGTCGAACATGTTTACTTTTAGTTTGCGCCCAGATTTTGGGCGCTCTCTCGCTATAACGTAAGCTGCATGTCGTAATGAAGTTATTTTTAGAATTCTAACACGGCGATTGCATTAAGAACTAGTGTATCTATAATTTCCTATACAACATGTATTTTTTAGTAACGTTTATGAATAGTTATTTGGTCAGAATAGGTGAGTTTTAGAAAAATATCCGCACATTCTGGGAAAAAGATGCTAAGTTTTCACAATGTATAACCACTGATTTCAGCTCTAAATATGCACATTTTCGAACAAACCATATATGTATTGTGTAATATGATGTTATAGGACTGTCATTTGATGAAGTTTATGAAGGTTAGTGAAAAAACGAATATCTTTTGCTGGTTTATTCGCTATCGCTAACGTGCCTATTGCTATCGCTAACGTGCCTTGAATGAATGAATGCGGTTGTGTGGTAGGCTATTGTAGTAAGCTAATATAATGCTATATTGTGTTTTCGCTGTAAATCACTTAAAAAAATCGGAAATATTGGCTGGATTCACAAGATGTTTGTCTTTCATTTGCTGTACACCATGCATTTTTCAGAAATGTTTTATGATGAGTATTTAGGTATTTCACGTTGGTCTCTATAATTACTCTGGCTGCTTCGGTGCTATTTCTGATGGTAGCTGTGATCTTAGTTGCAATGTAAAACTGATTTATACCTCAAATATGCACATTTTTAGAACAAAACATAGATTTATTGTATAACATGTTATAAGACTGTCATCTGATGAAGTTGTTTCTTGGTTAGTTTGGTTGGTTCTTGGTTAGTTAGGTTGGTTATGTGCAAGCTACCTGTGCTGTGAAAAATGTCTGTGCTTTTTTGTATTTGGTGGTGAGCTAACATAAATATACGTGGTGTTTTCGCTGTAAAACATTTTAAAAATCAGACATGTTGACTGGATTCACAAGATGTTTATCTTTCATTTGCTGTATTGGACTTGTTAATGTGTGAAAGTTAAATATTTCAAAAATATATATTTTGAATTTCGCGCTCTGCCATTTCAGTGGAATGTGGGAGGAGTTCCGCTAGCGGAACCCGGGGCTAGTCAGGTTAAAAAATAAAGATATTTTGGAGATTATTTCCTTTTCAAACAACCGAAAGTGAGCAGGTGTAATCTGAATAAAGGGAAAAAGGCCCTTCTTGAACATTGGCAGGAATGTCTCATCCTATTTACTAGAAAACCATTTTGGATTTAAGTATAACTTTTATATGACTGATGCCTTTAGTGAGAGGTCTAATGCTTTAATATTTAATCATTTCTGCCCTCCGAATTCATATTCGCTATATAAATAGGCCCTTTTAAATACGGTATATGGCTATAGATTGTACACTGCATGATGAAACAATCCTTAGTACGTTAGTGTTTTGAGGGTGAACTGACTGTGTTATTTGGCATTACTGGTTTTACGCACAACTATCTGTCCAAGTTTGGAGAGAGCGCGAGGACGGCTCATGTTATGCAGGTTCAGGTAGCCTGTACAGGACAGTTATATATAAATCTATCGGTAGCTGATTAATATGCCGTTATATAAAATAAAATGCAATTACAATCTGCTATGTTTGAATTTCCAATTTAAATGACTGAACAAATAATTACATTACCGCAAGCCAGCATTCTAAAAATGGCAGCAACACGGTTAGTTTCATGAAATGTTAGGCTTAACATGAGAAAATGACGACCAAATTGGTCTACAAATAAACATTTATCCATTGGATAAGGCAGAGCGATACATGCCCTTGCACAACAGAAAGCCTTTCATCGTGGCGATAGACGTGCATCCACATAGACGTAGCAACTTCAGCTCCATGGACAGAGATCAGTTGTCTACACTTTGTGAGCGGCTGGCTGGCTGGCTGGCACATTCCATTTTTTGTATTATTTGGGGAGGGGCTCCGACCTTGCAGTGGTCCAAAGAAACTGCATTATGCCGGCAAAAGCATACCCAGAGCTAAACCATTTAACCTTTCTTACACCTAGCTTATGCATTTCCCACCATCTCCTGTTGATGGAATTATGCAGAAGAAATGACGGCTCTATCATGTTGACAAGACAATTCTACAAGGTAAGATGTGTCAATGACATGACTACACACGTGAATGTCGTCCCTCATACAATTCAGGAGGGGTTTATTAAACTAACAACTTAACTACATCAAAACAAACACGTGACGTTAAAATGAACTAGTGACCTATCATGTTAGAAACGCAAGCATAAGTAGTCAACTTCAATGTTATCAAAGCAAGCATAAGGTGTAGGTGAACCTAAATCAACTCCTAGCCAATGCTACGTTGAGAGAGAGTACAAACATGACTCAGCATTCAGTCCTAAATAACGGAGGACAGGAGGAAAGTGTTTCCTGTCGGCTACACACACACAGTCAGAGAGAGAGACACACACACACACACACACACACACACACACACACACACACACACACACACACACACACACACACACACACACACACACACACACACACACACACAGAGAACTGTCACAGCATCACCTTTTGATGGTCTTGCCTTACCTCAGTGGCTATTTGGAGGTAAAACATGTGGAAGGAATGCCCTTGTCCACTAATCCTGCTTCACTTTGAGACGGACTGATTGACTACAGAGTAACTATTTCAATGTTCTCTTAAGAAATATAGCACTTCTATGTTCCATGAACAAAAATATAAAACGCAACATGTAAAGTGTTGGTGCAATGTTTTATGAGCTGAAATAAAAGATCCAAGACATTTTCCAAATGCACAAAAAGCTTATTTTGCACAAATCTTGTGCACTAATTTGTTTATATCCCTGCCAGTGAGCATTTCTCCTTTGCCAAGATAATCCATCCACCTGACAGGTGTGGCATATCAAGAAGCGGAATCAACCACACACTCATTACACAGGTGCACCTTGTGCTGGGGACAATACAAGGCCACTCTAAAATGTGCAGTTTTGTCATACAACACAATCCCACAGATGTCTCAAGTTTTGAGGTAGTGTGGAATTGGCATGCTGACTGCAGGAATGTCCACCAGAGCTATTGCCAGAGAATGTAACATACATTTCTCTACCATAAGCTGCCTCCAATTTAATTTTAGAGAATTTGGCAGTACGTCCAACCGGCCTCACAACCGCAGACCCTGTGTATAGCGTTGTGGGGGCGAGCGGTTTGCTGATATCAATGTTGTGAACAGAGTGCCCCATGGTGGCGATGGGGTTATGATATGCCCAGGCATAAGCTATGGACAACGAACACAAATACATTTGATCGTTGGCAATTTGAATGCACAGAAATACCGTTATGAGATCCTGAGGCGACCATCTTTTAACTTCTCTAGGATAGGGGGCAGCATTTTCACATTTGGATGAAAAGCATACCCAAATTCAACTGCCAGCTACTCATCCCCAGAAGATAAGATATGCATATTGTTAGTAGATTTGGATAGAAAACACTCTGAAGTTTCTAAAACTGTTTGTATCATGTCTGTGAGTATAACAGAACTTATTTAGCAGGCGAAACCCAGAGGACAAACCATTCAGATTTTTTAAGGTCACTCTTTTCAATGGATTTTCATTGGGAATACAGATTTCTATTTGACCTTCTTGCAGTTCCTACCGCTTCCACTGGATGTCAACAGTCTTCATAAATTAGTTGAGGGTTTTTCCTTTGTGTAATGAAGAAGTACGGGCATTTTGAATCAGGGTCACTTGAAGTGTCCTGTTAGATAGAGGCGCGTGACCAGAAAGCATGCTACAGATTGTTTTAATCCTGTATTGAACACAGATCATCCGTCTTCAATTTTATCGATTATTTATGTAAAAAAATACCTAAAGTTGTATTACAAAAGTAGTTTGAAATGTTTTGGCAAAGTTTACAGGTAACTTTTGAGATATTTTGTAGTCATGTTTTACGAGTTGGAACCGGTGTTTTTCTGGATCAAACGCGCCAAATAAATGGACATTTTCGATATATATCGACGGAATTAATCGAACAAAAAAGGACCATTTGTGATGTTTATGGGACATATTGGAGTGCCAACAGAAGCTCGTCAAAGATAAGGCATGAATTATATTTTTATTTCTGCGTTTTGTGTCGCGCCTGCAGGGTTGAAATATGCTTATCTCTCTTTGTTAACAATAGATAATAGATAATAGCATCATTTGCTTTCGCCGAAAAGCCTATTTGAATTCTGACATGTTGGCTGGATTCACAACCAGTGTAGCTTTAATTTGCTATCTTTCATGTGTGATTTAATGAAAGTTTGATTTTTATAGTAATTTTTATAGTAATTAATTTGAAGCTCTGCATTTTCTCTGGCTTTTTGCCAAGTGAGACAGTAGCGTCCCGCCTAAACTCAGATTTTTGGATATAAATATGAACTTTACCGAACAAAACATACATTTGTGTAACATGAAGTCATATGAGTGTCATCTGATGAAGATCAAAGGTTAGTGATTCATTTTATCTCTATTTCTGCTTTTTGTTACTCCTCTTTTTGGCTGGAAAAATGTCTGTGTTTTTCTGTGGCTATGTACTGACCTAACATAATCGTTTGGTGTGCTTTCACCGTAAATCCTTTTTGAAATCAGACATGTTGGCTGGATTCACAACAAGTGTAGCTTTACTTTGGTGTCTTTCATTTGTGATTTCATGAAAGTTAGATTTTTATAGTAATATATTTGAATTTGGCGCTCTGCATTTTTACTGGCTTTTGGCCAAGTGGGACATTAGCGTCCCACATATCCTAGAGAAGTTAAGGAAACTGTGACCAACAGTCACATATCTGTATTCAGAGTCACGTGAGATCCATAAATTAGGGCCTAATGAATTTCCTCATGAACTGTAACTCAGTCAAATCTTTGAAATTGTTGCATGCTGCATTTATATTTTTGTTCATTATATATATAACTTTATTTTAGTTCTGGTGTAGTTTCAACTCTGTGGGCTGGTGGAGAAAGATTACGGTTAGATGGGAAGCTGCTTGCTGATAAGGATTCTGTTTCATGTGCTCAATACTTTCTGCATAACAACAGTATACAACTTTACACACACACATCATAAAGAATGACAACCTCTGCGAAAGTAAACTAAGGTCTCCTTTATTATTATTTTTCTTCATTTTATATATCTATTTATCTGTTTTTTTTCTACATAAGAGTCCATTAAAAGTATGTCTTCATGCTTTAGGTGCAGCTTCAGTGTGGGAGCACATGCAAGATGGTGGTCCAGGTGGAGATTGCACAGCGGATGTGGAGTGAGAGGAGAGTGGAGGAGTCCTCTGACCACCCCGAGTGGACCACACCGGGACCACTGAACAGTCACCAAATAATCACAAGGCGGTCAGGACGGCCGACCGAACGGGGATTATAGACCGCAGGGGAGCACTCGGTTATAAGGAAGCAGTTCAGTTTCTTGCAAATAGTTCCGACCTGTCCATTTTGGGGGACGGTTTGTGTCATGACATCATCGATTGACATTTTTAGTGCAGTCCAAAAAATAAGAACCATACTATAGAGAAGCAGGCAGGCATTAAAAAAAAAAGTTTCAAACAGTCAGTTTTTAAAGAGAACACGGCGAAGGACTAAACAGAGGGGGAGGGGAACCTTTCTTTCTGGTCCCGTTCCTCCTGGGGCCTCATTAAAGGGGGCGTTGGAGGACATATTGCTCATGACCTGGATCTTTTCGAGGGGGGGGACAGAGGTATGAGGTAAAGAGGCCTTTCAGAGACAATTCAAAACGTACATGTGTATCACAAGGACACAGCGACACAGGACATGTGACTTTGTAGCACATCTCTGGACATTGCAGTGAAGGAACAGGACTAGCATTTTTTTTTTTATATATAAAGGCCCAGTACAGTCAAAAACAAGATTTTTCTGTGTTTTATATATATTTCCACACTGAGGTTGGAATAATACTGTGAAAATGCTGATAATACCCTTTAAGTATTAGAGCGGTTTAATTAAAAAGACCGCCTACAATTTCTGCCTGTTTTGGTGTGATGGAGTTTTGGCCTGCCTGGTGATGTCAACAGGCGGCAAGTTAGTTAATAGACCAATAAGAGTTCCAACCCTCTCTGCCAATAACAGCTAGTTTTCCCCGCACCACTCAGACCACTCCCAGACAGTCCTAGCAAAATTCTTGCTTAAGAAAGTGCTCTTTGCTAATACTCTATTTTTGTTTCTTTTTGACCACTTTCATTGAAAACAACCCCAGTAAGGTACTTAATTGTCACGCAGAAATTATTTGATTTAGATATTTAAAAAAAAGGCTACATTGGACCTTTAAGAGTTCAAATGAAAGACAAAAACAAATCAAATACATCCCCGCAGTTCCATGGAGGGAGAACAAGAACTACAGTGAAGGAAGAATAGTTGCACAGGCATCACATTTTTAACCATTATAATGCTATACGCATAATTCCATAGCAATATAACAGAGGTTCACAATAATAACACCATGATAATCAACAGCTACAGAAATACTGAAAGAGCCCAACAAGTAAGATTCCATAACAAAGCTGGAATACAACAGAATACAACCCATCATTTTATACAAATAAAAAAATACATTGATAAAATGAAAGTACAAAAACATTGCAATATTATACCCAGCAATATTGGTGTGTGCGAAACACGTTTTAAAAAATGTTTCCTCCCTTTCTTTGTTGTTGCTCAAAGAAAATTGTGAGAAAAACACACAAGGACATCATCTTTGGTGCAGATTCCACAGCAATCTCTAATGTCCTGTTGCCATGACATTTATCGAGCAGAGTCACACAATCTCCTTACTCTAGACATACACTATATACACACAAAAGTATGTGGACACCACTTAAAATTAGTGGATTCGGGCTATTTCAGCCAAACCAGTTCCTTACAGGTGTATAAAATCGAACACACAGCCATGCATTCTCAATAGACAAAAACATTGACAGTAGAATTGCCTTACTCAAGAGCTCAGTGACTTTCAACGTGGCACCGTCATAGCATGCCACCTTTCAAACATGTCAGTTCGTCAAATGTCTTCCCTGCTAGAGCTTCCCCGGTTAACTGTAAGTGCTGTCATTGTGAAGTGGAAATATCTGAGCAACAACAACGGCGAAGTGGTAGGCCAAACAAGCTCACAGAACGGGACTGTCCCCAGTTACAACAATCACTACCACGTTCCAAACTGCCTCTAGATGCAACGTCAGCACAATAACTTCGTTGGGGGGGTTTCCATGGCCGAGCAGCCGCATACAAACCTAACATCATCATGCGCAACACCAAGCGTCAGATGGAGTGGTGTAAAGCTCGCCGCCATTGGACTGGAACAGTGGAGACGCGTTCTCTGGAGTGATGAATCACGCTTCACCATCTGCCAGTCCAATGAACAAATCTGTGTTTGGCGGATGCCAGGAGTACGCTACCTGCACCAATGCATAGTGCCAACTGTAAAGTTTGACGGAGGAGGAATAATGGTCTGGGGCTGTTTTTCATGGTTCAGGCTTGGCCCCTTAGTTCTAGACTTCCAGTGAAAGGAAATCGTAACGCTACAGCATACAATGACAATATAGACGAGTCTGTGCTTCCAACTTTGTGGAAACAGTTTGGGGAAGGCCCTTTGCTGTTTCAGCATGACAATACCCCCATGCACAAAGCGAGGTCCATACAGAAATGGTTTGTTGCGATCGGTATGGAAGAACTTGACCGGCCTGCACAGATCCTTGACCTCAACCCCATCAAACACCTTTGGGCTGAATTGTAACGCCGACTGCGAGCCAGGCCTAACCGCCCAACATCAGTGCCCAACCTCACTAATGCTCTCGTGGCTGAATGGAAGCAAGTCGCTGCACCAATGTTCCAACATCTAGTTGAAAGCCTTCCCAAAAGAGTGGAGGCTGTTGTAGCAGCAAAGGGGGGACCAACTCAATATTAATGCCCATGATTTTGGAAAGAGATGTTCGCCAAGCAGTTGTCCACATACTTTTGGTCATGTAGTGTACATACAACACACACACTGCTGGGACTCCAAGCACCTTCCCCTGCTGTTTTGAACCACATATTTCAGATATAAAAATACACCAACTTTAAGAATACCTCATAATAATCATTCCTTTGCAGTGTGTCTGTTTACATTGTGGTTTGTCACTGGCCATGTACAATGCTGATATTAGAGGTATATGACCAGCCTATAAGGGAGAGCACACAGGTAATACATTAGAAAGTTGTCATTACTGGCATCCAGAGTTTATCATGTGGTAGAAATAGTTGAAATAGAAAAGATTAACACATGGGAGAGGGTGGGGAAGAGGCTTAGAGAATACCCAGGTATATGGACCAATAGGACTTGGATTGAGAAAACACGGATTGGTCATTGAGTGGGTGGGTGGTACCAAACTCAACTTTGTAAAATCTCTCATGCATTTCTTTGTGTTCCCTTGGAAGAGTACTCACACAATGAGCAATCAACAATCGTGTTGCTTACAAGAGTTCATTAAATAATCACATAAGCTCTTGGAGACATGCATTTCCCAGCTCGCTATGAATGACATGACATATGGCCTACTTTACACCTTCATAACAACCCCAGATTGACATAAGATGTGTTATGTCACCGGACTTGTATTGTGTGGCATGACCATGACATATCAACCCGAGGTTGTTGACATAAGCGTTTATAAATGCCCAGGGCATGGATGCATAATGTCCATGAGGATCATGCTTATGAAGAAGGTGTAATGTAGCTCCTATGCAGTGTCATTGATAGAAATACGGAATTCCTGTCATTATTCAGTTGCAGCGTAATCCATCTCTCAAACACAAAAAAAGTCCAAAGTTGCAATCCTAAAAACCAAGCCCCCTCCAGGAAAACAAAACAAAACACATTAAAGAGCGAAACATGATTCAAAGCTCCATGTGCAGAACATTTTTTTTCTCGCTCAAGCAGATCCTGGTGGTTCTCTACCTAATCGACTTGCAGCACTCTGGCACCATTCCCATGCAAAGCCATGGCTTACCCCAATAAGAAGAAACATGCAGCATATCCCCACCTCTCCTCAACCCCCCCGGGTCAAAGGACTCAAGGGAAATCGTCGACAGCCTTCACCAGGGCCCAATGTTCCAGTAATGAATGGGAATGTATTGAATGACCAGAAATGTCAACAAATAAATAAATAGATGTAACAGGTCCAAAAGGAAAGATTTCAAATGAATAATGATTGAATGACTGTAACCAACATTTTGGATTTGTATTTAGCATAATATCATACGTGCTTATAATAAAAGGGCTAGATTGTCATGAAATAAGACATTAAAAGGTAAAATCCTACAATAGGTTCAAAAGATACCATGAAGTCACATGGCATTTGGGTTTATACTAGTGTAATTACATTTAACTGAATAGTAGAAATAGAATCTTTGTACATTCTACATTCTGGTTACAGAAATACGTATATAGTAACTACATGGCATATGGACAACTTCATGTAAAGTCTTGCAAATAAAACAACAATGACTAAAAAGGATTCCAGTTAAAAATGGCAAGACTTCATGATTAGACGGGCAGATTGAACATGAGTACCATCGATTAAAAAAAACAAAAAAAACGTTTTACAGAGTGATGACATCACAGCCATGAGGAACGAGAGCAGAGTAATTGGGACGGAGGGAGGTGGCCAGAACCACATGCATTATTTCTTACAAACACACAGACATACACACACGCATGCACAAGGCACACGCATGCAGGCACACACAAACGCACGCACACAGACACAAAGTCTCAGTGGCTGGTAATTTCGAAGAGCCTCTTTCTCAGGCCTAGAGAGGGGGTTGGGGTGCAGTGGGTTGGGTTAGGAGGTTCCCATTAACCCCCTAATCAGGAGTTGAGGGAGAACTGGTCCTGCTCGGTGGGCTTCTTCACCCAGGCCCCCAGGCCCGACTTGTGGAAGACCTTGATGAGCGTCTGCTTGGCGTTGTGGTACTCCACCGCCGCCTGCTTGGCGTCGTGGTACGAGCTGGGCTTGGACACCTTGATCCTCAGTGTGGATGACAGCTGGGGTGGGGAAGGGAAGCAAACAGATGTTGAGATAAGAAGACTACTTTGAATCAAATACTGAGGAGTGACTTGATCTGTGTTTCAGCTTGTGTTAATGTGTTGTGCTGCTCACACCGCCTGTGTGCAGTGCAGATTGTCATAAACACTTAGATGCCTTGACAAGGAGAGACATTCTGGTGTGTGGCGGACTGTTCTGTACCTTGGAATGCAGGCGAACCCAGCGGCTGTAGAGGGCGTGCTTGCAGAGGCGCGAGGCACGCCCCATGTCGTCTTTGCCCGTGGTAGCATTGATGACCTCCAGCGCCTGGTCGCCCACCGCCCAGTTCACGCTGAAATTGGGTGCCTTGCCCGGCTGCCTCGCCTCCGCGTTACTGATGCCTGGAATCACAAATAGAACCATAGAGTGAGTGGCCAACTCCACTTTATAACAGTAAGCATACAAGCCTGAGCCACTGGGAATCGAATACAGGACACGAGGAGCCTGGAAATTAGCTGTGAACGCAGTAGCTAACTCCCTTTCTAAAGACAAGCACGTCTGACCAAGTGGGAATCATACATAGGACTGGACATGCGACTCATGCCCATGTTATCCCTCCGATCTCAAGCCTAGGCATTAGCGCTCAAGGAAACATGAGTCTTCGGGTTTCAGTGAAAGCTTCTCATCGTGTGAGCGTGGTGAACTCAAGCATTTACGACACAAGCGAGGGCACGAAGGGTCAGAGACGTATAACCTATGCCCGAGCAGCGTCCGTCAGAGATGGTAGTCGAAAACAGGATGAAGCTTCTTCAACTCTGCCACAGGACATGTGCTCCTCCTTCTTCTTTAATCAGAACAACAGTTTTCAGCTGTGCTAACATAATTGCAAAAGTGTTTTCTAACGATCAATTAGCCTCAATTTGAGGTTATTTTAATGGACAAAAAAATTGCTTTTCTTTCAAAAACAAGGACATTTCTATGTGACCCCAAACTTTTGAACGGTAGTGTACATTAAATATATAATTATTTATATACGCCTACTGTATGATCGCTAGCAAATTAATTAGCTAACTAACGTTAGCCTGCCTAGCTGGAACTTCTGAAGGACAATGTTTTATTTCTACTATTTCCAAAAGATAACCAAACATATTTACTTTTCACGATACGTGTTTGTGCCGTCATGTGCATTGGTAGCAAAATTTCTAACTTACTTGCATTTGTTTTTACTTACACTTGTATGTTGACTTCTTCATTGATGTTGTTTTTAAGTTTTCGCCGACTTTTCTTAGCAGATGTACAATCGTCACAAATTGAATTATGGGGAGTTTCAGGCCTCGGAGTGAACATAATTGTACACTCGCAAAGCCCACCAAAAACGAGGGCTGTGGGGCTTGGCTAATCATTTGGAGCCCCCTCCAAGATGGCGACGAGGATTCCCCCAAGGGCATAAGGCGAGGGTAAGTGGATGAGGGTGTGTCTTAAGTGTTTGGACCGCAAACCTGGGAGGGAGATCAAGGTTGTGTCAATTAGGGCAAACCATTGCAAAATGTTTAAATAAGATAAAATGAATGTTTTGTGCCTATTATTTCTGTTACGTACCTATTGAACACAACCCAGGACACTATGTTGTTACTAGGTAATGTTATGGAATGGGTAGGTAGTATAGGTCTTAGGTGCATAAGTAGGCAACATACTACACTTCCACAATCCCAGCCAAGCCTTGATAAAGGACAGGTGCTGCCAATTAAGGTGACCGTCAGTCAGTATCCCACCTTGCAAGCCGTGAGGTTGCTGGTTTGTTTAGTGGCCTTTTGTTTTGAGTCTTCAATTTAGGTATGCCTGTTTGTAATTTTCTTTTTTTGTATATATTTGTTTCCGTCACTATCTTAACATAACAATCCGCTTGGGCTCACCGATCTAAAGGAGTCAAGACAGACCTGGCCTTGGACCTAAGGTAAGGTTGCCGTCTCCCTAGGCACATGTACATTCAACACCTGGTCGCATATGCTTACTTCTCACAGTTATGCACACATCTAGTCAGATTACAGAACAATTAAGACAGCCTAGAACCCCTAGACTTATTGAGTCCAGTGTTAAAAGTTGGTTGTCTAGTTGGTTCCGTAACAGTAACCCTCACCCTTCCTTAGCCCCTACCCTGACAATAGATGTAGGGATTTTTTTGGGCAGTAGGAGAGAAGGGGGAACACATTCTTTGATCTGCATATGCTATAGAATGCAAGTACACTGCAACGTATCTCAGGTTCCAAATGCCACAAAACAACATTATGAAGGGCTATATAATGAAATATCATGACAGAAAAAGTATCTAAATAGACTTGACCTTAAAACAAATCAGTTGCATGGATTCCACCGACTTGGCAGAAAGGGAATCAAGTTAATTAAATTCACACAGGAAAGGTAAGCAAATTTCACGTCGGTTAGGACATCTACTTTGTGCATGACACAAGTCATTTTTCCAAATATTGTTTACAGACAGATTATTTCACTTATAGTTCACTGTATCACAATTCCAGTTGGTCAGAAGTTTACATACACTAAGTTGACTGTGCCTTTAAACAGCTTGGAAAATTCTTGAAAATGGCGTAATGGTTTTAGAAGCTTTTGATAGACTAATTGACATAATTTGAGTAAATTGGAGGTATACCTGTGGATGTATTTCAAGGCCTTCCTTCACCTCAGTGCCTATTTGCTTAACATCATGGGAAAATCAAAAGAAATCAGCCAAGACATCCTTGGGAGTCATTTCCAAACACCGGAAGATACCACGTTTATCTGTACAAACAATAGTACGCAAGTATAAACACCATGGGACCACACAGCCGTCGTACCCCTCAGGAAGGAGACCCATTCTGTCTCCTGGAGATGAACGTGCTTTCGTGCAAAAAGTGCAAATCAATCCCAGAACAACAGCAAAGGACCTTGTGAAGATGTTGGAGGAAACAGGTACAAAACTATCTATATCCACAGTAAAATGAGTCAAATATCGACATAACCTGAAAGGCCGCTCAGCAAGGAAGAAGCCACTGCTCCAAAATCCCCATAAAAAAGCCAGACTATGGTTTGCAACTGCACATGGGGACAAAGATTGTACTTTTTGGAGAAATGTCCTACGGTCTGATGAAACAAAAATAGAACTGTTTGGCCATAATAAACATCGTTATGTTTGGAGGAGAAAGGGGGAGGCTTGCAAGCCGAAGAACACCATCCTAAACGTGAATCACGGGGGTGGCAGCATGATGTGGCAGCATGAAGCTGTCAAATGATGCCCACCTGACCCAGATTGCGATTTCTAATTGACCGTTTTTTTATACTGGGTAAACAACAACAGTAAGTGTGTTATGGCGGGGATGCAGGGCCTTGTTAAAAATATATATAATACACACCTACTTGCTCCATTTCCTCAACGAGAGCAAGCACCTTATAGTTGAAGACGCTCCTTTGAGTCAAGAAGTCATTCAAATAACTTAGGAACTACACACACTTTGGAGAAGAGTGTGGCCATTTGGAGACACCAGTCAGTCCTTCACTCAAACCCCTGTGATTTTAATGTCTTATTTTGCAACTACCGCAGATTTTCCAGGAATATTCTTATCATGTTACTGAATGTAGCCAGAGTATTTTCAGATTTCGTTATCAACAAATGTGGCAAAAAGTGCAGTAAATGTAAAATGCACATAAAATTAACAGAGTAATGTTTCGAGTAATGTTTTGTCTTCTGTCAGGTAAACTGTTGTTCTCACCTTTGGTCTAATAATTTCCCCATCGTCTCCAAACGGTTCCCTTCCAATTGCTACCATGATTATGCATATGCTTTTCATTTTACTTCTGTAAGAAACATTTCCATTTAGCCCTATCCATGTAGGCCAATTCCCATGAGTGTAAAGGGTTAACTAGTCTACCTAAAAGATGTCAAGAGTCTTGTTAAACTAAATAGAATAGCAGGAAATGAGCTTCAAAGCAGAACATTTCCTATTTCCCTTAATTTGAACAAAATCAAGCTGGTGGGGTATTTAATATAGGCTCTCTCAATATGGGAGCTCTGAGGAAAAAAGGTTGGGAACCTCTAATCATATCTGAATTACCCATGGTCCTGCTGGGTCGAAACGTCCTAAAGAAATATCACCTGGGAGCATGAGCAGCAGTGTGCGGCATTTTCCTTTCTGTTTTCCTGCTATTTTCCATAGACATTTATACATGATTGGTGTTTACCCTTGTGCCTACTGTGGGGTTAGCCCACAGAGTCACAGTGTCCGGTTTTATTAGGCTTCACAGGGAAAGTGTGAGGAAAAAGACAGAGGACAACTAGTCTGCTCCAGGTCACCTAAAAACAGTGTTGAAAGTATTGGAGTGTTTGAATATGTTTGCATGCGGTGCCACATGAGTTAGTGTAGTGTGTGTGTTCCTTGGCATGAGAGTCCACGCACATGTCGTGTTCATTAGACTCCAAAGAGATGAAAACGGGGGGAGACTGAAACAGGGAGCGACTACCTGGACAAAACGTTGTTTTCTGTTGCAAAATGTTTTCATTTTTGAATTCCTTTGTGTGCCCCTATTAACAATGTCCTGAGTGTAAGAGAGTCGAGACGCTACAGTATTAGGGTGGCAAAATAGTCAAGGTGTAAAGGTGAAGGGTACTGACCGCTCAGTAGAGGCCTGTTGAGGCTGAACTGTTGGGGCAGGTCCTCGATGTCGGCGATGCGCTGGTACATAGCCCGGGAGAGGTGGTCGGCGTGGTACAGGCTGCCCAGGATGATGCTGGAGAAGTAGATGGGCTCCGTGAAGTAGCTCATCAGAGAGCCTTGGATGCCCAGCACGTTCCATCTGCAACAGAGGAGCACACACATGTAGTATACACATGTCCACAAACATGCACGCATACAAGTGCACACACACACACACACACACACACACACACACACACACACACACACACAAAGACACACACATGCGTGCACACGTGCAAATGCGTGCACACAACTTAGGAATGGGCACGGACTCCGAAATATCCAATTTGATTTATTTCACTCTACATTCGGTGTCGATACATTAGCAGTGTCGTCTTTCCCATCAATTTCCTTCCACACTCTATAACGTGTTTATGCACAATTGCCTTGGAGAGAGACGACTTCAAAAAGGACACACAGGCAGACGGGAGTGAAAATACCGCGACCAGACGTCAGAAACGAGACCCTGACAAACAGCTCTGATAAGTGCTGCTCCGGTCTCCTCCTGACCCGAGGCAGTGTGTGTGAGAGTGTGTGAAATTAAGACACAGACTGGAGTCGCAGTCAGACAAGGCTAGGAGACCTTCGGTTTCCCATTAGCCCTCAGCAGGGACATCTTCCATATGCAACGGGGGTTGATCGTTGGACTGTATCGTTACTGTTGTTCAGTCCTTCCTCCCACCTTACTTGATGAACGGGATTTAGCTCCTGATGAATAGCAGCTAGCGCCAGTGGCCATGGTGGTTCTGGGGCGCACAATCAAAGAACCTAATCAGACAAAAATAGTGCTCTGCTCTTTGGCCATACACATGCATGAACTTGCACACTCGCATGTATGCACGCACACGCACACACTTGGGCTTGATCACCACTCTCCCTTAGCACACTGAAGTGATTGAGGCTTTGAAGGCCTTCACAATCAGTTGCTTTTTGAAATAAAAAAAAATTAATCTGGAGAGTAACACTTCTAATGAGGCCATTTAACTAGCCGGGAACAGGAAGAACTAGGCCTCCATATTGTGCATTAGTGCCGCGGGGCAGGCCATGTAATCAAAAGGAGAATGGTGTATAACAAAAACCCACAAACCGCAGGGAAAGAACACTGAGGGCTAGGTGAAACAACGCTAGTTCATTTAGCTAAATAGCCATTGCCAAGTCATTAATCATTCGTTTCCGGAAGAGATGGTAGGAAGTGCATTTTTTACCTTTTTGTTGACATGGTCATGTTGGGCGAGTATGTGTTGTGTAGAGAACTAGTCTGTTCTGTAAAGTGGTGACACTTTCTATGCCTTGCTCTAAATCGGGCTATAAGCTAGGTTAGTGCACATGCTATATGTATACTGTCATCGTGTTTTCTTTTGACTTCGATTTTTGTGTTACATAGTATAATATCGGGGCCATTATTGCATGCTCAAGAACATTAGGAGTGTGAATCTCCTGTTGGCATTGCCTTGACTGTGGACAGTGAGCAGGGCTGCGTGGGGTGCCTGCGAAAATATCTGGGTTGGACCCATCGATTCAGCTGTCCCTGACATTGCCTGAATCAAATGAGACTGGGCATGACTGAAGTGGGATATACAGATAACGCCTAGCAACTAAGTGCTAACAACATTGCAATCCTCCATTATTCATATTAACAAGATCATTTTTGTTCTTATGTATTGGCTGAAATGTCTGCATTGTATCATAAGCCAATCTAAACATAACTAGCTGAAAACACATCAAATAATTGCAAGTCAAGACCAAACCTCTATTAATCATGTATGAATCTATTCCTATGCATTAGAGGCAACGCAGAGTCTGCTAAATGGGTGTAACGGACACATTTACACAGATACTAGGAGCAGCTTACTAAGGATTAAGTAAGTAATGGGCAAGAATTGGAGTCAAATTCACTCTGTTTAATGTCCAATTAAATTCCTAAATTGAAACAACCTGGACCATACCACTTATCAATCCTACATGGTGTCTCACAATCTTGTTGGCTTTGGGGGAGGATATGTGGTGAAAGAGATAGCAAAAGGGGCCACAACAGCCAGGTTACCTTGCGATCTTGTCACTGCAGGACATGGTGAGCAGCCTCTCTCCCTGCAGCACCCCGTCCCATGTCTGGATGGTGTTGCTGGTCCTCACGGGGATGGTCCCCTCCCCAGACTCTATTTTGGTCCTCAGCTGGCCTCGCGCCTTCCGGTTGGGGTGTCGGTCTCCTTGGTCTGTGGGAGGGGGGGGGACAAGGACAAGACAGATGGATGAATCCTTCACCTGCGGCTGTGCAGAGAATCTCCGGTTTTCTAACAGTATTATTCTAACTGTTTTATCCTTCACTCTGCGTGAATGCAAGAACTACACTGGGGACACGCCCAACACAGCTCTGAGAGGCTACACAGAACGCTAACACGCAGCCGGGCTGGTGTGTAGCAAGGAACAGCTGGCGACCCACCACTGACAACCGACCCAGACATCACCCGCCCCCCCTGCGCTTCTCTCTCGCTCCTCACATTCAACGAGAGACAGACAACACAGTTGCGGGGGGGGGGGCTGGTGGGGGCGTCCGAGGCCACGGAGGGACCATCTAAGTATCCGGGGGGTGAAAACTGATTTGAATCTACTGGGGACTTGCATGCTATTAAATGTATAATCCGCTACATGTTCGGTGTCGCCGGCGGGGAAAGGTCCGACGGATACCTTCATTTCTGAAAATGATCACCAAGCTGCTTGAACTGAATAAGGATTCTATGAGACTATCGCATCTTTAAATGCTTCCTATCAAAACATCCAAGAGGATTATTTGTGTTTTCCTGGGGTCAAAGTTCAGGATATCACCAGGTTGCTTCCTGAGGGCTGTGAGTCAGTCACCGGGGGCTGGTATTGTTATGGTTCATGTGGGGTCAAATGACATTATGAAGGGCAGCTCAGAACAGCTCAAGTTGGATTTGAAGAACTGATTGGGTCTCTACTTGACACCAACAAACGCCCCATAACATCTGGCCCTCTGCCCTCCCTAAATCAAATCAAGTTTATTTTATATAGCCCTTCGTACATCAGCTAATATCTCGAAGTGCTGTACAGAAACCCAGCCTAAAACCCCAAACAGCAAGCAATGCAGGTGTAGAAGCACGGTGGCTAGGAAAAACTCCCTGAATCGTGGCATTGAACGGGTCAGCAGACTTTCAGCCCTCCATAACTGGCTACGAGACTATTGCAGCTCGGTGGGTGTAACATTTATTGACAATTTTGATACCTTCTGGAAACAAAGCTCGTATTTACAAGGAGGATGAAATCCACCCAAATCATTTGGGTTACTGGATCCTTTTACAGCATTATAAGGCTGCGTTGAGACAATTAATCATCAATGACCCAAGTCCAGCGCATTTAATCCTCATCATTGTGTCGCTGAGTTGTCATAATGCTTCAGCAAATGTACATTATCCCAGGGGCGTTGGAAGACACAATGTTAGCAACCTAATTTATATCCCTCTTACTGCCCTGAATGCCTCTGCTGATCCTACAGCTATTGTATGCAGTAATCATATGCCTATGAACCAGAGTAATAATACTGTTAGCACTGAGGTGGTGTGCCCTAGTAGGAAGTCCACTGTGTGCAGCTCATCCTACACTCATAAAAATAACCCGAGCATGTCTACCTCTGCTAAGCTTCCCAGTAAAGCAATCAAGCATCCCAGAAAAGAGAAAAACATCCTACGTTAACATATGTGGCTTAAGAGACAAGGTTCATGAAATCAATAATTAGCAAGTAACAGGTGACATTTATATTCTGACAATATCTGAAACTCACTTAGATAATACCTTTGATGATAGTGGTAGCAACACATGGTTATACGATCTACAGAAAAGACAAATGCCAAAAGTGGAGGTGTAGCTGTTAATATTCAGAACCACATTCCTGTAAAGCTTAGAGAGGATCTCATTGAAAACTGTTGAAGTAATATGGCTACAGGTTCATCTGCCTCACCTAAAGCCCATTCTGGTGGGAAGCTGCTATAGACCAAGTGAAAACAGTCAGTATTTGGATAACATGTGTGAAATGCTTGATAATGTATGTGATATCAATAGAGGTATATTTTCTGGGTGATTTAAATATTGACTGGCTTTCATCAGGCTGCTCACTCAAGAAAAAGCTTCAAACTGTAACTAGAGCCTGCAACTTGGTTAAGGTTATCAATCAACCTACCAGGGTAGTTACAAACAGTACAGGAATGAAATTATCAACATGTATTGATCATATCTTTACTAATGTTGCAGAAATTTGTTTGAAAGCAGAATCCAAATCCATCGGATGTAGCGATCACAATATAGTAGCCATATCTAGGAAAACCAAAGTACCAAAGGCTGGTCCTAATATTGTGTATAAGAGGTGTATAAAAGTTCTGTAGTGATCCCTATGTTGATGTGAAGAATATTTGTTGGACCGTGGTGTGTAATGGCGAGCAACCAGACGCTGCACATCCCAATGCACCCATTAAGAAAATGACTGCAAAAACTGTTAAATCCCCGAGAATTGATGAGGAATTGAAAAATTGTATGGTTGAGAGGGATGAGGCAAAAGAGACGGCAAATAGGTCTGGCTGTACAACCGACTGGCAAAGGTACTGCAACTTGAGACATCATGTGACCAAACTGAATAAAAAGAAGAAACTACACGATGAAACAAAGAATGATCAAATAAAAAAAACTTGGGATCACCTTAAAATACATTTTGGACAAAAAGTCAAACGCCGCCTCATCATTCATTGGATCAGATGGCTCATTCATCACAAAACCCACTGATATTGCCAACTACATTCATGATTTTTTTCATTGGCAAGATCAGAAATCAGGCATGACATGCCAGCAACAAATGCTGACACTACATATCTGACCAAATTATGAAAGACAAGCATTGTAATTTTCAATTCCGTAAAGTAAGTGTGGAAGAGGTGAAAAAAAGAGTCTGACATCTTGAATGGAAAATGACTGAGGATAATAGCGGACAATATTGCCAAATCTTCAAATGTAAGCCTCCTAAAAAGCGTGCCTTCAGCCCTGGAGGGAAGCAAATGTTATTCCCCTACCTAACAATAGTAAAGCCCCCTTAACTGGCCAAATAGCCGACCAATCAGCCTGTAAACAATCCTTAGAATACTTTTAGAAGAAATGGTGTTTGACCATATAGAAAGCTATTTACAGTAAACAAATTGACAGACTTTCAGCACGCTTGTAGGGGAGGACATTCAACAAGGACAGCACTTACACAAATGACTGATGATTGGCAGAGACATTAATGATAAAACGATTGTGGGGGCTGTTTGGTTAGACTTCGGTGCGGCTTTTGACATTATCGATCATAGTCTGTTGCTGGAAAAACTTGTTATGGCTTTACACCCGCTGCTATATTGTGGATAAAGAGTTACCACTCTAACAGAACACAAGAGGGTGTTCTTTAATGGAAGCCTCTCCAACAAAATCCAGGTAAAATCAGGGCAGCTGTCTATGCCCCTATTCTTTTTAAAATCTTTACTAACGACATGCCTCTGGCTTTGAGTAAAGCCAGTATGTCTATGTCTGCGGTTGACTCAACACTATACACATCAGTTACCACAGCGACTGAAATGACAGCAACACTTAAAGAGTTAGTCCGAAATATTTCAAAAACTCAAAGCATTGTATTTTTATCACTAAACCCTAAACCTCAACTAAATATTGTAATGAATAATGTGGAAATTGAGCAAGTTGACCAACTGTCATGGTCAAAACATATTGATACAATAACTAGGATGGGGAGAAGTCTGTCCATAATAAAGCACTGCTCTGCATTCTTAACAGCACTATCAACGAGGCAGGTCCTACAGGCCCTAGTTTTCTTGCACCTGGAATACTGTTCAGTCATATGGTCAGGTGCCACAAAGAGGCACTTAGGAAAATTGCAATTGGCTCAGAACAAAGAAGCATGGCTGGCCCTTGGATGTACACAGAAAGCTAACAATACCAGTCTCTCCTGGCTCAAAGTGGAAGAGAGATTGACTTCATAACTACTTGTTTTTGTGAGAGGTATTGACATGTTGAATGCGCCGAGCTGTCTGTTTGAACTACAGGCACACAACTCAGACACCCATGCATACCCCACAAGACATGCCACCAGAGGTCTCTTCACAGTCCCCAAGTCCCGAACAGACTATGGGAGGCGCACAGTGCTACATAGAGCCATGACTACCATGGAACTCTATTCCACATCAAGTAACTCATGCCAGCAGTAAAATTAGATAAAGAAAACTGATAAAAATACATCTTATGGAACAGTGAGGACTGTGAAGCAACACAAACAGACACATGCATACAAACATATGATAACATACGCACTATACACGCATGTACACATGGATTCTGTGTTATAGATATGTGGTAGTAGAGTAGAGGCCTGAGGGCACACCATTAATATATTGTGAAATATGTTATGAATGTTTTTCAAATGTATAACTGCCTTCATTTTGCTGGACCCAAGGAAGAGTAGCTGCTTTCTTGGTAGAAGCTAATGGGGATCCATACTAAAATACAAATAAGCTTCTTTCAGACCATGAATTAATGTATCTGATTTATTAATGTATCCGATTTTGTCACTCAAAATCTAAATTGTATTGGTGCAGTCAATAAGCCATTAAGGGTCTGTACTACCAATATCTAAGCAATCCTGGCCACCTGTACATTTACACAGTAGATTTGATCATTTAAAATACATGTTACACCAGGCAACAGATACAACTGTCCAGGATACTTACACAAAAAAGTCAAGAGACTTGTTTCTATTGTGGTCCTCTAGGGCATGACACCAAATCACCTCAACAGTGAAAAGGATACGAAAGACAACTTTAAATACAACTTCATTGTATTAATCACAGCATTTCTAAATGTTGGAATCTAATTCAAAAGTCCAACAGGCCTAATCAATTCACTGACTAATTGCACAAGGGTATTTCCTTTTTGTGTTTCTCTGTAAGCAGGGAAACAATGACAAAATCATGTATATGTGACATATAAAGAGGGTGAGTAATCAGAGAAAGGGGTAGAAGTAGAGAGAGAGGGATAATAGCGAGAGAAAGGAGAGAGCGAGAAAAATAAACGATAGAAAGGAACGAGAGAAAGGAACGAGAGAGTGCGAGAGGGAGATTCTCAATAAGTGTAAAATTCAATTTAAAAAGGTGTCATTCAGCTAAGTGAGGGGAATGGAGATTGACCCGAAGCTGGGGTTGATTGACTGTGGCTGTCAAAGGTCACTAAACATGTGATGTCACCAAAGGGGACAGCCCTATATGTACAGTACTAGTCAAAAGTTTGGACACACCTACTCATTCAAGGCTTTTTTCTTTATTTTTACTATTTTCTACATTGTAGAATAATAGTGAAGACATCAAAACTATTAAATAATACATATGGAATCATATAGTAACCAAAAAAGTGTTAAACAAATCAAAATATATTTTAGACTTCAAAGGAGTCACGCCTTGCATTCTCTCAACCAGCATCACCTGGAATGTTTTTCCAACAGTCTTGAAGTAGTTCCCACATATGCACTTTTTAGCTGCTTTTTCTTCACTCTGCGGTCCAACTACACCCAAACCATATACATTGGGTTGAGGTTGATTGACTGTGGAGGCCAGGTCATCTGAAGCAGCACTCCATCACTCTCCTTCTTGGTCAAATGGCCCTTACACAGCCTGGAGGTGTGTTTGGGTCAATGTCCTGTTGAAAAACAAATGATAGTCCCACTAAGCGCAAACCAGATGGGATGGCATATCACTGCAGAGCGTTGTGGTAGAAGTATGCCTTGAATTTTAAATAAATCATTGACAGTGTCACCAGCAAAGCACCCTCATACCATCACACCTCTTCCTCCATGCTTCATGGTGGGAACCACACATGCGTAGATCATCTGTTCACCTACTCTACGTCTCACAAAGACACGGCAGTTGGAACCAAAAATCAAAAAATTGGACTCAACAGACCAAAAGACATCTTTCCACAGGTCTAATGTCCATTGCTCGTGTTTCTTGGCCCAAGCAAGTCTCTTCTTATTGGTGTCCTTTAGTAGTGATTTATCTGAAGCAATTCAACCATGAAGGCCTGATTCATGCAGTCTCCTCTGAACAGTTGATGTTGAGATGTGTCTGTTACTTGAACTCTGAAGCATATATTTTGGCAGTAATGGCTGAGTCTGGTAACTCTAATGAACTTATCCTCTGCAGCAGAGGTACAGTTGCAGTCGGAAGTTTACATACACTTAGGTTGGAGTTATTAAAACTTGTTTTCAACCACTCCACACATTTCTTGTTAACAAACTATAGTTTTGGCAAGTCAGTTAGGACATCTACATTGTGCATGAGAAAAGTCATTTTTCCAACAATTGTTTAACTTATAATTCACTGTATCACAATTCCAGTGGGTCAGAAGTTTACACTAAATTGACTGTGCCTTTAAACAGCTTGGAAAATTTCCCAAAATTATGTCATTGCTTTAGAAGCTTCTGATAGGCTAATTGACATAATTTGAGTCAATTGGAGGTGTACCTGTGGATGTATTTCAAGGCCTACCTTCAAACTCAGTGGGAAAATGGAAAAAATCAAAAGAAATCAGCCAAGACCTTGGGAGCAATTTCCAAACGCCTGAAGGTACCATGTTCATATATACAAACAATAGTACGCAAGTATAAACACCATGGGACCAAGCAGCCGTCGTACTGCAGGTGCACTACGTGTTCTGTCTCCTAGAGATTAACGTACTTTGGTGCGAAAAGTGCAAATCAATCCCAGGACAACAGCAAAGGACCTTGTGAAGATGCTGGAGGAAACAGGTACAAAAGTATCTATATCCAAAGTAAAACAAGTCCTGTATCTACATAACCTGAAAGGCCACTCAGCAAGGGAGAAGCCACTGCTCCAAAACCGCAATAAAAAAACAGACTATGGTTTGCAACTGCATATGGGGACGAAGATCGTACTTTTTGGAGAAATATCCTCTGGTCTGATGAAACAAAAATAGAACTGTTTGGCCATGATGACCATCGTTATGTTTGGAGGAAAAAGGGGGATGCTTGCAAGCCGAAGAACACCATCCTAACCGTGAAGCACGGGGGTGGCAGCAACATGTTGTTGGGGTGCTTTGCTGCAGGAGGGACTGGTGCGCTTCACAAAATAGATGTCATCATGAGGGAAGGAAAATTATGTGGATATATTGAAGCAACATCTCAAGACATCAGTCAGGAAGTTAAAGCTTGGTTCCAAATGGTTCTTCCAAATGGACAATGACCCCAAGCATACTTCCAAAGTTGTGGAAAAATGGCTTAAGGACAACAAAGTCAAGGTAATGGAGTGGCCATCACAAAGCCCTGACCACAAACCCATAGAAAATTTGTGGGCAGAACTGAAAAAGCGTGTGAGCAAGGAGGCCTACAAACCTGACCCTGTTACACCAGCTTTGTCGGAAGGAATGGGCCAAAATTCCCCCAACTTATTGTGGGAAGCTTGTGGAAGGCTACCCGAAACATTTGACCCAAGTTAAACAATTTAAAGGCAATGCTACCAAATACTAATTGAGTGTATGTAAACATCTGACCCACTGGGAATGTGATGAAAGAAATAAAAGCTGAAATAAATAATTCTCTCTACTATTATTCTGACATTTCACATTCTTAAAATAAAGTGGTGATCCTAACTGACCTAAAACAGGGAATTTTTATTTGGATTAAATGTCAGGAATTGTGAAAAACTGAGTTTATATGTATTTGGCTAAGGTGTATGTAAACTTCCGACTTCAACTGTAACTCTGGGTCTTCCTTTCCTGTGGTGGTCCTCATGAGAGCCAGTTCCATCATAGCACTTGGTTTTATCGAGTGCACTTGAAGAAACTTTAAAAGTTCTTGACATTTTCCGGATTGACTGACCTTCATGTTTTAAAGTAATGATGGACTGTCATTTCTCTTTGCATATTTGAGCTGTTCTTGTCATAATATGGACTTGGTCTTTTACCAAATATATCTATCTTCTGTATACCACCCATACCTTGTCACAACACAACTGATTGGTTCAAACGCTTTGAGGAAAGACATTCCATAAATCAACTTTTAACAAAGAATACCTGTTAATTGAAATGCATTCCAGGTGACTACCTCATGAAGCTGGTTGAGAGAATGCCAAGAGTGTGCAAAGTTGCCATCAAGGCAAAGGGTGGCTACTTTAAAGAATCTCAAATATAAAATATATACACTTTCGGTGACTACATGATTCCATGTGTTATTTCATATTTTTGGATGTCTTCACTATTATTCTACAATGTAGAAAATAGTAAAAATGAAGAAAAACCCTTGAATGAGTAGGTGTGTCCAAACTTTTGACTGGTACTGTATATGTTGTGGTATCCCAGGAGGTCTACTCCGGGTGTTGGTGATAGAGGAGAGGTCGGTGTGGCGACGGTTCCCTCTGCTGGGAGAACCCGGGCTGGGCACCCCGAAGCTGGTGGCACCAATTAGGGGTAATTAGGGGAGAGTGCCAACCAGCTGTGCAGACCACAAATGGAGCACCGTGGCACACCACAGGAGAGTAAAAGGGAGAGGCAAGGAGTGCACTGACAGAGGGGAACAAAGCTCTCGGAGACTAATGAGAAGGACCGAGCCATCCAAGTTATTTTGTTACGTTTATAAAGTTTTGCTTCGTAAAGTTGTGTTTTCTGACTTGAACCACCCTGTCTCTGTGTCCATCCCTGTGCGCTCAACCCAACACCCCACGGTTTTACCACAATATATGAGACATTTTCCTTAATAGAAAATGCATTAGCGCAACACATTCAGCAGAAAATAACTTAATTTGTGCAACACAGAAGTGCAACTCTATGTGTCTGGCAGCCACACTTATAAAGAAAAAGCAAGGTCTTTCTTGTAAATACGATCCATGGCCATCATATTTCTAATGTTTAGGCCTATCATAGAAAGAATGCAGCTAGCTACATTTCCTAATATTTTGCTAAAATGTAATCTTGCACTTTATGAAGAAAAATAGGCTGGCTACACTGAGAAACGTACCGGAGAAAAGTAGCTACCTGTTTGTAAATTCTCATCCGAGTTTAGAAGTGCAACTGAGGCACAAAATTATTCTTATGCCTAGCAGAAGTTACAATAAGAAGCATTTTAGATCAGCATTTATAAAACGCGCCTCGATATTTCTTACGCGTTCTTTTTTCCCCGCATGCAAAATGCAGAATTCTGCGTTGACACGACCCCTAAATTAACTTGCTATCTAAGTACGTGGATTAATTAATAAGGTGACGAGGCATCATATTGTGTTAGACTACTCAAACACGGCAGGAAGCTATCTTCTTATCTACCTATCTTTACGATTTGGTCCTGCCGTACATACCTACACGTAAGCTACGGTCACAAGACGCAGGCCTCCTAATTGTCCCTAGAATTTCTAAGCAAACAGCTGGAGGCAGGGCTTTCTCCTATAGAGCTCCATTTTTATGGAATGGTCTGCCTACCCATGTTAGAGACGCAGACTCAGTCTCAACCTTTAAGTCTTTACTGAAGACTCATCTCTTCAGTAGGTCATATGATTGAGTGTAGTCTGCCCCGGAGTGTGAAGGTGAACGGAAAGGCTCTGGAGCAACTAACCGCCCTTACCGTCTCTGCCTGGCCGGTTCCCCTCTGTCTACTGGGATTCTCTGCCTCTAGAGCTCTAGAGGGGTGCATCACTTGAGTGGGTTGAGTCACTGACGTGATCTTCCTGTCTGGGTTGGCGCCCCCCCTTGGGTTGTGCCGTGGCGGAGATCTTTGTGGGCTATCCTCGGCCTTGTCTCAGGATGGTAAGTTGGTGGTTGAAGATATCCCTCTAGTGGTGTGGGGCCTGTGCTTTGGCAAAGTGGGTGGGGTTATATCCTGCCTGTTTGGCCCTGTCCGGGGTTATCATCGGATGGGGCCACAGTGTCTTAGCCTCCAGTATTTATGTGTCGGGGGGGCTAGGGTCAGTCTGTTATATCTGGAGTACTTCTCCTGTCTTATCCGGTATCCTGTGTGAATTTAATCTCTCTCTCTCTCTCTCTCTCTCTCTCTCTCTCTCTCTCTCTCTCTCTCTCTCGCTCTCTCGCTCGCTCTCTCTCTCTCTCTCGGCCTGAGCCCTAGGACCATGCCTCAGGACTACCTGGCATGATGACTCCTTGCTGTCCCCAGTCCACCTGGCCGTGTTGCTGCTCCATTTTCAACTGTTCTGCCTGCGGCTATGGAACCCTGACCTGTTCACCGGACGTGCTACCTGTCCCAGACCTGCTGTTTTCAACTCTCTAGAGACAGCAGGAGCGGTAGAGATAGTCTGAATGATCGGCTATGAAAAGCCAACTGACATTTACTCCTGCGGTGCTGACTTGCTGCACCCTCGACAACTACTGTGATTAGTATTATTTGACCATACAATTAATTTATGAACATTTGAACATCATGGCCATGTTCTGTTATAATCTCCACCCGGCACAGCCAGAAGAGGACTGGCCAACCCTCATAGCCTGGTTCCTCTCTAGGTTTCTTCCTAGGTTTTGGCCTTTCTAGGGAGTTTTTCCTAGCCACCCTGCTTCTACACCTGCATTGCTTGCTGTTTGGGGTATTAGGCTGGGTTTCTGTACAGCACTTTGAGATATCAGCTGATGTAAGAAGGGCTATATAAATACATTTGATTTGATTTAGTCAAATCCCTTTGGATGAGTTATTTGTACAGCTGCCACTGCGATCTTGGTTTGCTTGTATTTTTTTCTCCTCTCCGTTCTCTGCCTGTCTGCTCTCCCCCCCTCTTCTTCGGCAGGCCCGTTGCCCTAGCGACTCCAGAAAGACACAGCTTGTAGTCATGCTGTTGGAGAGCAAGTACTGTTCTTTCTACAGACAAGCATGTGTAAAAACTTTGTTCATTTGCGCAATGTCTCTCGTTCACATTCAGTTGTTAATGTCCAGACTCACCAAATATGACATTCGGTATCTCCTACCTACACATCTATAACTTTATGAGCTGGATTGACTGTCTTTGCAATTTGTTTATTTTCATTTGCGCTCATTAGCATATTTAGCTAGCACCTTCCATGGAAATTCACTTTTACTTGAGCCAATTTTGTTAGCATTCTGGTAATAGACGCTCAATGGGTTTTTATTTTTTGGGGGGGCGCCACCTTGTGTACTAAGCCGGTAATAGCGTAAATCCCGAGGTGAGAGAAGGATGGTATGATGAAATGAAAATCTGGACACCGCCCAACCCTATAACGCATTGTAACTCTGGATCAAACATAGTGATCATAAATGTTGATACTGTAAACGACAAAATGTTTTAAATATGGAAATGTGTAGTGCACATTTGGACTCACGTCTGTGTGGTTTGCTTGTATGACATCAAAGCAGTATTTATTATAATCCTTAACATCTCATCATTCAGAACATCTCATCTTTCCACTCCTCTCAATTTGCAGCTTTCCCCTCACAGACAACAACAAATGCTGATTAGTAGCCCATTTAACGGGACGGATAGGGGCATCTTCTTGTCGCGCGCAGTCCTGTAGTTTGGAACGGCTGTCAGTCAAAACCCAATCAGCGCTGTGAAGCGGAGAACTTGGAGGTCTGACGTCATGTATAGCATATTACTGTACGGCCCCCCTGCGTTCCAATTTAGGTGCTTGTCAATGGCCAAATCTGACATTTGACGATTTGCGGGCAATCGGTTCAGAAAAACAAATCACAAATGTATATATTTTTTCAAAGCAAACAGGCACCTCTTTCAGAGTCTAACACCAATTGGTGGTGCTCTTTTTCACTTGCATTAAGTTAAAAACAATACGTTTATGATCGGAAATGCTCTTCTAGGTTTATTTGACGATGCATCACACATTAACAGTCTGACTAGTAACCAATAACTAGGCTTCATATAAACTTCATATAAACTTAAGGGTAGAACGCATTCACAGCCCGATTCACATCTAGAAGCATTAAGCAGGCGGTGGATAGCCAGACATACGCATCTGATGAAATAGACAGGTATCACTCCATCACGGTACATGGTGGCACAGAAGGGTCAGCAAGAGGTTTGGTCACATCTCTTACTGTCATACGGTAAGGAGGGGTGCCTCGTACCTTCCATGCCGGCCTCGTGCGGCGAGAAGATGCGCGCGTCTCCGCAGGGCGAGGTGCTGATGTAGAGGTGGAACAGGACGGTGTCCTTTAGCCGGTAGCCACGCTTGTCACAGCGCATGAATATAGACTTCAGCTGTTCCTCCTTGTTGCTGCTGATTGACAGAGGGTGACAAAAGGGGGACGGTGTAAAGTGTGGGCAGAGGGACCACATTTCACAGAAAACTAAAATGACTAAAAGAATCAGCTGAAGCAAGAGCATAAAAATGAATGCCATTGAAGAAACAACTTGCGACAATTGCAGCGTATAGAAAAAGTTATGCAACAGTGGACTTGATTTTACATCTAAATACAAATCAAGGACTGTGACTTCATGACACACGAAAGGTTAGCTACAACCAACAAACTCCAGTCAAAATGAGAGTCATTGGTTTGTATTTTCAATTGCCTCCACCCCTTGACTTCTCACCTTAGGAAGTGCTCCAGCTGGGCGTAGAGGTACCGGATGAGCGAGCGGCGGGCGATAATCTCTGCGTGGCAGTCGTTGAGCGCCAGGCCGCGGTCGCTCATGTACTCGCCGTTGATGCACTTGGTGCCCGTGGAGACGCAGATCACCTGGGCCTCTTTCACGTCCGAGCCTGGGGGGTGGGGAACAGACAGGCTCAAAATGCACCTTTACATTCAATGAAAGCATTCGTGTTTGTGGTTTTTACTTCCATTTAATTGACATTATATTATTCCATTTCATTTACATTTTATTCTATTTTAGATAAGGGACATATACAGTGCGCCTTCATAAAGTACTCCTACCTATTGACCTAATTCACATTTTGTTGCGTTTCAGCCTGAATTCAAAATGGATTAAATAGATTTTTTCTCACCCATCTACACACAATAATCCATAATGACAAAGTGAAAACATGTTTTTAGCAATTTCTGCCAAAATTGATTGAAAATGAAATACAGAAATCTAATTTACTTAGTGGTTCTTCCTTTAAAAGTTGAGTCATACTGCAGCACACCATGCGGGCTGCCACTGTAACGAGTGCACTGAGAGTCGGGAAGCAAGTACAGAGAGTGAGTGTTTTAATAAATAAACAAAACATTAAAACACGAAAAACACAAACAACGCACCGACATGAAACAGAGTCAATAACACCTGAGGAAAGAACCAAGGGGAGTGACAGCTATAGGGAAGATAATCAAGGAGGTGATGGAGTCCAGGTGAGTGTCATGAGGCGCTGGCGCGCAAGACGATGGTAACAGGTGTGCGGAATAATCAACAGCCTGATGACCTAGAGGCCGGAGAGGGAGTATACGTGCAGCAACAGAATTCTATGGCGCGTTATTTAAGTGTCAGCCATTGTTGTCATTAATGCTAGTTAGTGCTAGTTTGACCACCAGAGGGCATCTTTGAGAAGCATTTGACAGTTTGTAATATTGGCTGTACAAGAGAATTGAAAACCTTTTTTGTAAGAACATAGCATATGGGATTGATTTTAAGAAATTTAGCTCAATTAATTAGATTAATATTATGGTGTTTCTATTCCAAGAAAAAGAAAACTCAGGGTTTCCGGAACAGAGAGGCAGAACAGAGAAGCTACGTCTGGTAAGACGAGGGGTGAGTGTGTGTGTCTTTTGTCAATAACAGCTGGTGCGCGATGTCGAATATTCAAGAAGTCTCGAGGTATTGCTCGCCTGAGGTAGAGTACCTTACGATAAGCTGTAGACCACACTATCTACCAAGAGAGTTCTCATCCATATTATTCTTAGCCATCTACTTACCACTACAGACCGATGCTGGCACTAAGACCGCACTCAACCAACTCTATAAGGCCATAAGCAAACAGGAAAATGCTCACCCAGAAGCGGTGCTCCTAGTGGCCGAGGACTTTAATGCAGGCAAACTTATATCCATTTTACTTAATTTCTACCAGCATTTCACACGTACAACCAGAGAGAAAATATCTCCTCACACAGAGATGCATACAAAGCTCCCCCACATTCCATTTGGCAAATCTGACCATAATTCGATTCTCCTGATTCCTGCTTACAAGCAAAAACTAAAGCAGGAAGTACCAGTGACTCGCTCAATACGGAAGTGGTCAAATGACGTGGATGCTACACTACAGGACTGTTTTGCTAGCACAGACTGGAATATATTCCGGGATTCATCCAATAGCATTGATACCACCTCAGTCATCGGCTTCATCAATAAGTGCATTGTCGACATCTTCCCCACAGTGAACGTACATACTGTACATATCCCAACCAGAAGCCATGGATTACAGGCAACATCCGCATCGAGCTAAAGGCTAGATCTGCCGCTTTCAAGGAGCAGGACACTAATCTGGACGCTTATAAAAAATCCCGCTATCCCAGCAGATGAACCATCAAACAAGCAAAGCGTCAATACAGGATTAAGACTGAATCTTACTACACCAGCTCTGACGCTCGTCAGATGTGGCAGGGCTTGAAAAGTTTTACGGACTACAAAGGGAAACCCCGACGCGAGCTGACCGAGCCTACCAGACGAACTAAATGCCTTTTATGCTCGCGTCGTTAGATATTCTCACAGACCAGATTTGCCCTAAGGGACTTTTATATAATTCTAATGCAATAATACTAATAATAGATTTGTAAATAAGGATGCGTAATGAAAGTAAAATGACATGCGCAAGAGACGGTGGTATATATTGTTTATCACAATTTTCTTTAACCAATTTTGATCTTTAATGCAGGGCCGACAGACAAGTTCCTTACTTTTTTCTTTTTTTTTTAATACTGAAATTGCAACCAAATTTCTATGGCTTGTTTAAAAAATAATAATATTTTGGAGATTTAGTTTCAAATAACCAAAAGTGAGCGCTTGTAATCTGAAAAGGGAAAAAGGCCATTCTTGAACATTGGGTGAGACATTCGTACTAATTTGTAAATAAAGCCACTTTTTTTGTATTATTTATTTCTGTTTTTAGAGGGAGAGAAACCAAAAGCACACCGTGCCTATTTTTCGAAAATCGTCAGTCCACATGTCAAGTGGAATTCCCCCATTGTATTTACCCAAGTTCTCTCTTAACTTCAGAACCACCGACAGTTTGTTGTTGTTGCCTGATGCAGGACTCTAGTGCCAGAGGAGAGACGCCTCCATTAATTGCCACAGCTTAGACTACCGATAGATCAGTGTTTTAACTCCCCCTTGTGATAGTGTGGTGCAATGACAGAATGCCACCATCTACCACAAACGGTCGCGGCATAAGCTCGTAACTTTTAAAGGAAGAACCACTAAGTATTCACCAGTGCTTAATTTGAACAGGTACCTCTCAGATTTGACTTTGTTTGTTCCGGCATCAATCATGTAATAGTGTGGTGATCCTTCTGTGTAATCATCCTATCCTGCCACACTGATTCCAGTCCTGCTCTCTTATTTGTACTTAGAGGTTATGGGGAGGGCCGGTGATGTAAGGAACTGATCTTGACACACGTCTTGGTAGTAGTGGTCAGCTAGTGAAGAGGTCGTCCTTACGTTATCACATCACGTGTTGTCATCCTACTGAATTTTAATTGTGGGAAAGCCAAATAAAAAATGGATAAGAAAAGGCAATCGAGTTTGATATTTTTTAAGTCCAAAAATCCTGAGAAAGATGGTGAATTGAACCCAGAACGAGCCAGAGAACTGTCCAAAGGAGAGAAGTGATGGGCAAACTGTTGGCGATGCCTTAGCTAGCAGTGCCGCTAATCCCACCAGTTCAGCATCACCACCGGCACCTCCACTAGCTAGTAAGCCTACTAGTGATTCAGACTCAGCGGGAGACGGGGAGCTGGTGGGGGAGGGGGGCAGTGCATCCACCGATGAAGTGCTCGGAGCAGGTGCAATTTGCTGTACAAGAACAAGCAAACGTATAAGCCCTGGCTTGTCATGCAGAATTTAAAGTTGGGCTGCACAACACGCAAAAAGGTAGGGGGCTTGGGTCTAGAAACGACTGGAGGGATTAAACTAGCAAAAGAGTGGGTGGAATGTACAGTAAATTAACATCCTATGAGCCCTCAGAAAAAAGGTTTTTTGAACATGCCCGAAACCAAGGTGCATTTGGTGGCAGAAAGACTTGTAGATCCAGGTTATAGTTAACACTCAAAATACGCAACAGCTAGAGTGTTCAGAACAGACTTATGAAGCTAAATGTCACAGCCCCAGGACTCTCAGGGAGTTAAAATGGACTTGACATGGGGAGAGTCATTGTGGGAGGTTTTGAAAACTAAGGAAGGACTTTTTTTTCTCTTTACCTTCACAGTACATAACAACTTTGTAATATGAACATGACATTCCTAACATGTGTGTGTTCTGCTGTAGCCTACTGAACATTGATTATTTTACTTGAAGTTATATTCCGATATTGTGACATTTGTTCTACTGCTATACGTCTTGAAAATTATATGAAATGTGGGTCTTATAAGCCCCCCAGCTGAGAATTTACAATACCAGTCAAAAGTTGACACACCTACTCATTCAAGTTTTTTTTTTATAAAAAAAAAAAAACTATTTTCTACATTGTAGAATAATAGTGAAGACATCAAAATAATGAAATAACACATGGAATCATGTAGTAAACAAAAAAGTGTTAGGTCAAAATATATTTTATATGTGAGATTCTTCAAAGTAGCCACCCTTTGCCTTGACAGCTTTGCATTCTCTCAACCAGATTCATGACAAAGTAGTACCTGCAATGAATTTCAATTAACAGGTGTGCCTTGTTAAAAGTTAATTTGTGGAATTTCTTTCCTTCTTAATGTGTTTGAGGCAATCAGTTGTGTTGTGACAAGGTAGGGGTGGTATACAGAAGATAGCCCTATTTGGTAAAAGACCAAGTCCATATTATGGCAGGAACACCGCAAATAAGCAAAGGGAAACAACAGTCCATCATTACTTTAAGACATGAAGGACAGGCAATCTGCAAAATGTCAACTTTGAAAGTTTCTTCAAGTGCATTTGCAAAAACCAAGCGCTATGATGAAACTGGCTATCATGAGGACCGCCAAAGGAAAATAAATCCCACAGTTACCTCTGCTGCAGAGCATAAGTTCAATTGAGTTAACTGAACCTCAGATTGCAGCCCAAATAAATGCTTCACAGAGTTCAAGTAACAGACACAACCAAACATCAACTGTTCAGAGGAGACTGCATGAATCAGGCCTTCATGGTCGAATTGCTGCAAAGAAACCACTACTAAAGGACACCAATAAGAAGAAGAGACTTGCTTTGGCCAAGAAACATGAGCAATGGACATTAAACCGGTGGAAATCTGTCCTTTGGTCTGATGAGTCCAAATGTGAGATTTTTGGTTTCAACTGCCGTGTAGGTGAACGGATGATCTCCGCATGTGTGGTTCCCACCGTGAAGCATGGAGGAGGAGGTGTGATGGTGCTTTGCTGGTGACACAGTCTGTGATTTATTTAGAATTTAAGACACACTTAACTAGCATGGCTACCGTAGCATTCCTCAGCGATATGCCATCCCATCTGGTTTTTGCACTTAGTGCAACTATCATTTGTTTTTCAACAGGACAATGACCTAAAACACATCTCCAGGCTGTGTAAGGGCTATTTAACCAAGGAGAGTGATGGAGTGCTGCATCAGATGACCTGGCCTACACATAATCACCCGACCTCAACCCAATTGAGATGGTTTGGGATGAGTTGGTACGCAGAGTGAAAGAAAAGCAGCCAACAAGTGATCAGCATATGTGGGAACTCCTTCAAGACTGTTGGAAAAGCATTCCAGGTGAAGCTGGTTGAGAGAATGCCAAGAGTGTGCAAAGCTGTCATCAAGGCAAAGAGTGGCTACTTTGAAGAATCTCAAATATGTTTTGATTTGTTTAACACTATATTTGGTTACTACATGGTTCCATTTGTGTTATTTCATAGTTTTGATGTCCTCATTAATCTACAATGTAGAAAGTTGTACAAATAAAGAAAAACCCTTGAATGAGTAGGTGGTTCCAAGTTTTGACTGGTACTGTATGTATGCATATGGCGGTTGTAGAAAATGAGACTTGTTTAAGCCCCACAGCTATACTCAAGTATGTGGGCATACTGCAGTGATGTCTAAAATGCTTTGAATTAAATAGGCACCTTGGAGAGTGCTGTCTGTTTCACCACCATAGATAGTAGACTAATTGGCTGTTTACTCTATCTATAGCTATGTTGTGTTTGACACTTTTTTTCTCTCAATGTGTTCGGGTACCTCAGAGCCCCCCGGATAACCCCCCTACTCGTGCTCACTGTGTTCCGGGACCTCCCTATTTGACAAATTAAGCACTGGTATTCACACCCGAGTCAATACTTTGTAGAAGCACCTTTGGTGGCGATTACAGCTATGAGTCGTCTTGGGTATGTATGTATCAGCTTTGCATATCTGCATTTGTGGATTTTCTTCCATTCTTCCTTGCAGATTTTCTCAACCTCTTAAATTAGCAAGCAGCGGTAATCCGCAATTTTCAAGTTTTTTAAAAATGGGATTCAAGTCTGGGGTTTGGGCTGGGCCACTCAAGGACTTTCACATTCTTGTTCTGAAGCCATTCCAGCGTTGCTTTGGCTGTATGCTTGGGGTCTTGTCCTGTTGGAATGGAAATCTTCGCCCCCAGTTTAAGGTTGTTTGCACTCTGAAGCAGGTTCTCATCAAGGATTTGCCTGTATTTGGCTTCATTCATTGTTCCCTCTATCCTTACCAGTTTCCCAGCATCCCAATAGCGTGATGCTGCCACCACCATGCTTCACTTTAGGAATGGAGTTAGACGGGTGATGAGCTGTGCCTGGTTTTCTACAGACAGCGCTTTGCATTCAGGCCAAAGAGTTACATTTTTGTCTCATCAGATCACAGAATATTTTGCCTTAGGCTATCAGTCTTTCAGGTGCCTTTTTGCAAGCTCCAGGAGTGCTGTCTGGCCACTTTCTCATAAAGCCCAGACTAGTGAAATGCTGTAGAGACTGTTATCCTTCTGGCAGGTTCTCCCATCTCAGCCAAGGAACTGTGTAGTTCTGTCAGAGTGGCCATTGGGTTCTTGGTCACCTCCATGACCAAAGTCCTTCTTGCCCTGGTTGCTCAATTTGGTCGGAAGGCCATATCTAGGCAGTGTGGTAGTTCCATATTTTTTTTTCTTCCCAATAACGGAGCTCACAGTGCTCTTGGAAACGTTCAACACTCTAGATATTGTTCTATACCCTTCCCCACATATATGTCTCATCACAATTCTCTCTGAGATCTACGGACAGTTCATTGGACTTCATGGTACAGTTTCTGCTCTGACATGCACTGTCAACTGTGGGACATTATATAGACAACTGTGTTCCTTTTTAAATCATGTCCAAACAATTTGATTGTACACAGGTAGACTTCAAATCAAGTTGCAGTGACGTCAAGGAATTATCAAAGGAAATGAGATGCACCTGAGCATCTAGGGGTGTGAATACTTATGTAAACGAGATATGACTTTGTCATTATGGGGTATTGTGTGTAAATGGGTAAGAACAAAATCTATTGAATCTTTTAAAATCAGGATGTAACAACAAAATGTGGATTGAGTCACGGGTTATGAATACTTTCTGAAGGAACTGTAGTTCTTATGTACACATACAAATATGTATTTTTGTAGATTATTTTTTTTAAAGTATGAATAGGAAATGAGGCTTACAAAGCCAATGATGAACAGCAGTATCATGCACTATCAATTAACTATCAATGTTTTTATGGTCTGTACAAATCCAGTGGTGTACCGTTTGGCGTCAGCATTGCTCCCGAGAGTAGAGAACGCAGTGTTTTCCCATTAGGCCTAGTAACAAAGCGTACCTGTTGTCATGACGACCCCTGCCAGGACTTTCCGCCGCGCGTGGGGGGAAGTGAAGTTGTCCGTCAGCTCGCTGAACTTGTCCACAACCAGGCGAGAGACTGCGTCGGCGAGGACCTGGGACCGCACACACACACACAGCAGAGATGTGACACGCAACACAACAACCACAGGCTCCAGGTAGAGGTTGCCTGTTTGGGATGAGTTTATCCTGCTCATTTCATCCTGCTCAATCAAGTGGGGGAGCTGATGCCATCACGGATCAACAGTAAAAGTAAAACCATTTTAGCTGGAGGACGATTTGAAGCGTTCCTCCCTCAAGAAAAGAAGAAGACAACTAGAGCACAGCCTTTGCAACTCAAGCAAGGAACCAACAGAAGAGCAACAAGCATAAGGGCACCAACTCAGGACCAAAGGAGCAACCTGAAGGAGGAACCTCAAATTAAACAGAAAGTACACACAGTCATCTCCTCCTCCATGCGGCCTGAACAATCAAAAAGCCACAACGGACTTTGATCACAGACGGAGTACAACATCATTTAATGTTCAGGATCTCGAGGTCTTCACTTCTTGTCTTACATTCTATGTACTACCTTTTCATGATCATTTTCATTATGTTTGCAAATATTTCAATGTGTTATTAAATGCTGATTGTAATAAAGAAATTGTGTCTATTCTGGTAACGAACTTGTGTAAATATTTAGATTCGTGTTATTAAATGGAGAAAAGGATTACAACCAAGGAGAGGCAACGGCTGAAGGGGCACAAATTAACAAAATGAGTTCAAATATCACTTCCCCGATACTTCAGAGTCACCCAGTTGGAGCGGGGATAATTTGACTTCTGAATTCCACGGGTTGGTTGCAGGCAGTGCAGAAACGTGTGGACGTCTCTGTTATCCTCTGGGGAACAAAACAGCCTGCCAAAAACAGTGAGGCAATTCCAGTCTGGCAATAACTAACAGGGTATTCTATCACTCATGTTTCCCTGATTTTCTAATTAGCCCCGTCCATATGGAGCGCTCGGTTGATGGTAAATTGAATAAATATTAACCGACAGAGAATTAATAGACCAATTAGCAGGTGCAGAATCATTGACACGAGCTGCCTGTTTGAAGGAAGCAGACCGATGACAAGTGGAGTGAGAGTAAAGAAAGAAAAAAGCGGGAAATGTTCCCGGGGAGAAGAGACAATTGAAGCCATTGACAGTCTGCCCCACGAGCTGCTTACTTGTGCAGACTGCACTCTCTCTGCACACACCGGCAGGACTGACAGTCACTTCTGTGATGACCAATCCCCATCCTCACCCCCAATTCTTATCAAACTGAACCAAGCTATATTGAGTCTTCGAAAAGAGCAGGCTTTAGAAAGGGACACCTTCTTTCAACACCTGTAAGGCTGGGTTTACACTCCAAGCATTACCAGTAGCAAAACGTGTATGTGGTGAAGTCACAAAGCAGTTACGGAGCACGACTAGTGGAGTGCAAATCCAGCCAAAGGGATGAAGTCGAGCTAGATACAGTCCGACTCCCAGCTACAACACCGCAATAAACGTTTACTAAAAACTAGCCCTAACCACAGACTCAAGCTCGAGACACAACTCTGTCCCAAAACAATGTGTGAGTAGCACTGTACCATCGTATTACATTTGAAGAAAAATCACATTCAATTTTGAAAGTGTTAAAAAAAAACATCTTCAGAAAGAGTGCTTTTATTCAGGCTAACAAGTGAACTAAACAAGACTTAAGTAAAAATAATTGCATTTTAAATAATTGCACATTATCCCTAACTCTAAACTCTGGTAACCCCTTTGAGTGCCTCAATTGAATAGGTGTCACATCTCGGTAGGAAAGAGCCTGGACAGTCAATAGTGGTTGTTTCGACAAGACTTAAAAAGGAGATGTAAATGAAGATGCTATTTCCTGGTGTTCTCAGCTGGCGATTAGGGGAGCCTGATTGGGAGATGTGTAAATAGATGTCTCGCATGCATACACACCATCTCGGCACTAAAGCGCCGTACATTTTCATCTCCTGTCTCATCTTCTGTCATCCGTCGGGCCTGATCATTTCATCTCAATGTTCAATGAATGTCTCAAACCCAGCGATGACTGGCAAGAGCACCAAATGTTCCCGTGGGGGACTTTCATAAAGAAAATACTTTAAAATATGAGGTAGCAGAGGCATGTGACTGACACTGAAGTTCTTTAGATAAGCTCGAAGACCTTTTGATTTAGAGGAGATATTGTTAATTCCATTTGTGAAAACACCTTTGTGTCCTCAGCTTTAAAACCATATAAGCCAATTGAAAGTTTCCTCGGTTTACAATATAACAAAGACCTATTCTCAAACTCATTCTCAGCAGATGGGTTTCTTTGACCAAAACATCCAGATATTTATAAATATTTTATGCACTCCCATATAAAATAAAAAAAATCACAACAGTTTAAGAAAGCCTTGCATAAGTGATTTGGCTATCCATAATGTATTACAGAGAAGACATACTTTCTGGGGTAGCTCTGTTTTGGCCTCTAGGGTGTTATACCTTTGTGCTCGAGGGCATAAGTGCCGAGATTCCTTTGTTCAGCGCCTGAAAACATTACATGTAGAGTATAAACCGTGTCACTCATTCCCATTAAAAACGGTTCACCCTGTTTTTTTTCCACAGTCAGTGAGGTGCAGATACAATTTTGGTGCTATGACCTGTTCTAAAAGGGTCTTAACTGGGGGCAGAGAGGGCTAGTTCAGAGGGACCTAGGTTTGGGCTCTTACCTGGGGTAGGTGGAGCTGCAGTCCCTCTCTGGGGATGGGCTGTCGGGAGGGCGTCTGGTCCAGCTGCATGTTGAAGAGGGCTGAGAGGGCTGCCTGGGCGGCCCGGGCCTTGGCCAGCTTCTTGTTTCGTCCAGAGCCCTCGAACTGCTGTGAGTCCACCGACACCTGCATGACAAAGTTCTTTGCATGGCTCTCGCCGCTCTCGGACAAAAAGTCATACTTGAGGCCCGGCCTCAGCTCATTGAGGATCATGACAGGGTTCTTGCCGCTCGAGGGCGAGGTGAAGGATGAGGGAGGGGGCAACAGGGCCTGGGCTAAGTTAGCACCTGGGTTGGAAGAAATGGAGTACTCTCCCAGCGAGTTTAAGCAGCCGCTGCCATTGGAGCCCAGGTAAAAGGAGTCCTCGGGCTGTGCGGGCGTCTCAAACCCGTTGAAGAGCATGTCTGGGAAGTCAGCCTGGTCGGATGTGAAGTCCGTGTTGACTGTCAGTGTCCGGCCCATAGCCAGGTGCGCTTCGGAGGCGTTGGGGAACTGGACAAAGGAGCGCAGGGCCTTCTCTGCCGCATTCAGCTTGGCCTTCTTCTTGGTGGGACCTGAGCCCTCGAACAGCTGCCCGTTGACCTCGACGGTCATGACAAACACGGGAGCGTGGACTGGACCCGTTTGAGACAGCAGCTTATACAGCAGCCCCGGCTTAATTTCATTCAGCTGCATAAGGGCATTCTTGGGTAGAACCGGGCCTGGCGTTTTCTTACGCTTCTTGGCCCGGAACTTGGAGTGCGTGTGGCCATTGTTTCCCTCCTCTAAGGGGCGCTTCCTGCTGCCCCCGCCACTGCCGTTGGGGAGCTGCTCAGCCACAGCCTCCCCCTCTTTGGAGGAGACGTTGTCCAGGTTACGGTTTTCCTTTACGTCGGTGCTGCTCGAACCTGCGGTGCCCAGAAAGAGTAACTTACAACGCCTTCGTTGCAGGATCTTGTAAATGTAAAATTGATAGATTCCTATATCACTCTTTGGAACTGAACTGGTGATGTGTGCTATGTTTATTTGTTAGAGAGGCTTAACTGATATCACATTGACCCCAAAGTATCAAACATACACCTCAAGAGGGAAATCCATTTAGCAATTAAGCTTTGGCAAAATAGCCAATCATTGTCATAATGACAGGACTGTACTTTCTTGGATATTCAAGGGAAGTTGGATTCTATGGCATTGCGAGAAGGATTTAATCTATACAATAACTATGCAAATGGGGAAATAAGTGATAGGAAATATTGTAAAAAAATCAGGCCAGCACAACACAATAAATATTGAGTTCCTCCCCTCTACATAAGGGAGAACTAGTTGCATTTGCTAGCCGTGGTCAGGCAGGTTTCTGTTGATATGTCAGTTTAGGGAGGGGTCAGGGGGGAAATATGTGGAAGAGTTGGGGTACGCACACACACGCATACGAACACACTGATCTTCACTTTACAGGCAGATTTGATTACATGTTCTTCACCCCACAAGTACCGTTACTCTTATCTGCTGGCTTTTTAATGATAGGTTGGCGTTAGAGTGCTGAGCTAGCTCTCATAATAGTGGAATTGCCGCTCTAGAATATTGTAAGGAGCACACATCACCAGGTCCTGTTGGCAAAGCGGATGGAATGTTGGCAAAATTTTCATTTATAACATCCTCCAGCAAAGGCTTGATAGGTTACTCCTTTCGGTACTCAGGGGAGAGAGAACCGGCAGTGCAAATTACAGGGTTTATTGGGAAGATGGAGGGGTGCAGGGAAGAGTGCGAGGAAGAGCAAGGAAAGAGGACACATTCCGCAAGACCAACAAAGTCTGACAAGGATGAAAGGGTCCAACCTGAGATTACAAACTTCCGAGACGTTTTTTAGATCTTTAGACAACCTAATTGATCTGATAACCATTACGTTCTGCTAACGCAGAGCTCTACTTTTTAAAAACATATCAAACTATGCATTTTCAAACTAGGTGAGTTCCGAGCTCTTCAGAGGCTCTGTTGGGGTTTCCATCGACTTCCGAACACAGAATCCGTAGCTTCAGACAGGCGCTGATGTTCGTCGAGTTTCTGCATACTAAAATAGAGGGCATATCCCACAAGCAAGACAAAAAAATCCTGCTCTCACGTGTTTCCAAATTCTAGTCTCTTACATACCCAGACTAATATTGAGCCATATCTTATTATGTGCCCATGCCTTTTTTCTTTTCATTTAAGTAGGCAAGTCAGTTAAGAACAAATTCTTATTTCCAAATGACGACCTAGGAACAGTGGGTTAACTGCCTTGTTCAAGGATGTTCTTTAATGGCCTTAAAGGATGTTCCACTCAAACGAAAATGTACATGACTTCATTTACTTTGGATGCAGTTGATTCCAAGACAGTTTTCAGATATGTATTTGCCTCGTGTGATTTAAGGTACAGTATGTACACATTACGCAACATGGAAGTGTGTGAGTGTTTTTCGGAGGAGGTCTTGAAGGTGGGGAGTATCCCTGACACATTGAGAATAGGCCGGTGGACTCTGGGGTAGCCATGCACAAGCCAGGCAAGAAGGAGTCTTGACAAGGGGATGTAAGGGAAATAACTACAAAAGGAGAAAAACCAAAGGCATGAATAGTGTAACATTAATAAGTGGCTTTTGCCATTATAGACCGTGTACAAAACATTAAGAACACCTGCTCTTTCCATGACAGACTGACCAGGTGAATCAAGGTGAAAGCTATGATCCCTTGTTGATGTCACTTGTTAAATCCACTTCAAATCAGTGTAGATGAAGGGGAGGACACAGGTTAAAGAAGGATTTTTAAGCCTTGAGACATGGATTGTAGATGTGTGCCATTCAGATGGTGAATGGGCAAGATAAAAGATTTAAGTGCCTTTGAACGAGGTATGGTAGTAGGTGCCAGGTGCACCGGTTTGTGTCAAGAACTGAAATGCTGCAGGGTTTTTCCACGCTCAACAGTTTCCTGTGTGTATCAAGAATGGTCCACCGCCCAAAGGACATCCAGCCAACTTGATACAACTGTGGGAAGCATTGGAGTCAACATGGGCCAGCATCCCTGTGGAACGCTTTCGACACCCTCTAGAGTCCATTCCCAGACGAATTGAGGCTGTTCTGAGGGCAAAAAGGAAACTCAATATCAGGAAGGTGTTCTTAGTGTTTCGTACACTCAGTGAAAGTTGACTTTTGAGTCAATTAATACTTAGGCCTAATTACTTTCATTTCAGTACAGCTACAGAAAATGTAAATGTCTCGTCGATTTACCTTGATATTATTCATGTTTTGAATGTCAGTGAGCATATCAGTGGGTATGTTCCGAACACTGTTTTTCAAACTGGAATCCAGCTGGTATGAATGTGAGCATACTTGAGGAACAAACAAATATGATGGACTCCTCCTGGTGTTCAAGTAAATTACACATTTCCTTTGCTCAAAGTAATCTGTTTTGTAGCCATCTTTACAGTGGCCAACTAACCTGGAGATAAATGATAACAATAGTTCCAGTATCAAAACTCCATGAAATGTCCCCCTCTGCTTTGAGCCAGTTGCTGGCGTTTTGGATTTTTTTTAACAGAAATCGGCCAATTGTTATGAAGGTGACATTGTCAGCAGGCCCTCAGCGTGAAACCGGTACGTGAAACTACAATGGCAACCATCCATTTCATCCTGGGATAGACGAGGCAGCCATTTCTTCTGTCTGTTCAGAGAGGTGGGGATCTAGGGCAGAGACTCATTCATAGGCACGGCTGCTGGATGGAGCTCGGGGCTCAGATTCCTCCCAAAATGTCCAATTCAATTTGAATGTGTGAGTGAGGATGACATTTTTTAAAAGGGTGTGCATAGAACAATATAAGTTGAATCCAAGGGATTTATTGAGTTCTGCAGTGAGTTTCCTGTGTGTGCGGTGCTTGTAGTTTGTGTATGTCCTTTGTGTATGTCCTTTGTGTGTGTGTGTGTGTGTCTAAGCAGGGGAGCCAGTAAGGGAACAAATGGACACAGGCAGACAGACAATTGGACAAAGAGAGAGACGGACACACTCACTCATGTTCTCCTCTTCATCCACGTCCATGGTGAAGAGCTTCTGCTGGGGCCGGGGCTGCCGAGCTCCGGCTCCACCTGAGAGCAACACGAGAAGAAGGGACGGTCAGTCAAACTCAACCTAGATGTCTCTACCACAAATAACACACGTGCCCATGTGAACACACAAACACGTACAACTATAATAGAGGGGACCAAGTGTGGGGGGAGGTATGTCTGGGTTCCTTCCCTAACAGGCAGCGGCTGCTGAAAGTGTAAAAAAAAAAAATCAAGATATTCATATGTACACACACCCATACCCTCGACCAGTGCAGTGAGAGGAAAATGACACAGCCAGGTTAAGCCTACGGTGAGTGTATAAATATTCAGAGGTGAATACTAATCTGGGCGAGAGAGGAGAGGGGGCCCGGTGCTGACAGGCCGTAATAGTCGGAAGCAGTGTATTGTGACTTTAATATCCGTCTGATTAGACCTCATTTCCAGCTGCCTGCCGGGAGATATACAGCCATTGACATGGACATGCCTTTTAGCCGGGCGTGACACAGACAGCCATTTATCCGGCGGTAGAAAATGCACTACAGTACACGAACAGTTGTACCGTACAGCAAAGCCGGTGGATTTCTAGGTGAGCAGAATTGGGTTCGTGCACTTGGTATCTGCGTGAGATGGTTCTCTGCAGGTGAATGCGGTGTCTGGCCATCAGTCACCAAGGAAAGACCTGGAATCTATCCTGAGATTTCTACTGCGATCATACTTGAAATCTTTAAGTCATACATCAAGAACACACAGTTGTACTGGAGGATTGCCTGTGAGCCCTAACTATCTCAAGAGGGAAATGATCTACTGTTAAAGCACTCAATATGTATTACTCTGGGTACATTAAATAAATATATTTACAGTACCAGTCAACAGTTTGGACACACCTACTTATTCAAGGGTTTTTATTTATTTGTTTTACTATTTTATGCATTGTAGAATAATAGTTTAGACATCAACTATGAAATAACACATATGGAATCATGCAGTAGCCAAAAAAGTGTTAAACAAATTGAAATATATTTTAGATTCTTCACAGTAGTCACCCTTTGCCTTGATGACAGCTTTGCACACTCTTGGCATTCTCCAAAACAGCTTCATGAGGAATGATTTTCCAACAGTCTTGAAGTAGTTCCCACATATGCTGAGCACTTGTTGGCTGCTTTTCCTTCACTCTGCGGTCCAACTCATCCCGAACCATCTCAATTGGGTTGAGGTTGGGTGATTGTGGAGGCCAGGTCATCTGATGCATCTCCATCACTATCCTTCTTGGTCAAATAGTCCTTACACAGCCTGGGGATGTGTTTTGGGTCATTGCCCTGTTGAAAAACAAATGACCGTCCAACTAAACAGATGGGATGGCGTATAGATGTAGAATTCTGTGGTAGCCATGCTGGTTAAGTGTGCCTTAAATTCTAAATATATCACAGACAGTGTCACCAGCAAAGCACCCCTACACCATCACATCTCCTCCTTCCTGCTTCACAGTGGAAACCACACATGCGGAGATCATCCGGTCACCTTCTCCGCAACGACACGGCAGTTGGAACCAAAAACCTCTAATTGGGACTCATCAGACCAAAGGACAGATTTCCACCGGTCTAATGTCGATTGCTCATGTTTCTTGGCCCAGGCAAGTCTCTTCTTATTATTGGTGTCCTTTAGGAGTGGTTTCTTTGCAGCAATTCAATCACGAAGACCTGATTCACACAGTCACCTCTGAACAGTTGATATTGAGATGTCTGTTACTTGAACTCTGCAAAGCATTTATTTGGGCTGCAATATGAGGTGCAGTTAACTATAATCAACTTATCCTCTGCAGCAGAGGTAACTCTGGGTCTTCCTTTCCTGTGGTGGTCCTCATGAGAGCTAGTTTTATCATAGCTCTTGATGGTTTTTGCGACTGCACTTGAAGAAACGTTCAAAGTTCTTGAAATTTTCCGTATTGACTGACCTTTGTCTTAAAGTAATGATGGACTGTCGTTTCTTTTATCTGAGCTGTTCTTGCCATATGGACTTGGTCTTCTACCAAATAGGGCTATCTTCTGTATACCACCCCTACCATGTCACAACACAACTGATTGGCTCAAATGCATTAGGAAATAAATTCTACAACTTTTAACAAGGCACACCTGCTAATTGAAATGCATTCCAGGTGACTACCTCATGAAGCTGGTTGAGAGAATGCCAAGAGTGTGCAAAGCTGTCATCAAGGCAAAGGGTGGCTACTTTGAAGAATCTAAAATCTAAAATATATTTTGATTTGTTTAACACTATTTTGGTTGTTACATGATTCCATATATGTTATTTCATAGTTTTGACATCTTCACTACTATTTTGCAATGTAGAAAATAGTAAAAAAAGAAGAAAGAAACCCTTGAATGAGTAGGTGTCCAAACTTTTGACTGATACTGTGTGTTTTCAGAACCTGTTAAATTTATGTTGAATTTTATATTAGGTTGTTACCAAATGTGATGAATTATTTGAATCTTTTACCAAGAACTAACAGATAATTCTACTACATATATCAACTTTCCAATTCCAGTCTTAAATAGCAGTGTTGATCATGTTCGTATTGAACATAGCCCAGATCCAGGCCCAGACATGAACACCCAAGGGTGTGCGTAGTTTGTTTCTGGCCTAGAAAGAAATGCTCTTTGCTAATAATCACATCCTTATGGGGATACATTTTCTGTTTTCCCCAGTCCAATGTACTGGTCTTTATTCTTGAGCAGCTATAGTATGTAACATATGTAGAAACTATGACGGCCATGTGTACAACAGTCGTTCTTCCACGGAACCACTTAAACTAGAACTTCGACAACTAGAAAAAAATCATTGCATAGAACATTTCACGTCAGCCCTTTAGCGAAGTAAGTCGATGAGCATTTCTCTTTTAACATAACATCCAAGAGGTGAACGGAACAGGAGACACACTTAACACACACGTGCCGGTCTAACAGCTTGGTCCCCCTGAAACTACAGTAAAACTTAAGCAGGTGATTGCCGAGATCATGATGAACCCAATGAGAGAGAGCGCGTGATGATGACGGGGAGCAGATTGTGCTGATTCCATCTCTCTGCCTTGTTCCCATGCACCATTCCTCATGACCGACACGTTAAGCTAAATTAAATGGCCTAATTAATCATGGCTAATGGTGGATGACAGCAAATATGCTAGCACAATTATGACCCTATTAAAGACTAATATTCAGTCCTGTGATTGAAAATGAAAAGGGGCGGTTGTGAGGGGGTTAGTTGGGTGGGGGTAGGAGGGATTATATGTTTTAGGTAGCCAAGTCAAACTCCAGCCAGGTGTCCTTCCTTCGTCCAATGACTAGCCCCCCCCCCCCCCCCCCCCCCTGCACCTCCCCACCGTGTACCCTATTTCACCCGAAGGCTTGAACGCTAAATGCCTCTTTTGGCGATTAGAGGTTTCAGGATTGGCCCATTTAGGCTGGCTCGTGCGCCCGTCGCTTTTTATTACGGAGGTCTCGGAGCCGTTTCACCGGCTTCGCTCACGAGCCGCTCATGAATCAGTAAGCAGCCGTGAGATCTGTTCTGATCTAAGGCCAGTGCATCTACAGCGTCCATAAAAAACGAAGCTGTAAGGACAAATAAAATCCAGTGGTGAGTTAGGGCCAAGGACACAACAAAGGCAGAACCAGAGACCTGTCTGGTCATTCAGCCCAGCTAACTAATAAGTTGTCTGTCGATGATCTGAGGGGAAAGTCATGTTAGGGTATTAGTGGCATCACGTTATGCCTCAGTAGCCAGATGAAGGGTGCCAGGCCGGGGTACCAGACTGCTGGATGGCCAGCTCAGCCCTGCTTAGACCCAGTGTTAGCACAGCTGCATCTGTTTGGCCTCAGTGTTTGCCCACAGTCAATCCACAGAGGCCGCATTTAACCAGCTGCTTTTTTGCTCCACATGGGTCAGTGGCTGTAAAAAAAGTCATCGATTTAGAGAGGAGCATCCTGACCAGTGGTGTAAAGTAAAAATACTTTAAAGTACTACTTAAGTATAGATACCCCAAAAAACAACTTTACTTTTGACATTTTTGACAACTTTTACTCCACTACATTCCTGAAGATAATATGTTTCTTTTACTCCATACCTTTTTCACTGGCACCCAAAAGTAGTTGTTACATTTTGAATGCTCAGGCAGGACAGCAATTCTGTCCAATTCACGTACCTTTTCATATAAAGTATTGTCATACCTAGTGCCTCTGATCTGGAGGACTCACTAAACACAAATACTGCGTTTGTAAATAATGTCTGACTGTGTCTCTGGCTGTCCGTACATTTTAAAAACAATAACATCAAGGGCCCTCCCGAGTGGCGCAGCGGTTTAAGGCACTAGCTGCGTTACCACAGATCCTGGTTCGATACAGCCGGCCGCGACCGGGAGGCCCTTTGATGTTCTTGTTTTTAAAATATACGGACAGCCAGGGACACACTCAGACATGATGCTAAGCACAATTGGCCCAGCGTCATCCAGGTCCCATCGCGCTCTAGCGACTCCTGTGGCGGGCCGGGCACAGTGCACGCTGACACGGTCGTCAGGTGTACGGCGTTTCCTCCGACACATTGGTGCGGCTGGCTTCCGGGTTAAGTGCGCAGTGTGTCAAGAAACAGTACGGCTTGGCAGGGTTGTGTTTTGGAGGACGCACGGCTCTCAACCCTCGCCTCTCCCGAGTCCGTACGGGAGTTGCAGCGATGGGACAAGACTAACTACCAATGGGATATGATGAAAATTGGGTTACAATTTTTGGTGGGGTATAAATAAAAAACTAAGAAGATTATACCATCTGGTTTGCTTAATATAGGGAATTTTACTCAAGTATGACAATTGAGTACTTTTACCCCCACTGATCTGACCAGGTCTCAACTTTCATACTGAAGAGAGATTCCTTCCAAATTCCTATGATTCAATAGGGTGTTCTTTAGCATTAAAATTGCTGGGCGAAAATTGGTGTCAGCGATCAGCGTGTCCACTCTGGCTACGGGAAGTAAGAAAGGCGAGTCATTGACACGACGGCGACACAACTACGACGATTGCCATATCAATTTAAGTGAAGAACAACGTTGACTTCTGGGTCATAACCTTCAGTCTCAACGCCGAAGATGTTCAACGTTCAAGCTCAGCCAGTAGATTATGCGTATGATTATTAGATTCTTATTATCGGGTTAGAGGTCTTGCACTGGTAGATAGATGTGTGCTCCTCTTTATTCCTTACGCCAAACAATACCATATCCCACCAGTTGTGAAAGGGGCTGGTTTCAGAAGTATTGCAATGGATGGTTGGGGCGAGGGAGGGGGGGGGGGGGGTGAGAAAAGATGAGAAAGAAGATGAGAAAACTCAAATTCAATCTCGACGGCGTGAGGGCCTGAGGGAAATAAGGTGTTTTGATTTGTCTTTCATCCCTCGCTTTCGCTGCGGTGGAGCGATAGCACGGTGCTTCCGTGGAGGGAGCTGCAGCCGCCGGAACAGGGAAAGGGCGAATGGAGAGAGGGAGGGAGAGGAGAGAAACAGAAAATGCAATCCTATTCTAGCTACAAGAGAATCATTATGTCTCCTAAAAAAATAAGGATAGGCCTGCCCTTGAAAGGCAGTGGGAGGTGAACAGTCAAGCCAAACGCTGGTAGAGGTTGAGTGATGGGGGGGGGGGGGGGGGGGGGGGAGGAGTAACTTAGGTAATAAAAAGATAGCATGAAGGCAGAGGTGCATGAAAATAAGTACATTTCTGTCCAGTGCAACAGGCAAAGTATTCTGTGAAGTCCAACAAGTCTGCAATTTACACTTACCATCCATAAAGTAAAAAAGGTCAATGTATACATTTCTATGGTCAGGAGTAAAAAATGTCTACAACCTGTAACCACAATGCATTATTATCAGCCTTAATGGAGCATTGGCAGTGCCATGGGTGTAATTGGTCAAATGAAAGTGTGTTGTCTTTTGATTGAGCTTCTGACAAGGCTTGTGGCTTGTGATTGGTCAATTGGTCTACTGACAATTTGATTGTTTTTTTATTTGTACAGTGACATGAGTGCTCAGGTCAGGGGCTCTCCCTCAGTGAAGCAACACTTTGTAATTCACCCTAAATGGCCTGCTCTTTACATCGATTGAGCTACGGGGCACACTTTTACACTCAACATCTGCTGCTGCTGCTACTACTCTGTTCTTTATTTGACTTTTATCATTATCTATCCAGATGCCTAGTCACTTTACCCTGCCTTCATGTACATATCTACCTCAAATACCTTATCATTATCTATCCAGATGCCTAGTCACTTTACCCTGTCTTCATGTACATCTCTACCTCAAATACCTTATCATTATCTATCCTGATGTCTAGTCACTTTACCCTGTCTTCATGTACATATCTACCTCAAATATCTTATCATTATCTATCCTGATGTCTAGTCACTTTACCCTGTCTTCATGTACATCTCTACCTCAAATACCTTATCATTATCTATCCTGATGTCTAGTCACTTTACCCTGTCTTCATGTACATATCTACCTCAAATATCTTATCATTATCTATCCTGATGCCTAGTCACTTTACCCTGCCTTCATGTACATATCTACCTCAAATACCTTATCATTATCTATCCAGATGCCTAGTCACTTTACCCTGTCTTCATGTACATCTCTACCTCAAATATCTTATCATTATCTATCCTGATGTCTAGTCACTTTACCCTGTCTTCATGTACATATCTACCTCAAATATCTTATCATTATCTATCCTGATGTCTAGTCACTTTACCCTGTCTTCATGTACATCTCTACCTCAAATACCTTATCATTATCTATCCTGATGTCTAGTCACTTTACCCTGTCTTCATGTACATATCTACCTCAAATATCTTATCATTATCTATCCTGATGCCTAGTCACTTTACCCTGCCTTCATGTACATATCTACCTCAAATATCTTATCATTATCTATCCTGATGTCTAGTCACTTTACCCTGCCTTCATGTACATATCTACCTCTTTCTGCACATTGATCTGGTACTGGTACTCCCCGTATATAGCGCCATTCTTGTGTATTTTATTATATCATATCCTCGTGTTACTATTCTTTTTAAACTCTGCATCATTGGGAAGGGCTCTCAAGCGAGCATTTCACGGTAAGTCGACACCAGTTGTATTCGGCGCATGTGACAAATGCAATTTGATTTGACATGGAACTTAGCGAATGCCACTTTCTAATGGGAATCCATAACCTCTCCCTCCAACTAATTTCCCCCACCGTAAATCAAAACAACTCAGCCCTTCGGACGGAAAAAAGCCGCTCAAAAAGCCATTCAAGATGTGCCTCTCAGCCACTGCGTGTTGGAGGAGCTCTCTCTTTAGTGTTTCTTTCATGCTGCCTTTAAAAGCTTGACAACACTGACTTAAGCCCGAAGCACTGAAGGAATCCTCACCGACACAAACTGCATTAAGAGCACATTTCATACAGAAAGCCTGCCATCGATTTTCAAATCCCCAATGGTCAGACATGTTGGTGTGACCGCCCACAGCATGTAGGAGACACGAGACGAGCAAGGAATTAGGCCTGCTTGGCAGCTCTGCGCCTGTTGTAAACACTCAGACACAGAAACAAATGCGCAAGCAAACATGCTGCACACTAGTGAAACTGAAAATATCCACTGCACACCCGGACAGGCTCACAAAACGGACTATTTCAGGACCATAGACAGAGAAACACCAATACAGACTGCTCCATACAAATATACCACGACCACATAAGCAAACCAGTTAAAGACACTGTTCAATCTAAATCTCTATCCAAAAGTTTCCCGGAATAAGGGAAAACAATTTTCTTCCCCCAAGAAATACATCCACGTGTGTATTCTAGCAGCAAAATAGGGGTCATCTTACACCAAAAACTGGGAGTCAGAGAGAAAAGAGTTTCAATATGAATTTTTTATTTTGATGGTTTTATGTGAGATTGCCTTTCACAGGTCACATGGAGCGGCTGGTCAGGAGTGAGAGCAGGTTATAAGCACGCAGACACACTAACCTCTCAAAACACTTGGGGTTTCTCTTATTAACACCACACACACGCTCCCTCTAAGTTTGACAAAACTCCGTCCTCACTACAGCACATGGAGCAGATTGGCTCTGGAGTGAAGACTGGAGAGACAGGCTGGGTCAAAAGCAAATACTTGAAATCATTTCTAAAACCTCAGAGACACACAGAATTCATTCCTTAACATGAACCAACAGTTCAAATAAATGAATGACACTGTTCTAAAACACATCCTTCCTTCAGGTCTGGCACTAAGACCGCTATCAACCAACTCTATAAGGCCATAAGCGAAGAAGAAAATGCTCACCCAGAAGCGGCGCTCCTAGTGGCCAGGGACTTTTATGCAGGCAAACGAATCAGTTTTACCACATTTTTACCAGCATGTCACAAGTGCAACCAGGGGGCAAAAAATCCGAGACCACCTTCACTCCACGCACAGAGACGCATACAAAGCTCTCCCCCGCCCTCCATTTGGCAAATCTGACCATAATTCTATCCTCTTGATTCCTGCTTACAAGCAAATACTAAAGCAGGCAGTACCACTGACTCCCTCAATATGGAAGTGGTCAGATGACGTGGATGCTACACTACAGGACTGTTTTGCTAGCACAGACTGGAATATGTTCCGGTATTCATCCAATGGCATTGAGGAATACACCACCTCAGTCATCAGCTTCATCAATAAGTGCATCGATGACAGCTGTACGTACATATCCTAACCAGAAGCCATGGATGACAGGCAACATCCGCATTGAGCTAAAGGCTAGAGCTGCCGCTGTCAAGGAGCGGGAGACTAATCCGGACGCTTATAAGAAATCCCGCTATGCCCGCAGACGAACCATCAAACAAGCTAAGCGTCAATACAGGATTAAGATTGAATCCTACTACACCGGCTCTGAAGCTCTACGGATGTGGCAGGGCTTGAAAACTATTACGGACTACAAAGGGATGCCCAGATGCGAGCTGTCCAGTGACGCGAGCCTACCAGACGAGCTAAATGCCTTTTATGCTCGCTTCGAGGCAAGCAACACTGAAGCATGCACGAGAGCACCAGCTGTTCTGGATGGCTGTGTGATAACAATCTCGGTAGCCGATGTGAACAAAACCTTTTAAACAGGTCAACATTCACAAAGCCGCTGGGCCAGACGGATTACCAGGTCGGGTACTCAAAGCATATGCGGACAAACTGGCAAGTGTCTTCACTGACATTTTCAACCTCTCCCTGACCGAGTCTGTAATACCTAGATGTTTCAAGCAGACCACCATAGTCCATGTGCCCAAGGAAGCAAATGTAACCTGCCTAAATGATTACCGCCCCTTCACTCAGTGGTGTGTACTTAGTCCCCTCCTGTATTCCCTGTTCACCCACGACTGCGTGGCCAAACACGACTCCAACACCATAATTAAGTTTGCTGACAACACAAAAGTGGTATGTCTGATCACCGACAACGATGGAGACGGCCTATAGGGAGGAGGTCAGAGAACTGGCAGTGTGGTGCCAGGATAACAACCGCTCCCTCAATGAGAGCAAGACAAAGGAGATGATCGTGGACTACAGGAAAAAGGTGGGCCGAACAGGCCCCCCATTAACATCGACAGGGCTGTAGTGGAGCGGGTCGAGAGTTTCAAGTTCCTTGGTGTCCACATCACCAACGAACTATCATGGTCCAAACACACCAAGACAGTCGTGAAGAGGGCACGACAAAACCTTTTCCCCCTCAGGAGACTGAAAAGATTTGGCATGGGTCCCCAGATCCTCAAAAGGTTCTACAGCTGCACCATCGAGAGCATCCTGACCAGTTGCATCACCGCCTGGTATGGCAACTGCTCGGCATCTGACCATAATGCGGTACAGAGGGTAGTGCGAACGGCCCAGTACATCACTGGGGCCAAGCTTCCTGCCATCCAGGATCTATATAATAGGTGGTGTCAGAGGAAAGTCCATAGAATTGTCAGAGACTCCAGTCATCCAAGTTATAGACTGTTTTCTCTGCCACTGCACAGCAAATGGACCCGGAGCACCAAGTCTTGGACCAAAAGGCTCCTCAACAGCTTCTACCCCCAAGTCATTAGACAGTTGAACAATTCATAAAAATCGGCACCAGACAAATTACATTGTCCCCCTCCCTTTTGTACACAGCTGCTACTCGCTGTTTGTTATCTATGCATAGTCACTTCGCCCCCACCTACATGTACAGATTACCTCAACTAGCCTGTACCCTCGCACACTGACTTGGTACCGGTGCCCCTTGTATATAGCCTCGTTATTGTTATTCTTATCGTGTTACTTTTTATTATTACTTTTTATTTTAGTCTACTTGGTAAATCATTTCTTCTTCTTGAACTGCACTGTTGGTTAAAGGCTTGTAAGTAAGCATTTCACGGTGAAGTCTAAACTTGTTGTATTCGGCGCATGTGGCAAATAAAGTTTGATTTGATCATGGTACTTGTGCTATTTGATAGGCGACGGCAATTTTTCTAGATTCTTATCCAATATCTTTTTGTCAATCAAACCACGGCGGATCAGTGATTTACTTTGAGAAAGGAGGTAATTGTAAAATAATTTGAAAGTGAACCAGTCAGGGATTTTGTAATGTTCAAGCCCATCGCTCTTCCTCGCTGTCCAGTTTCTATCTCGGTCCAGTTGCCCAGGACGGTGACCAGCTAATGCATCATAATGGGGTACACGTGTGGGGCCATCGGGGGCCTAATGAACTGGGGTTCTCATGGAGAGGGGGGGCCTGTTGTTTTTGCCGGATTGAAACTGATGGGCCGGGGTATGGGGGAGAGGAGAGTGGCCGCCTAACATCGCCGCTGTCGTGCCCCCGTCACACACAGACACACACACGCCCTCGCGCGCACAGCTCAACCGTATCCCCAAACCTCCATCTTGGACTCCATTATTCAATTTGGTTTCACTAATGACCAATAACCTGTTTGAATTAGCCTGCCAACACCAATTTGACTTCAATAAGAGTAGATCTCCAAATGCGTTTAGGAGGCCCTGCTACAAGCTGAAGGTGCCAGCTGGACATTCACACCTGACCTAGGTGTCCCATAGAGCAGGAAGGGATTGCTCTCATCCTTCTCAGTGATGTAAAGCTTTAAAAAAGAGGGTGAAAATTCAACACTAACCCTGCATTTTAATTTTGCAAAACAAGACATTAAGAGATGAATAGAACACTTGATGCATGGGATAGAAGTAATAGTTGACGGTACAAAGCAACAGTATTACATGACACCCCCATAGGATGGTTAGTAATCTGGCAAAACCAACATGGTTGAAATGTTGTCAGGTACCTCGCTCAAAGGGGAGTAATGTAGTATCCATAATTTCACCACATTAGTCGACTGTGTATCTCTTCAAGACCACACAACTGCGCTCCTGCCGATTCAATACAAATCTAAAAAATATCTTTCTCCCTCTCTCTCATTCTCCCTCTCTCTTCAAGGGCGCTGGGTGGCTGCCGCCATCCTCCATTTCCCCTTTTCAGAGGGAGCTGTAAAACCTGTGACAGCTATGATTTATGATATACGCACTGTGCCTGTGGGGCAGATGTGTGTGTGTGGCTAAGGTGAGGGGCTAAGTTATGAGTTCTTCTGAGCTCTCCGCAGGCTGTCGCCAGATGTATCGGTGCTCACTGTTCAGTCACAAAAGTCACACACAGGAGAGAGCGCACGCGTGTGTGTTTGTCTGTCTAGGAGTGCGAATTGGGCTGTATGACCTGAAGCAAGAATAAAAACATTGTTTAAAAAAAAAGTTTACAAAGGCATGCACTGACAGCTATTTAGAGGCAAGGGGCCCGCTGCTGTGTGTGTGCATATGACACGAGTGTGTATGGATGTGTGCACGAGTGTGTGTACGAGTGTGTGTATGGCCTCATTCTCTCAAATCGTATTTTGAAGTGCTGCAGGCTGACCAGACAAAAACTGCTGGTATCAGCATAGTTGGAGGGGGGGGGGGGGGCAGAGACTATCTATTTCCATTGCTCTCTATCTATTTCTCCCTCTCCCTCTCTCTTCCCATTTCCTCGCCTCAATGCTCCTGCTGCGCACTGTATTTCATATTCAAGGCCAGGTCAGGTGATCCAGTATCCTCACGTGCGTGCCAATGCGTATATCTACAATGAACTAAAGTATAAACGCAACATGCAATAATTTCAAAGTTACAGTTCAGGAAATCAGTCAATTGAAATAAATCCATTAGGCCCTAATCTATGGATTTCACATGACTGGGAATTCAACACAGATATGCATCAGTAGGTCACAGATACCTTAAAAAAATGGTAGGGGCATGGATCAGAAAACCAGTCAGTATCTGGTGTGACCACCATTTGCCTCATGCGGCAATCTCCTTTGCATAGAGTTGATCAGGCTGTTGATTGTAGGCTGATCAGGCTGTTGTCCCACTCCTCTTCAATGCCTGTGCAAAGTTGCTGGATATTGGAGGAAACTGGAACACACTGTCGTACACGTTGATCCAGAGCATCCCAAACATGCTCAATGGGTGCCATCTGCCCGGTAAAGTTGAAACTGGGATTCATCCTTGAAGAGCACACTCCACCAGCGTGCCAGTGGTCATTGAAGGTGAGAATTTGCCCGCTGAAGTCAGTTAAGACGACAAAGTGCAGTCAGGTCAAGACCTTTGTGAGGGCGATGAGCATGCAATAAGCTTCCCTGAGACGGTTAATTACAGTTTGTGCAGACATTTTTCGGTTGAAATAACACATATGGAATCATGTAGTAACCAAAAAGTGTGAAACAAATCAAAATATATTTTATATTTGAGATTCTTCAAACAGCCACCCTTTGCCTTATTGACAGATTTGCACACTCTTGGCATTCTCTCAACCAGATTCATGAGGTAGTCACATGGAATGCAGGTGGAATTATTTTTCTTCTTAATGTGTTGGAGCCAATCAGTTGTGTTGTGACAAGGTGTGGGGGGTATACAGAAGATAGCCCTATTTAGTAAAAGATCAAGTCCATATTATGGCAAGAACAGCTCAAATAAGCAAAGAGAAATGACAGTACATCATTACTTTAAGACATGAAAATCCGTCAATCCGGAAAATGTCAAGAACTTTGAAAGTTTCCTAAAGTGCAGTCGCAAAAACCATCAAACGCTATGATGAAACTGGCTCTCATGAGGACCACCACAGGAAAGGAAGACCTAGAGTTACCTCTGCTGCAGAGGATAAGTTCATTAGAGCTACCAGCCTCAGAAATTGCAGCCCAAATAAATGCTTCAGAGTTCAAGTAACAGACACATCTCAACATCAACTGTTCAGAGGAGACCAGGTGAATCAGGCCTTTATGGTTGAATTGCTGCAAAGAAACCACTACCAAAGGACACCAATAAGAAGAAGAGACTTCCTTGGGCCAAGAAACAGGAGCAATGGACATTAGACCGGTGGAAATCAGTCCAAATTTGCGATTTTTGGTTCCGTGTCTTTGTCTAGACGCAGAGTAGGTGAACGGATGATCTCCACATGTGGGGTTCCTACCGTGAAGAAATGGTGGTGGTGATGCTTTGCTGGTGACACTGTTTGTGATTTATTTTGAATTCAAGGCACACTTAACCAGCATGGTTACCACAGCATTCTGCAGCGATATGCCATCCCATCTGGTTTGCGCTTAGTGGGACGACCATTTAAAATTTCAACAGGACAATGGCCCAACACACATCCCCAGGCTATGTAAGGGCTATTTGACCAAGAAGGAGAGGGATGGCGTGCTGCATCAGATGACTTGGCCTCCACAATCACCCAACCTCAACCCAATTGAGATGGCTTGGGATGAGTAGATCTGCAGACTGAAGGAAAAGCAGCCAACAAGTGTTCAGCATATGTGGAAACTCCTTGAAGACTGGTGAAGCTGGTTGAGAGATTGCCAAGAGTGTGCACAAAGTTGTCATTTGGTTTAACATTTTTGGGGGTTACTACATGATTCCATGTGTTATTTCATAGGTTTGATGTCTTCACTATTATTCTACAATGTAGAAAATAGTGAAAATAAAGAAAAACCCTTGAATGACTCGGTGTGTCCCAACTTTTGAGTGGTACTGTATGTCCATTTGCAAGATAATCTATGCATTTGAGTGTGTGTGTGTGTGTGTGTGTGTGTGTGTGTGTGTGTGTGTGTGTGTGTGTGTGTGTGCCTGCACTTTCTATTTGCACGGTTTGGGTGCGCGAGCATGTGTGAGAGAGGTGGTAAACTCTTGCCTCGGTTATTACCAGGTTCTGAGGTAATGTTGACGGACAGTTGGGAGCGGTGAGGGTCTGAAAGGTCAGACAGGAGAGAGGGAGCAAGAGGGTGGGAGAGAGAGAATGTCTGCAGTATGGTGAGGGCAAGTGGAAGAGTGATGGGTGAAGGGTTAGAGGGAGGGAGAGAGAGAAGGAGAAAAATGAAGGTGTCTCTCTCTGGAGGGAACAGAGACTGAACAATTGTTGAGATGAGACAAGTGAGGGAGAAGGAATGATGGGAGCAAGTTAGAAATGTTAGAGGGAGGCAGCCAGACAGGTTAAGAGTACAGTTTCAGCTTCCCCTTGCACTTTGGTGCTTGTCCTCAAATTCTCACTAGTGGTTGTTAGCGCAGATATAGGAATGAATGCAACTCATTAGCCCTAGCAGCCATACATTGCTTGACAAGGAGTTATTAAACCATCCACACATATAAGCGCCCAGGGATGTGACGAATCTAACATTTTTCTTAACATTTAAAACATAGTTTTTTAAAAATTGTTTAAATGATAAGAAAAAAATCATAAAATGACGTGAATTGACAATTCAGATATGGTCCTGTGTATGACCACTAGGGGGCAATGCAGTTTAATCTACCGCAATCCTGGTGACCTACCAGATGGCGCTCATCATACTGTGTCTCCCACCCCCTCAGCAACGATGGTAGTTTTGCTCTGTGCCTCTATGCTATCAGTTGTCAGTACATGGGACTTCATGTCCCACTTCTCATTAATGTGATGGCTTGTTGAAGTGATGCATGACATTGTGTTCATAGATAACTAACAATCCGTCCACGCCACGTCTGTTGTTTGAGAGCTCGCGCTCTGTACTCGCAGAGTAATCGTTACTTGTTATTTCTCCATCCGGCCGGTCACCGTTTTTGACATGGCATCTTGTAGTCTGGTTCTAGATATGCCATTAAGGCATTGCAGCCAACAATCTCTACCGTTGACAATGGCTGCATATCAACTGCAATCATTTGCGTAACTTGCGTTGTCAAATCAAATCAAATGTTATTGGTCACATACACATGGTGATTTCCTCACTCCGTCCCTTATCGCACTGGTGCCAGCAACAGGTTGGCTCTCACGCGGTGCCTCCTTTTCAGCATTGTACTTGTACTGCCACTACAGTTCAATTCCACCTCGCAAAATGTGCATTTCAACACCACCTCATTTAACTTCTCGAAGTATTGCCATACAGGACTTCAAAGCTGTTGCTTCCTTGTATCACTCTGCCATTTTCCCAACTGTTAACCACGATGATGTGAGGAGCGCTTTATATCCGTGGCAAATCATTTGAAAAGGTGCATATCTCCTCCTACTAATGTTACAGCATAGTCGCGTCAGGTATTTGTTTAATTAGATTTTTTCCCTTTATGATGACCGGGACCTTTTAGTGCTAGTTTTGTGATAAAATTTAAATCACATTGCAGTTATGAGAAAAAAAACGTTTTTCGTTTAAGGATTTTTTCTAGCACAAATCCATTGGAAATGATGCATACTGTAGGTAGCAGCGTTGACTTAAGGGCCGTCCAACCCTCCTCAGTCCCAGACACTGCGTCCTCCCTGGCTGAACACACATAAGCATCGTTCTGCTACAGTGGCTTCCCCCTCCATCACTTGCTGAGACAGCCATTTAGTCAAATGTTAATCGAGGCTAATTACACACTGTTCACTCTGCGACGCCGCGACCCAGCTCGTTTCTTATCATGACAGAGTGCCGTTTTGCATTGTGGGGGCCCCAGCAACTAAATTACGCCTACCAGAATAAGGCAGTCATCGACTTGGTGTCTTAATCAAGCACTTTTGGCGTTCGTTTTTCAGCAATGAATGAGGCGATGTCTCTTTTCTGACTGTTGTTGTTGGAAGCCGTTTGATGTTGTTTGCCGAGGCCAGAGCAGACTTTTTCTGCGGCAGCCAATTTGTTAATGCTTTTGTGGGGTGGCTGTATCGAGGTAGTTGCTGTCATTTGTGATTTCCAGTCGGGAAAATTGTACACTTTCCTGAATGCCTTTTAATTCTAATCTTCTGTCAATGGGCGCAGAGTGCCTTGGAAATCTGTAACCCTGTTAATCTAGCATGTAAGCACTTTGGATATAAAGTGTGTTGGCTTAGTTCAATTCTAATTTCTTAATACCATCTTCTAAAGCATTGGATTTCTCTGACAGCTAACCTCATAGCGAGTTGCTCTTGGAATGTGTGAGGTGTTGTAAGTGAACTCTTAGAGAAAAGGCTGAACAGTTTCTGGCTAACAGAACTGACTGAAACAGCCCCTCTTCCTCCTAAGCAACGGATACACTGAGTGAAGACAGGGCATATCTCACTCAGTCTCCAAAACGCTAATTCTAGACATTCTGCTGGCTTCACACAAAAGCCTGGGTCCCATTTTCCATCTTACAAATACAGCCCATTGGAGAGGCATTGCCTTATGAGTGTCCTCCTCGCCACAATGTATTTTTGGGGGTGATACATTGAAGCTTCTTGTTGGAAAATATGCTGTTGCATATAGTGTTCTTAGACTCAATGCAAAGTAGCCATGTGCTTCTGTGGTTTGCATTGGATCATACCATTCACACTTCTGGTACATAGTCAATGATATTGGAGCACATTGATCAGCCAAAAATATGAGAAAAGCGTACCTTGCATGTTTTCAAAACAGCAACTTTACTTGTGTTTGGGAAATGTGAACGAATCTCCCAGGAGAGCGCAAACACCCATCTGTTGCCTGAACTACATTGCTATAAACCTCTGACAAAGCTAGCATCAGCCACTAACTGACAGACTAGCTGGTCTGACAGGCAAAGGCTGGGAACAGCCCAGCCCGTGCCATCAGTTTGTGTTAGTCTCTCTGGTGATTAGCGGCTACACTAACACACTCTGGGGACTCATCAGGGCTACCGCTTGCTGAGGGAATTACTGCTGCTGTAGCTAGGACAGGTTAGCGGAATAACATTACCTAAACTTAACAATGAAGTCTTCTTCCCCCGCGTTCGTGCAAAGTGGTGCCGTCATTTCCACGGCGATAGCGAGCGGAGACGGACGCCTGGCGACGCTGACAGACAAAAGCCTGTCTTGCGTTATTTGGGGTGTGAGAGAGTCACGCGGCTAAAACGCAACTTCAGCGGATTTATTCGGATGAAGGGGCTTGGGTTTGACGATTCGCGGTGGGGGAGCTGGGGAGTAGGGGGATTTATCAAAGCAAATGGCTGACACATCACCAATGCCGCCACAGAGGGAGCACCTCAATAATTACTACTTCCCCTGTTGGGCTAATCCCCAGAGCACTGGAGCAAAACAGGAGGGAGAAGCTTAGAGTTTCAGAGCCAGTCAGATCATTTACAGAGACAGTCTCCCTCGCTCGCTCACAGAGTGGTCTGTCTCGCTCACAGAGAGGCCTGTCTCGCTCACAGAGAGGTCTGTCTCGCTCACAGAGAGGTCTGTCTCGCTCACAGAGAGGTCTGTCTCGCTCACAGAGAGGTCTGTCTCGCTCACAGAGAGGTCTGTCTCGCTCACAGAGAGGTCTGTCTCGCTCACAGAGAGGTCTGTCTCGCTCACAGAGAGGTCTGTCTCGCTCACAGAGAGGTCTGTCTCGTTCAGAGAGGTTTCAGAACCAGTTCTCATACACTTAACAGAAACAAGCACTGTGAAACACTAAAGTGGCTTCAAAACGAACCTGTCACAGAACTCACACTAAGACATTCAGAGACGCAAACCTCGTGCACTGCCAAAATCAACAGTACCAGTGTCACACTGACATGCGTTCAACTTCTACACCGCCAACAGTACTCTTACCAAGTGACACTTATCATTCAAATGAACAGGTTGCATATTTCAACGACATGACTTCCCTATATTGAATCATTGTACTGTAAGTAACCCCTTCTAGACCAAGATAAACTACCAGAGAATCTTTCAAAGCAGAACAAACAGCTGGTGCGAGAAACACACACACACACACACACACACACACACACACACACAAGCAAACAACTCGCATCACACACACCACAGGTAGGCGAGTAGGAGGGAGTACCTTTACGCTCGCAGCGTTTCTTGCGCCTCCGCTTGAACTTCCTGCGGATGAGGCAGTAGTAGGAGCCCGGGCTCTGGGGCACGGTGCTGAACAGGGCCATGCTGTCCGCCACTGGCTAACACAATGCTCTGCTGTCCCGGAGACACTCACTACTGGCACTCAAGATACTAGCTAGCACTTACCCCTGTGGTAAGCTAACACACCGCCATGTGGTGGAACACTCACAACTCTCCCTCTCTCCGACTCCTTTTCTCTCTTGGTTTCTGTCTCCCTCTACCTAGTTGGAGGGGGAGCATATGTGTGTCGAGGGAAGTGCATACCCGCAAAGGAGAGGACTAGTGCTGTTCCTCAGAGAATTGTAGAACGTCACATGGATTTGGTCCTGTGTTTCTCTCTCTGTCTGTCATATCCACTTCTCCCTCTCTTCCAGCAGAGAAGGCAGCTTGCTCCCGCCAGCCTAGTGCTTCTATAGCGTCTCACTGACACGTCACACTGGCCCTCAGCCTATCACAGGCTGCCTCTGGCTCATCGCCTGGCCTCCACCTGTACACACACACACACACACACACACAGTGCCTTGCAAAAGTATTCAGACCCCTTGGATTTCTTCACCTGTTATTGTGTTACAAAGTGGGATTAAAATCGATTTTTATGTCAACAATCTGCATCAAAAAAATTCTAAGCAAATATTGTGTAATTTTTATAAAAATGAAATAACTAAAATAGTCGTTGCATAGGTATTCAGCTCCCTGAGGCAATACATGCTAGAAACAATTTTGGCATCAAATGCAGCTGTGAGTCATCTTAGGTAAGTCTATAAGAGCTTTGTCCACCTGGATTGTGCAATATTTGTCCATTATTCTTTTCAAAATGATCCAAGATGCAGTTTTTCAAGTCATATCATAGATTCTCAAGCAGATTTAAGTCAAAACTGTAACGTGGCCAATCAGGAATGTTTACGGTCTTCTTGGTTAAGCAACTCCAGTGAAGATTTGGCATTGTGTTGTAGGTGATTGTCCTGCTGAAAGTTTTATTCCTCTCCCAGTCTCTGGTGTAAAGCAGACTGAAGCAGGTTTTCCTCTAGGATTTAGCCTGTGCTTTGCTCCATCCCAATTATTTTTATCCTTTAAAAACTCCTCAGTATTTACCAATGGCAAGCATATCCATACCCTGATGCAGCCACCACCATGCTTGAAAAAAGTGTATTCCTTTGCTGTGTTTTTCCCCCCAGTATTACTTTAGTGCCTAGTTACATACAAGATGCATGTTTTGGAATATTTTCATTCTGTATATTTGTATTCTTCTTTTCACTCTGCCATTTAGGTCATGATTGTGTAGTCACTACAATGTTGTTGATCCATCATCCTCAGTTCTCTCCCATCACAAAAAGGCTACAGAGTTGAATGGTTATCACCACCAATGGCCTCTTGGTCTAAATAATCCACAGCATAAATGTTAACTTGACCATGTTTAAAGAGGTATTCAATGTCTGACTTGTTATAATTTTTACCCATCTTTCCAAAAGCTCCCTGGTCTTTGTAGTTGAATCTGTGCTTGCAATACTTGAATGAGGGACCTTGCAGATGTTTTATGAATGAGGGACCTTGCAGATGTTTTATGAATGAGGGACCTTGCAGATGTTTTATGAATGAGGGACCTTGCAGATGTTTTATGTATGTGGGACAGAGGAAGGGTTAGTCAATCAAAAATCATGGTAACCCCTGTTATTTCACACAGAGTGATTTGTTAAGCCACATTTGACTCCTGAACTAATTTCGGCTTGCCTAAACAAAGGGGCCGAATACTTATGCAGCGACTATATTTTACTTCACTTTTTTCTTCGATTTCGACAGAATATTTTGTGTAGATTGCAGAGTCTCAGCATCACTCTGTTACCGTGGAATTACCAAACTTCCAAGTGCTTTCATTTCTCAAAACACAAACTCATACACTACAACAGTCCAGCTAAAAGGTACTGCAATGTCCTGCAATGTTTAACATGAGGTGAAATCTCACTTCACAGAATGAGTACACCATTCACTAATAGGTTCAGGCATAGGAACAAAAGAGCTGAAGTATTCAGCGTGAATGTCACAATACCACAGCACAGTACTCTACCTCCCTCTAGTGTGCATATTCCGTCATTACTCTATCATTCCAGTGACGGCAAAGGCAATGTCAATGATGCAGAAACCACCATAACACTGCACAGCAAACAGTCTATACCATACGAAACCCATTGCACATAAATATTATTTTAGCCATCTGTGTCAGCCATACTAACGGATATGAAACCGAAAGACAACAGTGCCTTTGCCTTGGTGAACACTGCTCCTCTGTGGAATAGAATAGCACTGCATATGAACCACAGTGCAGCATAGGACACCAGAGGCTTTATGATGCAGTATAGAACAGGACATTCTTATTTTCTTTTAAAAATGTTTTTATTTACCCCTTTTTCTCCCCAATTTCGTGGTATCCAATTGGTAGTTACAGTCTTGTCTCATCGCTGCAACTCCCGTATGGACTCAGGAGAGGCGAGGGTCGAGAGCCGTGCGTCCTCCGAAAACACAACCCAACCAAGCCGCACTGCTTCTCGACACAATGCCCACTTAACCCGGAAGCCAGCCGCACCAATGTGTCGGAGGAAACACTGTATACCTGGCGACCGTGTCAGCGTTCACTGCGCCCGGCCCGCCACAGGAGTCGCCAGTGCATGATGGGACAAGGACATCCCTGCCGGCCAAACCCTCCCCTAACGCAGATGACGCTGGGCCAATTGTGTGCCGCCCCATGGGTCTCCCGGTCGCAGCTGGCCTGGACTCGAACCCAGAATCTCTAAGAAGGGCTACTGATTTTCTGTCATAGTTATGAGTATTCCTAACCATGTGACATGCCAGTGAGGGAAGGTGTCGTAGTGGAATATATATATATATATATATATAAATATAAATATATGAGTGAGAGCGTGTGAGGGAGAGAGAGAGAGAGCAGAGAGAGAAAGACATGATTAGTTACACACCCGTTTTCCCTTTGTTGTCCGTTGTGTAGTGCTGGCGCACTCTGTGGCTCTTCTTCAGTGGCCTGGGAGAGAAAGGAGAGCACTGGTCAGCTAACAGCTGTAGTATCTGTCATCACAAACAGGAACAACACACACAGGAAGAACAAAAAAAGGAAGGGAAGAGCTACTAGGATAATGGTAGAATGAAGGTGCTCTTTGGTAATGGGTTATTGGTGTTCGTATAATTCAAATCTTTATATACAGTTAACATTTAATTATGGAGTTGTCACACATGCAGCTAACACATGGAAATGTCTGCTTTACTCAAAATTACAACCAACTAATTGCAGTACAACTGTAAAAATGGAAGAGGCACGTGAAAGGGGGAGAAAGTAAGGAGATTGTCTGTCGGCACTGCAATAAAGACCAACATTTATTAAAGAAAATTGTAAAAAAAAAAAAAAAAGCATACGAGCTTCATTTAAGGACCAAAAATGGACAGCTGTGGAATATAGATTGCAAAACAGTTGAAAAGATTAACGACGTACCGATTCCATGGCACATGAGGAATGAACTGATACACAAAACAAAGCTGGATTCAAAACAGTTTTTCAATTTAAATTATACAAAATTCTTGCAACCAATAGAATGATACATGTGCTGTACAGTGCATTCTGAAAATACCCTTGAATTCAGACCCCTTGACTTTTTCCACATTTTGTTACTTTACAGCCTTTTTCTAAAATCGATTAAATTGTCCCCCCCAATCTACCCTACAATATCGCATAATGACAAAGCAAAAACAGGTTCAGAAATGTCAGCAAATTTATGTAAAAAAAAATGAAATACACATTTAAGTAAGTATTCAGACCCTTGACTCAGTACTTTGTTGAAGGACATTTGGCAGCGATTACAGCCTCGAGGCTTCTTGGGTTTGATGCTACAAGCTTGGCACACCTGTATTTGGGGAGTTTCTCCCATTCTTCTCTGCAGATCCTCTCAAGCCGTGTCAGGTTGGATGGGAGCGTCGCTGCACAGCTATTTTCAGGTCGCTCCAGAGATGCTGCCACCACCATGCTTCACCGTAGGGATTGGTGCCAGGTTTCCTCCAGACGTGATGCTTGGCATTCAGGCCAAAGAGTTCAATCTTGGTTCAGAGACCAGAGAAGGCCAGAGAACCTTGTTTCTCATGGTCAGAGTCCTTTAGGTGCCTTTTGGCAAACTCCAAGCGTGCTGTCATGTGCCTTTTACTGAATTGGCTTCTGTCTGGCCACTCTACCATAAAGGCCTGATTGGTGGAGTGCTGCAGAGATGGTTGTCCTTCTGGAAGGTTCGCCCATCTCCACAGAGGATCTCTGGAGCCCCGTCAGAATGACCATCGGGTTCTTGGTAACCTCCATATGGCAAATAAAAATCTAAACTGGATGGTGTTCAGAGATCCATGGGAGGGGTTGAGTGGAGCTGAAGGGTGGGACTAAAAACAAACAAAATATAACTATTTAAAAATATACTGTGTCCATAAAATGTATATACAGTTGAAGTCGGAAGTTTACAAACACTTAGGTTGGAGTCATTAAAACTCGTTTTTCAACCACTCCACAAATATCTTGTCAACAAACTATAGTTTTGGCAAGTCGGTTAGGACATCTACTTTGTGCAGACAGGTAATTTTTCCAACAATTATTTACAGACAGATTATTTCACTGTATCACAATTCCAGTGGGTCAGAAGTTTACACTAAGTTGACTGTGCCTTTAAACAGCTTGGAAAATTCCAGAAAATGATGTCATGGCTTTAGAAGCTTCTGATAGGCTAATTGACATAATTTGAGTCAATTAGAGGTGTACCCTGTGGATGTATTTCAAGGCCTACCTTCAAACTCAGTGCCCCTTTGCTTGACATCATGGGAAAATCTAAAGAAATCAGCCAAGACCTCAGTAAATAAATTGTAGACCTCCACAAGTCTGGTTCATCCTTAGTAGCAATTTCCAAACGCCTGAAGGTACCACGTTCATCTGTACAAACAATAGTACGCAAGTATACACACCATGGGACCATCATACCGCTCGGGAAGGAGACGCGTCTCCTAGCGATTAATGTACTTTGGTGCAAAAAGTGCAAATCAATCCCAGAACAACAGCAAAGGACCTTGTGAAGATGCTGGAGGAAACAGGTACAAAACTATCTATATCCACAGTAAAACGAGTCCTATATCGACATAACCTGAAAGGCCGCTCAGCAAGGAAGAAGCCACTGCTCCAAACTGCCATAAAAAAGCCAGACTACGGTTTGCAACTGCAAATGGGTACAAAGATCATACTTTTTGGAGAAATGTCCTCTGGTCTGATGAAACGAAAATAGAACTGTTTGGCCATAATGACCATCGTTATGTTTGGAGTAAAAAGGGGGAGGCTTGCAAGCCGAAGAACACCATTCCAACCGTGAAGGACGGGGGTGGCAGCATCATGTTGTGGGGGTGCTTTGCTGCAGGAGGGACTGGTGCACTTCACAAAATAGATGGCATCACGAGGAAAGAAAATGACGGACAGAAGCATGTGAGAAATCACTTTAGCCCAAAGGAATGAAAACAACAGCAGTTAAAATCTGCAGTACAAGCCCACAGGCGTGTAAAATATAATTTTATACTCGGTACAGCCACAGCCATAAAACTTTAAACCCTCCAGCTACGACAGAGTGGGGAAAAGAGAGAATACCATAGGGAGGAAAGGTAGAGGCGGAGAGGAAAAGGAAGGAAGAAGGGGTGAAAGCCAGGGAGATCGAGAGATAAAAAAGAGTGATTAATAGAGGAACAGCAGTAAGTAGGGATGTCCATCCCTTTAACCTGAGGGGTCCTTTGAGGACACCACAGCAGTCTCCATCAATACCCACTTCTAATTCCCATGGCTGTCTAGGGTACCGTGGCTCAAACCAACAAGCATGTGTTTAGACAGCTCTTCTATAAGAAGACAAGCATGTGCCAGTCGGCCAGAGAGAAAAATGGAGATGGAGAGAGTGCCAAAACTCACAGTAGCCCACAGCATTTCCATCACACTACTGACAGTATATAGGCCAAGCACAACCACAGCTGGCCAAGTCTGACCGCGGCCGGTTTGGAGAGCCACCCCTGTGATTGCTGTGAAAGCTGACCACGAAGGAGAAGGAATTGGTCGTGGTTGAGAAACAGTAGGGCGTCTCAGACTTAAGATAAGGCATGAACTTCATACGGGGCTCTACAGTGGCTCCTGAAGAATTATTGAAAAATACAGCTTTTTTTTCTTTTTTTACAGGCCAGTCAAACACCAGTCAAAGGCCAAACAACTGTCATAACAATTTCAATTTCTTAAACTCATATCTTTACAGACAGTTAACTGAAAAAACATGGTTGAAATAAAAATGGCCATTGTGGTAGTGGTGGCAAGTCAGTCTTTTTCTCAAAACCTAGTATGCAGATGTGTCGGGACCAAATTAAAGGCCACAAATACGATCCAAACAAGACTGCACATTCAAAGTAAACTTAGTTATAGTACAAATATTGTATGCATGCAGTCACATGGCTCAGTTGACAAGTGTTATTGTTGGGAGGGCAAAACTCAAATGGAACTATTAGCCATGCTATGGTGCAGTCAGGTCCAGCCAAAGGGAGTTTGTGGAAGGCTTGTTCAACAAAAATATATGGGCGAGGGAAAGGATTGAAATCAGGATACTCATAGTAAACTGTAAATAACACAGCCAGCCTTAGAATCAGAAGAACTGAGAATACGTCAAGCCTCATATTACTAAACACCAGTAGGGGGTAGCATTGTTCTTCATTCGAGCGCCAGAGCGATGTGTGAGAGTCTGGGTCAGCATCCTTAGCGTCATCATGTAAGACAGGTCACTGAGGCTAGGGACCGGGGAAGGCCCCACTGCTGTGCCACATGGCTCAGGCAAGGGCACTCACCCACTGAGGGGGCAGGGGAATGAGAGATGTGGTGGTGGTGTGTAAATTATGACTGGGCAAGACCCAAATCAGCGATGCAAAATCACACTACCGCCCGCAGAGAATGAGTGACATGGAGTTAGAGACCAAACTTTGAGAAAATATGCTATTGTGCTATTGAGTACATGCTAATCTGTGTTTGAGAGAGGGAGAAAGAAGGTGGAGATGCGAGAGACAGAAACAGTCAGACAGAACCTGACAAAGACAGACAGCGAGCGAAAGAAGAGAGGTAGATTGAAACAGATGAGGATAGGGAGACATCTCAATTGCATACTCCTCGGGTCCTCTTCTTCGCAAAACCTATTGGCAGAAAAGGTCAGAGGGGAGGGACCTCTTGCTTTCTCATCCAATAAGTATGAGAAGGAGACGAGGAGAGAGGACGTGAGGAGTATGCAATTGAGATCTTCCCAGAGAGAGATCAAGAGAGAAAGAGACTGCTGAACTGTGTAGGCAGGGCAGTTTAACCGGGTCAGTCCTCACTTGGCAGACAGTTAGGCCACAGGCGCCACATCAGACATGCTTGAGGGGGGTCCTGACAAGCCCTCTCGAAAAATGGGGAATAATAACAAACAGGGAGAACTTGAAGCACACACCACTTTGCAATTATATATACAGTGGCAAGAAAAAGTATGTGAACCCCTTGGAATTAACTGGATTTCTGCATAAATTGGTCATAAAATTTCATCTGATCTTCATCTAAGTCACAACAATAGACAAATCCAGTCTGCTTAAACTAATAACACAAACAATTATACGTTTTCATGTCTTTATTGAACACAGCGTGTAAACATTCAGTGTAGGGTGGAAAAAGTATGTGAACCCTTGGATTTAATAGCTGTTTGACCCTCCTTTGGCATCAATAAACTCAACCGAACGTTTTCTATAGCTGTGGATCAGACCTGCACAACGGTCTGGAGGAATTTTGGACCATTAATCTTTACAAAACTGTTTCAGTTCAGCAAAATTCTTAGGATGTTTGGTGTGAACCGCTTTCGAGGTCATGCCACAGCATTTTAAATCGGGTTGAGGTCAGGACTCTGACTGGGCCACTTCAGAAGGCTTATTTTCTTTTGTTGAAACCATTCTGTTGTTGATTTACTTCTGTGTTTTTGGACGTTGTCCTGTTGCATCACCCATCTTCTGTTGAACTTCAATTGGCGGACAGATAGCCTTACATTCTCCTGCAAAATGTCTTGATAAACTTGGGAATACATTTTTCTGTTTGATAGCAAGCTGTCCAGGCCCTGAGGCAGCAAAGCAGCCCCAAACCATGATGCTCCCTCCACCATACTTTACAGTTGAGATGAGGTTTTGATGTTGGTGTGCTGTGACTTTATTCCTCCACACATAGTGTTGTGAGTTCCTCCCAGACAACTCAACTTTAGTTTAATCTGAATATTTTGCCAGAAGCGCTGTGGAACATCCAGGTGCTCTTTTGCGATCTTTGGACATACAGCAATGTTTTTTTTGGAGAGCAGTGGCTTCTTCCGTGGTGTCCTCCCATGAACACTATTCTTGTTTAGTGTTTTACGTATCGTAGACTCGTCGACAGAGATGTTAGCATGTTCCAGAGATTTCTGTAAGTCTTTAGCTGACACTAGGATTCTTCTTAACCTCATTGAGCATTCTGCACTGTGCTCTTGCAGTCATCTTTGCAGGATGGCCACTCCTAGGGAGAGTAGCAACAGTGCAGAACTTTCTCCATTTAGACAATTTGTCTTACCGTGGACTGATGAAGATCAAGGCTTTTAGAAGTCAACAATTCTTAACCTTAGGTATTCTGGGAACTATTTTGTTCGAGGCATTGATCACATCAGGCAATGCTTCTTGTGAATACCAAACTCAAATGTTGGGAGTGTTTTTTATAGGGCAGGGCAGCTCTAACCAACATTTCCAATCTCATAGATTGTACTCCAGGTTAGCTGACTCCTGACTCCAATTAGCTTTTGGAAAAGTCAGTTGCCTAGGGGTTCACAGACTTTTTCCAACCTACAATGTGAGTGTTTAAATGATGTATTCAATATAGACAAGAAAAATACAATGATTTGTGTTATTAGTTTAAGCACACTGTGTTTGTCTATTGTTGTGACTAAGATGCAGATATCCAGGTAATTCCAAAGGTTTCACACACAGTGCCTTCGGAAAGTATTCAGACCTTTGACTGTTTCCACAATGTTACGTTACAGCCTTATTCTAAAATGGATTAAATTGTTATTTTTCCTAATCAATCTACACACAATACCCCATAATGACAAAGCAAAAACAGGTTCATAAATGTTTGCAAATGTACAGTACTAGTCAAAAGTTTGGACACCGATTCATTCAAGGGATTTTCTTCATTTGTGACCCGATTCAGGAAACTAGGCGTATGTCGCAAGTCATGACTTCACAGGAGGCTTTTGAACATAAAATAATGTTTATCAAAATGCATTTTTTGGCAGAAATGCCTTCTCGAACATGTGCACATTTTTTATTTTGAAACTGCACTGTTGGTTAGGGGCTTGTAAGTAAGTATTTCACTAAGGTCTACACCTGTTGTACTCGGCGCATGTGACTAATAAAATGAGAATTTGATTGTATGCATAACTACCTTGTCTATCACTGATATTGTTATTGTTCTTGTACATACTGTATCTTATTTATATTGACACTATGTATTTCTAATATTGCTACTATGCAAGTAACCATTTGGCTGTACCGTTTACACCTTCTGTAGAGACCATCCACTTAGCAAGACTTATCAATATTCATGTTATATATCAATGTTGTGTGGTCGTAACATGATCGTGACATACCACGTGACTGTATCAAGTGTCCACCACTTAAATATGGCACATGCATCTGTTTATGTACTGTGCATGTCACCGCACTCGGGTTACATGGCCTTAACTTATGTATGAAATACTGTGATAAGTGAATGTTTAACAACATATAAAGTATGCTAATGTACTTAAGTAAAAATACTTTTAAAGTACTACTTAAGTAGTTTTTTGTGGTATCTGTACTTTACTATTTATATTTTTGGCAACTTTTACTTCACTACATTAGTGAAGAAAATAATGTACTTTTTACTCCATACATTTTCCTTGACACCCAAAAGTACTTGTTACATTTTGACAGCAAACCTGTCCAATTCTAACACTAAACAATAGAACATTCCTGGTCATCCATACTGCCGCTGATCTGGCAGACTCACTAAACACATGCTTCATTTGTAAATTATGTCTGAGTGTTGGAATGTGCCCCTGGCTATCCATCAATAAAAAAATTGTGCTGTCTGGTTTGCTTAAAATAAGGAAGTGAAATGGTTTATATTTTTACTTAAACATTTGATACATTGTGCCCCTGGCTATCCGTCAATAGATTTATTTTTTTAAATACAATTGCTCCCGTCTGGTTTAATAGAAGGAATTTGAAATGATTTGTACTTTTAATTTAGTACTTTTTCCACCACTGGATGTGGCTGGGGGTTGTAGTATTTCTTTCACATGACCCATCAATTTAGACAAGTGTATCTGGGTAAGCGCCATCTATCTGGACACTTTATCTACCTGGAACCTTTCCTTATTGTAGGCTACAAGCACTTTTAGTCTATAGCACATGACCTCATGTGAATCCTTAAAGAGATGGGTGGGTCTGGCTTAAGAGGGTGTCAACAATGGTGAATAAGTGTAGACAAAGGAGAGCTCTCTAGTAGGTACCATTCAAAGGCCCTTTTCTCAAAAGTTTCACCTTTCAAAGTAGAAACACTTTCCCATTATTCCTCAAATGTTGTGTATGATATACCATTTTATAGCTCTGAGTAAAAAATACATTTTAAATTGTGCTACAAAAGTCCGATTCTAGATAGTAATAATAACAGTAAAATTATGAAATTAAATTTATTTTATATTTGAGATTCTTCAAAGTAGCCACCCTTTGTGTGCTTTGCACACTCCTGACATTCTCTCAACCAGCTTCACGAGGTCGTGTATTTCAATTAACAGGTGTGCCTTAAGTTAATTTGTGGAATTTCTTTCCTTCTTAATGCGTTTGAGCCAATCAGTTGTGTTGTGACAAGATAGGGTTGGTGTGTCCAAACCTTTGACTGGTACTGTATAAAAAAAATCTGAAATATCACATTTACATAAGTGTTCAGACCCTTTACTCAGTAGTTTGTTGAAGCACCTTTGGCATGATGTTTCAAGCTTGGCATATGTGCATTTGGGAAGTTTCTCCCATTATTCTCTGCAGATCCTCTCAAGCTCTGTCAGGTTGGATGGGGAGTGTCGCTGCACAGCTATTTTCAGATCTCTCCAGAGATGAGTGGCCCAAGCAAAGCCTGCACAAGGACATTGAGACTTGTCCCAAATCCACTCCTGCGTTGTCTTGGCTGTGTGTTTAGGGTCGTTGTCCTGTTGGAAGTTAAACCTTCGCCCCAGTCTGAGGTCCTGAGCGCTCTGGAGCAGGATTTCATCAAGGATCTCTCTGTACTTTGCGCCGTTCATCTTTCCCTTGATCCTGACTAGTCTCCCAGTCCTTGCCGCAAAAAAACACCCTCACAGCATGATGCTGCCACCACCATGCTTCACCATAGGTATGGTGCCAGGTTTCCTCCAGACCTAATGCTTGGCATTCAGGCCAATGAGTTCAATCTTGGTTTCATCAGACCAGAGAATCTTGATTCTCATGGTCTGAGTCCTTGAGGTGCCTTTCGGCAAACTCCAAGCGGGCTGTCATGTGTCTTTTACTGAGGAGTGGCTTCTGTCTGACCACTCCACCATATTCTTTTTATTTCAACTAGGTAGGCTAGTTGAGAACAAGTTCTCATTTACAACTGCGACCTGGCCAAGATAAAGCAAAGCAGTTCGACACATACAACAACACAGAGTTACACATGGAATAAACAAACATACAGTCAATAATACAGTAGGGGGAAAAAGTATGTATATATACAGTGTGTGCAAATGAGATAAGATAAGGGAGGTAAGGCAATAAAATAGGCCATAGTGGCGAGGTAATTAGGATATAGAAATTAAACACTGGAGTGATAGATGTGCAGAAGATGAATGTGCAAGTAGAGATACTGGGGTGCAAAGGAGCAAAATATATAAATCAATAAATACAGTATGGGGATGAGGTAGTTGGGTGGGCTATTTACAGATGGGCTATGTACAGGTGCAAAGGTATTTGTACCTAGGTATTTGTAGTTGTCCACATATTCTAGGTCAGAACCGTCCAGAGTAGTGATGCTGGACGGACAGGCAGGTGCGGGCAGCGATCGGTTAGTTTTACTTGCATTTAAGAGCAGTTGGAGGCCACGGAAGGAGAGTTATATGGCATTGAAGATCGTCTGGAGGTTTGTTAGCACAGTGTCCAAAGAAGGGCCAGAAGTATACAGAATGGTGTCGTCTGCGTAGAGGTGCATCAGAGAATCACCAGCAGCAAGAGCGACATCATTGATGTATACAGAGGAGAGAGTCGGCCCGAGAATTGAACCCTGTGGCACCCCCATAGTGACTGCCAGAGGTCCGGACAACAGGCCCTCCGATTTGACACACTGAACTCTATCAGAGAAGTAGTTGGTGAACCAGGCAAGGCAGTCATTTGAGAAACCAAGGCTGTTGAGTCTGCAGATAAAGGCCTGATTGATGGAGTGTTGCAGAGATGGTTATCCTTCTGGAAGGTTCTATCATCTCCACAGAGGAACTCTGGAGCTCTATCAGAGTGACTATTAAGAATGATGGGTGACACTGTGTTCTTGGGACATTCAATGCTGCAGAAATGTTCTGTGCCTCGACACAATCCTGTCTCAGAGCTCTACGGACAATTCCTTCGACCTCATGACACTCATTTTTGAGTTTCATAGCAAAGGGTTTAAATACTTATGTAAATAAGGTATTTCTGTTTGAGTGAATGGGAGAAACTCCCCAAATACAGGTGTGCCAAGCATAAAGCGTCATACCCAAGAAGACTCGAGGCTGTAATCGCTGCCAAAGGTGCTTCAACAAAGTGCTGAGTAAAGGTTCTGAATAATTATGTAAATGTGATTTCAGTTTTTTGAAAATGTAAAACGAAAATAATGTTTTTTCCGCTTTGTCATTGTGGGGGATTGTGTGTAGATTGAGGGAATACAATTATTAAATCTATTTTAGAATAAGGCCATAACGTAACAAAATGTGGGAAAAGTCAAGTGGTGTGAATACTTTCTGAATGCACTGTATACATACACACAAAAGTATGTGGACACCCCTTCAAATTAGTGGACTCAGCTGACAGGTGTGTAAAATCGAGCACACAATCATGCAATCTCCATAGACAAACATTGACAGTGACTTTCAACGTGGCACTGTCATAGGATGCCACTTTTGCAACAAATCAGTTCGTAAAATGTCTGCCTTGTTAGAGCTGCCCCGGTCAACTGTAAATGCTGTTGTGAAGTGGAAACATCTCGGCAGAATATTTCCTGCCTGTGTGTGTGTGTGTGTGTGTTAAGGCGTCTGCATGCATAGATTCAGTTTGCTCCTATCAGAACTCGGCTAGGCGACTGCCTGTGCTCTCATACTCCCTAAAGACCATTGCCTGAAAAACAAGCCACCGTAGCTACATCATAGCCAGAAACACTTCCTCAAAATAGTCAGAATTAATCTAAAATAAAATCAAGTCATCTGTGACATTTTTATCAAGGTCTTTTTCTTTTCATGTAGCTAAGATGTTTGCCGTATTTCTCAAGTGAAAAAATGTGAATGAAAACAAACATGTTCCCATTCCTACCAGGAGTAGTACTGTTGACCAATCACCGATGAAGGGGCGTAGACTTTGCCTATTGAACTTCGACTTGCCCCAAGAAAAAATTGGTGCACAAACAGCCAAAATAAAAAATTGCCAAAGACTAAAATGTTAGATAACGGTCATAATAATTATACAGTATAAGCAAACTGTTTAGAATGGGAAGCATACAGTAAGCTTTAGGAAGTAACTCATCTTCGGTGGATTTATATCCTGTTCTAATGTGTAGATGTATGCCTGCCCAGAAGGGGCAGCCTTGCCCTTATATTAAACACACTGACCTGGATTCCATGTATCTCTGTCTAGAGTGCGTGCACGTGTGTGTGTGTGTGTGTGTGTGTGTGTGTGTGTGTGTGTGTGTGTGTGTGTGTGTGTGTGTGTGTGTGTGTGTGTGTGTGTGTGTGTGTGTGTGTGTGTGTGTGTGTGTGCATATTCCTGTATACATATTCCTGTGTACATCATTTTCCATCTCATTACTACTGAAATCCAGTCAGAGGAGACTCACCGGAGGACCTTCTCTAATTTCCTCTGTAGCGTTAGATCCCCGTACTCACGGGCCAGTTCAGCGCTAGTGCTGCCCAATGCAGTGTGAAGGCAGACCTTTAAATATTTAGCACTGCAGAGAGGTGAGGGGAAATAAGTACACTCATTTAGCTGTGCTGATGCAAAATCATAGCCGCCACGCCCAAAATATATGGAACATGAAAAAGTATTTCTGCCAAGACGCACTTTAAAGATGCTAGAACAGTCCACATTTACTTTTCCTCTGCAAACAAAATGAGTAATGAATAGCACAACCAGCCACCCCATAGTAGAATGGTTGATCTATTTGCCTAGTCCGTTGTTGTTGTGTGTTCTATGCAACATAAATATTCCTCTCAAGGTGCATTCAAGTTTCGAGTGCCAAATGGAGGGAAACCTGCTTTCTGACAACCTGTCAATACACAACAATTTATAATGCAATAGTGGGGCAAACAGCCATGTTAATGGCCCTTCTTATAAAAAGGCTTTTCCATTCCTAATTTACTCATTCCTAAATATGCACGAACTGCACCTTTTCTAATCTGGAGTTACCGCTCCGCAATTCGCAGTGAATGCATAGGTGAGAGAGGGGCTGAATTTAACACGGGTCAATTTTAAGGTAAGTTGGGGTAAAACACCACCCTACCTTAGAATACATTTTGAGGAGTGACTTTAAAAAGAATGCGACGAGACGGATTACATGTTTTGTCGAGCAAGAGTAGTGGTAACCAGGGAAAGTGTTGGGGGGGAAAAAAATGACATTAAGTTGTTTCTTTGGGAAGTACAGGCAGGAGGCGTATTTCCCTTAGTCTTTCTACATAACAAGTCTGATTTATGGCGGGGGTACTCAGTGCAAACACACACATGTACACGCAAGTGCATGTACGCACATACCACGCAAGCATGCAGGCGTATAGTATTCACCTGTGAAGGAAAATGTTGTTTGTGCCTTTTCTAATAACCAATTTGACTGGGTTCATGCAAGTGACTGATTGATCGTGCCTGGGAAGAATCCTCACATCAGTATAAGGAATTTGGCAGTATGCCCAAAACATTGCTTTGAGATCCGAAAGGGGTATCTCAGTTTCATGGCCTCAGCTTGGAGAGAAGAAGCCTTGTGAGTTATTGGTCGGTCACATAATAATGTAAATCGTGCAAATTTAACTTGTCTGTGTAAGCAGTATATAAGAAAACTAACGGGACTGCCCCGGCAGAGCGCCCGACCAACATGTACTATTGTGCATTAAGTGTGTTGGAACCTCTCCAGCTTGCTGATAATAAAGAACGATTCATTTAATATTGACTTCAGGTGTCCCTGGTGGTAATTTCCACGACACACCTCATTTGAACTCCTTTCAAATCCTGGAAAGATTCAGCAAATACACAGCAATAGCTTCCATCAGCATCTTAGAACTAAAGGCAGAGGACAGCAGTCTTAATTCCATGTAGACAATGAATGGAAGGATGTGGACTCCTACTATTTGTTTATCTGCCAGGGACCATGCACAATCTATACGTCGCACCAAATGTAGCTAAATAGCACATTTCCATTTGCATTCCCCATCTGTCATTGGCTAGCATAACAGTTCTATTCTACTACCATATGTAAACTAATGGGTGCGTACCGCAGAGTGATACCAATTATGTACTATATACACACTTAATTGAATATTCAAGGTTGTGTGTATGAATATGTATGTCTATGAATGACGGTAGCACATTCTCCTGTGGTCAGCGCTTTCTTCTGTTGATGTGACTCATTGCTTTGTCCTTGCGCTCAGCCCGACCTCTAAGCAGGCAGGCCCATATGCGAGCCAGCCTGGTATTGTTCTGCTTTGCTACCAGGGCCTTTGAGGCTGCGGCCGTCGTATCCGCCGCTCCAGGGCAACACAACAGAACAATAGCCACCTCGGTCTGCCCTTTGGCAGCCCACACGCACCACAACACACACGCCTGGGGGGGCTCTGGCAGACACACCAATAAGGAAGGGAGGGAAGGAGGCCCAAATACATCAGGCGCCTCTGGGGCTACATCCACTGGTGGAGAGGTGTCAGAAGGTCAAATCTGGACGAGCAAAGGAGGGAGGGAGTAGGTTGATGTGGCTTGTTCAATAAATCAGAGATAATAGCACTAGACCAGCTTTGATATACAGGATTTACATTCTTTAAAACCTCTTCAGCACAGAGGAGCAGAGTGCAGAGTAGGAGAAATAAAGTAGCCCATAGTAGAACTAAGTCAGCACTTCCTCACTTTAACAATGTTCTCACAAGCTTTGTAATATTCCCTTCCACCGGTGTCCTCATTAAGAGCTCTCCCGGTCTTGTCTTAATGAATGGGGCGCACAGGAAGAGATTGCCTATATGGAAGTGAGACAGAAACTTAGTCATTATTCTGCTCTATCTGCGGAGTTTCGCTTTGCTGAACACACCCCTGGTCACCCAGGCGGTGACCACCTCTGGAGTGTCTGATTGAAAGTCAAGGGGGTAAACAAATTGCTAAACACTGACTGAGAATTGAAGCTGTGCACCTCTGACACGGCCTAGTATTAGCACCAAGGTTGGGATCAATTCCTTACCAATTCAGACGAAAAAAACTGGTGTTGGAATTGGAATTTCATTTTCCTTCTTGAATTGAAATTGACCTCAACCAACTATGATTAGCACCCGGCTGGAAAGCGGCACAGAGGGAGATTTGTATTTCTCCCTGAAACCCGAAATCCTTATTTGCTTAGGCACACCTGCTGGGGTGGCGTCCCCCTCTCCTCTGGCAATGCTGGATATATTTGGGTCAGGCGTCAGGGGAGATGCCAGGCCAAAGAGGCGCGATGGGTAGCTGGGCATTACAGCTGCAGTGCCGACCCCCTACCCCCCACAAACACCATTGGAGCCACCAGCTGCCATCACCCAGAGCAGGCACCGGGTACAGCCACCTGATTAGAGTGATGAGGGCTGTGTGTGTTTACTGTATGTGTGTACAATAGTGATGCGCGGGTTGATTCATAACCCACTGTTCCCACCAATGTTCTCTCAAAGTTTTTTGCCAATGAGCAAATTTCAGATCTGCTGAGCGCAAACTTGAACGTTGTGAAAATTCTGTGTAACTTCCAGCATGCGTTTACTGTGAACACTAAAGCTGGGTTAGTGTTACACAACTTGATTGTAGTCCACCTGTGGTAAATTGAATTGATTGGACACCTGTCTATATAAGGTCCCACAGTTGACAGTGCATGTCAGAGCGAAAACCAAGCCATGAGGAATATTCCGTAGAGCTACAAGACAGGATTGTGTCAAGGCACAGATCTGGGGAAGGGTACCAAATAATGTCTGCAGTATTGAAGGTCCCAAAGAACACAGTGGTATCCATCATTCTTAAATGGAAGAAGTTTGGAACCACCAAGACCCTTCCTAGAGCTGGTCGCCTGGACAAACTGAGCAATCGGGGGGGAGGGTATTTGGTCAGGGAGGTGACCTAGAACCAGATGGTCACTGACAGAGCTCTAGAGTTCTGCTTTGGAGATAGGACAACCATTTCTGCAGCACTCCACCAATCAGGCCTTTATGGTAGAGTGACCAGACGGAAGCCACTCTTCAGCAAAAGGCACATGACAGCCCGCTTGGAGTTTGCCAAAAGGCATCTAAAGACTCTCAGATCATGAAACAAGATTCTCTGGTCTTATGAAACCAAGATTAAATTCACATCTGGATGAAACCTGGCACCATCCCTACAGTGAAGCATGGTGGTGACAGCATCATGCTGCGGGGATGTTTTTCAGTGGCAGGGAGACTAGTCAGGATCGAGGCAAAGATGAACGGAGCAAAGTACAGAGAGATCCTTGATGAAAACCTCCTCCAGAGTGCTCAGGACCGCAGACTGGGGCGAAGGTTCATTTTCCAACAGGACAACAACCCTAAGCACATAGCCTAGAGAAAACAGGAGTGGCTCCGGGACAAGTCTCTGAACGTCCTTGAGTAGCCAAGCCTGAGACCGGACTTGAACCAGATCAAACATCACTGGCTCTATTCAAAAGCTAGAACTAATGTTACACCAACTGTGTTTTAAAAGTAGTCCACCAGTGTGTGAGTGACTGGGGAAAAAAGGGGAGATTGAATTGGTTTACACCTAGGCAGGTGAAAGTCATCTGTGACTGAACACTGACTCAGTCAAGCTTGAAGTTAGAGCACGGTCAAATCCTTTCAAATACAAACACAAACATGCATACGCCCGCACACAAACACACTTATTTGGGTAAGAGTGGCTGCAAGACCGGAGTGATCAGAGGGTAAGGAAATCGAAGCTTGTCATTCATACGACATAGGCTACATTTTGAGCGGCCTCTAAAGTAACACATCATACGCCCAGAAACCGTAGCAATGAGGGTTTAGGCATAAAGCTTTCCGTTCTGCCATGCCTCTCATTTCTCTCTTTTTCCCCTCCCTCTCTCCTGCTCTCTGTCTACCCGCGCAGTGCCAAGCCAAAACACACTTGGCAGTGTGTGTGAGTGATTGGTGCTGGAGTAAAAAGGGTACGGTGGTGGAATGACGGAGAGGTTGTGAATCTCGTCTGTCTCCATTCCTCTACTTCTCTCTCACTCACTTCTTAAGAATGCTCTGCTGTTCACATTCATTCACACACAATGTTTTTCTTGCATATCCCAACTCTCTGAGACACCTGCAGGGAGTGGGGTCACAGCCGGGGTCACAATTGTCCAGCACCCCTGGAGCAATTGGGGTGAAGTGCCTTACCTGGTCAGCGTCGGGATTCGAACCAGCAATCTTTCGGTTACTGGCCCAACGCTCTAACCTCGAGGCTACCGGCCGCCCCATCTCACTTATCTCAATGCACTCGCCGTGATAGTTTTCCCTTTTTCAATCTCTCTTTCTCACTCTCCTAAAATATTTACAGCTGCTGTGCCGCAGAGGCAAGAAAATGTATTTTCTCTTGTAATATTTGTTTTGTGCTAAATCTATCAAATGGCTTGGGTCTGCTCGGCGAAGCCGGGTCCTATTCTATTCTGCAATCTCATTCCTCTCAAAGGAAACAGTTATATAACAACCAGTTATACAGTGCCTTCAGAAAGTATTAATACTCTTGACTTATTCCACATTTTGTTGTGTTACAGGCAGAATTCAAAATGGATTAAATATATTTTCCCCCCTCACCCGTCTACACACAATACCCCATAATGACAAAGTGAAAACATGGTTTTTAGAAAATGTAGCAAATGTATTGAAACTGAAATATCTAATTTACATAAGTATTCACACCCGTGTCAATACTTGTTAGAATCATCTTTGGCATCGATTACAGCTGTGAGCCTTTCTGGGTAAATCTCTAGAGCTTTGCACACCTGGATTGTACAATATTTGCACATTATTCTTTTTTAAATTATTCAAGCTCTCAAGTTGGTTGGTGATCATTGCTAGACAGCCATTTAAGTCTTGTAATAGATCTTCAAGCCGATTTAAGTCAAAACTGTGACCAGGCCACTCAGAAACATTCAATGTCATCTTGGTAAGCTACTCCAGTGTATATTTGGCCTTCTGTTTTAGGTTCTTGTTCTGCTGAAAGGTGAATTCCTCTCCCAGTGTCTGTTGGAAAGCAGACTGAACCAGGTTCTCTCAAGGATTTTGCCTGTGCTTAGCTCTATTCCGTTTCTTTTTATCCGAAAAACTCCCTAATCCTTGCCAATGACAAGCATATCCATAAAATGACGCAGCCATCACCATTCTTGAAAATATGAAGAGTGGTACTCAGTGAGAAGTTTGCTCCAAATATAACACGTTGTATTCATGACAAAGTTAATTTCTTCACATTTTTTGCAATTTATTTTAGTGGCTAAGGACAAATGCTCACGAACACAGATGTAAAGAAATTTGTGCATAAATTTTGAGAGAAATACGCTTTTTGTGCATATGGAAAATGTGGGGGATCTTTTATTTGACCCCAAACAAACGTTACATGTTGCATTTAAATTTGTATTTAGTATACAATGTTGATCCATCCTCAGTTCTCAGATCACAACCATTAAACTATAACTATTTTAAAGCCACCTTTGGCCTCATGGTGAAATACCTGAGCGGTTTCCTTCCTCTCAGGCAACTGTGTTAGGAAGGACAACTGTATCTTTGTAGTGACTGGTTTAATTTATCCACCATCCAAAGTGTAATTAAAAACGTCACCACTCTAAAAGGGGTATTCAATGTCTGCTTTTCTTTTACCCTTTTACCAATAGGTGCCTTTTTTGAGAGGCATTGGAAAAACCTCCCTGGTCTTTGTGGTTGAATCTGTGATTGAAATTCAATGCTCGACTGAGGGACCTTACAGATAATTGTATGTGTGGGGTACAGATGAGGTAGTCATTCAAAAATAATGTTAAAGACTATTACGGCACACAGAGTGAGTCCATGCAACTTAAGCACATTTTTAAATACTTATTGACTAAAGGCATTTCAGCTTTAAATTTTTTATTAATTTGTACAAATTTCTAAACAAATAATTCTCCTTTGACAGTATGTGGTATTGTGTGTAGTCCAGTGACACACAATCTCAATTAAATCAATTTTAGATTCAGGCTGTAACACAAAATATGGAAAAAGTCAAGGTGTGTGAATACTTAGAATGCACTTCGGAAAGTAGTCAGACGCCTTAACCTTTTCACATATTTTGTTATGTTACAGCCTTATTATTTTTTCTTCATCAATCAACACACATAAATTGCAAATTTATAAAAAATAAATACCTACTAAAAGTATTCAGACCCCTTACTACGAGACTCAAAATTGAGCTCAGGTGCATCCTGTTTCCATTGATCATCCTTAAGATGTTTCTAACTGTGGTTAATTCAATTGATTGGACATGATTTGGAAAGGCACACACCAGTAGTATAAGGTCCAACAGTTGACAGTGCATGTCAGAGCAAAAACCAAGCCATGATGTCAAAGGAATTGTCCATAGAGCTCCGAGACAAGATTGTGTCGAGGCACAGATCTGGGGAACTGTGGCCTCCATCATTCTTAAATGGATATAGATTGGAACCACCAAGACTCTTTCTAGAGCTTGCCGCCAGGCCAAACTGAGCAATCGGTGGAGAAGATCCTTGGTCAGGGAGGTGACCAAGAACACGATGATAACAGATAAAGTACCTCTGTGGAGATGGGAGAACCTTCCAGAAGGACAACCATCTCTGCAGCACTCCACCAATCAGGCCTTTATGGTAAAGTGGCCAGACAGAAGCCACTCCTTAGTAAACGGGACTTATTAACAACCCGTTTGGAGTTTGCCAAAAGGCACCTAAAAACTTACAGACCATGAGAAACAAGATTATCAGGTCTGATTTAACCAAGATTGAACTCCTTGGCCTGAATGCCAAGCGTCACACCTGGAGGAAACCTGGCACCATCCCTACGGTGAAACATGGGGGTGGCAGCATCATGCTGTGGGAATGTTTTTCAGCGGCAGAGACTGGGAGATGAACAGAGTGAAGTACAGAGATCCTTGATGAAAACCTCCTCCAGATAGCTCAGGACCTCAGACAGAGGCAAAGGTTCACCTTGCCTTTAAATTGTTTAACTTGGGTGGAACGTTTCGGGTAGCCTTCCACAAGCTTCCCACAATAAGTTGGGTGAATTTTGGCCCATTCCTCCTGACAGAGCTTGTGTAACTAAGTCAGGTTTGTAGGCCTCCTTGCTCGCACATGCTTTTTCAGTTCTGCCCACCAATTTCCTATAGGATTGAGGTCAGCGCTTTGTGATGGCCACTCCAATACCTTGACTATGTTGTCCTTTAAGCCATTTTGCCACAACTTTGGCAGTCTCTTTGGGGTCATTGTCCATTTGGAAGAACCATTTGCGACCAAGCTTTAACTTCCTGACTGATGTCTTGAGATGTTGCTTCAATATATCCACAATTTTCCCTCCTCATGATGCCATCTATTTTGTGAAGTGCACCAGTCCCTCCTGCAGCAAAGCACCCCCACAACATGATGCTGCCACCCCCGTGCTTCACGGTTGGGATGGTGTTCTTCGGCTTGCAAGCGCCCCCCTATTTCCTCAAAACATAACGATGGTCATTATGGCCAAACAGTTATTTTTTTGTTTCATCAGACCAGAGGATATTTCTCCAAAAAGTATGATCTTCGTCCCCATATGCAGTTGCAAACCGTAGTCTGTTTTTTTATTGCGGTTTTGGAGCAGTGGCTTCTCCCTTGCTGAGCGGACTTTCAGGTTATGTCGATATAGGACTTGTTTTACTGTGGATATAGATACTTTTGTACCGGTTTCCTCCGGCATCATCACAAGGTTCTTTGCTGTTGTTCTGGGACTGATTTGCACTTTTCGCACCAAAGTAAATTAATCTCTAGGAGAAGAGAGCGGTATGACGGCTGCGTGGTCCCATAGTACTTATACTTGCGTACTATTGTTTGTACAGATGAACGTGGTACCTTCAGGCATTTGGAAATTGCTCCCAAGGATGAACCAAACTTGTGAAGGACTACACATTTTTTTCTGAGGTCTTGGCGGATTTCTTTTGATTTTCCCATGATGTCAAGCAAAGGGGCACTGAGTTTGAAGATAGGCCTTGAAATACATCCACAGGTACACCTACAATTGATTCAAATGATGTCAATTAGCCTATCAGAAGCTTCTAAAGCCATGACATAATTTTCTGGAATTTTCCAAGCTGTTTAAAGGCACAGTCAACTTAGTGTATGTAAACTTCTGACCCACTGGAATTGTGATACAGTGAATTATAAGTGAAACAATCTGACTGTAAAATTACTTGTGTCATGCACAAAGTAGATGTCCTCACCGACTTGCCAAAACTATAGTTTGTTAACAAGAAATTGGAGTGGTTGAAAAACGGGTTTTAAATGACTCCAACCTAAGTGTATGTAAACTTCCAACTTCAACTGTATGCGTCTCCACTGAGGAAAATGAGAGCAGGGCCCATTAATTTACAGTGGCAGGGACACATTGACTCAGAATATTTTGACTCAGAATATTTTGATGTCAACCTTACACTACATGGCCAAAAGAATGTGGACATCCTTGAAATTAGTGGATTCGGCAATTTCATACACATCCGTTGCTGACAGGTGTATAAACTCGAGCCCACAGCCACGCATTCTCAATAGACAAACACTGGCAGTAGAATGGCCTTACTGAAGTGCTCAGTGACTTTCAACGTGGCACCGTCATTGGATGCCAATGCGCAATTCCAAGCGTCGGTTGGAGTGGTGTAAAGCCATGTCGTGCATCGTCACAAAAGGTCATTCAAGAGAGAGGCAGAGAACGAGCGATATTGTCTGAAAAAAATCAAATCAAATTACAGGTGATGTAGAACAGGTTTATTCTTTCTTTCTTTCTTTCAAGTAGAATAAGGTTCTCTCTAGAGACTATTCTACGGTCCGTTTGGCTAGGATTTGTGGAGGGTAAACTGACCCTAAATCTGTGTGTCTAAAAGAAACCTACAACATTGCTTCCCCTCCAAATTATGTTTTACCTTTAAGAGTGTCTGGCCATTATTGTCCAAATGGCAGCACCCACTATCTCTCTGTGTGTTCTCAGATATGCAAGATTAACATGCGAGTCATTACCAATGGATTGGCAGCATGATCAATTAGAGAGACGTTCTCTATCATTTCCCTTTAAGCATCTCATCAGTTCGCCTAAGAAGGTGTAATCAATCCATGTGGAACCTCTGCAGGCTGTCTGGGGTGTGCACGTGAGAGAGACTCACCGTCATTGAAGGCCACTAAAACCGACAGCGGCAAATAATCTACCCACAATTCCTTGGCTTGTGCAAGATCAGAGGTTGTCTCCAAGGGCTCCAAATTACCTCCTCACATCTGGTCCTGTTCTGCACGGATATGCTCCCGTGTGGCTCAGTTGGTAGAGCATGGCGCTTGCAACGCCAGGGTTGTGGGTTCATTCCCCACGGGGGGACCAGGATGAATATGTATGAACTTTCCAATTTGTAAGTCGCTCTGGATAAGAGCGTCTGCTAAATGACGTAAATGTAAATATGCCCCTGACACACAGTTGTGTATTATTATACTTGTGAGGACTTTTTGGGGACCAACAATTGATTTCCATTAAAAATCCTATTTTCAAAAACCCTAAACCTAACCATAACTCCTAAACCTAACGTCTAACCCTAATTCTAACCTTACACCTAACCACTAAGCTTAAAATTGTCTTTTTCCTTTTAAGGACTGGCCAAATTCTCCTTGGTGTACTTTTCTTGTGAAGACTTCTGGTCCTCACAAGTATAGTAAAACAAAAACACACACACACACCACCGTTTCCATTCGCACTTCAGTGAACAAAGAACATCTTTCCGGGCCACTCAGATGAGTAAGGCTAGAAATGACTTATGACTAAGTACTGTATATATACACACATTTCTTCATTGGGGAGGTCAACATGAAGTGCTTGACGTTCCGTCTGAAACCAGACACGATGGTTGCAGTGATTAAAAAGCCAAGCAGTGCCACGTCAAAGAACTGCGCAAATCCATAGCCCTCACTACAGAGCCTTTCAGATCAAATCAAGATTTCCCCGTCACCCTACGGTGGTTTTGAAGCTTCCTCCCACACACACTATACACAGGTAACTGACTAAATAAAAGAAATACCAACATAGTGTCTTAATAGGGCGTTGGACCACGAGCCAGAACAGCTTCAACGCACCTTGGCATAGATTCTACACGTGTCAGAAACGCTACTGAAGGGATGTGACACTATTCTTCCACGAGAAGTTCCATAATTTGGTGATTTGTTGATGGTCTCATGCAATGCTCTAGGATTGTTGAGATCTGGTGACAGACGGCAGCCATGGCATGTGGTTTACATCGTTTTCATGCTGATCAAACCATTCAGTGACCATGCGTACTCCGTGGATGGGGGCATTGTCATCCTATCTCAGCATGGCCAAAATAATGACCCTAAGCATGACGGGATGTTAATTGCTTAATTACCTCAGGCATCACACGTGTAGAAAACACTTGCTTTCAATATACTTTGTATTCATTTACTCTGGTGTTTATTATTTTTGGCAGTTCCCTGTATCTACACAAACCAGGGTTTTCATTAGGAAAATGTAGCGCTGGACAATGTGACCGGGAAGATTTTAATGCATTGGGTGCATAACCCATTAGGGCATCCACCCAAGGTGTGCAGAATGACAGAAATCAAATTTAGATTATGGTAATGCTTCTTAAAGATGCAATATGCAGAAATCACTCCACCATTTCCTGGTTGCTAAAATTATAATAGTTTGCCTAATTTAAAAGTATAGTGTAGAGAATCATTGTACCATCTAAACCGCTGTGAAATACAATATTTTGGGGTTTGGAAAATGTATTTCCAGCTGGTGTACAAAACCGAAAGTAAGACGCAAAAAAATAAACTTAATAACGGGAATCAGAAATAGCGCACATAGAACATATGTATTGCTTCTTCGACTTGCTTCAATGACAGATCTATAACATACAATTCCATGTGAATTTGGTCGGGTCGCCCAAAAAGCTAAATATTGCAGCTTTAACAGAACATGCAACTGATGTAATGAAGCAGACAATAAAATGTAATTTTCAAACATGACCCAAAATGCAATAAGTGGGAAAACACCATTCTATACAGTGTACCTGATAACGGTTCCATATGTGGATATGAACATCTCTTGTTAGAAAGAATCTAAAAGACGCAACAATTAGGATGGGTTGCTAATTTGACTAGGATTGTGCATTTGGCTTTTGGACAACGAAAGAAAGTTGATATGAAAACCAATAGAACAGGAGAGAAATGGCGGTGGGCCAATAGGGATAGACCTGGCTGATTATTGAGTTGTGGCTGTCAGTGAAAAGCATCTAAAATATGTGTGAAGATAATGTGTCTTGAGTATAATTTAAAATGTTGAGACAGGGAAGGGGTGTTGGTTTTCCCTTTGAATTTGTATTTTTAACAATCCCCATTACATATGGTACCAGTAGTAAATGTATCGTCCCAGTCATTTGGTTCCATTAATACATGTATTATTTACAGTTTTCATTCTCGGAGTGTTAACGTTGTGAACTCTGCTTATAAAAGGATCTTAGACTCCTTGTTCTTTCTCTTTGCTTGTTCCAGAACGGCCGTGGTGAGAATCTCATTCGCTCTCCACCCCATGGGCTTCTGGGACATGGCCTTTCAGGTATGATCTCTTTCGCTCTGTGATCATGCTTAGAATAATACTTGATTAAGATGTCAGTATTGCCTTGGAACTTAAGCTTTATGCCTTGTATGAGAATCTATTCATTTTACAAAGTAATGAAAAAACACATTTACAACTCAATTCTCAGACATTTCTTCATGGCCTATTACTGTCACTCAACTACAGTGTTCTTACACATTGCTAAATAATGTTTATGGAGTCAAATAAAAGTAGGCTAATTTCTTAGTGTTATTACAAGTTGCATGTGATGTATTTATAATATCATATACTGTATATTTCAGTCGGCAGCATACCACCCTGCATCCCACTGCTGGCTTGATTCTGAAGCTAAGCAGAGTTGGTCCTGGTTGATCCCTAGGTGGGAGACCAGATGCTGCTGGAAGTGGTGCGATGATTGGGTACATTGCTCTGTGTAGGGTGTCGTCTTTCCGATAGGACGTTGAACGGGTGTCCTGACTCTGTGGTCACTAAAGAGCTCACGGCACTTACCGTAAGATTTGGGGTGTTAACCCCAGGGTCCTGGCTAAATTCCCAATCTGCCCCTCATAACATCATGGGCACGTAATCACCCCCAGCTTCCAATTGGCTCATTCATCCCCCCTCCTCTCCCGTGTCAATATTCCCCATGTCGTTGATGTAAATGAGCGTGTTCGCAGTCAATTTACCTGGTAAAATTTGGGTTAATAAATATACACGATAAATATTACTACCTGTGCATGCATTTAAGTACCTGGCCTGCTGCGTGGAAATGTAAAAAAATAAAACACTTTCCTACATCTATTGCAAATAATATATTAAAACTATAGTTTCTCACAGTAAGCTATTTGAAAGATCTTTCCAACAATCTCCCCCTCGTTATAGGCCTACTGCTGCATCGGCCAGTGCGCTCATTTCTTTAGCCGCCAATGTCAATCAATGTGTCCATATGGCAGAGGCTGGTGATCGATCTTGCATTAGTTGACGTAACGTTTCGATAAAATCTGAATTAAAATGAATGATTAACCACATGACAATGACTTTGATAAAAGAAAACGTTATTGAAATGAAACGTTCATAAAAATGCGGATATGAAAATCATAACTGACACGCAGAACGGTAGAATAAATTGTAAGGATCCCCAAACTTGACACTCACGCGACCCCTACGAAGTCTTTAAAGTAATTGCCTCCACGTTTCCATGGTCGGATTTTGCCTCTAGGCTAGATTGAAGCAAGGCAAGCCTCGTAATATGAAATAAAACATTCAGGTTTCAAACAATTAAGTATGTTTTCCAAATGTATACTGCCTCCAGCACACATTCTAAGGTGGTGGATGGCGCACTAATAGCCTGTCGCCTGCACTTGAACGTTGAACTGGAGGCATGCTTCAATTACCAGTTGCACCAAAACACTCGATTGCGCTTAAAATTGTTGCGCAATGAATTGGTTTATACTCCAGCAGCAACCAGCTGACGAGCAAGAGAAATCCCGCTCAAAAATAGGGTCTATATGCATGTGATAGTTGTAAATAAGATACATGATGATTAAAGAAAATACACACAGGCCAATTTCATTTCACTAAATTAAGCAAATTGACCTATAGACCGATAAGCATGACGTTCAAATGTATTTACATTGAAATACCAGTCTATCAATAAAAAATAAAAAAACTTTGCGCACTGCGATTTACTTTCTTCCAGTCATTTTGGCAACAATTGTATTTATCTTTTTATTTCATTTTTATAAGTCAAAAGCCAACATAAACCCTGAAATACACACGCGCACACTCACATCAGAAACATCCACATTTGACACGGTTTGTGTGATCCCTTTGAGAAAGACAGACATGCAAGGGATAATAAACGTGGCATACACTTAACATCGCTAGTTCAATGATACAGTGCCTTCGGAAAGTATGCAGACCCCTTGACTTTTCCCACATTTTGTTACGTTACAGCCTTTTTCAAAAATGAATTAAATTGTTTTTACCTCCCCCCTCAATCTACACAATGCTCCATAATTAAAAAGAAAAAACAAGTCTTACACAACATAAAAAAATGAAATACTTTTACATAACTATTTAGACCCTTTACTCAGTACTTTGTTGAAGCACCTTTGGCAGGGATTACAGCCTCGAGTCTTCTTGGGTATGACACTACATGCTTGGCACACCTGTATTTGTGGAATTTCTCCCATTCTTCTCTGTTGATCCTCTCAAGCACTGTCAGGTTGGAAAGGGAGTGTTGCTGCACAGCTATTTTCAGGTCTCTCCAGAGATGTTCGATAGGGTTCAAGTCCTTGAGTGGCCTAGCCAGAGCCCGGACATTCAGAGACTTGTCCCGAAGCCACTCCTGCGTTGTTTTGGTTCTGTGCTTCGGGTCATTGTCCTGTTGGAAGGTGAACCTTCACCCCAGTCTGAGGTCCTGAGTGCTCTGGAGCAGGTTTTCATCAAGGATATCTGTACCCTGCTCCGTTCAGCTTTCCCCTCGATCCGGACTTCTCTCCCAGTCCCGCCACTGAAAAACATCCCCACCAGCATGATGCTGCCACCACCATGCTTCACCGTAGGGATGGTTCCGCTCTAGGTTTCTTCCTAGGTTTTGGCCTTTCTAGGGAGTTTTTCCTAGCCACCGTGCTTCTACACCTGCATTGCTTGCTGTTTGGGGTTTTAGGCTGGGTTTCTGTACAGCACTTTGAGATATCAGCTGATGTAAGAAGGGCTATATAAATACATTTGATTTATTGCTGAAAAACATCCCCACAGCATGATGCTGCCACCACACTTCACTGTAGGAATGGTGCAAAGTTTCCTCCAGACGTGACGCTTGGCATTCAGGCCAAAGAGTTCAATCTTGGTTTCATCAGACCAGATAATTTCGTTTCTCGTGGTATGAGAATCATTTAGGTGCATTTTGGCAAACTCCAAGTGGCATAAAGGCCTGCTTGCTTGGTGGAGTGCTGCAGAGATGGTTGTCCTTCTGGAAGATTCTCCCATCTCCACAGAGGAACTCTAGAGCTCTGTCAGAGTGACCATTGGGTTCTTGGTCACCTCCCTGACCAAGGCCCTTCTCCCCAGATTGCTCAGTTTGGCCAGGCAGCCAGCTCTAGGAAAAGTCTTTGTGGTTTCAAACTTCTTTTAAGAAGGATGGCGAGCACTGTGTTCTTGGGGACCTTCAATGCTGTATTTTGGTACCCTTCCCCAGATCTGTGACTCGACACAATCCTGTCCCGGAGATCTACGGACAATTTCTTCAACCTTATGGCTTGGTTTTTGCTCTGACATGCACTGCGAACTGTGGGACTTTATATAGACAGGGGTTTGCCTTTCCAAATCCATTGAATTTACCACAGGTGGACTCCAAGTTGTAGAAACATCTTAAGGATGATCAATGGAAACATGTGTATCAATGGAAACAAAAGTGCATTAATCCATTTTAGAATAAAGCTATAACATAACAAAAATGTGGGAAAAGTCAAGGGATCTGAATACGTTGAACGTTTTCATGCCTTGAAATCACTCGTGCTCCTGGTAGAAGTTACCCCGATGATCTAGCATCAGTTTACCATCCACCTAAAGCATTCACTCCCAACATGCAATACTGACCTTACATCAGGGAAACGTCATCCTTCTCCGAACATGCGCACACACACAGGAATAAGCACACAGAGGTGTGAAAGCTTGGCAGGTGTCTGTCAGCAACGTGCAAGTATGCACACACATACGGGCAAAGAGCCTGGCATTTATACCAAAGCAGTGCATAGTTGTAGTGTGGTCCCCACTGCTCACAATCCACAAGTGCAATGCCAACAGCCTATGAGATGTGCATCCTGAGCCATCCCATATATCAATGAGTGATCTAATATCATGGTACATGTTTTCACATTCACAGACTAAGTGCATGCATGCGTGTGTATGTGTGTGCTTGTATTCATGCGTGTTGCAGCACAACCACACAAAGCTAGATACATCAACATGAGTAGCCCTGAAAGGTGGCTTACATTATCCCTGTGCTCACTTCAACAAGAGCCTAAATACTCCCACTTCATTATCAATACAAACGTCATACACTCATATCTCATGGATAATGTATGAAGAGTGCTCGTTCCAACACAGTGAACTCCTCTTACAGGAGTCAGCAGAGTGAACTGTACTGCCTAATAGAGCAGAGGCAGGCTTGCAGATGCTAAAGGGCACTGTTCGCTTCCCTGAGGCTGTGTGGTCAGTCAGAAGTGACTTCACCCACTGCAGTTAACTATTCCAAGCATTTCCCCCTACCGCAACAGAGCTAGGGAGATGCATAGAGTGATAGGAGAGAGAGAGAGAGAGAGGGAACAGAGTGAGAGATGTGAAAATGAGAAAGAAACAAACCGCTGAATAGGCGGTGGTGACGGAAACAACAATAGCTTGATTGCGGAAGCACTGCTTTGACGTGAACAGAAAATGAGGTCATGTTGCTGGGGCTCTATTTTTTTTTTTATTAGTCACCAGTGCCTTTTTTTAGCCTAGCGGGCAGCTATGGCGGTTGGCCATCCACTGGGAACAGGGCTTGGGTTAGCGGCTAATGTGCTTAGCGGAAGCTCCGGGCCGTGTGGTACATCACCTGGGGTACGCTCTCTCGCTTTCAACCTCCCCTCTCTTCATGTATTGCTCCTGGATACTCTATGGCAGGGTTATGAGATGGCCCGAGGGCAGTTTGAGTAAAAAAAATGTTTTTATAAACATAAAATAAAAGCTATAAGAGCATCGAGCAATCAAAACTATGGACAGAGGACAATTTTTGGAAAATGAAAAATGGAGAAACAAACTTTGTGTTCCATTTTAAATTCAGGCTGTATTACATATATTTTTTTTCTCACCCATCTACAAACAATACCACATAAGGACAAAGTGCAAAATGTATAGACATTTTTTCAAATTTATACAGATATTTTTTTACATAACATCACCGAGTACCACTTCATATTTTCAAGCATGGTGGTGACTGGATCATTCTATGGGTAGGCTGGTCATCGGCAAGGACTAGGAAGTTGTTTTAGGATAGAAAGAAATGGAATAGAGCTAAGCACACAGAATCCTACAGGAAAACCTGGTTCAGTCTGCTTTCCAACAGACATTGGGAGACAAATTCACCTTTCAGCAGGACAATAACCTAAACACAAGGCCAAATATACACTGGAATTGCTTACCAAGATAACCTGAGTGGCTTAGTTACAGTTTGGACTTAAATCAGCTTGAAAATGTAATGGCAAAAATTGAATATGTCTGTCTAGCAATGATCAACAACCAACTTAACAGAGCTTGAAGAATTTTAAAAAGAATAATGTGTAAATATTGTACAATCCAGGTGTGCAGAGCTTTTAGAGACTTACCCAGAAAGAGTCACAGCTGTAATCGCTGCCAAATGTGATTATAACATGTATTGACTAAGGGAGGGTGAAAAATATGTAACGGAGAGATTTCAGTTTCAATAAATGTTAGCCGGTAAACTTCAGCTTTTGGAACCCCTTCCTTTTCTTTTTTTTTTGCCAATAAATAAAATTATTGTCCCACAAAAAAAATATAGAACTTCATTAATTAATAAAACACATTATTTTGCAATGTAAATACCAGTCAATGTGCTCCAACTTCAAAGGCAAATAAAGTGCATTCGGAAAGTATCCACACTAGGAATGCACAATATATCAGTGGACATATCGGAATCGGCCGATATTAGCTAAAAATGCCAACATCGGTATCGGCCCTATGTCTAGTTTAACACCTATGTTAAAAACCGGTGTGAAAGCTACCGTGCATATCTATATAACATAGGTACAGGATGTAAAATTTTGCGCTACACGTGCAACACAGCATTCCTAACCTAGCCCACAATGTCTGCTGTGTGGATCGAGCAATCAACAAGTTGAGCAGTCATTTGAAAGAGTAAGAACATTTCAGCGAGACAACTCCAAAGGCGAAATCCATTAAAGCCAAGATTTCACCGACTGGGTACACTACCAAGTGCGCTATTTTTCAGATGTTGCCCTTACCGGAGTTACACAGTAATAGAGTAACTGCTATTACCTTCATGACATACATACTACGGAACGCCATTTTGGTCTTTCCGTGTCAAAAAAGATACAGTAGCACTGTCAAAGCTGTACAAAAAAGTCTGCAAACACCGGCCACGAACATTGTGTTTACAATACCGCGTTGGTAATAAAAAATAATTTGTTTGACCGCAACTTCTGGGGTAGCTAGCTTTAACTTGGTACCTAGCTAGCACCAATAGAACCAGCTTGAAAACAATGACCTGTAGAAACTGCAGTCATTTTCATTATTCTTAGCAATGATTTAGGAATCCTTGTGAGTAAATATTAGCTAGGTAGCAACTTGTTTGCCTATTGAAATTGAACTTCAGTTCATGTAAATAAATAGCAAGCCAGCTACTTAACCATGTTGCCAAAGCTAACGTTATAAGCAGCCAGCTAGCTGGCTAGTAACGCTCGACCGGACCGGGTTATGTTGTGAAGCTAGCCACAATTAGGATTAGGCACAATAGTGGAATTTGTGGTTTGCCTTCAAAATAAAAGTATGTCATTGACAATGATGCAAATGACAAAAAGTAGAATTATGCCATACTTTTATTTTGAAGGCTAACCGCAAAGTCCACTATTGTGGCTAATCCTTACTGTGGCTAGCTGAATGGTCCGACCACCATTAATCAAATAAGAACTATTTTATAAATTAGGGTTATTTTAGATGACAGCTAACTATATAGTTAGCTAGCTAAGTATAGCTACTGAAACAGATTGTCATTTTGCCATGTTTTTGGGGAAGAATTACATTGAGTGCATCCATGAGCTAGCTAGCTTTTGTTATGACCAGCACTGTGGGTGCACGAGACAACTTAACCAGCATCATAGCATACGTATCGATGAATCGTTGTGACATATGAAATATGAGTGACAGTGTAATGAATGTGTAATAACTACGTAAAAAATTCATATTCAGGTCCTGATAGGTCAACAAGCTTATTTGATGTGTATCTTTTTTGACACGCAAAGACCCAAATGGCGTTCCATAGAAATCCTGGTTGAGAATGAAACGACTTAACAAATGAACGAAACAGCACAGCAAGTAAGTGAAAGAAATAGGTTTTGATTATGTTTTACTGGTAATGGGGACATACGTAAATGCCAACAAAATAATGTTTTGGTCAGTGTGGTGTGTGTGTAACCTTTATTTAACTAAGCAAGTCAGTTAAGAACAAATTCTTATTTACAATGACGGCCCGGACAATGCTGGGCCAATTGTGCACCGCCCTGTGGGACTCCCAATCACGCCCGGATGTGATACAGCCCGGATTCGAACCAGGGACTGTAGTGACGCCTTTTGCACTGAGATGCAGTGCCTTAGAACGCTGCGTCCATGTGTGTTTGTGTTAACTATTTAACTGTACTAGAATGCTTAAAAGGCAGCAACATTTTATAATATCAGTATCGTGTTTTTGGGGCAAGGAAAATATAGGACATCACTAATACACACCCCTTGACTTTCTCCACTTTGTTACGTTACAGCCTTATTCTAAAATGATTTTTAAAAAATGTCCTCCAATCTACACACAACACCCCATAATGAAAAAGCGATCAGTTATATTTTTTTAAGCAAATGTATAAAAAAAATACGATTCTTTTTTTTTTTTTGAATAAGGCTGTAACCTAACAAAATGTGGATAATGTCAAGTGAATACTGTCCGAAGGCACTGTATACTTCGCAGGCTAATAAATGCTCAAGTTGCTTGGAAATTAGTGTCGGGTGTGTGCGTTTCTATGTTTACTCGCACAATAGACGTAAGGTCCTCATAAGAGACTTCAGCTAAGTGTACTCTGACTGGGCAAAACTGGGAAGATTGTGTTGACTATCTCCATTTCCAGTGTGCCTGCCGAGAGGTGATTCTTTCTCCAAAATAGAGTAGACAGCCTCAAGACATCTTCCGTTTCTTGAGGAAAAGTAACAAGGCTGATGCGCATTGCAAGCTGCTCCAAGGACTTGGACAGTTTTAACTACCCAACATCAGCGGCTCACTTTAAGCAGGCCAAGGTCCTCCTCGAACATATTGACTCGGTACCGGTACCCCCTGTATATAGCCTCGTTATTGTGTTACTTTTTAATGAATTCTTTTTTATTTGTGTTTATTTGGTAAATATTTTCTTAACTCCTTCTTGAACTGCACTGTTGGTTAAGGGCTTGTAAGTCAGCATTTCACGGTACGGTCTACACGTTGTATTCGGCGCATGTGACAAATAAAGTTTTAGATTTTATTTGAAATTAGAGGGAAATAATTGTGTTTGTCAGGCCTGGTCTGTTTTGCTGCCGCCCTAGGGAAGATCAACATATGCCGCCCCGTGTCATGTATAATATAACCTGCTGCATAAGTTCTCCTAACCTGCAACAAAGTCAAATCTGACATTAATTTAATTTTACAAAAGCTGGATCCCTTCTAGCCATGATCGGCCAGTCCTGGTGTTAGACAGCCTAATTAAAATGTTCATGCCTAGGCTAAATTCCAATTAGAGAGGCCCAGATTGTGTTTGAAAACAGCTGTGTTTTGTTATTTATTAAAATGTTCATACAAATAGCTCTTTAGCAAATTATATTATACAAATATTATATTTTAAAGTTGTGTTTTACGAATAGGCGGCTGTTCTTCTAGGTTAAATGTTTAAAAATATATATTTATAGCTGGGATGACACCGTAAACGGTAATGTTTTGCTTCTCAATAAAACCGGTCACGTTGGTATAAGATCATTCAACTTTATTTTATTACAACTTCACAGGCTAATTTCTATTCTGGTAAAATGCATTACAATAATCTAAAATAGATTTTGAGCACTTTGGGTGGACACCATAATGCATTACGCATCTAATGCATACGGATGTCGGATAAATTTGTCAAATGTCCGGTAAATTAAAATCTTGCCTGCTCACGTTGTCCAGCGCCAAATTTTCTAAGCGGAAAAACACTGGCCCGTGCGTGCATGCATTTGTCCATGTGTAATCATCTCCTGTAGGGAACAATCTGTTGCACTGTTTCATTTTGATCCCGTTAAACGTTAAATCACCTGTTAAAAGCTGCAATCCCTTTCTAGTTTGAGGTTAGTTCTATCAAACCAGAACAACATTGTGTTGTCAACGTAGAGACTTTGTCGCTACATTTTGCACGGTCTCAGACCCCTCCAGCGACTTGTATTGGTAGAAGAGTATAGCAACAAACGTAGCTACTTTTTAAGGCTGCCTCTGCTACTTTTGGTTGATTTAGCAACCTCCCTGTTTGCGTGACCGCTCGGCTGAGCTCAGCTGTTCTGCTCTGCAGTCTGCTCCCTCTCCACGGCTCAGCTTCCGCCGGCTGCTGCCTGTGTGCACCCGTCATTTGCGCCCCTTCCCTGCCTCTCCGCTCCCTCCCCAGCCCCTCTAGGTCCTCTCCCCAATGCTGCAGCGAGTGAAGTTATTACATTGGTTCCTTGTTAAATGACACCAAAGCTCTCCATTAAATAAATAACAATACATAAATAAATAAACATTTTCTAAAACATACGTTTTTTCTATGCTGCTTAATTATTTACTATCGGTTCCTCCTTCAAACATTGTTAAGTTTTGGAGAATTGCTCATTGCATGAGCGTGAGGGACAAGATTAGCATAAAAAAGTATACATTAACGTTATAACTAAATTATTATGTCATGACGTCATCTAGCGACAAACGGAGAAACAAAAAGCTACTTTCCTTGAAAAATATTTTGCAACACTAACATATTGTTAATTATGGGTGTATGACCACACTGTCTGGCCCCAAGTCATGCTGTCGCCATCTCTCCCAGTGCATGGCAATCTTTCGTCTGAACTCACCTTTTTCATCCCTCTCACCCTCTTTGTCTTCTCCCTTTCTTTTCCCCCCCAATGTCTGGGTCTAAAACACACATTATTTCACAAAAACTATTTTCTTCCAAATAACACTACCAATTTCTCACTCATAACAAAAACCCATGGATGTAATGATACAAATAATTATTTGACATACTAATCAAAACCAGGGGTTAGTATCAAAAATGGCAAAAACTAAATGAATGCCACAACAACCCTGTCCTACACGGTGTACTCTGTTGTGCCACTGCCAACATATGACAGGTTTGGGATCATTGTGAGACTTGAACACCAGGTTGAGAGAGAGCTGGCTGTGATTTGTATTGGCCTGACATGGGTTCCGGCAGGGACAGATTGCATTGGGCTATCCCTGCTGTGCTTGACATTCTGCTAGCCTGGCTAGCGGTGAGCACGTCCTTGGCTGCCCTTTCTGGGGACTGGAGATGTAGTGACTGGACGCGGTGACTGGATGTGGAGACGAGGGGGTGGTAGGGTTTAGGGAGTGGGCTAAAAAGCTCTCTAGGGCAGCGGTTCCCAACCTTTTCTGTTCTGGGGACCACCAAAAGCTCAAGGACAGGTTGGAAACCACTGCTCCAGGGGAGATATAGCTGGAGTGGGAGAGGACACTTCAAGCTTAAAGACATTGTTTATGTCAAATTTGGCCCTGTCCGGGGGTTTCTTCGGATGGGGCCACAGTGTCTCCTGACCGCTCCTGTCTCAGCCTCCAGTATTTATGCTGCAGTAGTTTATGTGTCGGGGGGCTAGGGTCAGTTGGTTATACCTGGAATACTTCTCCTGTCTTATCCAGTGTCCTGTGTGAATTTAAGTATGCTCTCTCTAATTCTCTCGTTCTCTCTTTCTCTCTGAGAACCTGAGCCCTAGGACCATACGTCAGGACTACCGGGCATGCTGACACCTTGCTGTCCCCAGTCCGCCCGGCCTTGCTGCTATTCCAGTTTCAACTGTTTCTGCCTGCGGTTACGAAACCCCTACCTGTCCCAGACCTGCTGTTTTCAACTCTTAATGATCGGCTATGAAAAGCCAACTGAGATTTATTCCTGATTATTATTTGACCATGCTTGTCATTTATGAACATTTTGAAAATCTTGGCTCTCTCTAATTTTCTCCTTCTCTCTTTCTTTCTCTCGGAGGACCTGGGCCCTAGGACCATGCGTCGGGACTGCCGCCCGTGGTGACTCCTTGCTGTCCCCAGTCCGCCTGGCCTTGCTGCTATTCCAGTTTCAGCTGTTCTGCCTGCGGTTATGGAACCGCCACCTGTCCCAGACCTGTTGTTTTTCAACTCTTAATGATCAGCTATGAAAAGCCAACTGAAAATTATTCATGATTATTATTTGACCATGCTTGTCACTTATGAACATTTTTGAACATCTTGGCATAGTTCTGTTATAATCTCCACCCGGCACAGCCAGAAGAGGACTGGCCACCCCTCATAGCCTGGTTCCTCTCTAGGTTTCTTCCTAGGTTTTGGCCTTTCTAGGGAGTTTTTCCTAGCCACCGTGCTTCTACACCTGCATTCTAGCTGTTTGGGGTTTTAGGCTGGGTTTCTGTACAGCACTTCGAGATATTATCTGATGTACGAAGGGCTATATAAAATAAAATTGATTGATTGAAAATTGATTGATGTACAATGCCTTCGGAAGGTATTCAGACCCCTGGACTTTTTCCACATTGTTAGGTTACAGACTTTCTAAAATGTATTATTGTTTTTTTACTCAATCCATAATAACAAAGCAGAAACAGGTTTAGAAGTTTGAATACTTATGCAAATGTAATTTTTCTGTTTTTAAATTTGCACAGACTATTTACTCAGTACTTTGTTGAAGCACCTTCGGCAGTGATTATAGCCCCAAGTCTTCTTGGGTATGATGCTACAAAGCTTGGTACACCTGTATTTGGAGAGTTTCTTCCAGTTTTCTCTGCAGATCCTCTCAAGCTCTGTCAGGTTGGATGGGGAGCATTGCTGCACAACTATTTTCAGGTCTCTCCAGAGACGTTCGATCGAGTTCAATTCCGGGATCTGGCTGGGCTACTCAAGGACATTCAGAGACATGTCCCAAAACCACACCTGCGTTGCCTTGGCTGTGTGCTTAGGGTCATTGTCCTGTTGGATGGTTGAACCTTCGGCCCAGTCTGAGGTCTTGAGCGCTCTGGAGTAGGTTTTCATCAAGGATCTCTCTGTTCATCTTCCCCTCGATCCTGACACGTCTCCCAGTCCCTGCCACTGAAAAACATCCCCACAGCATGATGCTGCCACCTCCATGCTTCACCGTAGGGATGGTGCCAGGCTTCCTCCAGACATTCAGGCAAAAGTGTTCAATCTTGGTTTCATCAGACCAGAGAATCTTGTTTCTCATGGTCTGAGAGGCTGTAGGTGCCCTTTGGCAAACTCCAAGTGGGCTGTCATGTGCCTTTTACTGAGGAGTGGCTTCCGTCTGGCCACTCAACCATAAAAGCCTAATTGGTGGAATGCTGCAGAGATGGTTGTCCTTCTGGAAGGTTCTCCCATCTCCACAGAGGAACTTTAGCGCTCTGTCAGAGTGACCATCGGGTTCTTGGTCACCTCCGATTGCTCAGTTTGGTCGGGTGGCCAGCTCTAGGAAGAGTCTTGGTGGTTCCAAACTTCTTCCATTTAAGAATGATGGAGGCCACAATGCTGTAGACATCTTTTGGTACCCTTCCCCAGATCTGTGCCTCAACACAGTCCTGTCTCGGAGCGCTACGGGCAATTCCTTCGACCTCGTGGCTTGGTTTTTGCTCTGACATGCACTGTGAACTGAGGGACCTTATATAGACAGGTGTGCCTTTCCAAATCATGTCCAATCAATTGAATTTACCACAGGTGGACTCCAATACAGTTGTAGAGTCATCAAGGATGATCAATGGAAACAGGACGCACCTGAGCTCAATTAAGAGTCTCATAGCATATTTATGTAAGTAAGGTATGTTTTTTTGTAATAAATCTGCAAAATCTCTAAAAACATTTTTTGCTTTGTCATTAGGGGTATTGTGTTTAGATTGCCGATGATTTTTAAATTAATACATTTTAGAATAAGGCCGTAACGTAACAAAATGTGGAAAAAGTCAAGGGGTCTGAATACTTTCCAAAGTCACTATCTACTGTACATCAGAGCAAATTCCAGTCCAGAAGGCCTTGAGCAGTCTTTTTTGGTTTCTACCTCGTAGTTAATTGCAATAAGGAGTGTTCTGGACTAGAAGTCGACCAATTAGTTGGAATGGCCGATTTCAAGTTTTCATAACAATCAGTAATCGGCATTTTTGGACACCGATTGTGTACGATTACATTGCACTGCATGAGGAGACTGCGTGGCAGGCTGACTACCTGTTATGCGAGTGCAGCAAGGAGCCAAGCTAAGTTGCTAGCTAGCATTAAACCTAACTTAGAAAAAACAATCTTAACATAATCACTAGTTAACTACACATGGTTGATGATATTACTAGTTTATCTAGCTTGTCCTGCGTTGCATATAATTGATGCCTGTTAATTTATCATCGAATCACAGCCTACTTCGAAAAAAACGGGTGATGATTAACAAGCACATTCGCAAAAAAAAAGCACTGTCGTTGCACCAATGTCTACCTAAACATCAATGCCTTTATTAAAATCAATACACAAGTTGATTTTTAAACCTGCATATTTAGTTAATATTGCCTGCTAACATGAATGTCTTTCAACTAGGGAAATTGTCACTTCTCTTACGTTCTGTGCAAGCAGAGTCAGGGTATATGCAGCAGTTTGGGCTGCCTGGCTCGTTGCGAACTGTGTGAAGACTATTTCTTACTAACAGAGAGCGTAATTCATTTGCCATAATTGTACATAATTATGACATAACATTGAAGGTTGTGCAATGTAACAGCAATATTTAGACTTAGGGGTGCCACCATTTCAATAAAATACGGAACGGTTCTGTATTTCACTGAAAGAATAAACGTTTTAGTTTCGAAATTATAGTTTCCGGATTTGACCATATTAATGAACTAAGGATCGTATGTGTGTGTGTTATTATAATTAAGTCTATGATTTGATATTTGATAGAGCAGTCTGACTGAGCGGTGGAAGGCAGCAGCAGGCTCGTAAGCATTCATTCAAACAGCACTTTCCTGCGTTGGCCAGCAGCTCTTCGCTGTGCTTCAAGCATTGCGCTGTTTAGGACTTCAAGCCTATCAACTCCCGAGATTAGGCTGGCAATACTAAAGTGCCTATAAGAACATCCAATAGACAAAGGTATATGAAATACAAATGGTATAGAGAGAAAGTCATATAGTCCTATAATAACTACAACCTAAAACTTCATACTTACTAACTTAAACGTTAGCTTTTTTACATGGCAAATATTGCACTTTTACTTTCTTCTCCAACACTTTGTTTTTGCATTATTTAAACCAAATTGAACATGTTTCATTATTTATTTGAGACTAAATTGATTTTATTGATGTATTATATTAAGTTAAAATAAAAGTGTTCATTCAGTATTGTTGTAATTGTCATTTTTACAAATATATATAAAAATTGGCCAATTAATCGGTATCGGCTTTTTTTGGTCCTCCAATAAATCGGTATCGGCGTTGAAAAATCGTAATCGGTCGACCTCTATTCTGGACACCAAGGACTGGAATTAATTAAACAGCCCTGCTATACAGCCACACATGCTTGCAGGCTATACACACGCACATGCATGTCCTCACCAGAATGGTTGGGCGATGTCTAGATGTTTATACCATTCCTGTACCATACCAGGGTATACGGTATTACCGGCAGTGCATACAAAGAGTCGCTGTTTTTATCCAAATGTATAAAATACTAAAATGACTACTAGGGAATTCCCATAGCGGATCTTAGCTAAATGCTAACAAGCACAAGCGAACAAACCAATTGCAAGGACAGACAACCAGTTCATAAAGTTTTACAAATATCTCAAAAGGGTACTCACAGGATCCAGGAAGCGATGAATTGTCTCTGCCGTAACCAAGAAGCGTTATCTTGCAAGCTAGACACTTAACTAGCATGTTAGCAAACCAAATGCATAGCTGTAGCCCTGAGCTGGAGAGAATTTATTTGGCACAACTTAGACAGTTCTAAGATATTTAGCTGCCAAACATTAGTAGTGAATTTCAAGTGTAACTTGATCACCTCTATTCATTGTTGTGCAGCGCAAGAGTCGTGTCACGAAGCAAAAACATACAATGGTATTTCAAAATACCCCGGTATACAGTACAGCACCCAAGTCTACTCACCAGCACAGCTAATTTACTCAGAGTAGTGTTTCTTTAAAGCCAGTGATATCCAAGGTCAAACATTATTAGGAGAGCGCACACCCCGTGTAGAGATGTAGGGCATCAGATGGGGAAATCATTTCCATCTCTACCTTCCATCCACTCTCTCCCTCTCGGTCTCCCCTCTTCTTACTCTTGATAGTGTCCTTTCATCCCCCTCTCTATTTTCCTTCTTCCCCCGATGCCCCCTCTCTCTCTCTCCAAGGTCAAATACAGGCTCCGTGTGATGCGTTAGCCTGACAACTCACATTCAATTCTTCCGCTGCTCTGTCGCTACATACTTTAGTCAGACTGACATCATTTAAGTAATTTGTGGTGACGAGGGGCACAAAGGTGGTGGTATTTTCAAACCGCCACTTTACCCAAATGTGTTTAGGCCCAACCCATCGGCTTCTGGTCCAATCAGACAGTGCCGAGTGGGTACGAATTCGGTGAAGGGTCATTACGGATAAGATCCAGACTCATTGCGGATTTGAAACTAACGTTCATGACCGGGGCGGTTGGCTGGAGCAAGGAGTCTGGGTAGCCAGACAAGTGATGTGTGTCGTTTCTGCCGTAGGACAGGACACACTCCAGACTTCTAGTCTCTCACACCGGAGGGCCTCAGACATAGAAAAACACACTGAGCTTTAAAGGCCTACGAGTCACACTCAGGTGCATATCCACACATGTGAGCGTAAACACACACAGATAAGAACACACACACACACACATATATACGAAAAGGGAGAGTAACCCAAGAATGGCATGTTATCATTACACGATCTGTTCTGGTACACACAGGGCGAGAGGTAGCTCGATTGCACTTGACGCAATGGAGCAATTGAGTGCATGTCACAAACGCCGAGAGCCAGGGATGTACCAAACACACACCACCGTGGTCAGCCATGATCGATCGAGTAAGGGTGTGATGGTGCATCGGCAGTGGAAACTATCACAGGGCACAGTGGGGAAAACATGTCCCAGTCACAAACCCCTAAGGAAATTTAGGAGGGGGGGGACAGAGGCTGTTTTGCAAAGTTGTTACTAGTTCTGTCCCAATAAACAGCAGGCACAACATGACATCCAAAGCACTTAACATTATCTGGGCGCTGTGATAGGAATACAAAAGTCTGTCTGTTTTGCAAAAGAGACATTATCTCGATGACACCACACTCTGTAAATAAAGGAGAAAGGGGAGATAAAGATACGGGGAGATAAAGGGGAGATAACGATACTCTGCAGGTAGTAGGCAAGCCAACTCTTAAGCAGAGTGGGGTAAACACTGCCTACCCTAATCAGTGGTAGGAGAAAATTATTAAAAAGTGGACCTACCGTTCGAAAGGGGTGAGAGCTGGAAGCTACTTCTCTGTAGTTCACTCTGCTTTTACTGAGAGAAAGAGAGCGAGAGAGGGGAGGAGAGAGTGAGAGGGGAAACAGTGCCAGTTAGGATGAGCAAGCCTTGTATAACACCATTGTACATTCAGTGCATACATAACACTGCCTCATTGGAAAACACAGAAGCCTGTATTCCAACAGACCATGATGGTGTTATTTTAACAGCTCCAAATTCAACGAATGTGCCGTTAAGACCGCATATTAAACTTTAAAATGAGAGACTGTTCCGAGTGATTTTTTTTTTTTTTTCACCTATATTTAACGAGGTAGGCCAGTTGAGAACAAGTTTATGTACAACTGTGACCTGGCCAAGATAAAGCAAAGCAGTGCAGCAAAAACAACAGAGTTACACATTGGATAAACAAACGTAAGGTCAATAAAACGATACAAAAATCTATGTCAGTGTGTGCAAATGTAGTAAGATTAGGGAGGTAAGGCAATAAATAGGCCATAGAGGTGAAATAATTACAATTTAGCAATTAAACCCTGGAGTGATAGATGTGCAGAAGATGATATGCAAGTAGAGACACTGGGGTGCAAAAGAGCAAAAATAAATAAATACCAATATGGGGATGAAGTAGTTGGGTGTGCTATTTACAGATGGCTAAATGTTGGCTAAATTATAAATGGGCTATGTACAGGTACAGTAATCTGTGAGCTGCTCTGAAAGCTGGTGCTTAAAGCTAGTGAGGGAGATAAGTGTTTCCAGTTTCAGAGATTTTTGTAGTTCGTTCCAGTCGTTGGCAGCAGAGAACTGGACGGAGAGGCGGCCAAAGGAAGAATTGGTTTTGGGGGTGACCAGAGAGATATACCTGCTGGAGCGCGTGCTACAGGTGGGATACAAGGGATCTTGAAGGAGGAAGGCTAGAACTCCATTTTGCAACGCCCTGCCTTACCCTGTGGACGACGCTTAATTGGAGCCAATTTCCTCCTATAAGGACATTTATAAGTGACCCCAAACTTTTGAACGGTAGTGTGTGTGTGTGTGTATATATATATATATATATATAACACACACACTACACTTACACTCTCAAACAAAACCCACATTCACTGCATACACCGACCCAACACACACTTATTCTGCTGCTGCTGCTACCAATGTTCTTTATTTTATCTATCCTGATGCCTAGTCATTTTACCCTGCCTTCGTGTACATATCTACCACAAATACCTCATCCACCTGCACATAGATCTGGTGCTAGTAATCCCTGTATATAGCTAAATGGTGTATTTTATATTTGTGTTTTACTATTTTGCTTTTTACTATTATGTTTCAATTCTGCATCGTTGGGAAGGGCTCGTAATTAAGCATTTCACAGTTAAGCTTACACTCGTTACATTCTGCCCATTTATCGTTTAATTTCCATTTTTGCATGCAGCACTAATGGAATGATGAGTTGTGTCACAACCAAGGAGATTTCTACACCACTGGTGGTGAATGGTGAATGTGTGAACACCCAAACGGTTTTCACTGCACGCACACACACACAGTACACTCCCAACATTCACATGCACACATCTCCACAAGCATACACTAGGCTTGGGCGGTATACCAGGGTATTTGGAAAAAGCCACTGGATGGTTTTCACAATACCGTCAACTATTTCGTTTAAGTTTTTTTTAATACATTTGAATATTTGTAGTTATTTTAAGTAAATACCTGCAGTCAACATGTGCAATACGTTAGGTGAAATGCAGAACACAATATTTATCTCCTGTCACAATTTTTCATTATGAAGCTTATCGGTAGTCCCAAGTCATGTGGTGTTTGTTTAGAAGCACACAAAGACGAGACCGGAAACTTGTGTGACACTATTGTGCAGCATGCGCCAGGTGTTCTAATTACAGTATGGAATTAACAACTTAAATGTTTGTCGGCTAGATACAATACATTACCTAAAGTACGTGGACACCTGCTCGGAGAACATCTCATTCCAAAATCATGGGCATTAATATGGAGTTGGTCCCCCCCCTTTGCTGCTATAACAGCCTCCACTAGATGTTGGAACATTGCTGCGTGGACTTGCTTCCATTCAGCCACAAGAGAATTAGTGAGGTTGGACACTGATGTTGGGCGATTAGGCCTGGCTCGCAGTCTGCGTTCCAATTCATCCCAAATGTGTTCGATTGGGTTGAGATCAAGGCTCTGTTGCAGGCCAGTCGAGTTCTTTCACACCGATCTTGACAAACCATTTCTGTATGGTCCTTGCTTTGTGCATGAGGTATTGTCATGCTGAAACAGGAAAGGGCCTTCCCCCCAACTGTTGCCACTAAGATGGAAACACAGAATCTAGCATACAATGTCATTGTATGCTGTAACGTTAAAATTACCCTTCAGTGGAACTATGCAGCCTAGCTCAAACCATGAAAAACAGCCCCAGACCATTATTCCTTCTCCACCGAACTTTACAGCTGGCCCTATGCATTTGGGCAGGTAGTGTTCTCCTGGCATCCGCCAAACCCAGATTTGTTAAGCGTGATTCATCACTCCAGAGAACACGTTTCCACTGCTCCAGAGACCAATGGCGGCGAGCTTTACACCACGCAATATTACACTGCAGAGGAGCAAACACACACACACACCTGCTCTTATACATATATAGGCATACTCTCACAACACACTCGTCCAGTCGCTCCTTCTCTCGCCGTATCCCATCCTAAGTATAGCTTGCCCATTAATCAGCTAAAGCTGAAATTATACCACCTCCAACATGTAATCTGATTGTGAAGAATGATAAAATCACACCGCATTCCTCTGGTTCAGGAGAGGAGGGGTGTTGGGTGTAAAACAAATTGGTATGCATTCTCTATGGAGCACATTCCGATTAGACACAAGCAAACAAATAGTGCTGCGATCGGATTGATTAAGCACGGCACCGGCGCCGGGGGAAGGTAAGTGCGCGCGCTTTAGGGCAGTTATGGATGAAGACCGTGAAAATAAGTCACTTTTTATTTGGTCATAACTTTTTTTTATTTCGAGAACGAACCGCTGACTGAAAATGGGACGGCCGGGAATTCATGCTGTTGAGTCTGTTTCTGCGGTAACTTGGACTCTTACTGTGATATAACTTTGTTGCTCCTTTGTGAAACAAGCAAGGTGTAGTAACAAACAGGCATAAGCTTCTTGCCCGGGGCAGCCAAGGGGCACATGACCAAACAATGTGTGTTTTTTGGAACACAGTCAGGGTGTCAACTTAAGCCACAGTACTATAAAGAGTAGGAACAGTAGAATACACCAGGTGCAATTTTGAAATCGGTTTGTGCATCACATGTTTTTCTCTCGCAATGTCAGTCACTGACATTCACTCAGTTAGCCATGTCAGCTAACATTTTTTTGATTGGTAGTTAGCTGGATAGACTATCGAAACTTGCAGTAATCATGCCGAATACCGACCGGGCACACACCTTGACCTCCAGGGGCCTCATTCTCACTCAGCTATCATATTAACATGGCATAAGTCATCGCACCATCTCAAGCTGCAGTCAATTTTATGCAGTTCCAGGCACAGACTCTTAAGGATGTCTTGGCTACACCTAACCCCATTTTTCCCCCCAACAGTCAACTACGGAGTACACAATTATATTCAAAACCATATTAGTGATTGCTGTTGGGTTTAATAAAGGGAGGCCTGCAAGAATCTGGGTCAATATGTTGGAAGCAAAACCTAAAAAACGGTGTTTGGAAGGTAACTAGGAATCAAAGAAACGTTGTGTGTTCATTATCTGTTAAAATGTGATTTTTTTCTATTTTATAATTGTTGCAATGAGACGTAAGACAAGGAGCCGCTATGTTAGGTATAAAACACAAACGGAGATGATAGTTGTAACCATTAAGGCAGAAGCATGGGTCTGAAGGTCATCTCCTACAATGTGAAAGACATCCATGGGCCAATTAAAAAGTTGAAATATGAAATAAAAAGCTATTGCACAAGAGACGCACCTGCCAGATAGTGGGCACCTCAAGCTCAATAAAACCTGGGCTAAATCAGGTGTTTTTCCTCATCACATAATTCTGGGAGGAGAAGGGGAGCATCTATTCTAACACACAGACCTACCAAATTTGTTTAACATGGAGTAAAAGATCAGGGAGATCAATATTATTGAACGGTTCCATTGCAGGAGTGAAAGTCTCAATGATCAATGCTCTTAATGAAGATCAACTCGGGTTCATGAAAACTATTCTTGATTTGATTTCTGATAATGTAAAAGGGGTTGTTTTTGATAGGAGAGTATAACTACATTTTATCCGGTACTGATAAGGCTCACACCTCTAGAGCACCCATATCCAGATTGTCCCGTGCTTTAAGAAATGGCTTCATGGAACTGGGTCTAGTAGAGTGTGTGGAGACATTTGAACCCTAAAAAGAAGAGATTTTGCATTTTACTCCCACCTCCATAAATGTTATTCTTGTATTGGCCACTTCTTCATGCCAAAAACAGACACATATAGAAATGTAGAATGCAGGATCTTGAACATTACTCTCTGATCATGGGCCAGTGTCAGCTGTATGGGACCTGGAGAGAAATCCACACCCCACATTGTGGAGGATGAACACCTCACAACTTGATGAAGCTGAATTTAGGCAGTTTATTCATACAGAATTTGATCAGTGCTTAGAGTTGAACCAAATACCTGATGTTTGACCTGCCGTTCTATGGGAAGGCGATAGTGAGAGGGTGTACTATTTCCTATGCATCAGCGAGGGGAAAAAGTGAAATTACGCAGGAAATGTGACGATGACGTCGAGAGATTGGAAACCATGCATAAACAACAATCCTCATACGATTAAAAGGAGGCCCGTAATGTCCTTTCTGAGATTTCAAAAGCAACCCCATTATAAGAACGGGAGCAGAGCAAGTCGTTGACTTTCTTTCTGGTTAAGGAAACCACAGGCACCTACTATCATTCAAAATGTTCAATCAAATGATGTCAATACACCCTTTGTTACAAGACCCCAGGATTCATCAGCAACCGTTGCAGAGTTTTATGAGAATTTATATTCAGACTTCGAAAAATACCCTGAGCCTGATAAACTACAAGGTTTCCTCCGAGGCATTGAACTCCCTCATTTGACGAGCTCAGCAGTGACAGAACGAGATAGACCTATACCAGAAGTAGATATCAGAATGGCTATGAAATAAATGTACTCAAAAATAATAAAATATTCCGGTTCTGGTGGTACACTGATGGTAAATTAATGAATTATATAAAACCTTCCCGGAACACGTTACTCCAATATTAGTGGAAGTGTTTTCAAATGTATTAGGAACCAGAGAGCTTCCTTACACTTGGAGATAATATCTGATTAGTGTTAAAACATAAACAATGGAAAAATGCTACTGACTAATTCATATAGACCTATCGCTTTGCCCCAAAATTATTACTAACTGCTTATATCCATTTTGGCAAAGCGACTAGGAAGAGCTAACACAGATATTAAACACCGTGATCAAACGGGGTTCATTGCTGGTCGTCAACTGTCGGAAAATATAAGAAGATGCCTAAATGTTATATCATGCCAGGGTGAGGAAAATATGGCACTGGCCTTGGATGCACAGAAGGCTTTTGATCAGGTATCATGGTCTTATCCGTTTCAAGCGCGACATGAATTTGGATTTGGCCCCAAGTTCATTAGACGGGTCAAAAGTCCAAGTCAATGACCATTAATCTGCACCTTTTATTATTAAAAAGAGGGGTCCAGCAAGGTCGCCCACTAAGCACACTCCTTTTTCCCATTAGTATTGAACATCTAGCCCAGATGATAAGATCCAGCCTGAATATCAAATGCATAGAAATTGGCGAGGAAGAGCACGTATGCTGCTGATATATTGCTGTTTGTCTAATGTATGCAATTATGTGCCATGCTTGATTAATGTAAAATAACATATGGGATTTACTCAGGATATAAACTGAATGTACAGTGGGGCAAAAAAAGTATTTAGTCAGCCACCAATTGTGCAAGTTCTCCCACTTAAAAAGATGAGAGGCCTGTAATTTTCATCATAGGTACACTTCAACTATGACAGACAAAATGAGGGGGGGGGGGGGGTGGAATCCAGAAAATCACATTGTAGGATTTTTAATGAATTTATTTGCAAATTATGGTGGAAAATAAGTATTTGGTCACCTACAAACAAGCAAGATTTCTGGCTCTCACAGACCTGTAACTTCTTCTTTAAGAGGCTCCTCTGTCCTCCACTCGTTACCTGTATTAATGGCACCTGTTTGAACTTGTTATCAGTATAAAAGACACCTGTCCACAACCTAAACAGTCAAACTCCAAACTCCACTATGACCAAGACCAAAGAGCTGTCAAAGGACACCAGAAACAAAATTGTAGACCTGCACCAGGCTGGGAAGACTGAATCTGCAATAGGTAAGCAGCTTGGTTTGAAGAAATCAACTGTGGGAGCAATTATTAGGAAATGGAAGACATACAAGACCACTGATAATCTCCCTCGATCTGGGGCTCCATGCAAGATCTCACCCCGTGGGGTCAAAATGATCACAAGAACGGTGAGCAAAAATCCCAGAACCACACGGGGGGGCCTAGTCAGAGAGCTGGGACCAAAGTAACAAAGCCTACCATCAGAATGAATGGGGCCATGTATCGTGAGATTTTGAGTGAAAACCTCCTTCCATCAGCAAGGGCATTGAAGATGAAACGTGGCTGGGTCTTTCAGCATGACAATGATCCCAAACACACCGCCGGGGCAACGAAGGAGTGGCTTCGTAAGAAGCATTTCAAGGTCCTGGAGTGGCCTAGCCAGTCTCCAGATCTCAACCCCATAGAAAATCTTTGGAGGGAGTTGAAAGTCCGTGTTGCCCAGCAACAGCCCCAAAACATCTCTGCTCTAGAGGAGATCTGCATGGAGGAATGGGCCAAAATACCAGCAACAGCGTGTGAAAACCTTGTGACGACTTACAGAAAACGTTGGACCTCTGTCATTGCCAACAAAGGGTATATAACAAAGTATTGAGATAAATAAGTATTCGGTCAATAACAAACGTTTTCCACCATCATTTGCAAATAAATTCATAAAAAATCCTACAATGTGATTTTCTGGATTTTTTTCTCTCATTTTGTCTGTCATAGTTGAAGTGTACCTATGATGGAAATTACAGGCCTCTCTCATCTTTTTAAGTGGGAAAACTTGCACAATTGGTGGCTGACTAAATACTTTTTTGCCCCACTGTAAGTAAGACTGAAGCCTACGCTACCCCATATCAGGTACAGTGTCAATTTTCAGGTGGCCTGACAAGGGAATAAAATATCTAAGCATTACTATTCCTACCGCTCTTGAACTATATCAAATTCATTGACGTGATAACCACAGATTTTAGACGATGGACGATTCTACCTCTCACTTTATCGGGAAAGGTAGAAACAATTAAGATGACTATTCTTCCCAGACTGTTATTCCCATTTCAGACACTACCGGTTCTGGTTCCAGACTCCATATTTCAAAACACTCCATCTGCCAATAGAATCAGACGGTCTAGGGTTACAAAACTTTAGGTGGTACTACTGGGCCACCCAACTACCACCAATGATTCCTTGGATAAAAGGTTCATCTCAAAAGTAAGACTTTCCCTGGGACAGATGCCAAACGGTGACCGTAAAAACTCGTGGTCCAATCATACGCTCCAGATTTCGACGAGAGTAAAACAGTCTCCAGCTGTCTATGTGCATATCATCCCTAACGGGTATTGCGTATCTCACAGATTTCTTCCCATTGTCACTAAATTCAGGTTTCCACAGGTGGTTATTACCTATTTTGCAATATGTACACCAAGTAAAAAAAGAAATCAGTCAGTTAACTAAGTTCAGACTTTCATTTGCCAAAGTCAGATGTCTTTACAACTAAGAAACTATTTACTGAAACACCAACTGGGTAAAAATGAAAGGTGAGCCCTCTCCCATAGAGAAATCTTGAATTAATACACATAAAATGACAACTAGTAGTACGCAAATAACACAACTATACCAATCTATTTCTATCATGACACAGAGCAATACTCTGCAAACTAAGTGCAGGTGGGAATCTGAATTTGGGGAGAATATTGCAAATTAAACTTGAGAGGCAATCTGTAGAAACGCTCATTCCATTACACACAAATATATGGGAAGAACATCAATGGAAAATCATCAGTAGGTCATTTCTAACTCCAAAATGGTGAAGACCAGAAACAACTAGTTAATGCTGGAGAAAACGTAGGGAACTATTCGCAAATGACCTACATATTTTCTGGTTTTGTCTAGAATAATGAAATTCTGGAATGATGTTTATGACTTTTTAAACAATATAATTAAATGCTCCCTAGCAAAGAACCCAAAGAGTGCTGTATTCTGAGTAATCCCTGAGCAGTTTTAAAATGCCTATTTATTAAAGAAATGTATGACAGCGTACTGGCTAAATAAGAACATTCCTACCATAGAAGAGTGGACTTCTAGAATGAAATAAAATGTATTTAATGGAAAAGATGACCTATAAAAATGAAACTGCAAACAGATGGGGGGGGGGGGGGTGGGAAACACTACTTGTAAACAATATTGTGTACATTACTCATTAGTCTCGAAGCAACCAAACATACTGTATGACAAATGCGATGACTTCTTTTTTGTATTATTCACTTTCATTTGATTGAAAATAAATTGTGCTTAATTGTACAGTTATTTGTTATATAACCGTTTATCTCAGAAGACCGGAACCTTAATAATATCTATCATACTTCAAACACTAATTATACTAGTTGACTACACATTGCACAGACGCATAGTACGGACACTCACTACGCAGTGGTTGGGAAAGGGTATGGGTGCTGGACATACGACTCATACCACACTGCTGTCAGAGATCACACATACTGACTCAAGGTACTGTAGTTTAGGGAATGGGTAAGGGACGCGGACCATAATAAATAACAAAGCAGCCACTGCTGTCGGATGTCTTCATTCTTCGGGAAATAGTGTAGAGGTTAATCTTACACTATGGCATCCAGTCACAACACAGTGCTCTTTTTCCAGCATGCTGGTAAGTAGCTTGCCAACGAACATTCACACCACAGACGAAAGGACACCAGTATCTACTAGTAGCTGGCTTACGGTTTGTAAACAAAGCCAAAGCAAGGAGTAGGCGCACATGTGATGCCGGTTTGAAAGGTGGTACATATTTAAATTAGCTTTCGTTAGAAGCAACCATTGGTGCATAAAAAGTCCTACTTCAAGTGATGTTGCATAAAGCCAGAGGTAAATCCTTGGTAATGCCTGCCTCCTGAATTCATGTGTCTGACACAGGGGGAGGAGACCAGTAACTTTATGAGCAAACTTATCAATGTACCAGCTTGTCATTTTTCATACTTGGGTCACCCGACTTTGAACTGGTTCCATCCAAATTGATGCTTCGTAAACTAACAGTGAAATGTTTACAACAATGGAAAAATAAAAGACTGACAAATAATAACTAGGAATAAATACAGGATAACTTGGACACACACACACACACACACACACACACACACACACACGAGGTACCAGTGCCGAGTCGATATGCAGGGGTACGAGGTAATTGATGTAGATACACTATATGACCAAAGGTATGTGGACACGTGTTCGAGGAACATCTCATTCCAAAATTGTTGGTCCTCGCTTTGCTGCTATAACAGCCTCCACTCTCCTGGGAAGCCTTTCCACTAGATGTTGGAACATTGCTGCGGCGACTTTCTTCCATTCAGCCACAAGAACATTAGTGAGGTCAGGCACGGATGTTGGGTGATTAGGCCTGGCTTGCAGTCGCCGTTCCAATTCATCCCAAAGGTGTTCGATGGTGTTGAGGTCAGGACTCCGTGTAGGCCAGTCAAGTTCTTCCACACCGATCTCAACAAGCCATTTCTGTATGGACGGGGGCATTGTCATAATGAAACAGGAAAGGGCCTTCCCCAAACTTCTGCCACAGTTGGAAGCACAGAATGTCTTTGTAAGCTGTAGCATTTAGATTACCATTCACTGGAACTAAGGCGCCTAGTCAGTACCATGAAAAACAGCCCCAGACCATTATTCCCCATCCACCAAAATTTACAGTTGGCACTATGCATTCGGGCAGGTAGTTTTCTCCTGGCATCAGCCAAACCCAGATTGGTCCGTCGACTGCCAGATGGTGAAGCGTGATTCATCCCTCCAGAGAATGCATTTCCACTGCTCCAGAGTCCAATGACAGCCAGCTTTACACCACTCCAGCCGACGCTTGGCATTGCACATGATCTTAGGCTTTTGTGCGGCTGCTCGGCCATGTTAACACATTTCATTTAGCTCCCGACGAACAATTATTGTGCTGACGTTGCACCAGAGGCACTTCAGCACTCGGCGGTCCCGTTCTGTGAGCTTGTGTGGCCTACCACTTTGCAGCTGAGCCATTGTTGCTCCTAGATGTTTCCACTTTAGAGTAACAGCACTTACAGTGGACCAGGGCAGTTTCAGTAGGGCAGAAATTTGACAAACTGACATGTTGGAAAGGTGCCATCCTATGAAGTTGCCGCATTGAAAGTCACTGCGCTATTCAGTAAGGCCATTCTACTGTGGAAATTGCATGGGTATGTGCTCCATTTTATACGTCTGTCAGCAACAGGTGTGGCTGAAATACACAAATCTACTAATTTGAAGGGGTGTCCACACACTTACGCATATATAGTGTATCTACATATAGGAAACAGGATAGATAATAAACAGTAACACAGCGTATGTGATGAGTCAAAAGAGTTAGAGAAAAAAGGGTAAAAGCAGATAGTTAACCAATAGTTACCCAGACTAAGTATTTAGCAGTCTTATGGCTTGGAGGTAGAAGCTGTTCAGGGTCCTGTCGGTTCCAGACTTAGTGCATCGGTACCACTTGCCATGCATTAGCAGAGAGAACAGTCCATGACTTGGGTGGCTGGATTCGGACAATATTTAGGGCCTTTTTCTGACACGCCAGGTATATAGGTCCTTTTAAATAACCATATCTTAAATTGCTAAATAATATATTTTTTAAATTACAGTTTTTTTCTATATACACACACACACCATAACAAAATGTGGCATATTACTTGCTAAATTTCCAGTGCCTTGACCTTTTCCACATTTTGTTATGTTACAGCCTTATTCTAAAATGGGTAAAAAATAAATACCCCTTAATTACAAAGTGAAAACTGGTTAAGAAATGTTCGCAAATGTATTAAAAACAAAAAAACAGCCAGTTTTAATTTGAAAGACATTTACAATAGGGGAAAAACAACCTTATGTACCAAAGTATAGCTATGAGACTAGAAATTGAGTTCAGGCGCATCTTGTTTCAATTGGTCATCCTTGAAATGTTTCTACAACTTCATTGAAGTTCATCTGTGATAAATTCAATTGATTGGAAATATGGAAAGGGACACACCTGTCTATATAAGGTCCCACAGTTGACAGTGCATGTCAGAGCAAAAACCAAGCCATGAGGCCGAAGGAATTGTCCCTAGCGCTCCAAGACTGGATTCTGTCGAGGCACAGATCTGGGGAAGGGTACAAAAACATTTCTGTAGCATTGAGGTCCCCAAGAACAAAGTGGCTTCCATCAATCTTAAATGGAAGAAGTTTGGAACCACCAAGACTCTTCCTAGAACTGACAGCCTGGCCAAACTGAGCAATCGGGGGAGAAGGGTCTTGGTCAGGGAGGTGACCAAGAACCCAATGGTCACTGACAGAGCTCAAGAGTTCCTCTGTGGAGATGGGAGAACCTTCCAGAAGGACAACCATCTCTGCAGCACCACCAATTAGGCCTTTATGAGTGCCCAGACGGAAGCCACTCCTCAGTAAAAAGGCACATGACAGCCCGCTTGGAGTTTGCCAAAAGGCACCTACAGCCTCTGACCATGAGAAACAAGATTATCTGGTCTGATGAAACCAAGATTAAACTCTTTGGCCGGAATGCCAAGCATCACGTTTGGAGAAAACCTTGCACCATCCTTACGGTGAAGCATGGGTGGCAGCATCATGCTGTGGGAATGTTTTTCAGCGGCAGGGACTGGGAGACTAGTCAGGATCGAGGCAAAGATGACCAGAGAAAAGTACAGAGAAAACCTGCTCCAGAGCTCTCAGGACCTCAGACCAGGACAATGACCATAAGCACACAGCCAAGACAACGCAGGAGTGGGTTTGGGACAAGTCTCAATGTCCTTGAGTGCCCCAGCCAGAACCCGATCGAATATCACTGGAGAGACCTGAAAATAGTTGTGCAGCAACGCTCCCCATCCAACCTGACAGAGCTCAAGAGGATCTGCAGAGAAGACTGGGAGAAACTCCCCAAACACGGGTGTGCCAAACTTGTAGCGTCATACCCGAGAAGACTCAACGCTGTAATCGCTGCCAAAAGGTGCTTCAACAAAGTACTGAGTAAATGGTTTTATTTTTTATAAAATTAGTAAAAATGTCAAAAAATTATTACGGGGTACCTGTAAATTCAAATTTAGAATAAGGCTGTAACATAAAATGTGGATAAAGTCAAGGGGTCTGAATACTTTCCGAAGGCACTGTATATAGAGAAAGCATGTCAAGCTAGGCCTTGCTTTACCCTAATGCATTTTAAACTACCTGATGTCCAGGGCAGTAAAAATTATGTTCGGGCCAGTGAGAAAATAAAAATAAAAAGTTAAATGTACCGTGTCAGGTGAAACGAGGCCTACATATGCTGAATCACAATGTCCCCCCCCCCCCCCCACATCTGTGTGCATGTTAAACAGCCTGTCCTGTGCGTGTGTCAGGGAGATAGACCGTGATTGATAAACAGATCTAGCAAAAACACTCAAATCTATTCTGAGCTAAATAAAAACCTAAATCGCAATCACTACTTATGAAAAGGGCTTTGTGGAGATTTCATGAACAAAACATCACAGAAATCTCCCATTCGATTTGCTGGAGCCTCCATGGAAAACCGGTGGAATGAGTAAACGAGTTAAGTGGATTTGACGAGCAAAGGGAAAAAACAAACAGTCCTCTAGGGCTTAACACAAAGAGCTAAATTATTTTGCTGTGCCTATTGATATTCGCATCAGCTCTCCGATAATATACTTCAGCCCCAACGTTATTGACGCCTGGTTTCACAGCAATAAACAGAGAGCATAAAGACAGAGGGGGGGAGGAGAGAAAGTGTGAGGAAAAGAAAGCTGGGGTTGAAAAGTCAGCAATTGTCATACCATATCTTTTGATGACCTTGGTATCTATCTACTCTTCTAAACATACGGGCTATGATCAAATCATTATGAACAACTGCAGGCTATAGAGGAAGAAGAAGAAGAAGTGGCAAATCATAAGCATTTCTATGCTAAACTATAGGACTGTTTTGCTATCACAGTCTGGAACATGTTCCGGGATTCTTCCGATGGCATTGAGGAGTACACCACATCAGTCACTGTCTTTATCAATAAGTGCGTCGAGGACGTCAACCCCACAGTGACTGTACGTACATACCCCAACCAGAAGCCATGGATTACAGGCAACATTCGCACTGAGCTAAAGAGTAGAGCTGCCGTTTTCAAGGTGCGGGACTCCAACCCGGAAGCTTATAAGAAATCCTGCTATGCCCTCCGACGAACCATCACAGGCAAAGCGTCAATACGGGGCTAAGATTGAATTGTACTACACCGGCTCCAACACTGTTATGTGGCAGGGCTTGAAAACTATTACAGACTACAAAAGGGAAGTACAGCCGCGAGCTGCCCAGTGACACGAGCCTACCAGACGAGCTAAAATCACTTCTATGCTCGCATCGAGGCGAGCAACACTGAGGCATGCATGAAAGCATCAGTTGTTTCGGACGACTGTGATCATGGACTCCGTAGCCGACGTGAGTAAGACCTTTAAACAGGTCAACATTAACAAGGCTGCGGGGCCAGACAGATTACCAAGACATGTGCGCCGGGCATGTGCTGACCAACTGGCAGGTGTTTTCACTGACATTTTTAACATGTCCCTGATTGAGTCTGTAATACCAACATGTTGGACTTTTTTTTTTTTTTTTTTTTTTTTTTTACACCGTTATTTTACCAGGTAAGTTGACTGAGAACACGTTCTCATTTGCAGCAACGACCTGGGGAATAGTTACAGGGGAGAGGAGGGGGATGAATGAGCCAATTGTAAACTGGGGATTATTAGGTGACCATGATGGTTTGAGGGCCAGATTGGGAATTTAGCCAGGACACCGGGGTTAACACCCCTACTCTTACGATAAGTGCCATGGGATCTTTAATGACCTCAGAGAGTCAGGACACCCGTTTAACGTCCCATCCGAAAGACGGCACCCTACACAGGGCAGTGTCCCCAATCACTGCCCTGGGGCATTGGGATATTTTTTAGACCAGAGGAAAGAGTGCCTCCTACTGGCCCTCCAACACCACTTCCAGCAGCATCTGGTCTCCCATCCAGGGACTGACCAGGACCAACCCTGCTTAGCTTCAGAAGCAAGCCAGTAGTGGTATGCAGGGTGGTATGCTGCTGACTAAACACCCTCCTCTTCAACTGGATCCTGGACTTCCTGACAGGCCACCCCCAGGTGGTGAGGGTATGTAGCAACACATCAGCCACGCTGATCCTCAACACTGGAGCCCCTCAGGGGTGCGTGCTCAGTCCCCTTCTGTACTCCCTGTTCACCCACGGCTGCATGGCCAGGCACGACTCCAACACCATCATTAAGTTTGCAGACGACACAACAGTGGTAGCCCTCATCACCGACAACGATGAGACAGCTTATAGGGAGGAGGTCAGAGACCTGGCCGGGTGGTGCCAGAATAATAACCTATCCCTCAACGTAACCAAGACTAAAGGAGATGATTGTGGACTACAGGAAGAGGAGGACTGAGCACGCCCCCATTCTCATCAACGGGGCTGTAGTGGAGCAGGTTGAGAGCTTCAAGTTCCTTGGTGTCCACATATCCCACAACCTAGAATGGTCCAAACACACCAAGACAGTCATGAAGAGGGCACGACAAAGCCTATTACCCCTCAGGAAACTAAAAAGATTTGGCATGGGTCCACAGATCCTCAAAGGGTTCTACAGCTGGAACATCGAGAGGATCCTGACTGGTTGCATCACTGCCTCGTACAGCAATTGCTCGGCCTCCGACCGCAAGGCACTACAGAGGGTAGTGCATACGGCCCAGTGCATCACTGGGGCTAAGCTGTCTGCCATCCAGGACCTCTACACCAGGCAGTGTCAGAGGAAGGCCCTAAAAATTGTCAAAGACCCCAGCCATCCCAGTCATAGACTGTTCTCAGTACTACCGCATGGCAAGCGGTACCGGAGTGCCAAGTCTAGGACAAAAAGGCTTCTCAACAGTTTTTACCACCAAGCCATAAGACTCCTGAACACCTAATCAAATGTCTACCCGGATTATTTGCATTGTACCCCCCCCCACCCCCTCTTTTACACTGCTGCTACTCTGTTCATTATATATGCAGTCACTTTAACTATACGTTCATGTACATACTACGTCAATTAGCCCGACCAACCAGTGCCCCCGCACATTGGCTAACCGGGCTAACTGCATTGTGTCCCGCCACCCACCACCCCCTCTTTTATGCTACTGCTACTCTGTTTATCATATATGCATAGTCACTTTAACCATATCTACATGTACATACTACCTCAATCAGCCCGACTAACCGGCTACTGTATATAGCCTCGCTACTGTTATTTTTCACTGTAGTTTTTATTTCTTTACTTACCTATTGTTCACAGAATACCTTTATTTTTCTTTGAAATTTGTCGGTTAGTAAGCATTTCATTGTAAGGTTGTTGTATTCAGCGCATGTGACAAATAAACTTTGATTTGATGTGCTTTGCCGGTACTGAGGTGACTCGGCCACAGGCCCGTTTCAGTCTGTGTGCGCGCGTGTGAAGGGCATCCACATGCTTCCCAACCGAAACAGTTCGGAAGAGTTTGTGCATATATTGTAGTATGGTGACATTGTGATATTTTTGTTGGTTTTGGAGTTAGGTGAGGGTTTTTTCGGCTGTTCGGGCAGACATTTGTTTCTAAAGGCAAGCTGAAGTTTGGAGCCAAAGTCAAAACCCTTTTGTCGGTGTTGGATTCCTCAATAAAGTATTTGTCGTCATTCAACGAGACATGACTTGTTTTCATGCCCATTTTGTAATTGAGAAATATTGCACCAAACATCCTAGTTAGAATAACAATTGTGCGACTAAGATGTCCTCTGCAAAAACGTCAACGTTAATGACAGATTTCTCGAGTTACCTTACATTAAGTCTGACTATTTTGAGGAAGTGTTTACTGGCTAAGGTGTCTCAAATTGGACAAACAGTGCGATTGCCGCTTTTTATTGTTTTTCAAGTATGCAAGCACACTTGTTCGGTTCGCCTAGCCGCCAGCCGAACTGAAGCATGCTGCTGCCTTTAGATTAGTCACAACCAGGGTGGGGAAAGAAGAGTGAGGAGGTGCAGCAGAAGAGAATGAACAAGGGTTTGGGAGGGAAGGAGAAAGGAGGATTGCAGGGATAAAGGAGGAGAGAGGGGGAAGGGAAGAGGGGATTGAGGCCGAGAAAGAGCAGGACGGAGTTGACAAAGTGGTCTGGAGCTGCCAGTCTGAGTGGCAGGCTGGCTAGTCGTATCCTCAGACCCCCAGGCAAGAGAAATACTGTTTCACACAGATCTGGCTCGACACACACACTTGCCCCTATAGATGAACACAGGCAGCATGACAAACACACATAAAGGCAGTATACCGTAGGCCTACAGACACGAGGCGCGTATGTGAACATACACAGACAAACACACACGTTACTAACACATGGGGTGTTGTGCTAGTCCAAGCTGGGCTGTGATCAGCCAAAGAGCATTAAACCGGTCAGCCAGCTCCACTGACAGCCACCTGAGGTTCTTGAGAAGCACATCTGTGTGTGTTTTTGGGTACGGCGCATGCTTGCCTGTTTGTTTGTGTGTGCTCGCATGTCATAATCAGCCTTGTCCCTAGCAATGCTTTCCAAGGGTACAAATGACAAAGCCTTTACACGCTCGAAGCGCATGTGCTCCGATAATGAATAGCGATACGTTCTGCCGTTCTTTTGTTTGGTGTAAATATTTGACGAATGTGTGCGTTGCTTTCGACAAATCAATCTGCCCCGAGGCTTTGATGAAAAAAAAAAAAAAAAAAAAAAAAAGTGAACCTACTATATCTCTCACTGTTCTACAGTTCTTCTCTTCCGCTCTTCTCTCTCCCCGTCAGTCTCTTGAAGAGAAATCTCATGATGATGCAAGCAATGCAGATATCTGTGGGGAGTTTCTTAGCCAAATGCCCAAAAAGCTGACCTGGCACTATACTGTATTCGGTCCGAGCCAAGCTTCTAAACAACTGTCTGGACTGGACATTCAGAAAGTGTTCAGACCCCTTCCCTTTTTCCACATTTTGTTACGTTACAGACTTATTTAAAAAATGTATTAAATTACATTTTTTCCTCAATCTACACAATACCGCATAGTGAGAAGGCAAAAGCAGGTTTACACATTTTTGCAAATGTTTAAAAAAATCCTAAATATGAATATTTCTTTACATAAAAGTATTCGGACCCTTTGTTATGACACTCGAAATTGAGCTCAGGTGCATCCTGTTTTCATTGATCATCCTTGAGATGTTTCTACGAGTTAGAGTCCACCTGTGGTAAATTCAATTGATTGGACATGATATGGAAAGACACACACACACCTGTCTATATAAAAGGTCCCATAGAAGACAATGCATGTCAGAGCAAACACCAAGCCAAAAGGAATTGTCCGTAGAGCTCCGAGACTGGATTGTGTTGAGGCACAGATCTGGGGTAGGGTACCAAAAAATGTCTGCAGCATTAAAAGTGCAAGAAAGGCCTCCCGAGCGGCACAGTGGTGTAAGGCACTGCATCGCAGCGCTAGCTGTGCCACTAGAGATCCTGGTTCGAGTCCAGGCTCTGTCGCAGCCGACCACGACTGGGAGACCCATGGGGGGGGGGGGGGGCACCAATTGGCTTAGCATTGTCCGGGTTAGGCGAGGTTTTGGCCGGCAAGGCTGTTCTTGCCTCTCCCGTGTCCGTATGGGGGTTGCAGCGATGGGACAAGACTAACTACCAACTGCATTCTACAAAATTGGGGGGAAAAAATAAATAAGATAGTCCGAGACCGTGGCCAAGACCGTGGCCTCCATCATTCTTAAATGGAAGAAGTTTGGAACCACCAAGACTCCTCCTAGAGCTGGCCCGCCCGGCCAAACTGAGCAATCTGAGAATGGCCTTGGACAGGGAGGTGACCAAGAACCCGATGGTCACTCTGACAGAGCGCTAAAGTTCCTCTGTGGAGATGGGAGAACCTTCCAGAAGGACAACGATCTCTGCAGCACTACACCAATCAGGTATTTATGGTAGAGTGGTCAGACAAAATCCACTCAGTAAAAGGCACATGACAGCCCGCTTGGAGTTTATCAAAGGGCACCAAAAGGACTCAGACCATGAGAAAACAGATTCTCTGGTCTAATGAAACCAAGATTGAACTCTTTGGCCTGAATGCCAAGCGTCACGTCTGGAGGAAAACTGGCACCATCCCTACGGTGAAACATGGTGGCGGCAGCATCATGCTCTGAGGATATTTTTCAGCGGCAGGGACTGGGAGACTAGTCAGGTTTGAGGGAAAGATGAACGGAGAAAAGTACAGAGATTCTTGATGAAAACCTCCTCCAGAGAGCTCAGGGCCTCAGAAGATCTCTGGAGACCTGAAAATAGCTGTACCGCGACGCTCCCCATCCAACCTGACAGATCGCTAGAGAAGAATTGGATAAGCTCCACACATATACAGGTGTGCCAAGATTGTAGAGTCATACTGACAGCTGCAATTGCTGCAGAAGGTGCTTCAACAAAGTAATCATTAAAAGGGTCTGAATACTTACCATACCAGTCAAAGGCTTGGACACACCTACTCATTCACAGGTTTTCCTTTACTTTTATACATTGTAGAATAATAGTGAAGACATCAAAACTATGAAATAACACATATGGAATCATGTAGTACCCAAAAAGGTGTTACACAAATCAACATATATTTTATATTTCAGATTCTTCAAAGCAGCAACACTTTGCCTTGATGACAGTGTTGCACAATCTTGGCATTCTCTCAACCACCTTCATGAGGTCATCACCTGGAATGCATTTCAAATAACAGGTGTGCCTTGTTAAAAGCTAATTTGTGGAATTTCTTTCTTAATGCATTTGAGCTAGTCAGTTGTGTTGGGAAAGGTAGGGGCGGTAAACAGAAGATTGCTTATTTGAGCTGTTTAGCCCATATTATGGCAAAGAGAAACGGCAGTCCATCATTACTTTAATGAAGGTCAGTCAATATGGAACATTTCAAGAACTTCGAAAGTTTCTTCAAGTGCAGTCGCAAAAACCATCAAGCACTATGATGAAACTGGCTCTCATGAGGATCGCCACAGGAAAGGAAGACCCAGAGTTACCTCTGCTGCAGAGGACAAGTTCATTAGAGTTACCAGCCTCAGAAATTGCAGCCCGAATAAATGCTTAGAGTATTTAGTATTCAAGTAACAGACACATCAACACCAACTGTTCAGAGGAGACTGCAGCATTTCGACCATGAAGGCCTGATTTCACGCAAAGAAACCACTTCTAAAAGGACACCAACAAGAAGAAGAGAGTTGGGCCAAGAAACACAAGCAATGGACATTAGACCAGTGGGAATCTGTACTTTGATCTCCAAATTTGATATTTTTTGTACCAACCGCCATGTCTTTGTAAGATGCAGAGTAGGTGAACGGATGATCTCTGCATGTGTGGTTCCCACCGTGAAGCATGGAGGTGGTGGTGTGATGGTGCTTTGCTGGTGACTGTCTGATTTAATTAGAATCCAAGGCACACTAAACCAGCATGGCTACCACAGCATTCTGCAGCGATGCGCTATCCCATCTGGTTTGCACTTAGTGGGACTATCATTTGTTTTTAAATAGGACAAAAACCCAAAACACACCTCCAGGCTGTGTAAGGGCTATTTGACCAAGAAGGAGAGTGATGGAGTGCTGCATTTTTTTTATTTAACTAGGCAAGTCAGTTAAGAACCAATTCTTATTTACAATGACTACCAAAAGGCCTCCTGCAGGGATGGGGTCCTGGGATTAAAATACAATATAAATATAGGAAAAAAACACATCACAATGAGACAAAAAAGCATCTAAAAGACACTGAGGGGCAGTGTTTTTTCAACTAATGCCATTTTGCCTGAAGCTGATGTGGTGCAGGTGTCTGTACACACACACACACACACACACTCCCATTCAAATAAACACATACAAGAACACACACACATACATATAATAGTGCCAGACATGCACACAAACATATACAGTTGCCATTGACGTTGTGATTTTTGTTGTCCTTTGTTTTTATAAATTTTTGTTTGTTTATTATTAATTAATTAATTATTTTTGCATTGTTGTTTGCTGTTTTCTGTCTTTCTATTTTTTCTCTTTAGTTCATTCTCTTGCATGTGGGGGGGGGGGGGTTCTTGGGGGTGGCGATAGGAATTATTTGTATGTTTTATTTAAATGTTTCTTCTGGGGGGGGGGGGGGGGTATCGGATGGTTGAGGGACAGCTATTGGGTTACTGGGGGGAGGGTCTTGAAGGGTTCGGGTTCACATTTTTTGGCCTGGTGGGTAATCTGTCAACGTGCGCTTGAGCAGAGCATTGACCCTGGATGCTTCTGTGTGTCGCTCTGAATGGGAATCTGTTGGATGACTGGTGTGATGTAGTTGTTGAGCGGCTTCACTGCAAGTATATTGTATGTTTCGGATAATCAATTTTTTTTTATAATAAAAGGCAGCAACACATGACAACACAGCATGGTAACAACACAACATGGTAGCAGCACCAAATATGGTACAAACATTATTGGGCACAGTCAACAGCAGAAAGGTCAAGAAGGTAGAGACAACAATACATCACACAAATCAGCCACAACTGTCAGTCAGTGTCCATGATTGAGTCTTTGAATGAAGAGATTGAAAAAAAACTGTCTAGTTTGAGTATTTGTTTCAACTTGTTCTAGTCGCTAGCTGCTGCAAACTGAAAAGAGGAGCGACCCAGGGATGTGTGTGCTTTGGGGACCTTTAACAGAATGTGACTGGCAGAACGGGTGTTGTATGTGGAGGATGAGGGCTGCAGTAGATATCTCAGATAGGGGGGAGTGAGGCCTAAGAGGGTTTTATAAATAAACATCAACCAGTGGGTCTTGCGACGGGTATACAGAGATCACCAGTTTACAGAGGAGTATAGAGTGCAGTGATGTGTCCTATAAGGAGCATTGGTGGCAAATCTGATGGCCGAATGGTAAAGAACATCTAGCCGCTCAAGAGAACCCTTACCTGCCGATCTATAAATTATGTCTCCGTAATCTAGCATGGGTAGGATGGTCATCTGAATCAGGGTTAGTTTGGCAGCTGGGATGAGAGAGGAGCGATTTCGAAAGAGGAAACCAAGTCTAGATTTAACTTTGGCCTGCAGCTTTGATATGTGCTGAGAAAAGGACAGTGCACCGTCTAGCCATACTCCCAAGTACTTGTATGAGGTGACTACCTCAAGCTCTTAACCCTCAGAGGTAGTAATAACACCTGTGGGAAGAGGGCCATTCTTCTTAACAAACCACATGACCTTTGTTTTGGAGGTGCTCAGAACAAGGTTAAGGGCAGAGAAAGCTTGTCTATAGAGCATTTAACACATAATCCGGGGAGGGGCCAGCTGAGTATAAGACTATCATCTGCATATAAACGGATGAGAGAGCTTCCTACTGCCTGAGCTATGTTGTTGATGTAAATTGAGAAGAGCGTGGGGCCTAGGATTGAGCCTTGGGGTACTCCCTTGGTGACAGCCAGTGGCTGAGACAGCACATGTTCTGACTTTATACACTGCACTCTTTGAGAGAGGTAGTTAGCAAACCAGGCCAAAGACCCCACAGACACCAATACTCCTTAGCTGGCCCACAAGAATGGAATGGTCTAGCGTATCAAAAGCTTTGACGAAGTCAATAAAAATAGCAGCACAAGATTGCTTCGAATCAAAGGCAATGATGACATCATGAGGATCTTTAAGGTTGCAGTGACACATCCATAACCTTAGCAGAAACCAGATTGCATACACGAGAGAATACTTTAGACATCAAGAAAGCCAGTCAGTTGATTATTGCCAAGTTTATCCAACACTTTTTATAAATAGGGCAAAATAGAAATTGGCCTATAACAGTTAGAATGAGCTTGATCTCCCCCTTTGCATAAAGGACAAACTGTGGCTGCCTTCCAAGCAATGGGAACCTCCCCAGAAAGGAGAGACAGGTTAAAAAGGTTGACCTGGCCTCCACAAATCACCCAACCTCAACCCAATTGAGATGTGTTGGACCTCAGAGTGAAGCAAAAGCAGCCAACAAGGGCTCAGCATATGTGGTAACTCCTTCAAGACTGGTGGAAAAGCATTCCTCATGAAGCTGGTTGAGAGAATGCCAAGAGTGTGCAAAGCTGTAATCAATGCAAAGAGTGGCTACTTTGAAGAATCTAAAATGTATTTAGACTTGTTTAACACTTTTTGGGTTACTACATTACTCCATATGTGATATTTCATAGTTCTGATGTCTTCACTATTATTCTACAATGTAGAAAAAAGAAAAAAGAAAGAAAAAAATCCTTGAATGATTCGGTGTCCAAACTTTTGACTGGTACTGTATGTAAATATGATGGTTTTTTTTTAAATACATTTGCAAACATTTCTAAAACCTGTTTTTGCTTTGTCATTATGGGTTATTGTGTGTAGATTGATGAGGGATTTAAAAAAAATATATTTTTAGAATAAGGCTGGAACAAAATGTGCAAAAAAGGGGTCTGAATATTTTCTGAACGCACTGTATATAAATCTAAGGCTAACATAAATAGAAATTTTAAAAAAAAGGCAAGATTGTCCAATCCAAAATATTGCATTCTTAATTACCATTTAAAAGTACACCTGCAAGTAGTGAGTGCAGCACTCATTTATAAACAAGTAAAAGCTAGGATGGCTTAGGCTTTGCACATATTGGGCTTTTGCCTTCACTGGTATTACGTCACCGCTCAAGTCAGACAAGCAAGCCTATATACTTGTTGTTGACTGAGGGGCTTTTGACACTGAGCCAAACCGAGCCAAGGCAAACTAGCTGTACCGAGCTGGCCTGGTTACGCATCCACCGCAAATGCTGGAACAGTGTTCCGAGACAGCACAGTTTGGTTCAGGTCGATAGCGTGAAAGGGGTACTAATGACATTGAACAAAACCTTTCCAAATGGGTCATGCTCGGCACTAACAGTGATGGATATGAGCCTCTATTTGTGTTCCAGCAGAATGAGTGGGTTATTTCAAATCGCTGGCCATACAGTCGCTGATCCAAAACCTACAGCACTTTGATATCAGATCCATCTGTTTTTGGACTAGGTCTGGACATGTTGGACAAAGAGGCAGGTAGAGAGAAAGGGAAGGTGGAGAGATGGAGAGACAGAGACCGAGAGAATACACATATAGGGGGTGCTATTCTGAAGTGATCTGTACATCACAGATTCAGGTGAATTCCTATTTAATAGGCTAAATGTCCTAGTCGATGTAGCAATTTTGTGAATCGCTAGGGCCAACAACGCATGGATAAAGCAAGTCTGAAACTCCATGGGTTGGGCAAAGAAATTACTTGAATCCTACATTCGGGACATTAATGCTGTGACATCACTCCGTAAGAGAGAAGGCATTGCATTTTACATGACATCACTCCCACATACTACTGTAGGGCTGGGAGTGTCTTAAGATTCATATCAGGCACTGCAATAAAAATCTAAACAAACATCTCGGGAAGCAAAGAGACAAAACATGGTATCCAATCACTATTTCCCATTGAAATGGATCCCCACACTAACTCTCTGTTAAAGGAATTTAATTCCTATATGTTTATCAACCAATTCAATTAAAACACTCTGCCCATACATAAGAATTTGTAAGATAATTATCAGCATTAAATGGACAGAAACCAGTCTCAAAATCAATCGATCAATAGCGTTTATTCTCGAGAGTACTGATCATAATACAATTTACATCAGGTTATATAATAAAGATGATGTCATAGGTTTTAATGTCCATCCTCTTCTAGGATACAATGGCAGTATAGTTAGAGTTCTCATTACTGTCTGCCACCTGTTAAACTATCTGCAACCAACCCAAGGTCTTTCCCCTCCCTGGGTAGAGACATCATTCTAGCCTGTCTGAAGATAAACCCATTCTTTCTAACAAGGAACACATATTCAACATTATGATTATAATAAGTTTCATTCATCTAAGTCAAATGTATACATATTTGTCATTTATTCATAAAAATCCCATAACACTCTCCTCATGCGGGACAAGTCTTGCGAGTCACCATAGCGTCTGTAGTTGATCAAGCCAAATATGCTTTCAGAAAGCATTCATACCTCTGAATACTTTCTGAAGGCACAGTACACGAGTCGAAGTCACTAGGGCTTATCCTGCTCTTCCTCTACTTAAGTAGAGCGCCTGAAAACCTACTTAGTGGGAAATGGCTCCATTTGGGCTGATAAAATGGCTCGCTGGAAGAGAGAGTGTACAGTTGAAGTCAGAAGTTTACATACACTTAGGTTGGAGTCATTAAAACTCGTTTTTCAACCACTGCACAAATTTCTTGTTAACAAACTATAGTTTTGGCAAGTTGGTTAGGACATCTACTTGGTGCATGACAAGTCATTTTTCCAACAATTGTTTACAGACATTTCCCTTATAATTCACTGTATCACAATTCCAGTGGATCAGAAGTTTACATAAACCAAGTTGACTGTGCCTTTAAACAGCTTGGAAAATTCCAGAAAATTATGTCATGGCTTTAGAAGCTTCCGATAGGCTAACTTGACATACTTTGGGTCAATTGGAGGTGTACCTGTGGATGTATTTCAAGGCCTACCTTCGAACTCAGTGCCTCTTCGCTTGACATCATGGGAAAATCAAAAGAAATCAGCCAAGACCTCAGAAAAAACATTGGAGACCTCCACACGTCTGGTCTATCCTTGGGAGCAATTTCCAAATGCCTGAAGGTACAACATTCATCTGTACAAACAATAGTACGCAAGAATAAACACCATGGGACCACGCAGCCATCATACCGCTCAGGAAGAAGACGCGTGCTGTCTCCTAGAGATGAACGTACTTTGGTGCAAATCAATCCCAGAACAAGAGCAAAGGACCTTGTGACGATGATGGAGGAAATAGGTACACAAGTATCTATATCCACAGTAAAACAAGTCCTATATCGACATAACCTGAAAGGCCGCTCGGCAAGGAAAAAGCCAATGCTCCAAAACTGCCATAAAAAAGCCAGACTACGGTTTCAACTGCACACGGGGAAAAATATTGTACTTTTTGAAGAAATGTCGTCTGGTCTGATGAAACAAAAATAGAACTGTTTGGCCATAATGACCATCATCATTTTTGGGGGAAAAAGGGGGACGCTTGCAAGCCGAAGAACACCATCCCAACTGTGAAGCACGGAGGTGGCAGCATCATGTTGTAGGGGTGCTATGCTGCAGGAGGGACTGGTGCACTTCACAAAACAGATGGCATCATGAGGATGGAAAATTATATGGATATATTGAAGCAACATCTCAAGACATCAGTTAGGAAGTTAAAGCTTGGTTGTAAATGGGTCTTCCAAATGTACAAGGACCCCAAGCATACTTCCAAAGCTGTGGCAAAATGGCTTAAAGGACAACAAAGTCAAGGTATTGGAGTGGCCATCACAAAGCCCTGACCTCAATCCTATAGTAAATTTGTGGGCAGAACTGAAAAAGCGTGTGTGAGCAAGATGGCCTACAAACCTGACTCAGTTACACAAGCTCTGTCAGGAGGAATGGGCCAAAATTCACCCAACTTATTGTGGGAAGCTTGTGGAAGGATACCCAAAACGTTTGACCCAAGTTAAACATTTTAAAGGAAAGGCTACCAAATATTAATTGAGTGTATGTAAACTTCTGACCCACTGGGAATGTGATGAAAGAAATAAAAGCTGAAATAAATCACTCTACTATTATTCTGACATTTCACATTCTTAAAATAAAGTGGTGATCCTAACTGACCTAAGACAGGGAATTGTTACTAGGATTAAATGTCAGGAATTGTGAAAAACTGAGTTTAAATGTATTTGGCTAAGGTGTATGTAAACTTCCAACTTCAACTGTATGCATGTGGGCATGTGTGTCTGGGCTGTGAAAGTTCATGTGCCATATGAAAGCATGGACACACACACACACAGTACAGCGCCCAAGGTGAGATGGTCTATGTCCTAACGATTCTCCCTGCAGGCTGCCTACAAATTAACACGTATTTTCCACTGTCATAAATGAAATATCACTGCAAAACATCTTAGACTATAGTGAAGATGAATTAAATCAAAGATGTTAAAAAAAAAGAACTCATTTAAATAAAGAGAAGCGGTCCCATCAAGAATAGCCTTGCATTTTTCATCTTCCTCGCCATCTGTCAGTGCACACTTGGGCAGAGCAGTACGCCTAGGCAGACCGCACACTGTGGGCGGATGCATGTACAAAATGGCTCAATCTTGTAGGTGGGTCTCGGTTTGTCAATAAACATGACTGTCGGTTTGCCTGCCTATACGCCGCTCTCTGTCTGTCTACTATGACTGCCCTCCACAATAGTATCTCTGTCAGCATTTGCCGGTGTCCTGTACCCAGTCTGCTGTGCTTGCCTGTGGCGGCACTCATTGACTCACTGTGTTGACTAGTTCAGTGTGTTGCCACTATTTTGCCAACGCTGCAGTAACTAATCTGTACTGTAACTGAGGTGAAAAGGGGGAGACGGTGAGACAGAGGACACCACTGGCACTTTGCCTGCCAGGATGAACATCAGCATTGTCACCGTCACACCCCCCTCCCTGGCAATTTCCCTAAAAACCATGCGTCGCCACTAATGGAATTCAGCATGACCGGTGCCGGCACTGATGTGTATGTGTGTGTGTGTGTGTGTGTGTGTGTGTGTGTGTGTGTGTGTGTGTGTGTGTGTGTGTGTGTGTGTGTGTCCAGTACACTGCCAATTATATGTGTGGATCAGACTTCACTGGAGGCCTATATTTGCCTGTGCAGATCGAGAGGGAGAGAATAGGAGAGGCAACGGCGAGAGAGGAGAGCGCCCAGGTTTCCAAGCCAGCAGAGCTCCTGAGGGAGTTAATTTGCCCGCACAACAGAACGACAGTTTCAGCGCGTCAATGCTGCCAGCTTAGCGCAGTCACTTCAACACCGCCAGGCACGGCTGCCTTTGCCACAGCCTCGGGGAGCTGCTGACAGACCGGGCATTCAGTCAGTGCTCCATTCCGCCGTACCGCATGGCACCCCCCAGAGAGCGTTCAGACGGCTCAGGGACAAGTTGGGGGGCCTTACACAACGTAAAAAAAGCGGAATTCCCAAAATGGGAATCGGACCCTTTAGGAGCCAGCATAGTGCACAACAAATCAGCCCTGATCAACCGAACAGGGTTTGGATTTCCACCAGGGGGGAGAAAAATAAAGAATCCCAGACCCCTTGCTATTTGGGCTATTCAAAAATAGAAACTGGGTAGAATTGTTATATATTCAAAGACCTGAGAGAACACATCAAAGAAGTCTCTGTGTGGCAGATGACGCAGGCTACAGCCATTTGGTGTAACGCACACTGCCGTTTTATGATACGGAGCTCATAGTTGCGGCGGTCATATGGGCATATGGTTTATGATACGGAGCTCATAGTTGCGGCGGTCATATGGGCATATGGTTTATGATACGGAGCTCATAGTTGCGGCGGTCATATGGGCATATGGTTTATGATACGGAGCTCATAGTTGCGGGGGTCATATGGGCATATGGTTTATGATACGGAGCTCATAGTTGCGGCGGTCATATGGGCATATGGTTTATGATACGGAGCTCATAGTTGCGGCGGTCATATGGGCATATGGTTTATGATACGGAGCTCATAGTTGCGGCGGTCATATGGGCATATGGTTTATGATACGGAGCTCATAGTTGCGGCGGTCATATGGGCATATGGTTTATGATACGGAGCTCATAGTTGCGGCGGTCATATGGGCATATGGTTTATGATACGGAGCTCATAGTTGCGGCGGTCATATGGGCATATGGTTTATGATACGGAGCTCATAGTTGCGGTGGTCATATGGGCAACCTTAATTATTCATGTGTCGGGCATCGGAAACGCAACCCGGGTTGGTTGGAGTGTCACTTTCAATAAGGCAGCCTTAAAGCTATTGGGTAACCCAACACAGGGATATGATAATCAAATGGTCTGCCTTTTTACATATTCATGGAGGTAACTGTTTGAAGGGACTGGGTCTTGTTGCCAGGTTGAAGATTGCGTCCTCTTGGTGTCCAATGTCAAGCCATGTCACTCAAAGGCCCGGACAGAACCACACCTACCCAGGTCTCATACTGAACAAACCCGAGCAGCTAGTCTTTATTATACTATACTTTATTTGGAAACAAATAAACTGCAGCTGCTCCAATTGATCTACAAGCTTAAAGTCGTGTCTGCCAGGCACACGGTCGGGTAAGGATGAACAATCTGAGAAGTCCGAGATCTCTAAATCCCACAATGTCGGAAGTCAGACTCCACAGGTCAGCCTTAGAGTAGTGACAGCGACCTTGACCAATGAACAGTCCAAATAGCCTGGATTGTTTGTGGAGTGTTCTAGAATACCAGTGTGCTGGAGTTTCTTTTTTTAAATGCTGATTATAGAGTTTATCCGCGCACTTGGAATTACGTACGGTGTGTGGAGTGAACTACACTCTGTTCAACTTACTGTGTCTCTGGGCGGTCAGCGGAGTGATGCAGCTCTTTGCCAAAGTTCCAATGTCCTACGAGCAGGTGTCAGAGCTCTGAAAAAAGAGAATATCAGTATTATAAATCATATTGTTCTGTGTGTAAAACAGAGAAGTCAGCCAAGCTACACTGAACAAAATTATAAAACGCTACATGTAAAGTTGATTTCGGTCTGTAATAAAAACCCTTTGTGGGGAAAAACTCATTCTGATTGGCTGGGCCTGACTCCCCAGTGTGTGGGCCTGGATGCCAAGTGGGTGGGCCTACGCCCTCCCAGGCCCACCCATGGCTGCACCCCTGCACAGTCATGCGAAATCCGTAGATTAGGGCCTCATTTGATTTCCTTATATGAACTGTAACTCAGTAAAATCATTGAAATTGTTGCACATTGCGTTCATATTTTTGGTCAGTATAGGTAACAATACTAAACCTAATGGGAAGTGTCCGAATTTCCCAGACACCCATGCCAAGTGCAGAAGTATCCACTTACCCAGATGCTCCGACCCTAAGCCCAGCGGTGTGAAACACATGGCCGCCAACAATCAAAAGTCAAAAGACATCACAAACTGTGTCTGCCAAACATCAAACTGTGTGGTGGTCCATATTTGTAAGGCTCAAGGAAACTGGCAGAGGGGTCAAACGGCCCCCCCAACCAATTGCATTAGGTGATCCAATTATAGGAGCATCAAGGAGACGTACCGGAGACAGGTGAGAGGCAAAAAAAAGTGGCAAGATGGCTCCTTTTGACAAGGGCTACCTTAGCTAGGAGTAAATTCGATCCCTGGCATCTGAGTAAATCACAATCAATTAGGGACTTGACCTGAAACCTATCTGTGTAATAAGGCAGTGCCAGTGCAGGTGGCAAGACTGGCATAGGTGATGGGCGTTGGCATGCCAGCCGGAATGTCAGTCTGCACGATGGCACAGGTCAGGACCATTACAGTAACAACTGCAAGTAAGCAAATCAGATATCACATGGCCATTTGTCCTTGAGTGACAACATTGACTCGATACTGGTTGGTCGTGGCAAAGGAAACCCGACGGCCATTCGACACTTAGAAAATGAAGATGGCCGGACAAAGCATTCCAAACAATATTTGAGTAGATGGATTCAACTCAAAAGTATGCAATATACGTGGATGTAACATTGATACGAAGGGAAAGAGGAAAATGACTTCATTAGTGTTCATAAAATTCGAATGAATGCAAAAACTGCTTGTTAGCACTTGTGTAGCAACGATGGGGAGTGACATAAATACATTTGTTTTTACAAAGCGAAGCGATTTCCACTTAGCTTGAAGTAAAAAAATAAATAAAAGCGCCCCGTGCCGCCCTTAAGTGAGCTGTTCAGCCAACCAAAAGAGGCTAGTGTGGAATGAGTGGTGCAGTCCATACGGCTGCTGCACGTGGCATAAGGTCAAGCTGGGTCTGAAGCAGCCACTCTCCATGTATCACATCTTTTCACGGCCCATGTGTGCAGAAGAGATGGAGAAGGGCATCAGTATTCCCTCACCAAAGTGCTCTTCCTCTCCCTGAGCCCCCATAATCTTAGCCAAGACAGGGGGGGGGGGGGGGGGGGGGGGGGGGGAGATTTCTCCTACAAGGAGGGGGTCGCCTTCGCGCCTTATCGCACCGGCCTACCTGCTAGTTCAGGCCAGGGTCCTTTTTTCCCTCAATTTCCACCTGACTGACGTGCCCAAAGTAAACTACCTGTTGCTCAGGCCCTGAAGCCAGGATATGCATATAATTGGTACCATTGGATAGAAAACAATTTGAAGTTTGTAGAAATGTTAAAATAATGTATGCGACTATAACACAATAGATATGTTGGGAGAAAATGCAAAAGAAAAACTAACCAGAATGTATTTTTTTGTTGTTGAGAGCCCGTGCTCTTACAATTGAAAGTATAGGGGCATATCCAAATCCACATCGCAATTTCTATGGCTTCCACTACATGTCAACAGTCTTTGTTCAAGGTTTCAGGCTTGTTTCTTCCAAAGCCTATTGTAAAATCGGACAGTGCAGTTATATTAACAAGAATTTCAGCTTTTAACCGATATAAGACACTTGTATGTTCCTAAATGCTTAATATCTGTAACTTTTATGATTATTTATTTGAAATGCGCGCCCTCCAGTTCCACCGGACGTTGTCCCGCTAGCGGGACGCCTAGCCTTAAGATTAGCGGTGAACAAACTCTTGTCCTCAGTGTAACGTTGGCACACCAGAAGCTACTCCAGATGTTGACAACTCGATTTGATACCACAGGGATCGTCATCAGGCCACAGGGGTCCTAAAATCGTGACGAGCTTGAAAGTTTGTCGTGGGGACATTTTTGCTTTTCCCTGTTGAAGATAGAGGGCGCTATTTCCACTTTGGGGGAAAATCGTGCCCAATTTAAACGGCCTCATACTCTATTCTTGCTCGTAAAATATGCATATTATTGTTACTATTGGATAGAAAACACTCTCTAGTTTCTAAAACCGTTTGAATTATATCTGTGAGTAAAACAGAACTTATTTTGCAGCATACTTCCTGTCAGAAAGTGAAATCTCAAATCGAGGCTCTGTTCCAGGGCCTCCCTATCATTTTGCTTGAGATTTGTGACTATACATGCACTTCATACGCCTTCCACTAGATGTCAATAGGCTGTGAGAGGTGACATGGGGTCTCAATCTCTTTCTATGGTCAAAAGAGACAGCTTGGAATGACATGACCCCAGAATTTGTTTGTTCAGGAAGCGCATTAAGGTCACCAGTATTGGCTTCTGAAAAGCAATCGTTATAGACGTCTTATATCTCCGGCTTTGATTTTATTTGATAAATGTGAAGATATCATCGTAAAGTATGTTTTTTCAATATAGTTTTATTAGATTATTGAATTTTTTTTCGGGACGTTAGACGTGTTGCGTTCTTTGCGTTTAGTGAAGATGGACAGCTTAGCGCCACTTGGCTAGTTTTGCTTGCTAATTCGCTAGGGAAAAAGGCCATTCTAAAACCAAACAACGATTGTTCCCGACAAAGGACCCCTTGTACAACATTCTGATGGAAGATCGTCAAAAGTAGGACCCATTTTATGATGCTATTTCATATATCTGTCGAACATGTGTACAGGTAGCGCCCAGGTAGCGAACAGGTAGCGCCCAGATTTTGGGCACGCTCTCGCTATAACGTAAGCTGGATGTCGTAATGAAGTTATTTTTAGAATTCTAACACGGCGATTGCATTAAGAACTAGTGTATCCATCATTTCCTATACAACATGTATTTTTTAGTAACGTTTATGAATAGTTATTTGGTCAGAATAGGTGAGTTTTAGAAAAATATCCGCACATTCTGGGAAAAAGATGCTACGTTAGCACAATGTATAACCACTGATTTCAGCTCTAAATATGCACATTTTCGAACAAAACATAAGTGTATGTATAACCTGATATTATAGGACTGTCATCTGATGAAGCTTATCAAGGTTAGTCAAAAATTATATATCTTTTGCTGGTTTGTTACGATCGCTAACTTTTGCTGCTGGTAAATGGCTTGTGTTTCTGGCTATTGTGGTAAGCTAATATAATGCTATATTGTGTTTTCGCTGTAAAACACTTTAAAAAATCTGAAATATTGGCTGGATTCACAAGATGCTTGTCTTTCATTTGCTGTACACCATGCATTTTTCAGAAATGTTTTATGATGAGTATTTAGGTATTCCACGTTGGTCTCTATAATTACTCTGGCTGCGTCGGTGCTATTTGTGACGGTAGCTGTGATGGTAGCTGCAATGTAAAACTGATTTATAGCTCAAATATGCGCATTTTTCAAACAAAACATAGATTTATTGTTTAACATGTTATAAGACTGTCATCTGATGAAGTTGTTTCTTGGTTAGTTTGGTTGGTTCTTGGTTAGTTAGGTTGATTTTGTGCATGCTACCTGTGCTGTGAAAGAAATGTCTGCTTTTTTGTATTTGGTGGTGAGCTAACATAAATATACGTGGTGTTTTCGCTGTAAAACATTTTTTTTAAATCAGACATGTTGACTGGATTCACAAGATGTTTATCTTTCATTTGCTGTATTGGACTTGTTAATGTGTGAAAGTTAAATATTTCTCAAAAATATTTTTTGAATTTCGCGCTCTGCCTTTTCAGTGGAATGTGGGAGGAGTTCCGCTAGCGGAACCCCGGGGCTAGACAGGTTAATAAAGTTTGCGACAATAGTTTCATGGTAATCGCAACAATCCGACACGGCATGGTATCATGTCGTTAACCGTAAATGTCATTCAAGCGATATTATAAAAATCACTGCAAGGTTATGGATCTGTTATGACATAGGACGGCTTGTTTTATTTCATGGTAAGTGCAGCCCTGTGCTACGTCCCTCCATTCATAATAAGAGGGAAAAGGGGAGCAAAAGCTATAGAGATGTTGGCAAACGCATAGGACGGCATCATCCTGGCTTTAAAACACAGTCTAGAAATAGAGCAGCATATCCTGTCAAACACGGAGACCAGGCAGCCGGTGAAGCTAGAGTTAAATTGAGCAACTCCATAGACGCATCCACGTCACGCAAGCTAAAACAGATGCAAGACAGTGACTAAAGTTAAATTAGGCATCGTATCCCACTGTTGATTGTGACATAAATATCCACTCAAGCACTCACACAAACCCACTGCGCACACTACAAATGCCAGAATTGAACTCCCTAAGGGATAGGATAATTAGGGCCGGGATGATACCAGCATCGCGATACTTGTTAGTATCATGGCAAGGAAACAAAAGAAAGCAAATTTAACTTCTTTAGGAAAAACAGCCCTAATGTTGAAAACAAATACTATGTTGTCGTCCTGAGTCACATTTAATTCATTTTCCAAGCTATAGCACACAATATTTTATATACAGCAGTTTTAGGTCTGCTTTGTGTTTTCATTTTTGACCATGGGGAAAAAAATAGTGTGATACTGGTATCGTCACAACCCTAATGATAAGCTGCATTACCACAATGATGTATAGGTAGGCCTATACAACCGTCCCCACTTACACAGCCACAAACAGTCTCCACCCCTCGATTACAGCCTTCATCTTCTCAGCATGTATCCAAGCTATTGTCAAGGGGACAAAAGTGCCCAATGAAGATTAGGGGCATGTTACAGGGAAAGGGGTGTGGATTAAAGAATCGAGAAACTCTAGCGAGGTGTTTTTGGACACCAGAGTTCAACTATGGCAACAACACTTAGTGACAGTGAAGAATCTCCCACAGACTGCACAGCAATGTCAAAACGGAGATGCTATGTGATGCAAGCAGTTCCGTGGCAATCTGTTTCTGACTGTTGCCAAGTTGGTCTGGTTTTGCAAATGCAACAAGGTGGCGTTGTGAAATCCAGAAGCAAACAGGTAACAAAACCAGGCTAGCCATCTTGTGACCAAATTCAAATGACCCCTTGATGCAGTCAGAGGGCGAGACTGCTGCCAACATCCCAACTGATTTGACTTTCTGTAACAGGATAGCCACCATTAATGCGCTAAAGAACATCAAGAAAACTAAATATTACACTTACAGAAAAATGATCTCCGTGCATTTGACTAGACGTAAGCAGGAAGGTGACCCCCCCCCCAAACCCATGACCCCCCCCAGTTATCCAACACTTCAACCCACAGTAGCAGCATAGGTCCTGTGTTTTGTGGTTAGTGCCGACACCATTTTCACCCGTCCGCTAAGAAAACCATATCTGCAGACCCAATAAAAACAGGCACTCAAACAGCGAATGGTTTTCCCCTTTGCCTACAGCACTGGCTTTGCGTTCTTGCTAACTTAATCCTCCAAGTCCATTTTTGGGAAGGCAAACAGTGAAATACGCCCATCTAGATAGACGTAAACTGCAGGCAGAGAGTTTGGCCTGTAAATGTTCAGGGGAAAACTGCTTAGATTGGAAAGCATCTGATCAGATTTTCACTTTCCAGAAGTGCTTGGATTCAGAAGAGTGACAAGGGGTGTTGGCGTGCCAAGTGTGTTTGTTAGTGGAGCGTGACAGAAACTGAACAGAACAGTTTCGACACAGATGTAATTAACACCATTCCTTGAGTCTGCCAAAATTGTAGGCTGGATGGATTCCCATTGTCGGATTTCCCTACGACTCAGACAAAACTCTTCAAATTCTCTCTCGCTTTCTTGCAACGACACGGTTACTGCATAGGACGCTGGAAATTACCACTCAATTTGCTCATCCTCCGGCCTCGAAAGAATCCCATTAAATATACATTAGACGATGCAAAAAAAGGTTGATTTATCTCCCTCCGTGTGGCTTCATCTCCCTGGGCCATGGGCCAGGAGGTACTGTATGCAATAAGCAGACTGTCGCCTCGTCAAGCAAGACACACAGTTAAAACATCACAGGTCTAATGAGGGTAGAGCAGCAGTGTCAGCAGTACTCGACTACAGACTGCAGCAACCTCTTGCTAGAGCCAAAAAGCCCTCACTCCTCCACTGTTCATATGGGCAGTATAAAGAAAAAAAGGCTGTTATAGCCCTGCAAAGCAGCAATATGCTCTAAGTGCTAGAGACACGCAAACACTAGTATTTAGTTGCTTCGATTGCTGCAGAGAGCTGGACAATAACGAACCACATGAACGTACCTGACCCATTTCAAACCCAGTTGAGCAGCACTTTGCACAACAAAGTCAAATGTTCATATTTCGCAAGACTGAAAAAGCGTTGGGCCGGTAACTGAAAGGTTGCTAGATCGAATCCCTGAGCTGAAAATGTAAAAATCTGTCATTCTGCCCCTGAACCCACTGTTCCTAGGCCATCATTGTAAATAAGAATTTGTTCTTAACTGACTTGCCAAGTTAAATTAAGGTAAAAATTGACAGTCAAACTGTCAATCTCACCCAATGAAACCGCTTGGCTCCCCACATCAAAGAGCTCCTATTGGCTTGACTGACAGTGTGTGATAGTAATGGTAGCGATGGGAGACTGGTGTCGTGGGGAGACTCTCGCAAACAGACCCAACTTCATTCACTATGAATGACGAGCCAGGGGCAACACAGGTCAGGGCTCTTGCTCATTCAATGAGTGCTGGGAAACGGTCAAAAAGGCCAAGGAGGAAAAGGGCAAAGAAGGGTGAGAGAACGGGCGTCGCTAGGGCTGCACAATATGGTAACTTAAAACGTTTTAACCTCTGGCAGTTTACCGCTTACCTTTGTACCATTGACCATTTGAACTGCTTAAATTTCAATAAAAACTGGAGAAAATGGGGGTGTCCTAAAACTTTTGCCTGGTATTATGTGTGCGCACACAACCACACCAACAAACAAACAAAAAAATGACCAAAACTGTATGCCCTCTGACTACAGGTTGATTCAGTTATCCCACATCCTCTCAGGCCTCAGGGTTGTTCTCGCTCTCCCCGTCTCGGTCTTCCTGCCCTGGCCTCCCAGGTGTAAACAAAGCTACGGTCTAAAACCTGGGACCAATCTATTTGTTCCAACAGGGCTAATGTAGCGACTGAGGGGGAACAGTCAGTGCAGGGTCGGAACCAGACACCTTGTGGTTACGGGGCACGTGCACTACCACCTGTGCCATAAAAAGGTCAGGCCTCTTGGCAGAGGCAGCAGTACACTCTCGTAAAGGGAAGGGTCAGGCTACAGTGAGATAACCATGGGATGGTGAGGAGGATGATGATTGCAAATTATAACAGTAATGATAAGATTATGATCAAACGTAGTTGTCACTGTTTACATACCGACGACGATAAGCGCGAGAGTCAAATCAAAAGACACCGATACGGATTACACAAAATCTGAGTGAAGATAACATTGAAAGGATAAGATGATACTGTCATGTAAACCTTGAATCGTTATCATTCACTTTGATTCATGACACCGAGGACAACCATGATTCTGATGCAACAGGCTGTGTAAGATGATGACATTTGGCCCTGCGCTAACAAGGTTCAGAAGCTCAAACTCGGTTATGAAAACCACACGCAATTGTCAGTCTTCTACCATAATGTTGTTGAGCCATCTCGTTCTGCAAACACACACACTTGAAGGGAGGAGAGCACCCCAAATCACCATAAATCAACAATGAAAAGCCCTCTTCCTGGAGAGTTGTGTTTCATGTCATCTTCTTGGCGGTGAATCACAAGGCTAACAAGCACGGGCAGGTGCATCCGTCTCTGGTGCAAGAGAGGGAGGGAGTCGTGACTTAGATTCCCTCAAACCAGATTAACACTGACCGAAAAAATAACAGCTTCACCGTGACAGACAGCAGGTGAGATATACCCTCAAATTACAAACGAGAGAGATATGAAATACACAGGGAAAGAGCGAGGGAGAGATGCAGAGAGTGGTATTATCTATATTACAGAGAGATTAGGCTCCGTGTGGTCTCGCGACACAAACGCCTTTCTTTAGATTCCAGTCAAACGATAGTAACACAATTACATAGAACAAAAGAGAAATGATCATAAAGGAGAATAACTATGACAGGGTGGTTTAGAAAAGAAGGGAGGGGGGGGGGATATGGGAAAGCTAGAGGGAGAGGAGTCGGAACGCCGCAGGCCACTGCGGAGGAAAACATGGGAAAGCTAGAGGGAGAGGAGTCGGAACGCAGCAGGCCACTGCGGAGGAAAACATGGGAAAGCTAGAGGGAGAGGAGTCGGAACGCAGCAGGCCACTGCGGAGGAAACCAGTGCTTGTGTAATGCATTCAAAGTGTCCCACCTTCCTGCTGGGATTGGAGGCCGCTGCTGCAGTGGAAGTGGCCGGGGGAGAGAGACAGAGTCTTTGACAGCACAAGCGGCTATGACCCAAAGAGAGAGGAGAAAAACAGAGAGGGAGCTGGAGAGAGGGCTAGCGAAAGAGATTAAGCGAGCGAGACCGCAAGGGAGAGTGTCAGCCAGGGAAAGATGACCCTCACAGATGTAACGTCCCCAACTCCCATTGCACACACACACACACAGCCCAGGTGTTCTACCTGCTTGAACGCCAATAACTCAGATACACATGAAATCATGAAATGACCCAGGAAAATCGATAGAACATCACTCAGAGGTGCATAAAAACAATGCAACATTCAAAAAGGGTGAACCTTTCCTTTCAGAACATACAGTGACCAGGCAAAGAGAAGGGAAACTCCAATGTGGTGAAGGGTATGTAGAGGAGCCTGGTGCTTTTAAAACTCGCTATTTTTTTTTTATGTACCACGTGGCCCCACCCTGGCATTGCTTGTAAACCAAAACCCATAACCAATGTCCAATGTCCTTAAAAAACAGACCTCCTTCAAACATCTCCAGGCAACGTGGTGCAGCACGGCCTTCCCATAACCTAACTCCAATTAGATGAAAGGAGGTGGATGAGGGACGAGGAGGGTCGGAGGAGAGAAAAAAGGCACAAGGCAGAAAATGAGCGAGCATGAGTGACCAAGAGAGGAGATCGTGAGAAGATGGTACTGGAATACCTGAGGACAGATGTATCTGTGTGCGTGTATGCACGTATTCGCAATTAGACATGTAGACACAGGGACATTATTCCCGGGATAAGTCTCAAAGCGAGTGTAATGCGGTGGGCCGGCCATTCCTGAGGTGTGACCCCCCTCTTTCTTCTCCATTGGATGTGCCTCCATCTTAAATCTTCCCCTGGCTGTCTACCTCCTCACCATGCATTGGAGGAAGGCGGCCGAGAGGACACACTTCGCCATTCATCCACATCCATTCAGTCTGAGGACAAAGAAATCCCCTTTTCATTGGTCTCTTCAGTTATCAGAATCTATTACAGTTCAGTGTATGTCTTCTTCACTAATTGATATCTATTGACATCAGAATATAAGGGACCATTGTGCTGTACAATAACAAGGCAGAAATGTGTTAATGGTCCAGCCCCACTCCAAGCCATTCAGGAGACAAATTGTAATTCTATTTGAGCATGGGGGGTCTTGACGTGAATTGAGTTGATTCCGTTTTAATGAACTAATTCCAACGGTCAGTGATCAAGTGATTAACGCGGGTTGAGTGTCTATTTACGTTCCTATTCTATGAACTATCCACACCTAACAAGTCAAGTGATTGTATGAGAAAGTGCATGTGTAATAACACAAACAAAGACAGTGAAAATGTATGAAACCACCCTGTTGCAATAAAAAAAACAAGTGAGGCGATATATTGGGCAATAAAGAATATTTAAGATGGGAAAACAGAAGTTTGAGACACACTTGCTATGTTTATTCAACAAACCTTTTGGCCCAAGTTAATTATTCAACTTCATTTGCAATAAATCCTTTTGGGCTAACAAAACAAAATGTAGTTGGTGAAGACCTAATCTGCCATATTTCTTTGCAATATGTGGTTATATATACACTGCTCAAAAAAATAAAGGGAACACTTAAATAACACAATGTAACTCCAAGTCAATCACACTTCTGTGAAATCAAACTGTCCACTTAGGAAGCAACACTGATTGACAATAAATTTCACATGCTGTTGTGCAAATGGAATAGACAAAAGGTGGAAATTATAGGCAATTAGCAAGACACCCCCCAAAACAGGAGTGATTCTGCAGGTGGTGACCACAGACCACTTCTCAGTTCCTATGCTTCCTGGCTGATGTTTTGGTCACTTTTGAATGCTGGCGGTGCTCTCACTCTAGTGGTAGCATGAGACGGAGTCTACAACCCACACAAGTGGCTCAGGTAGTGCAGTTCATCCAGGATGGCACATCAATGCGAACTGTGGCAAAAAGGTTTGCTGTGTCTGTCAGCATAGTGTCCAGAGCATGCAGGCGCTACCAGGAGACAGGCCAGTACATCAGGAGACGTGGAGGAGGCCGTAGGAGGGCAACAACCCAGCAGCAGGACCGCTACCTCCGCCTTAGTGCAAGGAGGTGCACTGCCAGAGCCCTGCAAAATGACCTCCAGCAGGCCACAAATGTGCATGTGTCAGCATATGGTCTCACAAGGGGTCTGAGGATCTCATCTCGGTACCTAATGGCAGTCAGGCTACCTCTGGCGAGCACATGGAGGGCTGTGCGGCCCCACAAAGAAATGCCACCCCACACCATGACTGACCCGTCGCCAAACCGGTCATGCTGGAGGATGTTGCAGGCAGCAGAACGTTCTCCACGGCGTCTCCAGACTCTGTCACGTCTGTCACATGTGCTCATGTGCTCAGTGTGAACCTGCTTTCATCTGTGAAGAGCACAGGGCGCCAGTGGCGAATTTGCCAATCTTGGTGTTCTCTGGCAAATGCCAAACGTCCTGCACGGTGTTGGGCTGTAAACACAACCCCCACCTGTGGACATCAGGCCCTCATACCACCATCATGGAGTCTGTTTCTGACCGTTTGAGCAGACACATGCACATTTGTGGCCTGCTGGAGGTCATTTTGCAGGGCTCTGGCAGTGCACCTCCTTGCACAAAGGCGGAGGTAGCGGTCCTGCTGCTGGGTTGTTGCCCTCCTACGGCCTCCTCCACGTCTCCTGATGTACTGGCCTGGAGTTACATTGTGTTGTTTAAGTGTTCCCTTTATTTTTTTGAGCAGTGTGTATGTATATATATATAGCCCCCACGTAAACAATATAGTTCAAACAGCGTAAATACTCAAACCCTGGCTTTAATAAACTAATATGTGATAGTGTGTACATCACATACATACAGTGTGAGTGAGTGAGGTTTACTAGCAACCAAATCTTGTAGGGAGATTAGAGTGATTAGCTACGGCTTAAGCAGATTTGTTATCGCGTGACTGATCAACTCATTAATGGTCGACAGAAAATCAGGACTCCTTCTCGCACATATTGATAGAGCGAGAGCTAGATATTGAGCGAGAGAGCAAGTGCTACATACAGATATCAATTAGCAAACGTGCAGAGACCTGAAGGAGGCAGCCAACATGACACAATTAGATGGTTTGGCGGCGGCAGACAAGTAATTGCTACGGCACCAACAATCAAAGGCCGTATTAGTTTGTGTGACAGCGTCATCGTCGTCATCACACAGATAAACCATGAGTCTCAGCTTATTGGGTAGCTAACTAGCCTCAGAGTCACTTCCTCTCTGCCACAAAGTCATGGAACGTTAGCAGAAGTGTACTGTGTGCTTTCATGGTCTTTGTTTGACTTTGCCATCCACTAACAACATGAAAGTGAGAGGAAAGTACCTGGCTTCAAAACAAAAGTGATCACGACTTGATCAAATATACAGTTGAAGTCGGAGGTTTACATACACTTAGTTTTAATGACTCCAACCTAGTTTTTCAACCACTCCACAAATTTCTTGTTAACAAACTATGGTTCTGGCAAGTCGGTTAGGACATCTACTTTGTGCATGACAAGTTATTTTTCCAAATATTGTTTACAGACATTACTTCACTTATACTGTATCACAATTCCAGTTGGTCAGAAGTTTACATACACTAAGTTGACTGTGCCTTTAAACAGCTTGGGAAATTCCAGAAAATGTCATGGCTTTAGAAGCTTCTGATAGGCTAATTGACATCATTTGAGTCAATTGGAGGAGTACCTGTGGATGCATTTCAAGGCCTGCCTTCAAACTCAGTGCCTCTTTGCTTGACATCATTGGAAAATCAAAAGAAATCAGCCAAGACCTCAAAATAAAAATTGTAGACCTCAACAAGTCTGGTTCATCTTTGGGAGAAATTTCAAACGCCTGAAGGTACCACGTTCATCTGTACAAACAATAGTACGCAAGTATAAACACCATGGAACCACGCAGCCGTCATACCACTCAGGAAGAAGACGTATTCTGTCTCCTAGAGATGAACGTACTTTTGTGCAAAAGTGCATATCAATCCCAGAACAACAGCAAAAAACCTTGTGAAGATGCTGGAGGAAACAGGTACAAAAGTATCTAAACTCAGCAAAAAAAAGAAACGTTCTCTCACTGTCAACTGCGTTTATTTTCAGCAAACTTAACATGTATAAATATTTGTATGACCATAACAAGATTCAACAACAGACAAACTATACAAGTTCCACAGACATGTGACTAACAGAAATGGGATAATGTGTCCTTGAACAAAGGGGAGGGGGGTCAAAATCAAAAGTAACAGTCCGTATCTGGTGTGGCCACCAGCTGCATTAAGTACTGCAGTGCATCTCCTCCTCATGGACTGCAACAGATTTGCCAGTTCTTGCTGTTAGAGGTTACCCCACTCTTCCACCAAGGCACCTGCAAGTTCCTGGACATTTCTGGGGGGAATGGCCCTAGCCCTCCGATCCAACAGGTCTCAAACGTGCTCAATGGGATTGAGATCTGGACTCTTCGCTGGCCATGGCAGAACACTGACATTCCTGTCTTGCAGGAAATCAGCCATACTGCTTTTCCGTGTGTGGTGGCTTTGTCATGTCAGGATGAGCCTGCAGGAAGGGTACCACGAGGGAGGAGGATGTCTTCCATGCAACGCACAGTGTTGAGATTGCCTGCAATGACAACAAGCTCAGTCCAATGATGCTGTGACACCGCCCCAGCCATGACGGACCCTCCACCTACAAAATCGATCCCACTCCAGAGTACAGGACACGGTGTAACGCCCGTTGCTTCGACGATAAACGCGAATCCGACCATCACCCCTGGTGAGACAAAACCACAACTCGTCAGTGAAGAGCACTTTTTGCCAGTCCTGTCTGGTCCAGCAAAGGTGGGTTTGTGCCCATAGGCGACCTTGTAAGGCAGGTCCTCACCAGACAACAACAGGACTACAAGCCCTCAGTCCAGCCTCTCAGCCTATTGCGGACAGTCTGAGCACTGATGGAGGGATTGTGCGTACCTGGTGTAACTCGGGCAGTTGTTGTTGCCATCCTGTACCTGTCCAGCAGGTGTGATGTTCAGATGTGCCAATCCTGTGCAGGTGTTATTACACGGGGTCTGCTACTGCGAGGAAAGGAGGTGGCAGCATCATGTTGTGGGGGTGCTATGCAGCAGGAGGGACTGGTGCTTCACAAAATAGATGGCATGATGAGGATGGAAAATTATGTGGATATATTCAAGCAACATCTCAAGACATCAGTCAGCAAGTTAAAGCTTGGTCGCAAATGGGTCTTCCAAATGAACAATGACCCCAAGCATACTTCCAAAGTTGTGGCAAAATGGCTTAAGGACAACAAAGTCAAGGTATTGGGAGTGGCCATCGCAAAGCCCTGACCTCAATCCTATAGAAAATGTGTGGGCAGAACTGAAAAAGCGTGTGCGAGCAAGGAGGCCTACAAACCTGACTCAGTTACACCAGCTCTGTCAGGAGGAATGGGCCAAAATTCACCCAACTTATTGTGGGAAGCTTGTGAAAGGTTAAACGAAAGGTTTGATCCAAATTTAAATTGTTTAAGGCAATGCTACCAAATACTAATTGAGTGTATGTAAACTTCTGACCCACTGGGAATGTGGGGTTATTATACACTGCTCAAAAAAATAAAGGGAACACTGAAACAACACAATGTAACTCCAAGTCAATCACACTTCTGTGAAATCAAACTGTCCACTTAGGAAGCAACACTGATTGACAATAAATTTCACATGCTGTTGTGCAAATGGAATAGACAAAATGTGGAAATTATAGGCAATTAGCAAGACACCCCCAAAAAAAGAGTGATTCTGCAGGTGGTGACCACAGACCACTTCTCAGTTCCTATGCTTCCTGGCTGATGTTTTGGTCACTTTTGAATGCTGGCGGTGCTCTCACTCTAGTGGTAGCATGAGACGGAGTCTACAACCCACACAAGTGGCTCAGGTAGTGCAGTTCATCCAGGATGGCACATCAATGCGAGCTGTGGCAAAAAGGTTTGCTGTGTCTGTCAGCGTAGTGTCCAGATTATGGAGGCGCTACCAGGAGACAGGCCAGTACATCAGGAGACGTGGAGGAGGCCGTAGGAGGGCAACAACCCAGCAGCAGGACCGTTACCTCCGCCTTTGTGCAAGGAGGTGCACTGCCAGAGCCCTGCATAATGACCTCCAGCAGGCCACAAATGTGCATAGGTGACAAATAGGTGACAAATGTTTGCGATGGAAAAAGATAAGTCATCTTAATTTCGGTACGCCATCTCCAGTCCGCGAGAAGCCCCTAAAAGCGTGATCTGACATCACTTTAATGATTCTGGGAATTGTGATTCAAAGCGAAACCCCTTTGCATCAAAATGTCAGACCAGGTGAAGTGAACCACAAAAGAAGCCAAGTCTGAATGGCACTGCCAAGCATTTGGGCGTAGATAGTCAGGAGTGATTTGGGGAGTTTGGTGCATCTGGGGATTCTATTCTAAGCAGCCAAATATCTGTGAGGGGACACAAAACCCGCCCCAAAACATGGGATATTATTTTGTTTGAACACAACATAAAAGCATCCAGAGGCTTTTCTGGCTGGTCGTCAGTTTGTTGGACCTCAGCAGTGATGGGGGGGGTAGAAAATGAGGGGGAAATCACAAGCATTGTACCCTTCTTGCATTTGGACCCTTTCCCCTAGTGTTGCTAAACACATTCAGGTTCAGATCTGCCAAGACACATGAGATTAGTTTGATGTCTGCTTGAGTTTCCCCCCCTTCTCAAAGTGACTTGAATTGATCTGACAATGGTCAGAGAGAGGCTCTCTGGAGAGCTCAGGGTTCTCAGTCGTGGAACTCAACCCCAAGAGGAATAATTGGGACCATGTGCATACACAAAACACACAGATACCCCCCCAAATATACCGACACACACGAAACTATCACACGAGTTTGCCACAGGCCAGATTACGACCCACCATCTCCTACATCTCAGTACTGAACCATGGGTGAAATGTGTCACTCCATCACTGACTGAAATAGAGAAATAAAACAAAAACACAGCCCAGCAGTGACCTGGCAGTCCACAACATCACTACAGTGGAGAGGAAACAAAAGCGGAATTAATTAGGTTTTGCACTGGGAGCAAAAACAACAGTGGAATTTGCCTCTCTTCAATTTGCATCGTTCCACTTTTTAATGTATATGGTTTTTCATTGCTAGTACGTTTATGGGGGGGGGGACACAAAATCACTTCTAAATAAAATCTTTGTAATGCACCGAATTGAAAGCCAAAAGTCACAGCTAGCTAATTAGATATTAACTCTGTGGTTACACAGAAAGCAAAGCAGGGAGACTAAAGCAAAATAAAAACATTTAGTAATGGAGTTGTATGGCTGTACTACAAACAGTAAGCTGCTTTAGATAGGATAATCTGCTAGTGTGTTCAAAATGTAAGTATTACTGTAATGCATAATACTGTATTGTAATGTTCTGTTTGCCTGTAGCATTAATCCCATGTAAAGGTATGATGATGCATTTAATGCACCACAACAATGTGACACACAGTGCGCCTTCAGGAAGTATTCACACCCCTTGACTTTCTCCACGTTGTGTTACAGCTGGAATTTAAAATGTATTAAATTGAGATTGTGTGTGTGTAGGCCAGTGACACAATCTCAAAGTGGAATACTGTTTCTAGAAATGTTAACAAATATAATTAAATTATCTTGAGTCATTCAACACCTTTGTTATGTCAAGCCTAAATCATTTCAGAAGTAAAAATGTGCTAAGTCAAATGATAAGTGTTTAACATGATTTTTGAATAACTACCTAATCTCTACCCCACACATACAGATAATTGTAAGGTCCCGCAGTGAATTTCAAACACAAGATTCAACCAAAGACCAGGGAGGTTTTCCAATGCCTCACAAATAAGGGTACGTATTGGTAAATGGAGGGGAAAAAAGCAGACATTGAATATCCCTTTGAACATGGTGAAGTTATTACACTTTGGATGGTGTATCAATCACCTAGTCACAAAAAAATAGATAGGCGTTCCTCCCCATTTATTTGCTGGAGAGGATGGGAAGTGCTCAGAGATTTCACCATCAGGCGAATGGTGACTTTAAAAGACAGTTACATGGCTATGATAGGAGGAAACTGAGGATGGATCAACAGTTTAGTTACTAACCTGAATTACAGTGAAAAGAAGGAAGTCTGCACAGAATTAAAAAATATTTGAAAACATGCATCCGGATTGCAAATTAAAATGACCAAAAAAATGATCCTGAATACAAAAAAGCGTTATGTTCGGGGCAAATAAAACAGAGTACCACTTCCTATTGTCAAGCACGGTGGTGGCTGCATCATGTTATGGTATGCTTGTCGTCGGCAAGGACTAGGGAGTTTTTGGGGGATGAAAAGAAAAACGGAATAAAGCTAAGTACAGGCAAAATCCTCGAAGAAAACCTGGTATAGTCTGCTTTCCAACAGACACTGGGAGACAAATGCACCTTTCAGCAGGACAATAACCTAAAACACAAGGTCAAATCTATACTGGAGTTGCTTAACAAGATGACGTTGAATGTTCCTGAGTGGCCTAGTTACAGTTTTGACTTAAAAGCGACTTGAAAATCTGTGGCAAGACTTGAAAATGTCTGTTGTGAAATCTGTGAATGTATTGTAATGTTTTAAAAAATCATACAAAATGCCTTAATTTTGCTGGACCCCAGGAAGAGTAGCTGCTGCTTTGGCAGGAACTAATGGGAATCCATAATAAATACAAATAAGTCTAGGGGTATGAATACTTTGAAGGCACTGTACATGCTATGTATCAGTAGTATGATACTTTCAGAGCTGCGGGGTGTAGGCCATGTACAGCAGTAGGAGGCTGTTGGTGGCCTGTGCCATTGCTGCAGCAGGTCTCCGTCGAGAAGAGCAAGGCTCATGATCTCCTTCCAGACACTGTCTTTTCCCATTACCCTCAGCGTGGGCATCACCAACAGGTCAGATGCCCTGCAGACCAGAACGGAGAGCTCCATTATAAGTACGTCTCAAGTCATATTAATGTACATTCTCACATCTACTATAGGAGGTTCCGTTCAAGCTCGCCATACGGGTTATTCAAACAAAGCAGGCAACTGGCAATATCACATTCACAACTGCATAATACTCAAAGCACAGCTGTAAATTGTAATTGGTCTGTGTGTAAGCGGATCTGTGGAGTGCACTGTATGGCCCAGCGGGGCGAGCTCAACTGTGTAAAGCACAGAGGCCTGCAGCTGGTTTCCGACAAGGAGAAGCTTCCAGGTGGAAACAGAGCCTCACGAACAGCAGGTCAGAATCGCAGCTCGCTGATAAAATAACCTCCACAAGATGAGGGCTGAGAGGGTCGGACAAGTTCACGTAATCCATTTTGAAAGGTAATGGCCCCAGACTTTTCTGTTCTTTTACCCACCAACATCCAGAGAGTTTAGACGTGTGCATATACAGTGCCTTCAGCAATCTACACACAATACCGCATAATGACAAAGTGAAGAGGTTTGCAAATGTATTACAAATAAAAATCAGAAATACCTTATTTACGTAAGCGTAATGACGCTTTGCTATGAGACTCGAAATTGAGCTCAGGTGCATCCTGTTCTCATTGATCATCCTTGAAACATTTCTACAACTTGGAGTCCATCTGTGGTAAATTCAATTGATTGGACATGATTTGGTAAGGCACACCTGTCTATATAAAAAGGTCCCACAGTTGACAGTGCATGTCAGAGCAAAAACCAAGCCATGAGGCAGAAGGAATTGTCCATAGAGCTCAGAGACAGGATTGTGTCAAGGCACAGATCTGGGGAAGGGTACCAAAAAATGTCTGCAGCATTGAAGGTCCCCAAGAACACAGTGGCCTCCATCACTATTAAATGGAAGAAGTTTGGAACCACCAAGACTCTTCATGAGCTGGCCGCCCAGCCAAACTGAGCAATCGGGGGAGAAGGGCCTTGGTCAGGGAGGTGACCAAGAACCCAATGGTCACTCTGACAGTGCCTCTGTGGAGATGGGAGAACCTTCCAGAAGAACAACCATCTCTACAGCACTCCACCAATCAGGCCTTTATGGTAGAGTGGCCTGACAGAAGCCATTCCTCAGTAAAAAAGGCCCTTGGCAGCCCACTTGGAGTTTGCCAAAAGCCACCTAAAGACTATTAGACCATGAGAAACACGATTCTCTGGTCTGATGAAACCAAGATTGAACTCTGATCTGAATGCCATGCATCACATCTGGAGGAAATCTGGCACCATCCCTACGGTGAAGCATTGTGGTGACAGCATCATTCTGTGGGTATGTTTTACAGCAGCAGGGACTGGGAGACTAGTCAGGATCAAGGCAAAGATGAACAGAGCAAAATACAGAGAGACCCTTGATGAAAACCTGCTCCAGAGCGCTCAGGTCCTCAGACTGGGGTGAAGGTTCACCTTCCAACAGGACAACGACCCTAAGCACATAGCCAAGACAACGCAGGAGTGCCTTCGGGACAAGTCTCTGAATGTCCTTGAGTGGCCCAGCCAGAACCCGGACTTGAACCCAATCGAACATCTCTGGAGAGACCTGAAAATAGCTCTGAAGCGACGCTCCCCATCCAACCTGACAGAGCTTGAGTGGATCTGAAGAGAAGAATGAGAGAAACTCCCCAAATGCAGGTGTGCTTGTACCGTCACACACAATTGTTATAAATTATTTAAAAATAAACCATTTTTGCTTTGTCATTATGGGGTATTGTGTTTAGATTGAGGGGAAAAAAAATGTCAATTCATACATTTTAGAATAAGGCTGTAACCTAACAAAATGTGGAAAAAGTCAACGGGTCTGAATGCTTTCCAAAGGCACTGTAGATGGATAATAAGATAAATCTGTCCATATGTAAGAGCCTACTCCCAAATTTTAAAAAAAATTATAAACCGCCAGTTTCACTACGCAACTGTTTAAGCTAGGACCTCAAGTAGGAGCAATGTCAAAAAAATAAGACAGATAACTGTAAGCAATGCACACTGAAGTGAGCCCCCTTCAGTCGTCAGAATATTAGTTTAAGCCCGGCTAATGGCCCAAGCAGACTGAGCGAGTCACAGCCCTGGACAAAAGGAGAAGATCGGCTTGGTATCAGCTCCATTCTCTTAAACCCAAGGAAACAAGAGGAGTCGGGGATTACACCAGTTAAATCACTCCACCGGAACAACCAGCCACGGCCCAGTAACACTGCTTCTGTGCTTATGCCAAATTGATCATGAGGGAATGGAACAGCAGAGAATCCGCTCTGTGATTACTATGTTACTTCGCTCAGAGTTTAATTGGAGATTTTGTGCGGGAGAGATGGGATTGGGTGTCTGAGTAACACTTGATAGTATAAGGAAAATACTGTTATTCTAGTCTGCCTGTCAGTCTTAAAATATAAAATCAAAATGCAGTTTTGCCGTAATAGCGAAGTAACAAAGTCTGTGGTGCCAGCTATGCCTGCTTCTAGTCTGAGTGGCAGTCGTTAAGGCTAAGTACGCAGTGATGGAATCGGCTAAACTTTGCTCATTGAGATAGTAAATGAATGACAGGAAATGAAAGAGACTGGGTGTTATGTCAGAAGTTAATGGTTCTCTGAAGAAAGACAGATGGCTTCGGAATGTGTTGGGGGGGGGGGGGGTGAGAGGAGAGCAACGTGTGAAACAGGGGAGACAGATGGACATCCGTAGATTAGATGGAGGGGTTGAGGTCAGGAGGTAAAGGACAGATTCTTTTAAGGGAGTAATAAAAGGTGTGCTATCCTGTTAACCTCTTTATTAGCTTCCTGTGGAGCCATAAACTGTAAGGATGGGAGAAGGAGGAGTGTTTTAAGTAGGAGGTATATAACTGTGATGTGAGAAATGTTTTGCCGTCTGATTACAGCTGTACAGAACCTTTGGGAAGAATTAAACTTGGTTAAAGCTTCTCTAGTGTCCGTGGGTTATTTACTCTGAAAAATAAGAACCTAACAGTAGTCAGTGGCAAACGACCCAAACAGCTCTCGGTGTGCGCACACACCAACACACTAGGCGTTCGTATGACACCAGGGTGGAGCTCGTTTTAGGCTAACTATTAGCATTTTGGCTGCATTTTTGTCTCGAGCTTGGGAACTAACGCGTCACCCTTTTATTTACCCATCCCGGTGAGCACTGAATTATAACAGCGTAGCCAGCGCCACGTTAAGCAGCCTTGCGAGACTGCTGCAGATTATAGGCAGCATGTATACTGTAGTTCACCCAGAGAGAAGAGATGCAGTCTACCTGTGTGGAAAAAGAGAATGCGTTATCAAAGCAACAGACCTTCTCACCTGCTGGTTGGCTGATGCAGTCTAGTGTTGAGATGGACTAGGTCAATGTCCACAAGGGAGAATCCCATTTTCACTCGCTGTTCTATACTATGCATCACTTTTTGTGTACTGACGCATGTTGCGAGTTTGCATTTGGCATCTTCTCAAAGGACATGAGAAGATATGGAATGACACTAGCCAGTTTAATCAGAAACAAACTGCATAAGTGTGGAGAGACATAATTACGGGGGTGGGGGAGCAAGCGTGAGATGGAGGGCCATGGTGAGGAGGGATGTAAAAGTTGGAGAAAAGACGAGCAGGCGCTCGGCTTTAGCAAAGCACCAGCACTGCGCATCTGTCATCAAGATCCAAGAGGCTCATATTTTTTAACTTGCAGGGCCTTTTGTGCTGCCTTCTCCCAGCTGAGGAGTTACAGCAAAAAAAAGCTAAAATCCCATGCTCTCCCTTAGCCAGAGAAATCAATCACTTCAAAACTCTGGGAGGCCTACATTTGGTACGAGATTAAAACAAGCTTTAGAGTGAACGTTTCAACTTTTATGGACGTGATTTGGACATCTGTACAGTCCAGCAACAATCACAACAATACTGGTTAAATCAATATGGCGTATAGGCTATTGCATAACAATCCCAGTCGGAAAAAGGGTACAGCATTCACATTAAATATTTGGGGTTGTAACCTTGGGCAGCAAGAAAGAAAACAGCCTTTGAAAGTTTAGCTTTCTATTCCGCTAAAAAAAGACCTCCACAAGACACTTACAGTCCCCATCCAACCAGACAGAGCTTGAGAGGATCTACAGAGAATAATGGGAGCCACCGGCCAAATACAAAAGTGTGCCAAGCTTGTAGCGTCATAACCAAGACTCTAGGCTCAAATCGATACCAAAAGGTGATACAACAAAGTACTGAGTAAAGGGTTTGAATACTTATGTAAATGTGATGTTTTTTTTTTTAAGTACATTTGCAAATATTGCCATACAGTCAGTGTGGTGTTGGAGAATGACTGATATTCCCTTTTGACATTGCCATTTCCTTTGAGTGTTTGCTGAGGCATTAGTGTTCTTCACATGGCGAGTTGGCCTTCTCTTGAACTTAAACTAAGCCATGTGATGGACACATGGAGAAAGGACTTCAAGCCTAAGGTAATGGTAATTCCTCAAAGCACTAATCTCACATTTACTGTGAAATGCTGGTCATCCAATACAGAATAGGTCAAGAGGAGAAACATTCACCCAAAGTCACAATGAGAGCTGTCCGTAAAACTCGCTCACCACTCAGTGCCAATGTAATGTCACCGTGGCTCTAGGCCTTTCCGAAGAGCAGGGAGGAGGACAACACCCAGACGTCAGATGAGACATGCACTAAGCCTTCGGGGCGAGGTCTGACTTTGCAAGTGCACACTAAGCCATTGTGTGTCAGACAGACAACTTTTTAAAAAGGTCAACTGCCCCTTAGAACCAACTTCTCTGGTTTTAAACATCCTACGTGGCACCGATAGGAGTCAGAAACATTCATTCTAGTGTCAAAATTGGACTGCAAAGTGTAAATAGGAAGAGGTTTGTCATAAAGTCAGTCTTGTCCAAGTAAGTGAGTTGGCCATGACTTACTGGAGGGTTGGGTATGGATTACGATCATGCCCAGTGCCCACTAACGAGAGAAGCAGCAGTGCTTGTTGTGCTCCATAAGCTGTGCATGCTCTTTCCAATCATAGCAGCCAAAACCTCCAGACAGGGAGACAGACCTGCCCAATATGCAGACAGACTTGCTCACATAAGACAACAAGTTGCCAATGTTATGTTGAAATAACCCTTGGCACTAAGCCCTTCATGAAGTGACCACTTGCAGATATATGTTTGACAGTGTCAAATCGCGAATTGAGACGATCAGTGCGCACTTTTATCCCAACCAACTGCAACGTGGGAATATTCCAGAACCCATTTGTGAGCATCTTGTGTACCCCTGCAGCCTGTTTTTAATAGGATTCCTTATGGAATACTGCCAGACAGCTGGTAATAGATGTTGAGAAAGTTGTAATAAACTACAACGGCACCGAATCACACGTGTTGCCACTCGCCAGCGACGTGATAAGTTGATTGTGGCCCTGGCTGCTCAATGTGCCTGCTAGCTACGACTCGTTAGATTTATTGACAGAGAACTTGGCTAGGTAGGAAGTGATTTTGGGCATTGATAAACAGCGTGTAGCTTGTGCTTTATTTATGATAGTTTGCCAGCTTGCAGATGAGGTTGTAGACATATTATTGTTCTCAGAAAATCAGTCCTGAGCGTGCAGCCAGACTTTCGACTCGATAGACTGCATCCGGTGCACCGACTAGTTTAATGTACTTTTTTTTTAAACTTGGGAAAATAGTGCACCAAACACACTTTAGCTGGATGTAAATTTGTGCGACTAAGAACTCATCGGCAATAAGGTATAAATGACAGATTTCATGATTGATCTTATATTAATTCTGACTATTTTAAGGGAGTGGCCATGTTGTTGCTACTACGGTGACAAAGGATTAAACCTATTTTAAAAATCAACTCTTCAATTTCATTGAATATAGCTATGATCCCCCCCCCCCCCCCCCCCCCCCCTCTTATATATTAGTGTAATGAAGTGAAAGAAATTGGCAGATTATTATCAATGATTTACCAACATCTGTAACAAGCTGTCCAGTGTAGGAAATCCTCATTAGTACCCTAGTTTATAGAAAGAGCCATAAGCAGTAGTAGTACTGACCCTGAGAGAACCCCAGTAGGTCTTCACCCTACTGATGCTACTGCATTACGCCACAGTCTATTTCGTGAGTAGTCTGATATCCTGTTTGAAGTCACTGGCATGCAAAAAAAAAAAAAAAAAAACTTTAGGACAACGTCCAGCTACCATAAAAAGAGCTAGTCTAAGCTGGGAACACGAGAAGTCTGCACTCTACATTATTAGTTGTTGCATTTCGTCAACAAGACAATAAATAAAACTACCTCAAGTGAATTGGTGGATATATTCACATATTTCAGTCTCTGCATTTTGTGTTTATTCACTCTCTATTCTATTTTTTTTTTTTTTTAAAGGCTAGGAGGTGGATTATATTTCTAAAAAGAAACAGTGGATGTCTGAAGCTGTTTGGTTAGCCTAGCAGTGAGCAAAGCTCTCACTGCGCTACGACAGTGAATCATAAGAGGAGCCATTTGGCTTTGGATCATGACTCGCTAATCCCAAACAGCTAACCGGTAATGAAACTGAGGCACCCGGACGGTCAAACCCCAGGCAAATTGCGTTATCCTGCCATTTAAAGGCAATCACACCTTCCTCGGCTTAACCAAGTACTAGTTATACTCATTTACCAGGGTTATCCCTTTACATTGAGGGATGTGGTGCGTGTATGTCCAATGTGTAGTGCGAAGGTCACTGTGGAAGCCTCGCCGTCTCCACCTTCACTCCCCAATGCCCTTTCTGTTCAATTGTGACACCGTCTATCTAGACCATCAGGTTCTGCTGGGGTAGAGCGGTGTCACCTCTCCTCATTAAATGATAATCACCTCATTAAGTGGCTTTTGTATGATGTGCTTTGTATTCTGATACAAATCATGAACACGGTACCTTGCCCTTTGCCTGGACAGAGCGCCGAGAACTGAAAGAAAGGGCTAATACTGCTCTGGTCAACTGTCCTTGTCACAACTAACTGATGGAAGCATACAGTTTGCATCTGTAAAAGGGCCACTTACAGGTTTTCCCTTTACCCTTTTGCTGTAGGCCTAATTCAGAGAGCGATTCATTTCATTGTGATAAAACTGCATAATGTTACAACCGTATTACACTTAGTAGAATGAACAGTAATATAGAACTACATTAGGTTGTGTGAATTGTACATGGACGATAAGTAGTTGCGTTCTTGTGACAACACCTAAGTTGCCCTTGAGGAGATTTAATATAGTCGTATTGTATTCAACACACATTGCTGGCTAAAACAAACGCAAACAACCATACCTACAAGCGAAAAAACATTATTGCCTTTGGGTTGGAAACGATCAGCTCCTTAATTTAAAAAATGTCCTAATAGAAAGCCCAGCACTGCAGATCACACATTAGAATGTGAGAGATCAGTGAAAGGTGCTAAAATATTGCATACTCCTCCAGTGCTGCAAAGTAGTAACTTAGGCACAGCTTTAAACACCACTAGATCTGTGACAAAGAAGCCGTTGTCTAGAGAGTCAAGCTTAGAGGCCCTGGTGGTGAAAATGGAGGGGATGGGTTGTTTGGTCTCCATGAATTTGACGCTCATTTAGCACCTTTCAATTATCTCTAGCTACGGCCAGCGCACTACAGATCCAGGTTCCAGATCTGGCTATGTCGCAGCCGGCCGCGACCGGGAGACCCATGAGGCGACGCACAATTGGCCCAGTGTCGTCCGGGTTAGGCCAGCCGGGATGTCTTTGTCCCATCGCGCTCTAGCGACTCATGTGGCGGGCCGGGCACATGCACGTTGACATGGTTAACAGTTGTACAGTGTTTCCTCTGACACATTGGTGCGGCTGGTTTCCGGGTTAAGCGAGTAGTGTGTCAAGAAGCAGTGTGGCATGGCAGGGTCGTGTTTCGGGGGACGCACGGCTCTCGCCCTTTGCCTCTCCCGAGTCCGTATGGGAGTTCCAGCTTTGGAACAAGACTAACTGCCAATTGGATATGACGAAATTGGGGAGAACAAGGGGGTAAAAAATAACAAAAATTAAAATAATAATTAAAATAGAGCCAATTGTGTGTGAAGATGTCAGAGACCAGGGGGGAAGGGAATGAGGGCGACACCATAGGATGATTACGTTAGCAAGTTCCATGCCTAGAATAAGACCTTCATATAGCCTTCATATAGTGCAATACTTTTGTCCAGAAACTTATGGTTCCGGGCAAAGGTAGTGTACTATAGAGTACTGTCTGTCATTTGATATGTGTTTAGGTAAAGGTTAATTAAAATGGGCCCAATGCCTTCTCTCTGATGGGCTCCGATCATTGCTAAAAAGGACAAACAAACAAAGTTGCTTGGAGCCATCTTCCTTTCAACTAGACATGATACTTTTCAACATTTTACTTTACCATAGATAACTTAAAATCCTGCAGGCAGCCTGTGAGTCTTGGTGCCCTTGACCGCAGGAGAAGAGAATTTGAGGTCGGTGCAGCTCGAGCTGAGAAAGCAACAATAGCATTTGTGAACCAAACTGGGCTCAGAGATTGACATAACCTAGAAAAACAAACTACAGAGCGTACATGAAAGACCTGGGGAAAGGGGGGGAGGGGTGCTGTCAAACCCTTGAAACGAAAACATAAGTAAACTCGGAGCTATAAAATCGATAAACGTTCTAAACCAGGCGGACAAGATATATCGTTAACGAAACAGGAACCGGCTGCTCGTCCGCAACGCACTTCTCATTCTTCTGACAAGGTTTATTCTCCCCATTACATTATCACAGCCAATTCAGAAACAGTATCTCCTCATTGTGACATGACCCTGAAAACACACAGATAGAGGGAGAGCAGCTGGAGAGCACCAAATAAAACTGAAATGGCACAGAGAAGCATCAGGATTGACCATCACAATAATATCCTTTAGACAGACGTCATGGTATTTTGCCTGTAAGAAGCTAATTCATACAGTCCCATTTCTAACACAAATAAACCTTTTTAATCTCTCCTAAACTTGCCAACATGTGCACGAATGGGAGTATGTATGAACACATACATGTCCTAAGCAACATCATAAGACTAATAAAAAAATGTATTTAAAAGAACAGCATATTCTGAACATGAAATCATTAGTCAGAGCCTTCAGAAAGTATTCATACCCCTTGACTTCTTCCACATTCTGTTGCGTTACAGCCTGAATTCAAAATCGATAAAATCATTTTATTCTCATTCATCTACACACAATACCCCATAATGACAAAGTGAAAACATAGTACATTTTTTTGGTAATTTATTGGAAATGAAATACAGAAAACCTCATTTACGTACAGTAAGTATTCACACCCCCGAGTCAATACTTTGTAGAAGCACCTTTGGCAGTGATTACAGCTGTGAGTCTTTCTGGGTAAGTCTCTAATACCTTTCCAGACATGGATTGTGCAACATTTCCCCATTATTATTTTCAAATTTCTTCAAACCTCTGACAAACCGATTGTTGATCATTGCTAGACAACCATTTTCAGGTTTTGCCATAGATTTAAATCAAAACTAACTTGTTCACTTCGGAACCTTCACTGTGTTTTTGGTAAGCAACGCCATTGTAGATGTGGCCTTGTGTTTTAGGATATTGTCCTGCTGAAAGGTCAATTCATCTCCCAATGTCTGGTGGAAATCAGACTGAACCAGTTTTTCCTCTAGGATTTTGACTGGGCTTAGCTCCATTACGTTTATTTTGAATCCTGAAAAAAACTCCTGAGTCCTTAACAAATACAGACATACACCAAATGGAGCCACCACTATGCTTGAACATATGGAGTGTGGTACTCAGTAATGCGTTGTGTTTGCGCCAAACACAACACTTTGTATTCAGGACAAAAAGTGAATTGCTTTGCCAATTTTTTTGCACCATTACTTTAGTGCCTTGTTGCATGTTTTGGAATATTTTCATTCTGTACAGGCTTCCTTCTTTTCACGCTGTCAATTAGGTTACTATTGTAGAGTAACTGCAATGTTGATCCATCACAGTTTAATAGCGGTGATGGGAAAAAATGTGCTAAAGTCACCATTGGCCTCATGTTGAAATCCCTGAGAGGTTTCCTTCCTCTCCGGCAACTGAGTTAGGAAGTACGCCTGTATCTTTGTAGTGACTGGGTGTATTGATACGCCATCCAAAGTGTAATTAATAACTTCACCATGCTCAAAGGGATATTCAGTGTCTGCCCCCCCCCCACCATCTAACAATAGGTGCCCTTCTTTGCGAGGCATTGGAATACGTCCTTGGTCTTTGTGGTCGAAATTCACTGCACTACTGATGGGCCTTATAGATAATTGTACGTGTGGGGTACAGAGATGAGGCAGTAATTTTAAAAAATCATGTTGAAAACACTATTGCACACAAAGTCAGTCCATGCAACATATGTGACTTGTTAAGCAGATTTGGACTTTTTGACATTATGGGTTATCGTTTTGGTCACTGGCCTACACACAATCTACATTTAATCAATTTCTAAATGTATGCTATAACAACATTTGGAGAAAGTCAAGTGAAGGCACTGTAGGTTGTTCATTAACCATTAAAAAATATACTTACCCTGATCAGTAAACTCATATTTCTAAAGTAGGCTAATAATATAAAAACAGAACAGAATAAAATAAAATACAATTCATATTTTTCCAACACTTGTCTCTTTCCTACCCTCACTCCGCTTTGTTACGGAGCAGGATCTTACATTGAGAGCATCCTCATTATGATACCAATCTATATTTTCAAAAGCATGGGAGTCTCGTGTTCATATTTCACAACCTCCCCCGGGATTTTGGAGTTTACGATACATGATCGAGCAAAATAATAAATCTACACTTGATTTAGGCTATGTTACTGCATGCTAAATGTTTCTGATCAGTGACAGATGGTATAGCTTTATCTATTCGTTTTTCACATATCCACTTATTTGCCCAGCAAGATAATTAACAAAATATACAGAGGGAGATTCAAGGAAACAAAATCACACTGATTAAAGACAAAAATCACAAGTTTTAGGTCGGGGTAGGTCTCGGCTACGATGTAACTGCGAGTGAAAAACTAAATAATCTTGTTACGATGCATAACATGTTGGCAAAATGTTCTGATCAGTGCTGATACATTAGCCAACGTGATCATGAGCAGCACTCACCTCAACTTAGCTAACATGTCCACAGCCTATTTGTAGCCTAACCAATAGCCAAACGGAGGATTCTGTGAAAAGACACATTTCGACATTAATTGATTTTATCAAGACAACTCCCCACGCTTCTCTCAAAGCAGCACTAAATAGTTGACCACATGTGTAAAGGCTATTGCTTCAAATGCATTATGACAATCCGATGACTTTGGGAGTTTCAATGAACAACAATGATGCCTTCAATTGCATTAGCCAACTTTATTCCAATATTTTCTGTGATATTTATTCCCACAGTAATTCTTTATGGATCTGAGATAATGTGTATTGACATTATGTAGGCTACTGATCATTTTAGATAAAGAAAAGCAATAAAGCATACCTATGGTGTATTTAAAAAGAGATGACACGTTGTAATTCCAAAAAAATTTGAGTCTTCATCAACCATCTCCCTGACCACCTTCCTCTGATCAAGCCATTACAAACTTACCCTCTCCATCTGCGGAGGATGCATGCACTCAAAGACTGCATCTAGGGAAGGGAAAGGGTGATACCTAATCAGTTGTACAACTGAATGCATTCAACTCGAAATGTGTCTTCCGCTTTTAACCCAACCCCTCTGAATCAGAGAGGTGCGGGGGGCTGCCTTAAAGCAACGTTAATTTAAAAAAAATATATTCCAGCCCAAAAATCTACACGCCTCTTTATGACTATAAATGGCATCGACTTGAAAAGCACCCAAAAACATTGAGAACATTAGATTACCTGATGGCATGGCTGGTTTTGATAAAAATACCTGCATTCCAACCACTTAAAGTCATATGTTTGTAATTGTCCATATTCAAAAACACAGGCAGTACATCCTTTTGCGTTTCACCTCAGGAATTGCAAACGGACGTCAGCCGACACGGGCTTTGGAATGTATTGCACCGATAATGGAACATTTAAACTACCGAACCCAGATGCCTCTTCTCTGACACAATTTTGTAGAGGTACCGGTTTAGGATCGACTACTATGTATGACAAGAACACTCTACTCTCCTATCAGCAATAGAACAAGTAAATTAAATATATCTACACATGCGCCACAATGGAATTGAATGAGTTATTGAGATACATAGTCCCGTCTATCATGTCAGCAATACGAGTTTGTCCTGGAATGCGTCAAATTAGACGGAGGTATCTTGATCTGTTTTTTCCCGGAAACGTTTCAAGACCTTTCCATCTAAAAAAGACCGATGAGCACCACCGATGAGCACCACCGCGTGAAGTTCATAGGAGCAGGCAGTATTTCCGCTACAGTCATTTTGCTGTGGCGCTGCTCCACGGCAAAATCATTGCTGCTAGAACGGTCCACATTTACTCTTCCTCTGCAAAACAAAATGAGCAATGAATAAAAATAATAATCTGACAACCCCATAATAGTTTCTATTTATCTTATCGGTTTGTTGTGTGTTCCACGTAGGATAAATATTAATCTCGAGGCACATTCAAGTTACGAGTGCCATAGGGATGGAAACATGCATTCTGACAAGCAGTCAATGCGCAACAATTCATGCAATTGCGAAAATAGCCGTTTTAATGGCCTTTATTTTTTTTTTTAAGAGGGGGCTACAAGCATTCCATTCCTAATGTATGTATTTCTCAACTCCTAAATATGGGTGAACTGCACCATTTTAAACCCAGAGTTTTTAGCAGAAGCAAGTTACAGCTCTGTAATTCACCAATAGTGCATAGGTGAGAGTGGGGGGAACAAGGGTCAATTGTAGGGTACCTTGGGGCAAAATGGGGTGGGGGAATGGTGACAAATTGGTTTCTGTCAGAAGTACAGGCGCGTTACCACATGTGGTGGGTTACATTTTAAGGCAGTCATTGTAAATAATACTTTAACTCACTTGCCTTGTTAAATTAAAAAAATACAATAAAATAAAGTTCCCCTTATAGGTAGGCCTACATTATTTTCACTGTTTATGCATGTTTTTGGTACATTCAATTCATCAACAGGATGCTAATTAAGATCACATTCGAGATCTGTTTAATGATTGGCCAAATAGGGTAAATTCAGATCAGCAACCCCATGCTTCAGTCAATTTATTTATAGCCACTATGCTACATTAGAGGCTGAACGACAACATACAGCTGGCTGGGTATTCGGTGCATCGGCAAGATAGAACAGCTGCCTCCGGTACGACAAGTGGTGGCTGTCTGTGTCTATTTGTCAATAACAGCTGGTGCACGAAATCTAATATTAATGAAGTCTCAAGGTTTTGCTAGCCTGAACTCGAATATGCCATGATAAGCTGTAGACCACACTATATATTTTCGTAGCTGTCTATTTACCACCACAAACCGATGCTGGCACTAAGGCCGCACTCAACAAGCTGTATAAGGCCATAAGCAAACAAGAAAATGCTCATCCAGAGGCGGCGCTCCTAATGGCAGGGGACTTTAATGCAGGGAAACTTAAATCCATTTCACCTATTTTCTACCAGCATGTTACATGTGCAACCAGAGAGGGGGGAGAAAAATAAATATATTAAATAAAATTACTCTAGACCACCTTTACTCCACACAGAGACGCGTACAAGCAAAAACTAGAGCAGGAAGTACCCGTGACAAGCTCAATACGGAAGTGGTCAGATGATGCAGATGCTGAGCTACAGGACTGTTTTGTTAGCACAGACTGGAATAAGTTCCAGGATTCTTCCGATGGCATTAAAGAGTACACCACATCAGTCACTGGCTTCATCAATAAGTGCATCGATGACGTCTTCCCAACAGTGACCGTACGTACATACCCCAACCAGAAGCAATGGATTACAAGCAACATCCGCAATGAGCTAAAGGGTAGAGCTACCGCTTTCAAGGAGTGGGACTAACCTGGAAGATTATAATAAATCCCGCTATGCCCTACGACAAAACATCAAACAGGCAAAGCGTCAATACAGGACTAGAATTGAATCCTACTACACCGTCTCCAACGCCCGTCAGATGTGGCAAGGCTTGCAAATCTTCGACTACAAAGGGAAGCAAAGCCATCAGCTGCCCAGTGTCACGAGCCTACCAGATGAGCTAAATTACTTCTATGCGCGCTTCGAGGCAAGCAACACGGAAGGATGCCAGAGAGCACCAGCTGTTCCGGACGACTGTGTGATCACTCTCTTCGAAGCCGATGTGAGTGAATTAGTATCACAATTCCAGTGGGTTTAAAAAGGCACAGTCAACTTAGTGCATGTAAAAAGCTTGGAAAATTCCAGAAAATGTCATGGCTTTAGAAGCTTCTGATTGACTCAAATTAGGTCATTTAGCCTATTGGAGGTGTACCTGTGGATGTATTTCAAGGCCTGCCTTCAAACTCAGTGCCTCTTTGCTTGACATCATGGGAAAATCAAAAGAAATCAGCCAAGACCTCAGAATAAAAAAAATTGTAGACCTCCACAAGTCTGGTCCATCCTTGTGAGCAATTTCCAAACGCCTGAAGGTACCACGTTCATCTGTACAAACAATAGTACGCAAGTATAAACAGCATGGGACCACGCAGCCATCATACAGCTCAAGAAGAAGACTTGTTCTGTCTCCAAGAGATGAACGTACTTTGGTGCGAAAAGTGCAAATCAATCCCAGAACAGCAAAGGACCTTGTGAAGATGTTGGAAGGAACAGGTACAAAAGTATCTATATCACAGTGAAACGAGTTCTATATCGACATAACCTGAAAGGCCGCTCTGCAAGAATGAAGCCACTGCTCCAAAATCACCATGAAAAAGCCAGACTACGGTTTGCAACTGCTCATGGGGACAAAGATCGTACTTTTTTGGAGAAATGTCCTCTGGTCTGATGAGACAAAAATAGAACTGTTTGGCCATAAAGCCCATCGTTATGTTTGGAGGAAAATGGGGGAGGCTTGCAAGCCAAAGAACATCATCCCAACCGTGAAGCACGGGGGTGGCAGCATCATGTTGTGAGGGTTCTTTGCTGCAGGAGGGACTGGTGCACTTCACAAAATAGATGGCATCATGAAGCAGGAAAATGATGTGGATATAATCAAGCAACATTTCAAGACATCAGTCAGGAAGTTAAAGCTTGGTTCCAAATGGGTCTTCCAAATGGACAATGACCCCAAGCATACTTCCAAAGTTGTGGCAAAATGGCTTAAAGTCAAGGTATTGGAGTGGCCATCACAAAGCCCTGACCTCAATCCTATAGAAAATTTGTGGGCAGAAATGAAAAAGCGTGTGCGAGCAAGGATGCCTACAAACCTGACTCAGTTACACAAGCTCTGTCAGGAGGAATTCACCCAAGTTATTGTGGGAAGCTAGTGAAAGGCTACCCAAAACATTTGACCCAAGTTAAACAATTTAAAGGCAATGCTTAAAAATACTGAGTGGATGTAAACTTCTGACCCACTGGGAATGTGATGAAAGAAATAAAAGCTGAAATAAATCACTACTATTATTCTGACATTTCACATTCTTGAAATAAAGTGGTGATCCTAACTGACCTAAGACAGGGAATTTTTACTAGGATTAAATGTCAGGAATTGTGAAACTAAGTTTAAATGTATTTGGCTAAGGTGTATGTAAACTTACGATTTCAACTGTAATTTCAAGCCTACATTCCAGTTAGCGGTGTGAAGCATAAACAAAATAAAACACGGAACACACACCGAAAGCCGGGACTCCACAGATCATGAGGATGTCTTATTTGTCTGCCTGTGACCTACCATTATTGATCACCAGCCAAGAGTCAAAACGTTTTCACCAAACATCTTACAAGGTAAGCTTCGATGTGGCCTGTGCTTCAGCTATAGCTTCATGAGGGGTATGAAATGAATCCTTAGGTTGGTAGGAACAAATCTAGCCTAATGCCAATGGATGACTTAATGGCAACATCGAATGTCCACCGAGTGACTATCTTGGAGCATGAAAAATATGTTGCCTCCTTACGCGCAATAGGCATCCATTACACAGGGGATTGGCTACAATGGCACCTTGACAGTCTTGTAGCCAATGTGATAAGCTTTCCAGGGATATGCAGTTGACCTGGGTGGAACAAAGCAAGGTCTAGAACATTTTATGCGTAACTGTATCGGTCATTGTTTTTCTTCAGGGTGATGGAAAGTCTACAGGTACAAACCTAGATGACCAGCCTATGTACAGTACAGTAATGTACATTTACATTAAGTGGTTTGTAAGGATGGAAAATGAATACCGCACAAAAAAGTGGTTGTTTTCCATGTTATTTGATCAAGATTTTTTTTTGATGTGGATGTTTAGGGTTTTTGCCCATAACTTTGCACCTTTTGATGGAAATGTTTTGTTCTTTCTGGATTCCATTAGAATGATGATAGCAGCGAAAGGGAAACTCTTACAATTACGACTATTGAACCCTGCAAGACACTGTTCTTAATTATACAACTACCTTTTTTGCCAAAGCTGAGATGCTGAAAACACTACAGATGTCTATATCGGTCCTCTAATATAGGACTAGTAACGGCCCAATGCACTACTTTTGTGAAAAAAAAGCTTCATTAATTCTGATTTTCAACGACGAAGTTGTCTCTTTGACATTGGGGGTCAAAATGAAAGATTGTTTTCCCCAATTTGTGGGCGTGATCGAAGGGAATTCCTTATTACGAGAATATCAACTCAAGAGTATTGGTTTACCTTGTCATCAATGACATGCGGCCCATTGTTTACATTGTTACCTGGCAACAACCACAAGGGCATTTCAAAGAGTTGTCAGTCAAGGCTAGCGAATGAATATAAGCTCCCAGTCCCCTCAGCCTGTTTTTTTCAGGTTTCCTGATAGTTAGAGAGGAGAGAAAAGATACCATTTCTTATGGGTGATGTTTTGGTAAATGAAAAGCTATTTTTATTCAGGAAATAGGATGGCTGTGCGGGATCTTTAAGTGATCAAAATGTACAATTCTGTTGAGAACTCCGACCCAATTTTGTGATTATTTTGGCTTTCACCTTACCGTTTTTGCACCAAATGTATTCACTATAATTTCTGATGATTGACAACTTTCGGACAAGATATCACCCATGGTTATCCAACTCGATGGATTCTCATTTCACCGAGCGGACAGGTCATCGGATTCAGGGAAATCCAGAGGAGGAGCGGTATGTCTCTTCATCAACAACATAAGGTGTGGAGACTTTAGTACAGTGAAAGTCTCAAACAATTGTTCACCCATCAGGAATACCTGATAGTGAAATGACGATCCTTCTACCTCCTGAGAGAGTTCCTGTTATCGTGACTGTTCTCCACCTCAGGACAATAAGCTGGCACTTAAACTATAAACAAGCAGGTTATTAGAGAAATTATCCTCTGAATTCAGAAACTATGTAGCAGGACTGCTTTGCTAGCACTGACTGGAATATGTTTCCCGGACTCCGCCAATAGCGTCGATGAGCTAACCACCTCAGTCTCGGGTTTCATCAGGAAAATGTCACCGACGTTGTCCCCACAGTGAAGGGTGGCTGCTTCCCCAATCAAAAGCCCTGGATTAACACAGACGTATGCCCTAAGCTAAAGGACAGAGCTACCACACACAGGGATATCGCAGCCAACCCTGAGGCTATGGCTGAGGACAGGAACACGTACAAGAAGTCCCGCTACGACCTCTGCAGAGCAGGCAAAAGGACAATATAGGAACAAGGTGGAATCCTATTACAACGTCTCCAATGTTCGACGTGGCAGGGGCTACAGTCCATTACGGATTACAAAAGGTAGATCTAGCCGTGATCTATCCAACAATGCCTCTACCAGACGAACTCAATGCCTTTTATACACGCTTCGACAAAAACACAGCCGTGCAAGAGGGTCCCCGCCATCTCAAAACACTGGGTGATCTTGCTCTCCAAGGCCAAAGTTTTTAATCTGGTCAACATTCAAGGCCATGGGGCCAAACAGTACTCAGGGTGTGTTCTTCAAACATGGGGAGACCAGCATCTTCACTGTCATTTCAACCTGGCAGAGTCTATAATCCCCACTTGTCTCAAACTGACCATCATTCCTGTTCCCAAGCACTCTAAGGCGAACTGCCACAATAACTACCTGTAATATCTGTAATCATGAAGTGCTTTGAAAGGCTGGTCATGGCACACATCCCCTCCGTCATCCTAGACCCACTCCAATTTGCACTACGCCCCAAAAGTTCTACAGACGATGCATTCTCAATTGCACTGCCCTAGCCCACCTGGACACTAAAGCTCAGCGTTCAACACCATAGTGCCCTCCAAGCTCGGGACCCTGGGACTGAACTCATTCCTCTGCAACAGGATCATGAACTTCCTGATGAGCCCCAGGTTGAGAGAGTTGGCAACACCTCCAACACGGGTCCGGGTTAGGGGAGGGTTTGGCCGGCAGGGATGTCCTTGTCCCATCGCACTCTTGCAACTTCTGAGGCAGGCTGGGCGCATGCACACTGACACGGTCGCCAGGTGTACAGTGTTTCCTCCGACATATTGATGCGGCTGGCTTCCGGGTTAAGCGGGCACTGTGTCAAGAAGCAGTGTGGCTTGGTTGGGTTTCGGAGGACGCACGGCTCCCAACCGTCGCCTTTCCCAAGTCCGTATGGGAGTTGCAGCGATGGGATAAGACTAACTACCAATTGGATACCACAAAATTGGGGAGAAAAATGGGTAAAAAATAAATACAAAAAAAATCTACATAAAAAAGTTTGCTTATGACACATGGTAGGCCTGATCACTAATGACAATGAGACAGACAGCTTACAAGGAGGAGGTTAAAGAACTGTCAATGTGGTGCCAGAACAACAACTCCCTCAACATCAGCAAGACCAAAGAGCTGATCATGGACTAAAGGGCCACAGTGGAGAGAGTCAAGAGCTTCAAGTTTCTCGATGTTCACATCATTGGCGACTTAACATGATCCTCACACCAGAACAGTCGTGAAGAAGGCACGGCAATGTGTCTTCTCCCTCAGGAGGCTGAAACGATTTTGCATGGCCGCCCAGATCCTGGGGAAGACTCTACAGAGAGGGTGGTGCTGACACCCCATCACATCACTGGGGGCGAGCTCCCAGCCATCCAGGTCGTACATATTTTGCCCAAGGAGTCCTATTTTGGTGGCCTCTGTAACTTCTAATGCCTTGATTCCATGCAAAATTGAATACTTTAAATCGCATTTACCTATCAGATTGGAAAAATGTGTTGTGGTATGGTCTAGAAAGATATGACTTTACAGTTTAAATTCAGTGTATTGTAAGTTGTTTTGGATATTTTCTAGGCCTATATGATCAGGACTATTTTCTAAGAGAACATTAAACCGTCATCCTGTCTTCAAGATTAAAGTCTTATTTACAGTTGTACTGAAAGATATGAATTGCCACGATGTTTGTTCTTCAAATTCTGTTTTTAATTAAATCAAATTAAGTATATAGCTTACATTGTCTTGAAAATAAATGCAATGTTGAATAATAAAAAAAAGGTTTAGCAGTATTTTTTTTAACCAAAATATGTATTTTATTTTGGGGTGTCATTACCCTTTAACCTCACGCCTGAGTTCCAAATATCTCTAACGGTCGCCCTAGCATCAGAAAACACTCACTGTTCCAAAATGTGATGTTACACAACAGGACAGTAAACCCACGCTGCCCTCAAACCAAACCTGTTAATTATCTATAGGCTTTTTTTTCTATTGTATTCTAAAAAAGTTGTATTTTCTTACAGTTTGAATTGAGGTGTGTTGCGCCTCATAAAATGTACATAGAAGTAGCCCATTCCACTGTTGCGAACAATTTATGTTTGAGGCTTTACTGAACCGGACCAACATGTCTTTTCAATGAGAGCCCAAGCACCTCCCCAGTGTTTCCCAAGATCAAGTATGCAGACATTTGCGCAGTCTAGCACAAATGTTTTCCCCTGGCACATTTTCTGGCTGGCACACGCATTGCCTTCATTGTTGTTTTCCTTACAAATAATAACTTTGGACATGTGTGCGTTCCAAGAAAATAAGTGCCTTATCTTCTGTAGCATACACACACACACACACACTTATGTATGTAGCATAATGCATTTACTGTTTATTCACATTTTCAAGTACTGGTGACAAATCATGCATTCCGATTCTTGCATAGATTGTAATGGATGTGTGTGTAAAATACTTTTTTGAAGGTTGTACTGATTATGATGAGCTAATGCTAAGCTATTTGCCAGCCATGTGTGGCACTGTGTTTGTTCACATTATACAATATATTCTGGGTGTCATGTAAATCTGTCAGACCAAATATGTTATAACAGAATGAGGTGAGGGATGACTCACTAATCTTTCAAGTCAACATCCAGAAGTGAAAAAGGAAATGGATGATGCTAAAATACACACCTCCAACATTCATACTGGACCAACCAAATCTGGTCTTGTTTGGGGGAGGAGCTAGAAGAAAATGTAGTGGGAGATTTTACCGTAATTCTATTACCAAACTTTGCATCTGCACAGTTGAAGGAAACGTGTTTGTGAAATTCTGTGTAAATTGTTCAAAGTAGTCATTGTGCGTAGAGTTGTATGGTTTGCAATACTTTGAAATCAAGGTTTTCTTTCCAAGCATAATTCCGGTACCGTGGAATTACCCTACAGCATTTAACAATGTTTCAAATTCACACCATGCCTTCCCCACAACAGCCAAAATGAGGACTCATAGACCCCAAAAAAACTGTGGTGTCACAAATCCGATACATTTTAAAAACCGATCAAATTAAAATGTTCCCCGAGTGAACAAAGTGCAGACACATGCCCTCCAGACCAGCATGTACCTGCCACTCGTTTTACAGAGAACGCTGCCATTCTTTTTGTTTCCCCCCCCTATCCAGTGGGTGCAGTACTGTTGCTGTTTTGGAGTGAATTAGAGAGACACACCTGACCCTGGGATCGCTCAGCGTTATGAATGCATGGTGCCAGCGTTCCCGGCCAGGTGGAATTCCAACTATTCCAGACACAGCAGTCTTCCTACTTTTAAGGAACGGATGTGAGCAATCCCCATGGCAACCTCGAAATTCAACATCCTGGATTTGGTTCCAAAGTAGAGGAATGTGAGTCAATAATATTATGGAGAAGCTTCTGTTAATTTCTACTTCATTTACCATTCTCCTCACTAATAGGCCAGGAATGGACGTACAGCAGGAAGCATAACAGTTGACAAGGTAGAATGTGGATGTAGGTAGAAGTTGCCTCTAACCACTGATACAGGGTCAGATTCTTTCGTCGCTCTAATTATGTGTTACAATTAGGGAAAGGGTAAACTGATCCTAGATCTAATCTGTGCATTACAGCAAACATACCTCAGTCTAGCCTTGCACGCCCCACTTGAGAAGCCACAAACAACCAACCCCTCTCCTAAATCCTTACATCGGGGCATTCCAACAGTCAGCCATACAGCACCAAAAGACTGTTTTCGCCTTGTCTAGCTTCTTCTCTCCCCTCTATATATAGCCATATCACCAAGGGCTTTACACAAGAGCCATGCAGTGTGTAGAGGAGAAAGAGCACCGCCTTTTCATGTGACACAGTGAGTCATGACACTGTGCATTCAGCCTGACACGAGCCGTGTCGGGGGAGAGAGATTCAGCACACTCCTGGGCTAGGCTACATTCGAAGGAGGCTGCCACGGCTTATTGGCAACTCAACAGAAGGTCTCCTTTTCCCTCTCTCCATCCATCTCCTTTCCTCTCTGCTCTCCCTACTCTCAATTTCCCTCTCCGTCCTCTTCCCCTCCCTCCTATCCTGCCGCAGTCAAGAAATTAGGGCGCCATGACTTATGCAAGAACTGCGTTAAAGATGACGAGAGGCCATGTTTACGACGGCATTACAAGGAAAAACGCTGCAAAACATTCTTTTGACTCACAGTACCAAACGACATAGCTGAGGCTCACAGAAGGAGCTTGAAGGCCATCCTTGCTCGGAGTGACATCTTAAGAGGACTGACATTTTTTTCCTAAGCATAACGTGACACGCGTCAGAGATGGAACCAAGATGGACTTGAGTGGATAGACATTGGGAGGATTTTGTAGGGATGGAGAGAGGCATATTATACACCATGTGTATAATAAGGACATATGCGAGTACAGGACGAGTCAACAACATTATTTGGGTATGCGTTAACAGAATCTGAGCTTTTAAATAAAGGGAGATTTTCACTGGACAGTTACTTTAACAGAGTCAAATAGTGCACTGTTTAGAGTGGACAGAAGCCGACTTGAGAATTGCCCAGCAGGCTGTGTGATTGTGGCTTGGCCTGTTTGTGTACAGATTGAGATAACTCGATTACATACAGAGTCCCAGACGGGCGGCAGATTACTGGCCAGAGATGACTGCTCTGTGGTGGTTATGTTGGGGAGATGAGATTGATTGATATGAACTGTATTACACACCGAGTAGAGCTGTGACAGTCTTGGAATTTGAGGTTAAGGTGATTGGCCAGGCCAATGTACATGGGGTGGGGGGGGTGCAAAAAGGGGAGGTCACAATTCTGTTTGTACACTTGTTGACGTGGATATGTTTCTTAATAAAAAATCATCTATGAAACAAGCCATTACACTTCGTTATTATCATGGCATTCCATTGTTATTCAGGTTATTACTAAGAAATATGAATCAACAAATGCAGAAAATGCCAGGTTGGAAAGGATCTGTTGCATTTTCGTATTGACAACATTAACAGAGTCAAAATAAAGATATGCCTACCGTTTCCTTGCCCGTTGGCTTTTCTACATATAAAAACATTAAAATTACAAGAGGGGATTTTTTTTGAGACGAAAAAAATGTAACCTAAGCACTTGACAATAGGCCTTCTACGAGATTAAATCATGACAGGAGCGTTTGATTCTTAAAGAGAGACGGAGTCCAGACAGGCTACTCTAGGAAACGGTCTAAATGAACGTAGGCCTTTTGAGAGAATCAGGAAACTCACACACGCACACCCCCATAAAAGCACCCGTCAAGAAAATATATATCTCCTTTCCTTAACCTCGTTTAAAAAAAATATGAAAGTAGGCTATAAGATGACTTGACAAGGAAAGTATGAAGGGGACAGTTGTGCTATAGTATGAAATGTACAAATCCATATCCATAGCCTATTTATCAGTGACGCCGATTATCGAGGGGGAGAGTTTTGGAAAGATTTTTCAAAAGCTGAGGAACTATTATAATTTAAATAAATATTTAAAATAAAATAAAATAATAAAAAAAAATGTAAAAGGACTTTGTTAGCTTACACTGAAGTGAAGGAAGAAAACAAACAGAAGGACAACTGCGCACTTTCCTACATTTGCAAGAAGGCTGGGTACTTGCTCAGGCACGTGTGCGCACGTCACAAGTCAACATAAACAGGACAGAAAAAACAAATATGCTCATTGCTCACATGACTGCGTAAATGGTATAAAATAAACCAAAACTTGTTTCTCATAAGTGTAGCATGTTGTGAACTCAGCAAACAATGTTTCCAGTCCTAGAACGAGAAGGTAAATTGTTCTAATTAAATTTGCAATATGTAACTTCTGGGGCCAAATTCACATAGAAATGTGTTATAGATCTGTCATTGAAAGCAGGTCTAAGAAGTGGTAGATCTGTTCTATGTGCACTATATCTATGCTTAAGATTCGTTTTTGCGTCTTCTACTTTCAGTTTGGTACACCAGCTACAAAACATCTGAAAATACAATAATCTCCTCGTGGATTGCAATGTAATCGGCCATAATCGGCATCCAAAAGGGCACTTGAAAATGGGCCCTAATTAAATCGGCCGATTAATCGGTCAACCTCTAATTTGAACCGAATGTCGGTCAATTAGTGGCTGACATTTTGTTTAATTGCTCAGCACTACCAGTCTCAAGAGTGGAGGAAATGGCCAGATGCGGGACGGTGAGAAAAGCAGACTGTAGAAGCATGTTGGTATGAAGGAGAGGGTGTCAGATAACTTAGAGGATCATTGTGTGTAGGCAGGCAGGGATCCGTTGAAACCGAATGCCCAGACATGACTGGCATGTTTTCACAGCTTCTCTATGAATCCTTAGAGCTCCATTATTCATGGGGCTGGCTCCTCATCCATCGCACATACATGTACCGCCACGTCATGACAGGAGCTGTATTAACAGGGTGATATGCACACACACGATGGTGACAAGGTGTGTGGTTATTTCAGTCTGCTCAGACCTCAGACAGACATGTCGGCAGAACTAGTCTTAACCTGGGGTGATGTAGCTTTCCACACAGCCTGCCTGAAATCCACTGAAAGTGCTGTACAGGGTATGACAGGTAGTCATAGCTTGAGAGGGGAGTATATGCCTTGCTCTCCATGTATACAATAACTTTGTATTTGAGGGCTGTACTGCAATGTAAAGGTCTGACAGGTAAACACTGTCGTATGACTCAGACGCACCCCGGGATGGAAGTTGTCCTTTGGCACAGATCTGGGATCAGCTTATCATCCCTATACCATTAGAGAAGAAAACTTCAAAATTGACTTTAGATCTAGGGGGCAATTTTATCCTACACCACCGACCAACAGGGCCAAAAACATAGGACAGAACAGGGAGGCCTAAGTCATAGCCAAGACAGTATGAACTAATAGCCTACCGTAAAACTTCAATTAAAACAGTCTCAAATGGCCACTGGTCCCTTAATAGCCGGGCAAACTGCACACATTTGAGCAAATAAAACAGTTTCAAATAAACACCGGTCTAAATGAATTGTTTATGAGGTTACCATGAATTGTTTGAGGTTTAATTTGTTACATTAAATAATTTAGTAATGCCTCCAAAAATGACAATCATCCGTTTTTAATCGCCATTAAGAAACCTCTAGCAATTGGCTGCTAACAGCTGAGAAATCGTCTGATCGCCGTTTAGTGGCAAAAGTAAGAACTGACGAAAATGCACAGTCAAAGAGAATAAGTATTATGTCAAGGATGATAATACATTAGTGCAGGAAATTTTTAAAAAGTATAAAAAAATGCTGAAAACTTGTTTGAAATTTGAAAAAGTATTATGCAAATGGCCAAAAGCTGTGTGCATTAATTAAATAAACACCTGGCTCAAATAGAAGCCTCTAAGCGCCTGTTGTGTTCAGTGATATCAAATTAACGCCTGTGCCATTAATAGAAGTTTTACGGTATATATCATTATGAATTTAAAAAAGGGACCAGAGGGGTGGGGAGGAGAGAAAGGATGAGGACTTGCCTACCATACCCTCAGATGTTTCCCTATGGCGGTTGATATTGATCGCCTAACCACCTGGCTACGAGTTGTGGTGACCTTGGTGGCACAGCCATAAACCGCTGACCGCCAAGCCTGCGTCATTTGGCAGATGGACGTCGCCGGGTTGAGCCAACAATCTCACGCAAAGCATATTAGCTCTGCGCGAGCGCGTCAGGGGGCTCGTTCATGTGGAAGGAGTGGTGAAAAGCAAAGGTGCGGCCCAATCAAATCTTTTTGGTAGCATACACATATTTAGCAGATGTTATTGCGGGTGTAGCGAAATGCAAAGCAAGCTAAGGGGAGTCAAAGTTAAACAGGCAACCATGAAGCCCCAGTTCAGTCCAACGAAAAATGGACCATCTAGCAACATAACACATCCTTCTGTGAAATTCCAGCCGGGAGACAACAGGTTGATTTACATGACATAAACAGCACCCTTTTTTGTGTGTGTGGTGGTAGATCAGCTTTAATATTGCAGATAGATTGTGGCTTCTATCAATGTAATTTCCAATCCCACATATACAGGGTTTTTTTTGGGGGGGGGGGGGGGATAAATATTACTTGAAATATATATATGTATACTGGTTGCTCAGGAGGGAGAGGAGAAGTCAGATCTGTGGAAGACATTTGACTTTGTTGTGGAAACTACTGGAGATCCAGACAAAAGGAGGGTATAAGAGCAAGTGTTGCTTGAGGATTGTGTGCCAAACAGTTGCTGCTAGACTACACATTTTTTTCTGGTCATTTGGAACAGTGTAAACACTAAATCAGTGTACCAGAGAGTCTGTTCTAATGGAAAAATATATATATATATCCCTTTATTACAGCAGACTAGAAACAGTTGCATGCATTTGTGAATTGCGGTTGATTCATTGTTTAGGCTAATTATTCAAAGCTCCCTTTGTTACTTCATTCGAAAACAAAAATCATTGACAGCATGAATGTCTCGTATGCTGTGCGATGGATTGAACGAATTAACGATCGATCGATACAGTAGCCTATATATTGAAATATAGGCCTAACTAAGTTACGCTATTAAGACTAAACAGGACGCGCTCTTCAGCCTAGAGCTCAATGGTGGTTATACAAGGCTACTAATGTTGACATGACTTACTATTATAATGATGATCATAATAACTGTAATAGTAATGAGATCGAGAAAAAGGAGGGTATAGGAGCAAGCGCTGTGTGCATATTATGTGTGATAAACAGGTGCGGTTAGATTACTATATCATTTTTACTGCCCGTTTGGAACAGTGTAAACACTAAATAAAATGAAGTATTAAGTCTGTTCTAATGCGAATGAAAAAAACGGTAAAGCCTTTATTACAGCATGTGAAATTAATTTATACGACATTTTGCCGTTGCATGAGGCTCGGTGCTCATGGAATCAGTAGGCTATTGAGTGTTTGTTTAAAAACAGGCGACAGAAGCAAGACCCGTCTTAATTCTGTAAATATAAATGGATGATTTATAAAGCCAGGCACATTTAACAATTAAGCTATTGATTATAGACCTAATTAAGTTGGTTTCCACTCTCCTCAAATTTCTTAGACAATTAGTTAAAGGCAGGCAAAGGCAAGGGCTGTTCCCTTGTCTCTGCTGCTTCTGCCTGACGCCACATTGTTCTCAACATGCTGGTTAACTTTGCTGTTATGCACATTGCAACATGGGGAAAACGCGCTAATTCTATAGCGCACTGAAGATTATGTTTCAGAACCGCGGACAGCAACCGTATCTAACACAGGATAAATCACATTTGTTATAAAATATTAGATTACATAGTGTTGCACCATTATTTTTGCATAATATAACCACATAAAATGTCAGTATCAAATGTCTTAAGAGTGATGGACTGTGTTAACCCAGTGGCCGCCGCAATGTCCACTGAGAAAGCCGTATCAGACTGGTGTCTTGTGCACCATGACTCCTAGCTGCCATATATAATTTTCTATTGTGCTGTTTCACAAAAGCTCTGAACCCATCTATTCTCATAGTTTCTACAGATTGTAAAATTAAAATAAACACCTTCACATTATTCTATTATTGATCAATTGACTACGACTTTTCAGAATCACCCAGAAGTGCTATCTGCAGAGTAAGCTACAGGTAAATGTTGCAATTTTTCACCCATTACTGAACCTGCGATTAAAGACAAGCTACATATGGACAGTACCAAAAACAAAAGTGATCTAATGATTTTGTCTCTTCCCAGCTAAATCTGCAGAGCTGGGATGGTTGTATCCCCCACATATATATAACATTCTATTGGTTGCAAAAATGTTGTATAATAATCTACATTGAAAAACACCAAGTTTTGAATCCGGCGTCGTTTTGTGTATCAGTTCATAAACCATGTGCCATGGAATCGGTACATCGAAAATTTCCTCCCAACTATTTTGCAATCTGTATGGCAACCTGTATTGTCAGTAATTTAACAAAAACAAAATAAATGTTTAGCAATACCAATTTATTTGTAAAATTTTTTAAGACTTAACATTCATAGTACCTTCCACATAATATGGGTAACTTGGGTGAAAAACTAGGTCTATTAAACTGAAAGCCATCCCACAACATGTTAGTCCCTAACTTTTGGTGTGATAGTGTATGGGTAAAAGGCTGATATTAGCCAGCCCCAACTGGCCTGGCTGTGGACTGGAAGGGTCTGGGTGGCAGTGGAACAGAGGGCTCTCGGTGGAGCGACCCTGTGTGCGTGTGCCCATGCACTTTGATGTTGCGGCGAGTAGCTGACGCTAACCAGCTCGGTCGTGTGCGTTAGCCCTTTCCCCTTGTCCTCTGAACGTCCATCTTCAGTGGATGTTAGAGGTTACGAAACCGCTTGCATAAGAAAGGACATGTCAAGCAGTGCCCTCGCTATACCACAGGGACCCAACACACACACACAGTTATTTGTTCTAAACTCTGGAGGGCTTTCTCTTGTCTCTTGCTTAAAAAAATAATGATGCAACTAAGTCTCAACATTCAAATGTATTCAGCATGAATGGCTACAACCTGCAGCTTCCTGCCCTGCACAATTTGGTGACGGGGGAGATGGGACGGCACTGATGCGCCCTCCGGGGAGTGCAGGATGGGGTCCCGTCGAGCCCAGCCTAACCCCGACTGCAACTACCCCCCTCCGCACTGACAACGGGCCTTTAAAACATGTTCCTCCCTCCCCAGAACACACACTGCAACGCAATTAGACTACCTCCACACACACAAACGCCCCCTAGACCCACCGAAAATCCAATACTTCCAGCCCAGTAAGTTCACTCTTCAAACCAAACCACTGCATTTAATTTCCGTTTGAGTCACCCCTTGACCCAAACAAAACGCACCACCGATGAACAATCCAAGAGTCAATGACTTCAGCTTAGATGACATGTGAGGGAACTGTAGCTGTATACAACGGTGACTTGTATGTGTGGTCTGCTTAAAGTTGGATGGTTCTGGTTGTCGGACACATGGTAATGTTAACCAGCAACCAGATTAATTTATTGAACTGTTCAGATCCTGTGCCATATTTGAGCATACACACTCCCTTTACCTATAAACCAGCTTTTTTCAGAAGGGCAGATATTTTTTGGGGGGGCCACTTACCGCCCTGTGACCCAATTAGGTTTCAGTCATGTGAGAGGCTATTGCTCCGTTATGAATTCCCCTCGGTCACCCCTGCAGGAGGTGAAAACACAGCAACACCTTCAGATCCAGCTAAAACTAGCCCCTTAGAGAATGAAAACGATCCCCTCATTCACGTGAAGAGATTTCATTAAGCCTCAACGCCCATTTTCCTCAGAAACTCAAAGGAAACATTTATCTTGTTATTTGCCGCTGGTCGAGAGATCTATATATAAATATAAAAAAAAAAAAATACACTTTGTGGAATGAAGAGTGTAAATTCGATCCTGAAGTGCAGTGGGGATGAGTGCTTTAATCAATGTTCTCCCAGAACCTTAAAAAAAAATGTTTTTTTAAACATAAGGATCGGTTATCTGAGATTTCTTACGACTGAAGCTTCAAATACGAGCAAGGTGATTCATACGGCTCCTTCTTCCCCGCTCCAGAGGAACTTCCTTCGAGATTTCCTTTTCCAAACCCAGTACACTTCAAATCGACTTGGAATAGTACGGGGTTTCTTTGAACAAATGGATAAGCCACACTAGAACTGATCAACCCATACCAGAGCAGAGGCTTGCAGACATAAAGAAAACGAAGACACGCAGCCTTGCGAGTGTGACAATGAGGCCCTGCCTTGCTTCATTCTAAGGCTCATTATTTCGGTGCATCATACCATATATCAAATTATTTGCTGGGCAGGGCCTCTTAATAAGGGTACAGTGCTCCACGCAGATTTTATGTAATTCAAATTAATGCTGGTAGCTTTCACTACGCCAGAAAGGAAATTGCCAGGTGAAAGTGCCTCTTGCCTTGCTCATTTGATATCTCTGCAGGCCCATTTGACTCGAGGCCATCGTTGTGTCCCTGCACTGGCTCTCCTGATGTGCCAAATAAAGCATATGGCAGTCATAGACATCACGAACACTGCGATGACGTTATGTTAAGCCGAAGGCCTAAGTCATGTTATGAAAGCAGATCTTCAGAGACATTTCTGTGTTGTGAAAGTGTTCAAATATTTTTGTCTTATTCGCATAGAACGGTTACATGGAACTGCTCTCGCCATATAGTCAGGGTGAAATAATAAAGATACTCGCCCCACAAGGGTGGAGTGGGGTATTTTTTGTCACTAGCGGACATATGCGAGACAGGAAGGTCATCCATACCCTAAACACCAGATCGATTGACAGGCCCCCTGTCATTATGGTTCAGGCAACATAGGCCTACCTAATGAACAAAAACAAACGAATCAAAGCACTGCTCATTATGGGTTCAAAACAAACACCTTCAAATGAGAAGATAGGAAAGAGGTTAAAAACTTTTTTTTTTTTTTTTTTAAATCACCCAGAACTTTAGACTAAATGAAACACCTGATACTTGATGTTGGGGTTCCCTGCCCTTGTGCGAAACGCCACTACATCTGCCTCATAATAATTAAGATGTCTAACAATGAGCATGAAGCGGGTCTAATGCGATTATCAGCAGGCTCTGTGGTGATATGCCAGTCAAGGATTGGAGTGAGTGTGTGCGTGTGGGGGGGGGGGGGTCAAAGGCGAACCATTCCCCCAATCGCTGAAACTCTACGGCAAAGCAAAGTTGCCAGGATGTTTGTTGAAAGTCATCATTGACGGCACGTTCATGTATGAACGTTCTGCCTTTTTGTGGCTGAACCATGTGGCTGCAGCACCAGTCACTTTGTGCTTGCCATGAGCCATGTAGCCACGTCGTGCCTTTAACAGATCGCAAAAGAAAACAGTGTGGCTTTCCGAGGTCCTGTGGTGATCAACTTCAACTCTAAACGACCAATTGAGATAAACTAGACATTCCAATAGAGGAACGATATTCATCCACAGTTTGACAGATCAGTGGTGGAAGTGTAAAAGTTTATTGGAAAGAAGGTGAAAAGGTCTGTCAACAGTCAGTAAGAAATCAGGGTTCTCGTCTCTCTGGCTTTCTTGAAAATATAGCCTGACTAACACGAAATTAACAAGGACAAGGCCAGTGTCCTTTTATGGTTGAAATGAGCATAGCCAGGCCACCGTAATGCCCTGTTTTACATAGTGATGCATTTCATTAGTCTGCACGTCATCTTCACGCAATATCGTTCCACTACTGGACGGAGAGCCGAGGGTTTCACACTGCAAGACAAGATGGAGGAGAGGCTAATCTCTCGTCAGCGATAGCATTCATGACCTTTTCATTAAATAATATGAACTTTGCATTCAAGAAGGAGAAACATTGTTTCAGGTGACAAAACATGTTATGTTTAGTTACTTTTTTCAACAGAGCTAGGTGCTTATTATCTAATGTGTTAGGTAACAAAATCCGACTTTTTGGTTATAATGTATAAAAATTATATTTGTCTTGGTAAAATGTATTTTATAAACACAAGGAAGTGAAATTTAATCACCAAAGTGCGTTTTCACCCACTCTTGGCCGTGGGTGGACACCCTATACACTGAGTGTACAAAACATGAACACCTGACCAGTTGAATCCAGGTAAAATCTATGATTCCTTATTGATGTCACTTGTTAAATCCATTTCAATCAGCATAGATGAAGGGGAGGAGACAGGCTGAATAAGGATTTTAAAGCCGTGAGACAATTGAGACGGATTGTGTGTGTGCCATTTAGAGGGTGAATGGGCAAGAGAAAAGATTGAACTGCCTTTGAACGGGGTAGGGGCCGGGCACTCCGGTTTGTGTCAAGAACTGCAACGCTGCTGGGTTTTTCCACGCTGAACAGTTTCCTGTGTGTATCAAGAATGGTCCATCACCCAAAGACCATCCAGCTAACTTGATACAACTGTAGGAAGCATTGGAGTCAACAAGGGCCAGCATTCCTGTGGAATGCTTGACACCTTGTAGAGTCCATGCCCAGACAAATTGAGGCTGTTCTGAGGAGAATGGGGGGGGTGCAGCTCAGTATTAGGAAGATGTCCTTAATGTTTTACCATCCATCATCACGCAGTCTAATATAAAGTGGCTTAACTGCCAATGTGTATTATTTAACATTACTATTAAAAATAGTACTCACTTGTAAACAATTACCCATTCCTACAAGTTGTTAGCTATCCCATAATGCCTTTGCCAAAAACATAATATGTTAATCTTGTTCTGTGGTATGGTAACTTCCTGTCTATTGACTGACTCTGGCTATGATGCATTTAATGCATCTGAAATGACATCATAGTCCTCGGGAGTACGGAGTGCTGACTGAAAGCGCCAGGGTCCGGAGCGGGCGAGTGAATGAGTGATGGCTGATGTAACGTGCTTGAGCAGCAGAGGCGGCTGCTGCCTGCTTCCCATCAGCCACTACGGGGTTAACGGAGGCCCTCGCTCTTGGTGGTGACGTTGAGCAGCCATTTGTTTGCCTCCGGGAGCTCCCCCTTCGCTGTAACACGCCAATAACCGAGGTAGAGTGGAAGCTAAATGAAATGGTCCAGCAAAAGTGTCCTGGGCACCGGTTTGTCATGGTATCCATGGCTCAGAGCCTACGCACCCTCTAAGCATGGAAAACTGTCACAACAGCAATTAGTACCTGGCTGCATCAAATGTAATGAGATGAAGTGGAGGTCGATGAGGACAAGCCCACCTAAGAGTGTTTAGTAAAACAACGCGTGTTTGGACATGATGATTGACTCTTGTGCTGAATCTGGCACCAGCGGTGTGTTTGCTGACACCCTATCAATTGATAGTGTTTGTGATTGCAGTAGGCAGCCCTCATGGATTACTTACACCATCATCTTTCCAACTTCAATTAGGCAGACTATTCATTTTGTGGGATTATTGGTTGCCTACATCTAACTTTTCCCACATTGCCCTAATGAATTGGTTAACTATTCAACCGCTACTTCAAGCACCCATTTGTCCCAAGCAGTCAACAGGCCTATTGAATTCAGAAAGAAAACCTAACATTTCTTGAACCAAGTAGCATAAATCGTAGGCTATACGTGATTCAGTTACATCACATGGTTAAGCACAACGATCGATGCACAACCGTGATTTGTAATGGAATGTAACCAACCACATTTCAATGTGGTGCTTTCGTTTTATTCATAGAGAGATTGGATATTTCAAAATGTAGCCAATTTTGTTAAAAGGCCATGACTGTGGCTTTTCAAAGGCTATATATATATTCTGATGGCTTGGTACTTTACTTCTTTGGCGAAATCTAGTGACAATCAACGTTTTTCATCAATTCTCACCAAGCGAACTGTCCAAATAACTAATATAACGCTGAACTGAACAACCATGCATTCTGTCAACTAATCCTGCCCCCCTTCTCCCAAAACGTTACAATGCATCCCTTTCATCAAACTCCGTCTCGCACATGCGGTCTGCCCACTATATTCGCAACTGGCTAGCAGGCACGACAGTCCAAATTGACACTGCCGTTGACTCGGGAAAGATAACTCAAGAGCCATGTTTGCACGCGATCTAGAAGAAAACATTACATAAACACACCCGGAACCCAAGCAAAATAGCCTGTGTTTTCATCCATACCATCCGTCACACTGAGAAGCCGTCAATACTCACAGTATGTGTCGCAATTTAAAAGGGAAGCTTGCAGAGCCGTAGAAAGAGGTGTTAGCACAGACCTCCTCCTGTCCTCCGTTATATGAGTAGCTGGAGTTGAATGAATTGGCGTGAAGGCGCCGCTCGTACAGTTGCACTCACCGCAATACAGATGAACTGCGGCTTAGCCCACTCTCGCGGTATCGGTTCTCGGAAGCAAGCCACGTGGAAGGATATTGAATTTTCATTGGATGCCCAGGCTATCGGGACTAGATACTAAAATTTGACAGATCTGATTGGACAAACGCTTGAAGGAGGCAGAAAATATATGAGCACCGATTGGGTGATACTCTTCATTGAGGGAGTTCGATTAAGCTGAACTGCGGTGCACCGGGTTGTGGCCCGTAACTGTGAATGTGTAAAAGCGGCGCACTGTTCAAATCGAACAGTATTCTGCGCCGCTCGTTCATGTCGTCGACAAGGCAGCATGATTCATCGTTCATAAACATACATCTCTTTTCCATAATATACAGTATATGTTCGAAAACTGGTTTTCATTATGAAGGCAGATCACTTTTTCATGCGAAAACACATAATCCTACTCATTACTCAACATGCATTACTACACTACATTACTTTTGATTTCAGTCAACTTCCCCATCAGAATTATTATTTGGGGGGGAAAAAAGATTCCAGGCCACTCATCTATATCAAATCAAAGTTTATTGGTCTTACACAGATTTGCAGATGTTATCGCAGGTGCAGCGAAAAGTTTGTGTTTTTACCTCCAACAGTGCAGTAATAATAACTAAAAATACAAAACAATATGCACATAATCCACCAAGTATAAAGAAAGAAATTCTAAAATATATCAGAGCTCTGGGGCCCCATGCCCCTGTCATCGATGTCTTTTTTAAATTGTATAAATCGTTTAGACAGTAACCCTCCAGAAGTTATCAATTAACATTTTTAATTTCTATATAAGTACTAGGAAGCTAAGTGTTTGTTTCTTGGGATTCAGGAATGCGACTGAAAAATAAAAATAAAATAAATAAATAAACTGATTGAAAGCGTAAGGGGATATCAGTGAACAAATGCTGTGGTCAAGGCTACGACGGGGCCAGTGTGGTGAGTGGAGCTTACTCAGGTGTTCAAAAGCGCATATCAGACTGAGAGCCTAATGCTTCTTAAGTCGTTTTTTTATGAGTTTTAGTTCAGAAAATGATCTCTCTGCAGAAATGACAGTTACAGAGATGTTAATCCTAAGGGCGGGGGGGGGGGTTCTACTAAGCTAACATATGGAATTGTTTTAAGATGGCCATACCAAGGATCATTTAGATATTTGATTTTGAGTTTTAGGACCCTTTAAGGTCTCAAAAAATATATGTAAAAATTATTTGATGGAATATTGAATTTGATGTTACTGCTTTCAGCCCATAGAAACCCATTGGATAACAGCTTCATACATGGATAAACAGATAGTCAAAACAAATTGAAAGGAAGTTTGTTCGGAAGTGTATGTCCTATATCTGAGAGATATAGGAAATAAACTATACATTTAGATGTATTTAACCCCATATTGTGGGCACTAAACTATCTCCATACTGTACTTCCATACATTTTCTTAACTGGGACCCGACTACCTTCAGACTAGTCTTGTGAGGCTTGTGGGTGTATAGAGGAAAACGGAGATAATCCATTGTGTTCATGAGAATATCAAAAGCCCCTTATCTCTGGTATACAGTATCTTGGCACGCATCATTCAGCACTAAGTTTAAATTGTGTGCTGTGCAATGGACATATAATGCACAATGTCTCAGGAAAGACTGTCTGGGTTGGCAATACTCAGTATATAGAAAACAGTCGGGCCTGCGACCTGGACCCACAGGCCATGCTGAAAACATTTATACACATAGAGGGGGACTTCAGGACGAGAGGTCGACCGATTCTGATTTTTCAACGCCGATACCAATTATTGGAGGACCAAAAAAATGCCGATACTGATTAATCGACCGATGTTTATATATATATATTTGTAATAATTACAATTACAACAATACTGAATGACGAACGAACACTTTGTCACGATCGTGTGGCGGATTGACGGACCAAAACGCAGCACTTGGAAAATAAGCCATCTTCTTTTATTAAACACAACGAAGATGAACACGACACACAACTCTATACAAAATAACAAAACGACCGTGAAGCTACAAACGTTGTGCACATACAACAGGCTACAAACGTTCTTACATAGACAATTACCCACAACCAATGAGAGCCTATGGCTACCCTAAATAAGGCTCCCAATCAGAGACAACCGAAATCAGCTGTCTCTAATTGGGAACTCATTCAGGTAACCATAGACTCTTCTAGATAACTCACCAACATAGACAACGCTAGACATCTACACTCAACACAAAACCATATATTACACCCCATAACCCCTTTACCAAATAAACACCCAAAACCAACAAAACATAAACATTCCCCATGTCACACCCTGACCTAACTAAAATACTAAAGAAAACAAAGAATAATAAGGCCAGGGCGTGACACACTTTTACTTTAACTTAATATAATACTTAAATAGAATCTATTTAAATAATGCAAAAACACAGTGTTGGGGAAGAAAGTAAAAGTGCAATATGTGCCATGTAAAAAAGCTCATGTTTAAGTACCTTGCTCAGAACATGAGAACATATGAAAGCTGGTGGTTCACTATTCCCAGTTAAGAAGTTTTAGGTTGTAGTTATTATAAGAATTGTGACGCTTAGAATATTTCTTTCTATACCATTTGTATTTCATATACCTTTGTCTATTGGATGTTCTTATAGGCACTTTAGTATTGCCAGCCTAATCTCAGGAGTTGATAGGCTTGAAGTCCTAAACAGCGCTGTGTCTCAAGCATTGCTAAGAGCTGCTGGCAAACGCAGTAAAGTGCTGTTTTAATGAATGCTTACGAGCCTGCTGCTGCCTACCACTGCTCAGTCAGACTGCTCTGTCAAATCATAGACTTAATTATAATATAATAAACACAGAAATACGAGCCTTTGGTCATTAATATGGTCAAATCCGTAAACTATCATTACGAAAACAAAACTTTTATTCTTTCAGTGAAATACGGAACCGTTCCTGTACGGCGTCTGTGTGTAGCTGGTGAGATGAGTCAGGCGCAGGACAGCAGATATGAGTAATGAAAGCAATTTTACTCAAATATATCACAATACACGTCGTATAAATACAAGGCCACAAATACGGACCGCAATACAATAAACAATTACTCACAAACAAACATGGGGGAACAGAGGGTTAAATAATGAACAAGTAATTGGAGGATTGAAACCAGGTGTGTAAGACAAAGACAAAACAAATGGAAAATGAAAAGTGAATCGGCGAAGGCTAGAAGGCCGGTGACGTCGACCGCCGAACGCCGCCCGAACAAGTAGAAGGACCCACTTCGGCGGAAGTCGTGACAGTTCTGTATTTTATCGAACGGGTGGCAATCCTAAGTCTAAATATTGCTGTTACATTGCACAACCTTCAATGTTATGTCATAATTATGTAAAATTCGGGCAAATTAATTACGGTCTTCACACAGTTCACAACGAGCCAGGTGGCCCAAGCTGTTGCATATACCCTGACACTGCTTGCACTGAACGCAAGAGAAGTGACACAATTGCCCTAGTTAATATTACCTGCTAACATTCATTTCTTTAACTAAATATGCAGGTTTGATTTTAAGAAAAGTGTTGATGTTCATTATTAGGTACATTTGTGCAACGATTGTGGGGGTTTTCGCGAACGCGCTTTTGTCACCCATTTGGCGAAGTTGAAGTAGGCTATGATTCAATGATAAATTAACAGGGACCGCATTGATTATATGCAACGCAGGACAAGCTAGTTAACCTAGGAATATCATCAACCATGTGTAGTTAACTAGTGATTATGTGAAGATTGATTGTTTTTTATAAAATAAGTTTAATGCTAGCTGGCAACTTACCTTGGCTCCTTGCAGCGACAAGTTCCTTTTGACGCTGCACTCGCGTAACAGGTGGTCAGCCTGCCACTCAGTTTCCTCGTGGATTGCAATGTAACCGGTCATAATCGGCCGATTAGGCCGGAAAAAGATTGTTATGAAAACTTGAAATCGGCCCTAAATAATCAGCCGACCTCTATTCAGGACACCAGGTGAGTCTTTCAAGTTGGATTTCATAGGATTTAATTGAATTGACCTTGACTTTTGCAGCCCATTTGTGTAAGCTATTAGCCAGACAAAACCCGTTGAGTTCAACAATAATTAGTGGCTGAACTCATCTTCAAGACGACTCCTTTTTTCGCATCGTTAGGCTATTTGATGTGTAATTTTAAAAAGTGTATAAATAGTAGGTAAGTACGATATATAGCTATAGATTGTACAGTGCATAATCAACAATTCCTAGTAAGCTAGTGTTTTGATGGTGCACTGAATGTATAAGTTGGCTTTAATATAATGCTTTTAAGCACAACTTTCTATCCAAGCTGGGAGAGAGCGCAAGGACGGCACGTGTCATGCAGGTGTATGTAGCCTATACATGACAATTGTATATTAAAAAAACATCTATTGGTAGCTGATTAGTAGGCTGTTGCATCAAACATTTATTTTACAATCTACAATGGTTTAATTTCTAACTTTAATTATATATATTATATTAATTAATTATATTATATTATCTGTGCCCTGACACCACAGATATCATATTATCGATTAGATAGGCATGTAGCTGCATCGACATTGCTGCAATTTCAGCACGATGGACAACGATTGGTTGTCTATACTTCATTATAATTTGTTTAGGGAAGGGGGTGAACTCCGACCTTGTGGGGGTCTTAGGGGCCAGGCTGAATTTCTTCAGCCTCCTGAGGTTGAAGAGGTGCTGTTGCGCTTTCTTCATTACACTGTCTGTGTGAAGGGACCATTTCAGGTCATCAGTGATGTGCACGCAGAGGAACTTGAAGCTTTTGACCCTCTCCACTGTGGCCCGTCGATATGGATGGCGGCGTGCTCTCGTCTGTAGTCCCGTCAGGAAGTCCAGGACCCAGTTGCACAGGGAGGGGTTCATACCCAGGACCCTAAAATTAGTGATGAGCTTCGAGGGCACTATGGTGTTGAAGGCTGAGCTGTAGTCAATGAACAGCATTCTTACATAGGTATTCGTCTTGTCCAGGTAGTGTAGGGCAGTGTGCAGTCCAATGGCGATTGTATCGCCGGTAGATCTGTTGGGGCGGTATGCAATTTGTAGTGGGTCTAAGTTGTCGGGTAAGGTGGAGGTGATATGGTCCTTAACTAGCCTCTCAAAGCACTTCATGATGACAGAATTTAATTCTACGGGTCGATAGTAATTTATTTCAGTTTCCTTCGCTTTCTTGGGTAAAGGAACAATGGTGGACATCTTGAAGCAAGTGGGGAGAATAGACTGGGATATGGAGAGATTGAATATGTTCATAAACACTTCAGCCAGCTGGTCTGCACATGCTCTGAGCTTGGCTTGGGATGCCATCTGGACCGGCAGTCTTGCAAGGGTTAACAAGCTTAAATGACTCACTCACGTGGGCCACAGCAAACGAGGGAACACAGTCTTCATGAGCGGAGGGGGCCCGATTCTAGATAGAATCTAAAACTAGATAGAAAGTATGTAGAAATTATAATGGACCTGCAGTATATACAGTATATACAGTACTTTCAAATAACAGCCCTTTTTCTGGCCCACAAATTGACTTTGACAAACAAATCATTCCCCAAAAAATCTTTGGGGATCTCCGTTGAATATCGAAATCCCAATGTGTTTTCCCAAAAAGTTTGCCTACCCTCGGGATAGATGTAACAGGCATGGTGATATTGGTATATTAGTTAGGCTACACTGTAACAATGATATTTGACACAAATGTCAAATGAGGCCTAAGTGTGGACGTTTATTCATATTTGACCTAGGTAAATTTTCATGAAATAGCCTCTGTAGATTTGAAAAGACATGGAATTATATTATGAGAGGGGGCGAATAGAGCTGTTAAATTCATTGAATTTTAATCAGCTCATGAGCAAATTGAAATGTGTCACTGGGAAATTGTTGGGCAGTGTCATTCCACCCAGCCAATTGATGTGGAGGCCTACTCTAGAGAACTGAATACTGAGAACTATCACGTTAAATAAACTATATTGCTTGTATTGCAGATGTGATTTATAGGTTGAAAAGTGGCTATTTTCAAGAGACTCAACATTACATGCTATTAAGTTGAGTTAACTGATTTTGAACAACATTGTCAATATTTTGCCAAATAAGTATTTATTATAATTCATATATTTGTAGTGCTAACATCAATTCTATGGCCAGACAAAAAAAATGTCAAACAAATCTAAATATATTTTAGATTTTAGATTCTTCAAAGTAGCCAGCCTCTGCCTTGATGACAGCTTTGCACACTCTTGTCATTCTCTCAACCAGCTTCATGAGGAATGTTTTTCCAACAGTCTTGAAGGAGTTCCCACATATGCTGAGCACTTGTTGGCTTCTTTTCCTTCACTCTGCCGTCCAACTCATCCTAAACCATCTCAATTGGGTTGAGGTGAGGTTATTGTGAGGGCCAGGTCATCTGATGCCGCACCATCACTCTCCTTGGTCAAATAGCCCTTACACAACCTGGAGATGTGTTTTGGGTCATTGTCCAGTTGAAAAACAAATGATAGTCCCACTAAACGCAAACCAGATGGGATGGTGTATCGCTGCAGAATGCTGTGGTCGCCATGCTGGATAAGTGTGCCTTTAACTCTAAATAAATCACTGACAGTGTCACCAGCAAAGCACCTCCATGTCACCACACCTCCTCCTCCATACTTCAGGGTGGGAAACACACATGCAGAGATCATCTGTTCACCTACTACGTGTCTCACAAAGACACGGCGGTTTGAACCAAAAATCTAAAATTTGGACACATCAGACCAGAGGACAGATTTCCACCGGTCTAATGTCCATTGCTCGTGTTTCTTGGCCCAAGCAAGTCTCTTCTTCTTTATGGTGTCCTTTAGTAGTGGTTTCCTTGCAGCAATTCAACCGTGAAGGCCTGATTCACGCAGTCTCCTCTGAATGTTGAGATTTGTCTGTAACTCTGTGAAGCATTTATTTGGGCTGCAATTTCTGAGGCTGGTAACTCTAATGAACTTATCCTCTGTAGCAGAGGTAACTCTGGGTCTTCCTTTCCTGTGGCGGTCCTCATAAGAGCCAGTTTCATCATTGTGCTTGATGGTTTTTGCGACTGCACTTGAAGAAACTTTAAAAGTTCTTGAATTTTTCCGTATCAACTGACCTTCGTGTCTTAAAGTAATGATGGACTGTCATTTCTTTTTGCTTATTTGAGCTGTTCTTGCCATAATATGGACTTGGTCTTTTACAAAATAAGGCTATCTTCTGTATACCACCCCTACATTATCATAACACAACTGATTGGCTCAAACGCATTAAGAAGGAATGAAATTCCACAAATGAACTTTTAACAAGGTACACCTGTTAATTGAAATGCATTCCAGGTGACTACCTCATGAAGCTTGTTGAGAGAATACCAAGAGTGTGCAAAGCTGTCAAGGCAAAGGGTGGCTACTTTGAAGTATCTCAAATCTAAAATATATTTTTATTCGTTTAACACATGATTCCATATGTGTTATTTCATAGTTTCGATGTCTTCACTAATATTCTACAATGTAGAAAATAGTAAAAATAAAGAAAAACCCTTGAATGAGTAAGTGTGTCCAAACTTTTGACTGATACTGTATGTCAAAGTGTTACAAATATATACGTCTAAAACAATATATTTTGAAAGCACTTTGTATTTGTGGGTTTCCCTAACCTTGCCAACAGACAAAGAGCTGTGAGTGGTTCACCAATCAGGGCCTTGATGGGCTCGGCAAGGGATGACGTGTAATGAAACACGTTTTTTGGGGGGAGAACGTCTCTTTGGGACCATCAGGCAACTTCTTAATTAAACGCTTCTTTAGGGACGTCACCGAAACAAGCCAGAAAATAGACAAAAACCTTCAGGGGACCATGACAGAACGTCCTATGTTTTAAATGTACTTGGACACATGAATGTTCTTGCAACGTTCCCATGAAACGTGTCTAGAACATTAATATATTTAATCTGAGAAAATGGTAAGCACGTTCTGGGTACGTTTTGTTTGACATTAAGGAAATGTTTCCTAACTCTCACTTCAAAACATGCTAAATAGGTTCTAAGGAGGTTTTTGTTAACATACATAGAATGTTCCCCCAACTAACGAAAAACTGGACACTCAAACATCAGGGGAACATTACTGGTAACAAAACAAAAATGTTCTCTGTCCCTAGAATTGTTAGCTGGGTTTGTTTTCTCTGACATGTTTGTGTCACCAGGGGCAATGTGGAATCCAGACTGTGATTGGGATTGTCTATAGACCCATTCACTGTGTGACAGTATATCTAGGACGAGGATTAAGGCTTGAAACAACACTGTCTTAGTGTGAATGTAGTTCACAAAGTCATTTAACTCAGTGACTCACAGAGGTGGGACCAAGTCATTGTTTTACAAGTCACAAGTAAGTCTCAAGTCTTAGCACTCAAGTCCCAAGTCAAGACAGGCAAGTCCGAGTCAAGTCTCAAGTCAGGACTGTCAAGTATCAAGTCAAGTCTCAAGTCCTAAACTTTGTGTTTCGAGTCCTAAACAAGTCATAATGTGCTCTTCACCAAATGCAATACCATTTCATATTTTTAACAAGAGTAATAGTTAGTGTATTACATTTACGCAAATCATGAATGCTTTTAAAAATATATATATATTTATTACTTTCCAAATAAACGTTATATTTCCATGGAAATACATGGGTAGCCATGAGAAAGACCCCCCCCCCCCCCCCCCCCCCCTCAACTATCGAGGATCGCTATGGGGCGCTATCGGACAATGTAGTCTTGTACAAAATCACCCAACCTTGACACACACACACACACACACTCTGCGTGGTTACAGTAGGCTAACGTATGTCAATGGTTTAGTAATCCGTTAAATGAAGAGTTGATGCGATGCACACTTTTTTTAATAGCATAATTTTTTATATTTGGGCTTGGGGAGGGTATCAAGTCAGGTCGAGACAAAAGATTCAAGTCCAAGTCAAGTCACGAGTCATTGGTGTTAAAGTCAAAGTCGAGTTGCAAGTCATCATATTTGTGACTCGAGTCTGACTGTTCACACCTCTGGCGACTCAGCCTCAAACTTTTGGCTAAAGCCTCTGGTCCACTTCTTGTCCCCATGGGAAGATCTATGTAGGAATGTACCTCAAGCAGCATCTCCAAATTCCTGGACTAATGTCACGAAGTTCAGGACTGTGTAAAACAGAAAAAGAATTGATTGCATCCCTGACATCTTTGTTGTAGATTTTTTTTTTAAGTTTTCACATTTGCATCTACAATGTAGAAAAAGATCATGATCATTAGAAAGCAAATTATGGACTCCTCTTTAAATCTGCGTATTTCTCCAAAGCTCAGTTGTCCTGAGTCTGCTGTCATGATCCTCCTTATGGCATAATCGCCTTTTGGACATGCAGTATGGGGAGAGAGGATTTCAAGTGAGACAAAGAATATTCTCCTGACAAAACTCCTACATCCCCAAAATGGAGAATTAAACAATATTTTTGAGTATGTGGACCGGTCCGTGGACACTTAAGGAACAGTCATGTCGAGTTTGTTTCATTTGGTGACCTCATGAAAGACAGGAGACACACATTACTGTAGCTTTGTTTGTATACGCTTATCAATTATGGGGTTTGCATCTGAATGTTTTATAAAATAAATGATTAAGCATGAGAATACTTTTGGAAAGATAACAATGTGATCTTAGTCTTCTAAATGAAAATAGTTTTTCCTAGTAACTTATGATCAGACAGTGGCCACGCCCCTGTGAGCACAAACAGTATACCCATACGTCATGGAATGCCCCTTTCCACAGAGTTAATAAAAAGGACTCGTGACAAAATTTACATTAGACCAGAAAGCATGGAGCTGTCGCTACATGTTGAAATGGTTGGCAATTTAAATAGAGTCAAGAGAACGAAGGGACAACGTCCCCACGTTGGAATGGCTACCACTCTATAGACCAATCAGACTAAGGCGTGAGCCGGATGTTGCAAAATGGTTTAAACTACAACTCTACCAAAGGACAAGACCAGAGAACGTGGAGATCATCCCCACGCTGAAACGGTTAAGAAATCTGCAAATTAAAGACCAATTATTCAGTCTGCAGCTGTTTAAACACTTTAGTCTGTTAAACGCATCCGATCTAAGAACAATGGTACTCTGAAAGATAAACCAGAGACTTTCTGTCGACGGACCGGCGATCGCAGAGGGACAACAAAGGCATACACTTGTAAATATGTAAATTGCCATTTCTTTTCAAATGAGTGGTTGTTCATGTTCAAAGTATTAGCATTTCCATGAGTGTAGTTATCGACTGTATGGACGTGGGTCCACTCTGAGATTCCCGCTCTTGAGCTGGCCCCACCCCTGTCCTTTGTCTACCAAGCCCGACAAGCTAGCTGAGGCACCCCCGGTTCCATCGACGACGGCACTAACAACAAACAAGGCCTCCCTGAAGCTTCCACTTTTGGTGTCTGCATTCTGTGAGGGTTGATGCTGGAGACAGGAAGCAGATACATGGAGAATGTTTAATAAATAACAGATATGAAACAGGACAGGAACAGCATCTGGACAGGGGACAAAGTAACGACATCAACGCTGACAAAGCAATACAACAGAGGAAACAGACAGATAAAGGGGAGGCAATCAAATAATGACTTCAGGTGGTTCCAATGAGGCGCTGGTGCGCTTAACGAAGAGGACAGGTGTGCGTAATGATAGGCGGTCTGGCGCCCTCGAGCGCCAGAGAGAGAGTGGGAGCAGGCGTGACAGTTCTGTACTTAGCAGTGAGTGAATACAACTTTTCTTTCCTCATCTGCCTGAATAAATTTCTTGGTGTGTTAATTCCTTGTGCCTGTGTTTGTGAACTAGAGCATACGCTCATAAAAAGAAAGACAGAGAAAGAGAGACTTTGCCTGTTCAGAGTTGGAGACTTAGTGCAGCACCAATCGTAGTGCAGCACCAATCAAGAAGTACTGTCAAATCAATGGTCTCTCTCTTACTCTTACTCTTACTCTTCACTCATTCTCTCTCTCTCTTTCTCTCTCTTGTTCAAGGTTTAAAGGGTTTAAACGCTGACATTCCCACAGTATGACTCAAAGTCTAATTGGTAGAATTGGACAGACATTTTACAGAGTTTCATATCATTGCATCAGAAGGGATGTTGATTGAGTGTTAACCTTTTGGTCACTAGTGTTATGACTGCCAAGTGGAACTCTTTGAACACTTGTTTCCATTGTCATGATAACTTTGTTTACCTAAATGGATGTTCAGGCCTACTGGGCAATGTGCAAAAAGCACAGAATGACCCCACTCAAAAGGTAGTTCATACTATGCTTAGCAATGTTAATAGCACCTTTAGAAAAGAGAGGATCATGCACCTTGGTAATTTAAAACGAGCATATTTTTCAAGCATATCAGTGTTTTGGAAACATATCTGGCTGATAATAGCCTACTCAGTTCAGTATGAACATGTTTTACAAAACAGTTGTCATGGAGACTGTAATCTATAGATATTACAGACTAAAGATCATAATCTATACATATCCTGCAATCATAAAGTATTGACATATTTGTTAATGTGTCCAATATAGATGCTCACAAATGAGATTGTGTGTGTACTGTAATTGGCTGTGCTTAGGGGAAGAATTGTTGTGCATACAGCCTTGCTTAATCTTCCCCTATGCTTTCTTACGACCTGCCCGATACCTTTTAGGACTCTCGTGGAGTCACTCTTTTTACCACTGCACCACATTTGTCATGTATGAGACCCCAGTCCAGCTCCCGCCTTCGTTCATAACAACACATTGAATCCTGTGGAGGAATAAAATAGAACCCTTTCACGTCTCACAGACTTAACATTGCACTGCTAAATGGGTACATGGCAACATGTACCTATTTAGCAGTAGGGGTGGTGGTAAAAATCAGCTGGCCAGTGTCGTGTCTTTACTATCAATAAATTGAAGACTTGTAGTTTTTTCAAAGATTCTCTGTAATTAGTATTACAGGATTAAACTGATTAATCATGTAACTGTAATTAACTAGGAAGTCGGGGCACCAAGGAAAATATTCAGATTACAAAGTTATAATTTCCTAAACTTTTCCGATATTTTATATCTGATCAATTCGTCTTCGAATTAATGAATTATTTACTTAACCTCACGTTAGTCTCATTCCAAACTTTGTAAATTGTTGGTTATCTGCACGAACCCAGTCTTCACTATGAGTCATCCATACATCAATTGTCTTAAATCCTTTATTTACTAACTAAGTGATTCACAGAAATGCATAAACAAACAGTAAATAGTTACAAGGAAATGATAACGGCGTTTCCCTAGTGGGATAAACCGGTATCGCGGCTTGGTGGACAAAAAGGGAAGTGGGGGTCAACAGAGATGAGACACTACAAAGTTGATAATTATAACAATTGAAATGCTAATCCTTTGCACATGAACGCTCACTCATTCGGGAAACAACTGCAATCAATATGTATATTTACGCTCAGTGTGTCGTCTTGATCGCTGTTGAAAAGTTAGTTTCTGTTGGAGAGTTTCCGTCCTCTCTCTCTCTCTCTCTGTCGTGGTTAGAGTGGATAGTTCAGAGTGACATTCATTCATGTCGTTATAGAATAGATGTTTCAGCGGTCTTTGTTCTTTGTTCTTCGCATTCAATGATACTGAATTCCTAGCTGCAGACTAGTAATTAATATCGAAGACTTGTTCTTATTCTGTCGGTATCGATAGTCTAAGAGTTTAACCACGTGGGATGGTTAAAAGATTCAGCAGTCTGGTCTCAAACCTTGGCCCTCTCGTTATCGAGGTAAGCTGGTCTGCAACATTTGTCCTCTCGTGATTGAGAGAAACATGGTCTGGTGATAGAAAACCCGAGTGGGGGTTTTATTCGGAAGTTGCAGAAAAGGGCCTGTCCCAGGATGCCCGACCCTAACTGGTCTCATGGGCTTTCCTCTGATTTAGTTAAACTCAAAAAGGGAATTGGAGTTTCCTTCATTAAACAGTCCAAAATCACATTACACAATTTTACAAACAGTATCATCCTCACTCATTCATCCTTTACAACAATTAGATGTAAACCTCATATCTGAGGCTATTATATAAACAGCGTTATGGTAATGCGGCCGCACCGTGTCCCATGAGCCTCCCCAAGTTGTAACAAACGGACCAGTTCATAGCTGGATTCTTCACCAATCTTTTATACCTCCTCCGGAACATAAATGTTGTTCGGACCTCAAGTTCTGTGAGGTGGAAGAAATTCCTTTGTTCTCTATGAAAACTCACTCTGTCTATATACTGTGTGGCCATGAGGCAGGGTCTTCCCTTGGAATTTACGACCTCTCTGACCACAGCAGCCTGTGTAGGAGGCAGGGAGAGGCAGGGAGAGGGGCATGGGGCTTGCTGTACCCAAAGAGGGCAATGTCATGACACCAGTTACAGTGCAGAACCCGTCCCTGAAAGCTAGGCTCTGGCCTTCTCTTCAGGAGAATACAGAGGAAAAATAAGTATTTATAATTATACTGTCCTCCCCTCCCTCTCTTCCCTCTGTAATTAAATCTAAAGATGTGATAATGAATACTAGCAGAGGTTTACTCCAGGACTGATCGCTAGCTTGGTCCCAGGTCCGTTTGTGTTATATATGGAACGACTATGGTCATTGTCATGCCAAACAATATCAACGACCATAGGAGTTGGCTTTGCAGCACAAACACATCTGGGACCAGGCTAATGTATGCTGCTTCATCCACCAGTGGAGAGCAGAAAATCCTTGCTTTAGGCTGCTGAGTCACAGCCTAAATATATACCCTTGTCCTGAAACCAAAGGATGTCTTGATAGAGAAGGCTGTGTTGGAAGGTCTGGGCTCCCACTGGAGAGGAACTCCTCCTCTAGCATTGACAGAGTAGGTGGGAGCGTTTCAGAGTGCTTATTGTAGCTGTAACACTCTTAATCAAAAGGTAATGGCTCTGGCATCAGCACCTCATGGGGAAACTGGGATGGGAGGGGTATGAAGAATGTCAGATAGAGACTAATGGCATAAAGTTGATCAGTGTGCTTCAATCCAGTTCCTAGGGACCCACATAGTGTGCAGGTTCTTGTTCCAGCCCAGCACTGAGTTAGCAAATCAAGGGCTTAGCGAATAGTTGATTGAATCAGGTGAGTTAGTACTGGGTTGCAAGAAAATCCTTCATACCCCGTGGGTCCCGAGGACTTTGAGTGAACGACATGAGGTAGAAGTTGTCTCTAACTGCTAATCCAGGATCCTTTTTTAAAAACGTATTATCCCTTATGAGTGATGGCAAAGGACTGGGGCAGAGGATGCTGATTGTAAAACCTATAGGTGCCTGAAAGAAACCAGCAGAGAAAGGGAGAAGAGAAAGGACGTCACCTCCAAAGCAAGCAGAGTTTTAATTGGGTGAAAAGGAAATATTAAAGAACCCAAGAGCCCGTTGTGGAGGGTAATTGATTCATAATGGATTAGCAAGGAAGACCGCCGCAGCAAAGGAAAGAGAAGTGGGAAAGTGATTGGGGGGATAAATGTGTGTGTGTTTTGAGTTTAAAAGTTTATTCGCAACGTAGACAGGATACAACAGGTGTAAAACATTACAGGTTAATTCTTACTTTGAGACCTCTTTCCCAACAATGCAGGGATAATAGGGATGTGGCGTTCACACATTTTCTTCAGCCCGTCAAGCAAATAACTGTCGGTCTCACGGTGTCAGGGCGTGAGTTTGGTTGGTCAGGGCGTGAGTTTGGGTGGGCATTCTATGTCTGGTGTTCTATGTTGTCCTTGTTTTGTATTTCTGTGTGTTTGGCCTGGTATGGTTCTCAATCAGAGGCAGCTGTGTATCGTTGTCTCTGATTGAGAATCATATTTAGGTAGCCTGTTCCCACCTGTGTTTGTGGGTGGTTGTTTTCTGTTTAGTGTATGTCACCTTGCAGAACTGTTCGTTTATCGTTTTTGTTGTTTTGTTCTAGTATTCGTATTAATTAAAAGGAATTATGAATACTTACCACGCTGCACCTTGGTCTTCTCCTTCTCCTCTATACGACGATCGTTACACACGGTGATTGACCGTTGATTAACACAGGCCTTTGGAACATCTACAGTACATTTTAAAAAGTTTAATAAATGTAACAGATCCATTATTTATTTTAGACAGGTCTAAAGAAGCATGACATGAAGAAAATGTAGTCTATTTCAGAAGAACAGAATAGCATACTGAGATGTCCTTATGGTAGGTCCTGATCTGACTATGCCAAATGGCTGTGGGCTACACTAGTTCATTTAGCAGACAAGATTTGCTTTGAATTCCGTGGCATTATTTTATAGTATGAAGATCACAATTGAACAAAGCTGAATAAAATAGAAAGGTTTTTTCTCCAAACGATTTGAGGGAATGCACACATGCAGCTATTCTGTGTTGAGCGGTTAACAAAGAAATAGGTATTCCTATATGCTTCATTTAGAGTTATTAATGTAACTTTAGTTGTTCTACAAACATTGGGCTATATGTTTTAATACATTGTAAGGCTGCATGATGATTTGAAAAGCAGAGGTAATGGTAAATCCAGAACTTTTACTTAGAGTCTTAACAGAAACAAGGCAACCGCACAAGAGCACACTAATAAAACATGAGTCCTGAGCAAAGATACAGGCCAACTGAGGAACCTAAATAACAAGGCAACCATATGAATAAGTAATAATTAGGGTAACCTGGAAACCAGAAAGCAGAGTAAGGGTGCCCTCCACTGGTAACCTAACCTAACCCCCCCCCCCCCCCAACCCCCCACACACACCTTAAGGAACGGCTCCTGACATTCCACTAGGGGTAGCTGAACGGCCATGGAAATCCTGAATGAGTCTGGGGTCCAGAATGTCCCGAGCCGGAACCCAGGATCGCTCCTCAGGACTGTAACCTTCCCAGTCCACGAGATACTGAGTCCCACGCCGGAACTGGTGACTGGAGAGGACGCGTCGCACAGTGTAGGCTGGCTGTCCCGCTATCATGCGGGGCGGAGGTGGAGGCCGAGTAGCCAGAACCAGAGGACTGAACACCACAGGCTTGAGTCTAGAGATGTGGAAGGTGGGATGATAGGCCACTGGATTAATGTGCCGTAGAACCTTGAATGGCCCAACGTACCGAGGTGCCAACTTCCTTGATTCCACGTGCAGAGGCAGATCCCTAGTAGACAACCAGACCATCTGGCCTGGACGCAGGAGAGGACTCGAACGGCGATAACGGTTGGACTGTTGTTGAACCCGAGCTGAGGACCCAAGTCGCGCTGACCGAGCCCTCTTCTAGGGCCGGTCAGCAATGAGAGATGAGACGTTGAGCGGATGGAACCGCCACTTCAATCTCCTGATCTAGAAACCGAGGAGGCTGGTATCCGTACAAAACCTGAAATGGTGACAGGCCGGTGGAGGAACACTGGAGAGTGTTGTGTGCGTACTCCACCCAGGGAAGACGCTGACTCCAAGTAGCATGGTTGTCGGACACACAGCACCGTAACACGGTCTCCAGATCCTGGTTCACCCTCTCCGTTTGACCATTGGACTGAGGGTGATAGCCTGAGGACAAACTGGCAGGTGACCCCAGAAGAGTACAGAACTCCCACCAGAATATGGAGGCAAACCGGGGACCTAGGTCGGAGATGATGTCAGGAGGAAGTCCGTGAAGTTGGTAAACATGCTGAATAACCAGCTGAGCAGTCTCACGGGCAGATGGAAGCGTAGGCAGCGGAATGAAATGTATCGCCTTGGAAAAGCGGTCCACAATGACCAGGATGACAGTGTGGCCCTCTGAGGATTGAAGACCCGTGATGAAATCCATAGAGAGATAAGACCAGGGTTGAGAAGGTGTTGGCAGTGGATGAAGAAGCCCTAGAGGCTGCTGACGAGGAGTCTTCTTCCGGGCGCATGTCGGACAGGCAGCCACAAAGATCCGAGTGTCCGCCTCCGCCGAGGGCCACCAAAACCACCTCGTCAGAAAATCTAGCGTTTGCTGCCCTCCCAGATGAGAGCTGAGACGTGACGAGTGAGCCCACTGAAGTGTACCTTGGACCATGCCTCAAGAGGAACAAAAAGTCTGTTAGATAGACAGCCGTCAGGAACTGCCTCCCTACCTTGCGCCTCCATCACGACAGTCTCTATACCCCAGAACACCGACGACAGTCTCTATACCCCAGGACACCGGCGCGAGGATGAGTGACCTGGGGATGATGGAGCCAAGCAGCCGATCCTCACTAGAGCTGGGGAACTGGCGAGAAAGGGCATCCGGCTTCACATTCTTAGATCCCGGATGGTAAGACAACGTGAATCTGAACCGAGTGAAGAAAACAGCCCAACGAGCATGTTGGGACTGAGGCGTTTAGCCTCCTTGATGTAGGCCAGGTTCTTGTTGTCAGTTCAAACCGTAAAGGGATGTTCCGAACACTCCAACCCGTGCCGCCACTCCTCCAAAGCCAGTTTGACAGCAAGAAGCTCCAGATTGCCGACATCATAGTTCCGCTCTGCTGGACTGAGACGCCTGGAGAAGAAGGCACAGGGATGAAGCTTCAGGTCTTTAGCTGAGTGCTGAGACAGAACCACACCCATGCCAACATCAGAGGCATCCACCTCTACCACGAAGGGAAGAGAAGGATCCACATGAACTAGAATGGGTGCCGAAGAAAACCGACGTTTCGGGTCCTGGAATGCCTTCGCAGCAGCAAGATCCAGCTTACATGCCCAGCCGAGCCGTTGGTGAGCGCTGTCAATGGCACAGCCACAGAACTAAAGTCTCTCACAAATCTCCGGTAGAAATGAGAAAACTCCCAAAAACGCTGGACTTGCTTGACTGTGCTGGGCTGCGGCTAGTTGACCACCGCTTCTACCTTTTGGGAGTCCAGTATCACAATTGGGTCAGAAGTTTACATACACTAAGTTGACTGTGTCTTTAAACAGCTTGGAAAATTCCAGAAAATTATGTCATGGCTTTAGAAGCTTCTGATAGGCTAATTGACAACATTTAAGTCAATTGGAGGTGTACCTGTGGATGTTTTTCAAGGCTTACCTTCAAACCCAGTGTCTCTCTGGGAATCATGGGAAAATCATGGGAAAATCTAAAGAAACCAGCCAAGACCTCAGAAAGGAAATTGTAGACCTCCACAAGTCTGGTTCATCCATGGGAGCAATTTCCAAACGCCTGTACAAACAGTAGTACGTTCATCTGTACAAACAATAGTACGTAAGTATAAACACCATGGGTGTCACTCCCTGACCATAGAGAGCCCTTGGTTCTCTATGGTGTAGTAGGTCAGGGCGTGACAAGGGGGTGTTCTAGTATGTCTATTTCTGTATTGGTGCTAATATGGTTCCCAATTATATGCAGCTGTTTATCGTTGCCTCTGATTGGGGATCATATTTAGGTAGACATTTCCCCACCTGTGTTTTGTGGGATATTGTTTGTGTTTATTTGCCGGTGTGCACGTCATTACTTCACGTTTTGTTGTTTCTTTATTGTTTTGTTTGTTTCACGAAGATTAAAAATATGTGGAACTATACTCACGCTGCGCCTTGGTCCGCTCATTATGACGATCGTGACAATGGGATCACGCAGCCGTCATACAGCTCAGGTAGGAGACGCGTTCTGTCTCCTAGAGATTTGGTGTGTACTTTGGTGCGAAAAGTGCAAATCAATCCCAGAACAACAGCAAAGGACCTTGTGATGATGCTGGAGGAAACGGGTACAAAAGTATCTATACACACAGTAAAACGGGTCCTATATCGACATAACCTGAAAGGCCGCTCAGCAAGGAAGAAGCCACTGCTCCAAACCGCCATAAAAAAAAACAGACTACGGTTTGCAACTGCACATTGGGACAAAGATCGTACTTTTTGGAGAAATGTCCTCTGGTCTGATGAAACAAAAATGGAACTGTTCGGCCATAATGACCATCGTTATGTTTGGAGGAAAAAGGGGTCGGCTTGCAAGCCGAAGAACACCATCCCATCCGTGAAGCACGAGGGTGGCAGCATCATGTTGTGGGGGTGCTTTGCTGCAGGAGGGACTGGTGCGCTTCACAAAATAGATGGCATGATGAGGATGGAAAATTACGTGGATATATTGAAGCCACATCTCAAGACATCAGTCAGGAAGTTAAAGCTTGGTCGCAAATGGGTCTTCCAAATGGACAATGACCCCAAGCATTCTTCCAAAGTTGTGTCAAAATGGCTTAAGGACAACAAAGTCAAGGTATTGGAGTGGCCATCACAAAGCCCTGACATCAATCCTATAGAACATTTGTGGGCAGAACTGAAAAAGAGGGTTTATTTATTATTTTATTTATTTATTTTTATTTCACCTTTATTAAACCAGGTAGGCTAGTTGAGAACAAGTTCTCATTTACAACTGCGACCTGGCCAAGATTAAGCAAAGCAGTTTGACACATACAACAACACAGAGTTACTCACGGAATAAACAAACATACAGTCAATAACACAGTAGAAAAAAGTATATATACAGTGTGTTTAAATGATGTAGGATAAGGGAGGTATGGCAATAAACAGGCCATGGTGGCCAAGTAATTACAATATAGCAATTAAACACTGGAATGGTAGATGTGCAGAAGATGAATGTGCAAGTAGAGATACTGGGGTGCAAAGGAGCAAGAGAAATAAATATATACTGTATGGGGATGAGGTAGTTGGATGGGCTATTTACAGATGGGCAATGTACAGGTGCAGTGATCTGTGAGCTGCTCTGACAGCTGGTGCTTAAAGCTAGTGAGGGAGATATGAGTCTCCAGCTTCAGTGATTTTTGCAATTCGTTCCAGTGAGTGACCAGTGAGATATACCTGCTGGAGCGCGTGCTACGGGTGGGTGCTGCTATGGTGACCAGTGAGCTGAGATTAGGCGGGGCTTTTCCTTAGCAGATACTTGTATATGACCTGGAGCCAGTGGGTTTGGCGACAGGTATGAAGCGAGGGCCAGCCAACGAAAGCATACAGGTCGCAGTGGTGGGTAGTATATGGGCCTTGGTGACAAAACGGATGGCACTGTGATAGACTGTATCCAATTTGTTGAGTAGAGTGTTGGAGGCCATTTTGTAAAATGACATCACCAAAGTCGAGAATCTGTAGGATAGTCAGTTTTACGAGGGTATGTTTGGCAGCATGAGTGAAGGATGCTTTTTGCAAAATTCGATTCTAGATTTAATTTTGGATTGGAGATGCTTAATGTGAGTCTGGAAGGAGAGTTTACAGTCTAACCAGACACCTAGGTATTTGTAGTTTCCACATATTCTAAGTCAGAACCATCCAGAGAAGTGATGCTGGACGAGTGGGCAGGTGCGGGCAGTCATCGGTTGAAGAGCATGCATTTAGTTTTACTTGCATTTAAGAGCAGTTGGAGGCCACGGAAGGAGAGATGTATGGCATTGAAGCTCGTCTGGAGGTTAGTTAACACAGTGTCCAAAGAAGGGCCAGAGGTATACAGAATGGTGTCGTCTGTGTGTGTGTGAGCAAGGAGGCCTACAAACCTGACTCATTTACACCAGCTCTGTCAGGAGGAATTGGCCAAAATTCACCCAACTTATTTTGGGAAGCTTGTGGAAGGCTAAACGAAACGTTTGACCCAAGTTAAACAATTTAAAGGCAATGCTACCAAATACTAATTGAGTGTATGTAAACTTCTGACCCACTGGGAATGTGATGAAAGAAATAAAAGCTGAAATAAATCATTCTCTCTACTATTATTTTGACATTTCACATTCTTAAAATAAAGTGATGATCCTAACTGACCTAAGACAGGGACTTTTTATTTGGATTAAATGTCAGGAATTGTGAAAAACTGAGTTTAAATGTATTTGGCTAAGGTGTATGTAAACTTCCGACTTCTTCTGTACAAGTGAAGACAGACACATCCGCGACACAACTGCGCGCGTCCTTATCCTATTACGAGGTGCATATTGAAGATATTGGAAGAACTGTCCAAATGTACTTTTCATCCGCCAACAAGGTGAGTAGGCCTAACGGACAGCAAAAGCATTAGCCTATGTCAATCTGCTATCCCCCATAGTACCTAAAAGTCGACCTATTCTGTGCAAAAAATGAATATCCCAAACATAGTCTGGGACAGTTGTGGGATGCGATAGTTCCCAAATGAATCCTACCACTAGCATCAAAATAACTTTTTTACACAATGTGGCTGACGCAACAGATCAGAACGTTTCCCTTAGAATGTTGAAAACTGCAAATTCAATTATGCATGTAATTCTATTATTGTGTATTTTTATGGTGAACATTTTCTTACCCAAACTTAACTCGTGCGCTGCTTATGTATGCCAGTTCGGCTCTACAACCCTTGTAAAGTGGATTAATGTGCTTCATTTTAAGAAGTTGTTTGGACACTTTAGTTGTGATACAAACCTTATCAAAACAAGTCCTATGGTCTAGGCTACATGAGGTGTGTGACTATGATTCAAAAAAGTCACAAGTGATAATATATAACCCATTAGACTATTCTTAATGTAATCTAATCTTTGCATATACTAAATCATTTATGTGCAAAATTTGTTTTTGTATAGAATGAACCATTATCATTTACCTGTAAGGAAACAGGGGCTTCGGGAAAAAATACATGTAATCTATGCACAAAAAATAGCGAATGGAGGATGCTTTTCCCGTGGTTCATTTTCATGCCAGCCAGGTACAGTAGGCTATACTCCTGTTGTAAATATAAGCAATGTGCTTAATATTAGGAAAGTTGAGAAATAAATACAGTAGGCCTAGCCTATAGAAGGCTGATGGGACCCACCTCTTTTTAGTAGAGGCCATCACTCTGTTTTCTCGTACAATTGCATAGACTATAGAAATGTTGCACAACAGGAGCTCATGAAATGTTTGATTAGATTTTCGATTACATTTGCATTGATGTCAGAGTGATTAGAGGGACAATAAAGTGCTGAGTAGCAGGCAGTTAGCGAGTTTGGCAGGCTACTAATGACCAGCAGCAGCATAAGAGCTTGGAGAAGCCTAATTACCGTGACTAAACGGTCATATGGAATTTGACCGGCGATGTGACGGTAATATGCTCACCGCAACAGCCCTAAGTGATAATAGTATTTATATAGATATAGACTAGAATAGTTACTATTTGCTGGGGTTGGTAGAAAACGTATTCGTTTTAGGTTTGGTGGCATAGTTCTGAACTCCTTGAATGTATGAAACTGGGTGGAAAGGGTCACAGGTCATCAGACAACATGCCATCAGTTATCTCAAATATGACATTTCCATTTATTGATGGGTGGACATCCTTTCACACAGGCCTCTTGGTCTTCAAAGGGTGTTTACATTTTGAAGGACATTTATTGTGAGATTGGCTTGCACACATTTCAGGATATTAAAGACAACTATTCCCTGCCAGGATCCTCATACTTTCTGTATCTGCAGTTAAGGTCAGCAATGAAAGCTTACTGTGTACCCTGGAATTTGCCCTTGCCAGAACAATGGCAGGCTGGATAGGTGCAGACAGGAGTTCTAGATGGCTAGTAGCAAAGATATATGACTCACTTACAGAGAAGACATAAGGAATGAGCCATGGAGGTCGTATGGCAGACCGTCGGAGAGGATGGAATTAACACCTGATTGGAATAGGGTATGGTCAAATCTGAGCAAGATATCTAAGAATCTTAGCCTTCAGCTCATTCACTTCAAGTTCACAGAGCATATGCAATTCCATGTAAACGTTTTCGGATGGAAATAATAACCAACCAAACGGCACACTCTGTACAAATAATGCTGAAGGTACTGTTATGCATACGTTCGGGATCCTTCAGTTTTACACACATTTTGGAGTAACATATGCTTGGTGCTGTCAAGATTGATGAGGGTAAACCTTATCCCAGATCCTTACCCGTGCCTGTTGAATGATGACTCATCTTTATCTTTGGCACTTATTCAACGTACGGTTTTACTAGCCGAATTTGCAGCAGGAAAGAATGCATTTTTGCAGTTATGGTGGAACCCGGGGCTGGTTCTTGAAATTTACTGGATTCATGTTTTCCAGAATATTGTTAATTAGGAGGCCGTCCACAGCACAGGCATGGGCAGGGATATCCTCTGCCTTAAGGGACCATCTGGTAGGGTGACTTACCTCTCTTTTCTTCCCCTTTTTTGTTTCCTTTGCCTCTAATATTTGAGAAGTTTGCTACGAGCTGTTGGTTGGAGATGGGTGGGGAGGCTTGTCCAAATCTGTACATTTAACTGTGTTTTTCTCTTGTGATTTTTCATAGGCTGGAGCCGCTTGTATAACATTGTGTGATGTTGACTCTGCTTGTTATGTCTGTTTTGTTTGTTGATTTATAAAAAAAAAAATTATGTTGTGTGAACTCGAATAAACATTTTAATCACAAAAATTATAATCATCTAGATAATAGATAATACTAATAAATAAATAAAAACATACAAACTAAGATGTGAGAAACACAAGAATGCAAGTATATACAGGTATGCTGACATTGAGGGAGAGGTTGTTGTCCTGCCACCACACGGCCAGTTATCTGACCTCCTCCCTGTAGGCTGTCTCATTGCTGTCAGTGTTCAAGCACAGCACCGTCGTGTCGTCAGCAAACTTGATGATGGAGTTGGAGTCGTGCAAGGCCACACAGTCATGGGTAAACAAGGAGTATAGGAGGAGGCTAAGTACACACCCCTGGGGGGCCCTTGTGTTAAGGTTCATTATGGGGAGGTGTTGTTGCCTACTCTCACCACCTGGGGTCAGACCATAAAGGAAGTATTCAGTCCCAGGGTCCCGAGCTTGGGGAGCATTATGGTGTTGAACGCTGAGCTGTATTCAATGAACAGCATTCTCACATAGGTATAGGGCAGTGTGTAGTGCAATTGAGATGACATCATCTGTAGAGGCAGAATGCAAATCAGAGTGGGTCTAAGGTGATGGAGGTGATGTGTGCCATGACCAGTCTTTCAAAGCACTTCATGATTACATCGAAATTTGTATAATTTAGCAGACGCTCTTGTCCAGAGCAACTTACAGGAGCAATCACAATCGGCTCAGGGATTCGAACTAGCAACTAGCAACAATAAACATCTTGTTAATCTACCCACCGTGTCCGATTTAAAAAATGCTTTACAGCGAAAACACAACATATGATTATGTTAGATCACCACCAAGTCCAAAAAACACACAGCCATTTTCCCAGCCAACGATAAGAGTCACAAAAAGCAGAAATAGAGAAAAAATTCATCACTAACCTTTGATGATCTTCATCAGATGACACTCATAGGACATCTTGTTACACAATAAATGTATGTTTTGTTCGATAATGTGCATATTTATATCCAGAAATCTCAGTTTACATTGGCGCCATGTTCAGAAATGCCTCCAAAATATCCGGAGAAATTGCAGAGAGCCACATCAAATAACAGAAATACTCATCATAAACTTTGAGGAAAGATACATGTTTTACATATAATTAAAGATACACTTGTTCTTAACCTGTCTAGGATCAGCGTGGCGCTAGCGGCACACCCCCCCCCCCCCACTGAAAAACCAGTGCCGCGAAATTCAAAAAAAAGATTTTTTTAAAATATTTAACTTTCACACATTAAAGTCCAATACAGCTAATGAAAGACACAGATCTTGTGAATCCAGTCAACATTTCCGATTTTTAAAATGTTTTACAGGGAAGACACAATATGTAAAGATGTACATCTATTACCTAAAAACACATTAGCATAATCCACCATCTTTTATTTGTCCACCAACACCAGTAGCCATCACCAATTCGGCTAAACTAAGATATTTATAGCCCCTAACCAACAAAAAAACTCATTAGATGACAGTCTTATAACATATTTATGGTATGGGATAGGTTTTGTTAGAAAAAAGTGCATATTTCAGGTAGATGGCATAGGTTACAATTGCACCCACCGTCACAAATGGAATAGAAAAACTACTTAGAGCAACGTGTTTACCTACTTACTAATCATCAAACATTTCGTAAAAATACACAGCATACACGAATCGAAAGACACAGATCCTGTGAATACAGACAATATTTCAGATTTTCTAAGTGTCTTACAGCGAAAACACAATAAATCGTTATATTAGCTTAGCACATAGCAATTAGCAGCCCAGCATTGATTCTAGCCAAAGTGAGCGATAAAAGTCAACATCGCCAAAAGATATTAATTTTTTCACTAACCTTCTCAGAATTCTTCCGATGACACTCCTGTAACATCACATTACAACATGCATATACAGTTTGATCGAAAATGTTTATATTTAGCCACCAAAATCATGGTTAGACAATGTGAAATGTAGCTCAGTTGGTCAGAAAATTTCCTTGCGCCACTTAGACAGTGATCTACTCTTATACATAAATACTCATAAACGTGACTAAAAAATATAGGGTGGACAGGGATTGATAGACAATTTAATTCTTAATACAATTGCGTTATTACATTTTTTAATTTATCCTTACTTTTCAATACAGTTTGCGCCAAGCGAAGCTACGTCAAAAAACATGGCGTCCTAAGCCACTAAAATGTTTCGACAGAAACACGATTTATCATAATAAAAATGTCCTACCTTGAGCTGTTCTTCCATCAGTATCTTGGGCAAAGGATCCTTTCTTGGGAGGAATCGTCTTTTGGTGGAAAGCTGTCCTCTTGCCATGTGAAAATGCCAACTGCGTTCGGGATGAACTGAAAGCGTGCCCACCTATTCACAGCGTTAAAGAAATAAATGTCCCAAAATCGCACTAAACGGATATAAATTGCTATAAAACGCTTTAAATTAACTACCTTATGATGTTTTTAACTCCTATAACGAGTGAAAAGATGACCGGAGAAATATAACAGGCTAAACTAACGCTTGGAACAGGAGAGGGTCGGTGTCCTCCACGCGCGTTACGCAGCAAGAAAAGACTTGCTAGCTACAGGGTTTTTTCATTTGTAGTGCCTGTGAACGCGCAATCGACCCCATTGGAATCGTCATCACGTAAAGGCATCCAGGGGAAGACGTAAGAAGTGTCCGTATAGTCATAGCAAAATCAGTGCCCTTTTAACTGACTTCAGAACAGTGGCCAACATTTCTGAAATCTGAATCCATGTCAGGGAAATTGCTGTAGAATGGGCTCTGTTCCACTTAGAGACAAAATTTCAACTCCTATAGAAACTATAGACTGTTTTCTATCCAATAATAATAATAATATGCATATTGTACGATCAAGGATTTTGTGGGAAGCCGTTTCAAAAATTAGCCAAATTAGCATAAATAGTCTAAACAGCGCCCCCATCCCCAACAGGTTAATGCAACTGCTGTGTCAGATTTCAAAAAAACTTTACGGAAAAAGCAAACCATGCAATAATCTGAGACGGCGCTCAGATAGAAACAACATTTCTCTGCCATGTTGGAGTCAACAGAAATACGAAATTACATGATAAATATTCCCTTGCCTTTGATGATCTTCCTCAGAATGCACTCCCAGGAATCCTAGTTCCACAATACTTTTGTTAGCACGTTTAGTACACACATCCAAACGCTCGTGCAGATCCAGGCGAACGTCGGACGAAAACTTCAAAAAGTTATATTACAGGTCGAAATAAACTTGTCAAACTAAGTATAGAATCAATCTTTAGGATGTTGTTATCATAAATATTCAATAACGTTCCAACTGGAGAATTCCTTTGTGTCTATAGAAGTAATGGAACGCAAGTCGATATCATGTGGAATGCACGTGACCAGGACCTGGCACTCTGCGAGACCACTGACTCAAACAGCTCCCATCCGGCTCAACATCACAGTAGAAGCTTCATTCAACGTTCTACAGACTGTTGACATCTAGTGGAAGGCATAGGAAGTGCAAACAGATCCATATCCCACTGGGATTTCAATAGGCGATGAGTTGAAAATCTACCAGCCTCAGAATTCTCACTTCCTGTTTGGATTTTTTTTCAGGTTTTTGCCTGCCATACTCTGTTATACTCACAGACGTCATTCAAACAGTTTTAGAAACTTCAGAGTGTTTTATATCCAATAGTAATAATAATATGCATATATTAGCATCTGGGACAGAGTAGGAGGCAGTTCACTCTGGGCACGCTATTCATCCAAAGTGAAAAGGCTACCCCCTATCCCTAAAAAGTTAAAGAAACCTTTTGACTCCAGGTAGAACTATTTCCACAAAGGGTTCCACCTGTGACCAAAAAGGATTCTCCTATGGGGACAGCCAAAGAACCCTTTTGGAACCCTTTTTTCTAAGAGTGTAGAATCTGCACACCATCTGTTGTTAATGAAAGGACATCCCCTCCCCCTCTGGATTTCCCTAAATCCAATGACCTGTCTGCTCGGGGAAAGGAGAATCCATCGAGTTGGATAGCCATGGGAGGTATCTTGTCCGAAAGCCATATTTCAGAAAAACAGAGAATTATTGCAGTTATGAGAGTCCCGTTAGTCTCAACAGGACACCTGATCTCTTGCCAATTTTTCGCATATGCTTCATCTTTTAAATTATCATATATTTTTTTTAATTGAATGAATATTCGAAACATACAATATACTTGCAGTGAAGCCACTCAACAACTACATCATACCAGTCATTCAACAGATTTCCATTCAGAGCGACACACAGAAGCATCCAGGGTCAATGCCCTGCTCAAGGGCATGTTGACCGCTCTACCACCAGGCCAAAAAACGTGAACGTGAACCCGAACCCTCCAACCCGCTTCATCTTGATTAGCCCGAAGATTAAATCAGAGGTACATAAAGAGCCCAGGCCGGATGAGTCGAAGTCGTTGAAGCCAAAATTGAGGTTAGTAATTGCCGATGTGATGTTCAAAAGTTTTTGTTGATTATTAGAAATTATAGCGGATACTGCAGAAGGTTGGTGGCAACTTAATTGAGGAGGACGTGCTTGTGGTAATGATTGGAGTGGAATAGATACCCTGATCAAACACATGGTTTCCATGCCATTCCATTCGCTCCGTTCCAGCCAATATTATGAGCAGTCTTCCCCTCAGCAGCCTCCGGTGGCAGATACATTTAGGGGAAAGAAAGTACAAAAAAATGGTGTATGTGTGTGCATGCGAGAGAGAGTGTCAGTTTGCTGGAGGGTTGAAGGATGGGAGGAATATGTGCATGTGTAGGAAGGAGAGCAGGAAGTGGGGTTGTCTGGAAGAGGAACCGGAGCTGCCTCTTGGGCACATTCATGTTGAATACAAACCTCCACCAGTAAACAGACACGCATGCACACACAATTAGCTTATCTTGTGCCTACTCTGTGATGTGATATTAATACAACATTTAGCTAGCTACACCAATGGACGGTAAGGTGAAACCACCTCTGCCCAATTACTTCTCACTTCTTCATTCAACTGAAGATGATACAAGTCCCTGGTGCGCCCTGAAATAACCTCTGTAAGCATTTCCAAGATTTTTGTAATAGCTGAAATCCAAAGTGCCACTGGAATGCGAAGGCAAAACAAACACTAAACCGCATTGCTTCATCTTGGTAAACACTTGAATAATTTAGAGTAGGCGGTGAAGTGGGGATCCTCTCTCCACACGGGAGAACCAGAGAATTCACTCTGAATGACAAGTTGGGCCCAGAGAGAGAGAACTTGTCTAGGAACCCCCAGCTGTACCCAAGAACATCAACTCAACCAAGGAGAAAAGACTGGAGCCTAACCACGGAAAGGCCTCGCAACTAGCAAACATTCTCCATTCTTATTTGGACTCTCCTAAGGAGATGAAAAAGGTCCCTAGCTCTTCAGCCAGACGCCAGATTGTTTTTCTCTTCAATACACAATAGAATGAGAGGGAACAATACCAGTCCCAAGCATGCAGTCTCTGCAATCCAGTCTGTTTCTCTTTGACAGATTGTGGTGTGTGTGTGTGTGTGTGTGTGTGTGTGTGTGTGTGTGTGTGTGTGTGTGTGTGTGTGTGTGTGTGTGTGTGTGTGTGTGTGTGTGTGTGATTGAGTGTGTACGTGTGTGTGTGATTGAGTGTGTACGTGTGTGTGTCTGCTTGAATTTGTTTATGTATTTGTGTGTGTGATTTTGTATTGGGAAACAGATTCCCCTGCCTGAGGTGAAAGGGACCTCAGTCTTGGCCAGCCTGGAATAGGCCTTGTGCAACCAGCGTTCAACAGACCTCATCAAATCAAATCAATTTATAAAGCCCTTTTTACATCAGCAGATATCACAAAGTGCTTATAAAGAAACCCAGCCTAAAACCCCAAACAGCAAGCAATGCAGATGTAGAAGCACGGTGGTTAGGAAAAACTCCCAAGAAAGGCAGGGACCTAGGAAGAAACCTAGAGAGGACCCAGGCTCAGCCGGGTGGAGATGTTCAAACGTTCATAGATGACCTGCAGGGTCAAATAATAGTCACAGTGGTTGTAGAGGGTGCAGTCTAGCATTCAGAGGTTGAGACAGCAGGTGCGGGTAGAGAGAGAGAGAGAGAGAGAGTGAGAGTGAGAGTGAGAGTGAGAGAGAGAGAGAAAGAGAGAGAGAGAGAGAGAGAGAGAGAGAGAGAGAGAGAGAGAGAGAGAGAGAGAGAGAGAGAGGGTCGAAAATAGCAGGCCTGGGACAAGGTAGCACGTCCGGTGAACAGGTCAAGGTTCCATAGCTACAGGCAGAACAGTTGAAACTGGAGCAGCAGCATGATGAGGTAGCACGCCTGGTGAACATGTCGGGGTTCCATAGCCGCAGACAGAACAGTTGATACTGGTGTTGCAGCCTAACCAGGAGAATAGGTGTTCTGTTGGCGGAATCATATGCATCGTATCTCTCATGCAGCAAAGGGACTGGTGTGTGTGTCAACTAGAAAAAACGTATTCACTGGCAAAATTGTGGGCCACTGACAAGCCACTCTTGGGCCTCCATAAGCTTACTGCGTGGGCACGCTTGCGTGTGTTTCCGTGTGCATATGCGTGTCAGTGGAGACTGCTGAGGGGAGGACGGCACATAATAATGGCTGTAACCGAGCTAATGAAATGACATCAAACCATGTGTTTGATGTATTCGATGCCATTCCGCTAGTTCCGCTCCAGCCATTACTACGAGCCCGTCCTCCCCAATTAAGGTGCCACCAACCACCTGTGATGCGTGTGTATGTGGGGTGTAGTGACTCATCCACCATCTCCCTAGGCGTGGGGTGATGAGGCATAGTCACTCACGATTCAGGACCAAGATCGACACCCGAATAACACCGGATAACATGATTGACCTGGTTTTAAAGTAAATACCTCCTCTGCTCCACTTCTCAAGGAGGTGTCAAATGGAGCTCACAATCAGTGCATCACATCTAAGAAAGGGTTTCTCAAAGAGCATCAACATTTTTTTAAACGTTATTAAAGTTATCTTGCCCTGAGAGAATGTCACTAAAATCTTGTTCTCATAAACAGTCCCGCTTCAGCAAACGCTTACCAGCCAAACAGCTGACGCATGGGGAATTAGAGCCCATGTGATGTCTATCTCTGGCAAAGGCCAGAGTCGATTGTCAGCCATATTGCCATAAAGTCACATAAAGACGGTAGGCTAGGGGGTGTGTGGGGGGGCATTGTGAGCCAGTGGGGGAGACCAGATGGAGGCTTTTGGACGAGGGCCCTCTGGAGCTGTGGCTGACACAGCTTTGGGTTCTGTCGTGCTAATTTAGCCAACTAGCTTAGAATAATTGCAGAGGGTACAGGGTCTCATTGTTCTCCCTTCCTTTCCTATCTCCTCTTGAACTCGTACTCGTTTGTTTCAAGCTCCTTTCTTTATTAATGTTCCTTCGAACAAGTTGCCATTGTTGTCGGTGGGGATGTCAAATCGACCGGGACTTGGGAGGTCAGAGTAAGGACAGTTTACTCAATACAGACTGGGAAGAAGAGAAGAAGCACAAAGTACAACAGTGTACGAGATGTTAAAGAGCATCAACTGTTATCCCATTGCATGGATGTATGACTTCTTTTGCAATGCATTAGCTCAACTTGAAAGATAAAAAAGTGTAAGTTGGAAAAGGTCAGGGAAAATGTATGAAATCACAAAAAAACAAGAACCTTAAGTGCCCTTGATCTATGGAAAAAAAACAGCAATCATGTGCACAACAGTAGAAGCCATGTACTTTTTGAAGATGCCGATGAATGTCTGCTTTATATCAGAATTATTTGACTGTGATTAAGTAATGTCTTCAGCCACAATAACATGGGAGGTGATTGATTGTTGTCTAAGGCTTGTTCTCTTTCTACCTCCAAGACAAATAGTGCAAAAACAAGACCCATTTAGTTCAACTCAAAGGAGGGAGAAAACCTACTTTGATATAGATACATTTTTGATTGAAAATGCTTTTTCGCTGGTCTGTCCGCAAACTCCAAACTCATTAGGCAAATTACAGTTGGGCCAGGACAGAGCAGCGCTATATATATACACTGCTCAAAAAAATAAAGGGAACACTTAAACAACACAATGTAACTCCAAGTCAATCACACTTCTGTGAAATCAAACTGTCCACTTAGGAAGCAACACTGATTGACAATAAATGTAACATGCTGTTGTGCAAATGGAATAGACAAAAGGTGGAAATTATAGGCAATTAGTAAGACACCCCCAAAAAAGGAATGCTTCTGCAGGTGGTGACCACAGACCACTTCTCAGTTCCTATGCTTCCTGGCTGATGTTTTGGTCACTTTTGAATGCTGGCGGTGCTTTCACTCTAGTGGTAGCATGAGACGGAGTCTACAACCCACACAAGTGGCTCAGGTAGTGCAGTTCATCCAGGATTGCACATCAATGCGAGCTGTGGCAAGAAGGTTTGCTGTGTCTGTCAGCGTAGTGTCCAGAGCATGGAGGCGCTACCAGGAGACAGGCCAGTACATCAGGAGACGTGGAGGAGGCCGTAGGAGGGCAACAACCCAGCAGCAGGACCGCTACCTCCGCCTTTGTGCAAGGAGGTGCACAGCCAGAGCCCTGCAAAATGACCTCCAGCAGGCCACAAATGTGGCCAGCAGAACCACAGCCTCAGTCTGTGGTGGTACATATATAGACAGCTACGAAAAATACAGATGAAAACTGTGTAGGTAGATGCTGTGGTCTACAGCTTATCATGAGATACTCTACCTCAGGCTAACAAAACCTCAAGACTTCCTTAGACATTGTGCACCAGCTGTTATTTATAAAAATACATAGTCTGCCGCCCCTTGTCTTACCAGATGCCGCTGTTCTATCCTGCCGATACAGTTTATAACCGCCAGCTGTATGTTGATAATGTCGTCGTTCAGCCACGACTCCGTGAAGCATAAGATATTGCAGTTTTGAATGTCCTGTTGGTAGTTTAATATTCCGCGTAGGTCATCGACTTTATTTTCCAGCACGTTTGCTAGCTGAATGGAAGGCAGTGGGGGTTTATTCGATCGCCTACGAATTCTCAGAAGGCAGCCCGCCCTCCGGCCCCTTTTTCTCCGCCTTCTCTTTACGCAAATGACGAGGATCTGGGCCTGTTCCCGGGAAAGCAGTATGTCATTCACGCCATTCTCGTCGGACTCGTTAAAGGAAAACAAGGATTCTGCCAGATCGTGGTGAGTAATCGCAGTTCTGATGTTCTGGACATTATGCAACATTATGTACAAGATAAGTTTAAAAAAAAGTTACAAACAACACAACGAAACAAACAAAAAAAACACAATTGGATAGGAATGCGTAAAACGTCAGCCTTCTTCTCTGACGCCATCCCACTGGTTGAATCAACATTGTGTCCACGTCATTTCAATGAAATGGAGTTGAACCAATCTGGATTTGATGTATGTGCCCAGTGGGATGGAACTCTCTTCCACATCAGGTAACTCAAGCGAGCTATCAAGGCCCAGGGGAAGACCCAGATGCAGACAGTTTCGTGTAACAAAAGTTTATTACAGAAACAAGGGGGCAGGTAAAGGACAGGTCAAGAGCAGGCAGAGGTCAGTTGTCCAGAGCAGAGTCCGAAAGGTACAGAATGGCAGGCAGGCTCAGGGTTAGGGCAGGCAGAATGGTCAAAACCAGGAAAACTAGAAAACAGGAATTAGAGACAGAACGGAGCAAGGGAAAAAACACTGGTAGGCATGACGAAACAAAATGAACTGGCAACAGACAAACAGACAACACACTGGGGATAATGGGGAAGATGGGCGACATCTGGAGGGGTTGGAGACAAGCACAAAGACAGGTGAAACAGATCAGGGTGTGACACTAGCAGAAAGGTTAACACAGAAGTTTCCAGCTTACATATGGTCAAGAGAATTGGGGGGTAGATGGAGTATTATATAACAAATACACGGTATAACATATGAAAATACATGCATGAAAATATACTGGGCATAATACACTGAGTATACAAAACATTAAGAACATCTGCTCTTTCCATGACATAGACTGGCCAGGTGGATCTAGGAGAAAGCTACACTCCTTTTTTGATGTCACTTGTTAAATCCACTTCAATCAGTGTAGATGAAGGGGAGGAGACGGGTTAAAGGAGGATAGTTAATTCTTGAGACAACTGAGACATGGATTGCCTCAGGAGCTGTCAAAGTATGAGGCAACACCAACATACCTACATGCATACATAAGCCTACCTAAACACACGCACACACACACACACACACACACACACACACACACACACACACACACACACACACACACACACACACACACACACACACACACACACACACCTTCTGAGACAAGCAGTACCTGTATCTTTTTATGTTGATGAGACCCATCCATTGCTAAACTGACAACACTGTCATTATAATATGTTAAGATGTAAGATCGTTTCAGATTGTTTAAGATTGTGTGAGATTGATTGTCATAACCTGTCACGATCCTTTATGACGGGTTAGTACGAGCACACTGTCACGCATTAGTGATGGGAAGTTTAGCTCTTTTTACTGACTCAGATCTTTATGACTCGTTCAGTCAAAAGAACGAATCTTGACTAATTTCATTCATTTGAGCCAGTAATTGTCAGGATAGTCAAAGGTAGAGAGTGAGGACCAAGGCGCAGCGTGTGAAAAGAACATCTTCTTTTATTTGGAAGAGAACCAACACAAAACGAAACCACTTTAACAAACTAACAAAATAACAAAACTGACGAACGTGAAGCTAAGAATGAACTAGTGCATACATGCAACATAGAACATCGACATAGACACAGCGACAATCACCCACAAACAAACAGTGAGAACAACCTACCTTAATATGACTCTCAATCAGAGGAAATGCCAAACACCTGCCTCTAATTGAGAGCCATACCAGGCAACCCTTTAACCCAACATAGAAACACAACACATAGAAATGCCCACCCAGCTCACGCCCTGACCAATAAACACATACAAAACAAGAGAAAACAGGTCAGGAACGTGACAGTAATGCCCAGAGCACGCAGGACCCCCATCCGGCGAACAATGAACTAAAAACTCGAAAGAATCAGGATTTTGACTCGATTGTGAACGACTCTTGGCGGAATGTAATTCTTGCACCATGCAATCATTTATCAGTTCTAAACATGTATTTTCCCTCTCTATTCCGCCTGCAGCATGATCTATGTTTCTGCGTGCACATGATTGACAGTTGGTGGTCAAAGCATGTCTATGGAGCCACTGAACCGGAGGAGCGCATATTAATCCTTCTGTAGAATTCATTGCGGCCTGCATGTCAAACAAATGACTAAAATGAACGAGTCACTCGAAAAATGTATCATGACTCTCGAGTCAGTAAAACAGATCGTTTGCGAACTGCATATAACTAACTATACTGTCAAGCCAGGCCCAAACTAAGTCTATTGGAACTGATCCTCTGTCTTTTGGGAAGCATCCAAAGACAGGCTGGGAAACCTCAGCCAAGACTGTGACCTTTTTCCTAGGTACACACATTGCTCCAAGGCATGACCGTAAACTAAAGACTTCACACAACACTATGGGAGAACAATAATAGGCTCAGTCTTTATGGGAAAACACACTAGTTGGCAGGGTGGGTCTGTTTATGCCAGGTGCATGACTCAGGGGATCAAAACTCCCAACTTGGAAAAACAAGCTAGCTGTTAGAATATCATAGGTTCAACTTTGTTCTCACGAGTTCCCACTCCTGCACACCTGAGTTCAGGGTTGGGCTCTCTGGGCCGACAGGATGGATATTTGGCACCTTTATTTAGTCATTTATTCCTCATATTATTTATCCAGGTTAGTTTCATTGAGATAAAATCCCTTTTGCAGGAGAGATGATGGCAATCCCACCATCTCAGTAAAAATGTCACTAACAACGTTCATTTTAGATAGCACCTTTTGTTATAATACAGACAGGTTATACATATCCTAATGTATAATTCGTATAACAAATGAACGCCCTGATACCAGACTATTGAGTGCACTGCATACTGAACATCCTCATGGATTAGGGTTAAGGGTTACTTTCATACCTTTTGTAAATGAAACCTGTGAGTGGCTATGACGGAAAAGCAAAGCAAAAAAAAAGAAACTGGATTTCAGCACAGGATTTATAAAAATATAGTGCTATTAGTCTCTCTCCACTGTTCAGTGTGCCATTTTAAGGACTGCACTGCTTAATAGGTTATGCAATACATAAGGCTTAAAAACACCAACAGCAGAAGGCATTGTGGGTAACAGTCGACTGTTCCTTAGCCAGAAATCCACAGATCATGTTCAAAACCCCCTTATTACACCCCGGGTCCCTGTGTTTAAGTACTGAGCGGTGCAGAGAGCACAACGACTTCTGTTGAATAAAGGATGATGTAAGCTTACACAAGTTCAAAAAAGCAAATAATAACATTAGCGCTCATCAACGATTTCAGGGTTCATTTCGCACTTGTTCTCCAGTTTGTTTGCTTAATCTGGAGCACGTGTTAAAGCGGTCTATTAGCAAACACTAGACCTTGCATTGGCACACTGGCTCCAGTGATCTTTGTATTCGATTCAATTTTAATAACTTCATTTGGAGCTATAATAGATTGTCTTGGAGGGCTCTGCGGGGGTCTAAGACGGAGGCAACACAACAGATGCATTGGGCCATATATCTGTCACTCTGTCCAGGCATCTGTAATTTATATATTAATACTAAATGATCCAGCCATGGGAATAGCAATGCCTCGATATGGGGAGTCCCACAGTACCAGTCAGAAGTTTGGACAAAGCTACTCATTCCAGGGTTTTTCTTCATTATTATAATACTTTTTTTACTATTTTCTACATTGTAGAATAATAGTGAAGACATCAAAACTATGAAATAACACATATGGAATCATGTAGTAACCAAAAAAGTGTTTAAGATTCCTCAAAGTAGCCACCCTTTGCCTTGATGACAGCTTTGCACACTCTTGGCATTCTCTCAACCAGCTTCATAAGGTAGTCACCTAGAATGCATTTCAATTAACAGGCGTGCCTTGTTCAAAGTTCATTTGGGGAATTTCTGTCCTTCTTAATGCATTTGAGCCAATCAGTTGTGTTGTGACAAGGTGTGGGGGGGGGGTATATCAAATCAAATCAAATCAACTTAATTGATATAGCCCTTCTTACATCAGCTGATATCTCAAAGTGCTGTACAGAAAGAAACCCAGCCTATAACCCCAAACAGCAAGCAATGCAGGTGTAGAAGCACGGTGGCTAGGAAAAACTCCCCAGAAAGGCCAAAACCCAGGAATAAACCTAGAGGAACCAGGCTATGAAGGGTGGCCAGACCCTTTGGCTGTGCCAGGTGGAGATTATAACAGAACATGGCCAATATGTTCAAATGTTCATAAATGACCAGCATGGTCAAATAATAATAATCACAGTAGTTGTCGAGGGTGCAGCAAGTCAGCACCTCAGGAGTAAATGTCAGTTGGCTTTTCATAGCCGATCATTTAGAGTATCTCTACCGCTCCTGCTCTCTAGACAGTTGAAAACAGCAGTTCTGGGACAGGTAGCATGTCCGGTGAACAGGTCAGGGTTCCATAACCGCAGGCAGAACAGTTGAAAATGGAGCAGCAGCACGGCCAGGTGGACTGGGGACAGCAAGGAGTCATCAGGCCAGGTAGTCCTGAGGCATGGTCCTAGGGCTCAGGTCCTCCGAGAGAGAGAAAGAAAGAAAGAGAGAATTAGAGAGAGCACAATTAAAGTCACACAGAACACCGGATAAGACAGGAGAAGTACTCCAGATATAACAAACTGACCCTAGCCCCCCGACACATAAACTACGGCAGCATAAATACTGGAGGCTGAGACAGGAGGGGTCAGGAGACACTGTGGCCCCATCCGATGATTCCCCCGGACAGGGCCAAACAGGAAGGATATAACCCCACCCACTTTGCCAAAGCACAGCCCCCACACCACTAGAGGGATATCTTCAACCACCAACTTACCATCCTGAGACAAGGCCGAGTACAGCCCACAAAGATCTCCGTCACGGCACAACCCAAGGGGGGGCGCCAACCCAGACAGGAAGACCACGTCAGTGACTCAACCTACTCAAGTGACGCACCCATCCTAGCGACAGCATGAAAAAGCACCAGTAAGCCAGTGACTCAGCCCCTGTAATAGGGTTAAAGGCAGAGAAACCCAGTGGAGAGAGGGGAACCGGCCAGGCAGAGACAGCAAGTATACAGAAGATAGCCCTATTGGTAAAATACCAAGTCCATATTATGGCAAGAAAAGCTTAAATAAGCAAAGAGAAACGACAGTCCATCATTACTTTAAGACATGAAGGTCAGTCAATATAGAACATTTCAAGAACTTTGAAAGTTTCTTCAAGTGCAGTCGCAAAAACCATCAAACGCCATGATGAAACTGGCTGTCATGTGGACCGCCACAGGAAAGGAAGACCCAGAGTTACCGCTGCTGCAAAGGATAAATTCATTAGAGTTACCAGCATCAGAAATTGCAGTCCAAATAAATACGTCACATAGTTCTAGTAACAGACACATCTCAACTGTTCAGAGGAGACTGTGTGAATCAGGCCATAATGGTTGAATTGCTGCAAAGAAACAAATGCACATTTTTATTTAACCTTTATTTAACTAGGCAAGTCAGTTAAGAACAAATTCTTATTGACAATGACGGCCTATTCCGGCCAAATCCTGATGATGCTGGCCCAATTGTGCGCCGCCCTATGGGACTCCCAATCATGTCTGGAAGTGATACTGCCTGGAATCAAACCAGGGACTGTAGTGATGCGTCTTGCACTGAGATGCAGTGCCGTAGACCGCTGCGCCACTCGGAAGCCCAAAAGGACACTAATACTCATACTAAAGGACACCAATGAGAAGAAGAGACTTGCTTGGGCCAAGAAACACGATCATGGACATTAGACCAGTGGAAATCGGTCCTTTGGTCTGATGAGTCCGAATTTGAGATTTTTTGTTCCAACCGGCGTGTCTTTGTGAGATGCAGAGTAGGTGAACGGATGATCTCTGCATGTGTGGTTCCCACCGTGAAGCACGGAGGAGGAGGTGTGATGGTGTGGGAGTGCATTGCTGGTGACACTGTCAATGATTTGCACACTTAACCAGCATGGCTACTACAGCATTCTGCAGCGATACACCATCCAATCTGGTTTGCGCTTAGTGGGATTATCGTTTGTTTTTCAACAGGACGATGACTCAACACATCTCCAGGCTGTCTAAGGGCTATTTGACCAAGAAGGAGAGTGATGGAGTGCTACATCAGATGACCTGGCCCTCACAATCACCTGACCTCAACCCAATTGAGATGGTTTGGGATGAGTTGGACAACAGAGTGAAGGAAAAGCAGCCAACAAGTGCTCAGCATACGTGGAAACTCCTTGAAGACTGTTGGAGAAGCATTCCAGGCGAAGCTGGTTGAGAGAATGCCAAGAGTGTGCGAAGCTGTCATCAAGGCAAAGGGTGGCTACTTTGAGGAATCTAAAATCTAAAATATATTTAGATTTTGTTAAACACTTTTTTGGTTAATACGTTCCATATGTGTTATTTCATAGTTTTGATGTCTTCACTATTATTCTACAATGTAGAAAATAGTTTAAAAAAAAGAAAAATCCTGGAATGAGTAGGTGTGTTTTTTACAAGGGATTTTATATGCATACACAATTACAAACTCATACTAAACACACATATTCTTGACACATACACACACACACACACACACACACACACACACACACACACACACACACACACACACACACACACACACACACACACACACACACACACACACACACACACACACACACACACACACACACACACACACACACACACACACACACACACACACACACACACACACACACACACACACACACACACACACACACAATTGCAAAAGCCAGACATCTAGCACAGACATGGCATGTGCCCAGGGCTGTATGGCCTACTGCAAATCAAGGAATGAGACGAATTCGCGACATGTGGGTGCGGGTGACCCAGGTATCTGCTGTGGTCGACTGAATCATACACGGTGCCTTCGCCTTCCAATGATTACAGCTAAGGTTACAGCAACAGGGCTGGCAGGCAATGGGTTTTCCAGTACTATGTCAATGGAGGAGTCTGAATAATGCTAGGGCTATTGCTTTACCCAGGCCTCACTTGAAAAATAGATTTTTATCTCAACGAGACTAACCTGGTTATATAGATAAAAAAAGCCCAGGGCGATAGTTAGTCCAGCGCAACACCGCTTAGCATGCCTTTTTGACATCATGCGATGCAAAGCATAGAAACACCGGGAGGTGATAATCGACACTGAGGCCTTTGTCTGCTCCAGCGTAATGGGACCTGTTGACTCCTAAACTCAACAGCTGCTCCCACACCCTGCCAAAAGAGGCCAAAACACACAGTGGTTTTTATAGTTTACATTCAACAACAAGGGTGTTCTTTGGCCTGTCCCTGGGTTTTGCATTTGTATCCCGGGCGACAGAAGTTAACCAGACTACCAGAGTAGGTGCTTGTCATATAGAAGAGGTACTAGACCCTAAATAAACTTCATCTGGATGCTTCGGACACTAGGAACTGATTTTAGAATCAACTCTATCTATCCGAGAGTTGAGATGATAAGAGGGATAGGATTGTAAAGAAAGAGAGAAAGGGAAGCTGAAGAGAGAGAGATTGTGTACTGTATATGTGTGAGTTTCTTGTACGTGTGTGTGTGTGTTGTGCATTCATGTGTAATTTCAGTCCGGGACCACAAACAACCAGTTCATTAAGTATAACAGGATATTTACAGCAGTCACATGATAAAATACATTCTGTGTCCCGTGTGTTCACTGTTTCGTAATAAAAGAGGGTACTTCAATGGGGAGACTTTTATGACTTTTTGGAAACTTGGATCTTCCACATTAGACATGGCATTCATCTTTATGAGAAGCATTTGGTTTTATGTTGTGTGCCTGCTTTTGGGGAAGCTACTGGGTATTAGAAGAGCAGTTTTGGGGGTTTCAGAACATTTTACATGCTCATATCCCTTCGTTCCCTTGATAAAGATGTAGGTAAGTCCACTTTATCCTTCTAATGTCTATTCATCATGTGGAGGGTCAGTGTGATTGCCAGATTATTCAGTGTGTGTGTGTGTGTGTTCACATGCATGTGTGTGTATGTGTGTCTATGTGTGCGTGTGCCACATACCATACCACTGCATGCCTCCAGTGCAAACACCGTGGGAGGTGTGGTGTGCATGATGGACTCCCAGCAGAGAGCCTGGGAGCTCCCTGGCTGCCTGTGAAACACACCTCAATGGGGATCCTCGCTGCCAAAAAAAACGCCTCCTCGTCCTGTCGGTCAGTGTGCGTCTCCATAACAACTCAGGCTGACACCCCTCCTGAGGCAGTGTAGCTCTCACTGCTCCCTCCTTCATCCCAAGGGATCCTCACAGGGCACCCGTTAGGTGACTTTCACTGTTGTGATTGCAGACACAGTTGTTTAGACTGGAAATCAAGACATGTAAAAGGTCAGGTATCGCTGACGTTAGCTATCTGCTCCGGCATGCCTGTCAGCAATACCTCCGTTTTACTGCAGTTGGGGAAAAATGTTTCTATTTTCTTATCTTTTTTTTCTCAATATAAACCATGACAGCGGTTTTGACTTCCATGCCAACGGAGGGAACCTACGGAAAAATGGACGACAAATTGCCCTTTGACAATGGTTGAACGGAATGGAAAGTACCATCAAAGTACCTGCCAGAAAACATCACCGTGCCAGCTCTGACCATGTCATTGTTGTAAGGGGGTGCGTGCTGGTGGCAGGGAAGTCAGGCGCAGGAGATCGAACTTGGTATAAACAGAGTGGTTTAATAAGTGCTCAAAAACTCAGAAAACCTAAATATACAAAATAATACAAGTAGATACAAAACCCGTCGCACACCAGAACATAACCTGCACATAGCTTACAAACAAACAATCACTGACAAGGACATGAGGGGTAACAGAGGGTTAAATACACAACATGTAATTGATGGGATTGGAACCAGGTGTGATACAAGACAAGACAAAACCAATGGAAAATGAAAAGAGGATCAGTGATGGCTAGAAGGTCGGTGACTTCGTCCGTCGAACTCCACCTGAACAAGGAGAGGGACCAACTTCAGCGGAAGTTGTGACAGTACCCCCCCTGACGCGCGGCTCCAGCAGCGCTTCGACACCGGCCTCGGGGACGACCCGGAGGGCGAGGCGCAAGGCGATCCGGACGAAGACGGTGGAACTCCTGCAGCATAGATGGGTCCAACACATCCTCGACCGGAACCCAGCTCCTCTGCTCCGGGCCGTACCCCTCCCACTCCAAGAGATAATGAAGGCCTCTCGCCCGACGCCTCGAATCCAGTATGGAGCGAACGGAGTACGCCGGGGCACCCCCGATGTCCAGAGGGGACGGAGGAACCTCCCGCACCTCAGACTCCTGGAGCGGGCCAGCCACCACCGGCCTGTGGAGAGACACATGGAACGAGGGGTTAATGCGGTAATCGGGGGGAAGCTGTAACCTATAACCTCGCTCACTCTCCTCAGGACTTTAAATGGCCCCACAAACCGCGGACCCAGCAGGGGTCCGGCAGGGCAGGCGGAGGGGCAGATTTCTGGTTGAGAGCCAGACCCGGTCCCCTGGTGCAAACACCGGGGTCTCACTGCGGTGGCGATCTGCATTACACTTCTGGTGCGTCACAGCCTGCTGAAGGTGGGCATGGACAGCTTCCCATGTCGCCTCTGCGCGCCTGAACCAGTCATCCACCGCAGGAACCTCGGTCTGACCCTGATGCCAAGGCGCCGGAACCGGCTGGTACCCCAGCACGCACTGGAAGGAAGAGATGTTAGTGGAGGAGTGGCAAAGCGAGTTCTGTGCCATCTCGGCCGAGGTCACGAACTCCGCCCACTCCCCCGGCCGGTCCTGGCAATAGGACCGCAGAAACCTGCCCACATCCTGGTTAACACTCTCCACTTGCTCATTACTCTCGAGGTGAAAACCTGAAGTAAGGCTGATTGAGACCCCCAGATATTCCATAAATGCCTTCCAGACCCTAGACGTGAACTGGGGACCCCGATCAGACACTATATCCTCAGGCACCCCGCAGTGCCGGAAGACGTGTGTAAACAAAGCCTCCACAGTCTGTAGGGCCGTAGGGAGGCCGGGCAGAGGGAGGAGAAGACAGGACTTAGAGAAACGATCCACAACGACCAGGATCGCGGTGTTACCCTGTGAGAGTGGAAGATCAGTAGGAAAATTCACCAACAGGTGCGACCAAGGCCGCTGTGGAATGGCTTAGCTTACCTCTGGGCAGGTGCCTAGGAGCTTTACACTGGGCGCACACCGAGCAGGAGGAAACATAAACCCTCACGTCCTTAGCCAAGGTAGGCCACCAGTACCTCCCGCTCAAACAGTGCACTGTCCGACCGATCCCAGGATACCCAGAGGAGGTTGACGTGTGGGCCCAATAGATCAACCGGTCATGAACAGCATACGGGACGAATAGACGCCCAGCGGGACACTGGATGGGAGCGGGCTCTGCACGTAACGCCTGCTCAATGTCCGTGTCCAGCTCCCACACTACCGTCGCCACCAGGCAGGAGGCGGGGAGTATGGGAGTGGGATCCATGGGCCGCTCCTCTGTGTCATACAGCCGGGACAATGCGTCTGCCTTCGCGTTCTGGGAGGCTGGTCTGTAAGAAAGGGTAAACACAAAACGGGTGAAAAACATGGCGGAACCTTGCCTGGCGAGGGTTCAATCTCCTCGCCGCCCGGATGTACTCCAGATTGCGGTGGTCAGTCCAGATGAGAAAAGGGTGTCTAGCCCCCTCAAGCCAATGTCTCCACACTTTCAAAGCCTTGACGACAGCCAACAACTCCCGGTCCCCCATGTCATAGTTTCGCTCCGCCGGGCTGAACTTCTTCTTCGAGAAGGCACAGGGGCAAAGCTTCGGTGGCGTACTCGAGCGCTGAGACAGCACAGCTCCTATCCCAGCCTCGGACGCGTCCACCTCCACTATGAACGCCAAAGAGGGAACCGGATGGGCCAGCACGGGAGCCGAGGTAAACAGAGCGCTCAGGTGACTAAAAGCCCTGTCCGCCTCAGCTGTCCACTGCAAGCGCACCGGACCCCCCCTTCAGCATTGAGGTAATGGGAGCCGCTACCTGACTAAAACCCCTATAAACCTCCGGTAGTAGTTGGCAAACCCTAAGAAACGCTGTACCTCCTGGCAGGGAAGTCAGGCGCAGGAGATCGAACTTGGAATAAACATGTAATTGATGGGATTGGAACCAGGTGTGATACAAGACAAAACAAGACCAAAGGAAAATGAAAAGAGGATCAGCGATGGCTAGAAAGTCGGTTACTTCGACCGCCAAACGCCGCCCGAACAAGGAGAGGGACCAACTTCGGCGGAAGTCGTGACAATTGTTCATGGACTAAATCCGTTTTCTCTGTAATGGACGGACGGAACTTGGTCAGCGCCAGCTGCTGAGGGAACATTTGAATGAAAAGTAATGCGAAGTCTCAGAGGAGGGCTTCTGTTTCGCATTAAGACTGGAGATCACTCTTGTAAGGGGGCGACGGAGGGCCTAGAGGCCTATAAGACCTTTATTGATTGAACCTGCTGCCGTAAAGTCCTCTGGTCGGTGGTTAAATCTCCCTATCAGTAGCTGGCTGTCGGTCTGGCTGAAGCTCGGGATAGATGGGGAGTTAATCTCTATAAAGGGGCTGAAGCCCCTGTGGTGAAGGCTCTCAACAGCAAAGAAGTCAACCTCCTATTCCCCACTCCCTACAACCAGATATCCAATAAAAATCTCAGATTACCTTTCCCTCTTCCCCAATGATGAGATACCACATCCATCGACCCTCAATATCAAGAAACAGGGTCTTTCTTAATCAACAGACTCTTTTAGGACGTCACCCATCAGAATATAAAAACACCACTACAAGAGTTCATCTCCATTGGTTTGTTCTCTGTGGGATGGAGAAGGTGGACACAGTTATTTACCTATTTCCACAGCTTATTGACCCTACAGTGGTCCCCCAAGTTTTGGTACATTTTTACTACGGATATAGAAGCAGTTTCTCATTCCACAAATTCAATGCTTTGAAATATACCATATTAAGGTATTGGACAAGATCAACATCATTGCGTGTCCTAATCTTATTTTACAACTAGTCTGTTGCGATGTTCTTTCTAACAGTGATGCTGTCAAGTACACTATAGAAATAAAAAGTAAATTAGATTAACCTGTCTAGGATCAGCGTGCCGCTAGCGGCACACCCCCCCCCCCCCCCCCCCCCACTGAAAAACCAGTGCCGCGAAATTCAAAAAAATTTTTTTTTTTAAATATTTAACTTTCACACATTAAAGTCCAATACAGCTAATGAAAGACACAGATCTTGTGAATCCAGTCAACATGTCCGATTTTTAAAATGTTTTACAGGGAAGACACAATATGTAAAGATGTACATCTATTACCTAAAAACACATTAGCATAATCCACCATCTTTTATTTGTCCACCAACACCAGTAGCCATCACCAATTCGGCTAAACTAAGATATTTATAGCCCCTAACCAACAAAAAAACTCATCAGATGACAGTCTGATAACATATTTATGGTATGGGATAGGTTTTGTTAGAAAAAAGTGCATATTTCAGGTAGATGGCATAGGTTACAATTGCACCCACCGTCACAAATGGAATAGAAAAACTACTTAGAGCAACGTGTTTACCTACTTACTAATCATCAAACATTTCGTAAAAATACACAGCATACACGAATCGAAAGACACAGATCCTGTGAATACAGACAATATTTCAGATTTTCTAAGTGTCTTACAGCGAAAACACAATAAATCGTTATATTAGCATAGCATATAGCACATAGCAGCCCAGCATTGATTCTAGCCCAAGTGAGCGATAACGTCAACATCGCCAAAAATATATTAATTTTTTCACTAACCTTCTCAGAATTCTTCAGATGACACTCCTGTAACATCATATTACACAATCCATATAGAGTTTGATCGAAAACGTTTATATTTAGCCACCAAAATCATGGTTAGACAATGTGAAATGTAGCTCAGCTGGTCAGAAAATGTTCTTGCGCCACTTAGACAGTGATCTACTCTTATACATAAATACTCATAAACGTGACTAAAAAATATAGGGTGGACAGGGATTGATAGACAATTTAATTCTTAATACAATTGCGGAATTACATTTTTTAATTTATCCTTACTTTTCAATACAGTTTGCGCCAAGCGAAGCTACGTCAAAAAACATGGCGTCCTAAGCCACTAAAATGTTTCGACAGAAACACGATTTATCATAATAAAAATGTCCTACTATGAGCTGTTCTTCCATCAGTATCTTGGGCAAAGGATCCTTTCTTGGGAGTAATCGTCTTTTGGTGGAAAGCTGTCCTCTTGCCATGTGGAAATGCCAACTGCGTTCGGGATGAACTGAAAAGCGTGCCCAGCTATTCACATCGTTTCAAAAATAAATGTCCCAAAATCGCACTAAACGGATATAAATTGCTATAAAACGCTTTAAATTAACTACCTTATGATGTTTTTAACTCCTATAACGAGTGAAAAGATGACCGGAGAAATATAACAGGCTAAACTAACGCTTGGAACAGGAGCGGGTCGGTGTCTTCCACGCGCGTTACGCACCAAGAAAAGACTTGCTAGCTACAGGGTTTTTTCATTTGTAGTGCCTGTGAACGCGCAATCGACCCCATTGGAATCGTCATCACGTAAAGGCATCCAGGGGAAGACGTAAGAAGTGTCCGTATAGTCATAGCAATAACAGTGCCCTTTTAACTGACTTCAGAACAGTGGCCAACATTTCTGAAATCTGACTCCATGTCAGGGAAATTGCTGTAGAATGGGCTCTGTTCCACTTAGAGACAAAATTTCAACTCCTATAGAAACTATAGACTGTTTTCTATCCAATAATAATAATAATAATATGCATATTGTACGATCAAGGATTTTGTGGGAAGCCGTTTCAAAAATTACCCAATTAGCATAAATAGTCTCAACAGCGCCCCCATCCTCAACAGGCTAATCTGTCTTCCTGACTTAACTCTTTCTTGAACTACACTGTTGGTTAAGAGCTTGTAAGTAAGCATTTCACAGTAAGGTCAACACTTGTTGTGTTCGGCGCACGTGACAAATAAAGTTTGATTTGATATGGTAGGAAGCGTATGCATCTGATGGGATGCTCTAATTGTCTGCATTTTGGGTGAAGGTTGACAATGGGAGTGATAGGAAGTCTGTCAATCCTCTTTGATGGTCCTCTTTGAACAATGTTCCTCCTGTATCACCCAGAAGTTTTATTTTTGTCATCTCAGCTACAGCGGCAATTTCATAATATCCTGATTCCTTACCACTGTTTGTGGTGAGGCAGGCAGCCACAGCAAGTACAAAACACTCCATAAAGCTATCATCTGTAAGACCCACTTATAGATACAATACCCAGAACCCCAAGTGTAATTACATGGCCTGAAATGTCTTTGATTACAGTTCTCCTATAGCACATCATAAAATGAGCAAATAAAAGTGCGAGTGGGGCCAATCAAGTTTTTTTTAAAGGGGTCTAGAGTAAGGTGTGCGAGAAGAAGAGAGTGAACAACACCATATTCAGCCAATTAATTCACCTCAACACGATGCCTAACATGTGGGACCTTTGATTCTGCTCCTTGATCTAGAGCGGGAGGATTGGCTCATCAAGGCTGTAAAAAGACATCTGTGTACTGAAAGACTCCACCTCTCACCAAGACCCTTGCCCCCCCACACACACACACACACACACACACACACACACACACACACACACACACACACACACACACACACACACTATCTCTTCTTACCGTTCCTCACCATCACACAAACGTGGTTGACGTTGTTCCTTTATCGTGATGTATACCTCCCAGGACTAATACTACAGTTACGGGGTCTCTACTCTATTGTGAGTCAGAGAAAGGAGTGGGGCTGAGCCAAGAATCAAATCAAATCAAATGTTACTTGTCACATGCTTTGTAAACAACACGTGTAGACCAACAATTAAATGCTTACTTCCCGACAATGCATAGAAACAATTAGGAATAATTACACAATGAGGAATAAATACACAATGAGTACCAAAACTACGAGACAGCCTATAGGGAGGCGGTCAGAGACCTGGCCGAGTGGTGCCAGAATAACAACCTATACATTTAAAAAAAAAAGAAAAAAAAAAGACAATTAATGTTCATTATATAGATATGCACGCTTTATTTTGTCTGGTTTAGCGTCCCAGATAAAGCGAAATATTTTTTGCTCATATGATTTAAAAAACAAATCATAAGGAGTAGGCAGCGCAATAAGTAAGTGAGTAAACTGAGATATGAATAAGGAGTTAATCAGGGCAATTGTTTCATTATTAGACAGGTATTTACCTCTCCATGGTTGCAGGATCTTCTCTATTTTTACAAGTTTTCTATTGAAATTCATTGTGGAGAGCTTATTTATATATTTTGTGATTTGAATACCGAGTATGTCTACTTCTCCATCAGCCCATGTTATAGGTAAACTGCACGGTAAAGTGAGAGTTATATTTTTTAAGGATCCAATATGTAAAATTGTACACATCATAATTAGGTTTAAGTCCAGAGAGTACAGAAAAGTTATCTAGATCTTCAATGAGACATTGCAGGGATCTAGCTTGCGGACATAATATAAAACTTGAGTCATCGGCATACATGGACACCTTTGTTTTTAAGCCTTGGATTTCTAATCCTCTAATGTTGTTATTGGATCTGATTTTAATAGCTAGCATTTCGATGCCCATAACGAATAGATATGGTGACAGCGGAAACCCTTGTTTAAATCCTCTTGACAATTCAAAACTCTCTGAGAAGTAGCCCCTATTTACTATTTTACACCTGGGGTTGCTATAAATAATTTTTACACATTTTATAAGAGAATTACCGAAATTGAAAAAATCCAGGCATTTACAATTAAAATCCAGTATTACTTTATCAAATGCCTTTTCAAAATCCGCTATAAATACCATTCCTGGCTTCTTATATGTTTCAGGATGTTCTATTTCTAGAAGTTGTCGTATATTATCTCCAATGTATCGTCCATGTAAAAAACCTGTCTGATCAGGATGAACAACACCTGGTAAAACCCTTTTAATTCTGAGTGCTACGCATTTTTCTAGTATTTTTGCATCACAACATTGAAGTGTAAGGGGCCTCCAGTTTATTAGATAGACTGGGTCTTTATATTTGCCATCTGGGTCTTGTTTTAATAATAGAGAAATCAGACCTTCCTGCTGAGTACCTGACAGACTACCATTTCTATAGGAGTAGTTAAAACAATCTAACAATGGAGCTTTTAGTATATCAAAAAATACTTGATATACCTCTAACGGTATGCCATCAAGCCCTGGGGTTTTTCCAGACTGAAAGGATTTAATAGCCTCAAAAAGTTATTCCTCTGTAATTTGGCCCTCGCACTGATCTTTCTGTACAATTTTTTATATTATTTGGAAAGAATTCCTAAACATAATCTAGATTCAGTGGGAAAGGAGGAGACGGTAAAGAGAACATCTGCCAAAAATAATTAGCTTCCTCTTTTAAAATATCATTCAGAGAATCATAGATGTCTTCAGTTTCTGCAAATTATTTTTGTTAGCGTTCCTGTATAGGAGATTCAGGAATAATTGTGTGCATTTTTCTCCATTTTCCATCTAGTTTGCTTTATTTTTGTAATAGATTACATTAGATCGTTCTTGAATAAGTTCCTCAAGTTCTTTTTGTTTTACCTCTAACTTATACTTATTTTGTTTTTCTGTAGTATCGTTTTTATTGCTATCTACCTGTATTATTAGTTCATGGATTTCTCTTGTTAGTCTTGTCTCTTTAGCCAGAAACGTCTTTTTTATTATTGATGAATATTGAATTGAATCACCTCTGAAGGTACATTTAAAGGTATCCCAAACAATAAGGGGATTTGCTGAACCTATATTATACTGGAAAAATTCAGTTATAAATTATTTTGTCTTAGTTAAAAATAATTTGTCCTCCAGTAAACTTTCCAATATCTGCGCCCATGTGGAAAATCTATAAGAGTTATTTGAATGACAATTAGATGATGATCCGATCGCATTCTGTCTCCTATTAAAACTTTTTTAACCTTTGATGCAAGAGAGAAAGAGACAAGAAAGTAGTCAAGACGACTAGTTTGATTAAGTCTCCACCATGTATATCTCACTAGGTCGGGGTTTTTTGTCTCCAAATATCCACTATTTCTAATGTGTCCATAATATTTGTGATTTCCTTAAGGGCACAATGATGATAGTTTGTAGAATGATTACCTTTACGGTCCAGTGAGGTACATAACACTGTGTTATAGTCTCCTACCATAATGATTAGATCATTTGTTGCCTGTAAGTTCAATCAATTGGTATAAATGTTTTCAAAGAAGTGTAGATCATCCTGATTTGGACCATATAGATTAATGAGCCAAATCTCTTTTTCGTCCACTTTCATATTCAAAAGGATCCACCTTCCTTGCGAATTATTCCTGACTATTTGCACATTCAGATAGAAATTTGTGTTAATTAATATCATCACACCCTTTGAGTTCCTTTGTCCATGACAGAAAATGATTTCACCACCCCATTACTTTTTCCCACGCAACTTCATCTAAGTATGTAGAGTGAGTTTCCTGTAAACAGTATATGTTGTATTCCTTTTCTTTTAGCCACGTAAAGACTGATCTTCTTTTTTATAATCTGCGAAACCAATTATAACTGGCTATACTTATTTCACCCCTTACCATAACTAGATACCATTCTCAGTATAAATTGAGTATAAATTGAGATAATTAGTGTTTGTAAAGTTACTGCCATCAGAGGTATTATGACGGTCAAAACTAGAGCTTTCAAATGTCTGATATTTAAAATTCAAGAAATAGGTTCTAGGAATATTTGTTTTATTCTCTTGCCTGTTTGCTTGTGAGCCAATGCCACAGATGTTAGAAAATTGAGACAAGATATTATGTGTGTAGCAAATCTGAGTAGGTTGATGTGTATGATATTGGATGTGATATAGTGAGAGTGTGTACAATGTCTGTATAAGAGTAAGACTATAATGTGTGATGTCCAAATAAATAATACCTCTGCCAATTTGCATGGTTGAGTGTCTATGTGTTTAACATGTAGTGCGTATAGCCTTAATATTCATGATGATAATTGTAATCCATATCGTATCCCCATCATAGTTGCATCATAATTACCTTTAACATAATTGAAAAACACATCCCAGCAATTCCAAAGCAATTGACGTTTCACATGATCATGAAAGAGACCTTGCATTACTCTAGAGACGGCTTCACTACAGTACAAATGTATTCCGTACAATATGTTATTATTCCCCAATGCCACTATTCTGATATCTTCCCCTTGCTTGTTGTAAACATATATAAACTTGTAGACAAATATATAAAAAAGATAGACAAACAATAAACACATTAAATTATAAAACAGCTCTCGACAATAGAGAGGGAGAGAAGAGAAGAGAAAAGAGAGAGCGAGAGAAGAGAGCGAGATCAGGTGTGTGTGTGTGTATGTATCTATAAGTCCTTATGTGTAAGCAAGCATGTAATTGAGTACGTGTGTGTTCATATCAACTTCATAATGTTCAGATATTTTTTGCAGTTCCCATACCTTCTTTTTTCTCGTAACCTGAAGTCCCTGTAGAATTTAGTACAGCCACGGTGTTATGGAGCTGTCTCGGAATAGCTGTCCATCTATAAAAAGTTTGTCCACAATGATAAAGGCACGCTTACCATTTTCTTACCATTCTCCCTTGGTTGTCTTTGTACCGGATACAGTCTCTTACGACGTTCATTTATCTCCCTTGGAAATTGGTCCTTGAGAACGAATTTGGTCCCTTTAAGCTCCCTTCCCCTGCTTTTGATCAGCTCCTTTTGTTGGTAGTGTTCAAATTTTGCGATGATCGGTCGGGGACCCTTGGTCATGTCACTCCGAGCTCCAAGTCTGTGTACTCAGTGGAAAGCCACCTTTTTTACAGTCTTTATAGGAAGTTTCAAGGCGGATTGCATGAATTCTCTGATCGCGCCCTCTGGATTATTGGATGCGTCCTCAGGAATCCCAGAAAAAAAATGATTTTCACGCATGCTACAACTTTGTATGTCTAGTAGTGACTCCTTCATCACCCTATTTTCTCTGAGTAGACAATCCATGTTGGTGTCGTGGATTTTTACCTTGGCTGTGAGTGTCTTGTTTTCTATTTGGAGCGTGAGAATTTCACTCTGGCTGAACTCCAAACTCCCCCTCAGCCCTGCTACCTCCTCACACAACTTTTCCAGTGTTGCATGGATTCCAGCCAGAGCACTAGCCTCTACCTCAATGGTAAGTAAATCGTCTGTGTCTGTAGATTAATCTGTTTTTCTTTTTTTGTCAGGTTAAGGTTATTTTGTGAGGTGATCTGATCTTTCCATGATGTAGTATGTTGTTCCTCCATAGCGTAAAGCTGTTGGTACTCGTCGATTTCCCTCAGGATCTCCTTAGTATCCAGATTGGCTCTTTACTGCAACCAGTTGTTTTACGAAAAGATAACAATGAGTCTTTCCCATGACAACGACAGGTGTCTGTAGTACAGCCAGCTAGCACTCGCGGAATCCACACAAAAAAAAGAACACAAACTTGCAGTCCCAGCCGTAAAGGCTAACCGCGTCGAGGAATCCTTAACAACAAAACTTTAGTTCGGATTGGTCTCTTTTTTGCTCTATTGATTAAGGCAGCTCCAAAATGCAGGTGTTTCAGCCTAGCTCAGTGCTTTCTGTGGTGTAGCTGCAGCCAGCAAAAAATACAGAGCGTAGGGGTTGGTAATCTTCTCTAGTTGCACTATGGTGTTGAACTATGAGCTATAGTCAATGAACAGCATTCTCACATAGGTGTCTCTCTTGTCCAGGTGGGAGAGGACAGTGTGGAGTGTAATAGAGATTGCGTCATCTGTGGATCTGTTGGGCAGTATGCGAATTGGAGTGGGTCCAGAGATGATGGTGTTGATGTGAGCCATGACCAGCCCTTTAACCTCTCTGGGATATGTGGGACGCTAGCGTCTAGCCAACATGTCAGATTTCAAAAATGCTTTACGGCGAAAGCAAACGATGATATTATCTGAGGATAGCAACCAAGCAAACAAACACAGACCATCATATTTCAACCCTCCAGACGCAACATAAAACGCAGAAATAAAGATATAATTCATGCCTTACCTTTGACAAGATTCTTCTGTTGGCACTCCAATATGTCTCATAAACTTCAGAAATGGTTCTTTTGTTTCGATTAATTCTGTAACGCTCGTCGCTAGATGGAGTGGACCAAAGCGCAGGGTGGTAAGTGTTCATGATTTTATTTATTATCAAAAACACTTGAACAAAGTAACAAAACGAAAATCGAACAGTTCTGTCAGGTGCAGACATTAAACAGAAAATAACTACCCACAAATGAAAGAGGGAAAAAGGACTACTTAAGTATGATTCCCAATCAGAGACAATGAAAACTCGGCCAGAAACAAAGAAATAGAAAACATAGAAATAAAGAAACTAGAATGCCCACCCTAGTCACCCTAACCAAAATAGAGAATAAAAACCTCTCTATGGCCAGGGCATGACAAATTCCATCGATATATATCCAAAATGTCCATTTATTTGGCGCGTTTGATCCAGAAAAACACTGGTTCCAACTTTCACAACGTGACTACAAAATATCTCAAAAGTTACCTGTAAGCTTTGTCCAAACATTTCAAACTACTTTTTGTCACAATGATGACGCTGGAGAGACGAAGCAGGTACGGGGAGTAACATTTAATAAATAACGGACATGGAACGAGACATAAACAGCGTTAGCAAACAGAAAACAATCAATGCAGAAGCGGGGAACAGAGCTGGGGAACTGACACATATAGGGGAGAAAATGAACAGGTGATAAGAGAGTCCAGGTGAGTCCAATAACGCTGATGCGCGTGACGAGGAAAGGCAGGTGTACGTGATGGATGGCAGGAGTGAGTGATGCAAGGCATTCTGGCGCCCTCAAGCGCCAGGGGGGGGGAAGAGCGGGAGCAGACGTGACACTTTTGTAATATAACTTTAGGTTTTTTTAACGTAAATAATCGATAAAATTGAAGACGGGATATACTGTGTTCAATACCGGAGGAAAACAAAGTGTAGCTAGCTTTCAGCTCACGCGCCTCTAACAAAGAGTACACTTCCCTCGAGCCTCATTCTGAACATGGCTACTTCTTAATTTCTCAAAGGAAAAACCTCAACCAATTTCTAAAGACTGTTGAGATACAGTGGAAGCGATAGGAACGGCAAGAAGGTCCCTTAGAAATCTGGATTCCCAATGAAACCCATTGAATAGAGAGTGACCTCAAAAAAAACAATTCTGAATGGTTTGTCCTCGGGGTTTCGCCTGCTAAATAAGTTCCATTATACTCACAGACATGATTCAAACAGTTTTAGAAACTTCAGAGTGTTTTCTATCCACACCTACTAATAATATGCATATCTTAGGTTCTGGGCCTGAGTAGCAGGCGGTTTACTTTGGACATGCTTTTCATCCGGACGTGAAAATACTGCCACATATCCCAGAGAAGTTAAAGCATTTCATGGATACAGATGTGAGTGCTACAGGGCAATTTAGACAGGTTAACCTGGGGTTCTTAGGCACAGGGACTATGGTGGTCTGTTTGAAACATGTAGGTATTACAGGCTGGGTCAGGGAGAGGTTGGAAATGTCAGTGGACACTTGCCAGCTGATCAGCGCATGCATGGAGTGTGCGTCTTGGTAAATCTGTGGTCTTGTGAATGTTAACCTGTTTAAAGGTCTTACTCACATTGAATCCTCGAAGCGTCGAGCCAAGAGAAGCACAATGTGCGATGTGTCAGGGAGAGAGACGAGGCAGGGCGAGGCAGCCAAGCATAACCCCTCCCTTGCCCCTGCTCCAGAAAGTGACAACAGCAGTGCACCCTGAGCTTCACCACACCATATACGCTGCTCATTTGGAGACTGGCGATAAAGGCTTATCCACTGTACAGAGAGGGGACGCTCAGCTCTGATGGTGGGGGTTTGATGGAGCAGTAAGGGCCAGGGGTGTCAATTATGTCACTACACCCTTACAGAAGCATCACCCCCACACAGTTCCTGCACCGTGTGCCCTCACATAGACATCACAGGTGTTATGTCTTTGTCTGGGTCTCTCCCGGGCTTTGATGGTGGCTGCCTCTCATAACATAACCATGTGCGGGTGGTGTGATGAAAAAGCATGGCAACCTGTTTTCATCAAGTCTCCTTTTTTTGTCAAAATAATTCACCACCCATGACCCCCATGATGAAAGCTGATGAATAACCAAAGCCCCATTGTTCACGTGCATTGCTTCCTCTGCACTTTAGATACATGACAGAAACAGAACACAGGGCTCAGTTACATTGTGAATTGAGCATATTCCTGATTAAGCTATAAGCTCTTTATAAAAGTGTCTAATATCTCCACCTCCAGGCAACCATAGCCATAAGTCCATTAAGTGCAATGTACTAATATGCTAAGCTGGCTGAACAGTGAACTCATAAACAAACATTTGCTTCATAGATGTACATATAAGGCATTGGTCAAAAGCTGCTCATTATTCTCTGACTCCGATCACAGGTGCCATAGTTAAGTAGGCAGAGACAGCTCACTAGACTAAACAGACTCAGTCAGGCACTTTCTCTCTAAATACAATACCTCACACATGACCTCAGCATCAGTGTTGTGTATTCATGGATGCCAAGGGAAGCCAGACTTCCCCAAGAAATTGACCAAGATTTTTAAAATATATAATAATGATTAATCTTTTGTATCTCTGTTTCATAATTTTTCTTACAAATTGTAGGCCACCTATCTGATGCTGTCTTGTCCAAAAGAGTATGACATTGTGGCTCTCCGTAGAACTGAATGCAGTGGAAGTCAGCGAGCATTTGGCTTCCCTTCATAAATTATAAATAATAGCCATTCAGCGTTGAGCTAAACTGAGTGACTGTTTACTTTACTTATGTAAATAAGGTATTTCTGTTTTTGATATTTATAAAAACCTGTTTTCTCTTTTTCATTATGGGGTATAGTGTGTAGATTGATGAGGATTTACATTTATTTAATCGATTTTAGAATAAGGCGGTAATGTAATGTAATGTAACAAAATGTGGAAAAAGTCAAAGGGTCTGAATACTTTCCGAATGCACTGTATATATAGCATTCTGTTGGTGGCAAGATATTTTTTATAATCATTTTAATTTAAAAACTTGAAGTGTTGAATCAAGTGTTGTTTTTTGTACCAGTTCATAAACCATTTGCCATGGAATCGGTAGATCAAAAATCTCTCCCAATTATTTTGCAACCCGTATGGCGCAGCTGTCATCATTGTTGTTCTCAAATGAAACTGGTATATTTTTCCATGTATACCAATTCCTTTCAGCCAATTTGTATCTTTAATATATGGCAGGCAAACAAGTTCCCTACCTTCACTCTTTTCGACTTGCCTCCTCCATTTTTGTGGTACTGCTGCAATCAGTTGGTTGTAAGTTTGGATTGAGCAGACATTTCCACATATTTTCGATAGCTGCATACGTGACATAATTCATCTGTTTCTATACATAACATCATTAATAAAAATAATATATATATTTTTTTTATTCCATAAATAATGTATTTTTTCTTAATCAGTGTATTTGAGTTTCACCATAACATTTGTTATAATATTTGTTCTATCTTCTCTGGAGGATAAAACTAAATTCTAACCAGCTTTGTAAGGCTTGTTTAAGAAAGGGTGATACTTTAAACAAAATGTAATTTTCATGAAATGAAAAGTTGTAATCTGTATAAAGGCAAAAAAAGACAATTTTTTTAACAAAGGATGAGCCTTTCTTAATAATCTACTGGAGATCCATTTTGAGTTTAATTATAACTTATGTATGAGTGAAGCTTTTAGTGAGAGGTTTAAATCTTTAATATTTAATAATTTTAACCCCCAAACTCATATTATTGATATAAATAGGCTTGTTTTTTAGCCAGGTAGCCTCGGACAACAAAAAATGAAAGCGTGAACTATATATGATAGAACGTTTCTTCGACATGAAAGAGAGGAGGGTGGCATTGGTATTTCTCTACAAGCAGGGTGAGTCAACATGCCTTTTCTACTTGAAACGGTGCTGGAATAGCAGAGGCAGCTCCTGTTTTTGCAACTTGCGGTAATTCTCTGTGGTTCTAAATCAATAGTTGTTTAGTGGTCCAAAAATTTCAGAAACATTAACTTGCTTGACCATGCTGTAGGTCATGCACGTAACTGTTTGTTACATGCAATATGCTTTGTGGGCTTCACCGGACAGAGGTTGCTCTCTGGTTTTGTGATGAAACAAAGGAATGGTTGAATTTATTCTGCCACCATGTCTTCTTATTGTCTCAGCCTTAGGCCTATATATCACGGTCACAAGGCATATGAACTAAGAGGTTATGGAGCAAACAATTCAATTAATATGGCTTTTTTTTCTTTCTTGGCTTCCCTAGTGATTTTACTCACACACCGCTACTGTGTTGTGCTCCCCCCCTTTCATTGAAAAATATTTGTTTAAAAAATAAAATGCCGTTTTTTCTCCCACTCTCCTCCTCCCAACCCTCCATCAGGTTGTGCTGACATTCCATTAGAGGTCTGTCCACGCTAATTAACGCCTAATTTGAAAAAGTCCCCCACTCTCTCTCTCTCTCTCTCTCCCTTAATCTCTTTCTCTCACTTCCTCTCTCTTGCTCCCTCTCTCACTTTCTCTCTTTCTCCCTCATTCTCTTCTACCCCACTCCACTGTGGCTTTGTCATTTGTTTTACATTCCATTGAGACACAGAGACAGGATATGCCTTGGGACTGAGGGTACGAAACACAGCTCGGTGTGCACCCACCTAACTCCCAACCAACATCCTCATCCATCCGTACGTCAGTAAATAAATCCCCCCCGCATTCACCTCGCTGCCTTCAACCTTTGAAGTCAGATCATTAGTTGCTTTACACACCTGAAGAATCACATATTGGGAGATGGAAACATCAAATGCACTCGAAACTAACCACAGCAGAGAGAGACACCTGATGAAAAAATAGAAAGGTGCTGGAAGAGTTTCTGAGAGAACCAAATGGCACAAGCAGCGAGGCAGATGATAATACATACACTACCGTTCAAAAGTTTGGGGTCACTTAGAAATGTCCTTATTTTTGAAAGAAAAGCATATTTTTTGTCAGACTGGCAAATAAAAAGAAAAGATTAAGATGGGCAAAAGAACACAGACACTGGACAGAGGAACTCTGCCTAGAAGGCCAGCATACCGGATTCGCCTCTTCGCTGTTGACGTTGAGACTGGTCTTTTGCGTGTACTATTTAATGAAGCTGCCAGTTGAGGACTTGTGAGGCGTCTGTTCCTCATACTAGACACTCTAATGTACTTGTCCTCTTGCTGAGTTGTGCACCGGGGCCTCCCACTCCTCTTTCAATTCTGGTTATAGACAGTTTGCGCTGTTCTGTGACTGGAGTAGTACACAGCATTGTACAAGATCTTCAGTTTCTTGGCAATTTCTCGCATGGAATAGCCTTCATTTCTCAGAACAAGAATAGATTGACATGTTTCAGAAGAAAGGTCTTTGTTTCTGGCCATTTTGAGCCTGTAATCGAACCCACAAATGCTGATGCTCCAGATACTCAACTAGTCTAAAGAAGGCCAGTTTTCAGCTGTGCTAACATAATTGCAAAAGGGTTTTCTAATGATCAATTAGCCTTTTAAAATGATAAACTTGGATTAGTTAACACAATGTGCCGTTGGAACACAGGGGCCTCTGTACGCCTATGTAGATATTCCATTAAAAATCAGCCGTTTCCAGCTACAATACTCATTTACAACATTATCAATGTCTACACTGTATTTCTGATCAATTTGATGTTGTTTTAATAGACAAAAATTTTTGCTTTTCTTTCAAAAACAAGGACATTTCTAAGTGACCCCAAACTTTTGAACGGTAGTGTACGTTTTATCACTAAGTTATCAATCCGCCATCCGTCATCAACACAGAGACATTCCCGACAGTAACGTCCTTGGAAATACACTTCATTTTAAACCTAATGATGAAGGAAGATTATTTGAAATTAAATTAATTTTCTGCATGAATATTCGGTCCTTAGGAGAGAGAGCTGCTACTTCTGAGGTGGAATCAGATTTGTCACTGTTTGTGTACACAATAGAAAATAACATTTTTGTTTTTTACAGTAACTTAACGGCAGCTAGTTACTGTAAAAAAGGTAGGTATGTTACTGTAAATTCAAAATCAACTTTTGTTTAACAGTACATTACTGTGAACTTTGTGTGTGCTCCTCCACCCATCCTCCACCCATCCTCCCTTCACTCTCAACTCCACAGTCCCAGCATGCATTGCACCCACACCACAGTGAGCTGAGGAAGCTGGATCGAGTCGATGGTTGTTTTTACCATGGAGGGATTAATCATGTTAATGATTATGTACCCTACCAAAATCCTCCACTGGACATTAACTGGGAATTAATTACATTTGAATTTAGGATCGGGGTAATTTATTGGGGAGGAAATCAATAATTGCCTGTCTTAACAGCTGTCCTGTAGACATGAAAGACTAACTAGAATATAACTAGAATATATCTGTTGCATCTTCAAATTACTGTAGGCCCTGGGGTTTCACGGAACCCTGCAGTTATGAAAGGTCTGTAATGACTCCATGTGGTGTGGGAGAGAGAACAAAAAAACATTTGAATCTTAATAAGTATTAATTCATTCTATTACAGAAAAGCATCCCCAAAGAATGATGTTTCCACCTCCATGCTTCACGGTTGGGATGGTGTTCTTGGGGTTGTACTCATCCTTCTTCTTCCCCCAAACACGGCGAGTGGAGTTCAGACCAAAAAGCTCTATTTTTGTCTCATCAGACAACATGACCTTCTCCCATTCCTCCTCTGGATCATCCAGATGGTCATTGGCAAACTTCAGATGGGCCTGGACATGCGCTGGCTTGAGCAGGGGGACCTTGCGTGCGCTGCAGGATTTTAATCCATGACGGCGTAGTGTGTTACTAATGGTTTTCTTTGAAACTGTGGTCCCAGCTCTCTTCAGGTCATTGACCAGGTCCTGCCGTGTAGTTCTGGGCTGATCCCTCACCTTCCTCATGATCATTGATGCCCCACGAGGTGAGATCTTGCATGGAGCCCCAGACCGAGAGTGATTGACCGTCATCTTGAACTTCTTCCATTTTCTAATAATTGTGCCAACAGTTGTTGCCTTCTCATCAAGCTGCTTGCATATTGTCCTGTAGCCCATCCCAGCCTTGTGCAGGTCTACAATTTTATCCCTGATGTCCTTACACAGCTCTCTGGTCTTGGCCATTGTGGAGAGGTTGGAGTCTGTTTGATTGAGTGTGTGGACAGGTGTCTTTTATACAGGTAACGAGTTCAAACAGGTGCAGTTAATACAGGTAATGAGTGGAGAACAGGAGGGCTTCTTAAAGAAAAACTAACAGGTCTGTGAGAGCTGGAATTCTTACTGGTTGGTAGGTGATCAAGTACTTATGTCATGCAATAAAATGCAAATTAATTACTTAAAAATCATACAATGTGATTTTCTGGATTTTTGTTTTAGATTCCGTCTCTCACAGTTGAAGTGTACCTATGATAAAAATTACAGACCTCTACATGCTTTGTAAGTAGGAAAACCTGCAAAATCGGCAGTGTATCAAATACTTGTTCTCCCCACTGTATGTGCAGATGGAGGACATTTATAAAGAAAGGGATGAGTTCAGTCAGGGCCAGCCCTTGCCTTTTGGGGGCCTGTCATGCCAAACAGTGTCCCCCTCTACGTCACAATGGGATTCGATGAGTTCTAGCTTCTGTTGCTAGGGCTGTTGCTAGAACTTGCAACATTCTGACTGGATTACGTAATGAACCAAAGCGTCCGTTGCTGTGCTGGTTGCTTGGCTCTATTTTACCTCGGAGGAGGATGCGGGCAGTTCTAGTTCTTTTTCACCGCACAAACGCTTGCTCAGTCCACGCAAAATTATTACCTCAGAATTGCTCTCCAAGGACAGGGTTTTTGATGGTGACAACCTGCTGCTTCAGAGGACCGAAAAGACTGGAAAGAGAACACTTTCTTGACCATGTATTGTCTAACTACATATTGTTAAATAGGAATATGTAATTTAAGCTGTTTTTATAGATTGACGTTTCTAGCTACTGTACTTATGTACATCAGCCTGTCTGCAGACAGTTTTATTTAGCTAACGTTAGCTAGCAAGCAAGCTACTGTAACTTTTATTGCAGCTTTCTGTTTGTATGTAGCTTGCACTTCAATGCCATCCCTCGAGGAGATTTTCTTTTATCTTTTCAACCAGGCAAAGTATTATTTAGACACCACTGATCTCGACAAGAGGTGCAAAATTCAGATAAATTCACAATTCAGGGTAATGTTAAGCAGTTAACTTCAATTAGATAACTGGACGTTTTTAGTTATGAACAACCATTTTCCATTTACGTTAGCTAGTCGCAAGCTATACACATAGTTCATTGGAGGCTGCTGAGGGGAGGATGGCTCATAATAATGTCTGGAATGGAGTAAATGGAATGGTATCAAACACGTGGTTTCCATGTTTGATACCATTCAAATGAATCCATTCCAGCCATTATTATGAGCCATCCTCCCCTTAGCAGCCTGCACTGATATAGTTACAGTATTTGACCACTTGCGAGGCCACCAAGGCGAGGGTGGACTTCAACACCCACGTGACTGAGGTTATGAACACTGGAACAAGGTACTGTACGGATGTTATAGGTTATATTCTGTCACCAATGGTTTCTTTTATTTATTTTTTACAATTTGTTTTTGTTTTTCCATAGTACATAATCAGACATATTTAAATATCTTACAATGTCAATAGATATCGCTTTCCTACTCCCTCCTCCAGGTTTGGTGACTGACCAACCAGACGCTCAAGACTGCCATTGGCAAGTCCCTTGATTGGTAGGTACCAGGAAGGGTGGGGAAACAACCTGAAGGTCATTCTCTTTCCTGAAGGTCATTCTGGGGCGGCAGGGTAGCCTAGTGGTTAGAGCGTTGGACTAGTAACCGAAAGGTTGCAAGTTCAAATCCCCGAGCTGACAAGGTAGAAATCTGTCGTTCTGCCCCTGAACAGGCAGTTAACCCACTGTTCCTAGGCCGTCATTGAAAATAAGAATTTGTTCTTAACTGACTTGCCTAGTTAAATAAAGAAAAAATAAAAATAAATTCTTTGCGCACAACAGCAGCATCCAGGCCGAGTACGGACAGGAGCCGTAGCTGTTGACTGAGGTAAACAATGCAACTGTATATACAATTATTGCATATACTGTAGTCTTTCAAATTTGTGATTAACTTAGTGTTTTTGTTTGTCTATTGCTATTTTTGTATAACGTACTTATTGAAATCCCACCTGATGAGGTGGAAGTTGTCGAACCAGATCAGAAAGCCTTCGATTACTACCTTGACTGAGAAGGATGTGGTTTTTGACCAGGTAAAAATGATTGTCCGCTGTTAATTTATTTTATAACACTGCACTAATCCATCAAATTTTCTCACAGTTGAGTGTAACCTGTGTTTTTGCTTGTTTACATCTCTGTCTTCTACCTTTTTCCTTTTAACTTTGCTCCTGTTCTCCAGGAGCTAGGGGTTCTGCTCAACACCAAGACGTGGATCCACCCTCCATTACCAACCACCCTCTAACTTTTCATTACATCATCTACAGCTACTGTTGTTGTCATGTTGTCATTGTCTGCTAAGAAAGTTTTCTTGCTCTATCTAAAACACGAGCACTGCAAATACTCAGAACAACGAGAGCAGCAGTGCCTGGACTTTGTAGTCGCCCTCCCCACGTCCCCCTTCTGAGACTGGCTGCCTGTTGAGAACAAGTGACAGGCAAAATTCCACACGCCATAATTCAGTATTTTAGTCTATGATTGCCATGTGAGCGCACAAAACATCTGTGAATATAAATGAATGACACAACTGTACCAAAAACGATCAAATTTAATAAAATCTGAAATATTGTCAGGTTGGTTTTCACAGCTATTTCACAAGGTGTTCATTATTGTAAGTCATAATGTATACTTTGATGGTATTTATTGGTTCCACATTATTCATTGTTGTATCCTAGGACCTACAATTGTTACATACTGTATATGCGCTACGTGAGAAAAATGAATCGTAATAAAGGACTAGTGAAATGATATTATTTCAGTGTAGATAAGGGAAGGGCAGGTTAAAATAAAAACATGACAGCCTGACAAGCCAGTGTATGAATGAAATGGATTTGCAAATGAATGGAGTAGAAAGGAGTTGACTTTGGGATCTGTAAGGTAAGTCACTTCAATGTGTCAAGCAGATTGCACGTTTCTTTGCCATTCGTATCAGGAAGGAGAGGCAATGCGTGCTGGAATTGAATCAAGTAGAAAGGGAAGAGGTAGAAAGGATGTTGTCTCTTTCGGATGACAAGTCACCTGGTACCGATAATCTTGGCGCCAAATTGCTTAGAGTTACAGCTAACCAAATATCTACCCCAATCTCTCATATTTTTAATACGTGCTTGATGTATGGGGTGTGCCCAGAAGTCTGGAAAGAGTCAAAGGTTATTCCACTACCTAAGGATGAAAAATCTGCATTTGTCCAATAAGCTTGCTGCCTGTGTTAAGTAAATTATTGGGAAAAATGGTATCTGTACAAATCAAGAATTATTTTTCATATAATGGTTTGATAACGCGTTTCCAGCATGCATGCATGCAAAGAAGGGCATTCTACGAGTATGGCCTTAGCACAAATGACAGATGGTTGGTTAAAGTGTATGGATGACAGGAAGTTAGTTGGTGCAGTGTTGCTAGATTTTAGTGCTGCTTTTGATGTAATTGATCATAAACTGTTACTAGGTAAACTCAAATGTTATGGTTTTAAGTCTGCTGCTCTATCCTGGTTGGAAAGCTATCTATCCAGAAGGCAAAAAGTGTTCTTTAATGGTAGCTTTCAAACAGTAAAGATATACACTGTGGTGTTCCTCAAGGAAGTTGCCTAGGCCCACTTCTCTCCTCTATCTTTACTAATGATTTACCTTCAGTAATGAACAAAGCAAGAGTGGTCATGTATGCGGATGACTCTACAATGTATAGCGCAGCATAAGAATGTAATGAGCTAACAGATGTACTGAGCAGTGAACTAAGAATGGTGTCTGAGTGGGTTGATATGAACAAATTCGTGTTGAACGTTTCTAGAACAAAATGTATTGTATTTGGCTCAAGATATATGCTTGATGATGATCCCCAATTGAATTTGTCAATGAATAGAACGCATGTGGAGCAAGTGAAAAAAAAACCTACATAGATAATATTGTTATCAAGATGGATAAGGGAATTGCTGTTACAAGAAAATGTTCAGAGTATGTAACATCTAGCACACTGAATCAGGTGATTCAATCCCTGGTCCTATCACACTTAGAGTACTGTCCAGTTATATGGTCATCTGCAGCAAAGAAAGATATAAAAAAGCTCCAAATCGCTCAGAACAGGGCTGCCAGATTAGCTCTTTGCTCTATCTGTATGAATATTATCCAAATGCATCAGAATCTCTCATGGCTTCATGTTGAAAACAAATTACTATCCAGTCTTCTGATTTTCTTTCGGGATGTTGTATTTAAAAATATATATTTTCCAGCCAGTTAGTACATACTAGCAACACGCATAACCACCAAACCAGACAGGCAAATTCAGGGCAGATAAGACAACCCAAGCCAAGAACAAATCGCCTTAAATCTACAGTTTTATATAGAGCCATAGCTGAATGGAACTTTTACCAATCCATATTTCTCAAGCAAAAAGTAAATCCACCTTCAAGAAAAAAATAAAAGAACATGTGATAGACCATATGACTGGACAGGAAATAGAAAGCATCATCTGAATGTTAAATGTGTTTCCTGCCAGGTATTTTAATTGTTTGTATTGTCTACTTGTTTAATGTTTGTGAAGTCTTGATTTGTGGTTGTTTGTAATGTCTTGTTAATTGGTGTTGGACCCCAGGAAGATTATCTAGCTTTAGGGCGTTAGCTAATGGGGATCCTAATAAAAATTACAAAATCTATCCAAATAAATGTGAAACACATGTGCGCGACACAAACGGTGGAGAAACTTTTCTTCCGAAGGGCAATGGTGGAAAACCACAAGCTCTAAGGCAAGACAATTTAATTATCGCTGGCTTTAGGCATAAAGGAGCTGTTGGGTAAGTTACCTTAGATAACCCCAGGGCAAATTGTTGGCACAAATGGTGGACTGACAGTGTGTGCAGCTCACTCGCTTTGCAGACGTTTAGGAAATCACTAAAGACGTTTTAAAGGAGAGATATTTAATCTCCACGATTTCATCGGCCCAAAAGGCTGCTGTGAAATAGCTTCAAGAAAAATGACAAGTCCCAAGATGGGGCTAAAGGTTAAGAGACTGAACGTAAGCGACATGCTCCTTCCATAAAATGATAACAGAGGGTGCTTCCCTACTGTGGTATTGTCAAAACCTAAATGACAGGTCAAGATAATGGCTAAATAGACCTTTGCAGTGGAGTAAGCCTTCCCTCTGTCCAAAAGGTCTTGCAAAAAGCATAGAACCCCGTAAAAACATCCCCACCACACTCTCTCCCATAAAGGAAGGTAGAGCAGGTAGTAGCCCACTGCGTTTACCAAGCACACTGGTAGAAGGGAACAGAGGAAAATGTCTGAGCATTGTGTTCTTGAGAGTATCAGATAGCTGTTTGGGGCTCGGTCACCTGATAAGGATACCGTCCCTCCCATCTTTTTTTTTACCAGAAAGTATTGCTAATGAAAAGCTATAGACAGGTTGGCTGACAACGTCACAAAAATTATGCGCGGGCGTCGATATAGCCGGAAGGCATGTGTTGCTATGATTCTAAATGGTCAGATAGCAAGCAACAATGACAAGAAGCTGCCATGTGGGGAATCGTAGGTGGCTCTTTTCAGCTCATTTTATCTTGTTATTTATATTATGTTTTGTTGTGAGGTGTTTTGACTGATGTCATATCTATGCTAATATGTCTAAAATATGCTAGTTAGCTAGCTAACTAACAACTGTAACAATGTATTTGAGAGACAAGTTGTGCAAATGTATTTATGTTTTTAATAAACATTTGGAAATTAAACATAGTTCACATGTTGTCAACAGTCTTAGCCAAGGCCATATTTTTTCTCCCATAGTTGCGCGCACGCAGCTTTTGTTGCTAAACAACTAACCTGTCTATACCGACTGTGGATCTGAGTTGCTGTAGACTTGTTGAAAAATCCCAAAAGCCTGGTGGGCAGAGGGGGTTTTGTAGTCAGCCAAGAAAACCTCAACCCTTGGGAACCCAAACACTTGGGAACCCCGGGGATGAAACTGTTTGAGTTGGTGGCGTACCGAGGAAGTGCGTAAGTCTGTTCTATTGCAGGGTTTCACAAACAGTCTTGGGGCTCGCCCCAGGTGCAAGTTTTGGTTTTTGCCCTAGCACTACACAGCTGCGTCAAATAGCCAAGTCATCATCAAGCTAAGATTATTTTAATCAGCTGTGCAGTGCTAGGGCAAAAATAAAAACATGCACCCAAGGTGGGCACCATGACCGAGTATGGGAAAACCCTGTTCTATTGTGTTCACTTTCGCATAATAGATAGTTTAGAGGCAAAATGCTTTGAATGATTAGAGGGCCATGAAAGATGGCGACTGGCATTCTGTCATCCTGCTCCGTTAGTCTGATGAGACCGGAGGGAGAGCAGACATGCTGACTTGGCTAGAACCTGAAAAAGGCACTGAGAGAGAGTCTAAGGGAGAAGGGCACTTATGGTTAAAGTGCCCTGTCCTCCTTTTTCCATGTAAGCAAGGTCACGCAGTGAGCTACTGCACAGCGAATAGGGTTTGTTTCCCCACTGCCATATGGGTCGGAGAGAGGGAGGAATGGCTTACGTTAAACCTGAGAGAGATGGTAGGACAGGGGACCATAGGCCTTGCACACTATCCTCCTCTGCCACTAGGGCTGTGCACGAGGTTGGTCGATCCCTCTTGCCCCCTCTATTGGGGTGAAGAGGGTGAAACCTTTCTGTGGCTGCAGCAAATGACTCCGGATTTGGTTCAAGGGTCTAACCTGGGTATGGGCAGTCTGCTGTGTCGCCGGAGATCTAAGACCCCCAAAGCCAGCTTGTTGCCTCCTCCCAGCTGTGAGGCTGGGACAAATAGCTGCAGGAACTGACAGGCTGCCACGGAACCCGGGTCTGCGGGGCAGGTAGAAGTTGAAGGCTTCATCTTTGTCGTGACATGACTATCATTAATGTGATGACTGCTATTCATCAAATAATTTCCTACTATGTTTAATTATCACTCAATTAAATGAATCATGTAACAATTAACTCATTAGGAATTTGGGGCACCACGGGTAAAGTTTATTTAATGAGTTACCGTTTCCTGAATTAACTCGAGAACATATCGATATCATACCAGTCATCAATTAATAATTTCCTCATATCAGTCTCATTCTGAATTTCGTTGACTTCGTAAATCTGCACAACACTAACCTAAGTGATGAATCAGTGTAACACAAATTGGCTTAATTATTTATTTACTAACTAACTCGGTCCGTCTATGGGAAGTAGTTCAATGCAAGTCTCTGGTTGTCCACCAGAGGTCACAATGTCCTTCTTAGTTAAAGGCTTATTTTCTTCTGGCGTGTTCTTAGAATGGATACATCAGAGGTGTACTACATGGTGGTGAGATGGATCTATTCTTCCCTCCCATCTTTGGTCAATTGTCCTAGACTACTTTACATGCAGAGCTGCAGACGATGCATGGTTTGGTCTAGTCTTTACCTTCTTCACTCGTCGAGAGTTTCAGAGGTTCTTACTATTTTCTGGTCTTGTAGTTTTTACCATTTCAACGTGTGAACCACATCCTCACGTTCTCTGGTCTGTATTTAAGTTCTCAGCGCATCCTATTTAAGCACTCTGGCCTTGGAGGGCGGTTCCATCATGTGGACACAAACTCTGACCTCATTAGGGGTGTGGCTTAGTTAGTGTGCAACAGACATGAAAAACCATTATCTCATTTGAAGACTAAACTCACATTTCTATCTTTTCAAAAAAGTATTTTCATACTTAATAATTTATTTTATACAACATTTAGATGCCAACCTGATGCCAACCTGACTAGGATGTGTACACTTTCAGAGTTACAGTTATCATGTTTTACAGTCTTTCTGAACATTTTAATGACATCACAAAATAGACATTAATTTTTCATATTCCATCCCTTATCATCCCCAACGTTTGGATGTTGAAATATATTGTCCCAGTGTCCGTTGTTTGATGTTGAAGTTTTGGCAAGAGTCTCTCTCTACACACAGCACATTCCTTTGTTTCAATTCTGCAGAGCAAGAGGGAGTTTACGACCGGCATTAATTCATAAAACTGGCCCAACTCCCCCTTCCTCTCTGGTGGGAGAGAGTGGGGGATTCTGGCTATCTGTCAGACCTGTGCCGAGCTGATCTGAGTCATGACACCTTCTTTCTTATGCATGTAACACTTCTGCTGCATGGCGGTGACAGTGGACCCGGACAACTCCTTCGGTTACACTGGGGGATCCAGGAGATCCACTTTTTCTTTGTCAGTTAAGCTGGACAAGCTTTAAAAAAGTGCCCTCTCTCCCACCACCGCCAAGCCTTGTATGGCATTACGGGAGGAGCAGAGGTTTAGGTCTGTAACTATACAGATCTCACCCCAGGCATCTGAATCCCAGGCATCTGGATCCAGCTGTTTCCCCACCTCCTCCAGTAACTCAGCCTGGTAAGCAATCAATAAAAAGTTCAACTTAAGTGCTCTGATTGACTAGGCCGAGGCTTTGTAAGTCTTTTGGAAAATTGAAGCAGAAAAGCTCTCTGACTTTCGAGGGAGGTAGTTACTGGCGGTGGTACCAGCATGGCGTTTGGAGTTGAAGTAGTCAGCCAGTGAGGACTCCACCATAGGGGAGGAAAAGCCGATTTCTCTCATGATTTGCATGTCCAGGCTAGGGGACTCCTTAGCAAGGATCTTGCTTGTAAAGGGCTTTTCCAATGAGACGTTAGAATCCCTAAGCAGTTGTTTAACTTGGGCCACACGAGCCGGGGGTCTTTTCCCATTGTGCAGGTCCTACTGGAAGCTTAGTCTGCCCAAAGGCTCTCTTGCAAATGTTAAAGAGCCCAAACTCCAAGCGTAGGGGATACACATTATATTCCCAAGACAATCTCAGGGTGTTGGATAGACAACTTTACCGCCCTTACGATGACAGTACCAAGAGAGCCCACTACTCCAACAGCAATCACATAGGCCTACAACCTAAATTCCTCTGGATCACATTGACAAATGGTAGTCTCCCTCAACTCCAACCCTCCAAGGCTACTCAGGTCTAGTGGCAAAAGGCACTGCATCTTTCTGTGAGACTGAATATATTTTATAAGTGACAGTGGAGATTTCACAACAGCAGCATTCTACACAAACATGGACAAATATCACCTATTGGAACGAATGAGAAATATTCTAAGAAAGATCTTAATATTCATCCTCATGTTCATCCTTGATCTCCATGATTTGAGCAGTTCATGTCCATGTCAACCTTTGTCACAGTATTCACATTTTCCCCACTGCAATACAAGTGGAACCTGTAGATTTGTGTTGACTGCCTATATCTGTCTGCCTGCCAATATCAGGTTTGCAAAGCTTCATCCAAAAGAAGACAATTTACTTAAAGGTGCTAAACATCGAAGAGTGAACTTGAAATTGTGTAAAATTCCTCAATTGCTCAACCCACGCTGTTCTTTCTGATTATCCGGGCAATGCGGGAAAAGGAATATTTCCCTCCTTAAGAAAAAAAACGTTTTTACGCTTTTAATGATGAATGTCACGTGCCTAATTTTTGTGTGAGATAGCGAGTTGTTTTCACACCCACGCTGTGTCTGGATGCTCCATATAGAACCATATGCTGCGATAGCTTCTTCCTGCTCCCCACACCACCTCTGTTTGCCCTCGCAGACACAGTGCTACAGCTATTCCTGCATGCCATCTGCTGCTAACTAAGCACTCACAATTCCAGCTCCTATAAGGCCCTTCCATGTTCCTTGATTTGATATTAATTAGGACCAGACTGACAGTGTTGCAGAATGGGTGAAGTGCGTCATGACAACCATGATCTGTATCTCATTAAAGAAACTCGTTGGTGGATGTCATGTGAACTCCAGAACTCCATGCTGTGTGCATTTGTGTGTGTGATGAACAGGAACACAGGGTTTTCATCAGCATTACAGTCATTCACACATGAAGATAGGAGGTGAGAATGGATATATGTGATCTCTAACTCTGTTTCTCTGACATTGAGATCTGTGTGAAATGTCACATCAATCATCCTAACTCCCCTTCATTAACCAAGATATCATCAGCACTCCAGGATTTGAATGGGCAGACGTTGTCCTTTAGATTTTTGGGTTTTAATGGCTATTACCTGTCAAGTAAATTGTCTGCCAATTTAGCATCAAGCTGAGTAAAAATTCTGCCAGATAATCACTTTCACCCACATCAACACTGAAGCATGCACAAGAGCACCAGCTGTTCTAGATGACTGTGCGATAACGCTCTCGGTAGCCGATGTGAACAAAACCTTTAGACAGGTCAACATTCACAAAGCCGCTGGGCCAGACGGATTACCAGGACATGTACTCAAGGCATGCGCGGACCAACTGTCAAGTGTCTTCACTGACATTTTCAACCTCTCCCTGACCGAGTCTGTAATACCTACATGTTTCAAGCAGACCACCATAGTCTCTGTGCCCTATGAAGCGAAGGTAACCTGCCTAAATGATTACCGCCCGTGGCACTCACGTCGGTAGCCATAAAGTGCTTTGAAAGGCTGGTCATGACTCACATCAACAGCATCCTCCTGGACACCCTAGACCCACTCCAATTCGCATACCGCCCCAACAGATCCACAGATGACGCAATCTCAATCGCACTCCATACTGCCCTTTCTCACCTGGACAAAAGCAACACCTATGTGAGAATGCTGTTCGTTGACTACAGCTCAGCATTCAACACCATAGTGCCCACGAAGCTCATCACTAAGCTAAGGACCCTGGGACTAAACACTTCCCTCTGCAACTGGATCATGGACTTCCTGACGGGCTGCCCCCAGTTGGTAAGAGTAGGCAACAACACATCTGCCACGCTGATCCTTAACACTGGGGCCCCTCAGGGGTGTGTGTGTACTTAGTCCCCTCCTGTATTCCCTGTTCACCCACGACTGCGTGGCAAACACGACTCAAACACCATCATTAAGTTTGCTGATGACACAACAGTGGCAGTAGGCCTGATCACCGACAACGATGAGACAGCCTATAGGGAGGAGGTCAGAGAACTGTCAGTGTGGTGCCAGGACAACAACCTCTCCCTCAATGTGAGTAAGACAAAGGAACTGATCGTGGACTACAGGAAAAGGCGGGCCGAATAGGCCTCCATTAACATTGACGGGCTGTAGCGGAGCGGGTCGAGTGTTTCAAGTTCCTTGGTGTCCACATCACCAACGAGCTATCATGGTCAAAACATACCAAGACAGTCGTGAAGAGGGCACGACAAAACCTTTTCCCCCTCAGGAGACTGAAAAGATTTGGCATGGGTCCCCAGATCCTCAAAAGGTTCTACAGCTGCACCATCGAGAGCATCCTGACCGGTTGCATCACCGCCTGGTATGGCAACTGCTTTGCATCTGACCGTAAGGCACTACAGAGGGTAGTGCGAATGGCCGAGTATATCACTGGGGCCAAGCTACCTGCCATCCAGGACCGATATAATAGGCCGTGTCAGAGGGAAGCCCATAAAATTGTCAGAGACTCCAGTCACCCAAGTTATAGACTGTCTTCTCTAATATCGCACGGCAAGCGGTACCAAAGCGCCAAGTCTAGGACCAAAAGGCTTCTCAACAGCTTCCACCCCCAAGCCATAAGACTGCTGAACAATTAATAAAATCGCCAACGGACAATTTACATTGGCCCCCCCTCCCTTCCTTTTGTACACTGCTGCTACTCGCTGTTTATTATCTATGCATAGTCACTTCACCCCCACCTACATGTACAAATTACCTCAACTATCCTGTACCCCCGCACACTGACTCAGTACCAATGCCCCCTGTATATAGCCTCGTTATTGTTATTCCTTGTCACGACTTCTGCCGAAGTCGTTGCCTCTCCTTGTCCGGGCGGTGTTCGGCGGTCGACTTCACCGGTCTTCTAGCCATCATCGATCCATTTTTCATTTTCCATTGCTTTTGTCTTGTCTTCCCACACACCTGTTGTCAATCCCATTTATTACCTGTTGTGTATTTAACCCTCTGTTTCCCTTCATGTGTTTGTCAGAGATTGTTCGTTGTCTAGTGTTGTGTTGTTTGTGTATAGGTGTGCGTTGGGTATTCGTACCCAGATTTTTGTATTATATTTTTCGTGAGTGTTATGGAGTTAATTACTGGGACTTCTATTAAAGTACTCCATGCTACACTCTATTTTGACTCTCCTGCGCCTGACTTCCTCTGCCACCTATACACGCCGCTGTGACAGAATCTCTGACCTAAATATATGAAGTCAGCAGGAGAGGACACGACGGCCATGGAGGTAGAAAAGCGCGTTATGGAACAAGCTAAGGAGATTGACTGTTTGAGCGCCATCATGGATCGTATTGTCCAGAATATGGATCGCTTTGAGAGACAGGGAGTTTCTCCAGCGCCTCCACTGCCACAACTGGGATTTACCGTTAACGCGTTTTCCCCACCTGAACCTAATAAAATCCGTTTACCCCTACCAACGGGTTACAACGGAGATACTGCTGGCTGCCAGGGTTTCCTCCTTAAACTGAACTTATATCTGGCCACGGTCTCCCCAGTACCATCCGACCGGGAGAAGAGTTCCGCCCTCGTCTCATGCCTCACCGGGAGAGCCCGGGAGTGGGCCAGCGCTGTGTGTAGAGAGGAGAATGCGGCGTTGGACCATTTTGAGGAGTTCACCCGTTATTTCAGGAGAGTATTCGACCATCCTCCCGAAGGAAAAACGGCGGGTGAGCTTCTCTATCATCTGAGGCAGGGGACGAGGAGTGCCCAGGAGTTTGCTTTGGAGTTTAGGACCTTGGCTGCCAGCGCTGGATGGAGCGACAGGGCCCTGATCGACCATTACCATTGTAGCCTACGCGAGGACGTCCGTCGGGAGCTGGCCTGTAGAGACACCACCCTTAACTTCGACCAGCTGGTGGACATGTCCATCAGGCTGGACAACATGCTGGCTACTCGTGGACGTCTAGATCGGGGTCTGGTTGTTCCATCCTCCCGCACCCTCTCTCCCGAACCAATGGAATTGGGAGGGACGGTGCGTCGGGAGACCGGAGGGGGTACCCGCTCGAGCACCATCTATGATCGCAGAGATCACACTGCTGATCGGTGTCGGGTTGGTTCCTCTGGGAATAGAGAAGGCAGGCAGGGCACTCTGGCATCACCCCAGGTGAGTAGGCACCATACTCATCCAGAGCCCTCTGTTGCACTTATGTTTGTCTCTGTCACCTTTCCGGATTTTTCCCTGCATTCCCAGTATAAGGCGCTAGTAGATTCAGGCGCGGCTGGGAATTTCATTAATAAAAATTTTGCTCATAGTTTAGGGATTCCTGTTGTTTCTGTTGATATGCCTTTCCCTATTCATGCCTTAGATAGTCGACCAATAGGGTCAGGGTTTATCAGGGAGGTCACCGCACCTTTGTCTATGATAACGCAGGGAGGTCACAAGGAGAAGATTAGTCTTTTTCTTATTGATTCCCCTGCGTATTCTGTGGTGTTAGGCCTACCCTGGTTAACTACTCATAACCCCACTGTTTCTTGGCCACAGAGGGCTCTCACGGGGTGGTCGCGAGAGTGCTCAGGTAGGTGTGTAGGGGTTTCCGTTGGTGCTACTACGGTGGAAAGTCCAGACCAGGTTTCCACCGTGCGCATTCCCCCAGAATATGCCGATTTGGCACTCGCCTTCTGTAAAAAGAAGGCGACTCAATTACCACCCCATCGACAGGGGGATTGTGCGATAGATCTCCTGGTAGACGCTGCATATCCCAGGAGTCATGTGTATCCTCTGTCGCAAGCGGAGACAGTGGCTATGAATAATTATATCTCTGAATCCCTGCGTCAGGGGTTCATTCAGCCATCCATTTCACCCGCCTCTTCGAGTTTCTTTTTTGTGAAGAAGAAGGATGGCGGTTTACGCCCGTGCATTGATTATCGAGACCTTAATAAAATCACGGTAAAATATAGTTACCCGCTACCTTTGATTAATACAGTAATGGAGTCAATGCGCGGGGCCCGCTTCTTCACAAAATTGGATCTCAGGAGTGCGTACAATCTGGTGCGTATTAGGAAGGGTGATGAGTGGAAGACGGCATTTAGCACTACCTCAGGTCATTATGAGTACCTGGTCATGCCATATGGGTTGATGAATGCTCCATCAGTCTTCCAATCGTTTGTAGATGAGATCTTCAGGGACCTGAATGGGCAGGGTGTAGTGGTGTATATCGATGATATTTTGATATACTCTGCTACTCGCGCTGAGCATGTGTCCTTGGTGCGCAGGGTGCTTGGTCGCCTGTTGGAGCATGATTTATATGTCAAGGCTGAGAAATGCTTGTTCTTCCAACAATCCATCTCCTTCCTAGGGCATCAGATTTCCACTTCAGGAGTGGAAATGGAGAGCGACCGCATTACAGCCGTGCGTAATTGGCCGACTCCAACCACGGTAAAGGAGGTGCAGCGTTTTTTAGGGTTTGCCAATTACTACCGGAGATTTATCCGGGGTTTTGGTCAGGTTGCAGCTCCCATTACCTCACTGCTAAAGGGGGGACCGGTGCGCTTGCAGTGGTCGGTAGAGGCGAATAGGGCTTTTGGTAAACTGAAGGCTCTGTTTACCTCGGCGCCTGTGTTGGCTCATCCGGATCCCTCTTTGCCATTCATAGTAGAGGTGGACGCATCCGAAGCTGGGATAGGAGCAGTGCTCTCTCAGCGTTCGGGTGTGCCACCGAAGCTTCGCCCCTGTGCTTTTTTCTCGAAGAAGCTCAGCCCGGCGGAGCGTAACTATGATGTGGGGGACCGAGAGCTGTTAGCTGTCGTAAAAGCCTTGAAGGTGTGGAGGCATTGGCTTGAGGGGGCTAATCACCCTTTTCTCATCTGGACTGATCACCGCAATCTGGAGTACATCCGGCAGGCGAAGAGACTAAATCCTCGCCAGGCAAGGTGGGCCATGTTTTTCACTCGTTTTGTGTTTACGCTTACTTACAGACCGGGCTCCCAGAACGTCAAGGCAGACGCATTGTCTCGGCTGTATGACACAGAGGAGCGACCCATGGATCCCACTCCCATACTCCCAGAGTCGTGTTTGGTGGCGCCAGTAGTGTGGGAGCTGGACGCGGACATTGAGCGGGCGTCACGTGCAGAGCCCTCTCCTCCTGAGTGTCCAGCTGGTCGTCTGTACGTTCCGTCTGCTGTCCGTGACCGATTGATCTATTGGGCTCACACATCACCCTCCTCTGGGCATCCTGGGATAGGTCGGACGATGCGCTGTCTTGATGGGAGGTACTGGTGGCCCACTTTAGCTAAGGACGTGAGGATTTATGTTTCCTCCTGTTCGGTGTGCGCCCAGTGCAAGGCTCCTAGACACCTGCCTAGAGGTAAGCTTTTGCCTTTACCCGTTCCTCAACGGCCGTGGTCGCACCTGTCAGTGGATTTTGTGACTGATCTTCCACCTTCACAGGGTTACACCACGATCCTGGTCGTTGTGGATCGGTTCTCTAAGTCCTGTCGTCTTATCCCTTTGCCCGGTCTCCCTACGGCCTTACAAACTGCGGAGGCTCTGTTTACACATGTTTTCCGGCATTATGGGGTGCCTGAGGATATAGTGTCTGATCGGGGTCCCCAGTTTACGTCAAGGGTCTGGAAGGCGTTCATGGAACGTCTGGGGATCTCGGTTAGTCTTACCTCAGGTTTTCACCCCGAGAGTAATGGGCAGGTGGAGAGAGTTAACCAGGATGTAGGCAGGTTTCTGCGGTCCTATTGCCAGGACCGGCCAGGGGAGTGGGCGAAGTTCGTGCCCTGGGCAGAGATAGCCCAGAACTCGCTACGTCACTCCTCCACTAACCTCACCCCTTTTCAATGTGTATTAGGGTATCAGCCGGTTCTGGCTCCTTGGCATCAGAGTCAGACCGAAGCTCCTGCGGTGGACAATTGGTTTCGGCACGCTGAGGAAACTTGGGAGGCAGCCCACGTCCACCTTCAGCGTGCCATAAGGCGCCAGAAAATTGGCGCAGACCGTCGCCGCAGTGAGGCCCCGGTGTTCGTACCAGGGGACAGGGTCTGGCTCTCGACCCGAAACCTGCCCCTCCGCCTGCTCTGCCGGAAGCTGTGTCCGCGGTTTGTGGGGCCGTTTAAAGTCCTGAGGAGAGTGAACGAGGTATGTTATAGATTACAACTGCCCATTAATTACCGTATTAACCCCTCGTTCCATGTGTCTCTCCTCAGGCCGGTGGTGGCTGGCCCGCTCCAGGAGGCTGAAGTGCGTGAAGTTCCTCCGCCTCCTCTAGACATCGAGGGGGTCCCGGCGTACGCTATTCGATCCATTTTGGATTCGAGACGTCGGGCGAGGGGCCTTCAGTACCTCGTGGACTGGGAGGGGTACGGGCCGGAGGAGAGATGCTGGGTTCCGGTGGAGGACGTTTTAGATCCTTCCATGTTAAAAGAATTCCACCGCCTCCATCCGGATCGCCCTGCACCTCGCTCTCCGGGTCGTCCCCGAGGCCGGTGTCGACGCACTGCTGGAGCCGCGCGTCAGGGGGGGGGTACTGTCACGACTTCTGCCGAAGTCGTTGCCTCTCCTTGTCCGGGCGGTGTTCGGCGGTCGACTTCACCGGTCTTCTAGCCATCATCGATCCATTTTTCATTTTCCATTGCTTTTGTCTTGTCTTCCCACACACCTGTTGTCAATCCCATTTATTACCTGTTGTGTATTTAACCCTCTGTTTCCCTTCATGTGTTTGTCAGAGATTGTTCGTTGTCTAGTGTTGTGTTGTTTGTGTATAGGTGTGCGTTGGGTATTCGTACCCAGATTTTTGTATTATATTTTTCGTGAGTGTTATGGAGTTAATTACTGGGACTTCTATTAAAGTACTCCATGCTACACTCTATTTTGACTCTCCTGCGCCTGACTTCCTCTGCCACCTATACACGCCGCTGTGACATTCCTATTGTGTAACTTTTTATTATTACTTTTTATTTTAGTCTACTTGGTAAATATTTTCTTAACTCGTCTTGAACTGCACTGTTGGTTATCTGCTTGTAAGTAAGCATTTCACGCTAAAGTCTACGCTTGTTGTATTCAGCTCATGTGATAAATAACGTTTGATTTGAATTGATCGGGTTAGCCAACTCCAAGAAATATATACAAATGACAGAAATAGTGGGAAAGCTGATAAACACACACACACACACACACACACACACACATGCACACGCACGCACACGCACACACAAACACAGTGCAAGAACTGTACATACTACAATGATGCAATATATTTATAGGCATAAAACACATTGACAACATGCACATGACCATATGATGTGACAAACAGGTGTAGAGGTTCTTTCTTGCAGATTAACATTGACACAATACAATAGACAGACTCTAGCACACATACATACAAAAGTATTCATCCCCCTTGGCGTTTTTCCTATTTTGTTGCATTACGACCTGTAATTTAAATGGATTTTTATTAGGATTTCATGTTATGGACATACACAAAATAGCCCAAATTGGTGGTGAGATTTCTGAACGGAAAACTGGTGCTATGAAGCTCCTAAATAAGATCTGGTGGAACCAATTACCTTCAGAAGTCACATAATTAGTTAGATTGCACACAGGTGGGCTTTATTTAAGTGTCACATGATCTGTGAAATGATCTCAGTATATACTGTATACACCTGTTCTGAAAGGCCCCAGAATCTGCAACATCATTAAGCAAGGGGCACCACCAAGCAAGCGGCACCATGAAGACCAAGGCACTCTCCAAACAGGTCAGGGCCAAAGTTGTGGAGAAGTACAGATCAGGGTTGGGTTATAAAAAAATATCTGAAACGTTGAATATCCCTCGGAGAACCATTAAATGAATGATTAAAAAATTTAAGAATATGGCACCACAACAAACCTCCCAAGAGAGGGCCACCAAAATTCATGGACCAGGCAAGGAGAGCATTGATCAGCGAAGCAACAAAGAGAACAAAGATAACCCTGAAGGAGCTGCAAAGCTCCACAGCGGAGATTGGAGTATCTGTCCATAGGACCACTTGAAGCTGTACACTCCACAGAGCTAGGCTTTACAGAACACATTGTGTGCTTGTCAAAAGGCCTGTGGGAGACTCCCCAAACATATGGAAGAAGGTACTCTGGTCAGATGATACTAAAATGTAGCTTTTTGGCCATCAAGGAAAACGCTATGTCTGGCGCAGACCCAACACCTCTTATCACCCCGAGAACCCCATCCCCACAGTGAAGCATGGTGGAGGCAGCATCATGCTGTGGGGATGTTTTTCCATCGGCAGGGACTGAGAAACTGGTCAGAATTGAAGGAATGATGGATGGTGCTAAATACCGGGAAATTCTTGAGGGAAACTTGTTTCAGTCTTTCAGAGATTTGAGACTGGGACGGAGGTTCACCTTCCAGCAGGCAATAACCCTAAGCATACTGCTAAAACAACACTCAAGTGGTTTAAGGGGAAACATTTAAATGTCTTGGAATGGCCTAGTCAAAGCCCAGACCTCAATCCAATTGAGAATCTGTGGTATGACTAAAAGATTGCTGTACACCAGCAGAACCCATCCAACTTGAAGGAGCTGGAGCAGTTTCACATTGAAGAATGGGCAAAAATTCCAGTGGCTAGATGTGCCAATCTTATAGAGACATACCCCAAGAGACTTGCAGCTGTAATTGCTGCAAAAGGTGGCTCTACAACGTATTGACTTTGGTGGGTAAATAGTTATGCACGCTCAAGTTTTCTGTTCTTTTGTCTTATTTCTTGTTTGTTTCACAAGAAAAAATATTTTGCATCTTCAAAGTGGTCGTTTGTGTATTGTGGTGTAAATCAAATGATACAACCCCCCCAAAAAATCTATTTTAATACCAGGTTGTAAGGCAACAAAATAGGAAAAATGCCAAGGGGGGTTGAATACTTTTGCAAGCCAGTGTATAACCTGGCACTGTACAAACTGGAATAACGATATACACTCAGTGGCCAGTTAGTTAGGTACACCTATCTAGAACCGGGTCGGACCCCTCTTTGCCTCAAGAACAGCCTGCATTTTTGTATTTGTATTTATTATGGATTCCATTAGCAGCAGCTACTCTTCCTGGGGTCCAGCAAAATTAAGGCAGTTTATACAATTGAAAAAACATTACAATACATTCACAGATTTCACAACACACTGTGTGCCCTTAGGCCCCTACTCCACCACTGTCATATATCTGCAGTACTAAATCCATGTGTATGTATATTGCGTATGTTATCGTGTGTGTATATGCATGTGTCTGTGCCTGTTTGTGTTGCTTCACAGTCCCCGCTGTTCCATAAGGTGTTATTTTATCTGTTTTTTAAATCTAATTTAACTGCCTGCATCAGTTACTTGATGTGGAATAGAGATCCATGTAGTCATGGCTCTATGTAGTACTGTGTGCGCCTCCCATAGTCTGTTCTGGACTGTGAAGAGGCCTCTGGTGGCATGTCTTGTGGGGTATGCATGGGAGTCCGAGCTGTGTGCCAGTAGTTTAGACAGACGGCTCGGTGCATTCAACATGTCAATACCTCTCATAAATATAAGTAGTGATGAAGTCAATCTCTCCTCCACTTTGACATGCATATTATTAACATTAGCTCTCTGTGTACATTCAAGGGCCAGCCGTTCTGCCCTGTTCTGAGCTAAGTCCTTTTTTATGGCACCTAACCACACGACTGAACAGTAGTCAAGGTGCAACAAAACTAGGGCCTGTAGGACCTGCCTTGTTGATAGTGTTAAGAAGGCAGAGCAGCGCTATATTATGGACATACTTCTCCCCATCTTAGCTACTGTTGTATCAATATGTTTTTACCATGACAGTTTACAATCTAGGGTTACTCCAAGCAATTTAGTCATCTCAACTTTCTCAATATCCACATTATTTATTACAATATGTAGTTTAGGTTTAGGGGTTAGTGAATGTTTTGTTCCAAATACAATGCTTTTAGTTTTAGAAATATTTGGGCCAACTTATTCCTTGCCACCCACTCTGAAACTAACTGCAACACTTTGTTAAGTGATGCAGTCATTTCAGTCGCTGTAGTAGCTGACGTAGTAGCTGACATGCATAGTGTTGAGTCATCTTCGTGGCATGGCGTTCAGTCGTTGCTCATTTGGTATCAAGGGAGCTAACCTGTGCCAGGAAAACATTCCGCACACCATTACACCACCACCACCAGCCTGAACCGTTGACATCAGGCAGGATGGATCCATGAATTCATGCTGTTTACACCAAATCCTGACTTTTACACCAAATCCTGATTCATCAGACCAGATGTTGTTTTCTACACCTCAATTGTCCAGTGTTGGTAATGGTGTGTCCACAGTGTAACGGCAGTCTAAGTCGTCCTCCTCCGAAGACGAGGAGAGGCGAGAAGGATCGGAGGACCAATGTGCAGCGTGATAAGTTTCCATGATTTAATAACATGAAAACAAATACACAATACAAAATAACAAAAGAACTAACCGTCACAGTCCCGTGTGGCACAAACACTGACACAGAAAACAACCACCCACAAATCCCCAACACAAAACAAGCCACCTATATATGATTCTCAATCAGGGACAACGATTGACAGCTGCCTCTGATTGAGAACCATATTAGGCTGAACACAGAAACAGACAAACTAGACACACAACATAGAATGCCCACCCAGCTCACGTCCTGACCAACACTAAAACAAGCACAACACATAAGAACTCTGGTCAGGACGTGACACACAGGAGCTGCTTTTTCTTGTTTTCAGCTAATAGGAATTGAACCCGGTGTGGTCGTCTGCTGCAATAGCCCATCTGTGACAAGAATCGACTAGTTGTGCGTTCCGAGATGCCGGCGCCTGGCACCGACGGTAATACCATGCTCAAAATATATTTTATATTTGAGATTCTTCAAAGTAGCCACCCTTTGCCTTGATGACAACTTTGCCACAGAATTGTCTAAATCAAATTGTACTGGTCACATACACGTGATTAGCAGATTTTACTGCTGGTGTAGCAAAATGCTTGTGCTTCAAGCTCCAACAGTGCAGTAATATCTAACAAGTAATATCTAATAAATTACACAGCATATGCCCAATACACACAAATCTAAGTAGGAATGAATTAAGACTATATACATATGGACGAGCGATGTCAGAGCGAAACAGACTAAGATACCGTAGAATAGTGTAGAATACAGTATATACAAATGAGCTGCTTCTTCTTGTTTTTAGCTGATAGGAGTGGAACCCGGTGTGGTCGTCTGCTGCAATAGACCATCTGTGACAAGGATCGACGAGATGTGCGTTCCGAGATGCCGTAAACTGTCCACTGCACCCAGAGAATTCGTCATGATAGGTCTAGATTTTTCGGGCATACAAAAACCTGATACGATAATGTGTGTGTTTGTGCGCACGTGCATGTGTACGTGCTGTCATGCGTTCGTGCGTGTTTGCATGCACGTGCCCATGTGTACATGTTATGTTAAGTGGGGTTGTTAAACTCAGTATGATTTATTGTATAAAGGTGCCATTGATTGTGTATTTTAAGATCTCTCTCTAACACTTTTCCTCTGCTCTCTCACATAGAGAAGAGGGAGCTAAACTTGGCACTCCCTCCTTCCATCCCTCCCCCTGTGCATCTCATCTCCCGCTCCTGCCTCCATATATAAATGAACACACCTATATCCAGGTCCTGTAAACAGAGAGGACTGGGTGGAACGCACACACGAACGCATGTGTGCTCACACAAACACAGACAGAAACACACACACACACACAAAGACATACAAGAACCCTAGAGGTTGGGCCTTTTTAAAACACCTTTGATGGACATCAGCTCTCTTCTCAGACTTCTCAGTCAAAACAAGTATTCATATACTCTTACAGGGTTATACTGTGAGACCTTGCTTGGCCAACATAGCAGACAGATGTGGCTGCTGAAAGCAGGCAGAAACAGAGATTGTAGGTGATACCTGATATTTTACAAGGGACAGCCAGATATTGCAGTACTGTAGGAAACAAGAGTGCTGCACCATTGTGTGATGGCTTTGGGTGTCCAATCTTCACTCAATGGTGAGTGTACCACCATTAGGCAGTAACCAATGTTATCAGAGTACCAGATATATAACCTCTACCCACTTTCCCTCTCTAGTTAACATCTCTGCTCACAGTTTCCCAGCTCATCTGAGATCAATCTTCTTCCACGTGTGAGGCAGCTGGCTTCACGTTGATTACCCAGGATTATCGGCTCATCGTAAGGAGCGACAATGTTGCCAGCTTCTGTGGGGAGGGACAGCTCTACCGATCAAGGTTTTATTATCCGCAGGCGTTAAATGAGTTTGGGTCGTCGACCGTGTGATAATTAGATGGAAGGGCATGCACATCTGTCAGAGCCAGTGGCAGAGCTGTATAGGGCACTGGAGCTATAACACTCAATTTTGGCAGGTCTGTTATGTGGAGGTCAGGAGATCATGTCTGTCTGTCTGTCTGTCTGTCTGTCTGTCTGTCTGTCTGTCTGTCAGACAGTCTACGACAGACAGACAGACAGACAGACAGACAGACAGACAGACAGACAGACAGACAGTCTGTCTCAGTGGCCAACATTTTATTCTTATCTATCCCTAATATGAGGAGAGAAAAATGTGAATCCCTCATTTGTATATGCCATGTTTAATCATCGTCATTTACATATACAGTATTTACAGTATTTGTAGCAATTACAGCCAGTTTGCGAATTCCACTTAATTTTGGGGGGATTTCTGCCTGATTTTTACACTTTGTGCTTGAACTCCTCAGAGTTTATACTAAGGGCACTGGGAGTTCAACAGCTGGATACAAACACATAGTTAATTCAAGGGAACATGAGAGGTGGCAAAACGTACCCTGCTGCCTAAACCACTCTGGAAGTTTACATTGAAGAGGATTATTAGCCGGCGAGCCCATCCAAGACCTGATGAATACCGCATGAGAATGCTAATAGTAAGTCCTACATGATGCCAAGAGTGAATAGAGCTCCCTAAATGATGTTCTTCCCACTGCTAACCATATTTGACTATGAGAGGAGAGAGCTTTTTTGTTGTCTTTGCTCAGCCCGTATGCTACCATACACCAGAGCTGGGGTTGGGGAGGGGTGAGGAATGGGCTATGTGTTTGCTGGAGGGATGGTTGTCTGAGTCTCATACCAATGAGAATACGTCATGGCTAAACAGATTCCACTGTGATGACGGATGATGACAAACGGTCATAAAACACCTGGAGAGGTGAAACAAACAGCAACCATAATGAAAATTGTTTCAGTAAGAGATTCTTGTTGGAGTAATTTCTCCTATTAGAACCCAAGAGCATAGATAGGTAAAGCCAAGGAAGATCCACTTGTAAACCCTGATATGCCAGCTTAGATTTGAGGGTACAGTCTATCCCATACAGATTTATATGCTGGGACTCTTGAGGGTTTAGGATATTTGTTCTGAGAGTTGATTATTCATCCAAAAAAGGCATGAAGAAGAAAAAGCATATACACTACATGACCAAAAGTACAGTACCAGTCAAAAGTTTGGACACACCTACTCATTCCAGGGTTTTTCTTCATTTTTACTATTTTCTACATTGTAGAATAATAGTGAAGACATCACAACTATGAAATAACACATATGGAATCATGTAGTAACCAAAAAAGTGTTAAATAAAATATATTTATATTTGAGATTCTTCAAAGTAGCCACCCTTTGCCTTGATGACAGCTTTGCCACATAATTGTCTAAATCACAAAAAAAAAAAAAAAATGGTCACATACACGTGATTAGCAGATGTTATTTCAGGTGTAGCAAAAGGCTTGTGCTTCTAGCTCCGACAGTGCAGTAATATCTAACAAATTACACAACATATACCCAATACACAAAGTAGGAATGAATTAAGACTATATAGATATGGACGAACGATGTCAGAGCGAAACGGACTAAGATACAGTAGAATAGTATAGAATACAGTATATACATATGAGATGAGTAATGCAAGATTTGTAAACATTATTAAGTTGAATGAGATACCGTAGAAGAGTATAGAAAACAGTATATACATATGAGATGAGTAATGCCAAATATGTAAACATTAAGTCACTAAGATACAGTAGAATAGTATTGAATACAGTATATACACATGAGATGAGTAATGCAAGATATGTAAACATTATTAAGTGACTAAGATACCATAGAATAGTATAGAATACAGAATATACATATGAGATGAGTAATGCAAGATATGTAAACATTATTAAGTGACTAAGATACCATAGAATAGTATAGAATACAGAATATACATATGAGATGAGTAATGCAAGATATGTAAACATTATTAAAGTGACTAGTGCTCCATTCCTTAAAGTGGCCAGTGGTTTTTAACCTATGTCTATAGGCAGCAGCCTCTAATGTGCTAGTGATGGCTGTTTAACAGTCTCCCGGTCCCAGCTTTGATGCACCTGTACTGATCTCGTTTCTGGATGATAGCGGGGTGAACAGGCTGTGGCTCGATTGGTTGATGTCCTTGATGATCTTCTTGGCCTTCCTGTGACATCGGGTGCTGTAGGTGTCCTGGAGGGCGGGTAGTTTTCCCTCAGTAATGCGTTGGGCAGACCGCACCACACTCTGGAGAACCTTGCGGTTGCGGGTGGTGCAGTTGCCGTACCAGGCGATGATACAGCCCGACAGGATGCTTTCAATTGTGCATCTGTAAAGGTTTGTGAGGGTTTTAGGTGTCAAGCCAAATTTCTTTAGCCTCCTGAGGTTGAAGAGGCTCTGTTGTGCCTTCTTCACCACACTGGCTGTGGGGGTGGTCCATTTCAGTTTGTCAGTGATGTGTATGCCAAGGAATTTGAAGCTTTCCACCTTCTCCACTGCTGTCCCACCGATGTAGATAGGGGGGTGCACCCTCTGCTGTTTCCTGAAGTCCACGATCATGTACTTTGTTTTGTTGACGTTGAGTGAGAGGTTATTTTCCAGGCACCACACTCCCAGAGCCCTCACCTCCTCCCTGTAGGCTGTCTCATCATCGTTGGTAATCAAGCCTACTACTGTTATATCATCTGCAAACTTGATGATTGAGTTGGAGGCGTACTTGGCCACGCAGTCATGGGTGAACAGGAAGTACAAGAGGGGGCTGAGCACGCACCCTTGTGGAGCCCCAGTGTTGAGGATCAGCGGAGTGGAGGAGATGTTTCCTACCAGTTGCCCAGGGCCTAAAGCTTAATGATGAGCTTGGAAGGTACTATGGTGTTTTATTCTGAGCTATAGTCAATAAACAGCATTCTTACATACAGTTGAAGTCAGAAGTTTACATACACCTTAGCCAAATACATTTAAACTCAGTTTTTCACAATTCCTGACATTTAATCCTAGTAAAGATTCCCTGTCTTAGGTCAGGATCATCACTTTATTTTAAGAATGTGAAATGTCAGAATAATAGTAGAGAGAATTATTTATTTCAGCTTTTATTTCTTTCATCACATTCCTAGTGGGTCAGAAGTTTACATACACTCAATTAGTGTTTGGTAGCGTTGCCTTTCAATTATTTAACTTGGGTCAAATGTTTCGAGTAGCCTTCCACAAGCTTCCCACAATAAGTTGGGTGAATTTTGGCCAATTCCTCCTGACAGAGCTGGTGTAACTGAGTCAGGTTTGTAGGCCTCCTTGCTCACACACGCTTTTTCAGTTCTGCCCATAAATGTTCTATAGGATTGAGGTCAGGGTTTTGTGATGGCCATTTCAATACCTTGACTTTTTTGTCCTGTAGCCATTTTGCCACAACTTTGCAAGTATGCTTGGGGTCATTGTCCATTTGGAAGACCATTTTACGACCAAGCTTTAACTTCTTATGGTTTGGGGCAGTATTGAGTAGCTTGGATGGATAAGGTGCCCAGAGTAAACGGCCTGCTACTAATGCCCAGTTGCTAATATATGCAAATTATTAGTAGATTTGGATAGAAAATACTCTGAAGTTTCTAAAACTGTTTGAATGATGTCTGTGAGTATACCATAACTCATATGGCAGGCAAAAACCTGAGAAAAAAATCACTCATTGCCTATCGAAGATACAGTGGGATATTGGTCATATCCTAAGGCTTCCACTAGATGTCAACAGTCTTTAGAACCTTGTTTGATGCTTCTACTGTGAAGGAGGGGGAATGAGGGCTCTGAGTCATGGGTCTGGCAGAGTGCCATGAGCTGAGCAGGCGCGTTCACGTGAGAGTTAGCTTGCGTTCCAATGCATTTCTGAAGACAAAGGAATTCTCCGGTTATAACATTATTGAAGATTTATGTTAAAAACATCCTAAAGAATGATTCTAAACTTCGAAGGGATTCCTGGGAGTGCATTCTAATGAAGATCATCAAAGGTAAGTGAATATTTATAATGCTATTCTTACATCTGTTGACTCGATATCTTCATGGCTTGTTTGTGCTCTGAGCGCTGTACTCAGATTATGGCATGGTGTGCTTTTTCCGTAAAGTCTTTTTGAAATCTGACACAGCGGTTGCATTAAGGAGAGGTTTATATAAGGTTCCATGTATAATACTTGTATCTTTTATCAATGTTTATTATGAGTATTTCTGTAAATTGATGTGGCTCTCTGCAAAATCACCGGATGTTTTGGAGGCAAAACATTACTGAAAATAACGCGCCAATGTAAACTGAGATTTTTGGATATAAATATGAACTTTATCGAACAAAACATACATGTATTGTGTAACATGAAGTCCCATGAGTGTCATCTGATGACGATCATCAAAGGTTAGTGAATCATTTTATCTCTATTTCTGCTTTTTGTGACTCCTCTCTTTGGCTGGAAAAATGACTGTGTTTTTCTGTGAATAGGTGCTGACCTAACGTAATGATATGTTGTGCTTTCGTCGTAAAGCCTTTTTGAAATCGGACACTGTGGTGGGATTAACAACAAGTTAATCTTTTAAATGGTGTAAAATACTTGTATGTCTGAGGAATTTTAATTATGAGATTTCTGTTGTTTTGAATTTGGCGCCATGCACTTTCACTGGGTGTTGTCATATCGATCCCGTTAACGGGATCCCAGCCATAAGTTAACTTCCTGACTGATGTCTTGAGATGTTGCTTCAATATATCCACATAATTTTCTTTCCTCATGATGCCATCTATTTTGTGAAGTGCACCAGTCCCTCCTGCAGCAAAGCACCCCTACAACATGATGCTGCCACCTCGTGCTTCACGGTTGGGATGATGTTCTTCGGCTTGCAAGCCCCCCCCTTTTTCCTCCAAACATAACGATGGTCATTATGGCAAAATAGTTATATTTTTGTTTCCTCAGACCAGAGGATATTTCTCCAAAAAGTATGATATTTGTCCCCATGTGCAGTTGCAAACCATAGTCTGGCTTATTAAGCAAATTGATGTGGGTCTAGTGTGGCATGTAAGTTGGAGGTGATATGATCCTTGACTAGTCTCTCAAAGCACTTCATGATGACAGAGCTCAGTGCTTCGGGGCGATAGTCATTAAGTTCAGTTACCTTTTGCCTTCTTGGGTACAGGAACAATGGTGTCCATCTTGAAGCATGTGGAGACATCCGACTGGGATAAGACCGGCAGCCTTGCGATGGTTCTCACGTTTAAATGTTTTACTCATGTCGGCCATGGAAAAGGAGAGCCCACAGTCCTCGGTACCGGGCCACGCCGGTGGCACGGTGTTATCCTCAAAGCAAGCGAAGAATGTGTTTAGCCTGTCTTTTGTAGTCCGTGATTGTCTGTAGTCCCTGCCACATTCGTTCCGTGAGCCATTGAATTGCGACTCCAATATCTCTATACTGATGTTTAGCTTGTTTGATGGCCTTTGTTTAGTGAATAACTACACTGTTTATATTCTGCCATATTACCAGTCACCTTGCCATGGTTAAATGAGGTGGTTCGCGCTTTCAGTTTCGCGCAAATGCTACCATCTAGAATGTCATTGTATGCTGTAACGTTATGATTTCCATTTCACTGGAACTAAGGGGCCAAGCCTGAACCATGAAAAAAAGTCTCAGACCATTATTCCTCCTCCACCAAACTTTACAGTTGGCACTATGCATTGGAGCAGGTAACGTACTCCTGGCATCCCCCAAACCTAGATTTGTCCGTCGGACTGCCAGATGGTGAAGCTTGATTCATCACTCCAGATGATTACGTGCCACGCTCTTCAGCACTCAGTGGTTATGTTCTGTAAGCTTGTGTTGCCTACCAGTTCGCGGCTAAGCCGTTGTTGCTCCTAGACATTTCGACTTCACCAAAACAGCACATACAGTTGACTGGGGCAGATCTAGAATGTCACTTAGCTCTTCAGTAAAGCCATTCTACTGCCAATCTTTGTCTATGGAGATTGCATGGTTGTGTGCTCGATTTTATATACCTGTCAGAAACGGGTTTGGCTGAAATAACAGAACCCACTAATTTGAAGGGGTGTCCACATAGTTTTGTATATATAGTGTATCTGCAGTCAGGCAGCTGCAGCTTTGTGATGGCATGTCTTTGGATGGATATTATTCCATTCCCGTTCATATTTAATTAAAACATTTCTTCGGAGATTATTGATTCCTCTTCCAGTGAGTTTAGACAGCATGGGCCACACTGGATTTGCAGTTTGCACTCGGAGGGAAAACGATTGACTGATATTTTGTCGAGGGACTCTAAGCTGAATACTACATCAAGTTGTTAGATAAACAAGGTGATCAAAGCCTTATATATTCAAACTAGATGTGAGAGAAAAATAAACATAGTTTGAACATTAGTTTTATAACAGGTGCAAATGAGGGTATGTAAAATGTTTTTTCCTCAGTGCAGTGTGTACTGAGGTCAAAGGGTTGGGGTAAGAGGGCTAAATTCATAACGTTTGATATTTCCCCAAATTAACAATGTGGAAAGCATATTATGACCAGTGAACTGAGGAAATCTTTGGCCTCTAGGAAATATTGTTTTGATAAATAGATAGAGGCCTTCATGTAAAGTCACATTAACTCCTCCTGAAATCTATTAGCTATTTAAAAACAGATGTTATGCTTCTAGGAAAATGACCATAACACTGCTCTCTTATGCAGATGATACAGTCTTATACTCAGCTGGCCCATCCCCGGATTTTGTGTTAAATGCGCAACAACAAAGCTTTCTTAGTGTCCAACAAGCTTTCTCCACCCTTAACCTTGTTCTGAACACCTCCAAAACAAAGGTCATGTGGTTTGGTAAGAAGAATGGCCCTCTTCCCACAGGTGTTATTACTACCTCTGAGGGTTCAGAGCTTGAGATAGTCACCTCATACAAGTACTTGGGAGTATGGCTAGACGGTGCACTGTCCATCTCTCAGCACATATTAAAGCTGCAGGCTAAGGTTACATCTAGACTTGGTTTCCTCTATCGTAATTGCCCCTCTTTTACCCCAGCTGCCAAACTAACCCTGATTCAGATGACCATCCTACCCATGCTAGATTACGGAGACATAATTTATAGATCGGCAGGTAAGGGTGCTCTCGAGCAGCTAGATGTTCTTTACCATTCAGCCATCAGATTTGCCACCAATGCTCCTTATAGGACACATCACTGCACTCTATACTCCTCTGTAAACTGGTCATCTCTGTATACACGTCGCAAGACCCACTGGTTGATGATAATTTAGAAAACCCTCTTAGGCCTCACTCCCCCTATCTGAGATATTTACTGCAGCCCTCATCCTCCACATACAACACCCGTTCTGCCAGTCACATTCTGTTAAAGGTCCCCAAAGCACACACATCCCTGGGTCGCTCCTCTTTTCAGTTTGCAGCAGCTAGCGACTAGAACAAGCTGAAACAAACACTCAAACTGGACAGTTTTATCTCAATCTCTTCATTCAAAGACTCAATCATGGACACTCTTACTGACAGTTGTGGCTGCTTTGTGTGATGTATTTTTGTCTCTACCTTCTTGCCCTTTGTGCTGTTGTCTGTGCCCAATAATGTTTGTACCATGTTTTGTGCTGCTACCATGTTCTGCTGCTACCGTGTTGTTATTATGTTGTCTTGCTACCATGCTGTGTTGTCATGTGTTGCTGCCTTGCTATGTTGTGTTCTTAGGTCTCTCTTTATGTAGTGTTGTCTCTCTTGTTGTGATGTGTGGTTTGTCCTATATTTATATTGTATTTATTTTAATCCCAGGCCCCTGTCCACGCAGGAGGCCTTTTGCCTATTGGTAGGCTGTCATGGTAAAGAAGAATTTATTCTTAACTGACTTGCCTGGTTAAAAAAATAAAAAATAATGACTACTGTCATGACGTGCCCCTTTTGGTTGAGGATCATAGCACACCGCCCCCCCCCCCCCCCCCCCCACCCCCTCTCTCTCTCTCCCACCACAGGTTTATGACGGTCGTAAATACCGAAACTCCTTTCCCCACTCTGCCAAAATTAAAGTTGAGAACCCCTTTGTTACCACAGAGAAAGACTGCAGAACGGTAACCTCAAAAGGTTGAATAATGTGACAATATTTCTGTATTCCAACCATTTAGAATAGTCCATGGGTACTTAAAGGACAATCATGTCGAAGTTCTTTTATTGTGTGACATCATAGAATAAACTCATGAGCTGGAGAACACCCAGCAAAATTTGTTTGTGTGGAGGTGCTGACTAACGGCGAATAAACTATAAACTATCAAAATAAAGAGAGTCGCACACTCCATATATAAACTCCCAGTAATTTATTGGGTATTTACCAACGTTTCGGCATGCTTTTCCACAGTGATGCCGAAACATTGGTAAATACCCAATAAATTACTGGGAGTTTATGTATGGAGTGTGCGACTCTCTTTATTTTGATAGTTTATTGTGTGACATCATGAAAGACAGTAGACCAATATAACTGTAACTCTGGAAGTGTACATCCCTCAGTTATTAGTGTTGCATCGAAATGTTGTATAACATAGATGATTAAATATGAAACTATTTGTGAGAATATGTAATGTGATGTAAGCCTTCTAAACGAGAGAATTGTTTTCATATTAAGCCTGAACCAAGTCAGTGGCCACGCCCCCGTGAGCACAGACATTATACTCAAACGTCATGGAACGTCCATTTCCACAGAGTTAATAAAAGGACTCGTGACAAAATGTACATTTAGTCCAGAAAACGCAGGGACGGGGTCCCCACGTTGAAATGGCTACCACTCTGCAGACTAAAGGCGTGAGCCGGATGTTGCAAAATGGTTTAAACTACAACTCTACCAAAGGACAAGACCAGAGAACATGGAGATCATCCCCACGCTGAAACGGTTAAGAAATCTACAAACTAAAGACCAATTATTCAGTCTGCAGCTGTTTAAATACTTTAGTCTGGTAACGCAACCTATTGAACGACCGAATGGTACTCTAAAAGATCCATTCTGGAGAACATTTCCTTATCAAGCGACCATTGATACGTCTGACGTATCCATTACAACAGACACTATCCAGAGCCCGCTGAAAAAGCTAGAACCACGAAAGACGTACAACCAGGGACTTTCCGTCAACTCTCTCCAGAAGATGGACCGTGGCCAGAGAGACATCAAAGGCATACACTCGTAAATATGTAAATTGCAATTTCTTTTCGAATGAGCGGCTGTTCATGTTTAAAGTATTAGCATTTCCATGAGTGTAGTCAACTGTATGTACGTGGGTCCACTCTGAGTTTCCCGCTGTCCCCACCCCTTTCCTTTGTCTACCACGCAGTCATATCGGTTACGTCCGCTTAGGGACTTTTCTTTGTATCATGTGAGTAACCAATGTATAACCTATCCTGTGTGTGTTTATGTAATTCTGTGTGATTATTTCGTTAGTTAGTAAATACATAATGAAGCCAATTTGTATATAGCTCATTCATAATTTATGCTAGGGTTTGTGCAGATACCCAAGGGTTTGCGACATTCAGAATATGACTGATGAGGTAACAATACATTAATAAGTGACTGTAATCGATAAGATATGAAAATATCTTAAGAGAGTTAAATTCGGGGAAAAAATAACTCTTTAAACATTTTCCCATGGTGCCTCAATTTCCTAGTTAATTACTCTTCCGTGATTCGTTTAGTCACGCAATAATTACACACAGAGAATTGATTTGATAAGGGCCTCCCGGGTGGCGCAGTGGTCTAGGGCACTGCATCGCAGTGCTAACTGCGCCACCAGAGTCTCTGGGTTCGCGCCCAGGCTCTGTCGCAGCCGGCCGCGACCGGGAGGTCCGTGGGGCGACGCACAATTGGGCTAGCGTCGTCCGGGTTAGGGTGGGTTTGGCCGGTAGGGATATCCTTGTCTCATCGCGCTCCAGCGACTCCTGTGGCGGGCCGGGCGCAGTGCGCGCTAACCAAGGGGGACAGGTACACGGTGTTTCCTCCGACACATTGGTGCGGCTGGCTTCCGGGTTGGAGGCGCGCTGTGTTAAAGAAGCAGTGCGGCTAGGTTGGGTTGTGCTTCGGAGGACGCATGGCTTTCGTCCTTCGTCTCTCCCGAGCCCGTACGGGAGTTGTAGCGATGAGACAAGATAGTAATTACTAGCGATTGGATACCACGAAAATTGGGGAGATAAGGGGGTAAAAAAAAAGAAAAAAAAAAAAAAGATTTGATTTGATAATATAACAGTCTTCACATTTAATGACCAGCAAACATTTCGACACTACCGAACCGTGGATCTCACGTCTGTAGCCATGAAGTGCTTTGAAAGGCTGGTCACCCACTCCAATTTTCATACCGCCCTAACAGATCCACAGATGATGCAATCTCTATTGCACTCCACACTGCCCTTCTCCACCTGGAAAAAAGGAAAACCTAGGTGAGAATGCTGTTCATCGACTACAGCTCAGCGTTCAACACCATAGTGCCCACGAAGCTCATCACTAAGCTAAGGACCCTGGGACTAAACACTTCTCTCTGCATCTGGATCCTGGACTTCCTGACGGGCCGCCCCCAGGTGGTAAGGGTAGGCAACAACATATCTGCCACACTGATCCTCAACACTGGGGCCCTTCAGGGGTGTGTGCTTAGTCCCCTCCTGTACTCCCTGTTCACCTATGACTGCGTGGCCAAGCACGACTCCAACACCATCATTAAGTTTGCCGATGACACAACGGTGGAAGGTCTGATCACTGATAATGTGACAGCCTGTAGGGAGGAGGTCAGAGACCTGGCAATGTGGTGCTAAGACAACAACCTCTCCTTCAACGTGATCAAGACAAAGGAGATGATCGTAGACTACAGGAAAAGGAGGGCCGAGCACGCCCCCATTCTCATCGATGGGGCTGTAGTGGAGCAGGTTGAGAGCTTCCTTGGTGTCCACATCACCAACAAACTATAATGGTCAAAACACACCAAGACAGTCGTGAAGAGTGCACGACAATGCCTATTCCCCCAAAGGAGACTGAAAAGATTTGGCATGGGTCCTCAGATCTAAAAAAGTTTGACAGATGCACCTTCGAGAGCATACTGACTGGTTGCATCACCGCCTGGTATGGCAACTGCTCGGCCTCCGACCTCCAGGCGCTACAAAGGGTAGTGCGCATGGCCCAGTACATCACTGGGGCCAAGTTTACTGCCACCCAGGACCTCTATACCAGGTGGTGTCAGAGGAAGGCCCTAAAAATTGCCAAAGACTCCAGCCATACTAGTCTGAGACTGTTCTCTTTGTTACCGTATGGCAGGTGGTACTGGAGTGCCAAGTCTAGGTCCAAAAGGCTTCTTAACAGCTTCTGCTCCCAAGCCATAAGACTGCTGAACAGCAGATTAAATGGCTACCCGGACTATTTGCATTGACCCCCCTATCCCCTTTTTTACGCTGCGGCTACTCACTGTTTATTATCTATGCACAGTCACTTTACCCCTACCTACATGTACAGTACAAGTTTTACTATTTTCAACATTGTAGAATAATAGTAACGACATCAAACTATGAAATAACACGTGGAATCCTGTAGTAACCAAAAAGTGTTAAATCAAAAATATATTTTATTTTTATATTTTTTATATTTTGATTGTTCAAGGTAGCCACCCTTTGCCTTGATGACATCTTTTCACACTGTTGGCATTCTCTCAACCAGCTTCACCTGGAATGCTTTTCCAACAGTCTTGAAGGAGCTCCCACATATGCTGAGCACTTGTTGGCTGATTTTCCTTCACTCTGCGGACCAACTCATCCCAAATCATCTCAATTGGGTTGAGGTCGGGTGATTGTGGAGGCCAGGTCATCTGATGCAACAGTCCATCACTCTCCTTCTTGGTCAAGTTGCCCTTACACTGTTGTGTTGGGTCATTGTCCAGTTGAAAAACAAATTATACTCTCACTTAGCGCTAACCAGAATGGATGGCGTATTGGTGCAGAATGCGGTGGAAGCCATGCTAGTTAAGTGTGACTTGAATTATAAAAAATCACAGATAGTGTCACCAGCAAAGCACCCCAACACCATCACACCTCCTCCTCCATGCTCCACGGTGAGAACTACACATACCAAGATCATCTGTTCACCTATTCAGTGTCTCACAAAGACATGGTGGTTGGAAACAAAAATCTCCAATTTGGACTCATAAGACTAAAGGACAGATTTCCACCAGTCTAATGTCCATTGCTCATGTTTCTTGGCCCAAGCAAGTCTCTTCTTCTTATTGGTGTCCTTTAGTAGTGGTTTCTTTGCAGCAATTCGACCGTGAAGGCCTGATTCACGCAGTCTCCTCTAAACAGTTGATGTTCAGAGGAGTTGTGTGTGTTACTTGAACTCTGCAAAGCATTTATTTGGGCTATAATTTCTGAGGTGCAGTTAACTCTAATGAACTTATCCTCTGCAACAGAAGTAACTCTGGGTCTTCCCTTCCTCTGGCGGTCCTCATGAGAGCCAGTTTCATCATTGTGCTTGATGGTTTTTGCAACTGGACTTGAAGAAACTTTAGAAGTTCTTGAAATTTTACGGATTGACTGACCTTCATGTCTTAATTAAAGTAGTGATGGACTGTCATTTCTCTTCGCTTATTTGAACTTTTCTTGACATGGACTTGGTCTTTTACCAAATAGGGCTATCTTCTGTATATCAACTCTACCTTTTCACAACACAACTGATGGTCTCAAGCACATTAAAAAGGAAAGAAATTCCACAAATTAACTTTTAACAAGGCACATCTGTTAAAACCTCTTAAGGATCTCTACAGATCGGTGTCCCGCCCACTGGATGGTTGAGCTAATGTGCGCTAATGCGATTAGCATAAGGTTGTAAGTAACAAGAACATTTCCCAGGACGTAGACATATCTTATTTTGGCAGAAAGATTAAATTATTGTTATTCTAACTGCACTGTCCAATTTACAGTAGCTATTACAGTGAAAGAAGACCATGCTATTGTTTGAGGAGAGTGCACAGTTATGAACTTGAAAAGTTACTGATATTCCAATTAAGCACATTTGGGCAGTCTTGATACAAAAATGTTTACTGAAATGCAATGGTTCATTGGATCAGTCTAAAACTTTGCACATACACCGCTGCCATCTAGTGGACAAAATCTAAATTTCACCTGGGCTGGAATAATACATTCTTACATTTCAAAGATTATAGCACAAAAAAAATACAAAAAACCAGTTGGTTTTTTCTTTGTATTATCTTTTACCAGATCCTATGTGTTATATTCTCCTACATTAATTTCACATTTCCACAATCTTCTAAGTGTTTCCTTTCAAATGGTATCAAGAATATGCATATCTTTGCTTCACGTCCTGAGCTACCGGCAGTTAGATTTGTGTATGTCATTTTAGGGGAAAATTGAAAAAAAGGGGCGGATCCTTAAGTTACGCTAGCGGAACCCCTCGACAACATCCGGTGAAATGGCAGAGCGCCAAATTCAAATGAATTTACTATAAATATTCAACTTTCATGAAATCACACATGCAATAGAATAAAATAAAATAAATGTATCTTTATTTAACTTGGCAAGTCAGTTAAGAAGAAATTCTTATTTTCAATGACGGCCTAGTAACAGTGGGTTAACTGCCTTGCAGAACGGCAGATTTGTACCTTGTCAGGTCGGGGATTCGAACTTGCAACATTTCGGTTACTAGCCCAACGCTCTAACCACTAGGCTACCCCTGCCGCCCCAAATTGAAGCTACACTTGTAGCCTTAGAAGCAAGTGCCTTAGAAATCTAGATCCACATAGAAAAACCATTGAAAACACTTACCTCAATTTTTTTTTCCTGGATGGATTTTTCTCAGGTTTTCGCTTGCCATATCAGTTCTGTTATACTCACAGCTATTATTTTAACAGTTTTAGAAACCTTAGAGTGTTTTCTATCTAAATCGACAAATTATATGCATATCCTAGCTTCTGGGCCTAAGTAGCAGGCAGTTTACTTTGGGCTTGCTTTTCATCTGGACGTGAAAATACTGCCCCCTAGCCCGAAGAGGTTAAGAGGTTTTAATCGGAATGCATTCCAGATGACTACCTCATGATGCTGGTTGAGAGAATGCCAAGAGTGTGCAAAGCTGTCATCAAGGCAAAAGGTGGCTACTTTGAAGGAACTCAAATATAAAATATACTTTGTTTTGTTTAACACTTTTTCGGTTAGTACATGATTAATAGTTTTGACGTCTTCACTATTATTCTATAATGTAGAAAATTGTAAAAAAAATAAAGAAAAACCCTTGAATGAGTAGGTGTGTCCAAACCTTTGACTGGTACTGTATGTCGTCATTATTTATATTTTATTGTTGCTCTTTTATTGTTTTACTAGAGTTTATTAAATAAATATTTTTCTTAATTCTTATTTTCTGCATTTAACTGCATTGTTGGTTAAGGGTTTTATAAGTAAGCATTCCACGGTAAGCATGCATGCAATGGTTACATGAAGCTTTTGACTACACAAACTTGTTGGATGCATTTGCTGTTTGTTTTGGTTGTGTTTCAGATCATTTTGTGCCAAATATAAATGAATGGTAAATAATGTATTATGTCATTTTGGAGTCACTTTTATTTGAAATAAGAATAGAATATGTTTATAAACACTTCTACACTAATGTGGATGCCACCATGATTACCGATAATCCTGAATTAATCGTGAATAATGATGAGTGAGAAAGTTACAGACGTACAAATATCATACCCCACTCCAAAATGCTAACCTCCCCTGTTATTGTAATGGTGATAGGTAGCATGTCTTCGGGGTTTAATATTGTATATATTAAATGTATGTCTACATTCAGATATAGATCTCTCTGTTTAATATCCCTTACCCTTCCATTTCTTGATCAGTTGTCTGGGACAGGGATGTTGTTTCAATGTGCCAATTCGTAGGCAAGTTCTCTGCATTTGAGGCTACTAAACCCATGAAACTGGTCCATGAGAAATCTTGATATGTTTAGCAAGCTCAGACTCCATGTCATCAGATAAGACCTTGTGTGCCTCTGCTACTCTATCATATCCTCTCTTTCGCACAGGTGAATGTTTGTTTTATTTTTTTTGTCAATGTACCACTTCAGTGTCCTTCAGTCTATTTTTTCATCCCTTGCTGCTGCTTGAAAGGACTTCTTCCCTCCTCTCACTTCCTTAGCTATTCTCTCAAGAACCTCAAGGGGGGCTAGGCCCCTGCTTATTTTACGTTTGTATACACGGGACATGATGATATCTGCTCTGTAACAATAAAAAATACACAGCTTAAATTCATTTGCATGATACATTGCAAAAATACTATGCATTCATGCATGAAACTTTCAAAATGTAATCATAATTTGTGGGTATGAAGGCCATTGGCTCAACTTACCCCATGGCTTTTGGCTCAACTTACCCGAAGACAAACATTTTGACTATATTAGGCCACACAGCTACAAGGATGCACTTTCATGCTAGGTTTAGGACCTCATATTGTAAATAATAGAGACTCCAGCTGATCTTTAAGCAATCTTAAAATTATATACTTTGGTTTAGATACAAGCATCATGAAACCTATAAACACAATAAATTAATTAGACTTTTTTACGGACCTAACTTAAGGAAGAAACCACTTTGACAGTGTAGTTTCTTCCTTCACAGACTCCATGAAATGATGACCTCTTCCTAAATATTTGGTCACACTTACCCCACTCTCTCCTATATCCATGAAGCCTGGTCTATCCATGTGCTGGCTGAGCCTCTGCTTTTCTCCACACACCGCTTCATGGATTACGTGGGGTGGCACTTAGATTTATAGACTTCAGTGTTCTGTTTAAAGTCCACTCTTGGAACTCCAATCTCTCCTTGGAATGACTTGCTCATAATCAAAACATAAATGTAATAAAAAATCGGCTTCAGTTTTGACGTGCGAGAGTAATACACATTCTCAACGTTAAGCCTCACATTCGTGCACGCACAACCGAGCACTATAGAGAGGATTGGTTACACAAAACAGAACGCCTGAAAAATGAAAGTGTGGAATTACCATCAATCTCCTTCATTTGTCATAGCCAACATAACTAGGCCAGGGTAGTTTAACACACTTGTTGGCGGCTAATCTGGAAGTAGAGAGAACACAGCATGGGAACACAATGACCATATTTAGGTATTTTGAATAAGACACCTGCATTTAATCAGAAGTGCTTTTCTGGTTCCAATAGCTCAGGGAGTTAAAAGCATCTGTTAATGTCTATATCCATATACCTGTATATATAAACAGAGAAACATTAGGAGCAAATCAGAGAGCAGATGGGATCACTTACAGGAATTCTGTTGGTGTCTATTGAGGCTGATTCTTCGGATCCTTCTCTCCATTGGTGCTTGAAGGGAGGCGGGATGGCAGTGGGAAGATGGCTTCGGATCGATGCCCCTGCGTCTCCGTGACTTTGGGAAAATGAAGTGTCGGGGCTCTGGCGGCCTATTCCTGGAGTGCTGATGGGATTGCTTTTGTAATTAGCAATGCGTGAGTCCTTGACGGTGTGTCGTCTCAGTGGGTACACACTAGGGAGGACAGAGCTCTCTAGCTGAAGGACAGCCTCCATCGTTTTGAGACCTGACGTTCTGTGACCTTTATCAAAACGCTCACACCCCATTGTGCGGCACCAACGGCAGGGTACAGCTCTCGTTATCAATCTCGGGGGTCCCTAAGGGTGCATGTTTCACCTGGGCGGTTTTCAGTTGGTGCAAAACAGGAAGAAATTCTTTGAAACAGAGGGAAACAGGGAAGTTCTACCAGAACGTGTCCAATAAGAACTGTTCATTTTCCTTTGCCAAACATTTTGCTACGGTGTGCCTTACTGAACAGGACCAAGGCCTCCCCTAGAGACCCATACAGTACTTCTCTTCTCATCAGAGGGAGCAGCAGCTCTGTCGTTGTCTGAGTGAATGACAGGTGTGGGGTTATAGTACTGAGTTCCTCAGGGTGGTTTTACTCATAACCATTACCTTGATTGATGGCCTCGACGAGAGGGTCATTTCCCTGCACCAATGTGTGCAAAAGAGATGAAAAACAATAGATGTGTAAAATGTGCCACCCCTTCTCCTCATTGATTTGTTTGCCTCTAGTGGGGTGTTATCAAAGGGACAAGGAGCGAAGCAGCCTGAATATAGAGGGAGTAAAGACATTTTGAACACGGAATACCATGTATTAAAAAACGGGTTGTTTGGATCCTGGATACTGATTGGTTAATATGTGGGAGTTGTGGGATGTGTTATTGTCATAATTCCACTGTCTGCAGCCCAGGCAGAACAGTAATCTACCTTAGGAAAAAAGTGTTTACAAATAAATTACCCATGCTACTATTTGGTTTGCAACAGTTGGTTTTTTTATAAACAAACACTACCGTTCAAAAGTTTGGGGTCATTTAGAAATGAGTTGCAAAATGTATAGGAAATATAGTCAAGACGTTGACAAGGTTAGAAATAATGATTTTTAATTGAAATAATAATTGTGTTCTTCAAACTTTGCTTTCGTCAAATAATCCTCAATTTGCAGCAGTTACAGCCTTGCAGACCTTTGGCATTCAAGTTGTCAATTTGTTGAGGTAATCTGAAGAGATTTCACCCCATGCTTCCTGAAGCACCTCCCACAAGTTGGATTGGCTTGATGGGCACTTCTTACATACCATACGGTCAAGCTGCTCCCACAACAGTTCAATAGGATTGAGATCCAGTGACTGTGCTGGCCACTCCTCTGTCCAGTGTCTGTTATTTTGCCCATCTTAATCTTTTCTTTTTATTTGCCATTCTGAGATATGCCTTTTTCTTTTCTTTTTCTTTGGTTGAGATCCATTGACTGTGCTTGCCACTCCATTATAGACGGAATACCAGCTTCTTCCCTAAATAGTTCTTGCATAGTTTGGAGCTGTGCTTTGGGTCATTGTCCTGTTGTAGGAGGAAATTGGCTCCAATTAAGTGTTGTCCACAGTGTATGGCATGGCGTTGCAAAATGGAGTGATAGCCTTCCTTCTTCAAGATCCCTTTTACCCGGTACAAATCTCCCACTTTACCACCACCAAAGAACCCCCAGACCATCACATTGCCTCGTCCGTGCTTGACAGATGGCGTCAAGCACTCCTCCAACATCTTTTAATTTTGTCTGCGTCTCACGAATGTTCCTCTTTGTAATCCGAACACCTCAAACTTAGATACGTCTGTCCATAACACTTTTTTCCAATCTTCCTCTGTCCAGTGTCTGTGTTCTTTTGCCCATCGTAATCTTTTATTTTTATTGGCCAGTCTGAGATATGGCTTTTTCTTTACAACTCTGCCTAGAAGGCCAGCATCCCGAAGTCGCCTCTTCACTGTTGAGACTGGTGTTTGGCGGGTACTATTTAATGAAGCTTCCAGTTGAGGACTTGTGAGGCATCAGTTCCTCAAACTAGACACTCTAATGTACTTGTCCTCTTTCTCAGTTGTTTACCGGGGCCTCCCACTCCTCTTTCTTTTCTGGTTAGGGCCTGTTTGTGCTGTTCTGTGAAGGGAGTAGCACACAGCGTTGTATGAGATCTTCAGTTTCTTGGCAATTTCTCGCATGGAATAGCCTTCATTTTTCCGAGCAAGGATAGTCTGACGAGTTTCAGAAGAAAGTTCTTTGTTTCTGGCCATTTTGAGCCTGTAATTGAACCCACAAATGCTGATGCTCCAGATACTTAACTAGTCTAAAGAAGGCCAGTTTTATTACTTCTTTAATCAGAACAACAGTTTTCAGCTGTGCTAACATAATGGCAAAAGGGTTTTCTAATGATCAATTAGCCTTTTAAAATGATAAACTTGGATTAGCTAACACAATGTGCTAGGAGTGATGTTGCTGATAATGGGCCTCTGTACGCCTAGGTAGATATTCCATTAAAAATCAGCCGTTTCCAGCTACAATAGTCATTTACAACATTAACAATGTCTACACTGTATATCTGATCAATATGATGTTATTTTAATGGACAAAAAAATGTGATTTTCTTTCAAAAACAAGGACATTTCTAAGTGACCCCAAACTTTTGAACGGTAGCGTATATATCATTCTTATCTATTATTTGTTATTTGTAAACGTTTCCATGAAATAAGCAGCAGCAGAACCATAACTTGACCGGCACATTAGACCGCACATTACACAGGACACATTCCTCACTTGCTCGATGCGCAATTAAAGGACCAGATGTGCAATTCAAGGGGAATTACACTCAAATCAAAATGTGTTAACTTTTTATGTCTGGAAGAAAGCTGTCTTCAGATGTAATTTAGGCATTGACATGGACATTTTGTTGTTTCTCTATGAACAATTGTAATTTTGAGAGTGAAAAACAAAAAAACAAATCTAAAATCAGGTTAAAATAAAACTGAGAAAACATAATTTGGGAAAATAAATCACATTTATATTTTATTAACCATTATTTTACCAGATATATTGACAGAAAACAGTGCACTACTTTCACGCAGCGTTACATTTTTTTAAAGTAGCTCTCATGCTAGAAAAGGTTGGAGACCCTTGTCCTAGGCTATGGTTATTTTCAATGCTATATCTGAACAGCAGAACAGAAGGGAAGCCATCCTGTAGAGTATGAGTGCACCATGCTGAGATGGTGGTTTTAAATATCACAGTTGTGCTCAGTCAATATGTCTCTAGTCTCAGCATATCTAAGGACTGGACTCCACACGTCTCCATGAATCAGCAGTGTGGAGCTGCCCACACGAAACGTTGTGCTTGTACAAGAGATTTCTCAGTGTGTAATGTAGGTAGTTCGGAAACATGCTGGGTCCCTGAGCTAATGCCTAGGCTTTAGCTCGCCTGGCTAACACCGTCTTGTGGTGTGAGGAGATCCGGGTTTGAACTCTGGTCGTCACAAGTGCACATTCATCATAGACATTTCAAATATCCAGTCACTTCTCATACTCACAATGGTACATGAACTGTTCATATCATGATCTAAAATAACATACAAGCCTTGCTATTTATAGATGAAAACAAGACCAACACATATTGCCTCATTGCCTGCGATGATGAACGACACACGTCTTCAACAACCTTTGCTCTACAGCTCTCGAAAATATACAACCAGATATTATGTATTGAGTGTATTACACAACACAATATGAAGTTGGATAGAAATAGCTAGGCTATGCCCACACAATACTCCCACAGCCGTCCGAGGACTACTACTCTCACCCGGCGATTCCGGCAACCTGTAATGCACAGAGGACAACAGTGTCACCGAGTGATAAATAGTGGTTGTTTGACGCCCACCTCGGGGCCCACATGGTATCCCAGATGTCACAGCGACAAATAACAGCCAATCCAGTGACATTCCTCTGGCTGGGCAGTTTCCCACAACCCAGACGTTTCACAGCAGCCTCTCATACATGTAGCATGTACATGTAGCATGTGTGAAACCATCAGGATTTCACGCTTGACATATTGCATAATGACATCAAGCCTTGCGCTTCCTTAATGTCTACTGATTTAATCTTGTCACAATGCAATTCAAAAAAATGCAATAGCAGTTCGTATACCATATCGACTGTGCCATAATATTTCATGATGGAAGTTATCTTAAGAGAGGAGTTCGCTTTAATATCAGAAGGATTTATTTGGGGAATAAGAGACTGGCTATTGTTGGCTTGAAGAGGATTTTATGAGAGAGTACAGTGACCATTTGAAGACGTCTTCATATTGAGGATGTCTTTTTGAGGATTTTTTATTTAATTTTTTTATTTCACCTTTAATTAACCAGGTAGGCTAGTTGAGAACAACTTCTCATTTGCAACTGCGACCTGGCCAAGATAAAGCATAGCAGTGTGAACAGACAACAACACAGAGTTACACGTGGAGTAAACAATAAACAAGTCAATAACATGGTAGAAAAAAGAGAATCTATATACAATGTGTGCAAAAGGCATGAGGTAGGCAATAAATCGAATAATTACAATTTAGCAGATTAACACTGGAGTGATAAATCATCAGATGATCATGTGCAAGAAGAGATACTGGTGTGCAAAAGAGCAGAAAAGTAAATAAATAAAAGCTGTATGGGGGTGAGGTAGGTAAATTGGGTGGGTAGTTTACAGATGGACTATGTACAGCTGCAGCGATCGGTTAGCTGCTCGGATAGCAGATTTTTAAAGTTGTTGAGGGAGATAAAAGTCTCCAACTTCAGAGATTTTTGCAATTCGTTCCAGTCGCAGGCAGCAGAGAACTGGAAGGAAAGGCGTCCAAATGAGGTTTTGGCTTTAGGGATGATCAGTGAGATACACCTGCTGGAGCGCGTGCTACGGGTGTGTGTAGCCATCAAGACCAGTGAACTGAGATAAGGCGGCACTTTACCTAGCATAGCCTTGTAGATGACCTGGAGCCAGTGGGTCTGACGACGAACATGTAGCGAGGGCCAGTGCTTTAGTAACAAAACGGATGGCACTGTGATAAACTGCATCCAGTTTGCTGAGTAGAGTATTGGAAGCTATTTTGTAGATGACATCGCCGAAGTCGAGGATCGGTAGGATAGTCAGTTTTACTAGGGTAAGTTTGGCGGCGTGAGTGAAGGAGGCTTTGTTGCGGAATAGAAAGCCGACTCTAGATTTAATTTTGGATTGGAGATGTTTGATATGAGTCTGGAAGGAGAGTTTGCAGTCTAGCCAGACACCTTGGTACTTACAGATGTCCACATATTCTAGGTCGGAACCGTCCAGGGTGGTGATGCTAGTCGGGCGTGCGGGTGCAGGCAGCGAACGGTTGAAAAGCATGCATTTGGTTTTACTAGCGTTTAAGAGCAGTTGGAGGCCACGGAAGGAGTGTTGTATGGCATTGAAGCTCGTTTGGAGGTTAGATAGCACAGTGTCCAGGGAAGGGCCGGAAGTATACAGAATGGTGTCGTCTGCGTAGAGGTGGATCAGGGAATCGCCCGCAGCAAGAGCAACATCATTGATGTATACAGAGAAAAGAGTCGGCCCGAGAATTTTACCCTGTGGTACCCCCATAGAGACTGCCAGAGGACCGGACAACATGCCCTCCGATTTGACACACTGAACTCTGTCTGCAAAGTAGTTGGTGAACCAGGCAAGGCAGTCATTAGAAAAACCGAGGCTATTGAGTCTGCCGATAAGAATATGGTGATTGACAGAGTCGAAAGCCTTGGCCAGGTCGATGAAGACGGCTGCACAGTAATGTCTTTTATCGATGGCGGTTATGATATCGTTTAGTACCTTGAGCGTGGCTGAGGTGCACCCGTGACCGGCTCGGAAACCGGATTGCACAGCGGAGAAGGTACGGTGGGATTCGAGATGGTCAGTGATCTGTTTGTTGACTTGGCTTTCGAAGACCTTAGCTAGGCAGGGCAGGATGGATATAGGTCTGTAACAGTTTGGGTCCAGGGTGTCTCCCCCTTCGAAGAGGGGGATGACCGCAGCAGCTTTCCAATCCTTGGGGATCTCAGATGATACGAAGGAGAGGTTGAACAGGCTGGTATTAGGGGGTGCGACAATGGCGGCGGACAGTTTCAGAAATAGGGGTCCAGATTGTCAAGCCCAGCTGATTTGTATGGGTCCAGGTTTTCCAGCTCTTTCAGAACATCTGCTATCTGGATATGGGTAAAGGAGAAGCTGGGGAGGCTTGGGCGAGTAGCAGCGGGGGGGGGGGGGGCGGGACTGTTGGCCAAGGTTGGAGTCGCCAGGAGGAAGGCATGGCCAGCCATTGAGAAATGTTTGTTGAAGTTTTCGATTATCACGGACTTATCAGTGGTGACCGTGTTACCTAGCCTCAGTGCAGTGGGCAGCTGGGAGGAGGTGCTCTTGTTTTCCATGGACTTTACAGTATCCCAGAACTTTTTGGAGTTAGAGCTACAGGATGCAAGGATCTGGGGACCCATGCCAAATCTTTTCAGTCTCCTGAGGAGGAAAAGGTTTTGTTGTGCCCTCTTCACGACTGTCTTGGCGTGTTTGGTCCATGATAGTTTGTTGGTGATGTGGACACCAAGGAACTTGAAACTCTCGACCTGCTTCACTTCAGCCCCGTCGATGTTAATGGGGGCCTGTTCGGCCCTCCTTTTCCTGTAGTCCACGATCAGCTCCTTTGTCTTGCTCACATTGATGGAGAGGTTGTTGTCCTGGCACCAGACTGCCAGGTCTCTGACCTCCTCCCTATAGGCTGTCTCATCGTTTTCGGGGATCAGGCCTACATTATTACGCATATTATTTGTTAAATGTGGAAATAAAATAAGATACGCAAGATATTTTTTTTATATATTCATGATATCTTTTTAAATAACAGTATACAATACAATTGAGGTGAGGGCGTTGGAAATGTTTTTGGCTGTTAATCTCCTTCTGTTCTGTAGGATGGGTCCTAACCTCTCAAAGGCCCTAGGATCCAGGTGGACAGGGGTGGTCTGCCAGTCACTGGGACGACAACTGAATTTGGTATGGCTGGAGGTTTTAGCGGGTGGAATAGTGGAGAACAGTTGGAGGTTTTCTCAGTAGCAGTGCAAACACCATGGTACAGCTATATGGACACTCAATCATCATGGTACTTGTTAATGATACGTTTACAAACATACGTGGGCGAGGATATTGGACATTTTATCAAAGCCTATTGGATGACAACTTGTTTTTAACTAGGTCAGAATTACATATCCCCTTATTGAATGGGACATTTTTAAATGTGCCTTTAGAGGCCATGTAATTCAATACTCTTTAAAACAAAAGCAATTTAGGTCAAAAGAGTTCATATTAACAAAGTAAATAGAGAGACTAACAGTACAGATAGATAGCAATACAAACTGAACTTATTCAAGAAAAATCAAGTGTAATGTATTATACAAATAAAGCGAACTGGAAGGAATATGGGGAAAATTTCGGCAAGTTCTTTTTAAATCTTCAATATAGAAATAATTTACTGGAACTTGCTACAAATGATGGAGCCACCCATGATTCACCAAACTATATTTTGAAAGAGAAAGCAAAGTACTTTAAGCATATTATTTAGTTTCAATTTCCTCTATCTCCACTAACCGAAGTTAATTGTAAGGATGTTTTGTTGTTGTTGTTAATAATGTAAAATGATCAGCTGTACAGAAAGACTCACGTGAAGGCCAAAAGACAGAGCAAGAACTTCTTGATGCAATTGAAGCATTTAAGTCCGGGAAAACTTCAGGGCTGGATGATCCACCAGTTGAGGTATATCAAACCTTTTTTGATGAACTCAGATGACTGATATTAGCATGTTTAACCACTCCTATAAAAATGGTAGATTATCATATACTCAACAAGAAGGTGGAGGCCCTTTACACTTCAGTGTTGGGACCAATGTTCCCTCTAAACTGTGCACGCACAGTAGCCCGGGACAGCAGCGCAGAAATACCAGCCCACAGAGAGAAGCACGATATTGAACTTCACTTCACTTTCTAGAGCAGTGGTAACCAACTGGTCAATCTCCAAGGCCTTCTTAGTCGATTGCAAAAAAATTATATAAAAAACACAACGATAAATCCGTGTGTTCCTATTTTTTTTAGTCCCGGGCTGTTGACGGTAAGTGCACTTCAGCTGTCCTTTGCACCGAATAGGTAAACTATTGGCATTTTGAATGTGTTCATGTGTCTGAAGGTACAAACTCTGCCTTCCTACAGGCCCAGAGGGCAAATCAAGTGCACTATAGGCCTATCGCTGGCCAATCGCATGGCTAAGATGACTGTGTCTGTAGTAACATAGCAGGAATAAAAGAAAGCTACAGCAAAGTTGATACTCTGAGATTTCAAAATGTTTAAAACCATGACTGGAGAGAGACCGTGAACGAATACAGCAAATAGATGCGGTTTTTATGAGTGAATTCATGTTTAAGTTCTTACTCAGCACTGTCAACACTTTGTACTCAACACTTTTATAAGCCATAAAATTAGCATTCTCCCTATTTCCACTCAGCGCCACAACAAGCACTGCAGCAGTAATGAATGAGTAGGAAGGTGTATCTATTTGCTTGCGTTGTTGTTGTTATTTTTAGCGACTTGGGTCTTTTTTAATATATAGGAATATTTCACTTTCTCTGTTCATACTGTATGAGTAACAACATGAATTTGTGCATGAGGCAGCAATAATGAGCTGCGACTCGAGTTTCACCATCAGCTGGAAGATGGTGTCCCTTGTTGGTCAGTGTCAGTGGAGATAAGGGAGAGCGGAGGGATGTTGAGATGCGGCTCCTCAGTCTGCTGCTCTCTCCCTCCACTGAGACTGACCATCAGATGCAGGCACCATCAGCCCAGTAAAATAAAATTAAAAGCAAGTTACTTAAATGTATGCTCACTCAGCTGTGCTTCACAATTAATAAAACAATGGATCTGTTACCGGTGTGATCATATAGCCAACCTCAAAAAAATATATTAAAGAAAATAATGGCCTGAACAACAACGCATTGGCAGGGCAATTCAAGCAAAGCCAATATGCAGTGATAATGTATTGGGCCTTTAGCTTACTGCACAAACCTCATTGCTACAGTACTATTTTTACAGTGCATTCGGAAAGTATTCAGACCCCTTGGCTTTTCCACATTTGTGACTTGTTTCAGGAAACTAGGCATGTGTCGCACGTCACTGCTTCACAGGAGCGGCAATTGAACGTAAACATAACATTTTTTAATCAAAATGTGTTTTTTGGCAGAAATGCCTTCTGGAACGTGAATTTTCATGTGCCTTAATAACAAACTTGTTTTCCATCCATAAATATTATTAAAATTGTTAAATTACGAGCCTAGTTGGTTTAGCCATGAAATAAGACAGTAACCTTCCCGCTAGCCATGATTGGCTGAGATATTGGGTGGGCTGGACATGCTGGGAGATGAGTTTGGATTGGTCTGCCATGTAGCATGCGTCTGTCTATAACGTGAGCTGTTCAGTATCTGCTGACAGTCCTTTCTACCGCGCTGTTTTTGAGAAATAAAACGTTGGCCATCGAGAACTACAAACTTTTTGCCACTTTTCTCAACAACATTGATGCCCTGAACTACTTTCTGCACACGCCATGGTCAGTGTGAACTGGAGTGACTTGACACAACGCTGGCCAAACAAGATGTAGCTACAAACAAAACGGAGTTAAATGGTTCCAGTCTGCTGTGAAGTGTTCATCCATGTGTACGGGTAAGAGTCTAGTTACATTTTCAGATATAAGTTTCACATTTTGTCCGAAAGTCATTTTTATTGCAAGTTAAAGACGTACTGTTACGTAAGCTTACTGGCTAGCTAGCTAACATTACGTATATGATCTGTGTAGTAATATTATTGAAATCAGAAATCCATTTGCATTGCTAGTTATAGCCTAATGTTAGCTAACTAACGTTAACATAGTTTGTTAGGTTTAGCTACCTGCATATTCATGCTACAGCTATGACAATGTTGTATTGGTAGTAGTATGAGTTGGGGTTATTCCGGTTCATTGTTTAGCTAGCTAGCTACATGTCTAAACAAAAGACTCTACTTTGGCCAGATTATTACATGACCCATCAAATTAGCCAGCTGTGTCTGGGGGTGATTACGGCCATCTATTGTATTTCATGAACATGTGTACATGTCTAGACAATAGTGACTCATCCACTTAGCTACATGTGGCTGGGGGATGGTTATAGCATTTCCTTCACATGACCAATCAATTTAGACGTGTGTCGGGTAAGCGTCATCTAATAATGATAAAATATTTATAAAATATTTTTATCTGGACACTTTCTGTTTTTTATATTGCCACCATGCAAGTAACCACTTCACTGAACCATTTACACACTCTGTATCTGTCACGCCCTGGCCTTAGTATTCTTTGTTTTCTTTATTATTTTAGTTAGGTCAGGGTGTGACATGGGGAATGTTTGTGTTTTGTTGGTTTTGGGTGTTTTTATGGTAAAGAGGTTGTTGGGTATAGTATATGGGTTTGTGTGGAGTACATGTGTCTAGTGTTGTCTATGTATGTTTAGTTGTCTAGGAGAGTCTATGGTTACCTGAATGAGTTCCCAATTAGAGACAGCTGATTTCGGTTGTCTCTGATTGGGAGCCTTATTTAGGGTAGCCATAGGCTCTCATTGGTTGTGAGTAATTGTCTATGTAGAACGTTTGTAGCCAGTGTGTGCACATCGTTTATTAGCTTCACGATCGTTTGTTGTTTTTGTTAGTTTGTATTAAGTGTTTCGTGTTTATTTTTCGTCATCTTTAAAAATAAAAGAAGATGGCTTATTTTCCTAAAGCTGCGTTTTGGTCCGTCAATCCACCACACGATCGTGACAGTATCCTGTGCATGTGAAAAAAATAAACCTGAATTTTATTTGATATAGCATGTGTTTAACACATGGCCTCACATGTGAATTCGTAAAGAGATGGGTGGGGCTAAGGCTTAAGAGGGTGTGAACGATGCTGAATGGGTGTAGACAAAGAAGAGCTCTCCAGTAGGTTTACCAAAATATTCAAGAGCATTTTCTCAAAAGTGGGGTTACAAATGTATCAACTTTCAAAGCAGAATTACTTTCCCATTGTTCCTCAACTGCAGTGTATGATATATTATTTTCTAGCTCTGAGTCTCTACTTTTGTCAAATGTAAAAAATAAAATTAAAAATTTTGCTACATAAGACCGAATCGAGGCAGTCGGTCATATTTTGATGCGTTACAGCCTTAGTCAAGTTTATTTCTCATCAATCGACACACAACACCCCATTATGACGAAGCAAAAATACATTTTAGCAAATTAATAAAAAATAAAAACAGTAATACCTTATTTACATAAGCATTCAGACCCGTTTCTATGAGATTCAAAATTGAGCTCAGGTGCATCCTGTTTCCATTGATGTTTCCACAACTTGATTGGAGTCCACCTGTGGAAAATTTGATTGATTAGATATGATTTGGAAAGGCACACACCTGTCTAAATAAGGTCCCACCGTTGACAGTGCATGTCAGAGAAAAAAACAAGCCATGAGGTCGAAGGAATTGTCCGTAGAGCTCTGAGACAGGATTGTGTCGAGGCACAGATCTGGGGTAGGGCGTCAAAAAATGTCTGCAGCATTGAAGGTCCCCAAGAACACAGTGGCCTCCATCATTCTTAAATGGAAGAGTTTCAGCAATCGGGGGAAAGGGGCCTTGGTCAGGGAGGTGACTAAGAACCCGATTGTCACTTATACCTCCCGGGTGGCGCAGTGGTCTAGGCCACTGCATCGCAGTGCTAGCTGCGCCACCAGAGTCTCTGGGTTCACGCCCAGGCTCTGTCGCAGCCGGCCGCAACCGGGAGGTCCGTGGGGCGACGCACAATTGGCATAGCGTCGTCCGGGTTAGGGAAGGTTTGGCCGGTAGGGATATCCTTGTCTCAGTATGTAAAAATGTAATAAAATGTATGCACTCTACTGTAAGTCGCTCTGGATAAGAGCGTCTGCTAAATGACTAAAATGTAATGTAAAATGTCACTCTGACAGAGCTCTAGAGTTCCTCTGTGGGGATGGGAGAACCTTCCAGAAGGAAAACAATCTCTGCAGCACTCCACCATTCTGGCCTTTGTGGTAATGGCCAGACGTACCTCACTCCTCAATAAAAGGGACTTTTAACAACCCGTTTGGAGTTTGCCAAAAGGCACCTAAAAACTCTCAGACCATGAGAAACAAGATTCTCTGGTCTGATGAAACCAAGATTGAACTCTTTGGCCGAATGCCAAGTGTCACGTCTGGAAGAAACCTAGCACCATCCATAGGGTGAAGCATGGTGGTGGCAGCATCATGCTGTGGGGATGTTTTACAGAGGCAGGGACTGGTTAACTAGTCAGGATCAAGGCAAAGATGATCGAAGCAAAGTACAGAGAAATCCTTGATGAAAACCTGCTTCAGAGCACTCAGGACCTCAGACTGGGGCGAAGGTTCACCTTCCAACAGGACAACGACCCTAAGCACACAGCCAAGGCAACGCAGGAGTGGCTTCGGGACAAGTCTCTGAATGACCTTGAGTGGCCGAGCCAGAGCCCAGACTTGAACCCGATCTAACTTTTCTGGAGAGACCTGAAAATAGCTGTGAAGCAACGCTCCCCATCCAACCTGATAGAGCTTGAGAGAATCTGCAGAGCAGAATGGGAGAAACTCCCCAAATACAGGTGTGCCAAGCTTGTAGCGTCATACCCAAGAACACTCTGTGCCTTAATCACTGCCAAAGGTGTTTCAACAAAGTACTGAGTAAAGGGTCTGAATACTTATGTAAGTGTGATATTTCAGTTTTCTATTTTTTACTGAATACTTTCCAACGCTACTCTACAGGTTTTTATTGAATTGCGGGGGGCTGCCACATTGGGACCTGTTGTGGGGTGTTAAGTTCCTTGCTCAATGGCACAATGGCAGATATTGGCATCTCGTGTTTGATTGCCGCAACCCTTCGGTTGCCAGCTCACTTCCTGCTAGATGTTTCCAGACGGACCCGGGATTCAAACTGGCAACCCTCCGGTTGCTGGGTCGCGTCTCTAACCGCTAGGCTACCTGACGATATAATTGCCATGGGGCCAGGGTAAGGGGTGGAAGAATAGTGGTGCGGGTTGGCAGAGGTGCCAGGCCTTTATCGAAGAGCAGCTGACCATGCCATCTGTCACCCTGAAATGCTGCGGCAGAGCAGATGCCATGGGTGGAATGGGTAAGGCCTGGCCATTGGCTATCGGCTACTGGAAATCTTTGCACGCAACGCCAAGGAATAGAGCCACTCTGGAGAAATGGTTGGGATTGAGGTTAAGTTACGGTCACTGAAGAGGAAGTGTTGGAGTGGAGGTTAAGTTGAGGTTCAGTTAAGGTATATAAGATGAAGTGGAGCGGTCGAGGTTAAGTTTGGGACGTTGAAGAGGGATTGGTTAGGTTGCGGTCCAATTTATGTACTGTAACAGATTTGACCTGATTGCTTCACAGCATCTACGTAGATTGTTCACAGAAGATTCAGACCAGCTGGAAGTTCTCAGAAAAGGGAACCAATGTTTTTTTTGTGAAATGGAATTAAATATGAATGATAACCAGATGTATGGAGCAGAAAACAGTCCATAGCATACAGTCTCTACTGGGGCCACCTGGTCCAGCTCAAGTACAGGTCACCTGTCTCTCTCCCATGAGTCCTCAAGTGGCCGGTGGTTCTATGACCAACAAGTTTCAATAGAGCAGTTAGCCTCCTCTCTCCTCTTCTCAATCTCCACAGATACAAAACACACAAACAGTCTCATTCTTATTAATTCCCTCTTCTCTTAAAGGGATATCTCGGGATATTGTCAATGAGGCCCTTTATCTACCACCCCAGAGTCAGATTACCTTGTGGATACCATTTGTATGTTTCTGTGTATATGTATGAAGGAAGTTAAGAGGTAGTTATGCGAGCAAATGGGGCGGTTGTAATAGTAGTGTTTAGAGAGTTGGGCCAGTAACTGAAAGGTTGCTGGATCGAATCCCGAGCTGACAAGGTAAAAATATGTCGTTCTGCCCATCAGCAAGGCAGTTAACCCACTGTTCCCTGGGCGCCGCGTAGATTTAGATTAAGGCAGCCCCCCACACCTCTATGATTCAGAGGGGTTGGTTTAAATACGGAAGACACGTTTCAGTTGAAGTCATTCAGTTGTACAATTGACTAGGTATCCCCCTTTCCCAATGATAACTAGCATTAGTGCAATTATTGGAAGTCTATGGGTATCTGCTAGCATGCTGCCCATAGTCATTGCACTAATGCTAGTTAGCAACTTCCTTCAAACTGCACAAGTTCAAATGACTCGGTAAGTAGATCAAATCAAAATCAAATCAAACTTTATTTGTCACATGTGCCAAATACAACAAGTGTATACCTTACTGTGAAATGCTTTCTTACAAGCACTTAACCAACAGTGCAGTTCATGAAAGAGTTAAGAATATATTTACCAAATAAACTAAAGTAAAAAGTAAGAAAAAGTAACACAATAACAATAACGAGGCTATATACAGGGGGTACCGGTATCGAGTCAATGTGTGGGGGAACAGATTGACGAGGTCATTTGTATGTGGACAGTTGAAGTCGGAAGTTTACATACACTTAGGTTGGAGTCATTAAAACTCGTTTTTCAACCACTCCACAAATTTCTTGTTAACAAACTATAGTTTTGGCAAGTTGGTTAGGACATCTACTTTGTGCATGATGTCACAGACGTCGTAGAGAAGAGACCAAAGCACAGCATGATTATAATAAATACTTCTTTTTAATAAAGAAATATACTGAACAAACTAATACAAAACAACACCGTGACCGCTATGACCACTGAGTGCACACATGCAACATCCATAGACAATAACCCATAAAACCAAAATGGAAAGATGGCAACCTAAATAGGATCCCCAATCAGAGACAACGAAAAACAGCTGTCTCTGATTGGGAACCAATCCAGGCCACCATAGACCTACATTACCTAGACAATACCAAAACCCCATAGATATACAAAAAACCCTAGACAAGGAAAAATACCCATACCACCCTCATCACACCCTGACCTAACCAAAATAATAAAGAAACCAAAGATAACTAAGGTCAGGGCGTGACACATGACAAGTAATTTTTCCAACAATTGTTTACAGACAGATTATTTCACTTATAATTCAATGTATCACAATTCCAGTGGGTCAGAAGTTTACATACACTAAATTGACTGTGCCTTTAAACAGCTTGGAAAATTCCAGATTCCATGATGTCATGGCTTTAGAAGCTTCTGATAGGCTAATTTACATCATTTGAGTCAATTGGAGGTGTACCTGTTGATGCATTTCAAGGCCTACCTTCAAACTCATTGCCTCTTCGTTTGACATCATGGGAAAATCTAAATAAATCAGCCAAGACCTCAGAATAAAAATTGTAGACCTCCACAAATCTGATTCATCCTTGTGAGCAATTTTCAAATGCCTGAAGGTACCACGTTCATCTGTACAAACAATAGTACGCAAGTATAAACACTATGGAACCACGCAGCCGTCATACCACTCAGGAAGGAGACGCGTTCTGTCTCCTAGAGATGAACGTACTTCGGTTCGAAAAGTGCAAATCAATCCCAGAACAACAGCAAAGAACCTTGTGAAGATGCTGGAGGAAACAGGTACAAATGTATCTATATCCACAGTAAAACGAGTCCTATATCGAAAAAACCTGAAAGGCCGCTCAGCAAGGAAGAAGCCACTGCTCCAAAACTGTCATTAAAAAGCCAGACTACGGTTTGCAACTGCACATGGGGACAAAGATTGTACTTTTTGGAGAAATGTCCTCTGGTCTGATGAAACAAAAATAGAACCTTTTGGCCATAATGACCATCATTATGTTTGGAGGAAAAAGGGGGAGGCTTGCAAGCCGAAGAACACCATCCCAACCGTGAAGCACGGGGGTGGCAGCATCATGTTGTGGGGGTACTTTGCTGCAGGAGGGCCTGGTGCACTTCACAAAATAGATGTCATCATGAGGGAAGGAAAATTATGTGGATATATAGAAGCAACATCTCAAGACATCAGTCAGGAAGTTAAAGCTTGGTCGCAAATGGTTCTTCCAAATGGACAATGACCCCAAGCATACTTCCAAAGGTGTGGCAAAATGGCTTAAGAACAACAATGTCAAGGTATTGGAGTGGCCATCACAAAGCCCTGACCTCACTCCCATAGAAAAGTTGTGGGCAGAACTGAAAAAGCGGTTGCGAGCAAGGAGGCCTACAAACCTGACTCTGTTACACCAGCTTTGTCAGAAGGAATGTGCCAAAATTCACCCAACTTATTGTGGGAAGCTACCCAAAACATTTGACCCAAGTTAAACAAATTAAAGGCAATGCTACCAAATACTAATTGAGTGTATGTAAACTTCTGAACCACTGGGAATGTGATGAAAGAAATAAAAGCTGAAATAAATAATTCTCTCTACTATTATTCTGACATTTCAAAATAAATTGGTGATCTTAACTGACCTAAAACAGGGAATTTTTACTAGGATTAAATGTCAGGAATTGTGAAACTGAGTTTAAATGTATTTGGCTAAGGTATGTAAACTTCCGACTTCAACTGTAGGTAGGGGTGAAGTGACTATGCATAGATAATAAACAGTGAGTAGCAGTGTACAAAACAAATGGGGGGAGGGGGTCAATGTAAATAGTCCGGTGGCCAGTTGATGAATTGTTCAGCAGTGTTATGGCTTGGGGGTAGAAGCTGTTAAGGAACCTTTTGGTCCTAGACTTGGCGCTCCCGTACCGCTTGCCGTGTGGTAGCAGAGAAAATAGTCCGTGACTTGGACGGCTAGAGTCTCTGACAATTTTGTGGGCTTTCCTCTGACACCGCCTAGTATATAGGTCCAGGATGGCAGGAAGCTTGGACCCAGTGATGTACTGGGCCGTACGCACTACCCTCTGTAGCTCCTTACGGTCAGACGCCGAGCAGTTGCCATACCAGGCGGTGATACAACCCGTTAGGATGCTCTCGATGGTGCAGCTGTAGAACTTTTTGAGGATCTGGGGACCCATGCCAAGTCTCCTGAGGGGGAAAATGTGTCGTTGTGCCCTCTTTATGATAGTTTGTTGGTGACATGGACATCAAGGAACTTGAAACTCTCGACACGCTCCACTACAGCCTCGTCGATGTTACTGGTGGCCCTCCTCATTGGCCTCATTGCCAAAATCCTGAAGTTTCCTTTTAATAACAGGCCCTGTTTGCTTCCCAGGGTCTGTATTTTAGCCCATCTCTATCTTTTATTTCTCTCTCTCGCTATCTATCCCTCTTCTCTCTATTCATGGCTTTATTTTTACAGACACAACGTCTGTTCTCCCTCTCTTTGTCCCAAACCAGGCTCTGGTCTCTTAATTGCTTTGTGTGCGTGTGCATGTTCATGCACAAGAGTGTGTGTGTCATAATCCAGGGCGCTTTGATTTATGGAGTCGGTTATTATAGTGCTCTTGGTCTAGGGAACCCACTGCTACTTCAGTAGGCGAAGCAGGCAGCTCCTTTTCATTTTCACTTCCACTCTTAATCTCTCGGTCTCCATTCCTTTTTGGAGATTTTTCCATCTCCGACTCTCACCTTTCTCTCTCTGTCCTTTCCTCTGCATATTGGTCCCTCCATTCTTGTCAAACTATCTCTTACAGTACTTCCCTCTCTCCTGCTTCTTCTCATTCTCTCTTTTTCAGACCTACAGCACTTTTTACTGCATTTGGAGAAAGCCCTGCTGTCGTCGGCCTTACAAGCCTCCAGAGGAGAATGTCGGAGGATGACAGATTCACAGTCACATATTTGCAGCTTGACTAATGGCATTCAGTGTCTGTGTGCCATTCCTGCCTATCCTGAATCAATAAATATGTGTTTATGTCATTGGTTTTGCATACCTGTAGTATATAGTAGTATGCTAATTGGCATTGTTCTGGATTAACGATACTGTATAGCATGTCCCATGACCATTTACATCTTGAACGTGACATTTAGACAACTTCCTCTACCAGGTCTTTCTACAAAGTGTGTGAGCCACAATCCATTTTCCTGTCCAATTCTCCTGTAAAGGGTAAGGGACCTGCAGAACATCATTTATCAAATTAGATTTCATGAAAATGTCAACGAGAACATCCTTAAAACCGCATGATTCAATGTGATTAGCCATTAGCTGTGCACTGCTTGTAAAAAAAAAAACTCTGTGGGTGAACGATACCTGGACAACTGGCACGGAGTGCACACGGTTCTTTGATGTCACACACTTAGGTCTGTAGAAAGAGAGCATCCCTGTGAAGGCTAATTACAGAGCAGAACAGATGCTATCTCGTAAATACCACAATTAGCTAGAGTTAGCTTCAATGCTAACGCTAAACTGGTTATGGAGACTAATGATTAGCAGGAGTTAGTCCAGCTGGTGTTCCCTGTTTGGAGGTCAAACTTAAGTCAGGGAAAGGACAAAAGGTCAAGGCACCAGAATGTCGATTCTGTGTAAATGATAAGATTTGTTCTGTTTTGTTGTATTATTTCATTTGCCTCAAGCCTTGAAAATATAAATTTGTGGCATTGATAAACTTTTAGGAGAATCTAAAAAGTACATGCTTCTAATTGTCCACTGAAAAAGAGGGAAGCATGTTCATTATCCTCCTTATCACTGGAATATGGTTATCATGACTGTGAAAACTCAATAACATTTATAGCAGGGACTCGCATGAGGGAAGCACAGCGGGTGAAAAATACATGTTTATCAGAGAACCCAGGTCTGTGAGAGATAAAAACGGAGGGGTGGAGGGGAGAGGGAGCACAGAGTTGAAAGGAAAGGGAAACATGTTGCGAGTACACACTATATAATTGATGGAATACTATTTTTACTGAGATGGGGAACATGGGAACACAGATAGGTCTTGAGAAAACACATCGAAGTGTATTCGTTTCAAAAATGTGTGTTGTCCTGTTAGAGTAAAGAGAGCCAAACACTAGGAATAGCTTTAGTGAAGGTGCTGAGATCACGAAACCATGTTGAGAGTATTATAGTGCAGAGCAATCGCATGATGTGCTAAAGCTATTACATAGAGAATAGTTCAGATAATCTACTGCAACAGAATATTAAAAAAACATTAAATTAACAGGGGCAAAGGAGATGTAAAACACTTAACTAAACGAATGGAATTAAACATTGTGTAGACTAGCAGAATAAACATTTCTCGCAGTCACACACAATCCCTCACATCCAGCTCTCCCTGGCCTCCCGCTGCTCCACGTCTCCTCATTTCCCCCCACGGGTTGAAAAATGACTTGAAGATTAAGACCCCCTCACAATCATCTGTTGTTCACTCCTCTTCCTCCCTCCTCTTCCTCCCTTCTGTAGCCAATCATGTCCCAACCCCACTTAAACTGGTGTCTTTCCAGACAAAATAACTATGTCCACAGAGATATAACTGGCCTTCTGCCTCTTTGTCTGCCTCTCACCCTTTCCATCTCCAAGCCCCCTGGGAATTAAACTGGAGGTTCGAATCCAGCCCATTGTCCTCCCTCACTCTCCCAATCAGGATTCATTATGGATCCCGACCAGGGTTTGGAACTGAAATCATTTTGCAATCATTTAGTTCTGAACAGAACGATCATTTTTTTCTGTCCATTCCACTGTTCCGACCAGCAAAATAACGTTTTTAACCGGTTTGAAACTAAAAAAAAAGTACGTTTATATCGTTCCTTTCTGTTCTTTTTTAAAACCTCTGAAATTGACATTTGGAAAAAAATTTAATTACTTCACCAATCACTGTGGATAGAGCAGCTTGCTATGGAGCGGGAGAAAGCTATAGTTCACTGTAAGACTTTCCACTGTAATGTACAGCATTATACTGGCACCAGAGTTGCCAGCTTAATACTGCAATGTTGCTTTACAGCAAAGACTATTTTCCTTACTGTAAAGCATATTACTGCCTCCCTGCAGTACATTTACAGGGATGCTGTAATGTTTTACAGTAAGGAAAATAGTACTTTAACATATATTACAACATCTCTGCAGTAAATCAAAAGTACAGTATAATGCTGTTAAATTACAGTGAAATTCTCCCTTAAATCTAAATGTATGAAAAACAATACATTTGCGCATAAAATACATTGATTCAAATTGTAACAATATTAACAACAAATGAACAACATAATTGACGATAGAAGTAACAACAGATGAACGGATGTTCTCCGCATGTGTGGTTCCCACCATGAAGCATGGAGGAGTTGTGATGGTGTGGGGGTGCTCTGCTGGTGATACTGTTTGTTATTTATGTCGAATTCAAGGCACACTTAACCAGCATGGCTACCACAGCATTCTGCAGCGATACGCCATCCCATCTTGTTTGCGCTTAGTGGGACTATCATTTGTTTTTCAACAGGACAATGACCCAACACACCTCCATGCTGTGTAAGTGCAATTCAACTAAGAAGGAGAGTGATGGTGCTGCATCAGATGACTTGGCCTCCACAATCACAAAACCTCAACCCATTTGAGATGGTCTGGGATGAGTTGGACCACAGAGAGAATGAAAAGCAGCCAACAAGTGCTCAGCATATGTGGGAAGACTGTTGGAAAAGCATTCCAGGTGAAGCTGGTCGGGAGAATGCCAAGACTGTGTAAAGCTGTCGTCAAGGCAAAGTGTGGCTACTTTGAAGAAGTACAGTTACTACATGATTCCATATTTGTAATTTCATAGTTTTGATGTCTTTACTATTATTCTACAACGTAGAAAATAGTAAAAATACAGAAAAACCCTTGAATGAGTAGGTGTCCAAACTTTTGACTGGTACTGTATGTAATCAAATAAGAGCATCATTACAACACTAATTTAAAAAACAATATTGTGTGCCTGTGTGTGTGGGGTGTGGGGAAGAAAGACAGAGAGAGATGGAGTTAAAATTGGAATTGGGTACAATCCTAGATCTATGATCAGGGGCAACTCTATTCGGGGTAAGGGGGTTCAATGTAGGGATTGAGAACAGCTGGCTTCCTCTGGGCCACCTTGTCATGCACTTTGTCTCATCTTCAGGGTTCATCATCTTGGGTTGATTCAAACCTGCAGCATATATCCAATATAGTTTATGAAAGTTGAGTCATTGCACAAATAAGACAACTAGATACTCCTACTTCAAACCCTAGGTAACTAATAAAACATTGCTATAGCCTACAACAGGGTTTCCCACACTCAGTTCTGTGCCCCCCTGTGTGCACGTTTTGGTTTTTGCCCTAGAACTACACAGCTGATTGAAATAACCAACCCATCATCAAGCTTTGATTATTTGAATCAGCTGTGTATTGCTAGGGCAAAAACCAAAACGTGCACCCAGGTGGGGCCCCGGGCTGAAGTTTGGGAAACCCTGGCCTACACTAGTTGCCACCAACTGGTCGATCGCGATCGACTGGTTGAACTTGAAAACATTCCTACTTAATCGCCAAACATTTCTGTAAAAAAAGCCAACGATAAAGGCTTTTGCATCTTTTTTTGTGTGTGTTGCGCTGTTGGTGGTAGGTGCACTTGATTCAAAAGCCCTGTGCACTGGGTAGGCAAAGTGTTCCCATTTTGAACCATTTAATTTGTTTGATAGGACAAACTCCGCCTACACCGAAGATCTGTGGCTAAATTGAGTGCGTCTACTGCGCTGGCCAATCGAATAGCTCAAATCACTGCACAGAGCTTCCACGATCCCGGTCACAGCAAAGTGTGATACTAGTCTACAGTAGGTAAGATTGAATAACTTTTAAATCCATGACCACAGAAAGACTGTCAAAGAATACCACAAAGAACTGCTGTTTTTATGAGTGAGTTCATGTTTAAGTTTTGATTTAACACTATTACAAAACATAAAATGTGCTTCTCCCTTTTTCCAACTGCAATGAATGAGTAGCCAAGGGTATCGATAGCCCTGTATTTTTTATTATTATTACCGTTACAAAATGATTGCAGTAACTGTAACAGTAAAAGTGCAGTAACTGCAGTCGACTGTGGTATTTTGGACGCAGTAATTGCAGAATAACTGCAGTGTACTGCAGTTGAACTGCACTGTACCTGTAGTTACACTGCAAAACTACTGCAGTAAAAGTGTGTTGTTTTGGACTTAGACTGCAATCCTTTTTTGTAAGGGTAGCGTCGTGTCTATTTTACTATCGAGCAATATTTCACTTTCTCTGGTGAATTTGTGCATGAGGCAGATGCGGCGCGACTCGAGTTTCTTCATCGGGTGAAAGATGATGTCTCCTCTCTCTGGTCAGTCTCAACGAAGGAGAGAGGAGGCAACGTGAGAGGTGGACCCGCTGCTGCTCTCTCCCTCCCTCCGTTGGGAATAATGCTGTGTTCAAAACAACTGGGAACTCAGAAATCTCTGACTTCCGACTTCAGTGCGTTCAAGACAGCTGGGAACTCGGTTTAAACAAGATCCAGTTGGGAAAAATTGTTTTGAAAGGTCATTCAACTCGGAATTGCTAGTCGGACACTCTGGCATATTTCTAGAGCTCCGGAATCATAGTATCATTCACATTAATCTAGAAGTGTTTAGAAACATATTCTATTCTTATTTACAATAAAAGTGACTCCAAACTGACAATACCTTATTTACCATTCAGTTCTATTGGGCACAAAACGATCTGAAAACAAATTTGTACAGTCACAAGCTTGATGTAGTCATTGTGTGCTATGAATGTGGAACCAAATACTTAACTACTTTTATACACATACATGTTAACTTGTCCCAATACTCTTGTCCCAATACTCCCCTAAAATGGGGGGACTATGTACAAAAGTGATGTGATCAACGGTTCATCCTATATGGATTAAAATAACCTCAAATTAATGGATGACAATCTGCACTTTAACTTCATAGTCATTGTTTGATTTCAAATCCAAACTTTTGGAGAACAGAGACAAAAGAAGGAAAAATGCTTTACATGGAGGACACTATCATTCATATCATAGGCCTAACAGTACTGTAGAGCTCTTTTTACTTAAAGACAATATAGCTGGATCGTCCTGTCCTGCACCTAAGGGTCCACCACCCTGCAGCGCCCCAACCAAACATACCCGACTCAGCTTTAGGATCTTAGTGAAACATTCATTATTGGTTTCAGGTGTGTTAGGCCAAGGCCAGTGACAACCAACAGTACAGCAGACCCCCAGGTCCAGGACTGAGCAGCACAGTAGCTAGGTATTGCCTAAATAGGTATCTACCCTGACGTGGGCAAGTTTTCAATACAGACTCCTTTTGTTGTTCAGTATTCCATATAAGGTATCGAGACCTTGTGAAATTTGCACAGTATACCCTTAATCTTGTAACAAATAGAATCTAGTTATACATAACTTGACATTTCTGCCATCCATTATGACATTGTGGGAGGATAACCAACCTTCCAATTAATGGCAACAAAAACAGGGAGAAGGGAGAATCTGTAGACATGCTGAGATAAAAGAACATCCTCTTTGCCAGAATTCAAACAGCCTTCACAAGAGCATAACATATGCAAATATGTCCCCTTTTGTGTTTTACACCTCCAGCAGAATAATTACATTTCTGAGTGCATGATATTCAGTTTCACTGGCATATAGAACTATCTATGGATGGTCTTAAAACTGCAGTAATTTATGTCTGAGATGATATGAACATGACTGGGCATTCAAACACATCTGTATCCATTCATCATCATCAATAGTGTCTCCCATGTCTTCCTCAAATTTTAGTTTTACATGTTTTGTGTCATCTAGAAAAGCCTCCATCAACCCTTGATACAGTTTGGAAATCAACTTTAGAGGTTTGTCAGACTGCCTTCAAATAGTTAAAATATTTGAAGCTTCTGGCTTGTCCAGTGATTGCTGCACAGAGAGGATAAAGTGTTGCATCTGCAAAAGTTCACCTTAGTGCCGCCACACACTGGTCTTCCCTGGTTGACTGACCCTGTTGAGACCCCTGTCACCATCTGATCCTGCTAAGATGAGGCATGACAAAGAATTACCTTGGTGTACATTTATAAAGAATATAATCAATGTTTCAATAATTGAAATGACCATTATTCCCAGATCCCAGGCTAGCTTTAAGCTGCTGTCATGTAGCTACTGTAGGCCTACCCATCAACTCAAGATGGAACTTTATCATTCACTGATTGTTATAATATACTGCAAAATTCACCTGGGCTCTGGAGGCTGGTCTTCCCTGGCTGTCTGATCCTGCTGGGACACCAGTCACCATCGATACTGCTAAGACATGATGAGCATAGTGTTGTGTAGTGTGTACTGACAGTGCACCATGACATTGAAGCCTGTAGAGCTGTTTATGCCGTGTAAGTGTGACAAATAGGGAATTAGCTAGGGAAACTGACAGATCAATATCTTTACTTTGCTATACTGACTCTAATAAAAAAAAACTTACATTGCACTGTCAAAACACTTCAGAATATCGTTCTTCAATTGTTTGGCTGCTGGTTTCATCATTGGATTCAGGTCTAATGTGATTGAGGCAAAAATAATAGCTAAAGTTAATGAGCTAGCTAGCTAACATTAACCAACTTTTGGCTAACTCGAATGGTACATCAACTGGTGAAAACTAGCCAATTTAATTTACTTCTGTTGAAATGGGACAAAACAAAGGCTAGAAAACATTTCCATACACACAACAGCTGTTAGATATTGCTACCTGACGGATACTGAGATAGCTAGATGCTAGAGTTTAGTTGGCTGTGGTAGCTACTAGCTACATAGCCAAGTCAATGCAGGAGTGGCTTTGGGACAAGTCTCTGAATGTCCTTGAGTGGTCAAACCAGAGCCCGAACTTGAACCCGATCAAACTTCTCTGCAGAGACCTGCAAATAGCTGTGCAGTGACACTCCCCATCCATCCCAACAAAGCTTGGGAGGATCTGCATAGAAGAATAAGAGAAACTCCCCAAATACAGGTGTGCCAAACTTGTAGCATCATACCCAAGAAGACATGAGGCTGTAATCGCCTCCAAAGTTCGTTCAACTGTCACGAACGTCGTAATGAGCGAACCAAGACGCAGCGGGAGTATAGTTCCACATACTTTTAATCTCCGTGAAACAAACAAAACAATAACAAAACATGCCGTCATGACAGGCAACTAAACACAAACAATATCCCACAAAAAACAGGTGGGGAAATGGCTACCTAAATATGATCCCCAATCAGAGGCAACGATAAACAGCTGCCTCTAATTGGGAACCATATTAGCACCAACATAGAAATAGACATACTAGAACACCCCCTAGTCACGCCCTGACCTACTACACCATAGAGAACCAAGGGCTCTGTATGGTCAGGGCGTGACATCAACAAAGTACTAAGTACTTATGTGAATGTAATATTTCAGTTTTATTTTAATACATTTGCAAAAATGTCTAAAAACCTGTTTTTGATTTGTCATTATGGGGTATTGTGTGTAGATTGATGAGGGATAAAACGATTTAATCAATTTTAGAAAAAAGCTGTAATGTAATAAAATGTGGAAATAGTCAAGGGGTCTGAATACTTTCCGAATGCACTGTATATACACTACAATTCAAAAGTTTGGGGTCACTTAGAAATGTTCTCGGTTCCCATGAAAACCTACATGAAATGAGTTGCAAAATGAAAATGAAATATAGTCAAGACGTTGACAAGGTTATAAATAATGATTTTGAAATAATAATTGTGTCCTTCAAACTTTGCTTTCGTCAAAGAATCCTCCATTTGCACCAATTACAGCCCTGCAGACCTTTGGCATTCTAGTTGTCAATTTGTTGAGGTAATCTGAAGAGATTCACCCCATGCTTCCTGAAGCACCGCCCACAAGTTGGATTGGCTTGATGGGCACTTCTTACATACCATACGGTCAATCTGCTCCCACAGCAGCTCAAAAGGGTTGAGATCCGGGTTGGCCACTCCATTGTAGACAGAACACCAGCTGACTGCTTCTTCCCTAAATAGTTCTTGCATAGTTTGGAGCTGTGCTTTGGGTCATTGTCCTGTTGTGGGAGGAAATTAGCTCCAATTAATAAGCGCTGTCCACAGGGTATGGCATGGCATTGCAAAATGGAGTGACAGCCTTCCTTCTTCAAGATCCCTTTCACCCTGTGCAAATCTCCCACTTTACCACCACCAAAGCACCCTCCGACCATCACATTGCCTCCACCATGCTTGACAGATAGCGTCAAGCGCTTATCCAGCATCTTTACATTTTTTCTGCGTCTTACGAATGTTCCTCTTTGTGATCCGAAAACTTCTCAAACCTTTTTCACCTCAAACTCAAAGATTTGTCTGTCCATAACACTTTTTTCCAATCTTCCTCTGTCCAGTGTCTGTGTTCTTTTGCCCATCTTAATCTTTTATTTTTATTGGCCAGTCTGAGATATGGCTGTTTCTTTGCAACTCTACCTAAAAGGCCAGCATCCCGAAGTCGCCTCTTCACTGTTGAGACTGGTGTTTTGCGGGTACTATTTAATGATGTTCTGTGAAGGGAGTAGTACACAGCGTTGTACGAGATCTTCAGTTTCTTGGCAATTTCTCGCATGGAATAGCCTTCATTTCTCAGAACTTCTGACAGAAGAAAGTGTCAGAAGAAAGATCTTTGCTTCGGGCCGTTTTGAGCCTGTAATCGAACCCACAAATGCTGATGCTCCAGACACTCAACTAGTCTAAAAGCCAGTTATATTGCTTCTTTAATCAGTACAACAGTTGTCAGCTGTGCTAGTGTAACGGATGTGAAATGGCTAGCTAGTTAGCGGGTGCGCGCTAGTAGCATTTCAATCAGTTATGTCACTTGCTCTGAGACATTAAGTAGGGTTGCCCCTTGCTCTGCAAGGGCCGCGGCCTTTGTGGAGCGATGGGTAACGATGCTTCGTGGGCGACCGTTGTTGATGTGTGCAGAGGGTCCCTGGTTCGCGCCCGTGTCGGGGCGAGGGGACGGTTTAAAGTTATACTGTTACATTGGTGCCGTGACCCGGATCACTGGTTGCTGCGGAAAAGGAGGAGGTTGAAAGGGGGTGAGTGTAACGGATGTGAAATGGCTAGCTAGTTAGCGGGTGCGCGCTAGTAGCATTTCAATCAGTTACGTCACTTGCTCTGAGACATTAAGTAGGGTTGCCCCCTGCTCTGCAAGGGCCGCGGCCTTTGTGGAGCGATGGGTAACGATGCTTCGTGGGCGACCGTTGTTGATGTGTGCAGAGGGTCCCTGGTTCGCGCCCGTGTCGGGGCGAGGGGACGGTTTAAAGTTATACTGTTACACTAACATAATTGCAAAAGGGTTTTCTAATGATCAATTAGCCATTTAAAATGATAAACTTGGATTAGCTAACACAACGTTCCATTGGAACACAGGAGTGATGGTTGCTGACAATGGGCCTCTGTACGCCTTTGTAGATATTCCATAAAAAATCTGCCGTTTCCAGCACAATAGTCATTTACAACATCAACAATGTCTACACTGTATTTCTGATCAATATGATGTTATTTTAATGGAGCGAAAATGTGATTTTCTTTCAAACACAAGGACATTTCTAAGTGAGCCCAAAAATGCGACTATGCAATTAGCCCTTTCTAAAATGAATGGATTCATATACAAGGCATACATCTTAAGTTACAAAGCATTAGCAAGCAGTACAAGGCATTATTCAAAGCATGGACAGAGAGAAAGAGAGAGAGAGAGAGAGAGAGAGAGACAAAGAAACCATGGATTGTGCCATGGCCCACAGCTCATGGGAGAGGGAGAGAAAAAGAAAGAAAGTGAGAGGGAGGGAGTATCTCACCAAAGCAGGCCAGGAACATAAGAGAAAGCACAATGCATCTAATGCCCTTTTGTAAGCGTTTCAGTTGTTTGGAATCAAAATCGGAGTTGTCGACCAATAGTATTACTGTACAATCAGATATCAGACCTATATGATGTAACCGCTGCTTCTCAGAGGTGAGACAATGGACGTTGGTAAGATCAAGAGAATGAGGAATTCCTAAGACAACCCACAGGAAATTCTTGCGTACAGTTGATAACAAGAGTCACTTGTGGGGGTTGGGCTGCCCTACACATGTGTCAAACACAAGGCCTGCGGGCCGAATCCTAACACATTTCTATCTGGCCCGCACGATGATTTGGGTTGTCAATTCATTTTGGCCCGTTTCCATACAGCCGGGGATGCACTGCACTACAAGTCACAGCCAAATGGCAGTGCATTGTCACACACACACCCCTTCTCCCAGACCCACAAATACACCCACACATGAGCCAGCCAGTGATCTGTATCATATCATCACTAATGGTACTGGCCAAATCTTTTACTGGACAGAACGTTTAAACATGTTGTAGGCTGAATGTCCATGCCAAGTTTTGGTTCCAACCGGTCATTGCTGTAGCCTACAGAATATGTCATCTTGGTTGTCAAGAAGTTATAAGATAAAGGATTCACGCGCGATTGAGCTGCTTTTGTGTGTCCCGTTTACCGCGCAGAGTGGAAAGTAAAGTGTACAGATCACCTTCCTAGCTAGGCTAATATAATTTTGCAGTCTGGCTTCAGTTTTTAAAGCTTGACAATGAATAACCAAAAAAACAAAACCTGCAACAAAACACCATGCAAAGGAGAAACATGTAGGCCTATTACAGCAACATTTGAGCAGTAGCCTAGGCTGGCTATTCAACTACAAGACATGTTGAGTGCACCACACAGCAGAGGAGGCTGGTGGAAGGAGCTATAGGAGACAGGCTCCTTGTAATGGCTGGAATGGAATAAATGGAACCGTATCAAATGCATCAAACATATGAAAACCACATTTTACTCCATTGTATTTACAACCATTACAATGAGCCTGTCCTCCTATAGCTCCTCCCACCAGCCTCCACTGCCATGTAATGCAAAAAAAATGAAAAACATGTTTTGAGTCGAAATATTACAACAACCTAGCTACGTTTTTGTTATTTGGAGTTATTAAATACATTTGATTAGGGTCGCTGCATATTATGCATATCAAGCATAGCAGCAAAAGGCTGGACAAATATTATTGATCTCTTCTTTTGTTTTAATATGTAAACAATTCTATATACAGCATCTTATGTACATACTGAAAGTGGACATTATAAAGGGACATATTTTTTCTAACAAAACAATTGCCAGTTTGGGTGGCAGTTGTATGCAATTTATTTTGTTAAAACAAACATAATAGGCTATGACTGTCCCGCAAATTCATTGTGTTTTTTCAATATGGCCCTTGTGCTGATAGAGTTTGACACCCTTGCATTAAAAGCTTCAGCGATACAGATTGAATAGAGCCACAAGTCCCATGCTACTATAATGCTTTGTCAATGTATTAATAATTGATTTGTTAACTAAGTACTGCAGACCAATTCATGTAACCTTATTATGAAGTGTTACCTACCTCTCCTCCTGTCACCTCCAGCAGTTAGCGGTAATAAGCCATGGTGCAGCTAAGGTGCACTCCAGGTGCTAGCTATGGCGATAAATCAACTACTTAGCAGCCCGTTATAGTAATGTACCAGTGCTTTTTCTTTTTTTTAATCAGAGTGCATTCTAAAATCTATCATTCTCTTTCACTGTGACCTGCTGAAGAAGTTCCTCCCCTCGTGACATGTGCACAGACCCTTGAGATTGCATTGTTTTGCCAACAGTTTGAAGCAGTCACCTTCTGGTAAAATCTGAGGAAACATAGCCAAATAAACCGTGTTGACACAGCAAAATATGACTAAAATAACCATTGGAGATGGTTGGAGTGGGTTAGAGAGACAGGAAAGTTTTCAAGAGCCTGTAGAGAAGGATGAGAAACTATGTTTTATATAAGAGCTTTCTGAATTGACACACTCCTGTAAAAAAAAAAGACATCTCCTTCTAAAAGGGTTTTTCTTTTTGACTATGTTGGAAGAGTGTTGCAGGTGTCTTCGACTGAAAAACTCAGTAGAAGTTTATGGTTGGGTTCCACTAACAAGGAAAATGTGCACCCCGTCTCTCTCTTTCACTCTCTTGCTCTCTCCCTCTCTCTGTGTCTCTTTCCCTCTCTCCGTCTCTCTCTCTGTCTCTCTCTCTCTCTCTCTGTGTGTCTCTCTCTCTTTGCGTCTCTCTCTGTGTCTCTCTCTCTGTGTCTCTCTCTGTGTGTGTGTTTGTCTGTGTGTGTGTGTGTGTGTGTGTGTGTGTGTGTGTGTGTGTGTGTGTGTGTGTGTGTGTGTGTGTGTGTGTGTGACTTACAGCTCCCAATGATGTTACAAGAAGAAGGGATTTGGGGCACGGTGCTGTTAAGCCCCCTCGCGGTTCTCTGTTATGGACTGTGACTCTGTGTGTTTTGGCATCACACAGCCTTCCTACACTCCACTACTTTATCTGTATCTGCCACCATCTCTATCCTCCACTGTTGAGGTGCCCAGTGGGACAAGTCCTCTCGTGAAGAGCTAGCTTTCAACAAGACGTGACAGAGGCAGACAGGCAGGCAGGCTTTCCATTAGTTGCTAGAAGACAGCACACAACAAATGCACCATGGCACCCACGTTTTTGGCCTTGGAACACAGGCTCCCGTCACATTTACAGGCTCATTAGAACCTTCAAGACGGGCAGATAGCCTGAGCCTGGCACAGTCTGTATGACTTATCCATTACTCCAGCTCTGGCTGCTCTGGATGTTAGCCAACCAGATTTTAATCACATTTTGGAGGTTTGGATCAAGATCCAAATGAAGATCCCGTAGATCTTGCTGTGGTTTCTCATGTTAATCAGAATTCGCAAAAATGCTGGTGGTGGTTATTCTGTTCAAACCACTTTGGCTTCCAAGTTGGCACAGTAAAATGCCTTGGTATTAGTTCAAAAAGAAAAGGGCAGCAGGGATCAAATTGAATGTGTTACCATCATCATCATCAGAGTGTTTTACAGTGGCACAAACACCCTATTGAGAACATGCACGAGAAATGGACTGACCTGGCCGCTCTCGATGAGAGGTCATCTTGATCTTGTAGTGGTCAACCAGCACAACACTGTCACTGTCTCGAGAGCTCCACACCAATAAAAGCCCTTCCACCCCCCAAACAGTGCCTCTCCTCAGGGGCCTTGCTGGGAGCAAAATGGCTAATTATCCTGCTGTAATTAGGAAAAACGAGGCCAATGTGCACCGACACGCCAATTTTCACAGTTCAGCTGCTCTTGGTAATGAGAAGCTGTAGTTCATTTGGAGTGTGACGAGTGTGTGCATGTGTGTGTGTGTGTGCATTCGTGTGTGTGTCCATGCATGTGTATAGGGGGACACGATACAGAGGAGATCCCCCGCAACCCTCCCCCTCCAATATCTGCCTCCTGTATGGAACACCAGGGGGGTTCTGAGTTTACAAACACTACAGGAAGCTTGGCTAACCCTGCCAATAGCCACTTTCATTTAGTCATTGTCTTTTCACCTGAGATATGCTGCTCTGTGCCTCACTCCATTAGTTACAGACATTACAAATTCTCAAAGACTGACAAGACCGTGAGCATGAACAGTAATTAAGAAATGTATTGAAGTGCAGTAATGTGTGCTTTAATAATGTCCATTACTTATAATCCGCATAATAATTAACATTTCCTGTTGCTGCGGGATTATTTCCCTGCTATAGCAAACTGGCTCAAATTAAGATCCTACATCTGTATTATGATCCCTATGGTTATGGAAAAGAGCAGAAGCTCTGAACTCTCTGCTCAGACCCTGTCCTACCTACCTACAGGTTATGTAAAATTTGCTCTTTTAGTATTTCTCCAGAGAGAAAGCCCCCCACTTATGTCAAAGATAATAAAAACAAGAACACTGTAACGGCTGTATAATGCCTCCTCCTCGGATGAGGAGGAGGAGTAAGGGTCGGACCAAAATGCAGCGTTGAATGTAGACATAATGAATTTATTAAAGAAAGACGAAACACGAAAACTCTTACACAAACTACAAAACAACAAACGACGTAGACAGACCTGAACTTGAGAACTTACATATAGACACGAAGAACGCACGAACAGGAAAGACTAGCCAAACGAACAAACAAACGAAACAGTCCCGTGTGGTGCAACAGACACAGACACAGGAACAATCACCCACAAACAAACAGTGAGAGCAGCCTACCTTAATATGGTTCTCAATCAGAGGAAACGTCAAACACCTGCCTCTAATTGAGAACCATATCAGGCAACACATTTAACCCAACATAGAAACACATAACATTGAATGCCCACCCCAACTCACGCCCTGACCAACTAAACACATACAAAAACAACAGAAAACAGGTCAGGAACGTGACAAACACTTTAGTAAATGCTTCAGTAATATCCCCAAATACACTACTGTAAATACTACAGTATACTACAGTTTGTAAAAACACTATATTAAAAACGACATTATACCGTACTACAATCCGTAAAAACACTACAGTAACACTACAGTATACTACAGTAATTACTATAGTATATAGTATTTTTTTTTACTACAGTAGTCATACTGTTAAAGTTAACTGTAAATACTACAGTATACTACAGTAAATACTACATAGATTGTAGTCCAATATGATTTTCACTAGAGCGTGGACCAGTGACATAAAATCCTAATGGAAATGATTGGGAACCGTATCGAATATCAGATAAACAGAGAGAGAGGGCCAGCGGTATGAGGGAATGGACAGGGTAGAGCAATGAGAGGAAATTTCTCTCTCTCTCTCTCTCTCTCTCTCTCTCTCTCAGAGAAAATGTTAGTGAGGAGTCTGTTAACATGTCATGCACAAAGCTATATTAGGGGCCATCTAAAGTGCTAGAATACAAGCAAGCCAAGTGCTGTTATTTTTGCAGAGTGATATACAGTATATGACACACCTACTCATTCAAGGGTTTTTCTTTATTTTTAATTTTCTACGTTGTAAAATAATAACGATGACATCAAAACTATGAAATAACAAATATGGAATCATGTAGTAACCAAAAAAATGTTAAACAAATCAAAATATATTTTATATTTGAGCTTCTTCAAAGTAGCCAACCTTTGCCTTGATGACAGCTTTGCACACTCTCGGCATTCTCTCAACCAGCTTCATGAGGGAGTCACCTAGAATGCATTTCATTTATTAGGTGTGCCTTGTTAAAAGTTCCTTTTTGGAATTTCTTTCCTTCTTAATGCGTTTGAGCCAATCTCCTTCTTTGAGCCAGTTTCATCATAGCGCTTGATGGTTTTTGCGACTGCACTTGAAGAAAGTTTCAAAGTTCTTGACATTTTCTCCCACCTTAAAGTAATGGACTGTCATTTCTCTTTGCTTATTTTTGCTGTTCTTGCAATAATATGGACTTGGTCTTTTACCAAATAGGGCTATCTTCTGTATACCACCCCTATCTTCTCACAACACAACACAGAAATGACAGTCCATTACTTGAGAATAATTCCTCTCGGCTGAATTAAGGGTGCGACTTGCATAGGCAAGAACTTCTTCTGTTCCAAGTCCTGTTTGTTGAGCCAAGACGGCTCCAAGTCCTGTTTGACTTGCATCCGTGTACACAATGAAATGAGCATTCAAGTTAGGATGTCCCAGCACTGGAGGAGTAATGAGACTGTTTTTGAGTGCTTCAAATGCACTTTGGCGTGCAGAGGTCGTGCAGAGGTCCATTGGAATTTCAGCGTTCGGAATTTCAGGGTTCGGCGACCTTTGAAAAGTCAGGCACCAACCTGTGGTACCATCCAGCCATACCCAGGAACTTGAGTTCTAGCAAACAGAAACGACACTTCTTCAAGTTCAAGGTCAAACCTGCAGCCTTATTCTGTAAAATGTGTTACTTTTGTAAAATGATTGCACTAAAAGTTTCAATGAGTAAACAATACCGTATCACTCTCGTGATCATTTCTCCCCTTTTTCAGGGGCTTAAGGGGAAACATTTAAATGTCTTTGAATGGCCTAGTCAAAGCCCAGATCTCAATCCAATTGAAAATCTGTGGTATGACTTAAAGATTGCTGTACACCAGCGGAACCCCTCCAACTTGAAGGAGCTGGAGCAATTTTGCCTTGACTAATGGGCAAAAATACCAGTGGCTAGATGTGCCAAGCTTAAAGAGACATACCCCAAGAGACTTGCAGTTGTAATTGCTGCAAAAGGTGGCTCTACAAAGTATTCACTTTGGCGGGTGAATAGTTATACACGCTCAAGTTCTTTTTTTCCCCTTGTTTGTTTCACAATAAGAAATATTTTGCATCTTCAAAGTGGTAGGAATGTTGTGTAAATCAAATGATGATACAAACCCCCCTAAAATCCATTTTAATTCCAGGTTTCAAGGCAACAAAATAGGAAAAATGCCACGGGGGTTGAATACTTTCGCAAGCCACTGTACCGCAACTAGCCTCTACCCCCGCACACTGACTCGGTACCGGTACCCCCTTTATATAGCATTGTTATTTTGTTACTTTTTAATTGGAGGGCGTGCAATTTAAATAAATATTCATAAAATGATGGATATTAAACATTTAGGTAGATACAAGTGTCTTATATCGGTTAAAAGCTTAAATTGTTAATCTAACTGTCTTCTTTCCAATGGTACCAATTATATGCATATCCTGGCTTCAGGGCCTGAGCAACAGGCAGTTTACTTTGGGCACATCCGTCAAACAGGAAGTGGAGAAAAATAGACCCTAGCCTGAAGAAGTTAAACAGCTTGGAAAATTCCAGAAAATGATGTCATGACTTTAGAACGTTCTGATAGGCTAATTGACATCATTTGAGTTAATTGGAGTTGTACCTGTGGATGTATTTCAAGACCTACCTTCAAACTCAGTGCCTCTTTGCTTGACATCATGGGAAAATCTAAATAAATCAGCCAAGACCTCAGAATAAAAATTGTAGACCTCCACAATTCTGGTTCATCCTTGGGATCAATTTCCAAATGCCTGAAGGTACCACGTTCATCTGTACAAACAATAGTACGCAAGTATAAACACCATAGGATCACACAGCCATCATACCGCTCAGGAAGAAGACGCCTTCTGTCTCCTAGAGATTAATGTACTTCGGTTTGAAAAGTGCAAATCAAGATGCTGGAGGAAACGGGTACAAAAGTATTGTCACGATCTTTCAAGATCGAACCCAGAAGCAGACCAGGACAAGGAGCGTAGGAAGAAGGTGAGTATTTATTTACAATTAAATGTGAAAAGGTAGATATATCCAGATGGCGTAGCGGGCAGCGGTGGTGAATAGATGAGAGGAAATAGGTGAATCCAATGTAGTAGTAGAATCCTCTGTCAACCAGGCGGGAATGGAGTGAATGATCCAGGTGAGTAACTGAAGGCAAAACAAACGGAGGTAAGTTCAAGGCAAGCAATACGTAAATGAAAACAACAAAACAAATACTATCCAACTGGAGTCTGGTACTCAGGCACAACATACTGTTCATGGCTAACGATCCGGCAGGGAATGGAAGTCAGGTCAGAGCTTTTGAAGGGGAGAGATGATGATCAGGACAGGTGTGCAGATTACTGATGGGAAACAGGTGCGGGTGAACATCAATCTCCCAACGAGCTAATTCGCCCGGCAACCAGACAGGATGTGTTCCAGGACACCTGAAACACACTCCAGGACAGACACACAGGCAAACCCAGACTCAGGAAGCGGGATTCGTGACAAGTATCTATATCCACAGTAAAACGAGTCCTATATCGACATAACCTGAAAGGCCGCTCAGCAAGGAAGAAGCCACTGCTCGAAAACTGCCATAAAAAAGCCAGACTACGGTTTGCAACTGCACATGGGTACAAAGATCGTACTCTTTGGAGAAATGTCCTCTGGTCTGATGAAACAAAAATAGAACTGTTTGGCCGTAATAACCATCGTTATATTTGGAGGAAAAAGCGGGAGGCTTGCAAGCCGAAGACCATCATCCCAACCGTGAAGCACGGGGGTGGCAGCATCATGTTGTGGGGGTGCTTTGCTGCAGGAGGGACTGGTGCACTTCACAAAATAGATGGCATCATATTGAAGCAACATCTCAAGACATCAGTCAGGAAGTCAAAGCTTGGTCGCAAATGGGTCTTCCAAATGAACAATGACCACAAGCATACTTCCAAAGTTGTGGTAAAATGGCTTAAGGACAACAAAGTCAAGGTATTGGAGTGGCCATCACAAAGCCCTGACCTCAATCCTATAGAAAATGTGTGGGCAAAACTGAAAAGGCGTGTGCGAGCAAGGAGTCCTACAACCCTGACTCAGTTTCACCAGCTTTGTCAGGAGGAATGGGACAAAATTCACCCAATGTATTTTGGGAAGCTTGTGGAAGGCTACACGAAACGTTTGACCAAAGTTAAACAATTTAAAGGCAATGCTACCAAATACCAATTGAGTGTATGTAAACTTCTGACCCACAAGGAATGTGATTAAAGAAATAAAAGCAGAAATAAATCATTCTCTCTACTATTTTTCTGACTTAAAATAAAGTGGGGATCCTAACTAACCTAAGACAGGGACTCTTTACTTGGATTAAACTGAGTTTAAATGTATTTGGCTAAGTTGTATGTAAACTTCCAACTTCAACTTTATATAAAAACACACGAAAATCACTTTTTTAAATATTACTGGGCTTAACTAAATAGAGCTCCCACAGGTGCTTCTAACGATCACGGATTATAGAAAGAAAGCTAGTTTTGTCGTGGACACCAACGCTGCCCTATCGGATAAGTTAAACACATTATTATTACGCTTAAAGCATAATGACTCTGAGCTGCCAAGAAGAGCCCCTGAGGACAACGAGGGCTACGTGCTTACGGTCTCCACAGAGAATGTATGCAAGTCATTCAAACGTGCTAACCTTCGCATACCTAGCCATGCATTTCTGACATTTTCAATCTCTCTCTAGCTCAGGCCATTATCCCCTCCTGCTTCAAGATGTCCACTATCATCCAGGTGGCCAAGAAAGGGAAAGTAACTTTTATTTTTTATTTAAGCTTTATTTAACTATGCAAGTCAGTTAAGAACAAATACAAATTCTTGTTTACAATGGCGGCCTACCCCGGCCACACTCTAACGAAGCTGGGCCAGTTGTGCGCTGCTCTATGGGACTACCAATCATGGCCAGTTGTGATACTGCTTGGAATCGAACCAGAGTCTGTAGTGACGCCTCTAGCACTGAGATGCAGTGCCTTAGACCGCTGCGCCACTCGGGATCAAACTGAACTGAATGACTACCAACCCATGCACTCACTTCCGTCACCATGAAGTGCTTGGAAAGTCAAAGACCACATCACCTCCTCCCTACCCGACACACCCAATCCAATTCGCCTAACTCCCCGATAGATTCACAGATGATGCAATCGCCACTACCCTCACCCACCTGGACAAAAGGAATCCACATGTGAGGATGCTGTTCATCGACTACAGCTCAGCCTTCGATACCATAGATCACAACAAAGCTCACGGCCCTGGGACTAAACTTTTCCCTATGCAACTGGGTCCTGGACTTCCTGACAGTGCCCCAGGTGGTGAAGGTAGGCAACATCACCTCCTCCACACTGATCCTCAACACGGGGCCCCACAAGGGTACGTCCTCAGTCCCCTCCTGTACTCCCTGTGTACCCATGACTGCACACAGTTCCAACTTCATCATCAAGTTCGCTGACGACATGACAGTAGTAGGCCTCATTACCAACAACGACGAGACAGCCTACAGAGAGGAGGTAGGGACTCTTACAGTGTGGTGCCAGGTAAACAGCCTCTCCCTCAACGTAAGCAAAACAAAGGAGCTTATTGTAGACTTCAGGAGGAACCAGGCTCAGCACGCCCCCATCCTCATCAACTGGACATCGTGGAGACGGTCAAACTCTCTGATGAGCTGAAATGGTCAAGCCACACGGACACTCTGGTGAAGAACCTCGGGAGGCTGAAGCAATTCGACCCATCCCCGAGGGCCCTCACAGTGTTCTACAGGAGCACCATTGAGTGCTTACTGTCGGGCTGCATCATAGCCTGGTATGACAACTCTACCGCCCTGACTGCAAGGCTCTAGAGAGGTTGGCACGCTCAGCAGAACGCACCATTGGGTGCACACTGCCTGCTCTCCAGGACATCTACAACACCAGGTGTCGCAGGGAGGCCAAGAAGATAATCAGGGACCTCAGCCAGCTGAGCCACAGCCTGTTCTTCCAGCTTCCATCACTCAGACGAGGGCAGTACAGGAGCATCATGGCAAAAACTGTCAGACTGGCCAATAGAAGCTACCCCCAGATTAGCCCCGCCTCTTCACTCTAATGCAGGGGTGGGCAATTCCAGTCATCAAGGGCCTGATTGGGTGTCACAGTTTTGCCCCAGCCCCAGCTAACACACCTGACTCCAATAATCATCTAATCATGATCTCCAGTTTAGAATGCAATTTGATTAATCAGCTGTGTTTGCTAGGGATGGAGAAAATTTGTGACACCAATCAGGCCACCGAGGACTGGAGTTGCCCACCCCTGCTCTAATGGAAATCGTATTGACGGCATTTTAATTGCTACTGTCTGCAGGGCAGTGACACAGGGGACTGTCATTAGCCAATTATGTTGACGGGCACAGAGGTCATTGGGATCGATACAACTGTCCATCACTGAGATTACAGAGAGAGAGAGGGAGAGATATAGAGTTTGAGAGGGAGGGAGAGAGGAGCGAGAGAAATGACATAGAAGGTACAGTGAGATAGAGGGAGACAACTCTTAGGAGCTAGATGGAGAGAGAAATGAGAGAGGTACTGTGAGAGAGAACGAGAGAGGGGAGAGGAAGAGGGAGAGAGTGAGAGAATAGGCTCAGTACACTACACCACCCTCATCACCTTCACTAAGATAGCCTGCAATTATACTAAGCTATATTCACGTATTTACCTCAATTATATAGTTATAAAGTGATAGAATTCACTGTCATAGCTGATGTGTGACACTGATTGGCCTATAGGTGGCACTGTTACGGTATAAGCAGTCTCACTTAAACCCTCACAGCCCCGCTTGACCTAGAGACTTGAAACTTTGTACAGTATTAAGTGTCTTTCCTCATGCTGAGCAAATGTGTTGCAATGACTAATAAGGTCCGCAGATTTTCTTCCATCTTGGACATTTGGAAAACCTTTGAAAAACGAACCCGGTATGTAGGCCCATAGCACATCTATTAACTTAGTTTGAGAAAAGCTAAGGGATTGGTTAAGTGATGGCTGAGTAATTGATAAATCAGGAAATCTGATTTCACGTGCCAATTTAAATTCACTACTCCACAATAGCCTAGGAACATGAAATGTTTTAGGGTTATCTGTCACGTTCCTGACCTGTTTTCTGTTATTTTTGTATGTGTTTAGTTGGTCAGGACGTGAGTTAGGGTGGGCATTCTATGTTTTGTGTATCTATGTTTAGTGTCAGTGTTAATTGACCTTGTTTGGCTCTCAATCAGAGGCAGGTGGTTTACGTTTTCCTCTGATTGAGAACCATATATAGGTAGGTTGTTTAACATTGTTTGTTGTGGGTGGTTGTCTTCTGTGTCTGTGTATGTTGCACCACACGGGACTGTTTCGGTTTGTTCGTTAGTTTGATGTAGTCTGGTCCTGTTTGTGAGTTCTTCGTGTATTTATGTAAGTTCCATGTTCAGGTCTGTCTACGTTGTTTTGTTATTTTGTAGTTTGTTGAAGTGTTTTCGGTTTTTCGTCTTTACTTTAATAAACTTCGTTATGTCAAATTATCCCGCTGCGCTTTGGTCCAATCCCTACTCCTCCTCTTCTTCCGAAGAGGAGGAGGACACCTCTTACAGAACCACCCACCAACCATGGATCAAGCAGCGTGAGGGGAACCAGCAGCAGCAGCCAAAGAACCAGGACTCGTGGACTTGGGAGGAGATATTGAATGGAGAAGGACCCTGGGCTAAGGCAGGAGAATATCGCCGCCCCAAAGCTGACTTGGAGGCTGCGAAAGCAGAGAGGCGGCGTTTCAAGGAGCTAGCTCGGAAGCAGGAGAAGGATCTGGGCTACACTACGTGGGAGGAGATCGACAGGTGGGCGATCGACCCAGGGCGAGTGCCGGAGCCCGCCTGGGATTCTCTTGCGCAGTGCGAGGAGGGATACCGGCGAATGGAGGCAGCACGACGACGCGGTAGGAAGCCTGTGAGTAAACCCCAAAAATTTATTGGGGGGGGGGGGGCTAAAAGGGTGAGTGGCGAAGTCAGGTAGGAGACCTGCGCCTACTCACTGTACTTACCATGGAGAGCGAGAGTACGGGCAGACACCGTGTTACGCATTAGAGCGCATGGTGTCTCCTGTACGTGTGCATAGCCCGGTGCGGTACATACCAGCTCCTCGTATCGACCGGGCCAGATTGAGCATTGAGCCAGGTGCCATGAAGCCGGCTCTACACATCTGGCCACCAGTACGTGTCTCCTCGGGCCGGCTTACATGGCACCAGTCTTACGCATGGTGTCCCCGGTTCGCCTACATAGCCCGGTGCGGGTTATTCCACCTCCCCGCACTGGTCGGGCGACGGGGAGCATACAACCAGGTAAGGTTGGGCAGGCTCAGTGCTCAAGGGAGCCAGTACGCCTGCACGTTCCGGTATTTCCGGCGCCACCTCCCCGCTCCAGCCCAGTACCACCAGTGCCTACACCACGCACCAGGCTTCCAGTGCGTCTCCAGAGCCCTGTTCCTCCTCCACGCACTAGTCCTGTGGTGCGTGTCTCCAGCCCAGTGCCTCCAGTTCCGGCACCACGCATCAAGCCTCCTGTGCGTCTCCAGAGCCCTGTACGCACTGTTCCTTCTCCCCGTACTCGCCCTGATGTGCGTGCCGTCAGCCCGGTACCACCAGTGCCGGTACCACGCACCAGGCCTATAGTACGCCTTGAGAGTCCAGTGTGCCCTGTTGCTGCTCCCTGCACTAGCCTGAAGGTGCGTGTCTTTAGCCCGGTACCTCCAGTTCCGGTGCCACGCACCAGGCCAACAGTGCGTCTCAGCTGGCCAGAATCTGCCGTCTGCCCAGCAGTGCCTGAACGGCCCGTCTGCCCAACGGCGCCTGAACTGCCTGTCTTCCAAGCGGCGCCTGAACTGCCCGTCTGCCCAGCGGCGCCTGAACTGGCCGTCTGCTCAACGGCGCCTGAACTGCCCGTCTGCCCAACGCCGTCTGAACTGTCCGTCTGCCAAGCGCCATATGAACTGCCCGTCTGTACAGAGCCTTCAAAGCAGCCCGTCTGTACTGAGCCTGCAAAGCCGCCCATCTGCCATGAGCCTTCAGAGCCATCCGCCAGACAGGAGCCGCCAGAGCCTTCCGCCAGACAGGATCAGCCAGAGCCTTCCGCCAGACAGGATCAGCCAGAGCCTTCCGCCAGACAGGATCAGCCAGAGCCTTCCGCCAGACAGGATCAGCCAGAGATTTCCGCCAGACAGGATCAGCCAGAGCCGTCCGCCAGACAGGATCAGCCAGAGCCTTCCGCCAGCCATGACCAGCCAGAGCCGTCAGCGAGCCATGACCAGCCAGAGCCGTCAGCGAGCCATGACCAGCCAGAGCCGTCAGCGAGCCATGACCAGCCAGAGCCGTCAGCGAGCCATGACCAGCCAGAGCCGTCATCCAGCCATGACCAGCCAGAGCCGTCATCCAGCCATGATCAGCCAGAGCCGTCATCCAGCCATGACCAGCCAGAGCCGTCATCCAGCCATGACCAGCCAGAGCCGTCATCCAGCCATGACCAGCCAGAGCCGTCATCCAGCCAGAGCCGTCATCCAGCCATGACCAGCCAGAGCCGTCATCCAGCCATGACCAGCCAGAGCCGTCATCCAGCCATGACCAGCCAGAGCCGTCATCCAGCCATGACCAGCCAGAGCCGTCATCCAGCATTGAGCCGTCATCCAGCCAGGATCCGCCAGAGCCGTCATCCAGCCAGGATCCGCCAGAGCCGTCATCCAGCCAGGATCCGCCAGAGCCAGCCAGCCAGGATCCGCCAGAGCCAGCCAGCCAGGATCCGCCAGAGCCAGCCAGCCAGGATCCGCCAGAGCCAGCCAGCCAGGATCCGCCAGAGCCAGCCAGCCAGGATCCGCCAGAGCCAGCCAGCCAGGATCCGCCAGAGCCAGCCAGCCAGGATCCGCCATCCAGTCCGGAGCTGCCGTCCCTCAGTCTGGAGCTGCCATCCCTCAGTCTGTAGCTGCCGTCCCTCAGTCCGGAGCTGCCCCTTATCCCGGTGCTGCTCCTTATCCCGGTGATGCCCCTTATCCCGGTGCTGCTCCTTATCCCGGTGATGCCCCTTAATTTAAGTGAGTTTATTTGGAGGGTGGTCATTGAGAGGGGGATACGGAAGCAGGGAGTGATTATGGTGGGATGGGTACCACGCCCAGAGCCTGAGCCGCCACCGTGGACAGATGCCCACCCAGACCCTCCCCTAGACTTTTGGTGGTGCGTCCGGAGTTCGCACCTTGAGGGGGGGGGGGGGGGGGTTCTGTCACGTTCCTGACCTGTTTTCTGTTATTTTTGTATGTGTTTAGTTGGTCAGGACGTGAGTTGGGGTGGGCATTCTATGTTTTGTGTATCTATGTTTAGTGTCAGTGTTAATTGATCTTGTATGGCTCTCAATCAGAGGCAGGTGGTTTACGTTTTCCTCTGATTGAGAACCATATATAGGTAGGTTGTTTCACATTGTTTGTTGTGGGTGGTTGTCTTCTGTGTCTGTGTATGTTGCACCACACGGGACTGTTTCGGTTTGTTCGTTAGATTGATGTAGTCTGTTCCTGTTCGTGAGTTCTTCGTGTATTTATGTAAGTTCCATGTTCAGGTCTGTCTACGTTGTTTTGTTATTTTGTTGAAGTGTTTTCGGTTTTTCGTCTTTACTTTAATAAACTTCGTTATGTCAAATTATCACGCTGCGCTTTGGTCCAATCCCTACTCCTCCTCTTCTTCTGAAGAGGAGGAGGACACCCGTTACATTATCAAAGACATTACCACGATGGACCATGTTAAGTTTGACTTTCATTTTTTTTTAAAGGAAACTATTAACGATTCACTTTTTGACTATGTAACGCTAACAATCATAAAGAAAACTTATTATCATGGACAAAATGTCAGATTCACTCAGGATGTGGTTTTTGGACTCATCGTAATATTGATGCATTCAAAGACGGCCACACTATACTAGTAGATGCATATACGCTAATATTCCCAAATATACTTAAAACACTTTAAAGACCTTCTCATGAGACATGACACCAAATGTTGAATCTAGTTTAAGAAAAGATAAGGCATTGGTCAAAAGATGGCTGAGTTATTGACATCAAAAATCTGATTTTTACGTGACTTAAACCATTGTAAATCCAATCCACAGGGGCCTATAAACTTGACATTTGTCAGCACTATCATGGACGTTCCTATGATGAACCACCCTGAATTTGATGTTGATATCTCAAGAAACAAGGAAACTATAAACTTATTCTTTGCATATCTTCCGCTAATGCTCAAAATCATTTGCAATTATCTTTCTACTCATGAAACATACATCAGATTCACTCCAGATTGTGTTTTACACTCATTACACCAGTCTTTAATGTTTTTTTATAAATTGTAATGCGTAAAAATCCTCTGTCCTCAGTTGCAACACTCACTACAGAGTTCCAAATTGCCTCTGGAAGCAAAGATAGCACAATAACTGTTTGTCAGGAGCTTTATGAAATGGATTTCCATGGCCGATCAGCTGCACACAAGCCTAAGATCACAATGCACAATACCAAGCATCGGCTGGAGTGGTGTAAAGCTCGCCGCCATTGGACTCTGGTGCAGTGGAAACGCGTTCTCTGGAGTGATGAGTCACGCTTCACCGTCTGGCAGTCCAATGGGCTAATCTGGGTTTGGCGGATGCAAGGAGAACTCTACCTGCCCCAATGCATAGTGCCAACTGTAAAGTTTGGTGGAGGAGGAATAATGGTCTGGGGCTGTTTTCCATGGTTCGGGCTAGGCCCCTTAGTTCCAGTGAAGAGAAATCTCAACGCTACAGCATACAATGACCTTCTAGATGATTCTGTGCTTCCAACTTTGTTGCAACAGTTTGACCACATCAGAAAGGCCCTTTCCGGTTTCAGCATGACAATGCCCCTGTGTACAAAGCAAGGTCCATACAGAAATGGTTTGTCGAGATCGATGTGGAGGAACTTGACTGGCCTGCACATAGCTCTGACCTCAACCCTATCAAACACCTTTGGGATGAATTGGAAAGCCGACTGCGAGCAAGGCCTAATCGCCCAATATCAGTGCCGACCTCACTAATGCTCTGAATCGAAGCAAGTCCCTGCAGCAATGTTCCAACATCTAGTGGAAAGCCAGAAGTGGAGGCTGTTATAGCAGCAAAGGGGGGACCAACTCTATATTAATGCCAATGATTTTGGAAGGAGATTTTCAATGATAATAAAACATGTATCTTTTGTCAGGCTGGATGTTTGAAATATGAGGTGATTTGAGTCATACTTTGGCCACGTAGTGTATTAATTAAACTTCCAAATAAACTTCAAAATAATAATTTGTAATTTCCAAAATTAACAAATTATATGTGTAATAATGTAGGCAGTTCATACAAAGGATTGTTACCTATAACCAGGTTTACATTTTTAGTAAGCAATTATTATTTTAGCAAACAATTATTGTGATTCATCCTATATTGTCCCTAACATCATTACCCCCTCGCAATAGATGTGGGATACGCACGCACGCACGCACGCACGCACGCACGCACGCACGCACACACACACACACACAATCCCTTTCCCCCACAAACCATAAGCTCAGATGCAGTTGATACATCCCTGAGCCAAACTCAAGGACTTGATTTACGAATGCATGTACAGTTGCAGCTGTTTGAGAAGGCTTGGAAAATTGAGCAAAAATTGGGAGATTTGTTGAAACATTGTCAAGTCCTAGGTGATGGAGATCAGATACACCCCCTTCCCCTGAAACACACACACTCTGGTCCCCTGTTGTGACCATTTTCCCAAGCATTGCTGTGCAGTTAGACCTTTGATCGTTTTGTGTCACCAGGGCCTCAATAATATGCCCCTCTCTGATTGTCTGAGAGTAACCCCCTCCCCATGGGTTAATGCAGCAAGTTTTGCTAGCACTGCCATTACCTGGGTGGGGGCACCCCACCGGAATCCCCACCAGCTAGGTACAAGGTCATCAAGGTTCTCATTAGCAGCTTTGAGAATGTCCTTCTATATTATGCTCTCCCATCAGGGGGCTTTGGCTTTGTAGAACCAACCCTGCCAGGCAGGCTCAGAATCAGTGCTGCTTGAGTAGATCTCTGACCGGATTCATCTTTCTGATTTGGCTGTGCATTGTCTACTTACAGTAGGCTCATAATACAGATAAGGACTTGCTCAGGTGGGTGTATAGGGTTGGGGACTGTTCCATCATGATAGGACAACAAATAAATAAACGATTTTAAAATGTACGTATATCCCATATCTACACAAAGTTGAAAGCTCTCTCTCACAACCTCTGCTCACAAACACACATGGGCTCTGGGATTTGCAACCGTTTTCCTTTTTCACTCACTTTACTCCACACTTTTCCAAACACAAAAACATACACCCCACCCACATACTGTGCCTTCTATGTCCTCGGTTTGCTGTGTTTTATCTCTACCATGTTGTTTGAGTACTTTTGAGTTCCCGTTCCTTATATTTGAAGATTTATAATGAATATTTATATAATTCTATAAATGGAAAGTCTAATACTAACTATTGTCCAACATTCCCTATCTAAACTCATCAAAAAAAGAAACGTCCTCTCACTGTCAATTGCGTTTATTTTCAGCAAACTTAACATGTGTAAATATTTGTATAAACACAAGAAGATTCAACAACTTAGACATAAACTGAACAAGTTCTACAGACATGTGACTAACAGAAATGGAATAATGTGTCCCTGAACAAAGGGGGGGGTCAAAATAACAGGTCGAAAGTAACAGTCAGTATCTGGTGTGGCCACCAGCTGCATTAACCTCTACCGAGCACCTACCCCGGGTCCGGGAACACCCCCCATCCCCCCCCACACTGATTAGCATCGCTAGCATAGCGTCACAATTAAATAGTAGCATCTAAATATCATTAAATCACAAGTCCAAGACACCTAATGAAAGATACAGATCTTGTGAATAAAGCCACCATTTCAGATTTTTTAAATGTTTTACAGGGAAGACACAATATGTAAATCTATTAGCTAAACACGTTAGCAAAAGACACCATTTTTTTACTCCAACAGTTTTTCCTGCGTCAGTAGCTATCACTAATTCGACTAAATAAAAATATATATAGCCACTAACCAAGAAACAACTTCATAAGATGACAGTCTGATAACATATTTATGGTATAGCATAGTTTTTTTTTGAAAAATGTGCATTTTTCAGGTATAAATCACAGTTCTACATTGCAACTGCAATCTGAAATAGTGCCGACGCAGCCAGAACAATTACAGAGACAAACGTCATATAACTAATTACTTATCTTAAAACGTTTCAGAAAAATACACAGCGTACAGATATTGAAAGCCCAACATCTGGTGAATCCAAACAATATTTCAGATTTATTAAATGTTTTATAGCGAAAACAAAATGTAGCGCTAAATTAGCATAGCCACGCCAGCCAGAACCAGCTGGGCGCCCACGACCAGTTCACATGCACGACAGATATATGAAATAACATCGTAAATTGGGTCTTACTATTGCTGATCTTTCATCATAATGTTGATCAAGGTGTCCTTAGTCCTGATGAGTCGTTCAATCCATTCATAATGGCAACTTTCCCTCTTCATTTAGCATAGGTACTGGTCGACTGGCACGGATCTGTCCAAAATAAAAAAAGTCACAGAACGGAACACGGCAAAACTCCCGAAAAAAATTCAAATAATCTGATTAAACTATATTGAAAAAACATACATTACGATGATATGGTCACATGTATCAAACAAACTTCGAGACGGAGATAGTTTTCATCCGTAACGGCAGCAAAACAGTAGACAATCGCACCTCCAAATCGCGCGATTCAGAGAACCGGAAGTTGTCGGTCACGCCAAAGAAATAGGTCTTATTTCACGTCAGTACAAGATAAACAAAAAATTTCTCCTCTGACGTCCTCTTGACACCCAGAGGAAGACGAATGAAGTGTGTTTCGGGTCATAGGTGGCGTGACCATATATAGGCAGAGCGTTGAAGCGAGCATACACATCTTGCATTCTTCTTCTTGGTCAGGGAAAGTGCTGTCAAATGACTTCTGTTTCACTCAGAGACAAAATTGAAACGGTTTTAGAAACTATGGATTGTTTTCTATCCAATGGTATTAATTATATGCATATAGTAAGAGCAATAATTGAATAAGAGGCAGTTTAATCTGTAGAGCAAATTATGCTAATGCGAAAACAGCACCCCCTGTATTCTCAAGAAGTTAAGTACTGCAGTGCATCTCCTCCTCATGGACTGCACCAGATTTGCCAGTTCTTGCTGTGAGATGTGAGATGTTACCCCACTCTTTCACTAAGGCACCTGCAAGTTCCCGGAACTTTCTGGGGGGAATGGACCTAGCCCTCACCCTCCGATCCAACAGGTCCCAGATGTGCTCAATGGGATTGAGATCCGGGCTCTTTGCTGGCCATGGCAGAACACTGACATTCCTGTCTTGCAGGAAATCACGCACAGAACGAGCAGTATGGCTGGTGGCATTATCATGCTGGAGGGTCATGTCAGGATGAGCCTGCAGGAAGGGTACCACATGAGGAAGGAGGATGTCTTCCCTGTAATGCACAGCGTTGAGATTGCCTGCAATGACAACAAGCTCAGTCCAGTGATGCTGTGGCAAACCGCTCCAGACCATGGCGGACCCTCCACCTCCAAATCGACCCCGCTCCAGAGTACAGGCCTCGGTGTAACGCGCATTCCTTCGACGCTAAACGCGAATCTGACCATCACTCCTGGTGAGGCAAAACCGCGGCTCGTCAGTGAAGAGCACTTTTTGCCAGTCCTGTCTTTGCCAGCCCCCCGACACAAACTACTGCAGCATATATACTGGAGGCTGAGACAGTAGGGGTCAGGAGACACTGTGGCCCCATCCGATGATACCCCCGGACAGGGCCAAACAGGAAGGATATAACCCCACCCACTTTGCCAAAGCACAGCCCCCACACCACTAGAGGGATATCTTCAACCACCAACTTACCATCCTGAGACAAGGCCGAGTATAGCCCACAAAGATCTCCGCCACAGCACAACCCAAGGGGGGTGCCAACCCAGACAGGAAGATCACGTCAGTGACTCAACCCACTCAAGTGACGCACCCCTCCTAGGGACGGCACGAAAGAGCACCAGTAAGCCAGTGACTCAGCCCCTGTAATAGGGTTAGAGGCAGAGAATCCCAGTGGAGAGAGCGGAACCGGCCAGGCAGAGACAGCAAGGGCGGTTCGTTGCTCCAGAGCCTTTCCGTTCACCTTCATACTCCTGGGCCAGACTACACTCAATCATATGACCTACTGAAGAGATGAGTCTTCAGTAAAGACTTAAAGGTTGAGACCGAGTCTGCGTCTCTCACATGGGTAGGCAGACCATTCCATAAAAATGGAGCTCTATAGGAGAAAGCCCTGCCTCCAGCTGTTTGCTTAGAAATTCTAGGGACAATTAGGAGGCCTGTGTCTTGTGACCGTAGCGTACATGTAGGTATGTATGGCAGGACCAAATCGGAAAGATAGGTAGGAGCAAGCCCATGTAATGCTTTGTAGGTTAGCAGTAAAACCTTGAAATCAGCCCTTGCCTTAACAGGAAGCCAGTGTAGGGAAGCTAGCACTGGAGTAATATGATCAAATTTTCTGGTTCTAGTCAGGATTCTAGCAGCCGTATTTAGCACTAACTGAAGTTTATTTAGTGCTTTATCCGGGTAGCCGGAAAGTAGAGCATTGCAGTAGTCTAACCTAGAAGTAACAAAAGCATGGATTCATTTTTCTGCATAATTTTTGGACAGAAAGTTTCTGATTTTTGCAATGTTACGTAGATGGAAAAAAGCTGTCCTTAAACAGTCTTGATATGTTCGTCAAAAGAGAGATCAGGGTCCAGAGTAACGCTGAGGTCCTTCACAGTTTTATTTGAGATGACTTTACAACCATCAAGATGAATTGTCAGATTCAATAGAAGATCTCTTTGTTTCTTGGGACCTAGAACAAGCATCTCTGTTTTGTCCGAGTTTAAAAGTAGAACGTTTGCAGCCATCCACTTCCTTATGTCTTTTTATTTTTACTTGCTATATTGTATTTACTTCGCCACCATGGCCTTTTTATATTTTTATTTATATATATTTTGTTTGCCTTCACCTCCCTTATTTCACCTCACTTGCTCATATTGTATATAGACTTATTTTTCACTGTATTATTGACTGTATGTTTGTTTTACTCCATGTGTAACTATGTGTTGTTGTATGTGTCGAACTGCTTTGCCTTATCTTGGCCAGGTCGCAATTGTAAATGAGAACGTGTTCTCAATTTGCCTACCTGGTTAAATAAAGGTGAAATAAAATAAATAAATAAAAAGAAATGTCTGAAACACAGGCTTCTAGCGAGGGCAATTTTGGGGCTTCACCATGTTTCATTGAAATGTACAGCTGTGTGTCATCCGCATTATGTTTTTGAATGACATCCCCAAGAGGTAAAATATATAGTGAAAACAAGAGTGGTCCTAAAACGGAACCTTGAGGAACACCGAAATGTACAGTTGATTTGTCAGAGGACAAACCATTCACATAGACAAACTGATATCTTTCCGACAGATAAGATCTAAACCAGGCCAGAACTTGTCCGTGTAGACCAATTTGGGTGTCCAATCTCTCCAAAAGAATGTGGTGATCGATGGTATCAATGGCTGCACTAAGGTCTAGGAGCACGAGGACAGATGCAGAGCCTTGGTCTGACGCCATTAAAAGGTAATTTACCACCTTCACAAGTGCAGTCTCAGTGCTATTATGGGGTCTAAAACCAGACTGAAGCATTTCGTATACATTGTTTGTCTTCAGGAAGGCAGTGAGTTGCTGCGCAACAGCTTTTTCAAAGAATTTTGAGAGGAATGGAAGATTCGATATAGGCCGATATTTTTTTATATTTTCTGGGTCAAGGTTTGGCTTTTTCAAGAGAGGCTTTATTACTGCCACTTTTAATGAGTTTGGTACACATCCGGTGGATAGAGACGTTTATTATGTTCATCATAGGAGGGCCAAGCACAGGAAGCAGCTCTTTCAGTAGTTTAGTTGGAATAGGGTCCAGTATGCAGCTTGAAGGTTGAGAGGCCATGATTATTTTCATCATTGTGTCAAGAGATATAGTACTAAAACACTTGAGTGTCTCTCTTGATCCAAGGTCCTGGCAGAGTTGTGCAGACTCAGGACAACTGAGTTTTGGAGGAATACGCAGATTTAAAGAGGAGTCCGTAATTTGCTTTCTAATGATCATGATATTTTCTTCAAAGAAGTTCACGAATTTATTACTGCTGAAGTGAAAGCCATCCTCACTTGGGGAATGCTGCTTTTTAGTTAGCTTTGCGACAGTATCAAAAATACATTTTTGGATTGTTTTTATTTTCCTCAATTAAGTTGGAAAAATAGGATGATCGAGCAGCAGTGAGGGCTCTTCGATACTGCACGGTACTGTTCTTCCAAGCTAGTCGGAAGACTTCCTGTTTGGTGTGGCGCCGTTTCCGTTCCAATTTTCTGGAAGCTTGCTTCAGAGCGCTGGTATTTTCTGTATACCAGGGAGCTAGTTTCTTATGACAAATGTTTTTAGTTTTTAGGGGTGCAACTGCATCTAGGTTATTGCGCAAGGTTAAATTGAGTTCTTCAGTTAGGTGGTTAACTGATTTTTGTCCTGTGACGTCCTTGGGTAGGCAGAGGGAGTCTGGAAGGGCATCAAGGAATCTTTGTGTTGTCTGAGAATTTATAGCACGACTTTTGCTGCTCCTTGGTTGAGGTCTGAGCAGATTATAATTATAATTCAAACAGTTTTAGAAACTTCAGAGTGTTTTCTATCCAATACGAATAATAATATGCATATATTAGCAACTGGGACTGAGGAGCAGGCAGTTTACTATGGGCACCACCTCTGTGCACCTTTCATCCAAGCTACTCAATACTGTCCCTGCAGCCATAAGAAGTTAACAGAGAACCAAAGTGCCCCAGTAAAATAAGCTTTCTCTGAAAGAAGTGGACCAAGTGCAGCGTGGTAAGCGTACATATTGCTTTTATTTTTGAAAATGTCGCCAACAAAACAATAAACGAAAACAACAACCGTGAAGCTTACAGGGCTAAGTGCCACTAACAAAGATAACTACCCACAGTGAAAGGAGGGAAAAAGGGCTACCTAAGTATGATTCCCAATCAGAGACAACGATAGACAGCTGTCCCTGATTGAGAACCATACCCGGCTAAAACATAGAAAACAAACATAGAATACCCACCCCAAATCACACCCTGACCAAACCAACTAGAGACATAAAAAGGCTCTCTAAGGTCAGGGTGTGACAATACATGTACAGTATATACATATGAGATCATGTAGGGTATGTAAACATTATATAAAGTTGCATTGTTTAAAGTGGCTAGTGATACATTTATTACATCAATTTTTCATTATTAAAGTGGCTAGAGATGAGTCAATGTGTTGGCAGCAGCCACTCAATGTTAGTGATGACTGTTTAACAGTCTGATGGCCTTGAGATAGAAGCTGGTTTTCAGTCTCTCGGTTCTATTGTAGCCTATAACCTGTTTTAGAGAAATGTGATCATCAAATATTGTAAGAGCTTTCATTGTCTGCTTATATGCCCCCTTTATTTATCATACGGTTCTAACTTGGTGTACAGGGAGACCACTGTAAGAATGGCCCGTGTTCTGAATTCTGTCACTATACATTTCAAAAGTGCTAAACAGATAGTTATATTGACTAACGTTACGTCCGTCCTAGCTCACTTATTGTCTTAATCAGAATTACGGATTGCCTCTTATCCGTTTGTCATCTCCTTATGCCATAGTTTGTACATCTCAATTGTCAGTAGAAACCACATTTGTTTAAGCAAGTCAGCCATATCAGCTATGTTTTTTTTAAAAGGCAGTAAATGAGGATGAATTAACTGTTTCACTGCCAGACAAGGCTTCGCTGATTGCCAGACGTAGCAGTGGTAAGATGTTGGGACTGCTGTAGAGACAGCTTTATGTAGGCCCTAACAGTTTGTTGGAACCGTTCGTCACCGTTATAGTGCAATTCATGTATTGTTTAGTGTTGTGTAGTGGCTTTGCTGTTACACATTCCCCTTTTTAATTTTTTTTGCCCCACTAAGCTTTACATGCTAAAATCACCACTGTCCTTTGCACATGTATGCATGTTCAACTAGTCTACCCTAATGTTGATGTAATGCTTGCACGATTCAACTGTTTTTCAAACTGTACAATAGAGTATAATTATATATATATTTGTCTTACAGACAATACCGTGTAGTGCCTGGGCTTCTTCCTGGAGTGGATTGTAGATACACAAGCAGAATTAATTTGCCTGTGTGTGTCATTGTAGCAGAACTGTATCCCTCTCGAGGGATTAGACACTATGCTGGATTTCAAGCAGATGACTCATGAGGAGCTGAATGGCAGTAATCCCACAATTTTACAAGTATTCTCTGAATTTACTGTATGTTTCTTTGGAATTGCAATTTCATCACAACCATCATCTGCTGATCACCAGTTATCTTAGCTACAGATTGTTAAACCAGATAATGCGATTTAAGAAATCCATTACTGGGAATTACAGGATATGTACTTTTTGTGCAAAGAGAATTTGACCACCTTCATTGCTGCATAAATGTTTTGGTACTTCCCCAGATCTGTGCCTCGACACAATCCCGGCCAGGTTTTTGCTCTGACATGCACTTTCAACTGTGGAACCTTACATAGACTGGTGTGTGCCTTTCCAAATCATGTCCAATCAATTGAATTTACCTCTGGTGGTCTCCAATCAAGCTGTAGAAACATCTTAAGGATGATCAATGGACACAGGATGCACCTGAGCTCAATTTTGAGTCTCATAACAAAGGGTCTGAATACTCATCTAAATATCTGTTTTTTATTTTTAATATATTTGCTAAATTTCTAAAAAACTTTTTTTTGTTTTGTCATTATGGGATATTGTGTGTATATTGATGAGAAAAAAATAGATATTCAATTCATTTTAGAATAAGGCTGTGACAAAACAAAGTGTGGATAAAGTCAAGGAGTCTGAATACTTTCAGAACGCACTATATGTGCACCACCATCGTGTCCATTTCAAGTCTTCACTCATTGATTGAGACAGGTCTCTGTCATCATGACATGCAGCACTTGTCTCGATCACCTGTCTCGATCAATGATTGAAAACTTGAAATAGACAAGATGTCGGCAAATGTCTTTGGGTAAATCACACGATCTGGTGTAACAATCTGCATCTACAGTTCTCTGCACTTGTGTGTCTCTACACCGGAGACACACTGTTGATATGATTTTTTTTATTTAAAAAAAACTGTTTTTTTAACCATTGTTGTTGAATACCCAGTTCTCTGGAGTTCGCATTAAAAAGTGTACACTCCCGTATTTTAGATGGACAAATTAACAAACATTATTTGGATATCTGAATGTCTAGCATCTGTTTGATGCTACAGAACCCAGTACAGCTTATATAAATATCTTCTGTGAATCCGTAAGGCCAGACACATTTTGAAAATTGATAGAAAATATCTATAAACTACATGGCCAAAAGTACCTGCTCGTCAAACATCTCATTCCAAAATGATGGGCATTAATATGGAGTTGGTCCCTCTTTGCTGCTATAATAGCCTCCACTCTTCTGGGAAGGCTTTCCACTAGATGTTTGAACATTGCTACGGGGACTTGCTTCGATTCAGACACAAGAGCATTAGTGAGGTACTGATGTTGGGCGTTTAGGCCTGGCTCGCAGACTGCGTTCCAATTCATCCCAAAGGTGTTCAATGGGGTTGAGGTCAGGGCTCTGTGCAGGCCAGTCAAGTTCTAACACCGATCTCGACAAACCATTTCTGTATGGACCTCGCTTTGTGGATGGGGGCATTGTCATGCTGAAACAGGAAAGGGCCTTCCCAAAATGGTTGCCACAAAGTTGGAAGAACAAAATAGTCTAGAATGTCATTGTGTGCTATAGCCTTAAGATTTCCCTTCCTGGAACTAAGCGGCCGAGCCCAAACTATAAAAAAAACAGCCCATTATTCCTCCTCCACCAAACTTTACAATTAGTACTATGCACTCAGGCAGGTAGTGTTCTCCTGGCGTCCACCAATTCCAGATCCGTCTGTTGGACCGCCAGATTGTGAAGCGTGATTCATCACTCCAGAGAATGCATTTCCACTGCTCCATAGTCCAATGGCGGTGAGCTTTACACCACTCCAGCCATTGCGCATGGTGATCTTAGACTAGTGTGCGGATGCTCGACCATGGAAACCCATTTCATGTAGCTCCCGACGAGCAGTTCTTGCGCTGACGTTGCTTCCAGGGGCAGTTTGGAACTCGGTAGTGAGTGTTGCGACAGACAGACAATTTTCACGTGCTTCAGCACTCGGCGGTCACGTTCTCTGAGCTTGTGTGCCCTACCACTTTGCGCCTGAGCCTTTGTTGCTCGTAGACATTTCCACTTCACAATAACATCACCTGCAGTTGACCGGGGAAGCTCTGGCAGGGCAGAAATTTGCCGAACTGACTTGTTGGAAAGGTGGCATGCTATGACAGTGCCATGTTGAAAGTCACTGAGCTCTTCAGTAAGGCCATTCTACTGTCAATGTTTGTCAATGTAGATTGCATGGCTGTGTGCTCAATTTTGGCCATGCAGTGTTTTTATGTTATGGTGGTTCAACGTCAGGGCTCTCCCTGTTCCTGGAGAGCTACAGTCCTGTAGGTTTTCACTCCAACCCTAATCTAGCACACCTGATTCTAATAATTAGCTGTGTTTACACAGGCAGACTCATCCTGATATGTTTTCCACTAATTGGTCTTAATCACGTCATATCTTTTTCAGAATTCATCTGATTGGTCAAAAGACCAATTAGTGAGATTTTTTTGTTTTATCCGCCTTCGGTACACTGGCAAATTGTGGGCTGGGGAAGCTGAGACTCTTTGTGACAATGGGCTTGTCCTTTCTGCGGTGAACGACCAGCTGGATGAGACTCTTCCGAAAGTGGTGTAGGGCTTCTTAACCACTAACTGTTTGGTCCTCTTGCAGAAGATTTGTTGGTACTGCACGTCTCCTGGAAAGACATGGTTGTGGTCTTAGCATTTTACACTTTTTGTGGAAGGGACGTAGGGAAACACGCCTTTGTTGGTATCAACCGAATGGGACAGGCTAGTATATTGTTTAGGGTCAATGGGAGCTGCTTTTGAGAAGAAAGATCAGTCAACAAAGGGAATGGGCTGGGGGGCTAAAGAAGGTGTGAAAAGTCTTAGGAGGGCAGTTCTTACACAGTATGAATAGTTGTGTATGAGAGATTAAGCACCTCAATCTCTCTCATACGAAACAGTACATTTACTGTCTAAGCACACCCCTGCACAACCAGAACCCCCTTCCTCATCTCAAAGTACTGTCTGTAAACCTCGCCCAGACCTTTGACTTTGACCAGATCATTCTTGTCAATAGTTGCCATGTCTTTGAATTATGTTTTGACAATCTGCAGAGAGAATAATGAGGTAGTTGTGTCATTACTGTTGGAGTCTTGATGTTATACCTTTCAGTATCCCTTGCTGGTTTCTGTCCCACAATCTTGTTGTGCTCCATAACCGCAAGGTCTGTCCGCTTCCTCATGCTGGTGTACCAAAAATGCCCCCCGCCGCTTTGGGGTGTTTTTCAACAGGGTACTGTGGAATGACTCTAGATAACCTGAGTGTTACAGAGATAAAAAGAGAACAGGGGTAGACTAAATTGATTACATGATCTGGAAGGTACTCTGTGGTCCTCAGGCTACCTCTAACCCCAAAACAAATACAAACACTACCCAATTCATGTTAATACCATGTTTACTGTAAATTGAGCTATCTTAGCCGTCAGCTTGTAAAAATGTTGGCCGATTTACCTTCACCTTGTGCAGATCTAGGGCTTGGAAGCACATGTTGGTAGAATCAGATTATATATCATCTACAACAAAATACACAACAATACACAATTTAACCACCCAACTAATTGTATTTATCTCTATTTGACTGGCTAGCTAAGCATACCTAACATGGACATTTCAATATTGTCAGCTTGCTGTTAACTAACTAGCATCCCTAAATTGGCAGCATGATTGCTAGCCAGCTAAGACTGGCTGAGAACCAACTAATCAACCATAGATGATTTATACACATTCATCATTGCTACCAACAGACAAACCAAGTGCGGTAGCTATATCGATAATTCCATTTTTAGTAACGGAGTGTTTTCCAGACAAGGGTGGAATAGATGGCTACCAAATTACATTAGCTAACGTACCGCTGAAGGTAGCTACCAGTCTAGCAGTGACTACCATGGCATAGGCGAAATTGATTGACAGTGTGTATACCGAAAAGATAGCTACATGATTTAAATGATGGCTTTCAGAGTTCAATACAGGAATGTAACGTTAGCTAGCTAACTAACTTACCCAGCTAGGCTAACTTTATGATACCTCTAATTGAGAATCTTCTGTTTAGTTATGAAGAAAGAATATATAGAGCTGGTATCGCATTACTTCTCAGCTGTTGTCGAAATGGATTCTCCATCAGTTCAATCATTGATAGCCACAAGCCACTGGCAGAATCAGGGTGAATCTCTGGTAAGTATGGTGAAAGATAACTCATTGTTGCGCATATTTGTAATTCGTACAGCCAGAAACAGAATACCGCACAGGCATGTTGACAAACGGTGAAAAACAAACGTTGAAAAAAAAAATCCTAGAAACATTTGGAAATTACGGTGTGTTGGCTGTTTGAAGTAAACAATGCCATTATTCAAGTTTGTGGGCACGCCACAATCGTGCTTTTTAATCAGCTTCTAGATATGCCACACCTGTCAGGTGGATTGATGATTTTGACAAAGGATAAAATGTTCACTAACAGGGATGTAAACACATTTGTGCCAGGAAGGAACATTAAGGAACATTACTGGGATCTTATATCAGGTCATGAAACATGGGACCAGTACTTTACATGTTGCGTTTATATTTTTGTTTAGTATAATAATAAAAACAGGGAGATGTAGCCTACACACAACAGCTGGCTGGACCTGCCAGTTTTTTCTCTACTGATATAGCCTTGCTGATACGACTCACTTGACTCAAAGCGCAGAGAGAGCTGGGACACACTGGTCTGGATATGAAACCATTGTAAATGCAGAATTTGCTCAGAAATTTGCTGAGCTTTGATTGGTTCTGTCAAATATTATTTTTTGTTAGATTTTTTTTTTTTTTTATTAAACAGCAACATGCAAAACATAAACAGAACAACAGCCAGAGGGATTCTACAAAGAAATATGAGAAGAAAAATAATACAAATCCACATGATATTCATTCAAATACAGACATGTAGCGAATACAAATTTTTGACATTTTGTTTTGTATATGTTTTAATGACTCTAAATACTTTTCAAAATCAGATAAAAACATTAAGAAAAGGCTATTTTTCGTCATACATTTGTTTGTGAATGAAAATGTTTCCTATTAAAATAAAAAGATTTATGACATACTCATGTTCAATTGTGGAATCAGTGTAGTAAAATAATATGTCAAACTTAGATATTTCAATGGTTGCATGCATTTTGTAGCCAATATATAGTTTCACATCAGTCCAGAATACTTCACTATATAAACAATGACAGAATAAGTGTTCAATAGATTCAGTTTCTATTTCACAAAAACTGCATTCACTGGTAACATCAGGTATATATTTAGAAATCAAGCTATTACATGGATAGAATCTATGGATAATCTTAAAGGAGATCTCCTTTACTCTATTGGTCACCATTCATTTGTGTGGACTGAGCCAAGCACGACGCCAGTTTACATCAAACAATGAAACCCAACAAAATATCGCAGAGGGAATAGACTTCCTGTAGAAAATATCCCTTAATAATCGATTGTTGAATTTCTTATCTAGTATACCTATGCCATTCACCTGGATATCGCTTACATTAGGAGATATTCCAAAATATGCATTATCATGAATAAAGATTTTATCCCAATAGGTATAACTTTTATAAGTGTCATATTCCTTGCTTGAAACCTCAAAGTAGTATCTCCCGGGTGGTCTAGGGCACTGCATCGCAGTGCTAGCTGCGCCACCAGAGTCTCTGGGTTCGCGCCCAGGCTCTGTCGCAGCCGGGAGGTCCGTGGGGCGACACACAATTGGCATAGCGTCGTCAGGGAGGTTTTGGCCGGGATATCCTTGTCTCAGTATGTAAAATGTATGCACTCTACTGTAAGTCGCTCTGGATAAGAGCGTCTGCTAAATGACTAAAATGTAATGTAATGTAAATGTATCTTTCCATAAATTCTCTCCACGTAAATAGATTCCCACTAATACTAACTAATTGGCTGACAAGGACAATGTTTTTCGAGAACCAGTTATGGTAAAATAACATCTTGTTTCTATGTAATATCGACCCATTAATCCATATAAAACATTTATGAGGTGAAAAGTTGTGTTTATACAGCAAAGCCCAGCACATTAAAGCCTGCTTATGAAAAGCCGCCAATTTCATAGGAAGTTTACCCACAATATACGGACATTGTAGTAAAAAATTAAGCCCTCCGAGCTTCTGAAAAACAAAATGAGGTATGATATTCCAGAAACTGATTTTTTTATGTACCCAGTTGACTTTTGATATCTGATTGAAGAGAGTGAAGTCTAAGACATTTAGACCGCCATCACAAACCCTGTTGGTGATAACATCTCATTTTCGTTTTTATCTAATGTGGCTTGTTTTTCCATATGAAGTTGTACAATAGCGTATCTAAGGTACAGCAAGTGGATTTGGGAATGTCAATAGATGAAAAAAGATAGCCCCTCAGCTTTGGATAGCACCCTTCCTTGAAGACTTAAATCCTTACCTACCCATGAGGATTTTTTTTGTTGTTGACAGATTGTTACAGGTATCAAATTAAGATCATTCACAGCCTTAAGGTTTTTGGTGATCTTTACATCAAGGTAGGTTACAGTATCTTTTTCAGAAACGTTACAATCTTCTGGATTGACAGCTCCCTTCAGAACAAACATCTCACATTTGGAAAGATTTAACACCAACCTGAGATTTTGGAGAACTTCTTCACAGTATCCAATGCTAATCTAGCTTGTGACACATTTTTCAAAAAAGTGAGGTGTCATCCATCAGTTGGGATATCTTGATCTCTCTGGCCTGGAATATAATGCCTTCAAATTTACTTTTATGAACTAATGAGCATAAGATTTGAGATACTAACAAAAATGTAAAAGGTGAGATTGGACAACCTTGTCGTATTCCTTTGCAAATGTTAAACCTTGAGGATGTTCAATGACAGAGTTTGATACAGCTATTGCCACCATTATACAGCATTCTAATAGCATTGTCACGACAACAAACGACCGTGAAGCTAAATAACGTAAGTGCACAGACAAGCAACAAACGTTCAACATAGACAATTACCCACAAACAGCTAAAGCCCATGGCTGCCTTAAATATGGCTCCCAATCAGAGACAACAATAACCAGCTGTCTCTGAGAACCAATTCAGGCAACCATAGACTTTCCTAGACACCTACACTGAACACTAACCCATCTACTCTACTTAACCCCCTAAAGTTTAGGGCCTAAACCATACAACCACCCTAGACAATACAAAAAACATATACCTTCCCCATGTCACACCCTGACCTAACTAAAATAATAAATGAAACAAAGACTACTAAGGCCAGGGCGTGACAGTACACCCCCCCCCCCCCAAAGATGCGGACTCCGGCCGCAGAACCTGAAACAGAAGGGGAGGGTCCGGGGTGGCCCCCCATCATGGCGGCGGCTCGGGCGCGGGACGAGGCCCCCACTCCACCATTGTCAATACCCGCTTTGGTGGCGCCTCTGGAGCGGCGGCCCTTGTAGAAAGTCCCGGACTGAAGACCATCCCAGAGGGCGCCACCGGACGGATGGGTAGCTCCGGACTGAGAGGTAGCTCTGGACTAAGGGGTAGCTCCGGACTGAGGGGGGGTAGCTCCGGACTGAGGGGGGGTAGCTCCGGACTGAGGGGGGGTAGCTCCTGACTGAGGGGGGGTAGCTCCTGACTGAGGGGGGGTAGCTCTGGACTGAGGGGGGGTAGCTCCGGACTGAGGGACTGCAGCTCCGGACTGAGGGACTGCAGCTCCGGACTGAGGGACTGCAGCTCCGGACTGAGGGACTGCAGCTCCGGACTGAGGGACTGCAGCTCCGGACTGAGGGACTGCAGCTCCGGACTGAGGGACTGCAGCTCCGGACTGAGGGACTGCAGCTCCGGACTGAGGGACTGCAGCTCCGGACTGAGGGACGGCAGCTCCGGACTGAGGGACGGCAGCTCCGGACTGAGGGACGGCAGCTCCGGACTGAGGGACGGCAGCTCCGGACTGAGGGACGGCAGCTCCGGACTGAGGGACGGCAGCTCCGGACTGAGGGACGGCAGCTCATGGCTGGCTGACGGATCTGGCAGCTCCTGGCTGGCTGACGGATCTGGCTGCTCCTGACTGGCTGACGGATCTGGCTGCTCATGGCTGGCTGACGGATCTGGCTGCTCATGGCTGGCTGACGGATCTGGCTGCTCATGGCTGGCTGTCGGATCTGGCTGCTCATGGCTGGCTGACGGATCTGGCTGCTCATGGCTGGCTGACGGATCTGGCTGCTCATGGCTGGATGACGGATCTGGCTGCTCATGGCTGGATGACGGATCTGGCTACTCATGGCTGGATGACGGATCTGGCTGCTCATGGCTGGATGACGGCTCTGGCTGGTCATGGCTGGATGACGACTCTGGCTGGTCATGGCTGGATGACGACTCTGGCTGGTCATGGCTGGATGACGACTCTGGCTGGTCATGGCGGGATGACGGATCTGGCTGGTCATGGCGGGATGACGGCTCTGGCTGGTCATGGCTCGCTGACGGCTCTGGCTGGTCATGGCTCGCTGACGGCTCTGGCTGATCCTGTCTGGCGGAAGGTTTTGGCTGATCTTGTCTGGCGGAAGGCTCTGGCTGATCCTGTCTGGCGGAAGGCTCTGGCTGATCCTGTCTGGCGGAAGGCTCTAGTGGCTCCTGTCTGGCGGAAGGCTCTAGCGGCTCCTGTCTGGCGGACAGCTCTGAAGGCTCATGGCAGACGGGCGGCTTTGCAGGCTCAGTACAGACGGGCGGCTTTGAAGGCTCAGTACAGACGGGCAGTTCATGCGGCGCTTGGCAGACGGACAGTTCAGACGGCGTTGGGCAGACGGGCAGTTCAGGCGCCGTTGGGCAGACGGGCAGTTCAGGCGCCGTTGGGCAGACGGCAGACCCTGGCCGGCTGAGACGCACTGTAGGCCTGGTGCGTGGTGCTGGAACTGGAGGTACCGGGCTAAAGACACGCACCTTCAGGCTAGTGCGGGGAGCAGGAACAGGGCACAGTGAGTTCTCGAGGCGCACTATACGACTGGTGCGTGGTACCGGGACTGGTGGTACCGGGCTGAGGGCACGCACATCAGGGCGAGTGCGGGGAGAAGGATCAGTGCGTACAGGGCTCTGGAGACGCACATGAGGCTTGATGCGTGGTGCCGGAACTGGTGGTACCGGGCTGGGGACACGCACCTGAAAGCTAGTGCGGGGAGAAGGAACAGGGCATACTGGACCCTGGAGACGCACATTAGGCCTAGTGCGTGGTGCCGGCACTGGTGGTAGCGGGCTGGAGACACGCATCTCAGGGCTAGTGCGGGGAGCAGCAACAGTGCGAACAGGGCTCTGGAGACGCACATTAGACTTAGTGCATGGTGCCGGAACTGGTGGTAATGAGCTGGAGACACGCACCATAGGGCTAGTGCGTGGAGGAGGAACAGGGCTCTGGAGACGCACAGGAGGCTTGGTGCGTGGTGTAGGCACTGGTGGTACTGGGCTGGAGACACGCACCTCAAGGCTAGTGCGGGGAGCAGGAACAGTGCGTACAGGGCTCTGGACACGCATCTCAGGATGAGTGCAAGAATCAGGAACAGGACACACCGGGTTGTGAAGATGTACTGGAGACCTGGTGTGTATAGCCGGCATCAAATCTTCCGGAACTTTAACACAAGTTTCAGGCTGAGTACGAGGAACTGACACAGGTGTCATCGGACAGCTAACACGCTCCTCAGGAAGAATGCCATGCATACTCTGCCAAATCAACAGCTCTCTCTCTTCACTCTCCTCCAATTTCGTTAACAACTCCTCGAATGTCTCAATCTCACCTTCGTTCACTCTCCTCCAATCTGTCCAATAACTCCTCGACCATTTCAGACTCACCCCTCAACTTCGCCGACTGCTCCAAATGCCCTCCCCCAAGAATTTTTTTGGGCTGTCTCTCGGGCTTCCTACCGTTTCGCCGTGCTGCCTCCATTCGCCGGTATCCCTCCGCACATTGCTCCATATTATAGCCCAGATCCTTCTCCTGCTTCCGTGCTAGCTCATCAAAACCGTCTATGGGAGAGAGAGAGGACCAAGGCGCAGCGTGTGAGAAATACATCTTCTTTTATTAAAGATGACAAAACACGAAACGAACACTATACACAAACTAACAAAACAACAAACGACCGTGAAGCTAAATAACGTAAGTGCACAGACAAGCAACAAACGTTAAAGATAGATAATTACCCACAAACAGCTAAAGCCCATGGCTGCCTTAAATATGGCTCCCAATCAGAGACAACAATAACCAGCTGTCTCTGATTGAGAACCAATTCAGGCAACCATAGACTTTCCTAGACACCTACACTGAACACTAACCCATCTACTCTACTTAACCCCCTAAACCATACAACCACCCTAGACAATACAAAAAACACATACCTTCCCCATGTCACACCCTGACCTAACTAAAATAATAAATGAAACAAAGAATACTAAGGCCAGGGCGTGACAAGCATCAACAAAAAAATGACCAAACTTCAAATGCTTAAGTTCTGACTTACAGTATAAAATGCTTTCTAAAAATCCAAAAATAAGATAACAGGGAAGTCATCCAATAGATCAGAATACTCAACCAAGTCTAACACCAGCCTCGGATTATTAGATATATGGCGCCTTTTCATAAACCCAGATTGACATTCATCAATCAGATCATTCAAGCAAGACTTTAACCTTTTCGTAAAGATTACCCTCTACTTCCACACAATCCCGGATCCGGGAGCACCCCCATCAGTAAAAAAGCTGACTAGCATAGCCTAGCATAGCGTCACAAGTAAATACTAGCATCTAAATATCATTAAATCACAAGTCCAAGACACCAAATGAAAGATACACATCTTGTGAATCCAGCCATCATTTCTGATTTTTAAAATGTTTTACAGGGAAGACACACTATGTAAATCTATTAGCTAACCACGTTAGCAAAAGACACAACTTTTTTTACTCCACCATTTTTTTCCTGCATAGGTAGCTATCACAAATTCGACCAAATAAAGATATAAATAGCCACTAACCAAGAAACAACTTCATCAGATGACAGTCTGATAACATATTTATTGTGTAGCATATGTTTTGTTAGAAAATGTGCATATTTCAGGTATAAATCATAGTTTACCATTGCAGCCACCATCACAACTCTCACCAAAGCGACTAGAATAACTACAGAGAGCAACGTGAATTACCTTAATACTCATCATAAACCATTTATGAAAAATGCACAGCGTACAGCAAATGAAAGACAAAGATCTTGTGAATCCAGCCAATATTTCAGATTTTGTGTGTTTTACAGCGAAAACACAATATAGCATTATATTAGCTTACTACAATAGCAAACCACACAACAGCATTGATTCAAGCCAAAAATAGCGATAACGTATAAACCAGCAAAAGATATTAATTTTTTCACTGACCTGCTCAGAATTCTTCAGATGACAGTCCTATAACATCATATTACACAATACATATAGAGTTTGTTCGAAAATGTGCATATTTAGCTGCACAAATCGTGGTTATACAATGAGAAAAGTAGCCAAGCTGCCAACAAAATGTCGGGAGAAATCTTGGGAGAGGCACCTATTCTGATCGATAACTAATCATAAACTTGACTAAAAAATACAGGTTGGACAGCAAATGAAAGATACATTAGTTCTTAATGCAATCGCTGTGATACATTTTTTAAATTAACGTTATTACAACATACAGCGTGCGTTAAAGCGAGACCGCACCGAAATTAATGGCGATTATGCATTTTACATTTTTCAACAGAACAACGAATTACCAGCATAAATAGTTCTTACTTTTTGATGTGCTTCCATCAGAATCTTGGGAAAGTTGTCCTTTGTCCAAAAGAATCGTTGCTCGGTTGTAGAATGTAGTCTTCAACGTTGCAATTAGCAGTAAACATTAGCCATGTGGGCCAGAGTGCCCAACCCCCTAGAACGCAAAACAAATAAATACCCAAAAATCGCAATATACTGACATAAACTGATATAACTCGGTTTAAAATAACAACATTATGATGTCTTTAACAGCTATATCGAATAAAAACAGAGCCGGATATATCGAAGAGCTATAACCGGAGCGTTCTAGTACGACATGCCAAGGTCCTTCCTGCGTCAGAGCGAAGTGAACAAAGACCGGACCCTTCGTTCCCAAGCCATTTATAACCTCTCAGATCTGCCTAGAGACTCCATTTCAACTCTCACTATTCGCTGACACCCAGGGGAAGGCGTATGCAGTGCAACTCAACCACTAGAAGACAGGCAAATTAATAAACTGACCTGGGAACAGCTTGCAGAATTCAGCATTCTCACATCCACATAGAAAAAAGGCTCTAACTCGAGTTCTGTTTTACTCACAGATATAATTAAAACGGTTTTAGAAACTAGAGAGTGTTTTCTATCCAATAGTAATAATAATATGCATATTGTACGAGCAAGAATTGAGTACGAGGCCGTTTGAAATGGGCACCTTTTATCCGGCTACTCAATACTGCCCCTGCAGCCCAAACAGGTTAACTGCCTTGCCTAGATAAATAAAACAGACAGTGTTGAAGTAAATTTTATTACTAGAACAGGGGGCAGGCAAAACGACAGGTTGAGGGCAGGCAGAAGTCAGTAATCCAGATCAGAGTCCATAAGGTACAGAACGGCAGGCAGTCTAGGGGTCAGGGCAAGCAGAGGTCAATATTCTAGGGTGGCGTGACAAGGTACAGAACGGCAGGCAGGCTCAGGGTCAGTGCAGGCAGAGTGGTCAAAACTGGAAAAACTAGAAAACAGGAACTAGAAAAGGACAGGAGCAAGGGGAAAACACTGGTAGGCTTGACCAACAAAACGAACTGGCAACAGACAAACAAATCAAATTGTATTGGTCACATTCACATGGTTAGCAGATGTTAATGCGAGTGTAGCTAAATGCTTGTGCTTCTAGTTCCGACAGTGCAGTAATATCTAACAAGTATTCTAACAACTACCTAATACACACAAATCTAAAGGAATGGAATAAGAATATATACAAATAAATATATGGATGAGCAATGACGGCATAGGCAAGATACAATAAATGGTATATAATACAGTATATACATATGAGATGAGTGATGTAAGATATGTAAACATTATTAAAGTGGCATTATTAAAGTGACTAGTGATCCAGTTATTAAAGTGGCCAATGATTTTGAGTCTGTATATAGGCAGCAGCCTCTCCAGAGAACACAAGTATAAATACACTGGGGATAATATGGAAGCTGGGCGACATCTGGAGGGGGTGGAGACAAGCACAAAGACAGGTGAAACAGATCAGGGTGTGACATGAATAAAGCCCTTAATGAAGGCTGAGTTTTTGTTAAAGACTGAGCTGGTTGAGTGCCACCTGAGCCCTGAGGGAGCCTTCACAGAGCTCTGAGAAACAGACCAACCCCATAGGCTAGCTCCTTATCAGCCTCCAGTGTTACAGAAAACAACACTCTGTCCTGCTGCGGCCCAGGAGAACAGCTACAACAGATAGGCATCTGGCAGTGAGCGCTACAGTAGCTTGACCTCCAATCATGGCCCAGCTGGAAACCTGATCATCTGTCAATTTGCCTTCAGGACCCCCGGAGTGGCCACCATTCTGGGCAGCACTGCAGGCGAAGCTGATAACCCCCTCTTCAATCAGCCTGGTTGTCCCCGACTCTCTCTCTCGTCCATCTATTTCAGATCATCACCAACTTTTATTTTTCCTCCTCTTGAATGCCGTGTGGACAAGTGGCTGAGATGATGGTTTTAAGGATAAATGGAGGATTAACTAGGGGGAAGGGAACATAGCTTAACAATGGCTGATATTGAAGGGCAGTTAGTGCTCTGGATCTTCTGGTGTGCTGAACCCATGCAAAGAGATGTAAAAACGTGTTTATGTACTGTAGCCCAGAAGAATGAAAAAGCACAGTTGTTATGCAACAGCTATGAAGGTGTTAATTATGTGGGGCCTTACAGCCAACATCATTGGGAAATAATAAATGAAGTTGTGCTGTCCTCCTTTAACCTTTTTAGTAATGTTCATCTTTTTACAGTTTTCCACAACAAGTTATGTGAAACAGACCGGGGAAAATCTGGGTTGGCGTTGATGGGGATTATGTTCACATTGTGCATCATCCGGTTTTCTGTTGGATACATAATGAGAGAAACGGGCCCACCTATTCACCCACAAAATGTCATCTGTCACAAAGCATTAGCCTGCCCGCTAACAGGACGAACCTTGTGTAACCCTCCAAACGCAGATGCTCATATGAAAAATAACAACAGTTATTTGGCATGTGTGATTCACTGTGCTCTTTTGATCACTCAGAGCCTACCATCAAGGGCAGAAGATTGTCTTATCTTTACACCCACACACTGTTAGATAAACACACACCCCTCACAGTCAAACCTCAGATAATAAGGTTTGGGTTACCCGTTTGTAATTACTGAAAATAAAATGTCATTTTGAAGATAAGGAGACATGAATACCTCATCGGAAGTTGGCAATCCAACCTGGTCTCCGAGCATTTCGTATTATTCTGAACATAAATCCAAGACACTCCATTTAGAATATGTTACGTTTCATATGGTATGTATTCATTTGTGGATTTCCATCACCCATTTTGTATGATATGTTAGGAATTACAATTTGTTTCATATGTCACAAATTTGCAAAACCTATGACATGTTTCGAATTTTAGATAAGTGGTTAACGTTAGCTAGTTGGCTAACATTATCTAGGCTATGGGTTAGGGTTAAATCTAGGAGAACTGAAAGGTTAAGGTTAGGGGAAGGGTTAGTTAACATGCTAAGTAGTTGCAAAGTGGCTAATAAGTATAGTAGTATATAGTTGAAAAGTTGCTCATAAGATAAAATGCTAAAGTTGTCTGTGATGAGATTCGAACATGCAACCTTTGGGTTCCTAGGCATTCACATTATACATCAACCTTTATGTAACAATCTGTCTTATGTAACCATACCAAATGTAACATATCATACTAATTTGAGTGTCCTGGATTTACATTTAGTCTATGAGACCAGGCTGGGCAATCAAGGATACAGTATGTGCCTGAGTGCTTCCCTAGATCTGATTAAATTTAAAAGCATGGCTTTCGCAGATAATATTCTGCCCAGGGGAGTATGGGGAGCTGCTAGGTCATCATAGCAGAGGTTTTTAATGCAGGGCACACACATACACTCGCATATTTATTCTCTTCCAGACTGCGTGATTCAGCGAGAAACCATTGCATACTGTTTCCTCTCATTCACATTTGGGAAAGATTGCAACAGCTTTGCAGGGTGGGGTAGCAAGACATGCAGCTGTCACACCCTGATCTGCTTCACCTGTTCCTGTTATTATCTCCACCCCCTCCAGGTGTCGCTTATTTTCCCCAGTGTATTTATCCCTGTGTATCCTGTCTCTCTGTGCCAGTTCGTCTTGTATGTTAGTCAAGTCAACTAGCGTGTTTTTCCCGTACTACTTTTACTATTCTATTTTTGATAGTGCTCCCCGTTTTGACCCCTGCCTGACTCTGGACTCCTTTCCCGCCTGCCTGATCATCCTGCCTGCCCTGACCTTGATTCTGCCTGCCCTTTGGTACCTTTTGGACTCTGAACTGGTTTTGACCCTTTTGCCTGTCCACGACCATTCTCTTGCCTTCCCCTATTGGATTAATACATATTGTAAGACTCCAACCATCTGCCTCCTGTGTCTGCATCTGGGTCTCGCCTTGTGTCGTGATAGCAGCATATTCCTCTCTACCCCTCTTCCTGACTCAAGCAGGCATTAACCCTTTGAGTGCTTAGTAACAGCCACAAACATGCCACTGACACAAACTGATTGAAATCAACATCATGGTAACACAATTTCAACATAGACAAAACTTCTATAAAATGTTGAATTTCTACCTTTAAAACAACGTCAGATCTTCGTTATATCCACTATCAGAAAAATAACTATAGGCTGGGCAGCGCCTCCTAATAGAGAATGTATCTACATTCTCTTTTTGTTTCCCATCCAGGATTTTAAAATGTAATCCAAAGCACCCTAACATAGGCGGGAGGCATAAAATGAACAGACCAGAGGAAGTGGTTGTGGTTCCTTTTCCTTTGTATCGTTTACTAAATGGGTCTTCTTTCGCCCGACAAAATAACTCCAGTACAGGGAACGTCCAACACTGAACAAGGTAACAATACAAATAAACATTAACTAAGCCGATGACCAGAAGGCCGTGGCCAAGAAGAGAAAGCAAAACAACAATCGGCCATCTTAGACCATCGTCTACACATAACAATTACAGGAGGAACACTTCTCTCTACCTAAAGCCTGCCTTGATTAACAGAGAGACAAGGTGCCCAGTCACATAAACTTTCTCTGAGGTAAGAAAAGCCGACGTCCTCACAGGTCCCCGTCTCTACTCTTCCACCAGCTCCTCTCATAGCACACCTATATATGCTGGATAAGGACCCGAGCTAAGGGCATTGGGCTGACTTTGTAAAGCCTGTCTCCGATGACTCATTAATGTAAATGGGGATATTGAAAGACACTATGTCAGTAGCGATGTAATTTTGTAAATGTTATATTGGGATATTGTTTCATAAAAAAACGTGTTTCAATGTATCTAATTTAGTATGTTTAGTTGAATGAAAAATGTAGGTTTGAATAGGTAATTGCTTAATTAATTTGTGTTAATTGTTCTGATGGGAGGACTTCCCCTACAAAAAGGATTCATGGAGAGGGGCATTTTGGATTGAGCTGTGGATGGGGCAGCATTGTTTTTAGCTGTCCCATAAGGTATACTGGCAGTACTGTTTGATGGCAGTACTGTTGTTTTTGTTCCGGAATCACTATGTAAATAAACACCCTTGCACAGAATAACTTTTGCGGCTCTGCCATCTTTTTATTTTGATAGAGGTTAGGTTTTCCAGTTTAGCCTTCTGGCATACTCTACGTGACATATGGTGGCAGTAGTGGGATGGCGCACCGCAGATCAGTGAATTCCAACAAGAGAGGTAAAGGAATGCGTACAGGATTGCGTTCTCAGCAGCAGCATCAACTGTCAGAAAAGGTACCTGAAGTTGAAACGGGGTGGAATACCATGGAGTCGTCTGGTGAAGAAGAGGTTAAGTTTGAGAAACTAGGAGCCCGATCAAGGGGCCAAACACAACCAGAACCGTTTGAGCTACTGGTTGAACAAGCAGATACAGCCTGAAGGAACAGTTGGGGGACCAGAACCACACCCAACCATGGTAGCCCTTTTCCAGCAACTTTTCACCTGCCTTGAGAGGAGGGACGTAGACCTGAAGCAGGAGTTCCGGGGCCTACGCCAATCTATCCTCACAGCTCCTCACCAAGCAGAACTCATCAGTGAAAGCCCAAGATTGGGTCTGCCAATACCAGGACGACAAAGACTCGACGCAGCAGGAACTTCAACTCCACAGCAGGATGCCCAAGCAGTGATGAGGACAGCGCCAGCACCAGGAGACCAGTCCAGCAGTGTTAACCTGAAGGGACATTTCCCCCAATACCACCAAGGGGACAATTGATGCAAATGTGACCTGTTTCAGTACACTAGGCGTATGTCGCAAGACACGACTTCACAGGAGAGCATTTTGAACTTGTTTTTTTTTTTCATCAAAATGCGTTTTTGGGCAGAAATGTCTTCTCGAACATGTGAACTTTCATGTACCTTAATATATTTTTTATACTTCTGTAATGATTTCCGGGGTGTGAACAACATAGGCTTATTCGACGCCTACCCCATGCTGAGGGTGAACGAGCTCATCGACCGATTAGTAAAGGCCCGGTACATCAGCACCCTGGACCTGACCAAAGGATATTGGCAGGTACCCTTGGCAACCAACTCCCGGAGAAGGCGACTTTCTCGACACCAGGCGGTTTGTATCAGTACCGGGTGCTCCCGTTCGTTCTCCACGGAGCCCCGCCCACATTCCCGCGACTGATGAACAGAGAGCTTCGACCACACCAGCAGTACGCAGCGGCCTATCTGGATGATATCATCATCCACAGCCAATGTTGGGAAGAGCACCTGACGCCTTTCCAGGTGGTGCTGGACGCGCTCAGACAAGCCGGGTTGACCGCAAACCCCAAGAAATGCAAACTACGGTTCGAGGAGGTGGAGTATGTCAAGCCCCAGGAGAGTAAGGTTCGGTATGTGACTGGCCCGTTCCACGCACCAAGACACAGGTCAAGTCCTTCCTGGGACTGGCAGGATACTATTGCTGGTTTATCCCCAATTTTGTGGCTGTAGCTTCCCCCCTCACCGATCTAACCAGGGCCCGCCTCCCGAAAACAGTGAAATGGACGGACGAGACAGAAGCCGCATTCAGCCGCCTGAAGGAAGCTCTGTGCTCCAATCCGATTCTCGTAACGCCCGATTTCCAGGTGCCGATGGTGGTCCAGACGAATGCATGTGATACGGGACTAGGGGCCGTTCTGTCCCAGATACACGATGGGGAGGAGCACCCCATCATGTACATCAGCCGAAAGCTGATACTTAGAGAAAAAAAGGACTCTATTGTTGAGAAAGAGTGTCCAGCAGTGAAGTGGGCACTAGACACTCAAGTATTACCTGTTAGGTACCCACTTCACCCTGGTCACGGACCATGCTCCCCTGGTCTGGATGGCCATCATCGTATTCATCTCATTCATGTAATGGACATACACAAAATAGTCTAAATTGGTGAAGTGAAATTAAAAAAATAACTTGTTTAAAAAAATTGGTGGTGGATGCATATCTATTCACCCCCTTTGCTATGAAGCCCCTATATAAGATCTGGTGCAACCAATTACCTTCAGTAGTCACATAATTAGTTAGATTGCACACAGATGGACTTTATTTAAGTGTCACATGATCTGTCACATGATCTCAGTATATATACACCTGTTCTGAAAGGCCCCAGAGTCTGCAACGCCACTAAGCAAGGCACACCACCAAGCAAGTGGCACAATGAAGACCAAGGAGCTCTACAAACATGTCAGGGACAAAGTTGTGGAGAAGTACAGATCAGGGTTGGGTTCTAAAAAAAAAATTGAAACTTTGAACATCCCACGGAGCACCATTAAATCCATTATTTAAAAATGGAAAGAATATGGCACCACAACAAACCTCCCAAGAGAGGGCCGCCCACCAAAATTCACGGACCAGGCAAGGAGAGCATTAATCAGAGGCAACAAAGAGACCAAATATAATATATATATATTATAACTCTGAGAAGCTCGACAGTGGAGATTGGAGTATCTGTCCATAGGACCACTTTAAGCCAAACACTCCACAGAGCTGGGCTTTACAGAACAAAAGCCATTTCTATCATGCCCTGGCCTTCGAGAGCCTTTTTATGTCTCTATTTGGTTTGGTCAGGGTGTGATTTGGGGTGGGCATTCTATGTTTTGTTTTTCTATGATTTTGTATTTCTATGTTTTGGCCGGGTATGGTTCTCAATCAGGGACAGCTGTCTATCGTTGTATCTGATTAGGAACCATACTTAGGTATCCCTTTCCATCCTTTCTTTGTGGGAAGTTGTCTTTGTTTGTGGCACTATGGCCTTAAGCTTCACGGTTGTTTTTGTATTGTTTATTCTTTTTGTCGGCGTCATCCTAATAAAAAGGAATATGTACGCTCACAACGCTGCACTTTGGTCCTCTTCATTCGACGGCCGTGACAATTGCTTAAAGAAAAAAATAAGCAAACCCGTTTGGTGTTCGCCAAAGACATGTGGAAGACTCCCCAAACATATAGAAGAAGGTACTTTGGTCAGATGAGACTAAAATGTAGCTTTTTGGCCATCAAGGAAAACACTATGTCTGAGGCAAACCCAACACCTCTCATCACCCCGAGAACACCATCCCCACAGTGAAGCAGTTTTTCATCTGCAGGGACTGGGAAACTGGTCAGAATTGAAGGAATGATGGATGGTGCTATTTACTGGGAAATTCTTGAGGGAAACCTGTTTGAGTCTTCCAGAGATTTGAGACTGGGACGGAGGTTCACCTTCCAGCAGGACAATGACCATTTTATGGCAAGAACAGCTCATATATGCAAAGCGAATGACAGTCCATCATCACTTTAAAACATGAAGGTCAATCAATAAGGAACATTTAGAGAACTTTGAAAGTTTCTTCAAGTGCAGTTGCAAAAACCATCAAGCGTTATGATGAAACAGGCTCTCATGAGGACAGCCACAGAGGATACATTCATTAGAGGTACCAGCCTCAGACATTCTTGCACAAATAAATGCTTCACCGAGTTCAAGTAACAGACACATCTCAACATCAACTGTTCAGAGGAGACTGCGTGAATCAGGCCTTCATGGTTGAATTGCTGCAAAGAAACCACTACTAATGACACCAATAAGACAAAGAGACTTGCTTGGGCCAAGAAACACAAGAAATGAACATTAGACTGGTGGAAATCTGTCCTTTGGTCTGATGAGTCCAAATGTGAGATTTTTGGTTCCAACCGTCGTGTCTGTGAGACGCAGAGTAAGTGAACAGATGATCTTTGCATGTGTGGTTCCCACCGTGAAGCATGGAGGAGGAGGTGTGATGGTTCTTTGTTGGTAACACTGTCTGTGATTTATTTAGAAATCAAGGCAAACTTAACCAGCATGGCTACCACAGCATTCTGCAGCGATACGCCATCCCATCTGGTTTGCGCTTAGTGGGACTATCATTTGTTTTTCAACAGAACAATGAACCAATACACCTCCAGGCTGTGTAAGGGCTATTTGACCAAGAGGAGAGTGATGGAGTGCTGCATCATTTGACCTGGCCTCCATAATCACCCGACCTCAACACAATTGAGATGGTTTGGGATAAGTTGGACCGCAGAGTGTGGGAACTCCTTCAAGACTATTGGAAAAGCATTCCTCATGAAGCTGGTTGAGAGAATGCCAAGAACGTGCAAAGCTGTCATCAAGGCAACAGGTGGCTACTTTGAAGAATCTAAAATATATTTAGATTTGTTTTTAAAAAATGGGTTACTACATGATTCCATAGGTGTTATTTTATAGTTTTGATGTCTTAAGTATTATTATTCAATATAGAAAATAGTACAAATAAATAATAACCCTTGAATGACCGGGTTTGTCCAAACATTTGACTGGTATTGTAGGTACAGAACATTGAACAGAACAAGGCTATGTCAATAACTAAATTTGAACAGAAATGCAAATACAACCTTATATAGCGCATTCGGAAAGTATTCAGACCCCTTGACTTTTTCCACATTTTGTTACGTTACAGCCTTATTCTAATATAGATAAATAGTTTTCCCGCTCGTAAATCAATCTACACACAATACCCCATGATCACAAATTAAAAACAGGTTTTTAGAAATTTTAGCAAATTTATTACTAATGTTCAACTGAAATATTACATTTACATAAGTATTCAGACCCTTTACTCAGTACTTTGTTGACGCACCCTTTGGCAGCTATTATAGCCTTGATTCTTCTTCTGTATGAAGCTACAAGATTGTCACAACTGTATTTTTTAAAGGAGTTTCTCCCATTTTTCTCTGCAGATCCTCTCAAGCTCTGTCCGGTTGGATGGGGAGTGTCGCTTGCACAGCTATTTTCAGGTCTCTCCAGAGATGTTCGATCAGGTTCAAGTCTGAGCTCTGGCTGGGCCACTCGAGGACATTCAGAGACTTGTACCGAAGCCACTCCTGCGCTGTCTTGGCTGTGTGCTTAGGGTCGTTGTACTGTTGGAATGTGAACTTTTGCCCAGTCATCAAGGATCTCTCTATACTTTGCTCTGTTCATCTTTCCCTTCCTCCTGAATAGTCTCCCAGTCACTGCCGTTGAAAAACATCCCTACAGCATGATTCTGCCACCACAATGCTTCACCGTAGGGATGGTGCCAGGTTTCCTCCAAACGTGACTCTTGGCATTCAGGCCAAAGAGTTCAATCTTGGTTTCATTAGACCAGACCAGACTCCAAGCAGGCTGTCATGTGCCTTTTACTGAAGAGTGGCTTCCGTCTGGCTACTCTACCATAAAGGCGTGATTGGTAGAGTGCTACAGAGATGGTTGTCCTTCTGAAAGGTTCTCCCATCTCCACAGAGGAACTCTGGAGCTCTGTCAGAGTGACCATTGGGTTCTTGGTCACCTTCCTAACCAAGGCCGATCTCCCCCGATTGCTCAGTTTGGTTGGGAAGCCAGCTCTGGTTCCAAACTTCTTCCATTTAAGAATGATGGAGGCCACTGTGTTCTAGAAGACCTTGCAATGCTGCAGGAATGTTTTGGTACCATTCCCCAGATCTGTGCCTCGACAAAATCCTGTCTCGGAGGTCTGCGGGCTAGTCCTTGGATTTCATGGCTCGGTTTTTGCTTTGACATGCACTGCCAACTTTGGGACCTTATATTAACAGGCATGTGCCTTTCCAAATCATGTCCAATCAATTGAATTTACAACAGGTGGACTCCAAAGGCCGCTCAACAAGGAAGAAGCCAATGCTCCAAAACCGCCATAATAAAGACAGACTACGGTTTGCAACTGCACATGGGGACAAAGATTGTACTTTTTGGAGAAATGTCCTCATGGTCTGATGAAACAAAAATAGAACTGTTTGGCCATAATGACCATCATTATGTTTGGAGGAAAAAGGGGGACGCTTGCAAGCCGAAGAACACCATCCCAACAATGAAGCTGTTGTGGGGTGCTTTGCTGCAGGAGGGACTGGTGCACTTCACAAAATAGATGGCATCATGAGGGAGGAAAATTATGTGGATATATTGAAGCAACATCTCAAGACATCAGTCAGGAAGTTAAAGCTTGGTCGCAAATGGGTCTTCCAAATGGACAATGACCCCAAGCATACTTCCAAAGTTGTGGCAAAATGGCTGAAGGACAACAAAGTCAAGGTATTGGGAGTGGCCATCACAAAGCCCTGACCTCAATCCTATCAAAAATGTGTGGGCAGAACTGAAAAAGCGTGTGCGAGCAAGGAGTCCTACAAACCTGACTCAGTTACACCAGCTCTGTCAGGAGGAATGGGCCAAAATTCACCCAACTTATTGTGGGAAGCTTGTGGAAGGCTACCTGAAACGTTTGACCAAAGTTAAACAATTTAAAGGCAATGCTACCAAATACTAATTGAGTGTATGTAAACTTCTGAACCACTGGGAATGTGATGAAAGAAATAGAAGCTGAAATGAATCATTCTCTCCACTATTATTCTGACATTTCACATTCTTAAAATAAAAGTGGTGATCCTAACTGACCTAATACAGGGAATTTGTACTAGGATTAAATGTCAGGAATTGTGAAAAACTGAGTTTAAATGCATTTGCCTAAGGTGTATGTAAACTTCAGACTTCAACTGTACATCTAGGTGTAATGGCTTTCTTCTGTGGACGAAGGAGAGGACCAAAGCGCAGCGTGGTTAGTGTTCATCATGTTTAATAAAGACAATAAACGTGAACACTACAAAATACAAAACAACAAATGTGAAATACCGTTAGAGAACCACCCACCACAATAGGACCAAAACCGGATCAAGCAGCGTGGTAACGGACAGCGGCAGCAGCGATGTCAGGAATGGACATGGGGGGACGAGTTGGACGGTAAAGGACCCTGGGCAGAGCCAGGGGAATATCGCCGCCCCAAAGCTGAGCTGGAGGCAGCGAAAGCGGAGAGGCGGCGTTATGAGGAGGCTGCACAAAAGCGTGATCTGGACTGTGTTAATACTTGGGAAGAGATAGACAGGTGGGCGGTCGACCCAGGGAGAGTGCCGGAGCCCGCCTGGGATTCTATGGAGCAATGTGAGGAGGGATACCGGCGAATGGAGGCAGCACGGCGACGCGGTAGGAAGCCCGAGAGACAGCCCCAAAAATGTATTGGGGGTGGCACACGGGGAGTTAGCGCAGGTTTCCTACCTGGCTTAGCAACACTCCCCGTGTGCCCCCCCCCCCCCCCCCCCTAATACATGCTTACTATGGAGAGAGAGAGAGCATCGTACTGGTCAGGCACCGTGCTATGCGGTAGAACGCACGGTGTCTCCAGTACGCGTGCTTAGCCCGGTTCGCTACATCCCAGCTCCCCGCATCTGCCGAGCTATGGTGAGGATCCAGCCAGGGAAGATGGTGCCAGCCCTGCTCTCCAGACAGCCAGTGGGTCTCCTCTGGCCAGGATATCCTGCGCCGGCGTTGCGCACTGTGTCTCCCGTATGTCTGCACAGACCAGTGCGTCCTGTGCCTGCGCCCCGCACGTGCCGAGCTAGAGTTACTATCCAGCCAGGACGGGTTGTGCAGGCCATTAGCTCAAGACCTCCAGTGCGTCTTCACGGTCCGGTCTATCCAGTACCACCAGTGCCAACACCACGCACCAGACTTCCTGTGCGCCTCCAGGGTCCAGTATGCCCTGTTCCTGCTCCCCGCACTAGCCTTGAGGTGCATGCCAGGTACCACCAGTTCCGGCACCACGCACCAGGCCTACTGTGCGTCTCCAGGGTCCAGTATGCCCTGTTCCTGCTCCCCACACTAGCCTTGAGGTGTGTGTCCCCAGCCCGGTACCACCAGTTCCGGCACCATGCACCAGGCCTACTGTGCGCCTCAGCAGGCCAGAGCTGCCCGTCTGCCCAGCGCCGCCTGAGCTGCCCGTCTGCCCAGCGCCGCCTGAGCTGCCCGTCTGCCCAGCGCCATCTGAGCTGCCCGTCTGCCCAGCGGCGTCAGAGCCGCCCGTCTGTCCAGAGCCGCCAGAGCCGCCCGTCTGGCCAGAGCCGCCAGAGCCGCCCGCCAGTCAGGAGCCGCCAGAATCGCCAGTCAGTCATGAGCTGCCCTTCAGTTATGAGCTGCCCTTCAGTTATGAGCTGCCCTTCAGTCATGAGCTGCCCTTCAGTCATGAGCTGCCCTTCAGTCATGAGCTGCCCCTCAGTCATGAGCTGCCCCTCAGTCCGGAGCTGCCCCTCAGTCCGGAGCTGCCCCTCAGTCCGGAGCTGCCCCTCAGTCCGGAGCTACCACTCAGTCCAGTGGGGTCATTTAGGAGGGTCGCCGTTCCTAGGAGGCCACGGAAGCGGGTATTGACTATGGTGCCAGAGCAGCCACCGGGGACAGATGCCCACCCAGACCCTCCCCTATAGGTTCAGGTTTTGCGGCCGGAGTCCGCATATTGGGGGGTGGGGGGGGGGGGGGGGGGGGTACTGTCACGTTCCTGACCTTATTTTCCTTTGTTTAGTCTTTATTTAGTTGGTCAGGACGTGAGTTGGGTGGGTATAGTCTATGTTGTCTGTTTCTATGTGGGGTTTCTTGTTTGGCCTGATGTGGTTCTCAATCAGAGGAAGGTGTTAGTCATTGTCTCTGATTGGGAACCATATTTAGGTAGCCTGTTTTGTAGTGTGTTTTGTGGGTGATTGTTCCTGTTCGTGTGTTCATCTGTTCTGTGTTCACTAGTTCGGGACTGTAGCGTCTTCGGTTATTTTTGTCAGTTTGTTGTTTTTGTTCGTTGTTTAAGTAGCCTATTAAAATATGTATTATCATCACGCTGCATTTTGATCCTCCTCTCTTTCACCCGAAGACAGCCGTTACACTAGGATACTCTTCTGTGAAAATTAAGTTATTGAAACTCTCTACCATATTTCTTTCCACTTCAGTCATTGTTTCTTCAATGAAGTACAATATACCACAGTAGGCCTACGGGCCTTGTAGTCCGGTAAGTAAATTCTCTCAACTTTTTTTCTCATTCATCTGGTGTGGGCAGTGCGCATGGGCTGTTTATTTTTATTTGTAAATATTGGCTTAACAAGAGATCAGCTGGCGATAAACTAGTGGCCAACCTTTGTTGCAATAGGCCCCTATGTTGATCTAGAAAGCCAGTCTCCATGTGCTCTTTCAAAAATGTCACCTTGGATAATCAAAACCATTTGGACTGTTTGTCCATTTTAAAGTGGTTTCAGATACCAAAAACAACCTTGATTCTCTCCTTATCTTTTCTCTCAGTCATGAGGTGTTGACGGTGCGTTCGCTGAAGTGAACAGCAATATTTACAGCTAAAAATAAACAGCCCGTGCCGAAAAGTATTCACACAATAGCGCCAGCAATATGCTGAAACCTTGGAGGACAAAGCCAATTTTCACAATGGCAACAGAACACTTTGTTGAAAAAAATGTGGGGAAAGTATGAGAATTATTGGCATGGTCTCTAAGTGAAATAAACTGCAGATCAAAGCGCTCTGTGCAGTATAGTCCAATAATGGGATTATTGAACCGAGTCCATTGAGAGTTTGATGTTCATTTCAGTGTTATTGATTGGTTTGAAATGTAATAGAATGAGATGCATTTCTGAAATCAATTGCACATCTGAAACAACAGAAGGAGGAAGAGACACCTTTTTGCTCAGTAGCATTCTATACGATCTTTGGCAGGATTCTGATCTCAAATGTGAGGAGAGAGAGGTGAGCTGAGAGAGGAGGAGGAAAACACCCACGAGTACAAGAGCTCCAGGGCTACCTAAAACCCTGAGTTAATGAAATCCGCTGCAGTGGGGGAGGAACTGGAGTGTGTGTGATGAGGGAGGGGTGTGGCAAGTAAATAGGAAAGAGGAGGGCTTGTATATAGAATATCTGCCAGTGTGTGTGTGTGTGTGTGTGCGCGCGTGCGTGCGTGCATATACAAACCACCATGTGTGAGATGAGTGTGCTGCCGATGTACATTGAGACAGTGGCTGAGGGATGAAGCAGAAATTGTCGCTGCTATTTTTATCTGTCCTCATCACCACGGGGAGCAGCCACTATCTGCAGCAGAGTGGGCCATGGAGTTGAGTGAAAGGGGGATAGGAGTCAGCCAGGACACACACACTCAATGGACAAGAGGTCTATTATTCCAGTTTAAAGCTCTAGCTTTTCTTTGACCCAGTGCTGTAGTTGTGTTAGTTGCAGCAATGAAGGTCTTGCTGGTATACAATCTGTGTGCAGTGCAAATGAAAAGGGACTGAGATTTAGGTCCAATGCAGTCACAGATACGCAAACACACACACATAAATACATACACACACATACGCAACAGTTTTGTATTCCCCTAACAATTAAGCCTGAACGAAATACAGCCAACAAACTCTCCTTCGTCTGCATTCTCCATCACTACCCCATGAAATAAATACCGTACCCTCTGCCTATTCTGAACCGTCCTTACTCCCACCCAGTCCTCCTCATCCCATCCTCATCCACGGACTTTGGGTCCCTATACCTTTACGCATAGGCTATTTATATCCTTTTGCCACTATAAATAGCTCCATCATCCGGTGCATAGCTGGCACCCCACATCTCCTCTGCAGCATAGAGCTGCAGTACATCGGGCTGGCAGTGCTGCACTGGTACACCATGGCGGAAACAGGATGAATGGCAATGCAGTGTGTGTGCTCAATGCAGGGGGTTTCAGTGCCTCTAGAGCAGAGAGATGAAGGGGGAGAGAGCGAGAGAGAGTGAGCGAGAGAGAGGGGCAGCAAGGCTGCTATATTACTCCAAACAGCAGGAGAGTATGGAAAGGGAGAGCAGAGATTTTGAAAAGAGAAATCCCTTTGTGATAGTATTTGTAGACACTTGGTTATCACTGTAATTTCCTTCAAAGTGAGTGAGGATTGCCATCCAAACATCTTATCCAAACAAGAAGATAATCAAAAGCACACAGTGCACACACTCCATCTCTACCCCAAGACTCACAAACAGACAGGAAAAACGAACCCAAAACGTCCCTGGGTGTGTGTGTCCCTCTCTTTGAGCCAGTGATATGTTTTCTTACCTGAGGTATTTCACTCTCTAAGGTGTGCTCTGGATTGTTCCATTATAATTTATATCCAAAGTAAACATAGTATCAGTAAATGTCACGCCCTGGCCTTAGTATTCTTTGTTTTCTTTACGTTTTTTAGTTAGGTCAGGGTGTGACATGGGGAATGTGTGTGTTTTTGTAGTGTCTAGGGGTGTTGTATGTGTATGGGGCAGTGTCTAGTGTAGTTGTCTAGTTATGTCTATGGCTGCCTAGATTGGTTCTCAATTAGAGGCAGCTGTGGTTCATTGTCTCTGATTGAAAGCCATATTTAAGGCAGTCATAGGCATTGGGGTTTTGTGGGTAATTGCCTATGTTGAACGTTTGTTGCTTGTCTATGCACTTACGTCATTTAGCTTCAAAGTCGTTTGTTGTTTTGTTTAGTTTGTATTCAGTGTTTGTTTCGTGTTTTTCCCTTCTCTCAATAAAAGAGAAATGTATTTTGCACACGCTGCGCCTTGGTCCTCTCTCTCACCCATAGACGATCGTGACAGAATTACTCTCAATTACCCACCAGGTCAGGTAGGAGACCTGCGCATACTCCCTGTACTTACCGTGGAGAGCGAGAGTACGGGCAGACACCGTGTTACGCATTAGAGCGCATGGTGTCTCCTGTACACGTGCATAGCCCGGTTCGGTACATTCCAGCTCCACGTATCAGCCGGGCTAGATTGAGCGTTGAGCCGGATGTCATGAAGCCACCAGTGCGTCTCTGGCCACCAGTGCGTCTCCTCGGGCCGGATTACATGGCACCAGCCTTACGCGTGGTGTCCCCGGTTCTCCTTCATAGCCCGGTGCGGGTTATTCCACCTCCCCGCACTGGTCGGGCGACGGGGAGCATACAACCAGGTAAGGTTGGGCAGGCTCAGTGCTCAAGGGAGCCAGTACGCCTGCACGGTCCGGTATTTCCGGCGCCACCTCCCCGCTCCAGCCCATTACCACCAGTGCCTACACCACGCACCAGGCTTCCAGTGCGTCTCCAGAGCCCTGTTCCTCCTCCACGCACTCTCCCTGTGGTGCGTGTCTCCAGCCCAGTGCCTCCAGTTCCGGCACCACGCATCAAGCCTCCTGTGCGTCTCCAGAGCCCTGTACGCACTGTTCCTTCTCCCCGTACTCGCCCTGATGTGCGTGCCCTCAGCCCGGTACCACCAGTGCCGGTACCACGCATCAGGCCAATAGTACACCTTGAGAGTCCAGTGTGCCCTGTTGCTGTTCCCCGCACTAGCCTGAAGGTGCGTGTCTTTAGCCCGGTACCTCCAGTTCCGGCACCACGCACCAGGCCTACAGTCCGTCTCAGCCGGCCAGAGTCTGCCGTCTGCCCAACGGCTCCTGAACTGCCCGTCTGCCCAACGGCTCCTGAACTGCCCGTCTGCCCAACGGCGCCTGAACTGCCCGTCTGCCCAACGGCGCCTGAACTGCCCGTCTGCCCAACGGCGCCTGAACTGCCCGTCTGCCCAACGCCGTCTGAACTGTCCGTCTGTACTGAGCCTTCAAAGCCGCCCGTCTGTACTGAGCCTGCAAAGCCGCCCGTCTGCCAGGAGCCTTCAGAGCGGTCTGCCAGACAGGAGCCGCTAGAGCCGTCCGCCAGACAGGAGCCGCTAGAGCCTTCCTCCAGACAGGATCAGCTAGAGCCTTCCGCCAGACAGGATCAGCCAGAGCCTTCCGCCAGACAGGATCAGCAAGAGCCGTCCGCCAGACAGGATCAGCCAGAGCCGTCCGCCAGACAGGATCAGCCAGAGCCGTCCGCCAGACAGGATCAGCCAGAGCCGTCCGCCAGACAGGATCAGCCAGAGCCGTCCGCCAGACAGGTTCAGCCAGAGCCGTCCGCCAGACAGGTTCAGCCAGAGCCGTCAGCCAGCCAGGATCCGCCAGAGCCGTCCGCCAGCCAGGATCCGCCAGAGCCGTCCGCCAGACAGGATCAGCCAGAGCCGTCCGCCAGACAGGTTCAGCCAGAGCCGTCCGCCAGACAGGTTCAGCCAGAGCCGTCAGCCAGCCAGGATCCGCCAGAGCCGTCCGCCAGCCAGGATCCGCCAGAGCCGTCCGCCAGCCAGGATCCGCCAGAGCCGTCCGCCAGCCAGGATCCGCCAGAGCCGTCCGCCAGCCAGGATCCGCCAGAGCCGTCCGCCAGCCAGGATCCGCCAGAGCCGTCCGCCAGCCAGGATCCGCCAGAGCCGTCCGCCAGCCAAGATCCGCCAGAGCCGTCCGCCAGCCAGGATCCGCCAGAGCCGTCCGCCAGCCAGGATCCGCCAGAGCCGTCCGCCAGCCAGGATCCGCCAGAGCCAGCCAGCCAGGATCCGCCCCTCAGTCCGGAGCTGCCCCTCAGTCCGGTGCTGCCCCTCTGTCCGGTGCTGCCCCTCTGTCCGGTGCTGCCCCTCTGTCCAGTGCTGCCCCTCTGTCCAGTGCTGCCCCTCTGTCCGGTGCTGCCCCTTAGTCCGGTGCTCCCCCATTTAGTCCGGTGCTGCCCCATAGTCCGGTGCTGCCCCTTAATCCAGTGGGGTTAATTTGGAGGGTGGCCATTTGGAGGAGGCTACCAAAGCGGGTATTGACAATGGTGGAGTGGGGGCTACGTCCCGCACCCGAGCCGCCGCCATGATGGGGCCCACCCCGGACCCTCCCCTTTCTGTGTCAGGTTCCACCTTTGGGGGGGGGGGGGGGGGGTACTGTCACGCCCTGGCCTTAATATTCTTTGTTTTCTTTATGTTTTTTAGTTAGGTCAGGGTGTGACATGGGGAATGTATGTGTTTTTGTAGTGTCTAGGGGTGTTGTATGTGTATGGGGCAGTGTCTGGTGTAGTTGTCTAGTTATGTCTATGGCTGCCTAGATTGGTTCTCAATTAGAGGCAGCTGTGGTTCATTGTCTCTGATTAAGAGCCATATTTAAGGCAGTCATAGGCATTGGGGTTTTGTGGGTAATTGTCTATGTTGAACGTTTGTTGCTTGTCTATGCACTTACATCATTTAGCTTCACGGTCGTTTGTTGTTTTGTTTAGCTTGTATTCAGTGTTCCTTTCATGTTTTTCCCTTCTCTCAATAACCTGTCTAGGATGATGGTGCCGCTAGCGGCACTCCCCCCCCACCCCCACTGAAAAACCAGTGCCGCGAAATTCAAAACAAATATTTTTTTTAAATATTTAACTTTCACACATTAAAGTCCAATACAGCTAATGAAAGACACAGATCTTGTGAATCCAGCCAACATGTCCGATTTTTAAAATGTTTTACAGGGAAGACACAATATGTAAAGATGTACATCTACTACCTAAAAACACATTAGCATAATCCACCATCTTTTATTTGTCCACCAACACCAGTAGCTATCACCAATTCGGCTAAACTAAGATATTTATAGCCCCTAACCAAGAAAAAAACTCATCAGATGACAGTCTGATAACATATTTATGGTATGGGATAGGTTTTGTTAGAAAAAAGTGCATATTTCAGGTAGATGGCATAGGTTACAATTGCACCCACCGTCACAAATGGACTAGAAAAACTACATAAAGCAACGTGTTTACCTACTTACTAATCATCAAACATTTCGTAAAAATACACAGCATACACTAATCGAAAGACACAGATCCTGTGAATACAGACAATATTTCAGATTTTCTAAGTGTCTTACAGCGAAAACACAATAAATCGTTATATTAGCATAGCACATAGCACATAGCAGCCCAGCATTGATTCTAGCCAAAGTGAGCTATAACGTCAACATCGCCAAAATATATTAATTTTTTCACTAACCTTCTCAGAATTCTTCAGATGACACTCCTGTAACATCATATTACACAATCCATATAGAGTTTGATCGAAAATGTTTATATTTAGCCACCAAAATCATGGTTAGACAATGTGAAATGTAGCCCAGCTGGTGAGAAAATGTCCGTGCGCCATATTAGACAGTGATCTACTCTTATACATAAATACTCATAAACGTGACAAAAAAATATAGGGTGGACAGGGATTGATAGACAATTTAATTCTTAATACAATCGCGGAATTACATTTTTTAAATTATCCTTACTTTTCAATACAGTTTGCGCCAAGCGAAGCTACGTCAAAAAACATGGCGTCCTAAGCCACTAACATTTTTCGACAGAAACACGATTTATCATAATAAAAATGTCCTACTTTGAGCTGTTCTTCCATCAGTATCTTGGGCAAAGGATCCTTTCTTGGGTCTAATCGTCTTTTGGTGGAAAGCTGTCCTCTTGCCATGTGGAAATGCCAACTGCGTTCGGGATGAACTGGAAGCGTGCCCAGCAATTCACAGCGTTTCAGAAATAAATGTCCCAAAATCGCACTAAACGGATATAAATTGCTATAAAACGCTTTAAATTAACTACCTTATGATGTTTTTAACATTTACATTACATTTAAGTCATTTAGCAGACGCTCTTATCCAGAGCGACTTACAAGTACATACATTCATACTTTTTTGTACTGGCCCCCCGTGGGAACCGTGGGAATCGAACCCACAACCCTGGCATTGCAAGCGCCATGCTCTACCAACTGAGCCACACGGGACTACGGGACTTAACTCCCATAACGAGTAGAAACATGACCAGAGTAATATTACTCCCTCCACTAATGCTTGGAACAAGTGCGGGTCGATGTCCTCCAGGCGCATTACGCAGCAAGAAAAGACTTGCTAGCTACAGGGTTTTTTAATTTATAGTGCCTGTGAACGCGCAATTGACCCCATTCAAATCGTCATCACGTAAAGGCATCCAGGGGAAGACGTAAGCAGTGTCCGTATACTCATAGCAATAACAGTGCCCTTTTAACTGACTCCAGATCAGGGGCCAAAATTTCTGAAATCTGACTCCATGTCAGGGAAATTGCTGTAGAATGACTTCTGTTCCACTTAGAGACAAAATTTCAACTCCTATAGAAACTATAGACTGTTTTCTATCCAATAATAATAATAATATGCATATTGTACGATCAAGAATTTTGTGGGAAGCCGTTTCAAAAATTACACGATTAGCATAAATAGTGACAACAGCGCCCCCATCCTCAACAGGATAAAAGAGAAATGTATTTTGCACACGCTGCGCCTTGGTCCTCTCTCTCACCCATAGACGATCGTGACAGTAAACACAGTATCAGTATAAGTGACCAAACACATTGGGCCTTTACTCAGTCCACAGATGGACTCAGTCAACAACTGTCACCTTGTGGCAATTTTATGACTACAACAGACATATTTTGACAAATGGAATGAGCATTTATATTTTGATATTCATATTTTACTATTTGCTGTGTTTTTGTAGCTGTGATCACAACCTTATTTTTTGCTAGTTCTGCAACCTAGTGGTGCTGGGACACGTCCGTACCACGCAGAAAAACAATGCTCCCAATAGATGGGTTAGCGGAGATCACGAAAACAATGTCCATGCTTCCATGGAGCAGAAGTCAGCGTGTTGTTGTGACTGGATGGCCAGACTGCTAGCAAGAATGACAAGAAACTGCCATGTGGGGAACTGTAAGTGGATCGTTTCAGCTCATTTCATCTTGTTATTGATACCGTTTCTTGTTTCGAGGTGTTTTGATTGATTTCATATCAATGCTTATATGACTAAAGTTTGCTAGCTAGCTAACCAACAACTGTAACATTGTATTTGAGGGACAAGTGCTCATTGTGCAAATGTATTCAGGTTTCAAGAAACATTGTAAATTAAATACAGCTTACATTTTGTGAACAATCTAAGCCAACCCCACTGTTTTGCCCCATAATTGCACATGCCTCGGTTTTGTTGCCAAACCCTTAGAATTAGAGGTCATTCTACTCTGGTAGAAGATCTTTAAGTGATAATGCCCGAGAAGTCGGTGTTTGGAGCATATAATGGACAACACCAGCTTCGAGGGCATTATCACTTTTATACAACGGGTTACCAACATTTTCAAATCATTATTGACATATTTTCATTAAAATAATTATTTTGATGAATTTATTCATACTATTTCAACCTTCCAAGAGATATAGTCCCGACACAAATCTATGGCTGGATGTTCGTTCGATCGGCTCGATTGCCAGAGACGCGACCCAATCGTTAACCTGTCTAGGCTGAGGGTGCCGCTAGCGGCACTCCCCCCCCACCCCCACTGAAAAACCAGTGCCGCGAAATTCAAAACAAATATTTTTTTTAAATATTTAACTTTCACACATTAAAGTCCAATACAGCTAATGAAAGACACAGATCTTGTGAATCCAGCCAACATGTCCGATTTTTAAAATGTTTTACAGGGAAGACACAATATGTAAAGATGTACATCTACTACCTAAAAACACATTAGCATAATCCACCATCTTTTATTTGTCCACCAACACCAGTAGCTATCACCAATTCGGCTAAACTAAGATATTTATAGCCCCTAACCAAGAAAAAAACTCATCAGATGACAGTCTGATAACATATTTATGGTATGGGATAGGTTTTGTTAGAAAAAAGTGCATATTTCAGGTAGATGGCATAGGTTACAATTGCACCCACCGTCACAAATGGACTAGAAAAACTACATAAAGCAACGTGTTTACCTACTTACTAATCATCAAACATTTCGTAAAAATACACAGCATACACTAATCGAAAGACACAGATCCTGTGAATACAGACAATATTTCAGATTTTCTAAGTGTCTTACAGCGAAAACACAATAAATCGTTATATTAGCATAGCACATAGCACATAGCAGCCCAGCATTGATTCTAGCCAAAGTGAGCTATAACGTCAACATCGCCAAAATATATTAATTTTTTCACTAACCTTCTCAGAATTCTTCAGATGACACTCCTGTAACATCATATTACACAATCCATATAGAGTTTGATCGAAAATGTTTATATTTAGCCACCAAAATCATGGTTAGACAATGTGAAATGTAGCCCAGCTGGTGAGAAAATGTCCGTGCGCCATATTAGACAGTGATCTACTCTTATACATAAATACTCATAAACGTGACAAAAAAATATAGGGTGGACAGGGATTGATAGACAATTTAATTCTTAATACAATCGCGGAATTACATTTTTTAAATTATCCTTACTTTTCAATACAGTTTGCGCCAAGCGAAGCTACGTCAAAAAACATGGCGTCCTAAGCCACTAACATTTTTCGACAGAAACACGATTTATCATAATAAAAATGTCCTACTTTGAGCTGTTCTTCCATCAGTATCTTGGGCAAAGGATCCTTTCTTGGGTCTAATCGTCTTTTGGTGGAAAGCTGTCCTCTTGCCATGTGGAAATGCCAACTGCGTTCGGGATGAACTGGAAGCGTGCCCAGCAATTCACAGCGTTTCAGAAATAAATGTCCCAAAATCGCACTAAACGGATATAAATTGCTATAAAACGCTTTAAATTAACTACCTTATGATGTTTTTAACATTTACATTACATTTAAGTCATTTAGCAGACGCTCTTATCCAGAGCGACTTACAAGTACATACATTCATACTTTTTTGTACTGGCCCCCCGTGGGAACCGTGGGAATCGAACCCACAACCCTGGCATTGCAAGCGCCATGCTCTACCAACTGAGCCACACGGGACTACGGGACTTAACTCCCATAACGAGTAGAAACATGACCAGAGTAATATTACTCCCTCCACTAATGCTTGGAACAAGTGCGGGTCGATGTCCTCCAGGCGCATTACGCAGCAAGAAAAGACTTGCTAGCTACAGGGTTTTTTAATTTATAGTGCCTGTGAACGCGCAATTGACCCCATTCAAATCGTCATCACGTAAAGGCATCCAGGGGAAGACGTAAGCAGTGTCCGTATACTCATAGCAATAACAGTGCCCTTTTAACTGACTCCAGATCAGGGGCCAAAATTTCTGAAATCTGACTCCATGTCAGGGAAATTGCTGTAGAATGACTTCTGTTCCACTTAGAGACAAAATTTCAACTCCTATAGAAACTATAGACTGTTTTCTATCCAATAATAATAATAATATGCATATTGTACGATCAAGAATTTTGTGGGAAGCCGTTTCAAAAATTACACGATTAGCATAAATAGTGACAACAGCGCCCCCATCCTCAACAGGATAAAAGAGAAATGTATTTTGCACACGCTGCGCCTTGGTCCTCTCTCTCACCCATAGACGATCGTGACAGTAAACACAGTATCAGTATAAGTGACCAAACACATTGGGCCTTTACTCAGTCCACAGATGGACTCAGTCAACAACTGTCACCTTGTGGCAATTTTATGACTACAACAGACATATTTTGACAAATGGAATGAGCATTTATATTTTGATATTCATATTTTACTATTTGCTGTGTTTTTGTAGCTGTGATCACAACCTTATTTTTTGCTAGTTCTGCAACCTAGTGGTGCTGGGACACGTCCGTACCACGCAGAAAAACAATGCTCCCAATAGATGGGTTAGCGGAGATCACGAAAACAATGTCCATGCTTCCATGGAGCAGAAGTCAGCGTGTTGTTGTGACTGGATGGCCAGACTGCTAGCAAGAATGACAAGAAACTGCCATGTGGGGAACTGTAAGTGGATCGTTTCAGCTCATTTCATCTTGTTATTGATACCGTTTCTTGTTTCGAGGTGTTTTGATTGATTTCATATCAATGCTTATATGACTAAAGTTTGCTAGCTAGCTAACCAACAACTGTAACATTGTATTTGAGGGACAAGTGCTCATTGTGCAAATGTATTCAGGTTTCAAGAAACATTGTAAATTAAATACAGCTTACATTTTGTGAACAATCTAAGCCAACCCCACTGTTTTGCCCCATAATTGCACATGCCTCGGTTTTGTTGCCAAACCCTTAGAATTAGAGGTCATTCTACTCTGGTAGAAGATCTTTAAGTGATAATGCCCGAGAAGTCGGTGTTTGGAGCATATAATGGACAACACCAGCTTCGAGGGCATTATCACTTTTATACAACGGGTTACCAACATTTTCAAATCATTATTGACATATTTTCATTAAAATAATTATTTTGATGAATTTATTCATACTATTTCAACCTTCCAAGAGATATAGTCCCGACACAAATCTATGGCTGGATGTTCGTTCGATCGGCTCGATTGCCAGAGACGCGACCCAATCGTTAACCTGTCTAGGCTGAGGGTGCCGCTAGCGGCACTCCCCCCCCACCCCCACTGAAAAACCAGTGCCGCGAAATTCAAAACAAATATTTTTTTTAAATATTTAACTTTCACACATTAAAGTCCAATACAGCTAATGAAAGACACAGATCTTGTGAATCCAGCCAACATGTCCGATTTTTAAAATGTTTTACAGGGAAGACACAATATGTAAAGATGTACATCTACTACCTAAAAACACATTAGCATAATCCACCATCTTTTATTTGTCCACCAACACCAGTAGCTATCACCAATTCGGCTAAACTAAGATATTTATAGCCCCTAACCAAGAAAAAAACTCATCAGATGACAGTCTGATGACATATTTATGGTATGGGATAGGTTTTGTTAGAAAAAAGTGCATATTTCAGGTAGATGGCATAGGTTACAATTGCACCCACCGTCACAAATGGACTAGAAAAACTACATAAAGCAACGTGTTTACCTACTTACTAATCATCAAACATTTCGTAAAAATACACAGCATACACTAATCGAAAGACACAGATCCTGTGAATACAGACAATATTTCAGATTTTCTAAGTGTCTTACAGCGAAAACACAATAAATCGTTATATTAGCATAGCACATAGCACATAGCAGCCCAGCATTGATTCTAGCCAAAGTGAGCTATAACGTCAACATCGCCAAAATATATTAATTTTTTCACTAACCTTCTCAGAATTCTTCAGATGACACTCCTGTAACATCATATTACACAATCCATATAGAGTTTGATCGAAAATGTTTATATTTAGCCACCAAAATCATGGTTAGACAATGTGAAATGTAGCCCAGCTGGTGAGAAAATGTCCGTGCGCCATATTAGACAGTGATCTACTCTTATACATAAATACTCATAAACGTGACAAAAAAATATAGGGTGGACAGGGATTGATAGACAATTTAATTCTTAATACAATCGCGGAATTACATTTTTTAAATTATCCTTACTTTTCAATACAGTTTGCGCCAAGCGAAGCTACGTCAAAAAACATGGCGTCCTAAGCCACTAACATTTTTCGACAGAAACACGATTTATCATAATAAAAATGTCCTACTTTGAGCTGTTCTTCCATCAGTATCTTGGGCAAAGGATCCTTTCTTGGGTCTAATCGTCTTTTGGTGGAAAGCTGTCCTCTTGCCATGTGGAAATGCCAACTGCGTTCGGGATGAACTGGAAGCGTGCCCAGCAATTCACAGCGTTTCAGAAATAAATGTCCCAAAATCGCACTAAACGGATATAAATTGCTATAAAACGCTTTAAATTAACTACCTTATGATGTTTTTAACATTTACATTACATTTAAGTCATTTAGCAGACGCTCTTATCCAGAGCGACTTACAAGTACATACATTCATACTTTTTTGTACTGGCCCCCCGTGGGAACCGTGGGAATCGAACCCACAACCCTGGCATTGCAAGCGCCATGCTCTACCAACTGAGCCACACGGGACTACGGGACTTAACTCCCATAACGAGTAGAAACATGACCAGAGTAATATTACTCCCTCCACTAATGCTTGGAACAAGTGCGGGTCGATGTCCTCCAGGCGCATGACGCAGCAAGAAAAGACTTCCTAGCTACAGGGTTTTTTAATTTGTAGTGCCTGTGAACGCGCAATCGACCCCATTCAAATCGTCATCACGTAAAGGCATCCAGGGGAAGACGTAAGCAGTGTCCGTATACTCATAGCAATAACTGTGGCCTTTTAACTGACTCCAGATCAGGGGCCAACATTTCTGAAATCTGACTCCATGTCAGGGAAATTGCTGTAGAATGGGTTCTGTTCCACTTAGAGACAAAAATTTTCATTTCAAAAATTACACGATTAGCATAAATAGTGACAACAGCGCCCCCAGCCTCAACAGGTTAAGTCCTTTTGTTCTGTATCTATGGATGTGACCCAGTCATTCATTCTAAATGTTCCATTGCCATACTGTATGGCAACGTTCTTATCCCTTGCTTGCTAGCTAGCCAACGACGGCTAACTTACGGTCAAGTCGAACAGTGCACCCAGAATAACAGCAAATTAGCTGCATTTGTGTTTGTTTAACCTGTTTTCTAGTTGCATTGTCACGTTCCTGACCTATTTATGTTAGTTTGTTATGTGTGTTAGTTGGTCAGGACGTGAGGTTGGGTGGGCATTCTATGTTTTCTGTTTCTGTGTTGGTTTTGGGTTGCCTGGTATGGCTCTTAATTAGAGGCAGGTGTTTGGCGTTCCTCTAATTAAGAGTCATATTTAGGTAGGCGTTGTCACAGTGTTCGTTGTGGGTGATTGTCTTCCGTGTCTGTAATTGTTTGCACCATACGGGACTGTTACGGTTTGTTCGGTTTGTGTAGTCTAATTGTCCTATTCGTGCGTTCTTCTTGTTTTTATGTAAGTTCGTCGTATAGGTTTGTCTACACCGTTTTGTTGTTTTGTTAGTTTATACAAGTTTGTGTCTATGTTAAACGTTTGTAGCCTGTGTGTGCACATCGTTTATTTAGCTTCACGATCGTTTTCTTGTTTTGTTAAATAAATATGTGTTCAAACTTCGCTGCGCCTTGGTTCCTTCAATACTCCTCCTCTTTCGAAGATGAAGAGGAGGAGGACCGCCGTTACATGCATTTATTTGGAAACATCCATTTTGGGCTCCCGAGTGGCGCAGCAGTCAGTGCAAGAGGCCTCACTAGTGATGCACCGATATGACATTTTTGGCCGATACCGATATCCAATATTTTCCTTGCCAAAAAATCCGATACCGATATTAAACATTTCTAGCATTATATTAAACATTTCTAACACAATAGGTTTGAAGCGTAATAACTATAAACAATAACTGATGGCCCGTTATCCCAATCGCAACACAGTTCAGATGAAAGGTAACAGATTTGGTGGATTTACGTTGATTCATGGACGCGCAGAATGTCTGGAGAAGACGGAGTTGAGGAAGAGAAAGCAGCGAGGTCGGGCGATGGCGATTTCCTCCTTTAATGAGTTGAGATCTGTCTGACATTTCCACCTGACCTAAGTTAAGCACCACTGGCCCAGCTGAGCAAGTGGCCATGAATTAAAGGACGATTCCACTAACTCCATGGGCCTTTCTACAAAGCTTGTTGACCAATCAGGACCTGAATATGACTGCACGTCACATAATAATTTAACGCGTTCATTCATTTGTTACGTAGTTATTGCACATTGATTACTATCACTCGTATTTCATGTCACAACAATGAATCGATATGTATGCTATGATGCTGGTAAAGTTGTCTTGTCTTAAAAAAAAGCTAGCTAGCTCATGGATGCAAACAATGTTCTTCCCCAAAAACATTGCAAAACGACATAATCTAGGTGTCATCATCTAAAACAACCCTAATTTATAAAACAGTTTGTATTTGATTATTGGTGGTCGGAACCATCTATGTGAAGCTAGCCACAATAAGGATTAGCCACAATAGTGGACTTTGCGGTTAGCCTTCATAATAAAAGTATGGCATAATTCTACTATTTGTATTCATTTGCATCATTGTCAATGACATACCTCTATTTTGAAGCCAAACCACAAATTCCACTATTGTGGCTAATCCTTATTGTGGCTAGCTTCACAACACATAACCGGGTCCGGTCGAGCATCACTAGCCAGATAAAGCAAGCTGGCTGCTTATAACGTTAGCTTTGGGCAACATGGTTAAGTTGCTGGCTAGCTATTTATTTTCATGAATTGAAGTTCAATTTCAAGAGGTAAACAACGAGTGGCTACCTACCTAATACTTACTCCCAAGGATTCCTTAATCATTTTAAGAATAATGAGAATGACTATAGTTTCTACTGGTCATTGTTTTCAGGCTGGTTGTATTGGTGCTAGCTAGGTACCAAGCTAAAGCTAGGTGGTGCCGGCACCATTCTCACCCAGAGTGAGTTTTCCTCTCATTCCCAGCATAAGGCGCTCGTCGATTCATGCACGACAGGGAATTTCATAGACAGATCATTCGCCCATAGTTTAGGGATCCCCATTGTTCCAGTGGCTATGCCCTTCCCAGTTCACGCCTTAGACAGTCGACTTATAGGGTCAGGGTTAATTAGTCAGGCCACCGCTCTCCTGGGCATGGTGACGCAGGGAGGTCACAAGGAGAGAATCAGTCTCTTCCTCATTGACTCTCCTAAGATTCTTGTGGTGCTAGGCCTACCCTGGTTAGCCTGTCATGACTCCACTGATTCTTGGCAACGGAGGGCTCTCACGGGGTGGCCGCGAGAGTGCTCGGGGGGGGTGTTTAGGTGTTTCCGTTGGTGCTACTACGGTTGAAAGTCCAGACCAGGTCTCCACTGTACGCATTCCCCACGAATATTCCGATTTGGCTCTGACTCAATTACCACCCCATCGTTGGGAGGATTGTGCGATTAACCTCTAGGTAGACGCCGCACTTCCTAGGAGTCACTTGTATCCCCTGTCACAGGTGGAGACGGTGGCTATGGAGACATATGTCTCCGAATCTCTGCGTCAGGGGTACATTTGGTCCTCCACTTCACCCGCCTCCTCGAGTTTCTTTTTTGTGAAGAAAAAGGCGGGAGGTCTGTGCCCGTGTATTGACTATCGAGCCCTAAACCAATTCACTGGCATAGCCACAGCGATTGAGTCAATGCACGGGGCGCGCTTCTTCACGAAACTAGATCTCAGGAGCGTCAAGATGCGTCAAGAGATGATGGACACGTGAGCTCGACATGGCTAGTCAAAGTTGCTAATTTGACAGAAGAAATGGACATTCTAAAACCAAACAACGATTTATTCTGGACCTAGGACTCCTTGCACAACATTCTGATGGAAGAACAGCAAAAGTAAGACAACATTTATGATGTTATTTCGTATTTCTGTGTAATATGTTGACTCCAACACCGCGGAGAATAGGTGAGCGCTGTCTCACAATAATGCATGGTATATGTTGTGGTAAAGTAATTTTAAAAAATCTAACACAGCGGTTGCATTAAGAACCAGTGTATCTTTCATTTGCTGTACAACATGTATTGTTTAGTAAAGTTTATGATGAGTTCTTTGATTAGATTAGGTGACTGTCCAAAATATCTCCGGAGATTTTGGTGAATTGTTGCTACATATTCACAATGTATAACCACGATTTGCAGCTCTAAATATGCACATTTTCGAACAAAACATAAATGTATTGTATAACATGATGTTATAAGACTGTCATCTGATGAAGTTGTCCAAAGGTTAGTGATTAATTTTATATTTATTGCTGGTTTTTGCGAAAGCTATGTTTGCGGTGGATAAATGGCGTTGTGTGTTTGGCTATTGTGATGAGCTAATATAATTCTATATTGTGTTTTTTGCTGTAAAACACTTAAAAAATCGGAAATATTGGCTGGATTCACAAGATGTTTATCTTTCATTTGCTGTACACCATGTATTTTTCATAAATGTTTTATGGTGAGTATTTATGTATTTCACGTTGCTCTCTGTAATTATTCTGGCTGCTTTGGTGCTATTTGTGATGGTGGCTGCAATGTAAAACCAGGATTTGTAGCTATAAATATGCACATTTTCGAACAAAACATAAATGTATTGTATAACATGATGTTATAAGACTGTCATCTGATGAAGTTGTTCAAGGTTAGTGATTAATTTTATCTCTATTTGTGGGTTTTGTGAAAGCTACCTATGCGGTGGAAACATGGTGAAAATATGCCGTTGCGTGTTTGACTATTGTGGTTAGCTAATATAAATACATATTGTGTTTTCGCTGTAAAACATTTTAAAAATCGGAAATGATGGCTGGATTCACAAGATGTTTGTCAGGATTTGGCCAGGATTGTTCAGGTTTTGGTCACTAGATGTCCCCATTGCACCTTTTTTGAACCTTGTGTTTTTTCCTTGCTCTTATTATTGTTTGCACCTGTGTGTCGTTTCCTTGTTGGTATTTAAACCCTGTGTGTTCCTCAGTTCTTTGCTCAGTGTTTGTATGTTAGCACCCAGCCCCAGCCTTGCTGTGAACATATATTTCTCTTGTTAGATTTTCCAGAGGTTCTCTGGTTTAGTTCTTGTTTATTTTTGATTAGTCTTTTGAGGTTTGTTTTTTCCCTGCTGTTTTTTACCACTTTGTGGAGTTTCCTTTGTATTTTGGAGGATATCCATTTTTGCCTCTTGGCTTTATTTTGGACGTTGTGGATTTATATTCTTTGCCTGAAGATCTTGTTCTTTTATTAAACCACCATCTCTAGTACTGCTGAGTCTGCCTCATCTTCTGAGTTCTGCCTACTATTAGTGACTGTTTCTCACACCGGGTCCTGACAATGTTTATCTTTCATTTGCTGTATTGGACTTGTGATTTCATGAAATTATATTATATGATATCCCTGTCCCGCTAGGCTATGCTAGTCAGCTTTTTTGAGTTTATTCTCAAAGTTTAATTCCGACGTTATTCCCCAAATAATAATAGAAATTGAGATTTTGAAGTACTATCCATGCAGGGGAAAAAAATACATCACATTTTTATTTATTTTTTATGCTTGGCCCTAATACTCTTTCAGTACAAATGTGTAGCCTACAGGAATATTTCATTTGATAAGAAATGACCATGTTTAATTAGGACAAGTAAAATGATTAATGGTTACATCAATTGGAAACGAGAAATGGATCCTACACCATGATTTCTTCCATTCATAAAATGTGTATGGTATGGCTCATTGCCATGTTGATTTGCCATGGCTAAATGAGGAAATTAAATACTTTATTTTAGTTGTACAGAATGATTGTCAAATATATAAATCACCCATAGTCTGCTCAAGAAGCAAGATTAAAATGTTCCGATGGTAATACCCACCAGAGGGTGAAATCAACTTGAAAAATGTTGCAATCGGGACTAAAAGATAACCCCTAATCTGCTAGTTATGAGCGGTAAATCGGTGGTGAACAATGATTGCAATTAAGATCAGCTGTGCTGGTGATTTTAGAGCATGGTTGAATGAGAAATCAGCTGGCGAAAGTCTAGTGGCCATTAGTGGTTGCAGTTGGCCCCTTGGAATTGCAACATGTCAAAATTGAAAATGATATATTGTGACTAGTCATCCTGAGGGATTGAATGTTTAGGTTTTAAACCGTTTGCCATACCGACTTTTCTGACACTCAAAATAGGTATTATATGTGTATTGTCTCTAAACTGTTTCTTGGTCAACTTTTCCAAAAGATGGCGATATATCACCTGTGACATCTTGTTCTGTGGTGTCTATATTCTTACATCTACTCTCATGTGCAGGATAACGAATGGTATAAAATTGTGTATCAATAGCACTTTTTAGTCAATATTTCAGCACCACAGTTCATTTTAAAGGGGCAATCTGGGATTGATACATTCATTTTGGACTTTTAATTAATGATATATAGCCATTGATTGTTTAAGAACGTAACTTACAAATGCATCATGAGCATAGTTCAACTGTCTTACTTCATCACAACCATAAATATAAGCTTTTTTTACTCCACTGTTTGGAAACCATCCAATTGTAAACAAAGACTGTATAACTTCAAAACGTGGTTGAAACGGTCATTTTGATCTCTTGGATGGTCAGTCTTTGCATCCATAGCTCTGTCTATGAATTTGAGAGTGGTTACATTTAATGAGCCTCACCCCTCAGCTGTTCACCAAAATGTTGCCGGGTGTCTGCTTTGTTGTTGTTTGAATCCCAGAATGCCCCCTTTTAACTTACTTCTCATAATATTCTGGTGTATTGCAGTTTGAGAATGTCTTCTCCTCACCCTCCAGGTTATCCTATGATAATGGTAAATTAATCACTGAACTAAAATGAATGTATTTATAAATGTCAGGTTTTGGCCAAGACTGTTCGGGTTTTGGTCACTAGATGTCCCCTTTGCACCTTTTTTTGTACCGTTTGTTTTTCTTGCTCTAATTATTGTTTGCACCTGTAGGTCATTCCCTTGTTAGTATTTAAACCCTGTGTGTTCCTCAGTTCCTTGCTCAGTGTTTGTAAGTTAGCACCCAGCCCCAGCCCAAGCCTTGTTTTATACAGATATTTCTCTTGTTGGATTTTCCAGAGGTTCTCTGGTTTAGTTCTTGTGTATTATTTGAGTAGTCTTTTGAGGTTTGTTTTTCCCTGCTGTGTTTTACCACTTTGTGGAGTTTCTTTTGTATTTTGGAGGATTTCCATTTTTGTGCCTCTTGGCTTTATTTTTGGACATTGTGGATTTAGTTTCTTTGCCTGAAGATTTTTGTTCTTTTATTAAACCACCATCTCTAGTACTGCTGTGTCTGCCTCATCTTCTGGGTTCTGACGATTATTAGTGACTGTTTCTCGCACTGGGTCCTGACAATAAACTAATGTCACAACAGTCAGTTCTACCCATAGTCTGACACAATAACATCCAGATAGCCTTGTTGCCACATTTTAACTTCCTCTTTCAGAATCATGTACTGTAGCATTTCAGTTTACATTTACTATGACTGTGATATGTGGGTGTCTTACCTCGCTACCTTAAAATGAATGCACTAACTGGACTTTGGATAAGAGAATCTGCTAAATGACAAAATGTCAAATGTAAAAATACTTTGACAGAAGTTATGTCATGTTCAGCTTCTCTTGTTATGATGGAAAGTAGCAGGAAATTCCACATACGCTAAATTATGCTGAGACTCACTTTTTCACTTACAAATGTATGCCAAACAAACCATTGATCGCAAAGTTAAGCAAACCATACAACTCTATGCACAAGGACTACTAAACAAACACGCCTTCCAGTTGTTCTAAAGCTCACTCAAAGAGGAAGGTCATAAGGTCATAATTCTACATCCCTACTACACACATGCCTGAGATGGTTCATACCAAAGATGATCTATTATTATGAATATTAAAAAATGGGTGGTTCGAGCCCTGAATGCTGATTGGCTGAAAGCCGTGGTATATCAGACCATACACCAGGGGTATGACAAAACATGTATTTTTACTGCACGGCTAAGGGCTGTGTAATAGGACAGCCCATAGCCGTGGTATATTGGCCATATACCACACCCCCTCGGGCCTTATTGCTTAGTTATATTATACACTGTGTGTACAAAATATTTCGAAGACCTTTCTAATATTGAGTTGCAGTTGATTTAACAAGTGGCATCAGTAAGGGATTATAGCTTTCACCTGGATTCACCTAGTCAGTCTATGGAAAGAGCAGGGGTTCTTTAATAGTGTTTTGTACACTTCCTCTATGTTCATACCATTTCCCTCCATAGCCTTCCTGTCATGTGGGTGGTTGTGTTTCACAAGCTAACTGACATTCACCTCAAGCAGTCAGTAAGCCGCATAGAGAACGCACCCATGACAGTGAGTTGAGGGTCACGTAGGAGCCGCACCACCTTGACTTTTGTGAGTAGCATCCTTACTGCTGTATATAAGATGTATGTTTGTTGATTCGTGTAAGGTCACTGGGCACAATAACCTTTTTTTTTACTAAGCCTACTTTATAACTGATTACTAAATGTATCAAATGGGACGTTCTATCTTTAGGAAAAGCATACAGATACTAGTTTTTCATGTGTTAAACTAGAGTTGATCAAAGTCAAAAATAATGTAATTTTGTGGCATATCAGATCAACGATTTAGGTTCAGGATTTACAATTACCCGACTATAGGGATTTATATAAAATATATCAATCAAATGTATTTTTAAAGTCCTTTTGACCTCAGCAGATGTTACAAAGTGCTTTACAGAAACCCAGCCTAAAACCCCAAACAGCAAGCAATGCAGATGTAGAAACACTGTGGCTAGAAAAAACTCCCTAGAAAGACAGGAACCTACTATAGGAAGAAATCTAGAGAGGAACCAAGCTCTGTGGGGTGTAAAAGAGATAACCATTACACTTGAGCCATATACTGTATGATTATTCTATATACACATATTTGTTTTTTTCTATAAAATCTGCCAATTTTTTAAATGTCATTACTTTGAGATATAAGGGGGAATCATAGCTATATTCAATACAATTCATGAGTTGATTTAAAACCTATGTTTAATCCTTTATCATGGTTGGTGTCGTGATGGATTTGTCCAAAATTCGGGTGACATAAACATAACTTTTCTGTCATCAAAAAGAAAGGAGGACCAAGGCACTCTTCATATAATTAATTAAAATGCCTTTATTTGTATGGCATGTTCAATGGAAACAAAATGTTAAAACTCTGACGTGTTTCAGCGGCATGGCCTTTGTCAAAGAGCACCTTCTGTCTACCAAAGTCGACTATTGTGAACCTTAGCAGGGCTTCTCTTCCTTCCTTTTGTATTACTTTTCTGTCCTTGCATTGTAAGTTGTCCTTATATCATATATTAAGCAATAATCAGTTAAATTAGACATTGAACTTGAACCCTGTAATAATCCTGGATCTAGGTGTTGTTTGTATAGAGATCTCAGAAATGCAGTGTAACAATGTAACATTTGGTGTCTTCTTATATTACGGGGTGAAAACAGTTTTCATAGGCACACTAATTCAAAATCAAATGCCTCTAAATGAAAGATACTTAAAACGTGCATCGATACTGTCATTAACGTGGTTCTTCAATAATTATGCATAATACTTATTGAATGCGCATTTGGTGTCCAGCTGATTTGTTACGCCTTGATATGTTCACATATCATCATCTAATCTATGAAGGAATTTCCCGAATGACAGTCAAGTGACGAACAGCTGTTTTCATACGTTTCTTATTCCTCTGATTGGACACTGAGTCAACTGTACGCAATTGTTTAGGAGTAACTATTGTGCGACACCCAAAGCTATTCCTATTAATTATTATGGATATAATGACAACAAAATACATAGAGGGCTAATTCACAATATGATCTGGTAATGAAATAACATGACAAATATATTTATTTTTCCATGTTGCACCTGCAATTTTAAACAATACAAGGGGCTTGAAGAAGCCTACTTTAACTTGAATTTCGAGCTCAGAAATGTAAGTACTGGAATAGGCCTACCTTGTAAACCAGACATTTCCTCAACTTGGTGCTTGAAAAGTAGTAGCCAATTTATAAGCTCCTGCTCCCTTATAATTAGCCAGTATTTCCTTTTTGATCCGTTTTTGTGAGAGATGTGGCCACTTTCATTTGTTTCCCGTCACTTAAATTGAAGGGTGTCGTGCGGTTATTATGACGACAACAAGTAATGCTGGCTTCAACTTGGCTCTCCATACAAATCCTTCTATTGAAAAGGGAGCCTGGTTTATGGTCAATTTCTCATTATAAAAACAGCAATGGTGAGATTCAAATGGTGAGATTAATTCTAGCACAATTCATGGCTGTATTGTGTGCCTGTGTCGGCCACATAGGCGACAGAAAAATCGCCATACATGCAACAAACATAATATTTTGTCAGGCAATGTCCACATTATTCTCACATATTTTAGAATGAGGTAATAATTTGAATATTTTGGTTTCAAACCATTTTGAAATGTTTATCCCAATGTCACACTTTGGCCCATTCTTTTTTTTAGAAAGACCTATTTACAGCTGACGTTGACCCAATGTTTAACTGTCATATGAGATCATTCCGTTGATTTATCAATACATGTACAAATAAACGTTTGCAAGAGGAACTAACATTGTGACTCTAATGCCATGTCTTTGGAGGAACAGAAAAAACTCCTAAGCAATGATAAAAAGACTCTCGATGAACTATAAATGATGTAGAATATCATAAAAGGACAGTAGCCATCCAATAGTATCACAAATGAAAGCTCACAGGCTGTTTTGTCTGGATATTATTAGTTTCTCTATAGCCTAAAGTTGAGCATTTAATGTTTCTAATATTAGCCCATTTAGTTGACACATATTTGTGGCGGATTACTCACCACTTACGAAATGATAGTGAGGCAAGAGAAGATCATGATTGCTCATGCCTTATAAGGAGAGGAGTGAATTGCTTAAGTACTGCTAGTTAACCATTTGAGAAGTGAGACATTTCACAAGAGTATGGGTCGTTCCAACTTAAAAATCAAAGGAAAGAGGATTTCAACACACACCGTCTCACATTGTTCTAAAATCATTTCTGTAGTTAGCAACATTAGCATTCCTGAAACATTATTTTGTTGAAATATTATTTGATCTCTGAGAAATAAAGCTAATTTAAGCAAATATAGCCCAGAAGCCAAATGAGAAAATAAGCCAAATTAGCAATTTTCATTTATAGGATTCAGATAATATTCAATACATGTAGTACCCAACATCCAATTTGGATCTTCCTACATTTAAGTATAAGTAAAACATGAGGAATCAAAAACAAATGGTCAAAAGCCACACACGGACCCCCTCACACCCCAACAACAATTATACACTATCATTCTCTATGTCTGACAAGTAGTATGAAGCTGTGGCTTGGAGTATTGCTTCTCCATACTATGTAATGTACTCCCTGTGAATCTGGTGATGTTTTTTCCCCTGATCAGAGAAATTAGTCATTGATGTCACTTCCATTATTTACCATAACATACCAGGTTCTGAGCACTAGATGACGCTGTTCCTGCTATACCACCACACTGTTATCCGTTTTGCTGGTCTCCTGTGTTTATTAAATAGAGCACAACATTTCCTTTACAACTTTGGGTAGAAAACCAGTAGATTTGGCTCATTATGAAAATGTATTGTGTGATCATCCTCACAATTCAAGCCAGTCCTACATGAAAGCAATTCAGTTTTGTTCTCTAGTGTACTGTATCTGGGGTGGCAGCATAGCCTACTGGTTAGAGTGTTGGACTAGTAACCAAAAGGTTGCAAGATCAAATCCCCAAGGTAATAATCTGTCATTCTGCCCCTGAACAAGGCAGTTAACCCACTGTTCCTAGGCTGTCATTGAATATAAGAATTTGTTCTTAACTGACTTGCCTAGTTAAATAAAATAAAAATGTAATCTAATACCTTTGGAATTTAGGCCTTGTAATATAAGGAGTTGAATCTTTTGCCATGTTTGGATGAATGTTTCATTTGCTGATGATCACATACTTTTCATGGGTCAATCAAGCTGCCATCTGGCATTATAGTTCTATAGGCGGAACATCTATATTGTGAGCTTGTCTTGTCCACTTCTGAAGGATTTACCATAGAAGTACATATGCAGTGCCTGTGGATGTTGACTCTTAATTTGACATATATTTATTGAATATTATCTGAATCCTGTAACATGACCAATTTGGGTGCAATTAATTAGCTTAATTTCTCAAAGATAAAATAATATTTCAACAACGTAATGTTTCAGGACTGCCAATCTTACCTGTTTCTAAGTAAAGAAACAATTACAGATCAATCTGAGATGGTGGATGTCATGGATTAATGTAATGCTAGAATGACTCATATGGGCCAATTTCCCAGAACCAGATCAAACCTATTCCTGTATTAAGAGTACTCTCAGTGGAGATTCTACATTGAGCATAGTTTTCAGCCCCATACAGTGCCTTGCAAAATAATTCATCCCCTTTGGCGTTTTTCCTATTTTGTTGCATTACAACCTGTAATTGAAATAGATTTTTATTTGGATTTCATGTAATGGACATACACAAAATAGTCCAAATTGGTGAAGTAACATAAAAAACATTACTTGTTTAAAAAAATTCTAAAGAATTAGAACTGGAAAGTGATGCGTGCATATGTATTCACCCCTTTGCAATGAAGCCCCGAAATAAGATCTGGTGCAACCAATTACCTTCAGAAGTCACATAATTAGTTAAATAAAGTCCACTTGTGTGCAATCTAAGTGTCACATGATCTCAGTATATATACACACCTGTTCTGAAAGGCCCCAGAGTCTGCAACACCACTAAGCAAGCGTCACCATGAAGACCAAGGAGCTCTCCAAACAGGTCAAGGACAAAGTTGTGGAGAAATACAGATCAGGGTTTGGTTATAAAATAATATCTGAAACTTTGAACATGCCACAGAGCACCATTAAATCCATTATTAAAAAATGGGAAGAATATGGCACCACAACAAACCTCCCATGAGCGGGCTGTTGTCGCTTGCTATAGACCACCTTCTGCCCCCAGCTGTGCCCTGGATACCATATGTGAATTGATTGCCCCCCATCTATCGTCAGAGCTTGTGCTGTTAGGTGACCTAAACTGGGACATGCTTAACACCCTGGCCATCCTACAATCTAAGCTAGATGCCCTCAGTTTCACACAAATTATCAATGAACCTACCAGGTACACCCCCAAATCCGTAAACACAGGCACCCTCATAGATATCATCGTAACCAACCTGCCCTCCAAATACACCTCTGCTGTCTTCAACCAGGAACTCAGCGATCACTGCCTCATTGCCTGCGTCCGTAATGGGTCAGCGGTCAAACGACCACCCCTCATCACTGTCAAATGCTCCCTAAAACACTTCAGCGAGCAGGCCTTTCTAATCGACCTGGCCCGGGTATCCTGGAAGGATATTGACCTCATTCCATCAGTAGAGGATGCCTGGTTATTCTTTAAAAGTGCTTTCCTCGTCATCTTAAATAAGCATGCCCCATTCAAAAAAAATTGAACCAGGAACAGATATAGCCCTTGGTTCACTCCAGACCTGACTGCCCTTGACCAGCACAAAAACATCCTGTGGCGTACTGCATTAGCATCAAATAGCCCCTGTGATATGTAACTTTTTAGGGAGGTTCGGAACCAATATCTGTAAATAGCCCATCCAACTACCTATTTATTTATTTTTGCTCCTTTGCACTCCAGTATCTCTACTTGCACGTTCATCTTCTTTACATCTATTACTCCAGTGATTCATTTGCTGAATTGTAATTATTTTGCCACTATGGCCTGTTTATTGCCTTACCTCCCTTATCTTACCTAATTTGCACACACTGTATATAGACTTTTCTATTGTGTTATTGACTGTATGTTTGTTAACTCTGTGTTGTTGTTTGTGTCGCACTGCTTTGCTTTATCTTGGACAGGTCGCAGTTGTAAATGAGAACTTGTTCTCAACTGGCCTACCTGGTTAAATAAAGGTGAAATCAAAAAAATATATTGAAAAAGGTTCACCTTCCAGCAGGACAATGACCCTAAGCATACTGCTAAAGCAACACTCGGGTGGTTTAAGGGGAAACATTTAAATGTCTTGGAATGGCCTAGTCAAAGCCCAGACCTCAATCCAACTGAGAATCTGTGGTATGACTTAAAGATTGCTGTACACCAGCGGAACCCATCCAACTTGAAGGAGCTGGAGCAGTTGTGCCTTGAAGAACGGGCAGAAATCCCAGTGGATAGATGTGCCAAGCTTATAGAGACATACCCCAAGAGACTTGCAGCTGTATTTGCTGCAAAAGGTGTCTCTACAAAGTATTGACTTGGGGGTGAATAGTTATGAACGCTCCAGCTTTCAGTATTCTTGTCTTATTTCTTGTTTGTTTCACAAGAATCTTGCATCTTCAAAGTGGTAGGCATGTGTAAATCAAATGATACAAACCCCCCAAAAATCGATTTTAATTCCAGGTTGTAAGGTAATAAAATAGGAAAAATGCCAAGGGGGAAGAATACTTTTTGCAAGCCACTAAAAGTCTACGTAGATTCATATGTATTGTATGACTGATTGTCCTCCAATAACCAACAAGCTAGCTATACCTCACTGGGTGTTTTATTTTTATAGTTTTTTTGCTCTTAGGTACCCACCTGGATAAATAATAGTAATTCATCATTTACAGTGCCTTCAGAAAGTGTTCATCCCATTGACTTAGTCCAGATTTTGTTGTGTTACAGCCTGAATTCAAAATGGATTAAATATATTTTTTCCCACCCATCTACACACAATACCTTTATAATGACAAAGTGAAAACATGTTTCTAGAAATGTTTGCAAATGTATTGAAAATGGAATACAAAAATGCTAATTTACATAAGTATTCACACCCCTGAGTCAATACTTTGTAGAAGCACCTTTGACAGTGATTACAGCTGGGAGTCTTTCTGGTTAAGTCTCTAAGAGCTTCCCATACCTGGATTTGTGCAACATTTGCTCATTATTATTTTTTAAATTCTTCAAGCTCTGTCGAATTGGTTGTTGACCATTGCTAGACAACCATTTTCAGGTCTTACCATAGATTTCCAAGTACATTTAAGTCAAAACTGTAACTCGGCTTTCAAGAAGATTCACTGTCTTCTTGGTAAACAACTCCAGTGTAGATGTGGCTTTGTGTTTTAGGTCATTGTCCTTCTGAAAGATTAATTCATCTCCCAGTGTCTGGTGGAAAGCAGACTGAACCCGGTTTTTCTCTAGGATTTTGCCTGTGCTTAGCTCCATTCCATAATGTATTTTCTCTGAAATATTCCCCAGTCCTTAATTATTACACACATACCCATAACATGATGCAGCCACCACTATGCTTGAAAATATGGAGCGTGGTACTCAGTAATGTGTTCTATTGGATTTGCCTCAAACATAACTTTTTTTTTCCTGAATACAAAGTGTTAATTGCTTTGCCACATTTTTGGCAGTATTACTTTAGTGCCTTGTTGCATGTTTTGGAATATTTGTATTCTGTGCATGCTTCCTTCTTTTCACTCTGTCAATTGGGTTAGTATTTTGGAGTAACTTCAATGTTGTTGATCCATCCTCAGTTTTCTCCTATCATAGCCATTTAACTCTGTAACTGTTTTAATGTCGCCATTTGCCTCATGTTGAAATCCCTGAGTGGTTTCCTTCCTCTCTGGCCACTGAGTTAGGAAGGACACCTGCATATTTGTAGTGGCTAAGGGTGTTGATACACCATCTAAAGCGTAATTAATAACTTCACCATACTCAAACGGATATTCAATGTCTGTTTGTTTTTTTACCCATCTACCAATAGTTACCTTTCTTTGCGAGGCATTGGTAAACCTCCCTGGTCGTCGTGGTTGAATTTGTTTTTGAAATTCACTGTTCGACTGAGACCTTACATGTAATTGTACGTGTGGGTTACAGAGATGAGGTAGTTATTCTAAAATCATGTTAAACACTACTGCAAACAGAGTGAGTCCAAAGTTTAATCCATTGTACATTCAGGCTGTAACAACAGCTATGTTTTGGAACGATCATTGTATCTCCTTTAGTCTCTCCATTCATATTAGTGGATTTGTCTTCAGTATGTGTGGGTTTAGTTCATGGAGCTCCTTATGCAAACCCTCTGTGTTGCTCACTAATTTCCATTATAGCAGCCCAATGACAGAAAGTGGAACTATAGATTCCTCTATGAGAAAAGATTAAGTGTCATGTAAACAAAATGGATATTTAAAGTAATGAATTCACAAAAGTGTATAACAGTGCATAACCATGCATGGCCTGTTTACTTCAACGCTGTAATGGTGTGATGCCGTGAGTCCACAAAAACAAGTAACTATGGAAATAGTAGTCTCCATTGCCACAAACAGAACGAGCACATAATCATTATAACCAGTGCTAATAAATACCAGAGCCATATATTTAAAGAGTTACTTAAGTACAACTTTTAGAGTTTGAAATATTGCTTTCATTCTAGACACCCGTTTTTGTGCTAGCTCTAAAGAAATTAAAATATGAAGCATATAACTTTGATATCCTGCGTGTGCTTTTCCCTGTGGATGTATTTTACATTTCCTCTTTTCGGAATTTGCACAGCAAACACTTACTTGGAACAATTTATTATGATCTTGACTGCAAGGAGTTTTGATTGAAGATACTGTAGATTACCAACAAGCACTGTGGGTGTGAATGTTTGTGAAAGTTTCCAGGCCTGGCGATACTGTGGTGGCCATTGTTGACGTTCTCTTTTTTTCTTCATTTCTTTAACTCTGAACTTCTAATGGAGCCATCTCAGTTTTATTTTGTTCAACTGCCCTTAACAGTGAGACTGTTGATCACATCCACCAAGACTGTTTTTGCTCAGACAGAGCATTGGCCATATAATGTGCATCAGATTGTAATGGTGTAGGAGCTCTTAAAGTGTATGTTCATCTACAGCGCATGCATCTTTTACTGGTCCTTGAATGGTAAAAGTTATATCACTGGATCTAAAAGGTGTGCCTGTAATAGTCTTCGACATGGTCAAGGTTGATGGACTGACGGCTGTTACTTCTTTCTGTCACCAGGAAATGTATACGTGTGTGTCTCTCCTGCTCCTGCTGATGGGCAGAGGTGGTAAGTTTTTACAGTCATCAAATCCCCTCTTGATATTGAAAAGTCTCACAATTACAAAATGAGAGTCATCCTGCGTGTGTGTGTTTACCATAGTTCTCTCCCAGGAAGTGGAAGTATGTTCTAAAACGGTGATCAACTCCTGCAGCGACTGCATCAGATCAGGAGCGTACTGCACGTGGTGCAAACAACTGGTGAGGAGCACAAATATGTGTGATAGTAGTGGTAAAACTAGAGACGTATATTACAAGAGTAAGGCGTGGGCCCAAATGCTGACACCTTTGTGAGTTCCCATGTATGTATAAAAGCTGTGTGGGTACACTAGGTGTCAGTGGTGGAAAAAGTAGCCAATTGTCATACTTGAGTAAAAGTAAAGATACATTACCTTAATAGAAAATGACTGAAGTAAAAGTGAAAGTCACCCAGTAAAATATTACTTGTGTCACGATCGTCTTCGTATTGTGAGAGAGAGGACCAAGGCGCAGCGTGATATAAATACATCTTCTTTATTTGAAGAAGAAAAGAACACGAACACTAATACAAAACTAAACAAAAACAACAAACGACCGTGAAGCTACAAACGAAAGTGCATAACACAAGCTACTAACGTTAGACATAGACAATTACCCACAACCTACCTAATGCCTATGGCTGCCTAAATATGTCTCTCAATCAGAGACAACTATAGACAGCTGTCTCTAATTGAGAACCAATTCAGGCAACCATAGACTTTCCTAAACACCTACAATGAACACAACCCCATACACTCTACAAAACCCCCTAAACAATACACACACCCTAAACTAGACAAAACACACAAACATCCCATGTCACACCCTGACCTAACTAAAATAATAAGGAAAATAAAGATAACTAAGGCCAGGGCGTGACAACTTGAGTAAAAGTATAAAGGTATTTGGTTTAAAATATACTTAAGTATAAAAAGTACATATAATTGGTCAAATATATTAAGTATAAAAAGTACATGTAATTGGTCAAATATACTTAAGTATCAAAAGTAAAAGTATAAATTATTTCAAATTCCTTATGTTAAGCATACAAGATGGCACTCAGACATCATTGACAAATTTGTTTTTAGTGAGTCCGCCAGATAGGAGGCAGGAAGGGTGACTCGGGATGTTCTCTTGATAAGTGTGTGAATTGGACCATTTTCTCATCCTTCTAAGCATTTCAAATGTAATGAGTACTTTTGGGTGTCAGGGAAAATGTATGGAGTAAAAAGTACAATCTTTTCTTCAGGAATGTAGTGAATAAAAGCAAAAGTTGTCAAAAATATGAATAGTTAAGTACAGAAGCCACCAAATAATGACTTAAGTATTACTTGAAATGATTTGTACTTAAATACTTTACACCGCTGCTCAGTGCTGGCATTATGCATTTGGCTGTCTATGTAAAGCGGGGTGTATGCAAACAGAGCTGAGAATATGCATGAAGGTGTTAAGCCACAGTATGTGGGTTGGTGTGCTAGCATATGCATGTGAAGAGCACATTTAATTTCCATCATTTGAATAATAGTCATTTACATCTAAATGTGTAACTGTGCACAAGGACAGTCAATTGCAACCACGTTTACAGAGAATGGGCAACTGAAGAACAAGTACAATTGTGAGTTACAGGATAGTTTGTTGATAGTCTGATAGAGCGTCTACAGACATGGTTGACATATCTTAGGGCCCTAACCATTCAAAATGAATCCAAACACACTTATTTTAAATCCAGAGTTTATGTTTGTCCCATTCCCAGAACTTCACCAAGCCAGGTGAGCAAGAAGCAGCTCGCTGTGACACCCGGGCTCAGCTAGAAGAGAGGGGCTGCAAGGAAATCATATCCCCTCAGAATACCCTTACTGTGACTAAGAACACCGCCCTGTCCACCGATGCATTTGTCAAGGACGAACCCATCCAGCTGCGTCCTCAGGAGGTCAATCTGAAGCTCAGACCAGGTGGGTGTTCTCAAAATGGCCAAATTGGGTTTTTCTTCTTCTTCGGTGGAGTTTAACGGTAGATGGCTTCCAATGTTAGCGGTGCATTACTGCCCAAACTGGGTTCTAAGATGACTGCCATGTTTTTAAAATCATGTAGTTGGATGAAGGAGTAAAAGCCTGTTTTAGCATGGGCAGCGCCATTATAGACTTTCAGCATTTTGAAGTAGTCAACTGGGTGGGACTTCCTATGGGTTAAGGAAAGATCACAGAATTACATCCAGGTCACCACCAGGGATCTGCCAATTAATTAAACTCCTCAGCAATCATTCCATAACTGCATATGGCAGTAAATACCTAACCTTGGCTTTATGCCCTCTGTCCAACTCTATGGCTGGAACATATTAAAAGTAGCCCTAAGTAATCAAACAGAATGAAATGATCTTAAAATAGCAAATAAATAACCAAAATTTCATCATATCACATTATCATCATGTGCTTTTGACTTGACATGTTTTTATGTGCTTGAGATTTCAGTTTTCACCTTGATTTGGCTTTGTTCAGGGCTGCCTCGGACGTTCAAGCTGGACTTCCGGAGAGTGGAGGGCTATCCTGTTGATCTCTACTACCTGATGGATCTCTCCTACTCCATGGAGGACGATCTGAGGAGCATCAAGACTCTGGGAAACGAGCTCTTTAAAGCTCTGCAAGGCATCACAAAACAAGGGCGAATAGGTGATATCATCAAATATTATTTTACTCTTTTATTTGCATTTGGTGTAGCATACCTTGGGTGCCAGGTTGGTAAGATTTACCCATTTGGGACATTTTTATTAATTCCATTCCAACAGCAGTGTAAAGGCAGTCAATGTTGTTCTCCCCCTTTAACGAGGAGGAGCATGGATAGGACCAAGATGCGGATTGAGGGAAATAAGCCATCTTTTAATGAACAAACAGCAAACAAGACACTACAAACTACAAAACAACAAACGTGACTAACCTTCAACTGTCCTGTGAGGACACAGGAACAAACACCCACAAAACACCAGTGAAACCCTGGCTGCCTTTGTATGACTCTCAATTAGAGACAAACAATACACACCTGTCTCTAATTGAGAATCATACCAGGCCGAACACAAAACCCCACATAGAAATACAAAACATAGACAAACCCACCCAACTCACGCCCTGACCAACTAAAATGAATACAAAACAAAGGAAAACAGGTCAGGAACGTGACAGAACCCCCCCCTTAAGGTGCGAACTCCGGGCGCACCAGCACAAAGTCTAGGGGAGGGTCTGGGTGGGCGTCTGTCCACGGTGGCGGCTCTGGCGGTGGACGAGGTCCCCACCCCACCATAATCAATCCCCGCTTCTTTATCCCCCTCCCAATGACCACCCTCCCACTAACCCCACCTAAATGAAGGGGCAGCACCGGGACAAGGGGCAGCACCGGGACAAGGGGCAGCACCGGGACAAGGGGCAGCACCGGGACAAGGGGCAGCACCGGGACAAGGGGCAGCACCGGGACAAGGGGCAGCACCGGGACAAGGGGCAGCACCGGGATAAGGGGCGGCAGGTCCTGGCTGAGGGACTCCGGCAGGTCCTGGCTGAGTGGCAGCTCCGGACTGTAGGGCAGCTCCGGACTGTACGGCAGCTCCGGACTGTAGGGCAGCTCCGGACTGTCGGACGTCTCTGGCAGCTCCTGACTGGCGGGCGTCTCTGGCAGCTCCTGACTGGCGGGCGTCTCTGGCAGCTCCTGACTGGCGGGCGTCTCTGGCAGCTCCTGACTGGCGGGCGTCTCTGGCAGCTCCTGACTGGCGGGCGTCTCTGGCAGCTCCTGACTGGCGGGCGTCTCTAGCGGCTCCTGACTGACGGACGGCTCTAGCGGCTCCTGACTGACGGACGGCTCTACTGGCTCGGGACAGACGGGCGGCTCTAATGGCTCGTGGCAGACAGATGACTCAGACGGCGCTGGGCAGACAGATGGCTCAGACGGCGCTGGGCAGACAGATGGCTCAGACGGCGCTGGGCAGACAGATGGCTCAGACGGCGCTGGGCAGACAGATGGCTCAGACGGCGCTGGGCAGACAGATGGCTCAGACGGCGCTGGGTAGACGGGCCGTTCAGGCACCGCTGGGCAGACGGCAGACTCTGGCCGGCTGAGACGCACTATAGGCCTGGTGCGTGGTACCGGAACTGGAGGTACCGGGCTGAGGGCACGCACCTCAGGGCGAGTGCGGGGAACAGGAACAGGGCACACTGGACTCTCGTGGCGCACTCTAGGCCTGGTGCGTGGTACCGGAACTGGAGGTACCGGGCTGAGGGCACGCACCTCAGGGCGAGTGCGGGGAGAAGGAACAGTGCGTCCAGGGCTCTGGAGACGCACAGGAGGCTTGGTGCGTGGTGCCGGAACTGGAGGCACCGGGCTGGAGACACGCACCATAGGGAGAGTACGTGGAAGAGGAACAGGGCTCTGGAGATGCACTGGAAGCCTGGTGCGTGGTGTAGGCACTGGTGGTACTGAGCTGGGGTGGGAAGGTGGCGCCGGATATACCGGACCGTGAAGGAGGACACGTGCTCTTGAGCACCGAGCCTCCCCAACCTTACCAGGTTGAATGGACCCCGTAGCCCTGCCAGTGCGGCGAGGTGGAATAGCCCGCACTGGGCTATGCAGGCGAACCGGGGACACCACCTGTAAGGCTGGTGCCATGTACGCCGGCCCGAGGAGACGTACTGGAGGCCAGATACGTTGGGCCGGCTTCATGGCATCCGGCTCGATGCCCAACCTAGCCCTCCCAGTGCGGCAAGGTGGAATAGCCCGCACTGGGCTAAGCACGCGTACTGGGGACACCGTGCGCTTCACCGCATAACACGGTGTCTGACCAGTACGACGCCCTCTTACTCCACGGCAAGCCCGGGGAGTTGGCTCAGGTATCCAACCCGGCTTCGCCACACTCCCCTTTAGCCCCCCCCCAAGAAATTTTTGGGTGAGCCTCTCGGGCTTCCGTGCTAGCCGCGTACCCTCATACCTGCGCTCCTGGGCTGTGGCTGCCTTCTTCTCCTCCCGAGAGCGGCGATTCTCTCCCACCTTAGCCCAGGGTCCTTCTCCATTGAAAATTTGCTCCCAACTCCATTCCTCTTCTCTCCATTGCTTTAGTTCTTTCTCTCTCTCCTCAATCCGCTTGGTCCTGTTGTGGTGGGTGTTTCTGTAAAGGCAGTCAATGTTGTTCTCCCCCTTTAACGAGGAGGAGCATGGATAGGACCAAGATGCGGATTGAGGGAAATAAGCCATCTTTTAATGAACAAACAGCAAACAAGACACTACAAACTACAAAACAACAAACGTGACTAACCTTCAACTGTCCTGTGAGGACACAGGAACAAACACCCACAAAACACCAGTGAAACCCTGGCTGCCTTTGTATGACTCTCAATTAGAGACAAACAATACACACCTGTCTCTAATTGAGAATCATACCAGGCCGAACACAAAACCCCACATAGAAATACAAAACATAGACAAACCCACCCAACTCACGCCCTGACCAACTAAAATGAATACAAAACAAAGGAAAACAGGTCAGGAACGTGACAAGCAGAGCTAAAGTTTTTCAAATGATTTCAAATAGTATTTGAACCAAGGTCTGTCTCAGCCTCAATTCCTAATCTATCTATGAGTGTCCATGAATCTTATTTTTATAACCTTTATCTTTTGCTGCAGGCTTCGGCTCTTTCGTAGACAAGACTGTCCTGCCTTTCACTAACACCAACCCAGAGAAGCTGAAGAAGCCATGCGCCGAAAAGGAGCAGTTCTGTCAACCTGCCTTTGGCTACAGGCATGTTCTTAGCATGACAGAGAACGAAGCTGACTTTAAAAAGGAGGTAGACAAGCAGCGCATCTCTGGGAACTTGGACTCCCCTGAAGGGACGCTGGACGCCATCATGCAGGCTGCAGTATGTGGGGTAAGAGTAGTCTAATCCCACAGGGCAAAAATTGGTTGAACCGACGTTCTATCAACATACTGACATTGAACGTCAATATAATGTTTGGTTAACCTGTTGTCAAAGCAGCATTGTGTATCATAGATAAGTACATACTGTAGATAGATGGGGAAGTAGTCCACTTCTGTAACACCAATCTCTTTTTGCTGTCTTCAGACACAACACTCCCTCACACATGATAGGCTGAACATAGCACTGCATGAGGCTTGCATGCGGGAACAGTAAAAATAAAAAAATAAAAATAAAAAAGTGACTCACACTTCCTCTGTGAGTGTGACTCCAAAAAAACTCCAATGTGGGGTGTAGACTTTTTCGCATCTTTTCCATCCATTTTACATGAAGCCTCCAATTGTTTTCCACAGGACAGGATTGGCTGGAGGAATAGTAGCACTCGGCTAATCGTCCTGACCACCGATGATGGCTTCCACATGGCAGGGGATGGCAAGCTGGCTGGCATACTGGAGCCCAACGACGAGAGATGTTACATGGACAACAAGCTGTACACTAAGAGCAATGACATGGTATGTGATGGTGACATGGGACACATTCAGATCAATATGATTGGTCCTCAACCAAGACTTTGATATACTGTACTGGATATGAAAAATACCGTAAGAGAATATAAAAAATACGTAATGAATGCAACAGTATGACTGGACTGAACTAAAACCTGTATATTCCAACCCTTTTGGCCCTAAACAATTACATTGTTGAGGTTGTAAAAGTGTCTCTGTATGTAGGACTATCCATCTGTTGGTCAAGTGGCTACACAGTTAGAGAAGAACAACATTCAACCAATCTTTGCTGTGACGAAGAACATGGAGAAGGTATACAGGGTACGTGGACTCTTTCTTTCTATCTTTTTTTCTTCCTCAGTTTTTCTATTGTTATAAACGCCAACATATGTAATGCAGTAACTTATTAATACTGCCACATAATAATGAAGAGTATCCTAAATAACTCTCACAGTACGCATGACCACCCCCACCCCCCCAACAAAAAAATACTCTGTTGAGGGAAAATGTACTTGATTCGATTGTGATGTGTTGTCGTCTCGCCTAACTATCTTCCAGGAACTCAGTAGAATGATCCCCAAGTCTGAGGTGGGAGTATTGTCAGAGGACTCCAAAAATGTTGTTGAATTGATCCAAGCTGCCTACAATGTAAGACATTTACAATATTTAATTCTTATTCAGATATTTACAATTTTTTCTTATTCATTTAACAGATTTCTTTAAAAAAAAGATGGTACTCCAATAATTATGTGTTTAATGTGTAGAACCTTACTTGATTTTTATCCTAAACCTCTAGTATCTCTAGTAATAAAGTGTCCGTTTGGATTTGCTTGGGATGTTTTATTTCTGGTGACTTAGCATTGGTGTCAACTCTGAGACTGTTTTGTGTCTGACACAGAGGCTCTCCTCCAAAGTGACGGTGACTCATGATGCTCTCCCTGACAATGTGAGAGTCACTTACACTCCACTCTGTCCTGGAGGGGGACCCGCGGGGGACAAGGGGGTCTGTGATAACGTCAAAGTAGGAGATTTGGTAAGAGCTCAGAAGTAAAAGACTATCACATACCAAAAAAGTATATGGTAACACTTGATAATAACTGAAGTATTAATCAACTATTGATAAAAAAGTAATATGTATTTCATTTTTTGTAAACACTTATGTACATTTATAGTAATTATAAGCAATATAATAAACAGAATGGCTAATTAGTGACATTTATTATAAAGTGTTATACTTTGGTATTTGGAATTTTATAGCTGTTGCAAAAGCAGGAGCTACTCTTCCTGGGGTCCACACAAAACATGAAACATGACATAATACAGAACATTAATAAACAAGAACAGCTCAAGGACAGAACTACATACATTTTTAAAAAAGCACACGTAGCCTACATATCAATACATACACACAAACTATCTAGGTCATATAGGGGAGAGGCGTTATGCCGTGAAGTGTTGCTTTATCTGTTTTTTGAAACCAGGTTTGCTGTTCATTTAGCAATATGAGATGGAACGGAGTTCCATGCAATAATGGCTCTATATAACACTGTACGCTTTCTTGAATTTGTTCTGGATTTGGGGACTGTGAAAAGACCCCTGGTGGCATGTCTGGTGGGGTAAGTGTGTGTTTCAGAGCTGTGTGTAAGTTGACTATGCAACAAAACATAGATTTTCAACATATTAATGTTTCTTCTAAAAAGAGGAAGTGATGCAGTCAGTCTCTCCTCAACTCACAGCCAAGAGAGACTGGTACAGTATGCATAGTATTTATATCAGCCCTCTGATTACAATGAAAAGCAAGACGCGCCGCTCTGTTATGGGCCAGCTGCAGCTTAACTACGTCTTTCCTTGCAGCACTCGACCACACGACTGGACAATAATCAAGATAACACAAAACTAGAGACTGCAGGACTTGCTTTTTGGACTGTGGTGTAAAAAAAAGCTGAGCATCTCTTTATTAGTGACAGACCTCTCTCCATCTTTACAACCATTGAATCTTTATGTTTTACCATGACAGATTACAATCTAAGGTAACACTAAGTCATTTAGTCTCCTCAACTGGTTCAACAGCCACCCCATTCATTACCAGTTTCAGGTGAGGTTTAGAACTTAGGGAATGATTTGTACCAAAAACAATTCTCTTAGTTTAAGAGATGTTCAGGATCAGTTTATTACTGCCCCCCCATTCCAAAACAGACTGCAACTATTTTTTAAAGGTTTCAGTGACTTCATTAGCTGTGGTTGCTGATGCGTATATGGTTGAATCCTCAGCATACATGGACACACATGCTTTGTTTAATGCATGTGGCAGTTCATTGGTAAAAATATAATAGAGTAGAGGGCCTAGAGAGCTGCCCTGTGGTACACCACACTTTACATGTTTGACAATAGAGAAGCTTCCATTAAAGAAAACCCATTGAGTTCTATTAGATAGATAGCTCTGAATCCACAATATGGCAGAGGTTAAAAAGCCATAACACATACAGTACCAGTCAAAAGTTTAGACACAGCTATTCATTGAAGGGTTTTTCTTTATTTTTACTATTTTATACATTGTAGAATAACAATGAAGACATCAAAACTATAAAATAACACATATGGAATCATGTAGTAACCAAAAAAGGGTTAAACAAACCAAATATATTTTAGATTTTCGATTCTTCAAAGTAGCCACCCTTTGGCTTGATTCAGCTATACACACTCTTGGCATTCTCTTAACCAGCTTCACCTGGAATGCTTTTCCAACAGTCTTGAAGGAGTTCCCACATATGCTGAGCACTTGTTGGCTGCTTTTACTTCACTCTGCGGTGCGGTCCAACTCATCCCAAACTATCTCAATTGGGTTGACGTCGGGTGATTGTGGAGGCCAGGTCATCTGATGCAGCACTCCATCACTCTCCTTCTTAATCAAATAGCTCTTACACAGCCTGGAGGTGTGTTGGGTCATTGTCGTGTTGAAAAACAAATTATATAGTAGTCCCACTCAGCGCAAACCAGATGGGATGGCGTATCGCTGCAGAATGCTGTGGAAGCCATGCTGGTTAAGTGTGCCTTGAATACTAAATAAATCACATACAGTGTCACCAGCATAGCACCATCACACCTCCTCCTCCATGCTTCATGGTGGGAACCACACATGGGGAGATCATCCATTCACCTACTCTGGGTCTCACAAAGACATGGCATTTGGAACCAAAAATCTCACATTTGGACTCATCAGAACAAAGGACAGATTTCCACCAGTCTAATGTCCACTGCTCGTGTTTCTTGGCCAAAGGAAGTCTCTTCTTATTATTGCTGTCCTTTAGTAGTGGTTTCTTTGCAGCAATTCGACCATGAAGATCTGATTCACACAGTTTCCTGTGAATAGTTGATGTTGAGATGTGTCTGTTACTTGAACTCTGTGCAGCATTTATTTGGGCTCCAATTTCTAACTCTAATGAACTTATCCTCTGCAGCAGAGGTAATTCTGGGTCTTCCTTTCCTGTGGCGGTCCTCATGAGAGCCAGTTTCATCATAGCGCTGGATGGTTTTTGCGACTGCACTTGAAGAAACTTTCAAAGTTCCTGAAATTTTACGGATTGACTGAAGTAGTGATGGACTGTTGTTTCTCTTTGCTTATTTGAGCTGTTCTTGCCATAATATGGACTTAGTCTTTTATCAAATAGGGCAATATTCTGTATACCACAACTACCATGTCACAACACAATTGTTTGGCTCAAATGCATTAAGAAGGAAAGAAATGAACATTTATCAAGGCACACCTGTTATTTGAAATTCATTCCAGGTGACTACCTCATGAAGCTGGTTGAGAGAATGCCAAGAGTGTGCAAAGCTGTCATCAAGGCCAAGGTTGGCTACTTTGAAGAATCTCATACATAAAATATATTTTGATTTATTTAACATTTTTGGTTACTACATGATTGTGTTATTTCATAGTTTTGATGCCTTCATTATTATTCTACAATGTAAAAAAATGTAAAAATAAAGAAAAACCCTTGAATGAGTAAGTGTGTCCAAACTTTTGACTGGTACTGTATGTTTTTAGAATAACAGAGTATGGTCAATATTATCAAAGGCTGCACTGAAATTTAACAGTACAGCTCCCACAATCTTCTTATTATCAATTTCTTTCAACCAATCATCATTCATTTGTGTCAGTGCAGTACATGTTGAATGCCCTTCTCTATAAGCATGCTGAAAGTTTGTTGTTAATTTGTTTACAGAGAAATAGCATTGTATTTGGTGAAACACAATTATTTCCAATTGTTTGCTCAGAGCTGGCAGCAAACTGATAGGTCTGCTGTTTCAACCAGTAAAGGCCGCTTTACCACTCTTGGGTAGCGAAATTACATTGGCTTCCCTCCAGGCCTGAGGACAAAGACTTTCCTGTAGGCTCAGACGAAAGACATGACAGATATGAGTGGCTATAGAGTCAGCTACCATCCTCAGTATCTTTCCATCTAAGTTATCAATGCCAGGAAGTTTGTCATTGTTGATCGATAACAATCATTTTTCACCTCTCCCACACTAACTTTACAAAATTCAAAAACTTGCAATGCTTTTCTTTCATAGTTTTTTTTATGCACGAATACAATGGCTCACTGTTCGTTGTTGGCATTTCCTGCCTAAGTTTGCACACGTTGCTACATGTAATGAAATAATCATTAAAATAATTGGTGAGTAAGCCATCTGATTCGATGAAAGATGGAATTTAATTTGTTTTACTGCCCATAATTTCATTTAAAGTACTCCAAAGTTTTTTTCCATCATTCTTTATATCATTGATCTTGGTTTTATAATACAGTTTCTTTTTCTTATTTTTAGTTTAGTCACATCATTTCTCAATTTGCAGTAAGTCAGCCAGTCAGGTATGCAGCCAGACTCATTAGCCACTCCTTTTGCCCCATCTCTTTCAACCACACAGTTTTTCAATTCCTCATCAATCCATTGAGCCTTAACAGTTTCAACAGTCTGTTTCTTAACAGATGCATGTTTATGAATAATTGGAAGAAGCAATTTCATAAATTCATCATTTTAGTTAAATGATAATAAATAGCAAAAAAACATTATCCAAACCCATACCACAAATGTACTCATTGCGTCTCCTGAATTCCTCTCAGGTGTCTTTCAACGTAACAGTGACGGCAGATGAATGTATAGACAGGGAGATGTCTTTTCTGATTGGCCCATTGGGCATAAAAGACAAGCTGAAGGTGAGCTTGTCGACTCGCTGCGAGTGTGAATGTGATGACCCCAAGGAGGAGGAACACAAGGACTGCGACAGGAAGGGCAAAGTCAACTGTGGCATGTGCAGGTAAGGCAGGCACTGGCTGGGATATAAAACAAATAGCATGCATTTTTGTTTTACAATATTTTCCAATTACGTTGATATAGTCCATATTGAATCCAATATATGATGCATGATCTCCCCTTCATCCTCCTAGAAGTGCATTGAGTCACCCGTAAAACCAAGGGACTTCTGAGAAACAGGGATTGATATGATCCATCTATTGTAAATGTAAAGTCTTCACAAGCAATCAGTACAGTAGGCTATTTCCTCCCAACTCTGTGCAGTTGCAAAGCCGGCTTCGTGGGTCAGAGGTGCGAGTGCTCCATTGGGGAGAAGGACGAGAGCTCTCTGAGGGCGGCATGCCGGAAGGACAACGGCACGGAGTGCGAAGGACGAGGGGACTGTGTGTGTGGCATTTGCCAGTGCTATGCCCTACAAGGCGGCAGCACCTACTACGGCACGCACTGCGAGTGTGAAAACGAGAGCTGCGAGAAGTTTCAGAACAAACTGTGTGGAGGTGCAGTCTCTGATTAAAATATATGAAAATATCAATAAATAAAAAATAGATAGATATATACAGAAACATTGGAAATATAGATGGAAATATATATACAGTACAATAGAAAGAACACCTGCCATCTGTTAATGACAGTCTCATTATGACTGAGGGTACACATGTGAAGTATTAAAACAATACAAAGAGGAATTCTGACGTAAAATCACGTCTCTGTGTTGAAGGGAACGGGAAATGCCGCTGTAAAAATTGCGAATGCAACCCCGGGTACGAAGGCACCGCCTGCCAATGCAAGAAGTCGGACGAGCAGTGTCGCACACCAAGCGGGAGTGTGTGCAGCGGCAGGGGCACATGCCAGTGTAACCAGTGCAAGTGTATCGAGGGCTACCAGCGGCCCTTCTGTCTGACCTGTCCCGCCTGCCAGACTCCCTGTATAACCAAGGGGTAAGACGGCCTGGGCCCACCTTTTTCACTCACTCAACCACTGTCTTCACTGGCCCCTTTAGGTAATGTTGTTGGATCTATCGTGTACATGTTAAATTGCATCACAACCATAGGACAAACAAAGATGGTTACCATTGACCGTAAAGGATGACTGGTAGAATAGAATGTAGCACTTAAAAATATAATTTCTGCGTGTTGTCATCTTACTCAAAACGAGGGTTTTTTGAACCAAAGCATGTGTTGAAGTCCTTAAGGGAGAAGACAAAATGTTGAGCAAGAAATTTTTCCACTCTCTACCTTGTTCTTCTATTTTCAGGAAGTGCATCGAGTGTCTGGGCTTTCAGACAGGCCCGTTCAGTAAGAACTGCTCCCAGACCTGTAAGAGCATTAATGAATTTGAGATGGTGGAGACATTGCCACCTGGTAAGCCTTGTGACGTGAGGGATGTGGAGAGCTGCCGGGTGTTCTTTACCATTAAACAGTTGGATGGAGAGGACAACTACTCCGCCCAGATACTAAAGACCAGAGGTAAGAGACGTATGTCTTGTGCAACTAAAAAGTATCCCCATGTTACCTTCATTGCCCACAGAAAACAGAAATGTCTGCTGGGGTTTTAATTGACTGACCAAGTTGTTTGATGGGCATCAAGAGAAAGCCTCCAAGTCACACTGAAAGCATCTGAATCTCAGTGTCCGAGAGATGTTTGCTACCAAATGTTTTCACAGTAAACGTAACATGCTATAGCCTCCAGGACTGCTTAAAAATGTATGGTTGTTAATGTCTGTCGTAATTGTTTTAGAGTGTCCGGAGTTGCCAAACATCTACGCCATCATTGGAGGCTCCATTGCGGCCGTGGCCCTGATCGGCTTAGTGATCCTGCTCATCATCAAAGGACTCTTCCACTTGAAAGACGTGAAGGAGTTCCGCAGGTTTGAGAATGAGCAGAAGAAAGGAAAGTGGATGCCGGTGAGTGACATTTGCTAGTTCATAGAAATCATCACTTTGGCCCAGATTTATTATTCCCTTTTTATGCGCTTTTCTCTCTATGTGTATTCTGACAACTAACTTAAGCATGAGAATAACATACTATTCACCCACTATTAGTTTGAAGTGGAGCTTGAATAAATGAATATGTGACCTTGAATTAATTCCCTAATAATTCTACCACCTTTCACGCGCGAGGAAACCATGAATAAGATCTAGCGAACCTACCAGTTGAAATAGCACAATTTTCCATGCACTGTAATGTACAACTTTGTAAGGTCTATTGATAAGAGCGATGTAAATTAGTAATCCATTTGGAGAAGGGGATTGTAAATACGCATAGCAATTGTTTTAGATTATTTTTCCTTATGATCCCTGGACACTAATGTGAAACCAGCCATATGGAAGCAAAATGGAAATCATATCAACATGACATGTACTGCACAGTGAAATGGGATATAAATAGCCAACACAGTCTCACATTCAATTCGCGCATATTTGTACAAAATGTATTTCAGCAGATTTCGTGCGTTTTTGTGCATTTTTGGGGTCTTTTGGGGTGGTTCAATTCGTTTGAAAATACACGAATTTCTGTGCTACTTAATTCGTGCGAAAAGACACAAATTTAACCAGTAGGTGACACACAAGCCGTTGCAACAACCATGTAGACGCGATAATTTGTATTTCATTTTTGTTCTTCTTAATGGCTAATTCAACGTCATGAATATACAGAAATGTTGTCTTTGTTTAACCATGTTTTAAAATGTGTCGTTGTATGCCTATATGTACTGTTTTAGACTTGCTGAACAGAATTTTTGAGAAAAGACGCACATTTACCTGCGACTTAATTCGTGGGAAATATTGTTTTATTAATGCCAATGCTGTTTTCTGTGCTTGATTTCGCTTAATACTTTGGATACTGGTGCACTTGTAATCAGAACGCCTTTTTGTCATGTAGGCAACCATACACGATTTTCTTCATAACCCATTTCATATTTCGTGGAGCCTAAATTACACCATTTTCTTCATAATGCATGTATTACATGTTAATGTAAAATAATGAATTATGTTGGCTTACACTTATGGCCTTTCCAAGGCCTTTCCATACCTTAAGGGAACATTTTAGCACTCGCCATATGGTTAGTGAGAAACGCCACATTGCAAATGTAAGGTCCCTTACTAGACGTCCTGCAACGTTTCTAAAATTCGCGGACGGCGTCGGGCCGTGCGCGGGGGAGAGATCTTTCAGGAAGTCATCAAACTAAATCTCTCGGACGTTCGGTTTCCGTTTTATAAAAATAACACATTTTGGTCATTTTTCCGCAGTCTAGGAAATTCCCACCAGAGGGAAAATAAATAATATTGCAAATGCACAAGCACATTGCAAATGCATGTGGCCTTTTCTCCTAAACGGAAAATATTTCGAAGACGTAATGGACAGTTGGCCCCGAACAAGATGGCGTCGAGGCCTCAACGCTTTTTGAGTTATGGCCATTTTTCTGGGATTAAAGGTCAAAAACGTAAAGTAGGGTGCTAATTTGACCGCTTCACGTCAAAGTACATAAGCATACGGTGTCAGGAAAAAAAGAACCAGCCATTTATCTATCATAATTTAAGAGAAATCGTACATTGACAAATTGGTCATGTTCACAAAAATAATTACAGATCCAGTTGCAGTGTGTTCAGACGAACATTTTTTAAGTGGGTCTCGAAGCTCTGCCACTGCATCGCAGTGCTAGCTGCGCCACCAGAGTCTCTGGGTTCGCGCCCAGGCTCTGCCGCAGCCGGCCGCGACCGGGAGGTCCGTTGGCCTAGCGTCGTCCGGGTTAGGGAGGGTTTGGCCGGTAGGGATATCCTTGTCTCATCGCGCTCCAGCGACTCCTGTGGCGGGCCGGGGGCAGTGCGCGCTAGCCAAGGGGGCCATGTGCACGGTGTTTCCTCCGACACATTGGTGCGGCTGGCTTCCGGGTTGGAGGCGCGCTGTGTTAAGAAGCAGTGCGGCTTGGTTGGGTTGTGCTTCGGAGGACGCGTGGCTTTCGACCTTCGTCTCTCCTGAGCCCATACAGGAGTTGTAGCGATGAGACAAGATAGTAATTACTAGCGATTGGATACCACGAAGAAAAGGGGATAAAAGGATGGAGTGAAAAAGTACGGTGCTTAAAGACACACAAAGCCTGCAATGGCATTGCCATTATCTCCAGGCCGTGCCGAGTTCAACGAGATGCCCCGCTTGACCGTAGCTAGCTCGGTCTGAGTGCAGCGACAGGGACAAGAAGAAGGACCCAAATGACCCTTTGACCTCAATTTCATAGTTTTTTGCTTTTGGGAGACAGAGAGAGAACCGTTAAGGTTAGAAGCACAATTTGACCTCAGGAACGTTCCTAATGTCCTCCCGATCTGTGCAAGCCTAACATTGACCGTGTGGCATTAACCCTTAATAGTTAAAAGAAGGTGTTTACATCAAACAGTTTACAATGACATGTCTCCCCATAGGAATACATTGCCTGCTCCCCTAAATTCAACCTGAAGCCTATGTGGGTTAATAATGCCTTATGAACCTGTCTTCGATGACAATCCATCAGGCCACTATGAGGTCTACCTGTGTCGATTCTAAGCTTCCTGGAGCAACCGGAAGTGGTTAAATCACCCTAAAAGTGTTTGCCATACCCAACCTGCAGTTTGAGAGAAATAGTGCATTCAACCCTATGTAAATCAGTGAGTTCTTAACGTATAGACTTAAAACTCAGGATTCTGTAAAAGCCCACTCCAGTGAGGATATGTGTTTACTTTCAGCTTCCTGTGCCAACCGGAAGTGCCATAATTGGTGTCAAACGGGCTGTTTCGAAGTGTTAAAAAAGTCAAATCTTTCCAAAACTTAATATATGTGAATAGGCAACCCTCATGAACTGTAAATCAGTCATTCATCCCATCATATTTCAAGGAAAAATGTACACACCCACACAGAAAGGATGGAGTGACACACTGAGGGGCTTAGAGGCAGACAGTGCCTGCAATAGTTACTTTTGTTTGAACTTTTAAAGAACCGTCAGACCTAGAGTTCTGAAACATTACAAACCTGTTCTAGAGCTCAGGTCGATTAAGCACGGTGAGTTATGTGGCTCTAGAAGGTTCTCGGACCGATAAAAAGCCTCGGTGCATTTGCATTGACTTCAATTCATTTTGAGCATTACAAAATGGTGACATTTAGAAAAGTCCCAGAGTTGCAAGACTAGGTGCATTGAAACCGGCTCGGCCCATAGAGACCCCGACATTTCTGTCCGATAGCTCATTCAAGGACCCCGTAGCAAGGCATGGAAAAAAGTGGAATTTCAGCACCAATTAAGGTTTTGCTCGGGCACCGAATGACTTATCGAGCCGAAACTTGGGATTCGAGGTCGCCTCACATAGGGCTAAACATAATGTGAAAACTGGACCCGCAGCTAGAACATAACTACGTATTATTTGTTTTATTATGGTTTAAATGGAAGGCGCTGTGAATTTTGGGCCTGCTCTGAAATATGTGATAGTTGGCTTCTAAACGAGTTGGAAAAAGTGAGTTTGGAGTCAGATGGTATCAGTTTGGTGTCTGAAAATATCTAATTAGCTGATGGACACTGACTTGCTAGTTGACTTTTGTGCATTTGCAATATGTTTCAACAGTGAAAAACCACCAAAATAGCATTCTGAAATCACCACTAAAAATGACATCACCATAGCCGTGCCGAGTTCAACGAGATGCCCCTGACCGTAGCTTGCTCGGTCTGAGCGCAGCGACAGTGACAAGAAGATGACCCTTGACCTACATTTCAAGTCTTTTGCTTTTGGGAGATAGAGAGAGAACTGTTAAGGTTTAGAGGCACAATTTGACCTCAGGAACGTTCCTAAGGTCTCTATGCAAGCCTAACATTGACCGTGTGGCATTAACCCTTAACAGTTAAAAGAAGGTGTTTACATCAAACAGTTTACAATGACATCTCACCCCATAGGAACACATTGCCTGCACCCCTAAATTCAACCTGAAGCCTATGTGGGTTATGAATGTCTTATGAACCTGTCTTCAATGACAATCCATCAAGCCACTATGAGGTCTACCTGTGTTGATTCTAAGCTTCCTGGAGCAACCGGAAGTGATAAAATCACCCTAAAAGTGTTTTGCCATACCCAACCAGCAGTTTGTGATATATAGTGCATTCAACCCTGTGTAAATCAGTCAGTTCTTAACGTATAGACTTAAAACTCAGGATTCTGTAAAAGCATACCCCGATCAGGATATGTATTTACTTATAGCTTCCTGTGCCAACCGGAAGTGCCTTAAAATGGGGTCATAGGTGCTGTTTCGAAGGTTTAAAAAAGTCAGATCTTTCCAAAACTTTAAATGTGTGAATCGGTCAACCCTCATGAACTGTAAATCAGTAATTTCGCTAAACAGATGTCAAAGAAAAGCTCTCTCTCACACACACACACACCACACACACACACACACACACACACACACACACACACACACACACACACACACACACACACACACACACACACACACACACACACACACACACACACACACACACAGCAAGGATGGAGTGAAAAAGTATGGTGCTTAAAGACACACAGAGCCTTAAATGCTTTTAGGGGGGATCCAGACTTCCATACCCGCTCTGGGAGCGCTATACTACCGCCCCAAATCAATGGGTGCTGGCCTGAGTGATTTATGGAGGTTTTCAAAAAATATTCTGTTTTTTCTTCTGGAAAATATTTTATGTTTTTTCTTCTCGAGTCAATGGCCTGAGTGATTTATGGAGGTTTTCAAAAAATATTCTAAGTCCAAACTTTTCATGCACCTGGTATTTTTTTGGGGTTACCAGGCGTCATTTTTCAAAACGGTTGAAATTGCTTTTAGGGGGCATCCAGAGTGTCACATGACCGGATGAGGTAACTATTCTTGTTCTTCTTGTAACTTTCCGGTAGGCTAGAAGCTTTCCGGTGTTTTGCTGCTTTCCGGTGTTTTGCTGCTCGACACAGGTCGATGCAGGTATTGCACTTGATTTATCGTTATCGTAACCGTAGGTGCAGCCAAGTGGAAATACGAAAGCTTTCTAGCTATTTCGCACTGACGGTAATTTGAACACAAGAACGTTTCTAGTGAAAAGGTGCTTACACTCAGAGCCATGTATTTACACTCAGCCACCCTAGCCTTATTACGGGTTAACGTTTTGGTAATTTTGGTTGGCCAACAGAATGTAAGACTACAATGTCTGCATACGTTTCCCCAAATGTTATACGAAAAAAA